>NW_028270169.1:16572362-17947362 GCF_037043375.1 Chiloscyllium plagiosum
GGTGTGTGTGTGTGTGTAGGTGTGTGTGTGTGTGTGTAGGTGTGTGTGTGTGTGTGTGTGTGTAGGTGTGTGTGTGTGTGTGTGTGTGTGTGTGAAGGTGTGTGTGTGTGTGTGTGTGAAGGGGTGTGTGTGTGTGAAGGGGTGTGTGTGTGAACGAACGTGTGTGTGTGTGAACGAACGTGTGTGTGTGTGAAGGGGGTGTGTGTGTGTGAACGTGTGTGTGTGTGAACGTGTGTGTGTGTGAACGTGTATGTGTGAGTAATAGTCACCAATGCAGCATTCTCTCAGGTTCTGAGCTGGAGTATCAACCTCTATGTTGTTCTGAGGTTTCTATAAAGGGGACTTGAACCCAGAACCTTGCAACTCAAGAATTAAGATCTCGAACCACTGATTGACACCTGAGCTCAGCTGATCCCAATAAACGCGTATTTCAATTGGCCTCAGTGACCCTGGATTACAGAGGGAGGAGTTTATAAAGAGGAAGAAAGAAAATGTGGGGGATTAAAAAGTTGCTCCTCTGTCTTGTCTCTGATGCCTTTTGCAGTCAAATAGCCCAGGAAAGATTCAACATCAAATCTTCATTCACAAGCTGCACACAGGACAGTAAATCAGCAAGGTATTGCGCCTGATACAAACACAGAATGCAGGAGGAACTCAGCAGGTCTGGCAACATCTATGGAGAGAGAAACGAGTTACCATTGAGTCAAGTACGACACTCGTTCAGAGCTGGAAGAGGTTCAGGAATGTGCTTTCAGGAAATGATGGATCAAATTCCCACCAAACAAAAAAAGGACAAACTCAAACTCTTTAAATAAAATCTTTAAGGGATTTTATAGTTTCAGTGCTTAGGCAGTTTGTTTTTAGAGGATAGAAAGATTGAGAAGTTCTTTTTTCATCTTGGTCATTTCACGCCATTGGCGAAGTACTTGAGAACGATGCAACGTCATGACATAGTTTCAGGAAGTACATCAGCAACATCTGTTGTGCTGATTCTCTGCAGGTCCCTCCAGGGAAACACCAAACAGAAAACCCTCTGTGAAACTGCAAACTTCAGCCAAGTCGCAACACAACTTGGTGTCACCCATCAACTGATGACCCACTCTCAAACACCACTTTTAGAAATCTGGCCCAGTTAAGAGTGCCCTGATGTTTTGGTGGGCAAATGGGAATAAATTCTACAGTAAACAAGGGCCAAAAACACACACCGATACACAGTCTTTCATATTCTCAGGGCTTCCCGAAGTGCTTCATGATTCCTTCTTTGTGGAACTGGAGTCGCTTGTTTTGAGGTAAATGCAGCACCACTTTGCATGACTTTGTTGTGTTCAGAAAGATGGATGATCAGATAATCGCGGCAATTCAAGGAGAAACAAACACTGTGAGGGACAGCAACAAATGTTTACTGACTGAAGCAGGGCCTTGGCTTTTGATACTGCAGCCTAGAACGAAGATCAGACATGGGTGTGATAATCCCCACAGTCAAATAGCTAGCTGATATGTCACGTGACTCAAGTACTGGAAAGCTACCAGATTGGTCAAATTAAGAGCAGAGGAAGGAGGGGTACAGTGGAGGAAATCAAGGATGAAAATATAAATCAAAACCTATTTAAATACTTGCAAGCCTTGGTGCAATTCATCACCAGGAGCTAGGCATTTATTCATAGAAAATAGCTTTGACCTTCACTCTGCATTACTAACTCGTCCAAATCACGTCACTAACTATGCAATGTGAAGGTCAAAATTACTTGCACAGAAGATGGAGATTTAGATCTCAATCCATCTCTCAGAAAAAGTACAAAATTCCCCTGAGACAGGTGACATTATGGCACAATCACAGCCAATTTTCCTATTTTGTCCTTGCCTCGCGTACTTTACCCAATTGCAGCTTACAGTCATCTACCGGCTGAGACATCTTCACTATAAATCAAGTGCACCACAATCGAGCAATTTTACACAATATCCACACTGGGGACTGCTCCACTGTGG
The DNA here is from genome assembly GCF_037043375.1 of Chiloscyllium plagiosum. Lineage (NCBI taxonomy): Eukaryota > Metazoa > Chordata > Chondrichthyes > Orectolobiformes > Hemiscylliidae > Chiloscyllium > Chiloscyllium plagiosum. The sequence goes on from NW_028270169.1 coordinate 16,574,349, forward strand.
GTCATTGAAATTGGTATTTCCACTTCGCTAGCCCCTGAACACTGAGACAAATTGTTAACAGCCAACCCAGCAGGGAGAGGGAGCTAATTCTGCACAGGAAAACACTCTGGGAGCTCAGGACCCACTTCACTCCCAGGAATCTAACCTAACTGAGACAGGAATCTTTACAAGGTGTGAGATATTGCAACTAATGAAGCAAAGAGGAGCAATGCGCATCACTTAGAAAGTGACAACAATTAATACATGAAAATGCAATAGCCAACTTTAGGAATCGCCTCATCCATAATTCTAACATCAATTCCTTCAAACCAATTAGTTCCACTCCCTGATTTCTTGCTCCCAGCCTTGCAAATGTTGTCTTCTCACATATATCTCCAATTTCCTTTTACAGGTCATTGTTGTAGCTGCTTCAGCCATCCTCTCAGGCACTGCATTCCGGATCATTATAACTTACTACATTTAAATAATCTCTGCACTTCCTAAAATATTCCTCTCCCCACCCAGAACAATCTGAAATGTGGCCTCAAGCTATTGACCCCCTTGCCAGTGGAAACAACTTTTACCCATTTACTCAACAAAGCCCCGTGCAATTTTGAACACTTCTGATAAATCTCTTCTTAAATATCTCTGTTCTAAGAAGGTCAATTTCAACTTCTTCCAGATTCTCCAGCAGCTTAATATGAAATAGTGATGGTAAATCGGTCTCATGTTAACTTCCTGCTCCTCACTGCACTCAACTCTTCAGAGCTGGGTGGATTAAACACTGACCTACAGCCAGAGTAATTGATAGCACAGCCTCAATCGAAAGTTGCAGCCACTGCGAAAAGGATGCCCTTTGAATGACTATTTATATAAAAGCTGGCCGATGTTGAAGCACCTTTTCCAGCACCCGAGAATTGGAGCAAAGGATTTCAAAGCCCTCCAAGCCACATACCATCCCGATATATAGGTATGTCACGGGGCAATATCCTGGAATTCCCTCCCTAAGAATGAGGGAGGTCGAGCTATAGTACACGGACTGCAGTGGTTCAAGAAGGCAGCTCACCACCACCTTCTCAAGAACTAGGGACAGGCAATAGATGCAGGCCCAGGCAGCGACACCAGTGTCCCACCAGTGAAGAAATGAAATAGCAGCTGCATAAGTACACAGTCGACTGGTCATTCTTCAACATACACACCCATCACATCAAAAAAGGTGTCTTTTTGATTTAGGGCAATGCCAACAAAGATCTACTCCAGTATCAGACAAGAGTGGCTACCAGGTCATTAAAGTAAATCGAATGACTAGCTTTAAACCCAAACCTAGTAGAGGTGGATTTGAAAGGGTCAGGGGTTCTGTATAAATGCTTTTCGAGCAACAATGTCAACATTATAATGTGGTTAAACCTTTTTTCGTAATTGGTTCACTGGGCAGATTCCAGGGCTGAGGGGTCCTGTTATGAGGAAAGATGAAGCAGGTTGGGTAGATACTCTTTGGGGTCGAGGAAGGATGAGACAAGATCTTGTTAAAACACTCAAGATTCTGAGGGACCTCAACAAGGCAGATGTAGAGAGAATGTTTCCTCTCATGGGGGAGAATCGAGAAGTTTAAAGGTAAGGGGATTCCAACTAAAGATGGAGAAAAGCAGTAACTTCTTCTCTCAGAGGTTCAGAGAACAATGAAGGCTTGGCCAATAAATTTATTGAGGGCTGGGTTGCACAGATTCCTGACTAACAAGGGATTTGAGGGCTCTGGGGAAAGATAGGAAAGTGGGTATGGGCCACAATCTTATTGAACAGCAAAGCAGGCTCAATGGGCTGAATGGCCTCCACGTGCCACGATTTCTTATGACTTATTGGACACCTTTCTGAACTAGGACCAGAAGTTATTAAGTCTACAGAAAAAAGGTTTAGTAATTATCTGAAAGTTCCTCAGTATAATAGCTACGTGGATGCCATCAGACAGAACGGGATTGAGAAGGGAGTAGGAACCCACTATAAAGATGGTTGGAATGACACCCATTTGGTTACAGATTCTGACACATTTGATCTGCATTCACAGGATTTTCCTTTCAGATTTCCATACTTAGGTTTTTTTTTTTAAAAACCAGCCTAAAGCTTTCTCCTTCCTATCGGAAAGATGTTGTGAAACTTGAAAGGGTTCAGAAAAGATTTACATGGATGTTGCCAGGGTTGGAGGATCTGAGCTATAGGGAGAGGCTGAACAGGCTGGAGCTGTTTTCCCTGGAGCGTCGGAGGCTGAGGGGTGACCTTATAGAGGTTTACAAAATTATGAGGGGCATGGATAGGGTAAATAGGCAAAGTCTTTTCCCTGGGGTGGGGGAGTCCAGAACTAGAGGGCATAGGTTTAGGGTGAGAGGGGAAAGATATAAAAGAGATCTAAGGGGCAACTTTTTCACGCAGAGGGTTGTTGGAATGAGCTGCCAGAGGAAGTGGTGGAGGCTGGTACAATTGCAACATTTAAGAGGCATTTGGATGGGTATATGAATAGGAAGGGTTTGGAGGGATATGGGCCAGGTGCTGGCAGGTGGGACTAGATTGGGTTGGGATAGCTGGTCGGCATGGACGGGTTGGACCGAAGGTTCTGTTTCCATGTTGTACATCTCTATGACTCGATGACTATGACAGCTAAGTGGTAATGGCACATGGAGTAACAATTTTGTACATAAAATCCAAGGCACTTCCTCAATGGCAGTTGAACTCGAAGTATGAACTATTACCACACTGACCTGCAGATCAAACAGTTCTATCCCTGGGACATGTATCTTGACAGTGAAACCAGTGTCCTGGATGACTATTACTTCTTGCTCATTCCCATCATCAACGCTAGGCTCACCATCTTCTTTCTCTTTGTGGTTTTCCACCTCAGAAAGGTTGTGTCCATCATCTCCATTGACCAATGGCATGCCTGATGGGTGGGCTGCAAGAAAACCATAAGAGATGAATTTGAAACAATTCCCTCAGCATTTCCTGTAACCAATGAGATACTCCAGTCTAGCAACCAAAACATTGGTGACAGTATTAGAGAGAAAATAAATCTCACACCAACACAGTAAGAGGCCAGTAATAGACTTGGGGCCCCACTAATGTTTCAATACAGGAAGTGCCCCAATCGTAGGCAGAAAGGCTATTCCTAAGATGCAAAGCAGTGACACAAACAAGTATGTTTACTTGGCTGAGGAGCACCATAAAAAGTTGGGTACCAACCGCCTCTTAGAAAATGACTAGGAGAAATATCAATTTGAACATTGAACACAGTCAAAAACTGGTTCTTGAAGGCAACAGCTTCCGACGAGCAAAGTGAAAATGATGGATGTTAGTCCAGTTCAAAATTATATTACAGAGATTGAGCAACAAAAATAAACTCTCCAGACTATAAACATTATTTAATAAGGCTGAAGGAAATTAGTGTGCGAAATTCCAACTTTAGCTGCCTGGCTGATTTAATCAAGTAAACATGTAGCTTGAGGAACTGTACTGTGCTGAAATAGCTCAGTTCAGCTGGAGAGCACTGGGATGATGCAGTCATTTGCTGAGTTCGATAGAAACTGGTGGGAAACCAAGCTTCCTGTTCCTACCTATAATCCAGCCTCGCCCTCCAACACTCCCATCACACAGGGGAAAAGTGCAAGGACCTGATATCAGCCAACAAACAGCTTAGCTGCAGCAGCTAGTTTCTTCTATAGGAAACCAAACTGATCAGTGTCCACACTCTACAGACCTCAGAATGGGTGAAGTATCAAAGACCAGCCAGAACCCAGATAACTCTATCCCAGCAGGAGTTAAACACATACAAGGGGCAAAGTAATCCTACGTTGTATTGGGCCAAGACTTTCACCAACTCCTTTCAAGGTCAAATTATTGTAAACTTTACAGTAGGGGGATAATACTCCACTTGAAGGGCTATAGCAGCATTTCTCTTCATTGTAAAGCAGAAGATTAAAATTGAATAGCAACTGGAGGCAGCACGGTGGCTCAGTGGTTAGCACTGCTGCCTCACGGCGCCAGGGACCCAGGTTCAATTCCAGCCTGTGTGGAGTTTGCACATTCTCCCAGTGTCTGCGTGAGTTAGGTGGATTGGCCATGCTAAATTACGCAGGGTGATGTGCAGGTTGGGTGGATCAGCTATGGGAAATGCAGAGTTTCAGGGTCGGGTGAGTTCGAGGTGTGATGCTCTTCAGGGGGTTGGTTTGGACTCGATGGGCCAATTGGCCTCCTTCCCCACTGTCGGGATTCTGTGATACTGCAGATGCTGGGATCTGTACTGAAAACAGAAAATGCTGGAGATCTGAGCAGGTCAGGCAGCATCCACAGACAGACAGCAAGCTAACATTTCAAGTCTAGATGACTCTTCATCGAAGCTCTGCTCAACTGCATTTTTTTTGTTTTCAGATTAAAGTTTGCAGGGGGTTTCAAAAAAGGACCAAAAAAAGCTCAGTTTCAAGCATCCATGCTGGGAAAGAGAATGGGAAAGGAAGAACATCACACAAGACACAACTGCAGAAGTTGTATCAGACCTCTTGCAAATGGGCAAATTACACATGCACTATGTTTTTATCAACTAAGTTAGAAATGCAGTTATTATAATTTCAATTGAATAAACTAGGTAGAGGTGGTTCTTCTATAATGCAATGGTTGTGTTCTTGTGCAGCCCTGGGAGTATAGAAAAACCGTGCTTTAGAAACACAGTGCTTAGTGTTGGCGATGTAATCGCATTACAGCCAACACGTTTAAAAATTTGCGCTTTAGAAAATGTCCCCAATTTGTCAATCAAGTTATAGCAAATCCATGTTAACGAAATGCACATTAATATACTTCTTTCAGACAAATAACACATCCATTTATTAACATATTTACAAGGTTGTACGACGCATCACACAGATGCTGGAACACACTTGGCTGATTTTGGAGATGTGATCTCAGTGTAACGTACAGGAGGGCAGCAATATTCCAACTCGTGCAAGGGATTACAGTGATTGGAGAAAGATATTCCATCCTCAAAATAATCCCCAAAACAGGTTTCAAAAAAATTGCAATCATTCATACTGATCTTTTTAAAATTTGCAGAGGGCTGTTTATCAGACTGGAGGCCTGTGACCAGCAGTATGCCACAAGGATTGTTGCTGGGTCCATTGTTGTTCGCCATTCATATGAACGATTTGAATAAGAATATAGGAGGCATGGTTAACAAGTCTGCAGATGACACCAAGCTTGGGAATGTAGTGGGTAAAAACAATGACTGCAGATGCAGGAAACCAGATTCTGGATTAGTGGTGCTGGAAAAGCACAGCAGTTCAGGCAGCATCCGAGGAGCAGTAAAATCGACGTTTCGGGCAAAAGCCCTTCATCGGGAAGGACAATGAAGACTGTTATCTAAAAGCAAACGGGATATCCACTTTTGAGAAGATTTGTGGCTCAGGGTGAGGTTCTGGATGTAGGTTTGCTTGCTGAGCTGGAAGGTTCCATTTCAGACATTTCTTCACTATACTAGGTAACACCTTCAGTGAGCCTCTGAATGAAGCACTGGTGACGTAGCCTGCTTTCTGTTTATATGTTTTGAGTTTCCTAGGGTTGGTGATGTCATTTCCTGCGGTAACATCATTTGCTATGGTGATGCCATTTCCTGTTCTTTTTTTCCTCAGAGAGTGGTAAATGGGATCCAAGTCAATGTGTTTGTCGATAGAGTTCTGGTTGGAATGCCATGCTTCTAGGAATTCTCATGCGTATCTCTGTTTGGCTTGTCCTAGGATGGATGTGTTGTCACAGTCAAAGTGGTGTCCTTCCTCACGATACTAGTGAGAGTGGGTAATGTCATTTTGTGGCTAGTTGATGTTCATGTATCCTGGTGGCTAGTTTTCAGTCTGTTTGTCCAATGTAGTAAAACAGGATATTGATCAATTGGGTCAAGAAAGGCAGATGATGTTCAATTTAGAGAAATGCAAAGTGTTGCATTTTGGTAAGACAAATCAGGGCAGCACTTACACAGTTAATGGTAGGCCCTGGGGAGAGTGTTGTCGAACAGAGAGACCTAAGGATGCAGGTACACAGTTCCTTGAAAGTGGTGTCATAGCTGGACAGGGTGGTGAAGGCAGCATTTGGCACAATTGTCTTCATTGGTCAGTGCATTGAGTACAGGAGTTGGGACATCATGTTAGGGCTGTACAAGACATTGGCAAGGCCACATAGGGAATACCGTGTACAATTCTGGTCACCCTGCTACAGGAAAGATGTTATTGACCTGAAGATATATAAAAGATATACAAGAATGTTACCAAAGACTGGAGGGTCTGAGTTATAAGGAGAGGCTGGATATGTTAGGACTTTTGTCCTGGATGGAGTTTGAGGGGTGACCTTATAGATGTTTATAAAATCATGAGTAGCATAGATAAGGCAAATAGCCAAGGACTTTTATTCCAGGGTGGGGGAGTTCAAAAATATAGGGCAGAGGTTTAAGGTGAGAGGAGAAAGATATAAAAGAGACCTAAGGGGCAACTTTTTCACGCAGAGGGTGGTGCATGTATGGAATGAGCTGCTAGAGGAAGTGGTGGAGGCTGATACAATTACAACATTTAAAAGGCATCTGGATGGGTATATGAATAGGAAGGGTTTAGAGGGATATGGGCCAAACGCAGGCAACTGGGACTAGTTAAGTTTAGGAAACCTGGTGGGCTTGGATGAGTTGGACCGAAGAGTCTGTTTCTATGTTGTATGATTCTGTTAGAGACAGGAGTGACCTAACATGGCAACATTAATCCCCCATCCTTATTTGGTGCTGCCCTGCCAGGAGACATCAACCATAGAATCAGCACTTCGACAAGAGTTAGAGACAGAAAAATTGCAGATGCTGGAATCCAAAGTAGACAGGCATGAGGCTGGAAGAACACAGCAACTAGTCAGCCTCAGGGGAGGTGGAGAAGTCAATGTTTCGGGTGTAACCCTTGATTAGGACTGGGGGTGGGTGTGAGGGGAGCTGCAGATAAAGGGGGAGGCAGGGGCAGGGTGGTGAAATGGGGATAGATGAAGACAGGTAGAGGGTATGACCTGGTTGGTCAATGGGAGGAATGAATCTGGTTGGTGGCAGGGAGCAGTGGAAGGGAGGGGGGAGGTGCTGGGAAGAGAGTTGGGGGATGGGGAGGGAGGTTATTTGAAATTAGAGAATTCAATGTTGAATCCTCCGGGCTCAACTACAGTCGGCAGGGTCCTTTCTTGTGAACAAATTGTAAGCCCCCCAAAAAAATGGCTCGTGCTAACACAATACTTCTGAAATCTAATCAATTTATGTTAAATCAAGGCCCAACCTGAAAACCAAAGCAAAATATTGTGGATGCTGGAAATCTGAAGTCTTTAAAAGAAGTGGTGAAAATATTCAGCAGGTATGCAGAGGAACAGAGTTAATATTTCAGGCGATGACCGATGGAAACAGAACACAAAGATCCCACAGCAGCACCCCTTCCTTCAGGAGCACAGACAACACTTCCAGATCAACCCAACCAACAACTCCACAATCAGGCCAACTGCTTGGTCTTATCTTTGCTGTTTGTCTTTTCTTGCTCTAAATCTAGTGCTTGCAAAATGCTAGGGGATATCTAAAGGCAGATTTAAGATGCAAACTCTATTTATTGTAAGTGTGTCTACAAGCCTCACTGTTTGTTACTTCCACAAGTTCAAACAACAATCGAGGTAATAAAAGCAGGCGAGGACATGAAAATACAGGACCTCATCAGCAAGACTCAAGATTAATTTACAACTGGGACAATTTGGAAATACCATGAAACCCAAGGGGATCGTTCAAGTTTTTTGTGATTCAAGTTACCAACAGTTTAAATTATGATTGAATTTGCACCGGTTAGGAAGTGTTATAGCTATCTGTGCACATGTATATAAGAGGGTGGTCATTGATGCTATACCCAAAAACTTAGGAATGGGATCTGTGTACTAAATTGTCACATTCTGAATCAATGCTGAATGTAAGTCAGTAATAGTAATAGCTTCTGAGGATCACTCAGAATCACAGTGGTCAGAAAATCTGTGTGCCAACATTTAACATTCCCATCATTACTCTGCCTGTCCAAAAACTGGCATCTGACAATCTGATGACCAATCTCACATTTTAATGTCACAGTAGGAGATGACAAAGAGGTAACTTGCTCTGCTGACCTGCAGGAAATTGGATGTCCCAAGGCTATGGTGGGATGCCTCTGACTTACAGGTGGATTGTAAGAAAATTACATTATCAGCTCCTATTATTCAGAGCCATTTCCATGGCCATTCCCTTGCCATTCAGAGCCATTTGCATCATCATCATCCCCTATTCAGAAATCAATAACAGCATTACAGTTGGAATGTAACTACTCCCCTACAGTTACAAAAAATACAATTCACGCCAAATCTGGCCACTAAAGGATGATTTGCATTACATTGTTTCTGGAGATGATGTGGTCACTACATTCTGTTTTGAGTGGCATGTGACTGTGGGGGAATGGCTGGGGGTTGTTTTGTGGGCATTACTGACTGAAGTAAGTATTTTGTATAAAGGATGGACTGTTTCCTTTGTTCAGAGAGCTTTTGACACGACCCTGTAAACTCTGTGAAATGGGTGTTAAAAATTCCACCAGAAAGTTTGCACTGTACTGTGCTTAATAAAATTGGGTTGTTGTTCACAGAAGTTGGTGTATTGCAGTTGCATCAAGTGTGCAAGGACTTCAGGAAAAAAGAACCTAACACTACGATTCAGAGTAAATTTACATTGTCATCTCCTACAATTCAGAATCAATAAGATCATTACAGATAAAATTCTGACCACACGTTGCAGTTAAAAAATTATTTACACCAGATCTTGCCACTAAGGAATGATCTACATCACATTGTTTGTGAAGTGTTAAGGGTTCCACCAAAGCTTGTCCTTGCTTAATAAATGTTGCCATCTGCAGTTGCATCACGTATGTAAGAATTGCAAGAAAAAGAACCTTACTATCCCAGGAGGAATAAGCAAGAGTATATTCCACCCTTTCACATAAGAGTTTGAGATACACAAGAGCTGGCGTAGGAGAGCTGGGCAGCTGCTGCCTACGACTGGCTACTTCTGCAGAGCAACTACTGCTTAAGATGGAGGCGTGAGGGCACCATTTCAAAGAGCTCCAGTGTTTTACACATTCCTCGATTAATATTTTGCTGCTGTATTCTTCCAGGAACGATGTCAACAGGAGCTATGACAGAAATGTGTGTGTAGGGTTCAAAAGACATTTTTTTTTTTAAAAAAGGGGGGGGGGGCACTGTTTCAGTGTTGGCAGAGGAAGGGGGTAAACTCATCCCTCCAGGGGTTAAAATGTGCCACACTAGTGCAAGAAAATAATTAAAAGCTGTCAAACTTCACACTGAATAATTGGTCACGGCCAATGCTACTGCTGCCAACCAACTTCCAACTGCCACAGCTGCACAATTAATATAATGAAAAGGCTTGTCTCGACAAAGAGGGGATGCTTTCTTTGCTTTTCCTCTCTCCTCCCACCTTCTTCACATCAAGCTGACACTGAACGGAAAAGCCTCTTTCTCCTCCTCCTCTTCCTGAGATTTCTATGTTGGCCAACCCCTCCTACAGCCTCGTAATCCTCCCAAGTACAAGTGTGGCCCAAGGAACCTGTGGGGTGCAGGGCAGGCAATGTCCCAGCAATATTTCGAGCTGGCAGCCCTCCCTGGCCTTTCAACTCATTTACGGCTCTTTCCGGAGTGAAATCTGCATGCTTTCTCCCAGCCCCTGAATGCTCAGGGCACGGATTCTCAATGGTGGCTATCAGCAATTCAGAGGGAACTTGCTTCAATGAAGCTGACCCAGTGCCACCATCTTTTATTTGATGGTCCCAATGGTCTTTGCAAACTGACTCAACATCAAGCACTCCAGCCTTAAAGGCAAAACGTTCACTACCTTTCTGCTCGGAGTCACACTCCTGGCTGTGACTCACTAATTCGCCTGGTGAATCAGAGCCAGTATATTCCTCTGCTGCATCTGTTACGTCAGCTAATTCCACTGGAAACTCTGCACAACATAATCTGCTGCCTGCATGGCGATCAGAGTCCTCTAACTTTCCATGAGCAGGCCAAACTCGACGTGGGCAGCCATGAAGTTTTACCATTACTTCAAGGGCACAGGGAAGGTCGTCAGATGTAGGAGACCTAGGCCCCTGCGCTGCCAGCCACGGCCCACTATTTATATCGCTACCCTTCCGACTTGATAAAAGCCCATCTCTTTCAGTGTCATCAGGAGCTGTGGTCTTCAAGGTGATGCCACTTAAAGTCAGAGAGTTATCATTCTTCAGGCTGAAGTTGCCAGTCACCGTGCTGCTCAAGATAATGTCAGGGTAACCTCGCACAGGCTGCCCCTCCTGCACACAGGGCTCAGTTTCAAGCAGGAACGTGAAACCAGAAGGTGCGACAGAGAACTCTCTCCGAGAGTCCGTCAACAGTGGCGAGCGGTCATCGCTGAAGCCTTCCTGTTGTTGCCTCAGGATCAAGTCCCTCACAAGTCTACAGCAAGCGGCAATGGTGTTTCCCATGGCGAGATGGTCACCCACTGAGAGGAGATCTTCGTGCCGTCAAAAAAAAAGACACTACCAGGATTAAGCAAGGCAGGGAACAAAGCTAATATAGTGTCCAGGTAGGGTTCAATTCACATCAAACATAACTCCGAGCAGCAGCCTGCCACCGAACGCCTGGAGGGAGGGGAATAAAAGACAGCAAAGATCCGAGTTGTCACAAAGCCCATCCAAATATTTGCAGTGGCCTAAAAAAAACTTAACAGCTGTGGCTGTCAAACTGTCCACGTGCCTCTAAACGAATCTCTCTCATGTCGCTACACTTCCCATCAATTTAAAGAGAGGGCCATCAAGTACATGGGCCCCGATATAAAATTCCAACTCACATTAGGGGGAAAAAGAAATAAATTAGCTGTAATCTTTCTGTGATTGCAACAGCTGATAACAAGTCAGCATTAGTTTTAAACAAAAAATAAAATAATTTGACCTAGAAAAGATTGTGGCAAAATGCATTTTTAAAGGAACCAAGACAACGGTACAGTGTTACTTGTAAAAGGGCTTTCAGGGCAGCAATGTGACATCCATACCAAGTATCCCAATTCAATGCCTCTGCTGGCACGGGCTCTGAGAAAGTGTCAAAAAAAAACACTTCCTTGGATCTCCTGTTACTGGAGGGTTGCTCAGACATGCCACTGTCCCTCTGGATCTACACAAAGCCTGATCTTCTGGACAGAGTCACTATATACGTCAAGGGAGAGGATTCATAGAAAAGGTGGATTTTTCTACACCAACCACAAGTGTAGTACATGATTAAAACGGTCAACAACTGCAAATCTTCACATTTTTATGGATTGCCTTTCTTGAACAGGAAGAATCTATCTTACATTACAATAGGATAAAAAGCAAAATACTGCTTTGGAAACAGGTCACTCTGTTACTGAAGGGGTCAGAAAGCAATAAAGAAAAAAATCGACTTCCTACAGGTATGAAAAAAAGAACAAAAGAATTGGACTCCAAGATTTAGCAAATTTTAGCCAAAGTGCAGGGAGCAGTCCCATAGAGAGGCAGATAGGGAGGCCATACTTGAGCAAAATCACAATGAGTCAAATTCAGATGGCACAAGACTTGGGTTGTGGGAATGTCATCAGGCATTGGCAGGATAACAAAATGATGCCAGTGATAAACTACCATTCCACACTGCGTCAGCCAGCCTTGTGTTAGTGCATCATAAGCCACACTGGGGTTTTCCAGAGGTAAATCCTGACATTTTGTAATGCCTTTTGCAATGTCAGGATATTATGGATGAAACAAAGGCATTTTTCACAAGTTCACCTTATAGCATATTTGTTGAAGTTGTTTTTTTGACAGGGCACAGTTTAGGTGAATCGAGTTGCATGGGGGGGGGGGGGGGGGGCGCAAAACTCTGCTTAAGATGATTTTGTGAGCAGATTTCCTGGGATTGTGTTCCTGGAGCTTTTGCTGCATTACCAATAACAACTCTCATTCTCAATTACCTGAATAGCTGTTTCAACATGTGAGAGAGAGGGAGAAGAAAGAGATAAAGATTCCTTTGATTTTAGGTGCTATATCAAAACAAAGCACTCGCTTCAGCGGGTTGAACATTTCAGGTCTGGTATAATCTTGTTTCCTAACTTAAGAAAACACACACAAATAAAGCTGTGACACCTACTAACAAACATGGTACAGTATCAATCGGCCTCTTGTTACATGATCTCTTTGCTTTCTTTTAGTCTCTTTGTCTCTTGATCCTCTCGCCATTCCAACCACCCGTATCAAATACAAATCTCCCTCAAGACTATCAAGTAGATAAGACTGTGTTCTGGATATAGGCATCTTCACACATTCAAACAATGCAACGTCTTTGTTCAATCTAACTTGATGCACAAAACAGTACAGCTGATAAATGTCGCCCTGTTGGCACTTGCTGCTTCCTATCCTGAACCAACCTGGTTTCCGACCCTCATTTCACAGACCTCACTGTCAAGAATAGCAAATCTCGCCCTCTAGGGGATACTCTAGTACACAAGTACCAATTGTCATTGGAAATAAAACACACGTCTCCTGATAGGGCTGCGAATGCTGTCTCTAATATACTGCCATCTCCTGCCCACTGAAAACTGCGCAATCACTCCGAGCCTGTTGTTTGAAAGATACATACAACCCCATTGTCATCACCTTTTTGCATCTCTAGGATCTGGTTGATCATGGAAAGAACACTTGTGGGGACATGCAAGGTAAATCTTTGAAATGCGACACATTCTGCTTCAAAATAATAACAACACGGGAAACAGAGCTCTGTAAGCGCTACTTAAACAGGGAGAATTACTGCTGCTTAAAAAAACTACACATTTGAATAAACATCAACAGCTATAGACTACATGATATAGTAGATAGCTTCTTACTTGTACAGATTTCAGTTGAGATAAATTGGATAAGATTTTTGTTTTGAAAAGGCTGAATTTAAGGTGACATTCTACAGAAAACTGCCTCTGAGAACCATCGCAACGTTTTGCAGTTCCCACTCTGGAAAGGACCACTGGGTCATACTCTCAGCTCTTGTGCGCTAGGATGCATTCAGCTTTCTGAAGTTGTGCAGCAGCATATTCAATCAGCCGTTAATTGTCTGTGCAGTTTGTGTGGTAAGTGATTTGACGAGAGGTGCCATCAAAGAGAAATGATTTCCTATCCCACATTCCCTCCCCTCACATGTAAGCAATTGGATTCCAATCCGGGACAGGGACAGAATAAAAATCAATCATTCTCAAATCTTAGCAGCTCAGAAACCCAATTCTGGAACAGTGCCATTAGTTTGGTTGAGATCAGCAAATTCAGCACCTACCAAAGATTGAACTTTAAACTTTGAACCTCCCTGTTCTGTAACGGCACAATACCACACCATGTGGTGCATCTAGCTGCCAAGTTACTCAGGATTCAAATGCAACTTTAAAAGAAATGCATTAACTCTTTCTCAGTTTTTTTCTTTCCCTACATTCTGCCCTTCAAGCTTCTAAACACCCCCTTGCTTAATAAAAGAAAGCAAAGAGTCATACATATAAAAAGGTAGCAATGAAGAAAAGTGTTAGAGACACAGATTAAGCCAACCTCTGATTTTAGGCTTTTCTTCTTCCCATTCACCAGTAGAATACAGGAAAGCTATTCAAATCCCGATTCACACTATTGAGAAAAACCTATACCGCACCATACAGTTATCTACGTGAATTACCCTACACATTACCATACCATTGTATCACATGTTGGACACTCTACATGGCATCTCAAAATATCTTGTTTAAAATTAAGTTTTACTTACACACACTAGCTTGTGAAAACAGCTCAAGGTTAGTTTCAACAGAGTTGGATTTTCTCCAAGTTGGAGTTCCAAAATGTTTGAATACTGAGGCAGAAAATAACAGCATGAAGTGTTTAAATCAACCTGTTCAGACACGTGGCTGGTGTGAGCTGAACTCAATAGCTTCTGGTCCAGAGGTTGGGACACTACCACTGAGACTCAGGAGGTATTAACCTACTGCACTGATTGCTTGGGAGTACCAGGCAGTCTCCCATTAAGAACTAACCAAACGCATGTCCTTAACTTCTAAAATCAGATGAGGTCAGGCACGTTCAGAGTAGGATGGTTATAGGTACATTCATTCTTGGCAGTGGTGAGATGTGAATACACACTCTTACAGAAATAAGAAACATGTACATTTAAAATACAAGAACTCATCAGAATCAGTTGAACTAAAAATATTTCATTACGCTTACATAATAACAATAATGGGATGATGATAATGTTGAACCTGTTAGTAGGATGTTAATTGTACTGTTAGGATACACTAGGGAATGGAATGGTTTAATTAAGTATTTAGAGCACATATAAGGGGAGACTGCTGGTTCAGCGGGTAAGGAGCAGACTTATATAATGCTCCACCCTGTAAATAAACCTATAAACAAGTATTAGCATTTAATTTCATTCTTGAACTGGCTTGGGACCAGATAAACAGAACATTTGATAATACTGAATTGTAACTAAATTAATGTACACTAGTTGTGCGAGTTAATGCCTAATCATTCAGCAGGAATGACTCTTCCCTCTTCATGAATATCTGGGTAAATGTTCTGAAAACAGCTGCACTTTTCGTGAAATTTCCAATGCAGATCATAGAAGGTAGTGGCGTGTGACAAGTAACCCAGTTCAATATAAATGTTAAAAGGTAGGGGATCTTGTGCTGCAGTGGTGGTGTCCCAACTCTGATCCAGGAAGCCTGGGATCAAGTCCCACCTGTTGCAGAGGCATGTAATAACATCTTTGAACAGGTTGCTTAGAAAATATCTAAAAGTTAAAGGTGATTGGTGGCACATGTAGAATAGGGGTTGAGTTAGCTCGGTTGGCTGGCCTGTAACGCAAAGTGACATCAAAAACATGAGTTCAATTCCAAACACCACTAGTTGGGTCTCTTTAATGATAAAGCAAGACCAAACGAACAGAGGGCTAGGCAATGCTGACTTTACATGTAGAATCCATCAGGTGATCACTAAATATATTAATCAGGAAGGTGATGGTTCTTTCTGTAATTAAGCACCAGGTATTAATCAGAAGCATATTGTTGACCAGAAATAGTGTGTCATTCTGGTCACCTAACATTACTGCCCTTGAACACATACAGAGGCCGCAAAGGTCATTCAAGGTTATGATTAGATGATTCCCTACAATGTGGAAACAGGCCCATCGGCTCAACAGGTCCACATCGACCCTCCGAAGAGCAACTCACCCAGACCCATTCCCTACCCTATATTTACCTCTGACTGACGCACCTAACATTATGGGCAATTTATCACGGCCAATTCACCTAACCTGCACATCTTTGGACTGTGGGAGGAAACTGGAGCACCTGGAGGAAAACCACGCAGACATGGGGAGAATGTGCAAACTCCACACAGTCAGTCACCCGAAACGGGAATTGAACTCCCTGGTGCAGTGAGGCAGCAGTGCTAACCACTGAGCCACTGTGCTGCCCCTGTTTTGGACTACATAGATTATGTCAGTGACTACAGTTCAAAAGATACTTCAGAGGCCATGAAGCACTTTGGTTAGCCTGATGTTTGTGCAAAGCGCTATACAAATGTATGCCCTTCTTCTGTTGAAAGGTTGCAGAGTTTGATTTCTTGGGGTAAGTGAGAGATTTTGATGTGAACTCATTTCACAAAATCACAACACAAAAGGCTAGGTGGCCCTTTGCACAGCCTGTAATACTTCTTTGAAGTTAGGTTCACTCCTTGATTCTTGCCCCAAAAATATATTTCAAGTATTTGTCTTATTTGCATTGAAATCTTCAGCTGAACTTGTCTTCACTAAGCCAGAGGGAATTCACAAGGACTGATTCCAGGCAAAATGTCCACTGTGGTAATGGGCTCAAACAAACATTAAAAATTAGTTAAAAAAGTATGAAAAGCAACCTGGTAGAACTTCTCTTATCAAAAGAGAGCATAACCCTGGCAATAGTTTTACCAAAGGTTGGTCAGTGAAGCAGAAGGAAGAAATGGGCACAAGTTCTAACTAGGCAGGTTTCTGCTGAGAGAGCTAGGATTGGGTAATATGAAAGAAAGGGGAAGATTTCAGGATGAATTTCACAGAAACATTTGGGTTTGTTGGATATGGGGCCACAAAGTAAAAATTGTATTCTTATTTTCTCTTCCGAAGATACAGACTTAGAAAATCACCTGATCTCACTGAAAAACATGCCGCTTTATTCAAGGATACATTTTCTGGACATAAACAGCAAATATTCAGATACAGGTCAATATCATTTTATTTATAAATTATCAAACTAGATTCATTCAGCAGACTGACCTACAGTACCATTTTAAAACAAAAATTGCTTACCTTTCCCATTTTTAGTACTTTGAGTCTAAACCACACGTTTTTTAAAAAAAAAATCAATCTTCGATTCCTAGTGTTTCACCTCAACTCAAAAATGGCCCAAAGTGCTTCACGTAGAATTTAAATATGACATTTAATTTATTACTCATTTACCCATTACCCTTGTTGACATCAGGTAAAATACATCAGGTTCCATGGTACACCAACAACACTCAGCTGTGTGATGACTGTCAGAGCCCTCCATTGTCCCACCACTCCCCAGGCTTAAATGTAACGATGAACCAAAGCTTCCTCCAACTAAATATTGATAACACTGAAGCAATGGTGTTCGGCTCCTTCCACAAACTCTATTCATTGGCCCCACCGATGGGAACCATCTGAAGCAGAATCAATTCAATCACAAACTAGGTACCATCCTTACCCATCTGATGAGCTACGAACCACGTAATCCAGGCTATCACCAAGACTGCATATGTCACCTCTGCAACATTACCTCACTCCCAACCTGGTCTCAGCTCATCTGCTGCTGAAACTCTGCTCATCTTTAATCCATTACCCCTCTGTTTGATGACCTACACTGTCTTTTAAAATCCTTGTTTTTGTTTTGTTTTCTAGTCCCACCATGGCCATGGCCTTGCCCTTCCCCATCTTTGTAAGCTCTCCCAGCTCTACAACCTTCTGGTACTTGCACGCCTTCAGTTCTGGCCTCTTCTGCATCCTCAATTTTAACCTGGGATTTAATTATCACCAGAGGCTTTACCTTCAGCTAGCTTCCAGCCAAACTCAGAACTTCCCTCCCAAAAGTTTTCATCCCCCTCTCTCTCTCTTCCTTTAAAGTGCTCCTAAAGCCTGTCTTTTGTGATATTCCCTTCTTCAGTCATCAAGACCATTACTCTTGCAAGCCTTGGAAAGTTACATAATGTTCAAAGCTCTACATAAATGCAAGCTTTTGTTGTTAAACACAATCACTTAGAAAGGAAAACACTGCAGACAAAGCCCACATTCATCAACTTACTCAAAATGAACTTTTCTCCCAGCCACTGACATCTGCCATGCTGAATACATCAATAATTTGTTAGGGTTTAATACGAGTGCCCAGAAGGTTACACGATTGGGAAGGACATTCAGCCAGGCACCAGTTCTGTCCCGATATCAGTACTGATGCTTCCAGAAGGGGCTGCAATGGACCATGACACAGACAGTGTAAAACCCCTGTTGATCTTTCCCATTCACTAAGCCTAGGTGCTGTGGCAAACCAGATTGGTTAATCCAGCACAAACAACATGGTGGGACACAGCCACTATATTATATATCTGATCCATTGTGATTGTACAAAACACACCACATGTAGATGTTGATATCCTAGTTTTCAAACAGAAACAGGCAGCAGAAAACAAAAGCTTTCAACAGGATCTTCTGCTTCAGTCATAGCTAATCCTCACTGTACACGGTACACCATGTAGAATTAATAGAAATGAGATTTGGTCAATTTTTGACAGCTAGTAGAAACCAAAGACATTTTAAATTGGACTTTAAAAGATTGGTTGCTGTCCCAATCACATTTTGGTTGGACTCTCTTCTCTACCTCAAAACAAATTCCTCCTCCTCCTTCCAACAGCAACATTGCCCTGTCCCCCCTTCCTCAAAATGTCATTATTCTTAGCGAACTTTGAGAAGATTTGTAGTTCAGGTTGAGGTTCTGGTGTAGGTTTGCTCACTGAGCTGGAAGGTTCATTTTCAGACATTTCGTCGCCATACCAGGTAACACCTTAAGTGAGCCTCCGAATAAAATTCTTCAGTCGGAGGATCACTGAAGATGTTACCTAGTATGGTGTCGAAACGTCTGAAAACGAACTTTCCAGCTCAGCGAGCAAACCTACGTCCATGTCATTGTTCTCGTGTGAAGCAAGACACTGATGCCAGGAATGATGCTTGAGCATGACAAATATCAAACCCAAACCCAATTATGTCTGTATCTCATATCCACATTCATTGACGAAAGGTCATTAGATGTTATTATCCAGTTCCATTGTTTACGTTAATATTTTAGAGCTAATGTTTAACTTGGTGGAAAATATAAGTTTCAAAAAAGTAAGGCAATTAAAATGCTGGACTTCGGTAATTGCCAGGACTCCTCATAGCAGTGGGTGTTCAAGAAGTTCCACGTGTACTTATAAGGTCAGAGATAGATGTGAGCACTGAACAATGGACCACCCATTTATGCAGCTCTTGATGGTGTCGAGATGTCAATCACAATTTCAATGAAAGAAGCCAAATAGTTAGCAATGCTGACGAACAGCATTATGGACAATATATATTAACTACATGAGTTACAGAATCAAAGATTTGTGTTGAAGGTAAGATAGTTAGATTTCTGTCTGCAACCTCCAAAACATGCCACATTGTCATGGAAATAGCCTGTGGAATTACAAAGTTCTTTTGCTTCATTTGAGCTTGTTCTTCCCCTCCCAAACAGCAGACAGGTACAGACTGGTATCAGCTGTACTCATTAACTCAAGGGAGCAAAGGAACATAAAAGTTAATCAGGCCTGTACCTAAAGCAGACAAAAATACTATGTCCTTCAGAGTGTGTAATACAGGTGGGGCCACAAGCTATGCTACAGGACACATGGTTTGAAGAGCTGGGAAAGAAGCTGCAAGATTTACCTAACTTGAAGCTAAAGAAAGTTACGGTGGTCGTCGTTGTGAAAGGCAGTGAACTTTGTGGCACAAGCTTGGAATAGGTAGTTCTAGCAGGAACTAAATATCAGCTGTAGGAGTATAGAAGACCGTTCGGAACCAGAGGTGCTCCTAATGCTTAAATTCTCAAACAAAGCAGTGAATCCCATGCTAAAACTGAAAAGTCCACTGTTGAGATCTTTAAATTCCACACATTGATTTCTCCTCTGTATTTGAGCTATTCTTCAAAGTGACTTCCAGAAGTCTGTGGTCCACCTTTGGTTTGTTCTCAAGCCATGAATACACCTTCAATATTTGCAAAATATGAAAATTCTTTTGCAGTGTTATGGGAGGGGAGTGAGTGTCAAACTGTATAGTTTATAACTAGGCTAAGACACATGTTGTTAGTATTGCTTGCATTTTTACATATAAAGCCTCAATCTGTTTAAAATCATGAAATCTTGTGGCATACATTTCAAATAACCAAATTTCTGTTTAAACATTAAGAGCCCCTTCCAGGGTCATAATAGATACCAAATGTCAAATCCCTTCCTTCAACAATCAATGATAACCCCAACTTTATCTCAGCCTGACCAGTGAAAGCAGGGGAGAGTTTGTATTAAGGGTTTGACATATTTTCCACTCCACATGACTATCGAGAACACAGTACAGCACTGATATCTTTTTTTGTAAATTATTCTTTCATAGAATGTGGTTAGACCATTTATTGCCCATCCCTAACTGCCCTTAAATGGAGTGACTTGCTAGCCATTTAAAGCAGTTTAGAGTCAATCACATTGCTCTGGGTTAGGGGTTCCATGTAGCCCAGATGCAGATTAATGTCCTACCCCAAAAGACATTAGTGAACCAGATAGATTTATATAAAAGTCGATTCATTATCAAGATTACTGAAACTAGCTTTCAATTCCAGACATATTAATTGATGTAGATTCTAACCAGCTTGGGATATATTTATCTTGGTCCCCAGGTCATTAGTGTGTACCTCCGAGTCACTAGATTAGTGACATCACTACAGTGCCACCACCTCTGCAAACTCTAAAAGTTCTCAGCTACCTCAGCAAATTCAGAATCATAGACTTGGTTTACAAAACATTTCTGGTTTAAATCAGGTGTGTTAAATACAGAGGTTGGCCAAAGTGAAGACCACTAACATAACAGTCATAAATATGGGCCAAATGCTGGCAAATGGGACATGTTTAAATGCTACTCCTTTTAGTACCAGGGACTAAAACCAATCAAATGTACCATGGTTAAGAATTAACAGCTTTACTGCAAGATGGGCTAGATTATAACCATTAAAATGAATTCAAACAAACAAAATATAGGTGTCCTCAAGTCATGGAGTGATTTTGTGACTCTCAGATATCACAGAAGGTAGTCAGTGAAACTGCAGACAGAATGCAGCATGAAACTTGCTGGCCATGCAAAGCAAGGCAGGCCATTATGATACAAGGCTGGACTAAAAAATTAATTCCTCTGTCACCTCAAAATTAACTGGAATAAATATTGTAAGCTTTGACTGGAATATTCTTGCCAAGGAGCTGTAGGGCAGCTGTGCTCTGTATGTTGTGATTAGTATCACTTTCACCTCAGAGCAGAGGTTGTCAGTTTAAGTTGCACTCCAGAACCAGAGGACAAAATATCAGGTGACATTCCATCGCAGGCGTCGGGGTCTGCTGCACCTTCTGAAGTTGCACTTTTCCACAAGAACTGTTAAATCAACATCCTGTCTGGCCTTCCAGGTGGATGTGTAAAAACAAAAATCCCAAATTCCTATAGTGACCACAGAAAGGGAGCTTCCGCGTGGCCAGGTCAATATTTACTCAACCCAACCTCTACTCCCGGCACCTTCCCCTGCAACCGCAAGAAATGCAAAACTTGCACCCACACCTCCCCCCTTACTTCCCTCCAAGGCCCCAAGGGATACTTCCATATCCGCCAGAAAATCACCTGCACCTCCACACACATCATCATTTACTGCATCCGCTGCACCCGATGTGGCCTCCTCTATATTGGGGAGACAGGCCGCCTACTTGCGGAACGTTGCAGAGAACACCTCTGGGACACCCGCACCAACCAACCCAACCACCCCGTGGCTCAACACTTCAACTCCCCTCCCACTCCACCAAGGACATGCAGGTCCTTGGACTCCTCCATCGCCAGACCATAGCAACACGACAGCTGGAGGAAGAGCGCCTCATCTTCCGCCTAGGAACCCTCCAACCACAAGGGATGAACTCAGATTTCTCCAGTTTCCTCATTTCCCCTCCCCCCACCTTGTCTCAGTCCCAACCCTTTAACTTAGCACCACCTTCCTAACCTGCAATCTTCTTCCTGATCTCTCCGCCCCCACCTCCACTCCGGCCTATCACCCTCACCTTAACCTCCTTCCACCTATCGCATTTCCAACGCCCCTCCCCCAAGTCCTTCCTCCCTACCTTTTATATTAGCCCGCTCAGCACACTTTCCTCATTCCTGAAGAAGGGCTCATGCCCGAAACGTTGATTCTCCTGCTCCTTGGATGCTGCCTGACCTGCTGCGCTTTTCCAGCAACACATATTCAGCTCTGATCTCCAGCATCTGCAGTCCTCACTTTCTCCTGGTCAATATTTATCCCTAATTGACATCTCAAAAAAAGGGATTCTCTGTTCATTATCACATTGCTGTAGTGAAAGCTTGCCATACACATAATAAAGTTACTACAGTACCACATTTCCTACACTACAACACTGACTCCGCTTCAAGAGCATTTCAACTGCTACAAAGTCCTTTGGAATGTCTGGTGATTGTGAAAGGCACTAGACAAGTGGAAGCCGTCTTTCTTTCTGTTGCACATTCAGCCAGCCTTCAACTCTGGTTGTACTGGACAAGGTGACATTCAGGAACATTGAACACAAGTATAACAAAAGAAAATGCTGGAAACCCTCATCAGGTCAAGCAATAAATGTGCAGAGATAAAGTAGACATTTCAGGGTTAACACTTTAGGATGTGATGACCTTTCACCAGAACAACCAGTTCAAAAAGGCCACTGACCTAAGCATTAATTTTATGTTTCCCTCTACACAAAAGCTGCCTGACCTTGACTGCTTCCAACATTTAAAAAATATTGTTTCAGGCTTCCAGCAGCTTCTGCATGTTAATATTCCATCGCTGCTCCCCTCCCACCCTGAAATGCAACAGAGTCATAGAGTCATAAAGCATGGAAACAGACACTTTGGTTTAACCAGTCCATGCCAATCATGTTTCCAAACTAAACTAGTGCCACCTGCCTGTGCTTGGCCCATATCCCTCCAAACTTTTCCTATTCATTTACTGATCTGAATGAATCTTAAAACATTCTAACTGTACCTGCATTCACCTCTTTCTCTGGCAGTTCATTCCACACATGAACCACTCCATGTTAAAAAAAAGCTGCTCATGATATCCTTTTTAAATCTTTCTCCTCACCTTAAAAAATAAGCTCCCTAGTTTTCACCTCAATAAGGTCACCCCTCAACCTCTTACGTTCCACTGAAAATCATACCAGCCTTTCTAGTGTATTTTTATATCTCAATCCCTCCATTCCCAGCAACATCCTGGTAAATCTTTTCTGAACCCTTCCTATAACAGAGCGACCAGAACTGCACAGTCTTCCAGCAATGCACCCTGGGATTCATACCAAATAAACCTTCCAGAATCCAAGTTAGGGAGATCCCAGAGCCCAGATCCCAGATCTGGAATAACCATATAACATCAAGCAGCACTGCTTACGTAGACTGTATGTGTAGTGAGTTCTCAAACAGTATACTGTCCTGGGTCAAGTTGTTCTAAAGTTAGCCCTGCATAATGTCAGTCAGCCTTTGTTAAGGGAAAATTCAAGTTACAAGATATGAAATGACCATATCAAAAGGATTTTCTATTGCAAGTGATCAGTACTGCTTGTGTAAAGTTTTCCACAAGTTCATAACATAAAAATATTGCTAAAAATGGCAAAAATCAGAGGGAACATTCACAAGTGTAGATATTTTCTGCTGTAAAATGCCTGTCACCCAAAATCAGCACAATTCCAAAATTTCAAGATATTTTTCTAACCAACCTGTTCAAGGATGTTATTACACACTGCTGGAGTGGGTGGGACTTGAACTTGGGCCTCTCAGTCCAAGGGTAGGGGCACTACTACTGTACTATCAGAGCCCCTTCCAAAATATTGTTTTTTTTTTATCTTTATTCCCTCCATCTGCTCTACTCATCTCCTCATCAACTCCTACCTTATTTCAAAGTCAACCCATTGAGCAGGCATTTACAAAAGCATCCAATATTGTCCATCAAACTTCCAGAACTCCGAATATATTTATTCAGTGGTTATGGTGGTAAACTGGCTAACAGCTGTTGTTCTGCCCAAGATGCAAGAATCTGACCTTCTCTCCAAACAATCCTATTCTATCAAGCTTGTCACCTTAGTTGTGAAATTCAGAAAAACACTATTCAAGAATTGGACAACAGTGAATACTCCATGTCAAGCTAATGTGGAGGATTGTCAGCAGGATTCCATTTGCAGTCCTCTTGTCTTATGGCAGAAGAATGCAGGACCAGGTCTCACTTTAGAGATTCGCATCTTTTATACAAAAGCAAAATCCACGGATTCTGGAAACTGTAAAAGTATCTAAAGTACTCAGCAGGTCAGACAGCATGTCATTTCCTGTAGTTTTTAAATATTCCTTCCTATTTCTTATCCATGGTGCCTTTGCAGAACATACAAATATGGGACAGCTACAGGTTTTCATGTACTATTGGCTTGTGTTCACTGAAAACTGGATCAAAGGCCACCCACAGCAAGACTTAGGACCCAAACAGATTTCGTCACACCAAAGAATTTGCTCACCGTCAAATTTATTTTTAAATCTGACTTTGCAGCAACACAAAAGCAAGAAATTTTCTTAATATTGAAGGTGTCATCAACAGATGTCATCACATGATAGCTTACCTTTGTGTTGGCACAGTTTTACAAATGTAAAATGAGAAACAAAATTTCTTGTGGTGCCTGAGACACAAAGGCTATAATAAATGAAGGGACCTCACTTAATAAAAAAAGTGTGTGTTTCTATCCATCCATTGGGTATACAATAATTACACATATGACTTGTAGTTCTATTATAAAGTTCAGTACTCCAATGGCTGTTTCATAGCCACAAAATGTACAAGACACCTGAAGGATTAAAGACTGATGGTTTCCAAACAGGGCTAGAGATAATAGGCCATTTTGCTGTGATCAATTATAACTCCACAATACGTATCAAGTATTTCCACTAATCAAGTATTGATCACTGGTACTGGTGTCATAACTAGTTTCAGTGTTCATGAGCTAGGAGTGTGCTGGATTTATTCAGGGTTTCTCGGTTTTAGAATGACTGATGCTGCCACACCTGCTGAGTTTCTCCAGCAACTTCTGTTTTTACTTCAAACCACGTTTCCTGATTTTATTGCTCACAGTCAGCCATTCAGGCTAATGGGTTACTTGCACAGGCTTCACTGCTGTTGGTGACATTTAAAACAGAGAACTAGCAACTCAAGCACAGCAAGGGTGCTCAAAAAAATTAAATGGAAGGATGTTTTCCAAAAAAGCCAAAAAAAAACTGGATGTTGGAAATCAGAAGCAAA
Source organism: Chiloscyllium plagiosum (assembly GCF_037043375.1). Classification (NCBI taxonomy): domain Eukaryota; kingdom Metazoa; phylum Chordata; class Chondrichthyes; order Orectolobiformes; family Hemiscylliidae; genus Chiloscyllium; species Chiloscyllium plagiosum. The sequence continues at coordinate 16,599,118 of NW_028270169.1, forward strand.
AACAGAAACTGCTTGTAAAACTCAGGTATGCCAGTATCTGTAGATAGAAAGCAGAGGACATTTCTCAAGTTATTTTATCTTTTGTTAAAAGCAGTGGGAGTCAATGGTATAGTGGTAACATCATTAGACTAATACTCCAATAGGCTCGTGCTCTGGTTTGAATCTCACCATGGCAGATGGAGAAATTTGAATTCAATAAAAAGAATCTGGAATTTAAAAACTAATCTAATATTGACCAAATACCATTAGAGATTTGCTGTCCCAAAGGGAAGGAAATCTGGCATCCTCACCTGGTCTGCCCTACATGTGACTCCAGCCCCACACCACCCTTAAGTGCCCTCCGAACAGACCAAAGCAACTAAGATCAAGAGGCAATTAAGGCCATGTAATAAATGCTGATGCAGCAATGATCACATCCCATTAAACAATTGCAAAGATATCCTTTTATGATTGCAAATGTGTATTTTTGACAATTTCTAGTTGATATTTAGCATAATCTGCTGAAAAACTTAAAAGCAAACCTTCATGAGAGGTTTCCCCATCACACAAAGCAACACCTGCTGTTCATTGTCCTCTAAAACAGAGGAAAGGACAAGTTCCAGAGGACAGGGTCACCCTTGCTGACAGGGGTTTAAGTAAGGAAAGGGGTGGAGGGCAAAGCAGCCGTGGTAACTGGCTCATTCCGATGGTTGTGGTAGCTCTCCCCGCCCCTCTCTCACATGACCCTCCACAGCAACCAGCCTCTGGTTGTGAAGGAGCCCACGATTCACTTCCGGGGTTAGCAGTGTCGAAGGCGAGCAGCTGCGAATAAGTAAAGCAAGGGTCTTCCTCCCTCCACACCCACCTCGGCCCTGACAGAGCACCCTCCAGGGCCGGGCCCGGGGTTGGGAAGAACGAAGGAAGGATTCCCTCTTGGGAGCTGGCCTGGCAAAGCCGCGCCGGCGAAGGCTAGGCCGCACCGGGGCCACTCTCCCGGCAATCAGTGGGACTGAAGGTGACCTTCACCCGCCGGGGAGGAGGAGGAGAAAGTAGGGGGCGAGGGGGTAAACACAGCCAACCCTTCCCTCCAGGGGAGAGCCGGAGTCGTTGGGGAGGAAGGGCAGGGGAAGAGAAGAGAGTCTGTGCAACCCCCGATCCCAGTACTGTGCTGGCATTTTAGTTTTACTGCTGCAACTTCCCCTGCAAACCCCCCACTTTCAGCCTCTAATCTGCCAGTTTTTAGCCTGCACCAAGCCCTCTCGTCTGGCCCGCTCCCTCTACCATGAGCCGGTGACTTTGCTACATTCACACACAAATGGATACATGTGGCAACATCAAAGGCTCCCGCGGCCGCCGCGTGGCTACATTGCGGGGCCGGATTGCAACATTGTAGCAAGAAGCTGCCACCAGCTACACAGGACACGGATTGCGAGGGAAGATAGTGGCGAGATTACCACTACTACACCCACCCTCAAAGATTAACTACCAAAAGGAGTATGAAACCCATTCACTACCTGCATTTCAATTGCTTACAGCCCACACTAAACTCTCACATTAAAAGTGGCAGTGAAGAGCAGGCTAAAAAAATCTTATGTAATTATAAATTGGGAACATCCATCTGCAATGAGATTTCATTCAATGTTTCCTCTCACCTTCTCCAAACCATGTTCCCTTTACAACCCACCCAGTGCTTCTCCATTCACTCTTCCCCCACACCCCCAACCCTTATTCATTCTCCCCCACCCCCCAACCTTATTCACTCTCCCCCACCCCCCAACCTTATTCACTCTCCCCATGGGGTTATTTTGACCTTTACTCACCACAGTCACACGCCTCACTTCCAATGTCATTTTCCAACTCTTTGCTTTCTCTGGTGTCGACAGCCACCGGCGAGGTCTCGTCCGTTTTGCTCACCATCGCTCCTGCTCAGCGTTTGCCCCCCTTCTCCACTTTGCCGAAAGCAGGTTAAGCGATTCTGTCAGAAGCTGAAAGCTCGGCACGGACGGAAAGAAAGAAGGACGGAGCCGGCTCTTCTGCTGCTAACACACGTGGTGTAATTTTTTTTATCTCTCTGAGCTCAATAACCTCCAGCAACCTCCGACCCTTTCCATTCGTCTTAGTGGGAGGCGACTGGCTATAATACGGCTGGCGATACGCGCCCAAAATACAGACACACTCCTCGATCTTGCCTCTTTTCGAAATTCTAACTCACAGGCACTCCTTCAAGAACCACGGCGCTATATCTCGCTGTCAAATAATTCATTTCATACACAAAACAGTATAGAATTTTATTTTTTACCAATAGAGAAATTAGCTGACAACTTCTCTCAAAGCACGGTCTAGGTGCTATGAGGTGATTTCTCTGATTCTTTTAAACAACACTGTGGGTACACGTCAAAACAAATGATCCCCCAAAGTTTTCGAATACCAGTGTGCACAGTCTACAACTGTATTTCAGAGTTGAAAAATGTGTTGCTGGAAAAGCGCAGCAGGTCAGGCAGCATCCAAGGAGCAGGGGAATCGATGTTTTGGGCATAAGCCTTTCTTTCAGAGTTCCTGTGATTATGCAATAATCTTTTAATCTCCAACCATGCTGAATGCCCCCCTACAACCCACCCTCCCATCCTGGCACTTTCCCCTGCCACTGCAGGAACTGTAAAGCCTGCACCCACACCTCCTCCCTCACCTCTATCCAAGGCCCTAAAGGAGCCTTCCACATCCATCAAAGTTTTACTTGCACATCCACTAATATCATTTATTGTATCCGTTGCTCCCGATGCGGTCTCCTCTACATTGGGGAGACTGGGCGCCTCCTAGCAGAGCGCTTTAGGGAACATCTCCGGGATACCCGCACCAATCAACCACACCGCCCCGTGGCCCAACATTTCAACTCCCCCTCCCACTCTGCCGAGGAAATGGAGGTCCTGGGCCTCCTTCACTGCCGTTCTCTCACCACCAGACGCCTGGAGGAAGAACGCCTCATCTTCCGCCTCGGAACACTTCAACCCCAGGGCATCAATGTGGACTTCAACAGTTTCCACATTTCCCCTTCCCCCACCTCACCCTAGTTCCAAACTTCCAGCTCAGCACTGTCCCCATGATTTGTCCGGACTTGTCCTACCTGCCTATCTCCTTTTCCACCTATCCACTCCACCCTCTCCTCCCTGACCTATAACCTTCATCCCCTCCCCCACTCACCCATTGTACTCTATGCTACTTTCTCCCCACCCCCACCCCCACCCTCCTCTAGCTTATCTCTCCACGCTCCAGGCTCTCTGCCTTTATTCCTGATGAAGGGGTTTTTCCCAAAACGTCGATTTCGCTGCTCCTTGGATGCTGCCTGAACTGCTGTGCTCTTCCAGCACCACTAATCCAGAACCATGCTGAATGCATCTGGTATTCAGAAAAAAAAACTTATTTCCAACTTTTAGATTCCCTACAGCATGGAACAGGCCCTTCAGCCCAACAAGTCCACACCAACCCTCCGAAGAGTAAACCACCCAGTCCCATTTCCCTCTGACTAATGTGCCTAACACTATGGGCAATTTAGCATGGCCAATTCACCTGGCCTGCACATCTTTGGATTGTGCGAGGAAACTGGAGCACCCAGACCCAGGGAAAACATACAAACTCCACACAGCCAATTGCCCAAGGCTGGAATTGAACCTGATGCTGTGAGGCAGCAGTGCTAACCACTGAGCCAACATGCCACTCTTTGAAGGTATAGATCCCTGAATGTAACAGTTCCTATAATACCAAAGGAGAGGGAAACAAGTTTAAAATTTATTTTTAAAGTTACGCTGAACGGTCTCGTCTGCTACCTGTTCAATAAAAAGGCAGTGAGGGGATTGAACAGTCAATGGCAAATCAAAATGTGCAATTAACTGCTCATTACAAAAATAAAGTTTTTGAACCAAACTGCAATTGATTTTTCACTTCACAAAAATATTTTCAACATGAGGTATTGCCACCCAAGAGCTAATTCAGATTGATAAGCATCCAGGGAATGGGTCATTGAGACTTGAAGAAGGGTTTGTTTCAGTGGTGGGGTTTCCCTCCTTGCCACCTGAAGAATTAGTGGCAGCTGCGTGCCACTAGAACTGATCTCCCAAAATCTGTTAATCCTTCTAGGGAACCCCCTGCTGTTAAAATTTCTCTCATCAGTCTCAATATTAACATTGGGTGGGAAATGGCCTTCCAATTGTCAATGATTAGCCACTTAAGGGCCTCAAATATGACAAGAGAGTGTGGTTATTCCACCATATAGTTACAGAGAGGTCAGCACAATGGGAACATCATCCCGGGATTGTTTCAAACCCATGATTTTGGATACTAGAACCATAGATCCCTATAGTGCGGAATCAGGCCATTCAGTCCATCAGTCTACACTGACATTCTAAAGAGCATTCCACCCAGACCTATCCCATTCCTGTAACCCTGCATGTCCCATGACCAATCCACCTAGCCTGCACAACTCTGTACACTATGGACAATTTAGCATGGCCAAGCCATCTAACCTGCACATCTTCAGACTGTGGGAGGAAACCAGAGCACCCAGCAGAAATCCACGCAGACTCAGAGAACATATAAACTCCACACGGATAGTTGTCCGAGGGCAGAATTGAACCCAGGTCCTTGGTGCTGTGAGGCAGCAGTGCCACTGAACCCCACTGTGCTGCCCTAACTGGCAGCAGAGCTTTTTTATAAACTGAAAAAAATGAAAGATGTCCAGGAACATATTAGAAGTAGTGAAATCTGGTAGTAACAAAAGCACAGATGAGAGTTTCAGTAGTTTCAGGGAAGCTAAGGCAGGGACAGAACAAGCAGTGTTTCAGAGTAGGCAGTTTTGACAGTGGTTCAGATATGTAGGCAAAAACTTATCTCAGGTCAATTAGAGTGCCAAGGTTGAAAATAATTTGGTTGAACCTCAGAAAGTCACAGTATGAGCAGTCCTCAGTGCTGACCACTGTGTTGTAAGAGATTGTCTGCACTGTTGCTCACTATATGGTAGGAGAAAGTGAGGACTGCAGATGCTGGAGATCAGAGTCGAGAATGTGGTGCTGGAAAAGCACAGCAGGTCAGGCAGCATCCGAGGAGCAGAAGAATCGATATTTCGGGCATAAGTCCTTCATCCAGAAGGGTTTAATATAAGCTTCACTATCGGGTAAGCCAGCATTGTCTGTTAGGGAAGGGATTGACAGGGCTTGCTCGGTCTAGTATGGTACAGGAAAGCTACCTGATACTCTAATAAGAAGAAGATCCTGTATTAAACAGCATGGAATTTATTGCACGTAAATACAAGTAACTCTGATATGATAGGCATTTTTACAGAGACTATGAGGAGGACCTGGATGGTTAATCTCACTCTTTCAAGCTGTACTCCATCTGTGTCTGTTTGACATCATCATTGTTAGTGGTGCTTGAAACATGCCTCAAATTTAACCCTTTCTGTCCCTTGCACCCTTACACAATAGTGATCACAGAGTGAGATGCTGTCGTGACTAGGGAATGGATGTTGCAAGGGGGAGCAAAGATAATTGCTTTTGTCTTCCCAATACCGATTTTTAATCAGCAAGGGAACCAAAGGTTATGGGATAAAGACAGGAGAGAGGAGTTGAGGGTTATCAGATCAGCCACAATCCCTTTGAATGGTGGAGCTGACTCAATGTTGTGACTGGCTTGCTTCTGCTCCGACATCTTATGCTCTTGTATTTACTGGGAAAATATTTCTGGACATTAAGTACTGGACATTGGACGAACATCCTGAAAAATGAGAGGCAGCATGGAAGCTGTGGTGATGAGGTGGAACTGGATATCACCAACACACTCAAGGAACCTGTCAATTATTTTCTGATAATGCTGTCAAGGATCAGCATGTGAGAACATACATGGGCATGAGGGTGGGATCTTTGTGGAACCCCTGAGAAAATACTGAAGGAGCAAGAAGACAGACCACTGCAAGAGATTGGATGGTATACTGGCTCGACAACATTTGAAACTGGTGAAAGTGGTCCCATCTCCCTGAACACCAGGAGAGAGTGATGGATAAGGGTGGTGTTGTCAACAATGACAAAGACTGCTGACAGGTTGGAAAAGATGAAAAGGGCTAGCCAATTGATCAACAGAAGCAACACACTTTTAAGAATAACCACTAGGCACCAAGTCGCATAGTTGATGATTCAGAAAGCAGGGTTATGGGCAAGCCCATGAATCAATGCCTTTGTTCGTTGATACCTTTAAGTTAAAATCAATACCCTGTAGGTATGGAGCAGAAGCCAAGATAAACTATGAAACAGCTGGAAGAGCAGTTTGATTTCAACCAGAGCTGACCTATACAGTCTTGTCATTCACCTCTGGGATCCCTGAGAAACCACCCACAATCAGTCAACCTTGGACAAGCCTTGTCAAGGAATACTGTTCCATTTAAATCAAAAGTATTCTTCATTGTTCCTAATTGAAGCTCAATGGTTCAGAGCTACAGGACCTATAGAAATATCAGGACATTCTCCTGCAAAATGTGATTTTTTTTCTCTCAAATGGTTGCTATTGATTGAAACGTGCACACTGCTGCATTAAAGCTTCTATTACTCAAATTTAGCCTGATACGTTACTGTCAATTAGCTAGCTAGTTTTATATGTGTGGTATTTCATTTTTACATTATATAAAGTGACTATGTGAAGTTTGGGACATATCAGATGTAAAAGCACCCAATGTATAACACCAAATGGATTGCAAATCATAATAATGGATAGTAAAGCACAGTTGTGCTCTCATACTCAAACATGTGAAAAATGGCACCCTATCCTATGTACTGTGCAAAGATGCTGCATCGTCTACAAAGTTCAAAGTACAGTTTTATAGTGTGTGGATATTACTGTTCAGTTTCAGCAAATTCATCTCTGAGGTGGCCCACATCAGATTTAATATATTGAAATTTACAGATAATGATTTGAAGAAAATGAATACTTCAAACAGTTTCATTGGAAAGGTGCTGACATTCTGATAATCAGATATTTGTATATGTTGACTAATGTTACCATTTATCTGGTTTTGAACTGGATATGCTGGTTTTTGAACAGGTTTTGCCAAGAACGCCTTAACGCACACCCAAGGTGTGTCTTTTATATGTATTAAAGTCCATTTTCTGCTGTATCAGAGAATTTGGAAGGAGTAACAGGAATGCAGAGTACTGGGCTGATGGTAAGATTCTTGGTAGTGTAGCTGAGCAGAGAAGTCTCGGTGTCCAAGTACAAAGATCCTTCAAAGTTGCCACCCAGGTTGATAGGGTTGTTAAGAAGGCATATGATGTGTGAGCTTTTATTGATAGAGGGATTGAGTTTCGGAACCATGAAGTCATGCTGCTGCTGTACAAAACTCTGGTGTGGCCACACTTGGGGTATTGCGTACAGTTCTGGTCACCACATTATAGGAAGGATGTGGAAGCTTTGGAAAAGGTTCAGAGGAGATTTACTAGGCTGTTGCCTGGTATGGTCTTATGAGGAAAGACTGAGGGACTTGAGGCTGTTTTTGTTAGAGAGAAGAAGGTTGAGAGTTAACTTAATTGAGACATATAAGATAATCAGACAAGGTGGACAGTGAGAGCCTTTTTCCTCAGGTGACAATGGCTAGCACAAGGAGACATGGCTTTAAATTGAGGGGTGATAGATATAGGTCAGATGTCAGAGGTAGTTTCTTTACTCAGAGAGTAGTAGGGGTATGGAACGCACTGCTTGCAACAGTAGTAGACTCACTAACATTAAGGGCATTTAAATGGTCATTAGATAGGCATATGGATGAGAATGGAACAGTGGAGATTAGATGGGCTTCAGATTGATTCCAGAGGTTGGTGCAACATTGAGGGCCAAAGGGCCTGTACTGCACTGTAATGTTCTGTATTCTATGGTGAGTGCTATGTATTTGGTGTCATGCCTTACATATGACCACAGTTTGGATCTAACCTGCAGGCTTTAGAAGAAGACACTTCAAGATGGAAGGGGTCTCTTTCCAAAGTTTTCAATTCAAAAGTCTAGTTCTGAATTTAATATAATATTTTAAATAAAGAAAATAGCTTTATTTATGTGGTGTTCCAGTTTGACATTATAGAAAATAATAATGTGAGGTTTGGGATATATCATATATAAAAGCACCCAGTGGTCACATGGTGTGTGTGGGGACAGTTTTTCTACAGGGTGGCCTGCAGCTGTTACAGCACCTAAGACAAGGTCAACCTTAGTTTTCCAATGAGTGGTCAACTCCATGCAGTTAAACCGCACCCTAACCCTATGAATCTTGCACCTTTAACAGACCTTAAGCAGTCCTTAATGAGCTTGATCAGCTAGTTGTCATGTACAGGCGAGCAGCCTGCTGTGCCTCTCTCCCCCTCTAACCCACCTCTGTGAAAATATTCTGCAGAGACACAGTGGAGTTAGGGAATTGCTATGCCAGCTGATAGTGCAATTCTTGAAAACCAACCTTCCTCCATTTCTGGCACCAGCAGTGCCTAAACACGAGGCCCAGGTGAGTCATATTGTCCAACATCCAAAATTGTTTGAATCACACCAATACTCTTGATGCATTTAGAGAGAGTTGGATACTGCAGGGAGTGAAGTGCTTTATCTCCCCATCCAACTCCATTGTGGTTACTTCCCCTCTCTCTCTGCCTATCTTACCCTCACTTTTGGTTTTGTTGCACTACCCCTTATAGGCCTTGCATTGATATTTGATTGGAAACATGGGTGATTTAGTGGTGATGGATAAAGGTGAAAAGTAACTTGGGTGCTTTGGTGGTGAGAAGCAAATATTCTGTTGTCTGTGAAACCACTTCTCGATATTTAAAAAAAAGCATAAACCAAAGTTATAACAATTGAGCTTCCTTGATATACAAGCTACATTTTAAGATTATTAAGTTTGCCTTCATTCATGTTTCTTCAAATACTTGAATGCCAGCTGAAAAGAGGTAGGATAAGATCAAATGCAAATGATTTATTTCACAATGGGTGATAACACAGAGCAACAGCTAGAATTAAACATATTTAATCAGCCAAAATATTCACGATGATAATAATCATTTAAAATGGCTAATATACTACACTTCCCTACAAAAGGGGATCATTTTACTTGACTTCAAGTAACTTCCACCTAGTCTGTATATTCCCACAGCTATAAAATTAGAATTTGTGGGCCTTGTACCCACTTTCCAGGCTTATAATGGGTGCTACCATGGCAATTTATTAGTAAGATAGCTGTGGGCAGCCTGCAAGTATTCGATCCCACTGACAAATATGTAATTCCATTTTCTGGGGTTCCTCAAGGGCCCCATGTCAAATTAGTACCTTGATAAGCAGAGCAGACTTGCCCACTGCATGCTAAACCAACGAAGGGAATGATCTCTGCCCTTAACTGCAACCAATGGGAAGAATGATTGGTTCCAGGTTCTATCAAATTGGAAAGGAGCAATTATAACTATTCAAGAAGGGAGGAAGGCAGAAAACAGGAAACTGTAAGCAAGTTAACTGGATGATGGTCATGGGGAAGAAGTTAGAATTATAGAGTCATAGATATACAGCACGGAAACAGACGCCTCAGTCCAACCCATCTATGCCGACCAGATATCCCAACCCAATCTAGTCCCACCTGCCAGCACCCGACCCATATCCCTAAAAAATCTTCTTATTCATAGACCCATCAAAATGTCTCTTAAATGTTGCAATTGTACCAGCCTCCACAGTTCCTCTGGCAGCACATTCCATACACGTACCACCCTCTGCATGAAAAGGTTGCCCTTTAGGTCTCTTTTATATCTTTCCCCTCTCACCCTAAACCGACGCCTTCTAGTTCTGGACTCCCACACACCATGGAAAAGACCTTGTCTATTTACCCTATCCACAACCCTTGTGATTTTATAAACCTCTATAAAGTCACCCCTCAGCCTCTGATGCTCCAGGGAAAACAGCCCCAGCCTGTTCAGCCTCTCCTTATAGCTCATATCCTCCAACCATGGCAACATCCTCGTAGATCTTTGCTGAACCGTTTCAGGTTTCACAACATCTTTCTGATAGGAAGGAGACCAGAAATGCACGCAATATTCCAACAATGGTCTAACCAATGTCCTGTACAGCCGCAACATGACCTCCCAACTCCTGTACTCAATACTCTGACCAATAAAGGAAAGCATACCAAACGCCTTCTTCACTATCCTATCTACTTGTGACTCCACTTTCAAGGAGCTATAAACCTGCACTCCAAGGTCTCTTTGTTCAGCAACACTCCCTAGAACCTTACCATTGAGTGTATAAGTCCTGCTAAGATTTGCTTTCCCAAAATGCAGCACCTCGTATTTATCTAAATTAAACTCCATCTGCCACTTCTTAGCCCATTGGCCCATCTGGCCAAGATTCTGTTGTAATCTGAGGTAACCCTCTTTGCTGTCCACTACACCTCCAATTTTGGTGTCAACTGCAAACTTACTAACTGTACCTCTTATGCCCGCATCCAAATCATTTATGTAAATGACAAAAAGTAGAGGATCCAGCACTGATCCTTGTGGCACTCCACTAGTCACAGGCCTCCAATCTGAAAAACAACCCTCTACCACCACCCTCTGTCTTCTATCTTTGAGCCAGTTCTATATCCAAATGGCTAGTTCTCCTTGTATTCCATGAGATCTAACCTTGTTAATCAGTCTCCCATGGGGAACCTTGTTGAACACCTTACTGAAGTCCATATAGATCACATCTATTGCTCTGCCCTCATCAATCCTCTTTGTTACTTCTTCAAAAAACTCAATCATGTTTGTGAGACATGATTTCCCACTCACAAAGCCATGTTGACTATCCCTAATCGGTCCTTGCCTTTCCAAAAACATATACATCCTGTCCCTCAGGATTCCCTCCAACAACTTGCCCACCACTGAGGTTAGGCTCACCGGTCTATAGTTCCCTGGCTTGTCTTTACCACCCTTCCTAAACAGTGGCACCACGTTTGCCAACCTCCAGTCTTCTGGCACCTCACCTGTGACTATTGATTACCTCTCATTCTTCAAAACTCTAAGTAATACAGATGGTTTCTTCAATCTCTCCCCATAAGACAATCCTTCCATCTCAGGGAATAGTCTTGTGAACCTCCATTGCATTCTCCCTGTGACATGTACATGCTTCTGTCAATAACAAGACTGAAACTTATACATTACTCACCAAGGCTCTGTACATTGCACCAAGACATCTTCACACTTGTATTTGAATCTCATTGTGATGAAGGCTAACGTATCATTTACCTTCCTGATTGTTTGCTGCCTTTGCAAGCTTGGTTTTAGAGACTCACAAATGATTATACTCCAATATTTCTGGTCAGCTACACTTCCCCAACCTCTCGCTATTTAAGAAATATTCTGCCTTTTTGGTTTTTTTCAATCAAAGTGGCTAACCTCAGACTTACTCACATTATATTGCTAACCTGCAATGAAGGACTATATCTGAAAATCCAAATACAATACAGCTACTGATTGTCTTTTATCTCTGTGACAAGTAACACCCTTAAAAAGAATGTTCTAAGCAAGGGACAACGCAGTGACTTTATATTTAGCACTGCTACCTTCACAGCACCAGCGACGTAGCTTTGATTTTAGCCTTGGATGACTGTCTGTGTGGAGTTTGCAGTTTCTCCCTGTGTCGGCATAGGTTTCCTCCTCAGTCCAAAGATGTGCAGCTTAGGCCATGGTAAATTGACCATCGTGTCCATGGGTGTGTAGGCTAGGTGGATTAGCGATGGTAAATGTGGGATTATGGGGATGGGTTAGGTTTGGGTGGGGTGCAATTCAGACAGCTGAATGGTCACTTTCTGCACTGATTCTATGATTTTCCTTTTATAAATGCATAATCACTACTATCTATTTCTTAAGTGTTCAGTTATTACATTCTTTTACAATATATTCAAACATTTTCCCAACTTCTGATATCAAACTAACAGGTCTGTAGCAATGTTCCCTTGCAGTCGCTCTGATTTTCTGCACACAACATTCAGTATCAGCAGGCTAATCATGGCAGTGGTGTCTGGTTCTGAAAATCACTGTCATTCACAGCTTCTGCAGGCCCATGCAGAGCACTAAGAAAATGAAATGGAATGCTGCTCTGTAGTTCTTTGTTTCTCTCTTCACCTTTCTTAAACAGTAAGATTACATTTGCTAATTTCCAGCCTTGCAAGAACCTTTCCAGAATCCCCATAATTTTGAAAGATAACTACTGATGCACCCATTAGCACTATAACCACCACCTTCTATACTATGGGATGTAGCTCATCTGGTCCAGGGATTTATCAACCATTAATCCAATTAATCTTTTGCATATTATCTCCTTACTAACATGAATATTTTTCAATTTCTCATTTGACCAGTCCTTTGGTCTCTGTGCATTTCTGTAAAGTGTTCTGCACTTACTCAGTTAAGGAAAACTCAAAGTAATTGTTTAGTTTCATTACTATCTCCCCATTATCCATGATAAAGTTTCCTGTCTCTGCTTATAATGGACACACATTTGTCTTTGAATACTTTTCCTTTTCACTTATTAAAAAAAGCCTTTGAAATCCATCTTTGTGTTATTCATCCTTTTGCATTCATATTCTTTTTGTCTTTATTAGTTTCTTCATCATTCATTATTGGATTCTAAATTGCTCCCAATAACTTTTCTGGCAATCTTATAAGCCATTTCCTTTGATGCTACCTTTAATTTCGTTTGTTAGCCACAGTTGATTCACTTTTCTTGCTGTGTTTTTGTGTCTTGGATTATGAACTTGCATTCACACAGAGCCTTTCATATTCTCAGGATATCATTATATTTTTCATGATTTGTTTTGTAGGTAAATGCTACAGTAAATCTGAGTACCTTGACATCTCAGTGCCAGCCAAAAAAAAAATAGAAATTTAAATTATTTTGTGGTGTTGGCTGATAGAGCAATATTGGCTAAGGCATCCAGAGAACTTTGCATTTTTTTTGAATATCTAATGGTGTTTTCCATATGCAACTATCAGGCAAATATCTCAATTTAACACCTCGTCAGCAATACAGCACACCCAGCAATGTGGCTTCCCCTTGGTATTGCAATGTGTACATTAAACACTCAAGTTCTGAAGTAGTGCTTGAACCCACAGCACCCTGATTCAGTGGTGAGTGCTACTAATGAATCAGACTGGTACTGTTTACATAACTGCTGTAACTCTTCTTTTCACATCAGTTCCTATGTCTTGGCTGCCTAATCCTGTTGTATCTATACACTTGCAGGTTTTGCAGGTTTTGTTCTGAAGAATGTGACATTGATATCACGTGTAATATAAAATTAACAATAGCCAATCAGCAGCACATTTCACACTGTTCCTGAGTTTCTTTCTTATTGTGGAGTAAAAAAACAGGTTGTTTTATACAAATTATCAAAGTGCAAAATGTATAATATATGAAAGTGTATGGTACCATTCTGTTTAATTTTATAATGGGCTAAAGATTGGTCAAACCCTTTGCTTTGTCAGACCCATGCTGAAGATTTCAATGTAGAGAAATAGAAGAATTCTGTTATTACAGGCATTTATCCAGTCCAAGTTCCGGTGCAGGTTGGGTCACCTCCCACCCACTACCTCCTCCCATTGACAGAACAGATTGGAAATCTCCCCTAAACCACAAGGAAGCACACAAGTGGCCTGGAGTGACTGGTCATCTCGGTCTTCAAATGATCTTCAAATTAGTTTTGAAGTCACTCTGAAGGCCACTTCAGTGATGATGAGAGGGTAGCACTGAGAACGATCTCCAACAATCACAAGCATTGAGTATTGTCAAATGAGCTAAAAGTTTTTTTGTGTGTAAGGGAAATCATGTCTCACAAACTTGGTTGAGTTTTTTGAGGAAGTAACCAAGAAAATTAATGAGGGCAGAGCGGTAGACATTGTTTACTTAGACTTGAGTAAAGCTTTTGATAAGGTTCCACATAGTAGATTAATTAGCAAAATTAGGTCACATGGGTTTCAGGGTGAGCTTGCCAATTTGATACAAAATTGGCTGAATGACAGGAGACAGAGGGTGGTGGTGAAAGATTGTTTTTCACACTGAAGACCTGTGACCATCAGTGCTCCACAGGGATCAGTGTTGGGTCCACTTTTGTTTGTCATTTATATAAATGATTTAGATGAACATACAGAAAGCATGGTTAATAAGTTTACAGATGATACCAAAATTGGTGGTATAATGGACAGTCAAGAAGGTTATCTAAGATTACAGAGAGATCTTGATTAATTGGGTCAGTGGAATGAAGAGTGGCAAGTGGAGTTTAATTTGGTTAAATAGAAGGTACTACATTTTGGTAAAACAAACAAAGACAAGACTCTTTCTGTGTTGTACATCGCTACGACTTTATGACTCTATGATAAGACTTAAATAATTAAAAGTAAGGCCTTGAGCAGTGTTGTAGAACAGAGAGACCTAGGGGTTCAAGTACATAATTCTTTGAAGTTGTCATCAAATATGGATACAGTGGTTAAGAAGTCATTTAGCACACTTGCCTTCATTGCTCATTTCTTTGAACATTGGAGTTGGGACGTTATATTGAGGATATAGAGGATATTGGTGAGGCCTCTTCTGGAATAGTGTGTCCAGTTCTGGTCACCCTGTTAAAGGAAGGATATTATTAAGCTGGAGAGAGTTCAGAAGAGATTTGCCAGGATGTTGCCAAGAATGGAGTGTTTGATTGTAAAGAGAGGCTGAATAGGCTGGGACTCTTGTCACTGGAGTGTAGGAGGTTGAGGGGTGACGAATTTCAAGTCTAGGTGGCATATTTTTAAGGTGAAAGGAGTAAGATTTAAAAAAGACATGAGAGGCTATTTTTTCACACAGAGTGTGGCTTGAATGTGGAATGAACTGCCAGAGGCAGTGGTTGATGCAAGTACAGTCACAACATTTCAAAGACATTTAGATAAATACGTGAATAGGAAATGTTTGGAGGGATATAGGACAAGTGCAGGCAAGTGGGATGAGTTTAGCTTGGAATTACAGTTGGCATGGACTGGTTGGACCAAACGATCTGTTTCTGTGTTGTATGATTCTATGATTCTATGAACATCATCAGAAAAATGCACAGAAGAACTAAATAAAAACTCTGAAGCTGAAGCAATTAAACAATTCTGTACAATTTTAAACCAAATTGGTGCAAATTTCCTTGAACAGCCAGTCGCCTTAGTGAATAAACTAAATATTTATGGGAAATAGTAAAGTGATGGCCTGTTTAATGTGACATTTATGTAAGCACATGCAACCTCCATTCAGAAAACAGGTTGCTGCTGAACTTCTTCCAAGAAATCTTTTGGAGTTCTCATTTTGAAGACTGATGCATGACAGTTTTTTGTGTGGTATTTGCGCTGATGGCACATTAGGAAGATCGATTAGGTAAGGTGGAAAGGAATGGAAATGGTTGGTACCTCCTAGGAACTTATGACACAACAAGGGCCCAGAGTAAACGGTGTGATTGAAGTTAGCGTAACTACCCCAAATTCTTATACACGTTTTGTGAGGTTTGGCTAAAAGTAATTCTGTACTAAGGAGGAAGAACTGCATTCCTGATATCTCATCTTCTAGTTTGGGAAGCACCGTGCTTTGAGCACTGTGGTGTCACAATTTTGATATTTCAAAAAGAAAGTCAAATTAGTCAGGCAAGTACACAGCAATATTTTTCAAGCCTAACCTGATCTGAAATATGGGGAGCCATTCATAGAATGAGTCATTTTGCTGTCAGGTTATAACAATGGAAATGCTTCTCTTTCACAATAGGACTGACTGCTTTACTATAAATTTAGATGATTAAATATATTACACAATCTCCTGCTGTCTGTAATCTGCCTTGAAATTGTAACTGGATGTTTCAACTTGATAATGCATTAGAAGCCGTTCTGTTTAAATTACAAATAAATGGTCACATTTTGTAAATGTTCTCCTCACACCCCTGAACAAACTGACCTTTTCTGGTATACTCACACCGACCTTCTCAGGAGCAACTAGAGATCGGCAATAAATACTGGCCCACCAATGATGTCCATATCCCCAAATGAATACATTAATAAAAGGAACTGATTTGGCTGGGGCATCTCTATAGGCATCTATAGCTCCTGCCAAAAGGATCAATAAATTACTACAATAAGGATCTGTGGATACTTTTGTGAAATTCATCTGCTTCGTGATAAGTTCGTTCAGCAATAAAAAGCAAAGAACCATCAGCAGGGCTATATAAAGGGCTCAATCACAATCACGTGAGAGTTGTTGGTTTGTCCTTATAGATTGTTGGTGAATGTCTAGCTGATTCATGGCTTACTTGTTGCCATCTGGGTTCTGCTAATACCTTTCTATTGTACAACTGCAGGGTTACTTTTGTCAGCCTTCAACTCAGGGTCACAAGAGTCAGGTGTAGTATGATAGGCCTACAGGAGGGGAGAGTATCCAAAGACATCACAGAGTGGAGGAGCCTTTTGGAAAAGTGGGAAAAGGGAACTTTTGCAAAGGTTATACCCACGCCAAGCCTTCAGAGAATCTTGACTGAGGAGCAATATGTTAGATCTATGTCATGTCAGGAACATTGCTGTGCTATGTCATCTGCTGAATAGGGAGAGGCTGAATAGGCTGGGGCTGTTTTCTCTGGAGCATCAGAGGCTGAGGGTTGACCTTATAGAGGTTTATAAGATCATGAGGCGCAAGATCTTTTCCCAGCATAGGGAGTCCAGAACTAGAGGTCATAGGTTTAAGGTGGGAGGGGGAAGATTTTTGAAATAAAAAAGGGACCTAAGGTCTACTTTTTCATGCAGAGAGTGGTGTGTGTCTGGAGTGAGCTGCCAGAGGAAGTGGTGGAGGCTGGTACAATTACAACATTTAAAAGGCATCTGGATGGAAGAATGAATAGGAAGGGTTCAGAGGGATATGGGCCAAATGCTAGCAGATGGGACTAGGTTTATTAGAATATCTAGTCAGCATGGACGAGTTGAACTGAAGGGTCTGTTTTCATACTGTACAGCTCAATGACTCTAAGATTAGATTGAGATGATTATATGGGTGACTCATTGCAACTTCTGCCTGTGGGAGTTTGTGAAGCCCTTTGTGACTGTGGACACTTTGATTTGTAGTAAGTGCTTGAATTTTAAAGGAACCTCAGCTCAGAATTATTGAGTGCTGGAGTCGGAGTTGCAGGCAGCATGGAGCACGGGGCGGGGGGGGGGGGGGGGGGGTGGTGCTGTAGGAAAACATAAGCAATCGCAACCCTTCAACTGGAAAGTGACACAGGCCTGTTTAATGGACATAGACAAGAGAGTGAGAATGTGAATCAGGCAGATAAAGGGACTGTACATGTAACAATGAAGAAAGTTCAAACCTTTCCCTTATCTGAAAGGTTTAAGGTTCTTCTTGTCTGTGTGGATGAGGACAACATCTGCAAACTGGTTGAGCAAACCGTGACACAATGGTAGAGAAGGCCATTCAAGTGGAAGGAGCGTGATTTTAATCCTGCAGCTGCAGAACAGCTTGAAATGTAACAGGTGGACCTAGTATCATAGGTCCTATCATATTTTCTACACAGCAAAAAGGTGTAGAAGGGACTAGTTGGACCGAAGAATCTGTTTCCATGCTATATGACTCTAAGAAGGCTCTGCTAAGAGAGTTTAAAAGGAATCAGAATCCAAATTAATTCTAAGAACTTCACAAGTGAAAATCTATAGATAACTATCTAAGCACAAATTAGCAGTGGGTCAAACAAGTCGGAAATTGAACACGTCATGTGCTTGCCTACCCTAGACTTAATCGGGACAGTGGTATCAGTTTGTGGTTCACTAGGTTCATAAATAAAACATGAAGTAGAGGGAGGGCAAATTTGACCTGGTAATACTTTATCATGGATCGACTCAGCTCCACAGTCAGTTTTAGACTCTGTCCCCTTAGGTGCTGCCTCTGGGTCATCTGACCCACTCCCTTAAAGGGACAACACACACACAACTACATACATAACAAGTGTCAAAGACAGCAGGATCCCCACCCGACGCAGTCCTGCTTCCAAATGCACCTTGAGATTGGGCAGTAAGCTCTGCCCTTGTACTATATGTAACTACTTTTAGTCACTTTGGAAAGTCTTGTGGTCTAGAAAGTACAATATAAATGTAACTCTTTCTTTTGTCTGCCTATTCGGGTAGATATAAAAGATCCAATGATACTATCTGAAGAACAGGGGAATTTACCCATTGCTCTGACAAACCAAGACCATCAGATTAAAAACAGAAATTGCTGGAAAAGCTCAGTAAGTCTGGCAGCATCTGTGAAGAGAAATCGGAGTTAACGTTTTGGGTCCTGTAACCCTTCCTCAGACCCCTGATTTCTCTTCACAGAGCTGAGCTTTTCAAGGAACTTCAGTTTTTGCTTCCATCAGATTAGTTGGTTTCTCATATCAATATTCTGGAAAATTGATTGTCATCTTTGCTGATAAAATAAAAATGAGTGCACACATCAAAAGGAGTCAGTTGACTGTGAAGCTTTGTGGTAAAAGGTATGTATTGTTGTGCAGCAGATGCACTATTTCACGTTTAGTACACACTGTTCCATGTATAGTTAGAGCGACTGTTGGACTAGTATAGTTGGCCCTGATATCCTATGCTTTACTTGGGCTTTCTCACTGTGCAAACACTGTCTGACTGAATGGAATGTTGCAGCTGAAGATCAAAAAATTAAACCAATCGTTACCAAATTTAACAATTTGTGTAAGTATAGCTGTGGTTGTGTTGTGCAGCTGAGATTGCTCATTTCAACCTGTCATCTTGGGACTGGGCTGAAGGCTTCTGATTAAAATGCACTGGAGGTACACTGGAGCCTTGTCTGTTCTTTGCAATATGTGAACACGGAACCACAGCAATTTTCGAATCCGATTTTCTCCATCCACATAATATTGAATTTATTGTCACGTGTACCGAGGCACAGTGAAAAGCTTTGTATATAATAGGTGTGGAGGAGGTGCCAGTATTCCACTGGCCGCTTCACTGTTTATCATTTCAAGTGATTGGTCAACCAGAAGCATTCCTGATCAATTGAGAATAAACTCCATAAATGGAACTCTCCCAAACAGCCATTGGTCTTTCAGGAAAATGAGCGTTCCCCCTCATCCCTGTATTTTATCATAGCTAATCCACCAAGTCTGCACATTATGGGGCAATTTAACATGGCCAATCCACTTAACCTACCTACCTTTGGACTGTGGAGTACCTAGAGGAAACCCACACAGACACAGGGAAAACATGCAAACATGTGAACGAGAGGATGGCATGGTGGCTGAGTGGTTAGCACTGCTGCCTCACAGTGCCAGGGACCCAGGTTTGATTCCAGCCTTGGGGAACTGTCTATGTAGAGTTTGCACATTCTCCCCGTGTCTGCGTGGGTTTCCTCTGGGTGCTCTGGCTTCCCCCCACAATCCAAAAGATATGCAGGACAGGTGAATTGGCCATGCTAAACTGCCCATAATGTTAGGTGCATTAGTCAGGGGTAAAGGGTCTGGGTGGGTTACTCCTCAGAGGGTCGGTGTGCACTTGTTGGGCCAAAGGGCCTGTTTCCATACTGTAGGGAAACAAATCTGTTCCTACAGACAGTCACCTAAGGCTGGAATCGAACCCGTGTCCCTGGCGCTGTGAGGCAGCAATGCTAACCACTGAGCCACCCTTTTCTCTTCAGCAAGGTAAAGCTCATTGGATAATAAGAAATAGTTTAGTATGACCATCCAGTTGTGGCAGTGCATGCTGCATAAACATATTTCTTTGCTATCTGTGACACTTATCAGAGCTTTAATACACCCGGCATCTTTGATGTTTGTCCACCATCCTGTAGAGAACAAAAAAATTATTGCAACTGGCACATCCAGCTAGACTGGCCTGTATGAGAGGCATAGACATTTCAGAATAACAAAATCTCATATTTCTATAGCACCCTTAGTGTAGTAAAACTGCCGAAACCTTCAACTTTTGAATTGCTTTCTGGTCCTGGCATTGTTTGTCAACTTGACATCGAGAAAGCAAGCCGTTCACTTGTAGCGAAGTACATAGATAAAAGAAAGTACAAATTTGTAACAATTTTATCACCATTCGCAAGCTGCGTAGCACTTGTCAAATCTTAGGGTATTGTGTGCTGTTCGTGTTTAGTTGTGAGAAAGAATACGAACTGCTTTCCAAATAATTAGCGCAATTCCATCAAACCCTTTTGTATTCTTACAGACCTCTTTCAGGACCCCCCTCACCGCTCCCTCAGCATTGTTTCCCAAAAAGTCCCAGTGTATTCTTTCTTCTCAGAATTATTAGGAATAGCATCAGTTCATGCATCAATATTTAGGTCATTGCAACTGGGCATCAAAGCCTCTTCTGACAGGAAACTTGATCGAGGTGAACTGTTGCTGTATTTAATTCAAGATGCAATGACCACTACTATGGAATGCTAATACGTGGCTTCATAACTATAAACTTCCAGTGACACAGTGCAACCTTGATCACATGGTTTGGCTCAGAGCAAGCTTTGGTGAAATGTGAGATCCTGTCCGACTTTAGACAGAAAAGAAAATGTAATGAAGGTCTGAATATTTGCACGGGTCAGAAACCTATTGATCTAGCAAAGCTGATTACTTCTAATTTGCCCTCAGCCTCTCAAGTCACTGTGGATTATGTGAAAAGCTTGATCAAACCTCCCAGTGAGGGGTCTGCATTTAATTTCTGTGCAATTTCTGCTACCAAACAGCACATGGTGGAGGGGCAACTCTGTCCTGGCTGGAAGATGGTATTGCACACTTGTCTGTATGTTTAGATACATGATCATTTAATGATCAATGGTACAACAATGTGCTATAAACTCAGTTGTGCAGAATTTAAATTCAACAAAAATTATTGCTGTACTTTTCTGCAACTCTACTTGTTTTTTTTCCCTTTTAACTTAGATCCATTGGCAAGTCTTCCTGTTTGAGATCTTAATACTGCAGCCAGTTGAAAACATATTTTGAAAAGAAATTTTGAGTTTGGAAGGGATCAGTACAAATAAGAGGTTAACAAGAAGAAACTACCGGATATCATCCCAATCCTTACCGTATGTCCAGACTGGTCATGCAAAAAGAGAAGACTCCTTTGAAAGAGTTCTCTTTAGTAAACAGTGTGCTATGTGTAGCTGCTGGGAAGGCAAATATCCCAAGCAGGAATATGCGTAACAGATCCTCAGTGGCAATGGTGATGGAGGGCGCCAAACAGGGGAGCTCAAGCAGTCATGTCAGGATCTCCAGCAAAGCCTGCTTTGGTGAAGGAGGGCACCTAGAGCGATCCAATGGAGCTTCCCTGGAAAAAGAGAAGGTCTTTAAGAGAAGGAGACCTCATAAGAAGAAGAAGCAGACAGACAAATCTAGTATAAACCATAGGCTTTCTTCCATGCAAATGCTTCCTTCTTTAAGCTTCATTTCCCTTCAAGTTTGTAATGACCTGATACCAGTGGAATAAATAGTCCCTGCTTTATGATGTTTAGGTCTTGCTTGTGTTCAAATCTCATGTGACCAATGCTTTCTTAAAATCCTTTGGATCTATGCACACTCTCAGTTTTTCAGTTCTTTTTTCATTATTACCATGCTGCTAGTCTATTTTGCAGGGGCTGTCCCTTCCTTGATTACACCCTTCTTTTCCAGCTCTTCTATCTTATCTCTCAGGCTGGCCTTGAGGGCAGCTGGAATGCTCCTCAGCAGATGTTGCAATGGTCTCTCACCTTCGTCTATTCCACAAGGACATTTGACGGGAAGACAATCACGATCTGAATAATCTTCAGCAATCAATGGTTGAGTGAATTGCGAAATACTACACACGTTTACATGGCATGATGAGGTTTTTTTTAACCTATTTCCTAATCAGAAATGTTATTACATAGCTCTGGAGCAGGTGGGACTTGAACCCAGGCCTCTCTGGTCCAGGGAACAAGGACACTACCACTGCATCACAAGAAGGCCACAATTAGGCTTATTAGTCCAAGCTTTAGACTTGCTGCAACTGTGATGAATGGATTTTACTTAATTTCTACTTTCTAAACTCAGGATCCTCCTATTTCTTCCCATTGCATTGGACTCTCAGCTTCATTTGTCCACTTTGGACAAAGGTCGTTGTATCATATAGACTCAATGTTATCTTTGAGCTTCATTTTTTGGTCGCCATTGTGAATGATTTTACACAGATCAGCAAAAGTTAATGATGTTGCATGTAACATTGGTGTCTATCTGGCACTCCATTTTGACCTGATGACATCAATGTGTTGTACATACAGTATTTCTTCAGAATCATTGGCTAGCATTTCTTCAGCAGCCATCTTTATAGACCTCCTTTGCTGAGACCATAAGACCAAAAGACATAGGTGTGGAAGTAAGGCTATTCGGCCCATCGAGTCCACTCCACCATTTAATCATGGCTAATAGGCATTTCAATGCCACTTACCCACACTCTCCCCGTCTCCCTTAATTCCTTGTGAGATTAAGAATTTATCAACCTCTGCCTTGAAAACATTTAACGTCCCAGCTTCCACTGCGCTCCATAGGCCCACCACTCTTTGGCTGAAGAAATGTCTCCTCACTTTCGTTCCCTTCTAAATCTAAGGCTGTGACCACAGGTCCCAGTCTCCCCGCCTGATGAAAACAACTTCCCAGCATCCACCCTTTCTAAGCCACACATTATCTTGTAAGTTTCTATTAGATCTCCCCTCAACCTTCTAAATTCTAATGAATACAATCCCAGGATCCTCAGCTGTTCATTGTATGTTCGGCCTACCATTCCAGGGATCATCCATGTGAATTTCTGCTGGACACGCTCCAGTGCCAGTATGCCCTTCCTGAGGTGTGGGGCCCAAAATTGGACACAGTATTCTCAATGAGACCTAACGAGAGCTTTATAAAGTCTCAGTCGCACTTCACTGCTTTTATGTTCCAACCCTCTTGAGATAGATAACATCCACTGGCTTTCCCTGGTCTAACCTACCTGTTACATCTTCATAGAATTCTAACAGGTTTGTCAGGCACGACCTCCCCTTACTAAATCCATGCTGACTTGTTCTAAACTGATACTGCACTTCCAGGAATTTAGAAATTTCATCCTTAATGATGGATTCTAGAATTTTACCAACAACCGAGGTTAGGCTAATCAGCCATAATTTTCCATCGTTTGTCTTGATCCTTTTTTGAACAAAGGGCTTACAACAGTGATTTTCCAATCATCTGGGACTTTCCCTGACTCCGGTGATTTTTGAAAGATCACAGCCAATGCCTCCACTATTTCCTTAGCAACCTCCCTCAGAACTCCAGGATGTAGCCCATTGGGGCCAAAAGATTTATCAATTTTTGGACCTTTTATCTTTTCTAGCACTTTTTCTTTTGTAATGGCTACCATACTCAACTCTGCCCACTGACTCTCCTTAATTGTTGGGCTATTACTCATGTCTTCCACTATGAAGACTGACGCAGCGTACTGATTAAGTTCTTCAGCTATTTCGTTATTTCCCAGCACTAGCCTTCGTGCATCAGTTTGGAGCAGCCCCATGTCTATTTTTGCCTCTTGTTTATTTCTTATGTATTGAAAGAAACTTTTACTATCATTTCTAATATTACTGGCTAGCTTACCTTCATATTTGATCCTCTCCTTCCTTATGTCTCTCTTTGTTATCCTCTGTTTGTTTTTGTAGTCTTCCCAATCTTCTGATTTCCCATTGCTCTTGACCACTTTAAAGACTCTCTTTTTTTCCTTTGATACATTTCCTGACTTCCTTTGTCAGCCATGGCTGTCTAATTCCCTCCCCGCCCCACTCCAGATAAGCTTTCTTTTCTTTGGGATGAACCTCTATACTATGTCCTCAATTACACCCACAAACTCCTGCAATTATTGCTCTACTGTCTTGCTCGCTAGGCTCTGCTTCCAGCCATAAGACCATAAGAAATAGGAGTGGAAGTAAGGCCATGCGGCCCATCGAGTCCACTCTGCCATTCAATCATGGCTGATGGACATTTCAACGCCACTTACCCACGTTCTCCCTGTATCCCTTAATTCCTTGCGAGATTATGAATTTATCAATCTCTGCCTTGAAGATATTTAACATCCCGGCCTCCACTGTGCTCTATGGCAATGAATTCAACAGGCCCACACTCTCTGGCTGAAGATTTTCATCAGTTCCTCTCTCATGCCCCTGTAATGATTTAAATGTAATACCCTTACATTCAATTTTGCCCCTCTCTTTCAAACTGCAGACTGAATTCTACTATATTATGATCGCTCCCTCCTAAGTGTTCCCTTACTTTAAGATCTTTATAAAGTCTGGCTAATTATATAGCACTAAGTCCAGTATAGCCTGCTTCCTTGTGGGCTCCATCACAAGCTATTTCAAAAAGCCATCCTGTAAGCATTCCATGAATTCCCTTTCTTTGGATCCATTGGCAACATTGTTCACCCAGTCCACCTGAATATTGAAGTTCCCCCATGATCACCGTGACCTTGCCTTTCTGACATGCCTTATCTATTTCCTGTTACATCTTGCTCCCCTGGTCCTGACTACTGCTAGGAGATCTGTACATAACTCACATTATGGTTTTTTTGCCTTTGGGGTTCCTCAGCCCCATCCACACAGATTCCACATCATCTGACCCTATGTCATTCAGTGCCATAGATTTAATTTTATTCTTAACTAACAAGGCAATCCCATCCCCTCTACCTACATCCCTGTCTTTTCAATAAGTTAAATATCCTTGGATATTTAACTGCCAGTCCTGAACCCCCTGCAACCATGACTCTGTGATGCCTACCACATCATCATTCACGATGGTTTGTGTTGCTAATTCATCTAATTGTTACAAAAATTATGAGCATTCAGGTAAAGCGCCTTAATGCTAATTTTCTCATCCTCATGATTATCAACATCTCTAGTGATACGTCCTAAGTTATCCTTCCTTTTTGCTTCATTCCTAGTTTCTGACATTTCTGACATTTCTGACATGCCTTATCTATTTCCTGTTACATCTTGCTCCCCTGGTCCTGACTACTGCTAGGAGATCTGTACATAACTCACATTATGGTTTTTTTGCCTTTGGGGTTCCTCAGCCCCATCCACACAGATTCCACATCATCTGACCCTATGTCATTCAGTGCCATAGATTTAATTTTATTCTTAACTAACAAGGCAATCCCATCCCCTCTACCTACATCCCTGTCTTTTCAATAAGTTAAATATCCTTGGATATTTAACTGCCAGTCCTGAACCCCCTGCAACCATGACTCTGTGATGCCTACCACATCATCATTCACGATGGTTTGTGTTGCTAATTCATCTAATTGTTACAAAAATTATGAGCATTCAGGTAAAGCGCCTTAATGCTAATTTTCTCATCCTCATGATTATCAACATCTCTAGTGATACGTCCTAAGTTATCCTTCCTTTTTGCTTCATTCCTAGTTTGCCTTGAACTTAAATCCTGCACACATGCTAACCTGCTGATTATCTTTCTACTTGGCTCCATACTCTCTGTCGCTTTCCCTTTCCCTCCCCCCCCGTCTCATAAATTTAAATCCTAGTGACCACCTTATTTATCCTTGTCGCTAGAACATTGAGTGCATGAGACCTGCTTTATGTAGGTGTGCAGCATATGGGGGTACCAGAAGTGAAAATTCCAACACATAACTTTGTCTCACCAGCCTTCTTTGAAGATGAATATCAATTTTCTCTCCTCTTAATTTTGAACAGTTGAATTCACATTGGGATAAGATATTGGAATTTCTGATAAACCCTAACTTAGTGATGGATGTTAAATCAAGTTTTCATCATTTCCTGGTTGATTAGATGCCTTGATAAATGTATTGAGTGGTGATGACATTTCATTAAAATAATTTGAGAGTTAAAATAATAACCGAAAACAAAGTGAGAAATTATCAAGGAAATTTTTATTCATATTACATTTTCCAAACTTTTATCTAAATATCTTTTTTAAATACTGTTAAAATAATCTCCAAAACAACATGATGGTTCAAAAATCTTTAATGATAAAATTAGTAAGCAAAAGACAAAGTTCCAGCCTACACAATCCCAGAGTAACTGGCTCATGCCTGATAAGAGAATGGCATGCCATATTAAAAAATAGCTGCTGTATCTAACCAGGAGGACTCCCTGATTGGTTAGGATTTGCATAGTTAGTCATGATATTCCAATAACAACGATCAATGTTTTTAAATCTCATCATAAAAGAATACATTTGAAACAAACATATTTGATTTATAGACATTCATGTTAGTTACAATGAGTTAGAAAAAGTAAAATTAGCACAATATTAAAAAAAATGTATGGGATTAGGAAGCTTTTCAAAGACTCCAAAATAACTTGAGCTCCTCTCTATATTAATGAGGTGTTTAATGTTAATCTTTGGCATGAAATTAGTTGCAATAAAAACTTCAGCAACTGATGAAGAAAATATCTATTAACTCTGGAATTCTATGACATTATTTTTGAAAAGTTTGTCCATGAGTTAGATTTAAAATTGAAGAAAATACTTGGTTTGCAGATACATGATGAAAAAGAACACATCAATGCCATTAAAAGATAATTTTTAAAAAATTGTACTTCAGTCACAGAAGTCATAAAACAGGATAAAATCCTCAATTATGTTTTGAATGTAGAAATCCAAAAATTATAAAAAGTCTATAGTAATTGGACATCCCTTCTCTTGGTTACAGTCCAACAGATTTATTTGAAATCGCAAGCTTTCAGAGCACTGCTCCTTCATCAGGTGAAGTGATTTTAGCTGAAGGAGCATGGCTCTGAAAGCTTGTGATTTCAAATAAACCTGTTGGATTATAACCTGATGACTTCTCACCTTGTCCACCCCAGTCCAACACAAGCACCTCCACATCATCCCTTCTCTCATCAGAGGACAATATTTTGAATTTTAGAATTATGTAGTTTTCAAACTCACTTCCAATCCTGATAGCTTTCAGCTCAGCTAAGTACAGCTCATTACAGTATGAAGACCCTGCTACCCCAAAGGATAAAGATTCTAACCAATCCTTAGTAGTGACACTGATATGCATTGTACAGATTCATGGCTCCTAATGAAACTAAAATGTAAGGCAATGAGAATTGATTTGCAAGTATTATTAAACCATTAGTTTCGCCACACTCAATGGTAGAATATTGACAATGCATTTTCTTAAATCAGTATTACATATATTCAAATAAGAATAAAAGTTGCTGGAAAAACTCAGCAGGTCTAGCAGTGGGTTCAGTGACACTTCTTCAGAACTTTCTGTTCTCTTGAGGTCTGAAGAAAGTCATTGGACCCGAAATGTTAACTCTGATTTTTCTCCACAGATGCTGCCAGACCTGCTGAGTTTTTCCAGCAATTACTGTTTTTATTTCTGATCTCTAGCAGCTACAGTCCTTTCGATTTTTCATCAGATTTCAAATGCCGTTCTCACCTTGAAACATTATAGAGCAGTATGGTTCCAATCAAATCATACTCCTCTATTGGAAATAAATTACACAGATTCACAGCAGTGTAAAGCAAGGGTTGATATAAATCTCCAGAGAATTTCAGATAGACACACTGTGTTTATCATGGGATATGTGACCTATAGCCTAATCCTGTCAGAGATCAAAAGCATCTACTATCAATTTCCTTGTGTAACTTTTAGGGCAATTAAGCCTTTCATGATTTACAGAATGATCTTTGGCCTCTTTGCACAATTGCAGATGCCTCCAATGTTTATTCACTCATTTTCAGGTTACTAGATACTGTTCCCAACGTCAGGACTCTAAGAGAAACAGCATTTCTGTTTCCACTTTGGTCTTGAACAATCCCTCATTAGTTTTCTGTTCTGCTGCCAGTAGGCACAGATTCACACTGCCCATAAAACTCCCATTTTCAATTGTCATCCTGCTATGGTCACAGGCCCTGTCTACAGTATGAGTGTCATGAAGGAACTCCTTATTTGTCCTGCTGAATTACCTAAGATGTCAGTAGGATTGAATTCACTGATTCATTCATTAATTCAGTGAAGCATTGATTTCATTTCCACATTTTCTTTGCAAGGCTGGTACACGATGCTCATGATAAAAACAAAGCCCATCCTCTGGTTTCTAAGTTATTGATTTAAGAGGTGAATATATTGCCACTTCAAATCATGACTGCACTTTCAGCCCTGGTGCAGAAACCACATAAATGAGAAGGAATGGAACCAGAATATTCTCCTGAGGCTTACCAAGTGGTTTATCTCTTTCTAAAACGGTTTAGTATAAAATGAAGTTGGGCATCCTTTAAAATATCAGTCTGCAGGTTTTAGATTTGGAAGGTATCACTGTCCTGAGGGATCCCAGAAAAAAGACCAACATGTAATATTAGAAGATGTTTAAACACAGATTGTGTTTTAAATAAAAACTAGCATATATTTGCATTATTTCAACATACTGCTGTATTGGAAACCAGAAAAAAAATTACCCTGCACTGTTGTAAACGTAGGTTTAGTCACTCCAGGGCATTAGTTGCAAATTAGTCCACATTTATATTTTCATAGTGCTCAGTGAACAAGGGGAAAGTTAACTCTAATTCAAAAGAATTGACTAATACAAAATCTTAGCACCCCATTTTCATGCTGATGACTTTGCAATTGTCTGTACTGAGGATAGGCAGTAATAACTGCTTAGAGAACAAGCTTTTCCACATTCTCTGATAGATAGAAATTCTTGCCACAGCTAAATGGTCCTTTTTGACACAGTTTGGGAAATGAATGTTACCTTTTCCTCCAAGTTGTGACTCACAACAGCTGACAGTGATTCAAATGAGATACTGCCTGTTCAAAATAGACTGGCTGCACTAGTAAACATTCACCTTTCTTTCAAATAAAAAGAGAAAAAAAATTAAAAGCAGCAATGCTTCTTCTGTTACAATGCATAGTGTTTGTGGAATTAGTCTTTGGTCTGATTAATGGCAGTTAAGATGTCTAGACAATCCATTAGATTAAGTTTTTGAAACCTTCACACTATTTGCTTTCAGAGTTACTTTCTCAGTTAACAGAAAGGCTGACTTTTTCTCATAATAAGCAGCTTCATTCACAAACACTGGATACACAGCACTGCTTCCATTGTAAGGGATAGTCCTTCCATTCAGGGTCAGAAACGAAGGATCACCTGGTTTCAGTTGTTTCCAATCGTTGTCCTGTAAAGTCAAAGTATTGAGTAACTTCAAGAGATTTCTGGTTCATGCAGACTCTCCAGTACATCATGGCTGACAGTGTTATTTGCAAACGTTTTTATGTTTCAAGTTAGCAGCACACATTCCCGAGTCAGGCATTGGATGGGAGTTAATATTCTTTTGCTCTTCATAGCAATGTTTTTCAGGGTCAATTTTAGAACAATAATCCTAATCTGTCAGAAAATCTAGTTACCCTTAGCAGTGAACAGTTGAAACCACAATGATTACAAAAGCACCTTTGTTCAATCTCTGGTCTGTTTATTTCAGCCAGAATACCACTAGGGATGACAAAGTGTTAGAAAGAAGAAATATTGACGATGATACCAATCCTTTACTACTTTATAAACAACTTCCAATGGAAGTTTTGTGTAGAATGGGAGCTGAGGACAGTATTTGTTTCCATAGGTGATGGCCCCTCAGGATAAAATAACTTGCTGATATTGATTCTGTGACCCATGAATGAATAATGGCCATTTAAGCAAAGTATCAGTGGGTTACTGGAACCAAAGAACCAAACCCCAGCTGTCAAGTGAGGAAGATGAGACACAGGAAGGAAGCTAATCAGGACAAACAGAACTTGCTTCATCCAAAAACAAAATCACACTTACTTGAAGCTGAGGATGAATGATACCAATAATCTGTCCTTCCGAGTCCCTGGGGTAATCGACTTTCTCAAAAGCTCTGTAAACATCAAGGGTGCATGGAGGGAATTCCTTACCTTGATATAAATAAACATTATGTGAGCAACCTCTTAAATCTCATGAGGCATAGATAATTACAATGATGTCACCTGTAATTCTATCAGGGTAACTAAATTCATGTTTTCATCATCACTCAGCAAATAACTCTATTTCAATGGGCTGAGAAGTGGCAGATGGAGTTTAATTTAGATAAATACGAGGTGGTGCATTTTGGGAAAGCAAATCTTAGCAGAACTTATACATTTAATGGTAAGGTCCTAGGGACTGTTGTTGAACAAAGAGACCTTGGAGTGCAGGTTCATAACTCCTCGCAGGTAGATAGGATAGTGAAGGCGGCGTTTGGTATGCTTTCCTTTATCGGTCAGAGTATTGAGTACAGGAGTTGGGAGGTCACGTTGCAGCTGCACAGGACATTGGTTGGGCCACTGTTGGAATATTGTGTACAATTCTGGTCTCCTTCCTATGGAAAGATGTTGTGAAACTTGAAAGGGTTGGGAAAAGATTTATAAGGATGTTGCCAGGATTGGAGGATTTGAGCTGTAGGGAGAGGTTTAATAGGCCAGGGCTGTTCTCCCTGGAATGTCAGAGGCTGAGGGGTGACCTTATAGAGGTTTATAAAATCATGAAGGACATGGATAGGATAATAGACAATGTCTTTTCCCTGGGGTGGGGGAATCCAGAACTAGAGGGCATAGGTTTAGGGTGAGAGGGGAAAGATATAAAAGAGACCTAAGGGGCAACTTCTTCACACAGAGGGTGGTACGTGTATGGAATGAGCTGCCAGAGGAAGTGGTGGAGGCTTGTACAACTGCAATGTTTAAAAGGCATGAGGATGGGTATATGAATAGGAAGGGTTTGGAGGGATATGGGCCAGGTGCTGGCAGGTAGGACTAGATTGGGTTGGGATATCTGGTTGGCATGGACAAGTTGGACCAAAGGGTCTGTTTCCATGCTGTACATCTCTATGACTTTAAATAGAACAAGTCTGATCTTTGTTTAAGAATTGGGTCAACGAGAAAATAAAGACTTGGACAATCAAATTGATGAACTTCGCCTGGGAGGTGATGCAAAATGACGGACAGTGAAAGTTATGCTTTGCCCAATTTTCATTTCCATCAATTGGTGTGATTTTCTGATTTTTTAAAAATATGGGGCGGGCGTATTAGGTGGCGACTAACCACCGCAGCCACTGCTGGGAAAACCTGACCTAGACCTAACAGGCTGCATGTCGTTCTCCACCTCCTTCACTCAGCAGGCAGGGTTTGGAGGGATTTGTAAGCTGGGAAACTAGCCACCATTCCTGCTCCCTCTCCACGGGAAGGGCTAGTGATGAATTGAGACCCTTAAGTGACCATTTATTGAAGGATGGAATGAAAAGTTGCCGAGAACAGAGTAAGTGAGGTGGCAAGGAGGAGGGGATCATCTCGTCAGGGCCAAGTCTCCCGATTATTTTCCTCTACTTTCCAACTTCTTCACCTTGTCTGGGGAGGGAAAATTGTAGTCAATGGGAAAGAATATTGTGCAGGGCAGGAAGCAACATCAGGTTCAGGTTCACCATCAGCCTTTTTGCACTATTGCCAAACACAAATTCACTTCCTGCTGTCCCAAGAAACTGTTGTAAGAGTTTAGTAATATATACTCACTTGTAAAACTACTATGAGTCACCTTTCGACACAATGCTTCTGGACAAAATTTCCAATCTTATTTTCCAAGACGTTTAAAGGCTGTATTTTTCACTTAAAGGCAACAATGCTTTTGTCTTGTAAATTTTCTCCTAACTTAAGTTTTCTTCATTTTAGGCGTCCTACTTTATTTCCTGTTTTCTAACTGAGACTGCAGAGGCACAGCCAACATCATGCTGAGATTGTTTTAAAAAACGTTAACATCCCTGGGACATTGAACACCACTCCCAAATCTCTGAGTAAAGAAATGTCTTCTTAGCTTAACCCTAAATAGCTGACCCCTTGATTGTAACTTCCTTGAATCCTCCCATTTCCTGGTTTACAGCTATGTTTGGAATGTTAGATATATTCTCTGTAATAAAGACTAATGAATGTACTGTTTGATTTATCTGTCATCTCCTTATTTTATATTAATAATTTCTCAAAGGACCACAATGTTCATGCTGTTAACGCTTTTTAAATACCTATATTCTTACTATCTGCTTTTATACCTCTAGCTAGCTTTCTCTCACAGCCTAATTTTTCCTTATTAACCTTGTGATTATTCTTTCCTTTTTTAAAATATTCTGCCCAGTCTTTTGACCCGGTTCCCATCTTTGTATAGTGATATGCTTTTCCTTTACATTTCACACTAATTATTTTAGTTAACCATGAATAGGTCTTCCTCTTGGAAATTTTCTCAGTCGTTAGAATCTACCTATTTTGCGTATTCTGAAATATTCCCTTCAATGTCCTATTCTCTATTGAAAATCCTTTAATAAATCTTCCATCAAAAAACATGAGCGTTGGTAGCATTGGGTTCTTTTCAAACAAATATCTGCTAATGATTTCAAGCTAATGATCAGTCTGCTCCTCTTTTGAAGGATAAAGTTATTGGGAAGGGCAAAGTGCCAACTTTGTCAAAGTGAGTCTGCTCTTTCAAGATTGAGCAATTGTGAAGATATACGATCACTAGAGCAAAGAGTGAAAGATTTATATGCTACGAGTAATCGGCAATTTAAAGGAGGTCATTATCTTGGTGAACAGGGGAAAATATCATGCTGCTCAAGTTACATGCAGGTGCTCAGCAAGTCCCACCTTCATTGTAGAAATGTGCAAAATCCAGGGCACTGTTAACAAGCTTCCTCATATTTTCTAAAATATTTGCCCTGATTACTCCTTGAGGTTGAGGACCTATTTCGAGTCCTGTGGGAGAAAGAAAAGAAATCGGGTTAAAAGTGATGGTGGTGAAATGCAGGCACATTTTGACATACTGATATCTGTAACATTTCACAAAACCGAAAGCTGGACTTTCCAGTGCCTTTCCTACAGGTTTCTGGGAAGCTGGGAGTGGGAATACAACAGGTACCACAACCACTGTTGAAAGTGACATTAAACATGTTTGGTGGACTAATGCAAATGTTGGGTTTTTGGGAAAATAAACATTGATCTCCCGTTACTAATATATTAGCAATGCTGACATTTGGCCACATTGTCTACTTGCACATCAGTCAGCACTATTAGCAAATATTACACCACAACCCATGGGCGATTTGGCAGCAGTACAAAACTGCTTGGAGCCTGCCACAAATTCTAAATAGTCCTGACCACAGAAGATTAACTGGGGTCAAGGCGTAGGAGAACATGAGTGTGCAAAGCTATTTATTTTTAATATCCAAAGCCTTTTCTCCTGGATTGCTCACAACAGTGACTAGGAGATTAATATTTAAAATGTTAGTTGGCAACTCCAAGCGAGTTCAAAGTATATTGATAAGTATAAAAGGGGAATTTGGAACAATGCCATACAATGATGCACAGTAAATTCAAGGATAGCTTTCCTTGAGCAGCATGTTTCGGACAAAGAAAGTTGTTGAGCTGAAGGCCTTTTTGGAAGATCGACAGTCTTTTTTTCCTCTAAATCTGCAGCAATCGACCTTCAGAAATTGATGGAACCTATTGTCATGTTTGTTTCAAATCCATTCTGTCAAGTAAATATTGGTGTGTTGGGAGGTTGGCTACCAAGTTTGATCAGATGTTTGATTTACAAGTGGAGTTGATTAAAAAGATAATTGTTATGCAAAATGATATTGGGCTGAAAGTCAGATTAAAAGATAGTGATTTTTGGGACTCAAACAGAGAAAAATACCCACTCCTATCACCTTGTACTTTTCAAATGAAAGCTTACTTTGATTTCACATACTTCTGTGAGACCATGTTTTCCCAAGTTAAGATAATCAAATCCAAGCATTGCACTCAGCTCACAGAAAGCCATTTGGTGGACTGTATATGACCAGCAGTCTCAAACTGCAGCCCAGACTTTAAGGCACTGCCAATCAAATATCTGACGCTGAGACTTGGTGAGTACGGGACAAAACAAATAATTACATATATTTGATTTTAGATCTGTACAGCACTAAAAACAAACTAAATAAAAACCAAAAGAACTGCAGAAGCTGTAAATCAAAAACAAAAGTTGCTGGAAAAGCTCAGCAGGTATGGCAACATCTGTGAAGAGAAATCAGAGTTAATGTTTCGGGTCTAGTGACCCACCTTCTGAACTTATGGTAGCTAGGAAAGTGTTGGTTTATATGCAGGAAACCAACTGCATATAAACCAACATTCTCTCTGCAACCTTTGATCCTTTTGGCAATCAAGAACTTATCTACCTTGGTTTTAAACATACTCAATGACCTGGCCTCCACAGCCTTCTGTGGCAATGAATTCCACAGATTCACCACTCTCTGGCTGAAGATGTTTCTCCTTATCTCCATTCTAAAGGATCTTCTCTTTACTGTAAGGCTGTGCCCTCAGGTCCACGTCTCTCCTGCCAATGGAAACATCTTCCCAATGTTCACTCAGTCCAGGCCGTTCAGTATTCTGTAAGTTTCAATCGAATCCCCCCTCATACTTCTAAACTTGTTAAAGTCCCAGAGTCCTCAAATGATCCTCAGCTTTTAAGCCTTTCATTCCTGCGATCATTCTCCTGAACCTGCTCCAGGGCCAATACATCCTTCCTGAGATATGGGACCCAAACATTGCTCACAATACTCTAAATGTGGTCTGACCAGAGCCTTCTAAAGCCTCAGAAGTACATCTCTGCTTTCATATTCTAGTCATCTCGAGATGAATGACAACATTGTATTTGCCTTTCAACCGCATGAGAGCTTGAAATATCCAAATGATGAACTTGCTGAAACAAATTCAACCAAGATAAATCTTCAAGCAATAGAATTTTCCATGAAGTACCCTGAAAAATGTCTTGAACAGAAGGCATTGTTAATGCATCGGACCAGTCGACTGAATGTAGAATGAAAAACCCAGACTGGCAAATCATTGGAACTTTGTCCTGGAAACAGCAGACTGGTGCAATCTGGAGAACAGGAATAGTGAAACTTGAAAGAGTTCAGAAGAGATTTACAAGGATGTTGCCAGGGTTGGAGGGTTTGCGCTGTAGGGAGAGGCTGAATATGCTGGAGTTGTTTTCCCTGGAGTGTTGGAAGCGGAGAGGTAACCTTATAGAGGTTTATAAAATCATGAGGGGCGTGGCCAGGATAAATAGACAAGGTCCCTTCTCTAGGAGAAAGTGAGGACTGCAGATGCTGGAGACCAGAGTTGAAAAATGTGATGCTGGAAAAACACAGCAGGCTAGGTAGCATCCGAGGAGGAGGAGAATCGATGTTTTGGGCATAAGCCCTTCTTCAGGTTCCTTCCCTGGGGTGGGGGGAGTCCAGAACTAGAGGGCATAGGTTTAGGGTGAGAAGGGAAAGATTTAAAAGGGACCCAAGGAGCAACGTTTTCACGCAGAGGGTGGCACGTGTGTGGAATGAGCTGTCAGAGAAAGTGTTGGAGGCTGATACAATTGCAACATTTAAAAGGCATCTGGGTGGGTATATGGGTCAAATGCTGGCAAATGGGACTGGATTAATATGAGGTATCTGGTCGGCATGGACGAGTTGGATCAGAGGGTCTGTTTCCATGCTATACAGCTGTGACTCTATGTCCAGTGTGGAAGAGCTGATCCAGTTTTACAAGCAGCTTTGGATTATGTTTTTAAGAACAGAAAGAGCAACTGACGAGTAAAAGGATAGTCTAAACAGCAATCAGTAACTATGGAGGAAAAATTCTAAAATAAACAGAATACTCATGGGAAGTGATCAATATACGTACAGTACTATAAAAACATGTTAAAATTACACTCAATTGATGAAGTTTTGATTGATTGTGCTCCACCTAATGGCAGAAACTGGCTGGTGCGGCAGAATTACCTTCACCAACCAACTTCTGTCATTAGGTGATGCCCAGGATTTCAATGCAAGTTCAGAATGGGAGGCAGGAGGGCAGTGGAGACTTTAACGGTAAGAACAGAGGGTAGGAATGGGACCTAAAGCGGTGAGTGAAGAGGAGCACCAGGGACCCAGGTACGATTCCCGCCTCAGGCGACTGTCTTTGTGGAGTTTGTACATTCTCCCCGTGTCTGTGTGGGTTTCCTCCGGGTGTTCTAGTTTCCTCCCACAATCCAAAGATGTGCAGGTTAGGTGAATTGGTCATGCAAAATTGCCCATAGAGTTAGGTGCATTAGTCAGGGGTAAATATAGGGTAGGGGAATGGGTCTGGGTGGGTTACTCTTCGGAGGGTTGGTGTGGACTTGTTGGGCCTAATGGCCTGTTTTCATACTGTAGGGAATCTAATCTAATCAATCAAACTGGAGGACTTCAGCTATATAATACAAACAAGGTTGGGGGTTGGGTTTTAGTCCATGCCCCATTGACATCCTAAACAAGAGGAAATAGTTTCTCTCTACCTGATTTATTTGCTGGAGGTTGGGAATAAAAACAAAGTGCTGGAGAAACTCAGCAGCACTGGCTCAATCTGTGGAGAGAGAAGCAGAGTGAACAGTTCAAGTCCAATATAAGTCTTCTTTGGAATTTGTCTAATTAGAAACTGGATCTTCTGATTTTCTCTCCAACACTTTCTGTTTTTATATCAGGTTTCAATTACATTTGCTCACCGCTGAGAATTTGTATGGAGCTTATTTTGTTCAGATTAGCAATCTCAGTCAGCCAAATGTCCCAAGAGGGAAATGCACATGTTCCTGGTGCTGTTTGAAATGGAGTTTAAGATACGTGTTGTAGCAGATGAAAGGATTTCTTATACATGGCTATGTTGTTTGGTTGATACAGACAGAGGAAGATATTCCACAACAAAAACAAAAATGACTGGAGAACTGTTTCAATTCCGACATAACTCTTCTTTAGGAAGTGAAGAATGATAGAGTCAAGAGTGATGAAGAGAACTAGAGTTCTGATGATGAGTTCACCAGACTCCAAACATTAACTCTGCTTTCTCCCCACAGATGCTGCCAGATCTGCTGAGTTTCGCCAGCAATTTCTGCTTTTCTAACAATGCTTCATCATTTCCTCTGGAGCACATGAGGACAAAAACAATATAAACCACTACATTGATGTATCTGCCCTTCTTGCTGTGCATATGGACCATGGTGAATAGTAGTGGCAAGACAGATTATGACAGTACTACAGGTACAGAACATAATCAGAAAGACTAATGGAATGTTGGCCTTTGTATCTAGAAGTCAAGAATCCAATTGGACAGAAGTCAAACTTCGACTATACAAAGCCCTGGTTAGATCACCATTGGAATATTTTGAGCAGTAGTTGGCATCTTGTACAATAGGAAGGATATACTAGCCTTTTGCTAAGTAGGTGAGAGTAAACAAGGTAAGGTCCTATTCCTTAAATGAGAAGGTTTTGGAATCTACTGATTGAAGTTTCAAGGCCAAAGAGAAATAAATCCGGTAGAGAGAAACTATTTCCTCTTGTTTAGGATGTCAGTGGGGCATGGACTAAAACCCAGCATGTGGTCTTTCAGGTGTGAAAACATTTCAGAGTTACCATTTCAAGTCTGATATGACTTTTTTTCGGAATCGCTATTAGATTAGATTAGATTACAGTGTGGAAACAGGCCCTTCGGCCCAACAAGTCCACACTG
This sequence comes from Chiloscyllium plagiosum, assembly GCF_037043375.1. Lineage (NCBI taxonomy): Eukaryota > Metazoa > Chordata > Chondrichthyes > Orectolobiformes > Hemiscylliidae > Chiloscyllium > Chiloscyllium plagiosum. Next base: position 16,636,728 of record NW_028270169.1, read on the forward strand.
CCCTGCCGAAGCGCAACCCACCCATACCCCTACATTTACCCCTTACCTAACACTACGGGCAATTTAGCATGGCCAATTCACCTGACCTGCACATCTTTGGATTGTGGGAGGAAACCGGAGCACCCGGAGGAAACCCACGCAGACACGGGGAGAACGTGCAAACTCCGCACACAGTCAGTCGCCTGAGTCGGGAATTGAACCCGGGTCTCAGGCGCTGTGAGGCAGCAGTGCTAACCACTGTGCCACCGTGCCACCCTAAAAACTTGAAGTTCTGAAGAGGAGAAATATCAAATTTGGAATATTAACTTTATTGCTCTCTCCACACATGCTGCCAGAGCTGCTGTTTCTCCAGCAATTTTTGTTGGGGAATATCTTCCTAGGTCTGCATTAACCAAGCAACTTACAACACAATAACCTGCAGGACAATGTTTCCTCTGGTACAAAATATATCTTAAACTCAATGTCAGAACAGCACCAGAGACATGTGTATTTCCAGAAATCACATGACACCAGGTTATCATCTAACAGGTTTATTTGAAGTCACAAGCACTGCTCCTTTGTCAGATGAAGTCTTTTTTTGCACCTTGCCCCTCAGCCAGAGGTACCAGGCTCACTGTGCTGCTGTACTGCCTTGCTGTTTAGCACAGACACAAAGACAGATGTTTCTCCCGGTTGTCAGCATGCATCAGTAGAACCAAAGGAGACAGCCTTCTTTCAGGGGTCCCAGCAAGCAAGTCAAGGGCACCCTCTGATACCAGTCCAGAGGCTTCGATATGGTCAATCAGCCACTTGGGACGGTCAGAGTCAGAATTCTCTCCACTTAAGGAGTGAAGAGCTGAATGTTGGGCAGCCCACCATCCATCTTGACTCTACCGCCCGTCTTAGAAAGCCCAGTGTGGGGAGGCTGCAGGCTATAGAGAGACCAACGTTTATCCATTAACTTTATTTTTTTTATCTTCCCAATTTATTCTATGAAGAACTGCAACGTAGAACTTTTAGCTTTTCTCCTTATTTCTCTAAGCTTGTACCTAATCTATTTAGGTGTTTGTAGTAGGGGATTTTAACTTTCCAAACATAGACTGAGACTGCCATAGTATTAAGGGTTTAGATGAAGAGGAATTTGTTAAGTGTGTACAAGAAAATTTTCTGATTCAGTATGTGGATGTGCCTACTCGAGAAGGTGCAAAACTTGACCAACTCTTGGGAAATAAGGCAGGGCAGGTGACTGAGATGTCAGTGGGGGAGCACTTTGGGGCCAGCGACCATAATTCTATTAATTTTAAAATAGTGATGGAAAAAGATAGACCTGATCTAAAAGTTGAAGTTCTAAATTTGAGAAAGGCTAATTTTGACAGTATTAGGCAAGAACTTTCAAAAGCTGATTGGGGGCAGATGTTTACAGATAAAGTGATAGCTGGAAAATGGAAAGTCTTCAGAAATGAGATAACGAGAATTCAGAGAAAGTATATTCCTGTCAGGGTGAAAGGAAAGGCTTGTAAGTATACAGAATGCTGGATGACTAAAGAAATTGAGGGTTTAGTTAAGAAAAAGAAGGAAGCATATGTCAGGTATAGACAGAAGAGATTAAGTGAATCCTTAGAAGAGTATAAAGGCAGTAGGAGTATACTTAAGAGGGAAATCAGGAGGGCAAAAAGAGGACATAAGATAGTCTTGGCAAATAGAGTTAAGACGAATCCAAAGGGTTTTTATAAATACATTAAGGATGAAAGGGTAACTAGGGAGAGAGTAGAGCCCCTCAAAGATCAGCAAGGTGGCCTTTGTGTGGATTCTGGATTAGAGTGGTGCTGGAAAAGTGGAGCAGTTCAGGCAGCATCCGAGGAGCAGGAAAATCGATGTTTCGGGCAAAAGCCCTTCATCAGGAATACAGGCAGAGTGCCTGAAGGGTGGAGAGATAAATGAGAGAAGGGTGGGGTGGGGAGAAAGTAGCATAGAGTCAGGGCAGAGGAAATGACCTGGGAGTTGCAGTGGGAGAGGGACTCCCTGAGATTCTTGTAGAGAGAGGAGGAAAACTTCAAGGCAGGCATCCTTGCAAGAGGATTCGCAGTAGGGTTAAAATCAACGAGGTAAAAACAGTGAAGAATCTGGTTTCCTGCATCTGCAGTGATTGTTTTTACCTCGCTGCGAATCCTCTTGCAAGGATGCCTGCCTTGAAGAGGTTTTCCTCCTCTCTCTACAAGAATCCCTCTCCCACTGCAACTCCCAGGTCATTTCCTCTGCCCTGACTCTATGCTACTTTCTCCCCACCCCCACCCTTCTCTCATTTATCTCTCCACCCGTCAGGCACTCTGCCTGTATTCCCGAAGAAGGGCTTTTGCCCGAAAATCGATTTTCCTGCTCCTCGGATGCTGCCTGAACTGCTCCGCTTTTCCAGCACCACTCTAATCCAGAATCTGGTTTCCAGCATCTGCAGTCATTGTTTTTACCTAGTTGATTTTAACCCTACTGCGAATCCTCTTGTAAGGATGCCTGCCTTGAAGAAGGTTTCCTCCTCTCTCTACAAGAATCTCAGGTCATTTCCTCTGCCCTGACTCTATGCTACTTTCTCCCCATCAGGCCTGTGTGGAGCCACAGGAGATACTAAATGAGTATTTTGCATCAGTGTTTACTGTGGAAAAGGACATGGAAGATATAGAATGTAGGGAAATAGATGGTGACATCTTGAAAAATGTCCATATTACAGAGGAGGAAGTGCTGGATGTCTTGAAATGCATAAAAGTGGATAAATCCCCAGGTGTACCCTAGAACTCTGTGAGAAGCTAGGCAAGTGATTGCTGGGCCTCCTACTGAGATAGTTGTATTATTGATAATCACAGGTGAGGTGCCGGAAGACTGGAGGTTAGCTAACGTGCTGCCACTATTTAAGAAAGGTGCTAAGGACAAGCCAGGGAACTATAGACCAATGAGCCTGACGTCGGTGGTTTTTTGAAGAAGTAACAAAGAGGATTGATGAGGCAGAGCGGTAGATGTGATCTATATGGACTTCAGCAGGGCGTTCGACAAGATTCCCAATGGGAGACTGTTAGCAAGGTTAGCTTTCATTGAATACAGGGAGAACTAGCCATTTAGATACAGAACTGGCTCAAAGGTAGAAGACAGAGGGTGGTGGGGGAGGGTTGTTTTTCAGATTGAAGGCCTGTGACCAGTGGAATGCCACAAGGATCGGTGCTGGGTCCTTTACTTTTAATCATTTATATGGATGTGAGCTTAAGAGGTATAGTTAGTAAGTTTGCAGATGACACTAAAATTGGAGGTGTATTGGACAGCGAAGAAGGTTACCTCGGATCACAATGGGATCTTGATCAGGTGGGCCAATGGGCTGAGGAGTGGCAGATGGAGTTTAATTCAGATAACTGCGAGGTGCTGCATTTTGGGAAAGTGAATCTTAGCAGAACTTATATACTTAATGGTACGGTCCTAGGGAGTGTTGCTGAACAAAGAGACTTGGAGTGCAGGTTCATAGCTCCTTGAAAATAGAGTCGCAGGTAGAAAGGAAAGTGAAGAAGACATTTGGAATGCTTTCCTTTATTGGTCAGAGTATTGAGTACAGGAGTTGGGAGGTCATGTTGTGGCTGTACAGGACATTGGTTAGGCCACTGTTGGAATATTGCGTTCAATTCTGGTCTCCTTCTTATTGGAAGGATGTTGTGAAACCTGAAAGGGTTCAGAAAAGATTTACAAGGATGTTGCCAGGGTTGGCGGATTTGAGCTATTGGGAGACGTTGAATAGGCTAGGGCTGTTTTTCCTGGAGCATCGGAGGCTGAAGGATGACCTTATAGAGGTTTATAAAATCATGAGGGGAATGGATAGGGTAAATAGGCAAACTCTTTTCCCTGGGGTGGGGGAGTCCAGAACTAGAGGGCATATATTTAGGGTGAGAGGGGCAAGATATGAGAGAATCCTAAGGGGCAACTTTTTCATGCAGAGGGTGGTATGTGTATGGAATGAGCTGCCAGAGGAAGTAGTGAAGTTTAGTACAATTACAGCATTTCAAAAGGCATTTGGATGGGTATATGAATAGGAAGGGTTTGGAGGGATATGGGCCAGGTACTGGCAGGTGAAACTAGTTTGGGTTGGGATATCTGGTCGGCATGGACGAGTTGGACCGCAGGATCTATTTCCGTGCTGTACATCTCTATGACACGTGACAATAAACCTAATTGTAATTCTTTCTGCATTATTGCAGGCTGTTTTATTCCAGAATGAGAGAGAGAGGCAGGTAATGAAGGTAATGAAAGTTGGTGCCACAGTTGTTACTATGGCTGCAGGTGAAAAGATGTCCCAAGTGACAGTAGGCAGGGCAGATGGTATAAACCTCTGGTTTAAGTGGGTTAGGGTTTGTGATGGATAACAACAAATGAGGGAACATGCTGCAGGCAATATAAGATGGTAGAGCACGAGTCACAGTAGGAGGTGGGTACAGTCCCGGAGAGCTTTTGGAGAGGAGATGGTGGCACATACGCCAGCAGAGTGGAGAAAGTCATTGCCCTTTTTCCTACATTGCTGGGCACTGACACAGACAGTAACTTCAGAGCAGGTGGCGTAGACTGGTGACAGTCTCGGAGAAAAGGAGGTCACACGTCTGTATCAGCCTGTCCACCGGGATCCCCAAGTCCTTGTCTGCAAAATGAGACAGAAATTGCCCCTTCTCCAGCCCAATTGTAGGGAACTGCACAGGGCAGTTCTAGACTGATAGTGCCTGATGGTGTGGACACCAGGGATTCCAGTCCACTCTGGGATTCCCAACAATGGCAAATCATTTTGGGGGTATGGTGACTGCTAGAATGGGGCTACAATCAAGCAAAAATGGGAACCATGGGGCGAGACAGATTTTTAATCAGGCAGGATTGGCAAAATACTACAAGAGATCTCAGTAGACCTCACTGCAAAAAACCCTTCATGAAATCTGACAAAACCCACAGCCAAAAACCCCTAAGATTCAACCAATAATCATTTTATTGATCATTAATTGACTCGACTTTAAATTAGACTTACTGCACCTATTGTAGATTGCATGGCTGTTCTAACTTTGTATAGTGAAGTTTGTGGTTGTCTGTTCAAAACTGTGGAGCCTTATGGCTTTGCTCTGTTAAAAAGGATCTGGGAACACATAACTTTTTGTCAAATTAAGAAAAGTTACTGGTTCCTAGCCAAATCATAATGTTAATTTGGCAGCCTGTTCTGGGATTATAACAATACAGTCCTGTTAACTTTAGCACCTAGGGTGATGTGAAAAATGGTGAATTACAAACGTGTCATGTTGCATTTGCAATGATAATGCGAACATGAACTAAAGGAATTTTCACTCATTATTAAACTCAAACTGTAATTGTTCCCAAAAAAATGTTAATCCATTAATCATTCCTGTTAAAAGTGTTCAGGATTCAGCTATTGTTCCCATCTAAAATCTAATAATGTGTGCGTATTTTAAAAAACAACATAAAAGGAGTTACATATGTTTGTCCAAAATACATTTAGTCTAGTGTAACAGGAGAGAATATTCATTCTCCAAGTTCACAATTCCTCTTGTCAGTCCATTAAGAGTAAACTACCTTCTGATATCTAGGTAAAAACAATGACTGCAGATGCTGGAAACCAGATTCTGGATTAGATTAGATTACCTTTTTTTTTTAGATTAGATTACATTACAGTGTGGAAACAGGCCCTTCGGCCCAACAAGTCCACACCGACCCGCCGAAGCGAACCCACCCATACCCCTACATTTACCCCTTACCTAACACTATGGGCAATTTAGTATGGCCAATTCACCTGACCCTGCACATCTTTGGACTGTGGGAGGAAACCGGAGCACCCGGAGGAAACCCACGCAGACACGGGGAGAATGTGCAAACTCCACACAGTCAGTCGCCTGAGGTGGGAATTGAACCCAGGTCTCTGGCGCTGCGAGGCAACAGTGCTAACCACTGTGCCACCGTGCCGCCCAGTGGTGCTGGAAGAGCACAGCAGTTCAGGCAGCATCGGAGGTGCAGCGAAATCGACATTTCGGGCAAAAGCCCTTCATCAGGAATAAAGGCAGAGAGCCTGAAGCATGGAGAGATAAGCTAGACGAGGGTGGGGGTGGGGAGAAAGTAGCATAGAGTACAATAGGTGAGTGGGGGAGGGGATGAAGGTGATAGGTCAAGGAGGAGGATGGAGTGGATAGGTGGAAAAGAAGATAGGCAGGTAGGACAAGTCATGGGGACAGTGCTGAGCTGGAAGTTTGAAACTAGGGGTGAGGTGGGGGAAGGGGAAATGAGGAAACTATTGAAGTCCACATTGATACCCTGGGGTTGAGGTGTTCCGAGGCGGAAAATGAGGCATTCTTCCTCCAGGCGTCTGGTGGTGAGGGAGCGGCGGTGAAGGAGGCCCAGGACCTCCATGTCCTCGGCAGAGTGGGAGGGGGAGTTGAAATGTTGGGCCACAGGGCGGTGTGGTTGATTGGTGCGGGTGTCCCGGAGATGTTCCCTAAAGCACTCTGCTAGGAGGCGTCCGGTCTCCCCATTGCAGAGGAGACCGCATCGGGAGCAATGGATACAATAAATGATTAGTGAATGTGCAGGTAAAACTTTGATGGATGTGGAAGGCTCCTTTAGGGCCTTGGATGGAGGTGAGGGAGGAGGTGTGGGCGCAGGTTTTACAATTCCTGCGGTGGCAGGGGAAGGTGCCAGGATGGGAGGGTGGGTTGTAGGGGGGCGTGGACCGGACTAGGTAGCCACGGAGGGAACGGTCTTTGAGAAGGTGGAAAGGGGTGGGGAGGGAAATATATCCCTGGTGGTGTGTCTTTTTGGAGGTGGCAGAAATGTCAGCGGATGATCTGGTTTATGCGAAGTTTGGTAGGGTGGAATGTGAGCACCGCGGCATTCTGTCCTTGTTACGGTTGGAGGGGTGGTGCTTTTCCAGCACCACTCCAATCTTGACATTAAATAAATATCAGTGAAAGCTGCTACACGCACACCCATTCCATTTCCGGTTTGCTGAAAGACTGATTGATTGCATTTTCTTCACTGCAGGAAACTTTGCTATTGTGTAGTCTTACTGCAAATATATGTATAGTCTTATATATGTATAGTCTTATATATGTATAGTCTTATATATGTATAGTCTTATATATGTATAGTCTTAAATATATGTGTAGTCTTACTGCGGGATGTGGACGAGATGCGTTGGAGGGCATCTTTAACCACGTGGGAAGGGAAATTGCGGTCTCTAAAGAAGGAGCCCATCTGGTGTGTTCTGTGGTGGAACTGGTCCTCCTGGGAGCAGATCCGGTGGAGGCGGAGGAATTGGGAATACGGAAAGGAATTTTTGCAGGAGGTAGGGTGGGAAGAGGTGTAATCCAGGTAGCTGTGGGAGTCGGTGGGTTTGTAAAAAAATGTCAGTGTCAAGTCGGTCGTCATTAATGGAGATGGAGGGGTCCAGGAAGGGGAGGGAGGTGTCAGAGATGGCCCAGGCAAATTTAAGGTCAGGGTGGAATTTTATTGCATTATACAGGCAATGTTTTCAATTCTCCCTATTTCTGTTCCCACAGATGTCTGGAAGCAGGTTTTTGATCCTCTTGGCTGCCTAACTAGGAGAAGGAAGGGAAGAAGAGCACACTGTATACAGAAAGTCTCTTATGTAGCAATCTGCTACAGTTATTCTCACCATGTGCATGCAGAGAAGCCTGGGTGAATTTGCTAACCGACAGTAATTGTACACTATTGAAAGATGTTCTGCACCAGTTATTACACAACACTTTTTCAGTGCAGTCTAACTCGGTGGACCCAATGCTGACATTATGCTTTTCATCCAGTAAAGGCTGATTCTATCCATTTTTGTCACTTGGGGGAAACCTCAGAGACCATGGCACACTGTCTTCTTGAGCAGATGTGCATGTTCATAGGTCTCTTGTTCTATTTAAAATCAGCTGCTATAGGATAGTTCCTTAAACCTTCCTAATATGGTACAGCAGTGTGCATTTGGAGATTTGCTTGCCTCATTCATCTCATGTTTAGAGGTGACTAGTTTATGTCACAGGAAATGGTTTGAATTTAAACAAATATATTTGCAGTAAGACTACACAACAGCAAAGTTTCCTGCAGTGAAGAAAATGTAATCAGTCTTTCAGCAAACTGGAACTGGAATGGGTGTGTGCGTTTATGTGGAGCAGCTTTCACTGATATTTATTTACTGTCAAGATTGGAGTGGTGCTGGAAAAGCACAGCAGTTCAGGCAGCATCTGAGGAGCAGCAAAATTGACATTTCAGGCACAAACCCTTCATCGCCAAATTCCTGATGAAGGGTTTTTGCCAGAGACGTCGATTTTCCTGCTCCTCGGATGCTGCCTGACCTGCTGTGCTTTTCCAGCACCACTCCAATCTTGACTCTAATCTCCAGCATCTGCAGTACCCACTTCTGCCTATATTTACTGTCAGTCAGAGATTTCGCGTGATGTTTTCTCTGTATGTACCATTTATATAAAGAAAAGCAATCAGCACTTTTCTACTCAGGAAATATTCCAAATACATGTAGCTTCAACAGCCAGAAAGTCATCTTGTATCAATTACGTAGTCTTTGAAATGCAGAAACAGGTCATTTGGCCTGACTAATCTATCCCATTGTTTATGGTCCACTTGAGCCTCCTGCCTCCTTTTTCATCACATCATCAGCGCAGTCTCCCATTCCTTTCTCCGGAATGTATTTATCTAGGTTCAAATGTAGATGCCTGTATTACCTTTGCTGGTGTACTGATGACTAACCTATATCAATACTTATGTTCAGTCTCCCCATCAAGTGGAACCACCCCCACTGGGAAACCATAGGCTACTATCTGCAATTTCTGTGTCAGTTACAGCCAACAGGTGAATTCTGAAAACTGCCTGCCTCTACAGGAAAGGTTCATTTTTAGAATGGCTTTGGGGGTAATTATTGTTTTTGCACCTTCTCTCCTCAAGTTCCTTCAGCTACAGAGGAGTAAACACATGCTCCCTGACCACTGTCAATGTCAATTAGCAGAAGGTAGGGCAAGTCTGGTCCACTGTCTGGCTCACTGATATTTTTGTCCTGCTCTCTCTATGGAGATTTGCCTAATCTGGGTTCAAGAATTCCCATGCTGTAATGTATCCTTTCTGAGCATGAGGACACTTTCATTGCATGGTCAGTGGTCCAACATGCTGCACCGTTACACTTAAGAAAAAAAGGTGACTTTGAATGACAGCAGACCTCTTATACTTCCTGAAATAAAGTGCTTAAAAAAACCTTACTAAGTTTGAGTAGACTGTCATCTTTCCAATGTTACACCAATGAGTAAAACACAACAAGAGAAATACTTAACTGCCCTGTGAAACATTGCAACACCATATGGTTTTGAAAGGCAGCTTAAGTGCAGGTTATGATTTACAGGACAGTCAGTGGACTTTTTAGATTAGATTAGATTCCCTTCAGTGTGGAAACAGGCCCTTCGGCCCAACCAGTCCACACTAACCCTCTGAAGAGTAACCCACCCAGACCCCTTTCCCTCTGACAAATGCACCTAGCACTACGGGCAATTTATCATGGCAAATTCACCTGATCTGCACATCTTTGGATTATGGGAGGAAACCGGAGCACCTAGAGGAAACCCACGCAGACATGGGGAGAACATGCAAACTCCACACAGGCGCCCAAGGCTGGAATCGAATCTGGGACCCTGGTTCTGTGAGGCAGCAGTACTAACCACTGAGCCACCGTGCTGCCCTCTTGAGTAATTCATTGCATGAAGTACTTCAGCTCTGAAAATGTGACAAGGTGTTGTATAAACATAAGCACTTGCCCAAATCTATGAATTTTATGCGCATTATTTTCACTATTACATTTTTACAAGATTGATTAAAACAAAGGATCGAAGATGGTGACGACCAGGGAGGAGTCAAATTCAGATTCTGACAGTGTGCGGGAGCTATTTGGAATGTCAGCAACACCAATTCCCACAAAATAATCAGCAGTGGGCGCTTTGTTTGTAAGATTTACCAAGTTTCATTCATTGCTGAAACCAAAACTGAAGTTTCTGGGAGAGACTCGGGAGGTCTGGCAGCATCAGTGGAGAGAAAACGGAGTTTCTACTGAATCAGATTTCTCACCACAGATGTTGCCAGTTTCTTCAGCAATTTCTGTTTTGTTTCAGATGCCTAGCATCCCAGGTCTTTGTTTTACACGCCCATTGCTGGTTCTAGTTTTTAAAAATCGATTTTATCTATTGCACGGGGAGACGTCAACTCGATTCCTCTCTTGGAAATGAAATTAAAAAAAAAACTCAGCAGATTTGACAGTATCCAAGAAGACAGACACCGTTAACGTTTCAGGTTAATTCTGTCTTTCTCCATCATAGAAAATTTATTGCTGTGAGGGATTGTGTTAGTGACAAATGACCTAGAGAAGGCAATCCAGTTTAAGACCACTGCAAGAACAAAGTTATTGATTTTAAGCAAGTGTAGAGATAACAGGGAGGAGAGCAAAGTTGAAAGGTGAGGGGAAGGAGGAATTAAATGATAAAGCTACATGCAAAGCAAAAAGGAGATGATGGGACACAAGTAAAAGAACAAATGAGTCATCCGTGCCATGTCATTGTTATGTGAAACAGTTGCAGTCTGAGAAAATAAAAATAATTATTTGAAATTGGGTGAACTCAATGTTGGGTCTGGAAGGCTATAAAAAAAGCTTAATTAAAAATTAAGTGATCTTCTGTTCACAATTGCAGAATTGTTTCAATACAGTAGGAGGCCATTTAACACAGTGTCAGCACCAGCTGTCTGAACAAGTATTTCCCTAGCTGACATCCTCCTGTACTCACCCTGTAACTCTGCATTTTTTTTTGGGAAAAAAAGATGTCTAACTTCCTTTTCTGGGATTGGAAGGTTTGAGCTATAAGAAGAGGCTGAGTAGGCTGGGTCTTTTTTCCTGGAGCGTTGGAGGCTGAGGGGCATGAATACGGTGACTAGCCAAGAGCTTGTTCCCAGGGTAGATGAGTCTAAAACCAGACAGCGTAGGTTTAAAGTGAAGAGAAATATTTTAAAAGGACCGGAGGGGCAACGTTTTCACGCAGAGGGTGGTGTGTGTATGGAGTGGGCTGCCAGAGGAAGTGGTGGAAGCTGGTACAATTGCAACATTTTAAAGGCATCTGGATGGGTACATGAAAAGGAAGGGTTTAGAAGGATATGTGCCAAGTGCTGGCAAATAGGACTAGATCGGTTTGGGATATCTCGTTGGTATGGACAAGTTGGACTGAAGAGTCTGTACAGTTCCGATTCTGACTGCTTTGAATTTGCCTCCACAACACACTTTGGCACTTCAGACCCTAGCCACTTGTTGCACGAAGAAGTTTTTTTGTTGCTTTTGTTTCTTTTGTCAATTGCTTTAAACCTGTGACCTCTTGCTGTCAATCTTTTCACAAGTGGGAATAGATTCTCCTTACAGTATTTGCTCCATCCAGGCCCCTTATGATTTTGAATACCTCCTTCAGATCTCTTGGCTTTCTCTTTGCCAAGGAAAACAGTAATAAAATTTCCAATCTGGCTTCATAACTGAAGTCCCTCATCCTGGAACCATTATCAGCACTCTCCAGTACCTTCACATCTTCCTAAAGTGGCACACAGAATTGGACACAGTGCTCCAGTTGAGATTGAACACGTGCCTTTCCATGTTCAACATAACTTCCTTGCTCTCATACTCTATGTCTCTATTAATAAAGCTTAGGAATGATACTGTATGCTTTATTAACTGCTTTGTTAACCTGAGCTTCCATTGCACCTCATAATAACAGAGTTGGAGGTCAAGGATGAGGGTGATCAGATTTTCCAAAGTCAAAACCAGGATATATTGAAAAGCTTTGAGAAGGTGAAGAAGCATGTATTGGGCGTCCAATGGTGGGAGTCTAAGTGAAGGGCGGTTGACAGTAGGTGGTCACAAGAACATCTCCTGGAACACTTGAAACCAGATTTCAATTATTGGAAACAACAATTATGAATCATTGACTTTTGTTTCAATGAAATTTCTCTCTCGTTTTCTTTAAAAAAGCAAACCAAGACATTGGGTGACACAACATCACAGAATCCTCCATTTTGCTCTAACTCTACTGCCCAATGCACAATGGCAAGACCAATCTGCAGTTAACAGCCTTATTTATTTTAATTGGTTCACTGAGTATGAGCAATAGATATCTTCAGGCAGATGCTCTTGTTTAAATTAGTGAAATTATTTGAGTAGAAGTTTTGTTTGCATCTAGTTGGACATGCACATAATCTTTCAATGACTCAACTGAACCTTCCTGCCACATTCATCAGTAGCAGTTGTTGCTGATTTATTGATGGGTGTGTCTGACTACTTTTTCATGTGCTGTGGTGAATATGGATGTCATAACAGATGCAACTTGCAGATGGCTCACATGTGGTCATCGGATTAATTTGAAGTAAATCTTGAGGGTAAATTACTTGGGAATGTCAATGTGGAAGCCTAAGCCAAGAGACCTCAACATGAACTGCCAGAGGAAGTGGTGTAGACTAGTAAAATTACAACATTTAAAAGGCACCTGGATGGGAAAATGAATAGAAAGGGTTGAGAGAGATATGGGCTAAAAACTGGCAAATGGGACTAGATTAGGTTAGGATATCTGGTCAGTGTGGACAAGTTGGACTGAAGGGTCTGTTTCCGTGTTATACAGCTCTATGGCTCTATGAAAAGCATGGGATACCTTGAATATTATGAATTTCTAATATACACTTTCAGAGAAAGAAGCTCTGAATTGTAAGCACTAAAGCTGCCATTTTAATTCCTTTATCTTGACTTCAACATGCTTTGATTGCACAGATGCATGAACAGCACGACTGGTAGCTAGAATAGTGTTAGAGCTTCTACTCTTAAATAAAAGGACACCTGTCCTGCACTGTAATAAGCATCAAAATAACTTGATAGAGGCCAGTATCCCGTCACCAAGTCACCCTTTATTTACACATGGAGTGTCCTGGACACTGATCCAGCTCCCTCAGAGCTAGCTCTCAGAGTGAACAGAACCTCTGACACTCCTGTCTATATCTGTCAGCCAATCAGGGAACTCATATTCTATGAGGTCTATCTGGCTGACCTTGTTACAATCACTACAGTTATCTTTGTCGCATTCTCACACTCCTGAGTTTGATGCTTACCTACGCAGTGTTTAGCAACAGTTCGTACTGCACCATATTGGACCGCAGGGTTTTCAAGCAGCAGCACCCGGCAATTATCATGTATCAACGTATTCTGGAAAGGAATGATCACAGAAATTATCATTCTCATTTACATCACTTTATATTGTAAATTAATTCTATGTATTCATGGAGAAAATTTACAATATACTGAACTGAAGCAGTTACATAGACATAGAGTCATACAGCACAGAAACAGACCCTTTGGTCCAAATTGTCCATGCCGACCAAATTTCTTAAACTAAACTAGTCCCACTTGCCAATGTTTGGCCCATATCCCTTTAAACCTTTCCTATTCATGTCACCAGCCAAATGTCTACTAAACATTGTAACCAGTTTAATAAAGTTTTTTGATTCTACTTTTAGAAATATTTACAGAAAGAAAAAAATGTTTTAATGTTATGTCTTGCCCCCCCATCACAGTGAGGATGAAGAAATTATTGCCAGGCCTTGCCAAATGTTGTTGCGCATTAAATACACTATAAAATAGAAGTTTTTGTTAATGTGAAAAAAAGTTCCAAATAGCATCACAGAAGCATAATCTGACAAAAAATGATGCTTGAGCAAAAGAAAACACCCAAAAATGTTAGGACAGTGACTAAAATCTTCTTCAGAGGTAGATGTTAAGGAGCAGTTTAAACAAAAAAGAGTGGTGAGCCTGTGAAATACAGAAAGTAGGCAGGGGTGGGTACTGCGGATGCTGGAGATTAGAGTCAAGATTAGAGTGGTGCTGGAAAAGCACAGCAGGTCAGGCAGCATCCGAGGAGCAGGAAAATCGACGTTACGGGCAAAAGCCCTTCATCAGGAATCATTCCAGCACCACTCTAATCTCAAATACAGAAAGTAGTCGAGGCCAAAACATTGAATGTTTTCATGAAGGAGATATATATAGTTCTTACGGCTAAAGAGATCAAAGGGTATGGGAAGAAAGTGAGAACAAGGTATGGATTTGGACGATGAGCCATGATCATACTGAATGGTGGAGCAGGCTCAAAGGGCCGAATGGCCTTCTCCTGCTCCTATTTTCTATGTTTTTCTAATACAGGTACATGAGTGCCTAAAAGGCTCAGATAACTGAAACAAAGGCTGCCAATACTGGGGTGAGGGAACTAAGTATAGAAGGAAACAAATGTTTTAGGAATGCCGAGTTGGCAGATAGTTTTTGGGCTGATGGAGGTTTCAGAGCTTGGGAAGGGAAAGACGGTGTGTAGGGAATTGAATATGAGGAATGAGAATTCAAATTTAGAGGCTTAGGGGTCCTGTTTAGGAACCAGACACTGTCATTTTGAATTATCTGAAGCTTATGGAGGGGCTTAATATGAACATGACCACACTTTCCTAAAGATGTAGAGTCAACCTGTAGTGGAGCTGTATTGTGTTAATAAAAGTCATTTTTTCTTTGTTAAAACCCCCCTCACTCCCCCCCCCCCGCCAAGATCTAAATGCAGGACTGACGTCCGGACACTGTAAAGGGTTTGTCATTTTTTACACTCCAGAAGAAATGCACACAAATTTCTGTGGATACAGCTGCCCAAGTCACATAGTTTTGCAAAGATACTGTCAGAGGCAATAAGAAGGCCAATTTCTGAACGGATCCATTTTTACATCTTCAATCGGCTCTCCTACGTTACTCAGATTGTATTATATGAGTCTAATTTTACAAGCTACGTGCAGGTGGAAAATCAGACTGGGGCACCCTTACGGATGGCAGGGGTGCCATCAACTGAGGTGCAGTTCAGAGTCCTATATGTCTGCTTCTCTAATTTAAGTGGCCTAAATAGATCCTTCTCGGGCACCCTATTCCAATTTGGGTAGAACCTGGCATCTCACACTCACTCCTGCACATACAGTTTCATTATCACACGTTCACCCTCACTCCTCCAGGATTGAGATTTGTTCCTGGAGGTGGTGCAAATCCTGCCTCTCCCTTAAAGGACCATTGCCCAAGAGTGGATTTCTGCCTGCCTCCACAAAAGAATCTCATCTCCTAGAGCTTTTAGCCGGAGGTGGCTAATTGGAGGTGGGCTCATCCCTAAAATTCAGCCTGTCTTTTTGACAGGTCATCAAATGCTCCCAGGTTAGAACTCACAACTCCATTCACAAATCCTAATTGGCCCCACACCAGTGTCTCAAACTGCTCATCACACGCAAAACAATACTTTCACTGTATTTTGGTACACATGACAGCAATAAATCAAATTCAAACTTAATCTTTGCTGACCTAGAATGGCTACTTTTCTAGCAACACATTCAATCTAAATTCCTTCTCCCCAATGTTCAGATTCCCTAATTCCCCTCAATTAACAGTATAGGAACATTTTACATAGAAATGCACAGAATTTTCAGCATAGATTTGGGAACCTGGGCAAAATGGTTTTTGGCAACTGGCATAAGGCAATGTAAAGCAAGTGGTTTATATTAGAACTTGAAGTGCAAACATATAAGTAATTCTGAAAGGAACATATTTACAGCACAATGAAGGTTGTCTCATTGAGAGTACCTACCTTAATATAATGAATCATCTGGATGGTAAAATCATCCTTGGACGTTTTCATAATCAGGCAATTTCCAACGTTGGAGGTAGTATTGTGAAGATCTATAATAAAGTCATAGGCATTCTCATTGCCTTTTGGTCCAAATAAATGGTTTATCTCCTGGGCTCTTTTCACTTCATAAGGCATTGAGTCACTCAATGGCATGCTGTCGTGTGTAAAGATTTTATTTGAAAGTTAATAAAATAGTTTAAAAATCAGCCAGCTTTTGAACGGTTTGATCTTAGTCTGAGTTACAAATACAGTGCACTACTATGTTGCTAGAACTTCGAGTCATAGAGCATGGAAACAGACCCTTCGGTTCAACTTGTCCACGCTGACCAGACATCGCAATCTGACCTAATCCCATTTCCCAGCATTTAGCCCATATCCCTCTAAACACATCCTGTTCATATTCCCATCCAACACGAGAACACAAACCAAAGAACTATTTAACCTTTCAAGCCTGTTCCGTCATTCAGTAGGATCATGGCTGATCTTTGACTGAACTCTTATATCTGCCTTCGCTCTGTACTGCTTCACACCTGTTCTTAACAAAATCTAGAAAAGGATAAATAGGTGAAGGACGTTCTGTATTCAACCACACAGAAAGAGACACTCATTGACGCTTGTGTGGTGAGTAGAGTCAGGTGTTGTAGATTTGTAATGTTTCACTGGGTGAATAAATCTAAACAGAGTGAAGATTGGCATCTGGTCTCCATTGGCAAATAGGATATATAGGTTTGACAAATTCTATCTTAGTTAAAGTACCAACTGCCAGTTGTGATAGAGAGTGCCAAACATCCAAACACCTGGTGTAGAAATGTCTCTTATTTTTACACCTGAAAGATCAAACTCTGGGTTTTAGTCCATGCCCCATTGACCTGGACTCCCAAACAAGGTGAAATCGTATCTATCTACTTGATAGATTTCCCTCAGTCCTTGAAACCATAATTAATAATATCCAAAAAATTCTCATTTGTAAGGAAAAGAACCTTACCTTGTTTACTCTCACAAGGCCAGTATATCCTTCCTATTGTATAAGATGCTGTGAACTTCTCAAAGTATTCCAGGGCTGATCTAACTGGGGCTTTGTATAGTTGAAGCATGGCTTCTCCCCATTTGAGATTCTAGACCTCTAGATACAAAGGACAACATTCCATTGGCCTTTTTGATTATTTTCTGTACCTGTAGTACTGCCATAACCTATTATGTCATTTCTATTCACCAATGGTTTGTATGCAGAGCAAGAAAGGCAGATAAAACAATGTAACGATTTGTATTATTTTGTCCTCATGTGCTCCAGAGGAAAAGATAAATTATTGTTACAAAAGCAGAAATTACTGGCAGAAACTCAGCAGGTCTTGCAGCATCTGTGGGGAGAAAGCAGAGTTAATGTTTTGAACCTGGTGACTCTTCATCAGAACTCGACTTTTCTTCATTACTCTCGACTCTATCATTCTTCACTTTGAAAAGAAGAGTTGTGTCGGAATTAAAGTGTTATCTTTGTTTCTCTTTCCACAGATGCTACCCATGTACTGAAATTCTCCAGAAATTTTTGTCTGTTGTGGAATATCTTCCCATGTTTGTATCAACCAAACAGTGTAATTGGGTGCAAGACATCCTTTCATCTGCTACACCAATGTGTCTTAAACTCAATGTCAGAATAGTGCCAGTGACATGTGCATTTCCCTCTTTGGACACTGAAACCCAATATAAAAACCAAAAATGCTGGTGAGAAAGTCAGCAGGTCAAGTTTTGAACTAAACTAAAGAATCATACTGGGCTGAAAATATTAACTCTGCTTCTCTCTCTACAGATACTGCCGGACTTGCTGAGGTTCTGCAGCACTTTCTATTTCCATTTCAGATTTCCACCATTTGCAGTGTTTTGCTTTGAGTCAATACCAGATTATAGAAACATCACAATGGTTTACTCAAATACAGGTAGGGCATAAATTTTACTTTACAAGTGACAGCAAAGCAGCAGCATGTTACGGTGGAAGTATATGCAATAGTAAATTTCAAAAGGGCGTTAGACAAATTATCGAAAGCAAAGAATTTGACGGGCCATGGGGAATGAACAGCCAGTGGGGCTAATTCAACAGCTGCTCTTTCTGTGCTTTTTGATTGTTTTGTATCTCTCGCTGCCAATTCCTTTCCATTCATTTGGATGGACAGTTTTTGACCAGAATGCTACATTCTGCTTTTGTAAGCGTTAAATTCAATTTGCTATTTGGCTGCTCAGTTGCAGTAGAAATCGAAGTCTTGTGCTATCATATGTAAGTGTACTCCCTCTCTCTATTCTTGCGGCACCAGCCAATGTCATAGTCTACAGTTATGATATTCATAAGCTACATGTTTGATATTCAGGCCACTAATGCAAATTAAAAGCAATGGTGTTGAAACACCAATTCACAAAGAATTCTCTTTAATGCTTCTTTTGAATGACTCTTTGCTCATCGATGTCCACATTCCAGGTTTTTTTTAAAGCTTTTAATTCAATTAGAAATCAATCCATTGTCAGAGTTATTTGATAGTCCAAAAAGAACATATCCAAGATTCCCACTATCTACCCTATCAGTCATGACCACAAAGTAATCAAAGACAGGATATTCTCCTTCTACCCCAATATTGGGTGTTTTAAATTAAGTTAATGCTACCTATTTTTCTAAGTATTAGTGTTCACTACAGGGCCTGCAGCTACTTGGATCAAAATTATTGCCGGTTTTAAAAATTAGTACCATGATTACTTGGTTCCAAATATGTGGAATCTCATGAAAGTGCAGCAATCCCTTAGTAACTGACATCCCACAGATTTCATCCTAAATGCCTTCTGACATTCCTCTGTCCACTGAAGTTTTCTGCACTTTTTCACCAAGTCAGCCAATAGAGCAACCACTCTGCTCACATTTGGTAGAAACTTCTAATATGGAACCATTCAGTCCCAGGAATCATTGCATTTCCCTCTTCTTGGATGGTATGGGCAATTCTGCAATAAACTTTCTTTTCAAATTCAGTGCAGCCATTGTTCCCTGTCTAAAGATTTGGGCCAGGAATGTGATTTGGGCTTTTGGGAATTCACTCTTAGCCAGGTTTATCACCGAACCCACCTCCCAAAGTCAATCAAACAATTCCGAATGATGTTTCAGATGTTCCTTCCATGTGTAACTAAAAATCACCAGATCTTTGATGTACACCACATAATTGGGTAATCCAGAAATTACTTTATTGGTTAGTCTTTGAAATATAGTATGTGCAATTTTTATACCAAATGGCATGACTTTATACTAGTACAATCCATGTGGTGTCATGAAAGCTTTTTTATATAAGGTTACCTGCCAGTATTCTGTGTCAGTCCAACTTAGAAATATAAGTTGTTTATCCCACCTTCTCAATATATAGTCTTTCAAACATGGAATTGGATGTGAATTAGATCTTGTAACTGCATTGGCTTAGCGATAGTCCACACATGATTGCAGCGTACCAGCTGGTTTTGGCACCATTACTATGGATGAGCACCAGTCACTGGAACTCACTTCAATTATGTTGTCCTTGAGCATGGATTCGATGCCTTTTTGAACCTGTGCCAACTTGAGGGTTAAGTCTATAAGGATGTTGTTTAATTGGAACAGCATCTTCTACATCTACATCATGCATAATTAGATTAGTATTTCCTAACGTATTCCCACATATCAGCCCATGTGCTTGTAATAAACCTTTCAGGTTATTTCAATTTCTCTCTAGAAGGTAACTAAATAATTTATCCCAATTTTTGAATACTTCTGGATTCTCCAATATAATTTGAGGAATGTCTAACTCAGAATCATCTAGTTCACTAGCTCCATCTGTGAACTTCACTTGGATCAACAATCCCCATATGGTCATCAGCCATTTCATTCGTTTAACCACTTTCTTAAATTAAATTAAAAAGGCTTCTCCATCCTTCTCAAACTTAGGCCACACTTGGACATATTTAAATAGATCATCATTTTGCTATGGTAGGAGAAAGCGAGGTCTGCAGATGCTGGAGATCAGAGTCGAAAGTGTGGTGCTGGAAAAGTACAGCAGGTCAGGCAACATTCGAGCAGGAGAATCAATGTTTCAAGGGCTTTTGCCTGAAATGAAGGGCTTTTGCCCGAAATGTCGATTCGCCTGCTCCTCGGATGCTGCCTGACCTGCTGTGCTTTTCCAGTAGCACCATCTCGACTTTGGCTATGATAGGATTGCTCTCCTTCACTGTCCTCATCACTATTCCTACCTTTCACCTCTGCCATTTTAAGTCAGCTTTGAGTTTTCTGTTCCAACTTCTGAAGTTCACAAGCTTTTTTTCTCCCCTTCTTCTGCCCGGGCCATCATTTCCTTTTGGTTTTGACCTGCTTTTAATTGTACTTCAAGTGGTTTAATTTCTTTTCTTTTTCTTTTTCTTTTGCCTCCATTGCTACTTCATTTTCAATTGAATTTTATCCATTCACAATGATTTTGATTGCATTCCTAGCAACTGTAAATACTGCACGATTGTCATAGTTATTCCCCCTTTCCTCACTCCAGCTGGTCTGCCAATTCCAAAACCTTTGCCTTCCTCACTTTCTGTAAAACTCCTGAAGTGACTCATTTCATTCGCCAGGAAACTCTTACCAACTGAAAGAGTCATTATTACACATTCTTTTTAAACCAACCAAATACAACACCTGAAATAAAATCCACCAACACTCATCACCTACTGCCTTTGAGTCCAACAATCCTGAACCCAATCTTGGTCCTGACAAGAGTTCCCAATTTGTCGTGGACCAGATCAAAACCCCTGAAAATATATTAAGAGGATTGCCTAGACTGTATTTTTTTCTTATTTTAAAGGCAAGTGCTAGGTGTTGCATTCCAGATGCAATTTGATAGGTCAAACTACCAGATTTGAAGCAAAACACACTTTATTCATACATTATAGTTAAAATACAACAACAAAAAAAGAAATTGGAATAATTAAATCTGTTGGAAAACTTAACTGAATCATATTTTATTTAACTACTAAACAATAATTCTTCCAATATAGTAACAACCCATAAACACACTCTTGACAAAAAGGCAAAATTCAGTAAAACAGATTGTTTCACAGGCAATTCTCCAGTCCAGGAGGAAAAATGATAAGACAAAACTGACAGAGAGTATCAGGGAAAGTTGTAATGCAGCTTCCAAACCCAACTTCAAGTCCCCAGCAACTGTCACCACTGAAAAGCTAAATCTAAAAGTCCTGGGTGTGGGGGAGCTTGACTCCACCCATTCAGGCAGCTTCTATTGTTCCAAACATTAAAAAAACCCAAGGCCTCACAAGCGGTTTACTTTATGGGCTTTCAATAGGCAGCTCTTAACCTTTACCTTAAAATCTCTTCAAAGAAAAGGACAAAATACACCTCTAAAAACCATAGTATCATCATAATTGTTAAAGTTATTTGATAGTCTAAAAAGAACATATGAGATTCCCACTATCTACCCTATTTGTCACAACCACAAAGTAATCAAAGACAGGATATTCTCCGTCTATCTCCATCCTGAGTGTTTTGAATTAAGTTAATGCTCGGTAGAATAGTTTTTTTTGCTTAGTATTAGTGTTCACTATTGGGTCTGCAGTTACTGGGATCAAATTTACTGCACTTTTTAAAAATTGGTACCATGATTGCTTGTTTCCAAATATGTGACATCTCACGAATGTGCAGCAATCCCTTCATGTTGGTCATGGACACCTCACAGATTTCATTCTAATTTTCTTTGAAATTCAAAGAGATTTAGGTCTTTCCCTTCTGCCCCCTAGTCTCTAAGACTTTGGGTATATGTCAAAGCTTAGTGTACAACTTTAATATTTTTATCTTTTATATATTCAGTGTTATACCTACTTTTCAGAATCTTAACTAATCTCTGACCATAGGGATCATGTCAGGATATCAATTGGTGAAGCTACAGTCATTAAGTTGTAACGACTGATGGATTGCAGGCATGCATTTGCATCACTGAATGCAAGAAAAATACATTTCTCTGACCACATAAGACACAGGAGTAGGAGTAGGTCATATGACCCCTCAAGCCTGCCTCACTATTTAATAAGATTGTAGTTTATCTTTGACCTCAAACCCACTTTCCGGGCTGATCCCCATATCCCTGGATTCCCTTTCAGTCCAAAGGTCTAGTGATCTCAGCCCTGAACATAGTCAACAATTGACCATCTCCAGGCTTCTGAGATAAAGAAATTCTAAGATTCACAAGCCTCAGAGGGAAGAAGCTTTTCCAGATCATCAAACCTTTAACTTGGAACTGTGATTCCTAATTCTAGAGCCGGTGATCTGGAAACATTTTTGATTTAACAACTGTTCAATTTATATACAAACACCCACATACAAGAATCAAATAGCTTTAACTTTGGGGAACTGATGTCCTGTCTGCTGGATAGCCCACTCTCCGTATGTAACCTGTTGACTTCTATGGAGTTAAATGGGAGCAGTTTTTATTTTATAACAGTAAGGCAATGCCGCCTGCTGGATTATTACTCGGCAATGATGTTGGAAATGACCCACATGAGCCTAACATTCTGTTAGTGTTTCTCCTCATGTAAACTACTCATCTATGCCTAGGAGAAAGTGAGGACTGCAGATGCTGGAGTACCAGAGTTGAAAAATGTGGTGCTGGAAAAACACAGCAGGCCAGGCAGCATCCGGGGAGCAGGAGAATCGACGTTTCGGGCATAAGCCCTTCAACTCTCATCTATATATACCTTCCTCCTTTGTTTGTCTATCCCTTCAATATTCCTATTTTTAAAACAATCATTTAAATTACTTTTAGCAGTGTTTCAAATATGGTTAGTGGCAGATAATCCATTAGTGTAGCATGGTGGCTCAGTGGTTAGCACCACTACCTCACAGTGCTCAGGACCTGGGTTCAATTCCATCCTCGGATAACTGTCTGCTTAGAGTCTGCATGTTCTCCTTGCATGGGTTTCTTTTAGGTTCTCCGATTTCCTCCCAAAAACGTGTAGGTTAGGTGAATTGGCCATGCTAAATTACCCATATTGCCCAGGAATGTGCAGGCTCGGAGGATTAGCTATGAGATAATGCAGTTACCAGGATAGGGTGGGGGAAAGGTCTGGGTGGGATGCTCCTCGGAGATTTGGTGTGGACTCAATGGGCTGAATGGCCTGCTTCCACACTGTAGGGATTCTATGACTCTAAATAACCTCAACGTGAAGGATTTTCCAAAAGCTCTTGCTGCACGTTCTCACCAACGCCTGGCCGCCGTCCACCCTTTATTGGAGCTGCACAGATGGGAAAGGCTAACATGACAATAAAATAAAACAAGGGATGCTGGAAATCTGAAACAAGAACAGAAACTCGGCAGGTCCGGCAGCATCTGTAGGGAGATGATGCCAGTGACCCTTCACCAGGAACGTAATCAAAGTCTGGCGTGAGTTGGTGACGCTTTCCCACCTTATGTTTCAAATGCCAACGCGGAAAAGGACTTCCAGCCCCAGAGGCAGTAATTGGTAAACGATTGTCAATCAACAAACTTACACCAAGTTTGTGTTTGCTTCCAGCCAGGGATTTCACTTGGTAGCACTGTAATACATTGGCCATTACACTGCTATCCTTATAAACACTGGATACGTCCATTTACTGTGAGGAATTTTGAGTGGGGAGGAACTTGCAAGTTAGCATATGTTTGGGAGCGATTACACAGCAGCTATATCATGTCAGTTCTGAACAACTGGTCCCCCTGCTCGCCACATTGATAAAATTACTTTCTGGTAAACACATCCCCGGTAATATCTCGGTATCTCTGCAGTCCTGGAGAGGGGCACCTGTAAACCGATCTCTCCAGCTCATTGCTAGCCTCCAGCCCAGCACTCTGTATGAATCCACTGCCAGGGCGATGCATTTTCTTACCTGAGGTTTTCCTCCGTGAAGGCTCGGTTCAAGTCACAGTCCACATAGCGGGTACATCTCTGCACAGCGGCGGGGTTGCTGAGATAGGGCTGTACCTCCAAGGAAGGGCGCTGGAGCTCCGATTTGTCCTTAAGCCAGTGCCTGACTAAAAATACCCCTGACAGCTCATTCCCATGAGTGCCCCCGAACACAGCGATCCTGCGGATTGCAGGCAGACACGCCACTCCCGCGGAAGCCATATCCCGTGTCAAAAACACACACGATCTCTTCACCAGGCGAACACTTTTCTCTGCAAAAAAACTTTGGATGGAAGTGAAACTTGGATTGTTGCAGTGAGGGCTAACTTGCCGAAGATCGACCGCATCTCATTCCTGCAGAGACAACGAATCAGTGAGAGCCTGTTAATGTCATGTCAGAGTCAGGAAATTGTAAGGCGTTCCGGACTGAAATAGCGACCTTAATTAAATCAGGGCGTTTCCAGACACGCCCTGGTAATGAATATTCAGTTTCTTCGTAGACTCCCGACAGCATGGAAACAGGCCATTAGGCCCAACAAGCCCACACTGACCCTCCAAAGAGTATCCCATTCCCTTACTCTCCATTTCCCTTGAATGATGCACCCAACCTACACATCCCTGAACACTATGGGCAATTTAGCATGGCCAATTCACCTAAACTGCACATCTTTGGATTGTAGGAGGAAACCAAAGCACCCGGAGGAAACGCACACAGACACAGGGAGAACGTGCAAACTCCACAGTCACTGGAGGCTGGAATTGAACCCGGGTCCCTGTGAGGCAGCAGTGCTAACCACTGAGCCACTCCATGGGTATGAATAGATTAATGGCCCTAATTATCAAAGCTGATACTCAGTTTGTGTAGACTGACAAGGTATACTTTACAGTGAAGATACCAATGAAAATTTCAAATGTTTGATCCCATGCTGTATGCCTCATATGGAATGTACATTAACACTCCTACAATTATGTTGAGGCATCGAGGGGTTTTAGAGTCATAGTTATAGAGCTGTACAGCATAGAAACAGACCCTTCAGTTCAACTCATCATGCCGACCAGATACCCTAAATTAAACTAATCCCATTTGGCAGCATTTGGCTCATTTCTCTCTAAGCCCTTACTACTCTTCTACCAATCCTTTTAAATGTTGTAATTGTACCAGCCTCCACCACTTCCTCTGGCAGCTCATTCCATACATGCACCGCCCTCTGTGTGAAAACATTGCCCCTTAGGTCCCTTTTTAATTTTTCCCCTCTCATCTTAAACCTATCTCCACTAGGTTTTGACTCCCCTACACCAGGGAACAGACCTTGGCTATTCACCCTATCCATTGCCTCTCATGACTTTATAAACTTACATAAAATCACTCTTCAGCCTCTGATGTTCCAGGGAAAACAGCCCCAGCCTGTTCATCCTCTCGCTATAGCTCAAACACTCGAACCCTGGCGACATCCTTATAAATCTTTTCTAACCTTTCAAGTTTCACAACATCCTTCCTATAGCAGGGAGACCAGAATTGTATGCAGTATTCCAATAATGGCCTAACCAATGTCCTGTACAGCTGCAACATGACATCCTAATTCCTATAGTCGATGCACTGACCAATAAAGGTAAGCATACCAGATGCCTTTTTCATTACCCTGTCTACCTGCGACTTCACTTTCAAGGAACTATGAACCTGCACTCCAAGGTCTCTTTGTTCAGCAACACTCCCCTGGACCTTACCATTAAGTCTATAAGTCTTACTTTGATTTGCCTTGAACACGAGGCAAGCTGAATTCTGTGTGCACCTTCTGAAATGTTCTGCAAGAGATTTTTTCGCAATGTACTTTTAATGAATAAAATATACATTTGGGAAATAAAATGTTATATGCATTAAAATTGCCTTGAGGTGAATGAGTACGGGTTTAGTGGGTTGGGGGATAGTGTAGCCAAGTTGGTCCTTCAAATTGCATTCTAGCAATTTTGGCGAATTTTGCTTCAGTTAATCAATGAATCGGAAATAAAAATGTGGTTTCAGATAATGAGTAATGACAAAATTAGAAACTACCAATTGTCATAATAAACAAACCGGTTCACTAATGTCATTTAGGAAAGGAAAACGTACCCAGTCTGGCCTACATGACTCCAGACCAACAATATTACAGTTGACTTTAAACTACCCTCTGAATTGACCTGACAAGCCATGAAATCCACTACCAAAAATAAAATTATAGCCCTCATGGATAGTACAATTCAAGAAGGCAGCTCACCACTTTGCTACACCTCCCACAGGAGAAGTACCAGAGGATTGGAAACTGCCAATGTGACACCCCCATTCAAAAAGGAAGGGAGGCAAAAAGCTGGTAAATATAGACCAATTAATCCAACATGAATTGTTGGAAAAATATTGGAATCAATTATTCAGGAAGTAAAGGCAGAACGTTTGAAAAATCATAATCTAATCTAATAGAGTCAGCATGGTTTCATGAAAGGGAAATTATATCTGACTAACTTATTAGCGTTTTTCAAGGAATTCTCAGCCAGAGTGGATAAAGGGAAACCAGTAGATGTACAGTATTTGGACTCTCAGAAGATGTTCAACAAGGTACCTCACAAAAGGTAAATTTGTAAATTAGGACTCCATGTGTTGAAGGTAATATTTTGGCATGGATGGAGAATTGACCAATGAGCAGGAGCATGGGCAGGGCAGGGATCAGTGCTGGAACCACAAATACTTACAATACATATATAAAAATGACTCAGAGGAAGGGAGTGAATGTCCTGTAGTCAAATTTGCAGAGAACACAAAAATACGTGGAAAGGCAGGTCACAAAGGGGATACATATAAAATACACAGAGATATCTAGGCAAAAGTGAGGATTGCAGATGTTGGAGGTTAGAGTTGAGAGTGTGGTGCTGGAAAAGCATAGCAGGTCAGGCAGCATCCGAGGAGCAGGAGAATCGACAGTTCAGACAAAAGCGCTATACAGAGATATTGATAGGTTAGTCAAATGGATAAGAAAATTGGCAAATGCTGTATTATGTGGGAAAATGTGAGGTTGTTCATTTTGTAAGGGAGAACAAAAAAGTGTTATTTAAACAGTGAAAATCTGCAGAAAGCTTGAATACAACGAGATTTGGGGAAACCTGTGCACAAAACACAGAAGGTTAGCATGTAGGGGCAGCAGGTAAAAAGGAAGGCTAATGGAATGTTGGCCCTTATTTTAAGAGAGTTGGAATATAAGAATATGGAAGCCTTACTACAACTGTACAAGGTGCTGGTGAGACCACATCTGGGATACTGTGAGCAGTTTTGATCCCTTTATTTAAGGAAAGGTATCATTTCATAAGGGGCAGTTCAGTGAAGGTTCACTAGAATGATCCTTGATAACGAGGGATTGTTTATGAGCAAAGGCTAAACAGTTGGGACTCTACTCACTGGAGTTTAGAAGAATGAGAAGTGACCAAATAGAAACATATAGGATTCTTAAGTTTTAAATAAATGCTAAAATAACATTTCCCCTCATGGGAGTGTCTGGGACCAGAGGACATAGCCTCAGAATAAAGGGACACCAATCTTAGACTGAGATGAGGAAGAATTTCTTGTCTCAGAGCTTGAGAGTCTTTGGAACTGCTTGCTGCAGAGAGTTGTGGGGGCAGTCCTTGTGTATATTTCAGGTTAAGATAGATTCTTGATCAGTCAGCAAGTCAAGGATCACTGGGAAAGGGCAGGAAAGTGGAAGTGAGGAATGTCAGATCAGCCATGATCCTTTTGGATAGTGAAGCAGGTTCAGGTAGCTGAATGGCTGATTCCTGTTCTGTTTTCTTATGGTTTTATAACTTAAATGTATTTAGGGGGTTGGGGTTCTCGTCTTGCCAATATGCAGTGAAGGAAAACAAAGTTTTAGTGAAATTGACTTGAATTATTGTGCCACATTTACTTCTGTTGTATTAATGATTTATTTCCACATGGGAAGATCCTGCTTTGAGGGAGAGGGAGGAAAGGGAGAGTGATGCTGTTTTAGGGAGGGGTTATCAGCAGCTTTATTGACTATGGAAGGAAGGAATGCTCTCAAAGTTTTCAAAATTTTCATGAGTGCACCATTTTGAAGTTCTCACGACAGGAATATCTCGTTCAACTCACCTGAGTCAATATCATAGGAGTGTCAATAAGAATAGCGTGTGAAATCATTTACAGATTCAATATCAAAGTTTATTTAATAAGCTTTTTGTCAATTATGTTGAATTTGACGTAACTGTGTGAAGTTGTTGTTTTCCCCCCAACAGTATCTTTAAACAAGCAACTGTTAGCATTGATAGAAGTTAGAGAATATCCAAGGAAAACTTTAAAGGTACTCATTTCTTCTCCATTAAGTACTCCCCCTTATGTGGGAGATTTATGTGATGAAAATAAAGGTTTTTCTTCAGGAATACTGCCCACTCGAACTGGATGTTCAAAGTTAAAAATCACACAACACCTGGTTATAGTCCAACAGATTTATTTGGAAGCACTAGCTTTTGGACTGCTGCTCCTTCATCAGGTGGTTATGGACTATAAGATCGTAAGACAGAATTTATAGCAAAAATTTACAGTGTGATATAATTGAAATTATAAATTGAAAAAGATCTGGATTGTTTCTTAAGTCTCTCATCTTTTAGAGTGAACATGTTGGTTTCAGTTCTTTCATATGTAAATCGCAGAACATTTAGAAGTTACATTCTCAAGTGAACTTTAACTATTGATGTCACGTCAGCCCAGATAATGCATTTAAGGGGTGAGCTACCCTGTGTGAGACTGTCTATGCAACAATGGTCAGACCATCTAAAAAATGGATTTACAGAATCTTACATGAATTCATGCAGTGAGTTTTGAGAAGATTTGTAATTCAGGTTGAGGTTCTGGATGGAAGTTTGCTCACTGAGTTGGAAGGTTCATTTCCAAACATTTCGTCACCCTACTAGGTAACATCTTCAGTGGGCCTCCAGGCAAAGCACTGCTGCTGATTCCTGCTTTCTATTTATACGTTTGGGTTTCTTTGGGCTGGTGATGTCATTTCCTATTCTTTTTCTTGGGGGTCTAACTCAAGACCCCAAGTTAGACCCCAAGATGGGGTCTAACTCGATGTGTTTTTTGATAGATTTCCAGTTGGAATGCTATGCTTCTAGAAATTCTCGTGTGTGTCTCTACTTGGCTTGTCCAAGGATGGATGTGTTGTCCCAGTCGAAGTGGTGTCCTTCCTTACTTTAACTGGGATAACACATCCATCCTCAGACAAGCCAAGCAGAGATACACATGACAATTCCTAGAAGCATAGCATTCCAACCAGAAAATTATCAACAAACACATCGAGTTAGACCCCATCTACCACCTCTGAAAAAAAGAACAGGAAATGACATCTCCACAGGAAATGACATCACCAGCCCAAAGAAACCCAAACATATAAATAGAAAGCAAGAATCAGCAGCAGTGCTTTGCCTGGAGGCCCACTGAAGATGTTACCAGTAGGGTGACGAAACATCTGGAAATGAACCTTCCAACTCAGCGAGCAAATCTACATCCAGAATTCATGCAGTTTTTCAGCAAAGTAAAATCTAATTCTGCAAGTACAAATTCACCCCACAAACCCATATGTGTATGTGTGTGTCTGTGTCTGTGTGTGTTGGGGGGCAGGGGTTGTGAATGTCTGTGAGAGAGTGTGTGCGCATGTGGGAGTGTATGTGTGAGCGTATGAGAGAGGGTCTACGTGAGTATGTGGGTCTGTAGGAGAGTGTGTGTGTGTGTGTGTGTGTGTGTGTGTAGTGCAAATGGGTCACCTCTAGTGTGACATGAACCCAAGGTCCCTGTTGAGGCCATCCCCATGGGTACCAAACTTGGCTAAGAGCCTCTGCTCAGCCACTTTTTGTTGTTCCCTGTCCTGAAGTCCACCTTTAAGGATGGTCACCCAAAAGTCTGAGGTCAAATGCCCTGTTGCCCTTGAGTAAAGATATGAAGGCTTGCTGAGGGTTGTAGGAGCTAAGTTTGGCTAGGATCATTCACAAATCTTTCAAATACAGGCCCAATCCTAATGTGTAATTCCAGGAGCATTGGGGGAGACTGAGGCTATAATTACAGGAGCTGCAATCTTGAATTAAATATCTTTTTTTATTTCATGTGATAAAGTTGTGATTGAAGACATTTCGGTTTATCCATATTCAACAAAGCACATGACCACCATGGCCTCAAAATCTCCTGAGTTCTTTTCCTTTTTTAGATCCACATCCCTCACATCCGCAGGCAGCTCAGAAATCAGCTGCAAGTCTGTATTTCAACAGCTGATTTGCTGCCCCATTGTTGACAAGCATAAACACATATCTATCAGTCACAAGAGTTGCAGATGGGGAACACGGTGGTAAACTGCTTAATAGCATGTTTACGCAATGATTTACAAAAGAGAGAAATGTTACAGCACAGAAATTACAATAGTTGCTTTTGTCATTTGTGTTCTTCTTAATGAGCTAAATTCATTAAATTTCGGGCCACCAAACATCTAAATGTTAGGCAAGCCTCTGTAGCTTTACTGACCTACTTCCCATTTGTTTATTGTCACAACAACTCGATGTTTGTTGGTTATTCTACAATATAGTAGTGCAGCGCATCTTCAGGTTAATGTTTCCTTTGGAATACACAGATCTAATGCACCATAAAAAGATGGTACACTGAGTCAAGATACGTGGACGAAAAGGTGTTAAAAATAATCTTCAAATTGAATGTCAAAGTAGAATCGTAGGGTAGAATTTTGCCATTGAGTAACAGTTAGTTTATCCATACCTTTTGATCTCATTGCAGTCACCATCTATATGCCACTTCCAATTTTCCTTTCCTTCCCTGAAAAAAATCGATGGCACAATTTTCTGACATGTAAATCAATGCATCTACCTGCAGCTGCAGCTCAACAAATGCTTGCCCCGACAGTCATCCAATTGCTTTTTCACAACAATGTCCTTAAATACTCCATGACCACCATCCTCCTTCAGCCACACAAGCCAACATTGGCAAACTACAAGCCTCACCACAGCATTATGCCTGCCTTCAGTCCAACTCTCACACCACGTCAGCATTTCAATACTCTACTTTGGAGCTAAGGTATGACTTAAAAATTTCTGCCAGTTCACCTTGCACACAGAAACATATACTCATTTCATGCTTTGGCATAAGATGAATCTCATGGCCTTCAGTCT
Source organism: Chiloscyllium plagiosum (assembly GCF_037043375.1). NCBI lineage: Eukaryota > Metazoa > Chordata > Chondrichthyes > Orectolobiformes > Hemiscylliidae > Chiloscyllium > Chiloscyllium plagiosum. The sequence continues at coordinate 16,667,612 of NW_028270169.1, forward strand.
GATTTCTTAGTATTTACTTCACTTTGTATTTTGATGTAGGCAGCTTGTCACAATGAAGAACACTGACCAGTGAGTGAGCGTGTCATTGTTTGGCACCATGTGACATTGATGTTACGAAGTGAGGATAACACAAAGAATCTGCAAAGGGACATAACCATGGGCAGGAACTTAGTGCTTGAAATATAATGAGAGGTTTTTCATTTTAGCATGAAGAACAGAGGAGTTGAATATTATTTAACTGGAGAAAGCTAGGCACTAGAAGGATTTGGGAGTTCTTGTTCTTGAATCAGAAAAGAGTATCTTCCAAGTTCAATGGGTAAAATGGAAGGCAAATGGAATGTTGGAATGTTTATTTCAAAGAGAGTGGGGAACAAATGTAGGAAGGTTTTGTCAGAACTAGTCAGACACAGCTGGGACACCATGAATAGTTTTGGTCCTCTTACCTAAGGAAAGATATATTGGCTTCCTGCACTCTGAAAAGCAAATATTCATCAATGCCCTCTGTTTCCTGTCACTCAACCAATTTTCTATCCACGTTCCTCTGTCCATTTTATTTCATAAGCTCTAATTTTCTTTATGCAGCTGTTTATGTGGTTCTTAATTTGCACATAAAAATGTGTACTGTCAGAAATCATTTGAATGATCAACTCTCGATAAATGCTGATCCAGTGAGCAATGCCCACAATCCCATGAATTAATTTTTAAAAAAAATTCAGTTAAGTTCTAAGGCACCTCACATACAATGGAAAGGGAGTGATGTTATAAATTAAGCATGGACAAAGAGGTGTGTTCATAGAGGCAGACTAAAGTAATACTTTCCAGCCGTAATCAAAAATCCTAACGATAAGGTGCATATCAAACAACCCAGCTCCAAACAGTAATCCAGGATTAGCAACTCCAAATAAAGTTGTTTATGGAGTTTGGGTTTGTAGAGATGACCTGAAGCTATCACCTCTTTATTTCTTAGCTTCTTTCTCTGTAGTAGTTGATGTATTAATCTTATAACATAATTGTTCTGGTGGTACATTAGTACCAAAATGTTTAGTAAAGGGATATGGGCCAATGCAGGCAAACAGGAACACTTCACTTGAGTCAACCTGGTTAGCATGGATTAGTTGGGCTGAAGGGCCTGTTTGTTTGCTTATGACACTATGAATCATACGCCAGTCCTAACGACACGTGGAAGTCTTTAATCCAATTCTATGGTATGACTTGCCTCTCCCTGAGCTGGTGAGATGGATGAGTCAATCAGGCGAGAGTCCAAAAAGCAGATTTGTGCCATTGAGATAAGCTTTCACAATTAAGTCCTCCCTTCTTACATCACTTTCTCAACATTAGGTGGTGAGAAGTCTATACACATGCATTTTTGTCTCCATCATTATAAAACTCATCAGAATAGGCTTCTGCTTCCCAATTTACTTCTGCTCAGTCAATGCATCAGAAGTTCATTGGTATAAACCAAATGTGTACCTGGTGACTTTACTCTTCTGCTTCCATTCTGGGTGAGTACACAACTTTCACAATACCTTGGCATTGCCCCTTTTCTTCACTTTCATTGGAACTGCTACAATGGCGGTAGGCTTCTTCTTATGTCTAAGGCGCAAGGTGTTCTTGGAATATCTCTCCACCAAACTGTGCAATGACAATACACCAGTGTTAGCCAATGACTTTGGTTTCTCAGGTGCCACTTCAGCAGGCATGGCCAGGCAGCAGCGCCAGCTTCTCAGATGGCATGTTAGCACAGAAGGTAAGGCAGGTAGCTTGTGGCTAAAGGAAACAGTGAAGAATCAATGTGAAAAGGTGGTTGGCAAACATGGTACATGTCATGGTATGACACAGTGATGCATCAACATAAAAGGTGGTACATGTGCCAGCAGCTAATGCAGAAAACACAGTCAGCACATGTTCTTGAAAAGCATGGTGATATGGGAAAGGGAAAGCATGCTCAGTGGGGCAAAGGTAAACTCCAGTCAGTTGGGGGATACCACCACAGTCAGTCCCAGGAGCTGGGCTATTGCTAGTCAAGGGATTGAGCTATGGTCAGTTTCGACAGTCAAGCCAAATCAATCTGGGTCTTGCTGGTCATTTAGTGGGACAATGACCTAAGGCACTTCACAAGGCCTATGTTATTCAAAACTGTGACATGAAGGATGGTCTCAGGTATAAATGGCAAAGGATGGTCTCAGGTATAAATGGCCCACAGCTTTGTCAAAGAAGAATGTCAGAGCATATGACCTGAGAATATCAAGATCTCATACTCCATCTTACCCCAGATCACTTGAAGCGTGATACTCAACTGGAAAAATGTTCATCTATATTCAACTAGTGGCTTCATATTAACTCAGAAATTTGTGTGCTGGAGGAATTTAATGTGTATACCACACTAGTTTATTGTCATAAATATGTTAGATTCTTCCATACCACAAGAACCACACAAAGTGTCTTACTCTATTGGAGATCATATAAATATTGCCATATCAGGTAGAACCACATTAATAGAGACACTCACACCAATCTACTACTGGATATTGGACAAATGTAACAAATAAGATATGGTGGAAGGATCAAAGGAGGTGGTGAGGTGGAGTTGAATGCCATTAATATACTTGGGAATCTGAGGAATGCAAGTGGTACATTTAATGATGTAAGTCAGATGCCTGTTCTTGAAACCCAAAGGCACAAAATTGGGATGATTAGTGTGATCAGATTTGTTGAAGAGAAAAAAGGCATAAATGTTGATATTGCAGCTATCTAACAAACATGCATCATATTAAGAAAAACAAATAGCTTTCAGACTGTATTTAGTCCGGCTAAATACACCAACATTGCAAAATCATCAAAGGAACCTCCATTGCTTGATAGTGAGTAAATAATGCACAACAAGTGACAAGGCTAGATAATTCAATGGTAACTGATATGTACGCTTTAAGTACAAAGTACGTATTTGCTGAGTAGAATGGTTAACTTCAAATAAACAATGCAGCATTCTTTGTGATTACAAAAAAATGCATCTGAATGCACCAGTGGTAAGTCTTAATATGTTAATAGTAGATATACAAAAAGATGATGGGAATATGGCCAATTTTATCTTTGCCATATTTTTCCTACATCAGTCCAAAATGAATAATACTGCCCTGTTCTTGTCCAATAGTTTAACAACTTCATCTGTTGAATGTGCATTTCAAATTTTTATATTAAAACATACAATAGGGTCTGTTACAATCACTTTCTGTGACAAAGGATGCTCCAATCATTGTAGATTGTTATAGAATTATATAATCCCTACAGTGTGGAAGCAGGCCATTTGACCCACTGAGTCTCCACCAACCCTCTGAAGAGCATCCTACGCAGACCTATTCTTTAAGTGAAGAATTTTTTCTTCCTTGTTATATTTTCAGTGACAATTTAAAATTGATAGTTTCTCATTATTGACTCCCTGCGTTGCCAGATTATAGTTCAGATGTCTGTTACTGGTGGACAAAGCTTTTCACAGGAAGTCAACATATTACCTCTTTGATATCAGCTAAGTTGCCTTTATTCCCCTTGTCTAAAAATACCAATTGAAGAAAATATCACACTCGCTTGATGTTTCATTTTTCCTACATCTTTTTAAAAATAAATTTGTCTATTTTAAACATGTGCTACATTAGTCACGTTTTTGCCATAATAAGAATTGAGACTGAATTGAAATTGCACAAAATAATTTTATATTGGTCTATTACAAATACCATCAGATATACATCAATCCTATCAGTGTTTGGATTGATTCCTGGTCCCAGAGATAGGAAATTAAAGTTCAATTCAATGCCTTATCTGGTGTTTTGTATTGTTATTCTAATCATTACATGTGGTTTCTGTCACATGCTCTTTTTCCACTCAAGGCTGTCTCACTGAGATCATAAAACTCTCAACAGAGAAGAACGTTCAGCCAACTGTGTCTCTGCCAATGCTGAGTTCAATACTGAAACGATTTAATTCACTCTGAGTGGTTTTCCTATACACTTTTTAAAAGGTCTTTTTGGGATGTGAATCTGATGTCATGCTTGAATTCAGAATATTCATTCCACATCATATTAATAATTGTGAGGAAAATCATCTTTTGCCTACCCTTGGATGATACCAGCACTAAATTGCAGTTTATACTCTCTTCCTATCAATTCAGTAAACAGTGGAAGCAATCTTGCAATATTTAACGATCAAACCCATTAGAAATTTGTACACTTTGCATGTTCTCTGCTCCTGTGAGATGTTCCCAGTTTTGAAATTTTCTATTTGTAGCTGTAACGTATGTTGTTAAAAGCAGAAACCCCTTAGTTCCTCCATTGTGCCTGATTAAATATCCAACAATGGTTGGATTTTACAGTTGTCAGTGTTTGTCATTAGCTCTGAAACTGACAGCAACTTCTGACACTTGTTTCTGTTTATCCACAGAAATCCAAAAGTTGCTGTCTGTGATCCCCTCCTCCTCCGCATTATGTGCTCTTGAATAACCCACAGATCATCTTTAAAGATTATTTGAATGGATGTGAACTCCTTTTTTATGGTTTCAAATGGTATCATTGTGAAAAAACAATCTCAGAAAATGTTGTGCCTCGTAGCTGAAGGATAGCTTAGTTTTTAAAGGTATGTTAAGTTGCACGTATTTTTGAACAAATTCTCTGGCCCTGAATAACCTTTTCAAATTTGTGGAATGTCGAATTATTCATTTTGATATTCATATCATTATATGGTAGTTTAAAAAAAAGTTTGTTTATGCCATTTCAGTTATGCCTTATTTCCAGATGCATGTCATAGATTTTATGTTTCTTTGGAAAATTTCTATAATCAGTTCATTTTGCTGCCTTGCCTGCTGTCTGTGAGATTTCTTCATTGTGATTAGCTGCTGAGCCTGCTTTGTGATATCATTGTTGTTGGATGCCTAGAGAAATTTTGAACTTGCTGTCAGAATCAAAATAACTTGTGAAAGGCAAATCCATGATTGACATCAAAGAATCATAGAATCCTTACAGTGCAGAAAGAAGCCATTTGGCCCGTCCATTCTGCACCAACCCTCTGAACAATAAGAGGTATAGGTAGATCTTTGTGGACAGCTTTCTTGGTGGTCCGTGGCAAATGTCATCAGTGAACTGCGCCAAAGGCAATAAAGACCCCCCTCCAAATGCAATTAAGACCCTCCAAATGCAATAAGGACCCCCCAAAATGAAAAACAGAGTCCCCTTTGTCCTCACCTACCTCCCCACCAGTCTCCACATCCAATGCATCATCCTTAAACAACTTCTGCAAACTCCAACTAAACTCCACCACCAAGAAAATCTTCCCTTCATCACCCCTCTCTGCCTTCCACAAGGACCATTCCCTTCGACAGTCCTTGGATGGCACCACTCTCCCCACTAACACACCCCCGACCCCCACTTCCGAACCCCCAGGTACCTTCCCTGCATCCATAAAAGATGAAAAATCTGCTGATACACCAACCCCCTCACGTCCATCCAGGGCCCCAAACAGTCCTACCAGGTGAAACAGAGGTTCACCTACCTCTCCTCCATCCCAGTTTACTGTATCCAGTGCTCCCGATGTGGTTGTTTCTACATCGGAGAGACCAAACGTAAACTTAGGGAATAGCTCGCTTAACATCTCAGTTGGGCCCGCCCATTTTAATTCCCTGTCCGACTCCCTTTCCGACATGACCATCCTTGGCCTCCTCCATTGCCACAACAAACCAAGCTGTAAATTGGAGGAACAACACTTCATCTTCCACCTGAGCAGCCTACAGCCCGGGGGACTCAACATTAAGTTCTCCAATTTCAAACAACCTCCCTTTCCTTCCTCCGACTCCCTCCCAGCCCTTCCCCCTCCCTTCCACTCCTCCCTGCCGCCTCCCGGATTCATTCCTCCCATTGACCAACCAGGTTGTATCCTCTGCCTGTCTTCACCTATCCCCACCTCACCACCCTGCCCCACTACCCCCTTTGTCTTCAGCTCCCCTTACACCCAGCCCCAGTCCTGAAGAAGGGTTGCACCTGAAACATTGACTTCTCCACCTCCTGATGCTGCCTGGCTTGCTGTGTTCTTCCAGTCTCCTGCTTGTCTAGACTGCAACATCTGGGGCAAAATGAATATCCTCTGAATCATGTTGAAATTATATTGCATTGTTGTCGTTGCTTTAAAATCCTTCTTGCAACATGGTACGAAAAGTTGCACCCCAGTTTATGTTGGAGAAAGTGAGGATTGCAGATGCTGGAGACCAGAGTCGAAGAGTGTGGTGCTGGAAAAGCACAGCCAGCATCCGAAGAGGAGGAGAGTCAATGTTTTGGGCATGATTCCTGATGAAGGGCTTATGCCTGAAATGTTGATTCTCCTGCTCCTTGGATGCTGCCTGACCGGCTTTACTTTTCCAGCACCACACTCTTTGACCCAGTTTATGTTGCTTACTGAAAGTCTTATTTCAAATACAGAAGTCACACGACACCAGGTTATAGTTCAACAGATTTATTTGAAATTAGAAGCTTTTGGAGTGCTTCTCCTTCGTCAGGCGGTATGAAGAGAAGCACACAGGTATAGAATTTATAGGCAGAGTGATCAAAAGATCGTACAGACAGTCTGAATGGAGTGTTGACAGGCTGAATAATAAGTCTCTGCAGGTGTTCAAAAATGTCATTCGGAGTGACCTCTGACCTTATTCACCCCAGTCCAACACCAGCACCTCTGCATCATTAATTCACAGAGGTTTCAGAATTTATACTTGGCTACGCTAGTTTAATGCAGAAAACCCTTTGCCTTGCTTTTGTCGACTTCAAAACTTCGTTTTAAAGATTGGCATATTTGTGCTCTTTGATCCTACATTTTTATGTTGGATAGGATTTGTTCCTAAGCCTTTGTCAATTTTTGTCTTAAACTGGCTTGAAGAAGATGAGTGGAAGCCACAGGGTGCCTTTGAGGGATTTTTGTTATCCTTTCAGTCTGACCAGATGACATTATAATGGAAGCAGAAGCTGATCCCAATTGTTACATGGCACTCTATACACGATACTAATGCTTTTTCTTAATGTATTCAACTGCTTAATTCATGTTTATTGTGTTGCACTCTGAGTTTATTTAATTACTTCTTACAGCTCTGAAGCACAGAGCCATAAGTCACACAGAAAAACACAAACATACCAGCCTGAAACAACTTAACAGAGGTCGGTATCCCGTAACCTTTTATTTATACATGCATTGTACTTGACACTGGGTGCTGGAAAGGCACAGCAGGTCAGGCAGCATCCGAGGAGCAGGAAAATCGATGTTGCGGGCAAAAGCCCTTCATCAGCCCTTCCTGATGAAGGGCTATTACCCGAAACGTCGATTTTACAGCTCCTCGGATGCTGGCTGACCTGCTGTGCTTTTCCAGCACCACTCTAATCTAGACTCTGGTTTCCAGCATCTGCATTCCTCACTTTTGCCTAGTACTTGACATTGGTCTAGCTTCTCCAGAGCCAGCTCTCAGAGTGAACAGAACCTCCTGTTTATATCTGTCAGCCAGGACTCCCTGATAGACCAGGTTCATAGCTCCAATTAGGGAACTCATATACTATGAGGTCCACCTGGCTGACCTTGTTACATTCACTACGCAACCCTATCTGTTTTCCTTTATGTTGTGAATTAAACTATGCTAGAAACAGGAAATTAATATATTCTTTCACGGTGCTGTCCACTTGAGCAGCCACATATCATGGAATAAAAGAATACAGCAAAGAAGGTAAAGTGAAGATGCAATATAAGTGTTCAAAATCAGAAAGGGTTTTGATATAGAGAAAATGAAGAGAAACAGTTTCCCTTGGCAAGGGGGTCAGTAACAAAAGGACAGGTAAAAGAATTAGAAGTAAGATGAGAACATTTTTTGCATTGCATTATATTACAATCTGAAATGCACAATTTGAGAGGATTATGGGAGCATCTCAATAATAACTCCCAAAGAGAATTGGATAAATACTTGAAGGCTACTGAGCCTGCTGGTGACATTATTGTTGTTGGTCGCCTGGAGAACCTTTTGAACATCGTATCAGCATCACAAGAACAATGGAAGATGAAATCCATGATAGAGAGAAGGGTCGATCTTTGTGGACAGCTCTCTTGGAACTTAGTGGCAAGAGTCACCAGTTAGATGCTGACTGCAAAACCTGAGACATAAGCTCTATCCTCTTGATTGTATTGAAACCTTATTGCATCTTTTATTAACTCTGAAATCTTTTTTTATAAGGTGTGGTAAATTGCACCCAGTTCACATCACTTATTGAATCAATGACTAATTCAAAAGAATCCTGGATTTTGAACTTGGTGATTCTGGATTAGTGGTGCTGGAAGAGCACAGCAGTTCAGGCAGCATCCAAGGAGCAGCGAAATCGACGTTTGGGTAAAAGCCCTTCATCAGGAATAAAGGCAGTGAGCCTGAAGCGTGGAGAGATAAGCTAGAGGTGGGTGGGGGTGGGGAGAAAGTAGCATACAGTACGATGGGTGAGTGGGGGAGGGGATGAAGGTGATAGGTCAGGGAGGAGAGGGTGGAGTGGATAGGTGGAAAAGAAGATAGGCAGGTAGGACAAGTCTGGACAAATCATGGGGACAGTGCTGAGCTGGAAGTTTGGAACTAGGGTGAGGTGGGGGAAGGGGAAATGAGGAAACTGTTGAAGTCCACATTGATGCCCTGGGGTTGAAGTGTTCCGAGGCGGAAGATTAGGCGTTCTTCCTCCAGGCGTCTGGTGGTGAGGGAGCGGCGGTGAAGGAGGCCCAGGACCTCCATGTTCTCAGCAGAGTGGGAGGGGGAGTTGAAATGTTGGGCCACGGGGCAGTGTGGTTGATTGGTGCGAGTGTCCCGGAGATGTTCCCTGAAGCGCTCTGCTAGGAAGCACCCAGTCTCCCCAATGTAGAGGAGACTGCATCGGGAGCAACGGATACAATAAATGATATTAGTGGATGTGCAGGTAAAACTTTGATGGATGTGGAAGGCTCCTTTAGGGCCTTGGATAGAGGTGAGGGAGGAGGTGTGGTTGCAGGTTTTACAGTTCCTGCGGTGGCAGGGGAAGGTGCCAGGATGGGAGGGTGGGTTGTAGAGGGGGCGTGGACCTGACCAGGTAGTCACAGAGGGAACGGTCTTTGTGGAAGGCGGAAAGGGGTGGGGAAGGAAATATATCCCTAGTGATGGGGTCTTTTTGGAGGTGGCGGAAATATCGGCGGAAGATTTGGTTTATGCAAAGGTTGGTAGGGTGGAAGGTGAGCACCAGGGGCGTCCTGTCCTTGCTACAGTTGGAGGGGTGGGGTCTGAGGGCCGAGGTGCGGGATGTGGACGAGATGCGTTGGAGGGCATCTTTAACCACATGGGAAGGGAAATTGTGGTCTCTAAAGAAGGAGGCCATCTGGTGTGTTCTGTGGTGGAACTGGTCCTCCTGGGAGCAGATATGGCGGAGGCGGAGGAATTGGGAATACGGGATAGCATTTTTGCAGGAGGTAGGGTGGGAAGAGGTGTAATCCAGGTAGCTGTGGGAGTCGGTGGGTTTGTAAAAAATGTCAGTGTCAAGTCGGTCGTCATTAATGGAGATGGAGAGGTCCAGGAAGGGGAGGGAGGTGTCAGAGAACTTGGTGATCCTACTTTAATTAAGAAACTCCTTCATCTTACTTATAGCTGTTGTTGGATGCTATATTTCTAATAAACATAGGGTCCTTTGAATGGGTTTAATTACCTTTTTAATAGATTATCTTTGATAAACTCCATAAGAAGGCACATGAGTGAGGCAGGCATGTAATTTGTGGAGAGTGTAAATATTGGAAAATGGTGAAAGAGACCTTGGAGTGCAGATTCATAGCTCCTTGAAAGTGGAGTTGCAGGTACATAGGATAGTGAAGAAGGCATTTGGTATGCTTTCTTTTATTGGTCAGAGTATTGAGTACAAGTGTTGGGAGGTCATGTTGTGGCTGTACAGGTTAGGCCACTATTGGAATATTGCGTGCAATTCTGGTCTCCTTCCTATCGGAAAAATGTTGTGAAACTTGAAAGGGTTCAGAAAAGATTTACGGGGATATTGCCAGGGTTGGAGGATTTGAGCTATAGGGAGAGGCTGAACAGGCTGGGGCTGTTTTCCCTGGAGCGTCGGAGACTGAGGAGTGACCTTATAGAGGTTTACAAAATTATGAGGTGCATGGATAGAGTAAATAAACAAAGTCTTTTCCCTGGGATCGGGGACTCTAGAACTAGAGGGCATTGGTTTAGGGTGAGAGGGGAAAGATATGAAAGAGAACTAAGGGGCAACTCTTTCACACAGAGGGTGGTACGAGTATGGAATGAGCTGCCAGGGGAAGTGGTGGAGGCTGGTACAATTGCAACATTTAAGAGGCATGTGGATAGGTATATGAATAGGAAGGGTTTGGAGGGATATGGGCCAGATGCTGGAGGTGGGACTAGATTGGGTTGGGATATCTGATCAGCTTGGACGGATTGGACCAAAGGGTCTGTTTCCATGCTGTACATCTCTATGACTCTAAGTGTGTGCATTAATTAGCCTGCAATTATTAAATCTGGAGCCTGTCAAGCCAATTAGTTGAAAGATTGTGTAAGACTTTTTTCGATTTAGTCAGTTAAGTTGACAATTTAATTTGGCCAAGGATCAATGCAGTTATGAATGCCATATAAATTAGGCCTTGCTTACCAGACTTATCAATAGAGAGAAAGTGAGGACTGCAGATGCTGAAGTTCAGAGTTGAAAAGTGTGGTACTGGAAAAGCACAGCAGGTCAGGCAACATCCAAGGAGCAGGACAGTTGATGTTTCGGGCATAATCCCTTCATCGAGGGTAGTTGAGAGATAAATAGGAAGATGGGGTGGGGTTTGGGGTAAGGTTTGGGGTTGGGGTAAGGGAGGGCGATAGGTAGATACAGGTGGGGGTTGGTGGTGGTAGGTCGGAGGGGAGGGTGGAGCAGATAGGTGGGAAAGAAGATGGACAGGTAGGACAGTTTAAGAGGGCAGTGCTGAGTTGAAAGATTGAATCTGGGATGAGGTGAAGGGAATGGAGATAATGAAATTGGTGAAGTCGACATTGATGCCAGGTGGTTGAAGGGTCCTAAAGCATGAGACGAGGCATTCTTCCTCCAGGCCGGGTGGCTTGGATTGTTTGCTGTTTAACATGAATAATGCCATTTTCCTTAAAAGCTTTATATTGCTATATCTTTTTGCATTTATGTCAAGGTTTTTTTTTATTTTTGTAGGATTTTCCTTGCTATTTTCATTTGCAGAAGAGAAAAACAATATTTTGTTTTAAACCTCCAAAAGCAGCTGTGTTGAAGGAAGTTGATCCTGATATTCAGTTGAGTGCTCTGTAATTATATACGGTTGTCTGATGCGAATTGGAATCATGCTGGCAAGAGGTGCTGAGTAGTGCCAGGTGTTACATCTAAATGAAAACCCCCCACCCCCCAGCCTATGGTAGTTAAAATCTCATGGGAGGTTCCAGAGTAATAGTAGTGGAATGTTGGAGTGCATTGGATACTTGCTGTCCCTAGCCACAATGATATTCAGAAAGACATAAAGGGCTAAGTGTGGAATCTCTTGAACAGGAAATGTGATAATTTCACATCTGCACTCAGATTCCAGAAGAATTATTTTTAAGGAGAGTCCGACAAACTCCATGTATCACTCTGTTGAATATACATTTGACTGGTTCTTGTTATAAAGTCATAGTCATACAGCATGAAAACAGACCCTTCTGTCCAACTAGTCCATGCTAACCATGTTGTCAAACCAACTAGTCCCAGTTGTCTGCATTCAATCCACATCCCTCCAGTCCTTTCCTAGTCATGTACTTATCCAAATGTTTTTATATGTTATTAACTGTACCTGCATCCACCACTTCCTATGGCAGTTCATTCCATATAAGAATCACACAGTGTAAAAAAAAATTGCCCCTCATGTTGTTTTTAAAGCTTTCTCCTCTCACCTTAAAAATGTGCCCTCTAGCTTTGAACTCACCCATTTTCGGGAAAAGACCTTCCCTACTCACCTTATCTATGCCCCTCGTGATTTTATAAACCTCCATAAGGTCACCCCCTTAACCTCCCACTCTCCAGTAAAAAAAGTCCCAGCCTATCCAATCTATTTTTAATACTTAAACCTTCCATTCTCGGCAACATTCTGGTAAATCTTTGCTGAACCCTTTTGTCAGACCAACATATATAATTTGCTGCTTTAATTGTCTCAGATTTCCAGACTCATCCATAAAATGTTGAATTATTGGTGCTATTAGATGTATGGAGTTCATCCTCATTCCAACATAGTGTGCGTCCAGTAGGCGTACTCTGTGTTTCCCACAGCACAGTAACAGGATAGAACAGTTAACACCTTTCTACAAAATAGAATACATGCAAAACTTGCCTTATTCAGTAGAAGGGATGATTGTTCAGCATTTCTCTTTGCTACTACTTTTGTAGGGATATTTATCATGTGTGTTGTTAGTTTTTGCCCTAGTTTAGGTTCTGATCACCTTCATTAGACCAAACAATAAATCAGGACCTTTATCAATAATTTTGTAGTTTTGCTTTTATCTAACTTCCCATACCAGCACAGCAACTCCTGAGAAGTAGTTTACAATACAATTACAAACCTGCTGTGTATAACATCACACTGGAGTATCCTATAATCCATCATACCTCCATTATTCTCCTGAAGATTGCTGACATTTTGGTATCAACCAAAATAAAAATCAGATTACTTCATTTTACAGTATTACAATGCAGTATTCAGTTACAGGAGTAGGGTTATCAATTGTCCAAGGCCTTAGTGAGATCACACCTGGAGTATTGTGTGTAGTTTTAGATTAGATTCCCTACAGTATGCTAACAGGCCATTTGGCTCAACAAGACCACACCAACCCTCAAAGAGTTACCCACACAGAGCCATTTCCCTCTGACTAATGCACCTAACACAATTTAGCATAGCCAATTCACCTAATCTGCACATCTTTGGAGTGGGGGAGGAAACCCATGCAGACATGGGAGAATGTGCAAACTCCACACAGACAGTGGCCTAAGGCTGGAATCGAACCTGAGGCCCAGGTGCTGTGACGTAGCAGTGTTAACCACTGTGCCAATCCAAAATCCATACAAACAGTCACCCAAAGGTGGAATTGAACCCAGGTCCCTGGCACTGAGCCACCATGCTGCCCCTAAGCAAGTCCACACCAACCCTCTGAAGAGTAACCCACTCAGACCCATTCCCTTATTTCTCTACATTTCCCAACTAATGCACCTCACTCTACGGGCAATTTAGCATGGCTAATCTACCTAACCCGCACATCTTTGGATTGTGGGAGGAAACCAGAGCATCCGGAGGAAAACCCACCCAGATATGGGGAGAATGTGCAAACTCCACACAGTCACCCAAGGCTGGAATCAAACCCAGATTCCTAATGCTGTGAGGTTGCAGTGCTAACCACTGACCCATCATGCCACACTTGTAAGAACCACACTCTTTGGTCTCCTTATCTGAGGAAGGATGTCCTGGAAATGTGGAGAGTACAACAATGGTTTACCAGACTGATTCCTGGGGCGGCAGGACTGTCATGAAGACAGATGGGATCATTAGGACTATATTTGCTGGAGTTTAGAAAAATTAGGAGGGATCTCATAAAAACTTATAAAATCCTAACAAGGCTAGACAGGGTAAATGCAGAAAAATGTTCTCAATGATTATGGAGAACAGTGCTATTTAGAACTGAGATATGGAAAAATGTCTTCACCCAGAGAGACGTGAGCTTGTGGAATTCTCTGCCACAGAAAGCAGCTGAGGCCAAAACATTTAAAGTTTTCAAGGAGTTACATATACTTCTTAGAACGGAAGTAATCAAAGGGAATGGGGAAAAGCCAGGAATAGGGTATTGAGTTGGATGATCAGCAATGACCATATTGAATGATGAACAAGGCTTGAAGGGCCAAATGGTCTACTCCTGCTCCTATTTTCTATGTTTCCATATATTAATAAATAATTATAAAACCTAGACCCTTGCCGTTTAGCACAATCTAAACTTTGTTAGAATACATTGAGTCCCTTGCTATTACTCACTTTTTATTAGTATTAATCCCATCTTAGTTTCTTTGGAATCAAAATTATCAAGTTAATGATAGAAATGCACTTATTCCTTAGGGAGTCATTTTGTACTCCTTGGTATTAATGAAAATCTTAAAATAATTTATTTTAATCTGGCTGCAATTTCGCTGAACAGATTGTTTCTGTCTTTTCCATAAAACAAAATCATAAGAAGCTAAGCTTTAGAATTAGATTTAGACTTTATTGTCATGTGTACTCAGGTACGGGAGTACAGTGAGAAGTGTACAATGTTATCACGCATGGTGCTAGCTTTGGTACAAGTGCCTAGGTGCAAAATCTGAAGAACATTTAGAAAGAAATAAAGGACAAAGTTTGAAGTTAAACATTACAATCTTTCTTAGTATAGTGTCAAAAAATGAAGGAGTAAAGTTAAAAGTTAAACATTACAGACCTTCTCAGTTATAAGTAGAAAAATAAAGAAATAAAGCGAAAAGCTTAAACATTACAGTCTTTTGAAAATGCCTAGCCATGCTGGAGCTGCACTTACTACAAGGGCTCGATCTCCTTCACTTTGGCATGCTTCACACTGGCCTTGCTAATTTAAGATGATGGTTGACTCAGCGGTAGTATTTATGAGGCTGTCGTAGTGAATGGATTTCTACCGTAACAGATTCTATCCCCAATATTGGTTATTTCAAACATTAAATTGGATGCTTAGCACAATTCAAATACTGAGTTTTTTTTTGCTTCCATCTTGTGGTCGTTTTAATAACACTTTTATACACCCAATAATTCTTTTCTCCATTTATGACTGCATTTAGTGAATTTGAATGAATGTCACCTACAAAATTTTGATGCATATTTCATTGCTGCTTGAATTTTCCTGACGCGTAAATGATTAATGGAATGAATATTACTATTTAAAGGATTAACAGAATACTCATCTCCAGTTCAGCCATCTGGAACCATGACATTTGTTCTGATTTATATCAAAGCTGACAGGCAATTGAATTAACTGGTCTGAACTGCTCTGAAGCTGCACCTTGTTGAATAATTGTGATTTTCTTTAACATTGGTGAATCTTCGCGCTCATCAAGGCGAAGGATGTTACTGCTGGGGAATATAAGAAATATTAATTTTTAGAAAATCACTATCAGCCTCAAACAGTTACAGATGAACAACAGATCTGGGAACAGTGACATAAAGTTTGTTCTAATCAATCTCATCAATGGGTGGCATGGTGGCACAGTGGTTAGCACTGCTGCCTCACAGTCCCAGAGGCCTAGGTTCAATTCCCACCTCAGGCGACTCTCTGTGTGGAGTTTGTACATTCTCCCTGTGTCTGCGTGGGTTTCCTCTGGTTTCCTCCCACAATCCAAAAACGTGCAGGTTAGATGAATTGGCCATGCTAAATTGCCTGTAGTGTTAGGTGAATAGGGGAATGGGTCTGGGTGGGTTGCGCATCGGTGTGGGCTTGTTGAGCTGAAGGGCCTGTTTCCACACTGTAAGTAATCTAATCTAATAGTCCTTCAATGAAAAATTTTTTAAAATCACCAGTCTACCACTTTTATTTCCCACACCAACTACTGAGTAGTATCCACACTTAGTGCCAATTTCTCAGTAGTTTTATGTTGTAGGCAAAAGTTAGAAACTGACATTTTATGTACAATTTCCTCTAGACTTGCAGCCAATTGGGTTTAGTCCTAGGTGCAAGATCAGTATATTAACTGTCGCTCCTTTAAAACCCATTTTTATTCCCTCGCCAAAACAAATTTTGCTACTACCATCAGATAGTTAGATTAGATTAGATTACAGTGTGGAAACAGGCCCTTCGGCCCAACAAGTCCACACCGACCCGCCAAAGCGCAACCCACCCATACCCCCACATTTTACTCATTACCTAACACTACGGGCAATTTGCATGGCCAATTCACCTGACCTGCACATCTTTGGATTGTGGGAGGAAACCGGAGCACCCGGAGGAAACCCACGCAGACACGGGGAGAATGTGCAAACTCCACACAGTCAGTCGCCTGAGGCGGGAATTGAACCCGGGTCTCAGGCGCTGTGAGGCAGCAGTGCTAACCACTGTGCCACCGTGCTGCCATGGTACAACCTTCAAATTTTCTGTTTTTTTTTGCTGCAGAGGCTGTTAGGGTGCAGTGATGGTACAACTACCTCTGGATTAAGAGTCCCCTGTTCAAGTCCCACTTGCTCCAGAGCTAGAGATTGGAAACTTAACATTGTGAGGAAAATCACAAGTTTAAGCATTTGTCAAACACAACATATGACGCAAGCCACATTGAATCACCAGCCTGTCATCTCCCTAGCACGCGAGTGCATAGCGCAAGTGGAAGAATTAGATCTGAAATCTCACCTCTCTTTACGGAGACTGTCAGACCTGCTGAGTATTTTCAACATTAGATTACAAATTCCCGTTGAGTACTTGGTTTCAGATAGTAGCACTGTTAAACCAGTGACTCAGGTAATGATCTGGGGTCCCACGTTTTAATCCCACATTAGCACGTTTTCAATAAAGAAAGTTTGGAATTAAGAGCCACGTTATGATGATGAATCTGTTGCTGATTGTTGGAGAAACCCATCTGGCTCACCAATGTCCTTCACTAATATACCTTCAGAATCGCAGTGATGTGGTTGACCCTCAACTGCGCTCTGGGCAATTAGGGATGGACAATAATATGGCCAGCAGTGCCCACATTCCTGGATGAATATATAAAAAGGGCTTTTTTATTGTTCCATTTAGTAATCAAGTTGATTATCAAGCTTTAAAAACACAATGATTTCAGAAGAGACTGTTCAGCAGCCTCCAGCAAGGAGAACACCCTAAACCCATCACTTTTAATTTTAATATTTTTTCTATCCAGAAGTGGTTTTACACACAACTGAACATTTTTTTTGTACCATCACCAAATCATCTGTGGTATTGTGTTGCTCTATTAAACACTACCATAAATCACCCATGTTTCCAACTGAATAATCTATAAGCAAAGCCGGTTAAGGGCAATGCAAACCATCAAAGATGAAGGAAAGGGTAAGGAGCAAAATCAAATGGAATTGTAAGGAGAAAAAAAGCATTCTATCCCCATGGTGTCCATCTCTCTCTTAACGCATCAAGAGTATTGGTGGACACTATGTGCTCCCTTTCCAAGGACGTCTGGGCACAAACATAACTGCAGGAAATGTGACGCCTCCAACAGCATAGGTTTGGTGCTACACGTTTCTGGAGTGGAATTTGAACCTGAAAACCTCATGATCCAGAAACAAGTCTAGTACCCACTAAACCACAGATGACCCAATACCTTTGTTAACCTATTTTTCCTAATCAACCTGTTCAGAGTTCAGAGTTGTTATCAGCATTGTTAACAGCTAACCCGAGAATGCAACTTTTAAAAAAAGGGTTTTATGATTTACACATGAAAGAAGTGAAACTATCACTGTATTCTAACAGATGAAAGGCTTAACAGACAATCAATTTTTCAATGAATAATTTCAGTTACATCACACTGCAAATTTTTGCTATAAATTCTGTGCTACAATGGATCACCTGATGAAGGAGCGAAGCTAGTGTGCTTCCAATTAAACCTGTTGGACTATAACCTGGTGTTGTGTGATTTTTAAACGTTATTAAACATCTACTGGTACAGGTGGGACTGGAACCCAGGCCTCCTGGCCCCAATGATAGGGACACTACTATTGTGCTGGAAGAGTCGTATTTTTATGGAATCTTATCCAAACAGCTGTTAACTAATGTCATACACATTGACGTCCTCACACGCGACACGCATTTGACGTCACTACGTAGGCGGCAGCGTATGGTTCCCGCGCTTCTGTCGCGCGGTGCTGCTTTGGGCGCCATTTTGTTTTAGTCTCAACGGTTGGGAGTCACTTCAGCGGTTCCGCTTCACGAAATGATTATAAATAGTTATATAAATATGTAACCATCACTTCACAATATCCTTACAGCTTCTTAGGTATAAAATAATATGCCTCAGGATTTATAAAATATTCCGAGCTGATTTTACCCTCCCCTCTGAGTTCAGGTTCGTATTCTTGGTTAAATCCCAGCTGTCTGTCAGTTTGTCAGGATTAATTAAAAAAAAAGTTTGTTTTCTCTGTTTCAAGCGGAGTGGGGCCGTGGCTTAAGAAGTAACAGAGATTGACTCAGACTTAGGTCCCCCTCCCCCACTGGAAAAGTTAAGACCCTTTATACCTCTCAATTACATAGGTGTTGCTAGTTTTTTTCAACATTTTCTGTGGTTGGCTTCATTTCTCCAATGACTTCATCCAGATTTGCAGCAAGTCTGGTTAGATTTGGTCCCATTCCAGTGTTTATTGAATGTCTTCAGCCTACACTTCCCCCTCCAAAGTGCGCTTTTTTCCACTTCCCTCGTGATGTTAAGTTGCTAAGAGTTTAAAAGTATATACTGAATGGAATTAAGTGGCTATTAATGGAATACACAGAAGGTATGTGTTTAAGTTATTTTCTTCCATCTGTTGGGTTTTCAATGCGATTTGTTATCCCACACCAGAACAATTGACAGCCTGGCTGCAAAGCTTCAGTTTAAAGCTGTCTCTTTACTGTACAGAAAGAGGTAAGAAGTCCTGGATGTGTGCTGTGTTCAGGATCACAATTTCATCTTCCAGAAATCAGTGCTGCAGCAGATTAGTCCTCTATACCTGATAAATGAAAAATTATCCTTTAATTCAAGTTGAGGGTGAGCTAGTCAAAATGATGGTTGGGCTTCTTCACTTTATGGTGTCATTAAAATATCTGATATTTCAAAAGTGACCTCAGCATTAAATAGAATTTGTTTCTCTGCACAAATTTTATACTCGTGTCTGTCAGAAATATAGATATTCCAGGTAGAATACTTCCTGAAGAAGGGCTCATGCCCGAAACATCGATTCTCCTGCTCCTTGAATGCTGCCTGACCTGCTGCGCTTTTCCAGCAACACATTTGCAGCTCTGATCTCCAGCATCTGCAGTCCTCACTTACTTCAGGTAGAATGCAGACTAAAAAAGATGGAGACTTCATTTTATAACCTCTTATACTGAAACTGTCTTAGCTGGTTTCAAAGAGGACTTTGTGATCTGATGTCTACATAGCACATTTCAGTGCGACTCATCATCAGTGAACAGAAGTTATGTGCTGAGACTGTGACTTGTTATGACTATATGATCCCAGCAGAGACGGACAGAATGGTGTGACTTATAGCCCTGAAACATTAACAAGTTACAAAATTCTTGGGTGGCAGGAGTTACTGTATAACTCCCTAGTGCTATTTTGAATTGGTAAGATTTTCTTATGGGTAATATATAGGTTAAAACTATTTGCTGTAGGATAAGAAAATACATAACTATGAATAATTAATATTATTAGAAGAGTAACATATGTAAAGCCAACTTTGTTTTGTTTGAATCTTTGTTTTTTTTCCAGATACAAACAACTCCTCTAAAATCTTGTTACTCAATATCTGTTTCATCAGCATTGTTCAAGAAATTTGATCTTTGACCACATTTTTACAATTCAGAGACCATCAGAGGGAACTGTGTGTAAAATTGATGACATTGACATTTTTATTTATAACTTATACATTGCTAATATATTAGTGAAGTGATACCGGGATCAGACAATGAAGAGGAATATTACAGAAAATTCAACCCGAGCTACAGCAGGTATATTTTGCTCATAGGCAGTCACTTTGGAGTGTTAGTCCTATTTGATGCATTTTATTAATTTGGCAGATTTATTTCACATTCATATCCTTATTTCTGCAATATTATGCTTTAATTTCCTGCCTTGATTAATGGTCTTCCAGACTAAACATTTAATCCAAGTGTAGCATGAAAATGACCTCCTGTAAGAAATTCACAGATAATTTTGATTTGCTGTGGGACTGTATTTGAGAATAACTTGGTGATGCACTGTTGTTCTTTCCTGCAGCCCGTGAAGAAGTGCTTACCATTTATTCCTTTTGATTTAAAATTGAGAACCAGGCATGTGACCATCACAGTAGGAAAACAGTATGAGGTGCTGCATTTTGGACAGGCAACTCAGGGCAGGACTTACACACTTAATGGTAAGGTCCTGGGCAGTGTTGCTGAACAAAGAGACCTTGGAGTGCAGATTCATATTTCCTTGAAAGTAGCGTCTCAGATAGATAGCATACAAAGAAGGCATTTAGTGTGCGTTCCTTTATTGGTTAAAGCATTGAGTATAGGAGTTGGGAGGTCATTTTGCGACTGTACAGGTCATTCGTTAGATCACTTTTGGAATATTGTGTGCAATTCTGATGTCCTTCTTATAGGAAGGATTTTGTGAAACTTGAAAGTGTTCAGAAGAGATTTACAAGGCTATTGCCAGGGTTGGAGGGTTTGAGCTATAGGGAGATGCTGAATAGGCTGTCACTGTTTTCCCTGAAGTGTTGGAGGCTGTGGGGTGACCTTATAGAGGATATAAAATCATGAGGGGCATGGATAAGAAGATCTTTTCCCTGGGTTGGTGGAGTCCAGAACTAGAGGGCATAGGTTTAAGGTGGGAGGAGAAAGATTTGAAAGGGACCTAAGGGGCAACATTTTCACGCAGAGGGTGGTGCATGTACGGAATGAGCTGCAAGAAGGAGTGATGGAGGTTGGTACAATTACAACATTTAAAAGGTATTTGGATGGGTATATGAATAGGAAGGGTTTAGAGTGATATTGACCAAGTGCTGGCAAATGGGACTAGCTTAATTTAGGATATCTGGTTATCATGGACAAGTTGAACCGAAAGGTCTCTTTCTGTGCTGTACACCTCTATGACAACCTACCATTTTTTTTTATAACTTGTACATTGCTAATATATTAGTGAGTATATTGGAGAATTCTCCGCCATTATTGAAAATATCTTTTCACCAATCACTAGCCATGATATTTTAATATGTATGTTATTGTTCTTGCATGTTTTAAGCCCATTCTGATCTTATTTTTAAAGTCAACTTTACATTACTTTATTGAGAAATGCAAATAACAGAACAATCAATCAATCTGTCTTCTGTTTATACAATTATTTTCGGTACTGTTATTCCTATTATTTGCAAACATTTATATGTAGGATTCCTGCAAATATTAGCACACTCCAGACTACTCTAAACATGAACAAACTCCCAATTTGTATCCTAATTTGTAAAAGGTAATACCATGTACTTAAAACAGGTAGTATGTTGATAGATCTGCATGGTTCTATGGGTATGACGTTGTCGGGGTGTTGCTAAAGTAGTCTGTGGAACAAGTCCCATGCTAATGAGAGAGCTTGCAGGATTGACCACATTGGAATTGCCTTTGATCTGCATTGAGTGGATGCTTGTGTCACCGATAAGGGTAAAACCATTTTGCCAACAATCCACAGCAAACTGTAGAAAATATCAATGTCAAGAAAAACATTGATGAAAATGAACTAAAGACAGACTTTACATAGCTACTTTCACAACCATAAGTCCAAAAGCACTATGTAGCCAATTAAGTGGTTTTGTAATACACTCATTTTGATGCAGTAAACGTGGCAGCCAACTTTTGTTCAGCAGCCTCCCAGAGGGTGCAATGACATAAATAACCTGTCTGTTTTTGGTGCTGTTGATTGATAAATGTTGACCAAGACATTGGAAAACTCATTTGCTATTTATATAATGCCGTGAGATCTTTAATGTCCAATGGAACAAGATGTGGGGTCTTGGCCGAAACCTTATTTGAAGAAAATTACATCTCACAGTACAATATCTGATGTCCACATACACTGACTGCACTGCAGTAAGTTTCTACTTTATTCTCAGGTCTCTAGATTGGGATTTGAATCCACAGCTTCTTCACACAGGCAAACATGTTGCCAAGAGTCAAGGTTGAATTAGTGCTTGAACATGGGTTAATAGGGTCATACAGTAGCAAAATAGTATTAAGTTTAATTTCTTTAAGATTATGAAAAGGTTTTATAAATTTGATGTAGAGGAGGTATTTTTCACTTGTGGTGAGATCAGAAAAAGGGGCCATAAAAATAACTTGATCACTAATACGTTCAAAAGGAAATTTGAGGAAATGTCTTTTCTCAGAATTTGAATGTTTAACTAATCACCTGAGGAATAATTGAAGTAACTAACATAAGTGAATTTAATGGGAAGGTAGATGAACATGAGCTTCCTCTGACCTTTGATAATAATCTAATCAACATATACTTTGATTCCTTTGAGGGACAAAGGAATCAAAGTATATGTTGATTAGATTATTATCAAAGGTCAGAGGAAGCTCATGTAGAACACTAACATTACCATGGATCTATTGGTTTAAATGGCCTATCTCAGTACATATATTATGTATATTAGTGAGGTGTTCCATATATGAACTTATTTAAGATCGAGAGTTTCCCTTTAACCATTTTGAGCACTTGGAAATGCTAACAGATATAAATCTTTCATTTTAATATCAGAATTTTTAGCATCTGTGAATATAAACTTAACTCTGATCTGAAGCAAAAAGAGAAACACACTTCAACAAAGATATTGAATTTTCAATGACTTTTTGCAATTTGTGCCAAAATTAATTGCTAAAACATTGTCCCAAAAAAAAATTAATGGTAAAACTGTTCAAAGTAATTGTGTTAGCTGTTAAAACAATTACCTATGGAGTTGTTCATGCATTTAGTTTGAATGGTACTTGTTTTATTCATTTTGGTTAGTAAGAATTTTCAATGTATTTCAGATTGATCGAAGTATTCACAGAGTTAATTGTTTCATTGTGATATTAATGGATGTAATATAATAGTTGTGGCTATACTGAAAAGCTCTTTTAGATGTGTTTTGAAGGCACGTGCACAATATTTGCCTTCAATTCAGATTACTTTTCTTTTCAGGTATGTTAGGTTATGTAGAAACTTATCTGATTTTTAAATGATATTTTTCAGGTTGCCTTCCTGTATTACTGTTTAATCAAAAGAAAAGAACCCGACTGCCATTGACTTCAAATCCTATAGAACATGAGCTAGGCTCAAATAACCTGTTTCCTACACCAGAGAGTTTTGATTCACCACCAGCAGGTAATCAAGATTATCACTCTTTGATCATACATTACTTAACTTTTTCTCTATTTCATGCTTCACTTTCATCATGTTATTGGCCATTGCTAAGAAGAATATGCTGCGGAAGCTGAAAGGTCTAAAGTGGAAAAATGTCCCGACTAGACGGACTAATTTCCCAGATTCCTGAAGGAGATAACCTGAGGAGGTTGTGGAGGCATTGGCAGTGTCTTTCAGGAGTCACTGGAGTCAGGCAAAGTCATAGAGGACTGGATAATGGCTAATGTAACACTCCTGTTTAAGAAGAGGGAGGCCAAAGATGAGAAATTGTAGGCTGGTTAGCCTGACCTTGGTGGTGGGTAAGATTTTAGAGTCCATTAATGTTCCTCTTATAGCTCTGAGTGAGAACTCAAATTATAAAGATTCAATTATATTTCCACATGCCATGACTTAATCAGGTATAATTTGTAAATCTCCTTAGTGTTGACTTGCATTTCAGTATTGACCAATGTTGCATGTAGGTTGTTCCAGTGTTCCTCACAGTACACAGTGTACTGATACAGATTTCAGCGTTGACTTCTGGTTCTGGAAGTTGCTGCAACACGTGGACTCTGGAAATCCACAAGGAAGGCAAAAAAGAAGAAACATTGATGTTGACTATTATATAACATTTTTACACTACCATATTTATTGAACGATGCTGTAGAAACATTCTTTGTCATTTTTACATTTGAATGAAAAAAAAATGTTTATTTATTTTAAGGCCACAAAGGATTAACTCAAAACAGAGCATCAGGCAGTCAGAAAGCAGTTCAAAACAATTATAGGACCCAGTTTCAGTATCCCAATATAAGGAGTAATGTGGATAATTCATGTTGTGGGATGACTCCTCCATCAAATTCAGCGAAATCTACGAATACTGGGTAAATATATAGCACTGAAAGATGTATCAATTTTAAGCCCACCTTTTTGTTATGATTGCTCTGAATATAAAATCTGTTTAACAAGAATATGTACAGTATTCTGAGAAATCATTGTAATGACTTAGAATTATATTCAAAGTTCTTTGGCTTATTTATACATTCAGTTAAAGAGCAAAGCATAATTTTATTGCCAGGATACCTGGGAACAAGGGCAAACTGACCTGGACTTGCTCATCTGGTGAACAACATCTTAGGCCCACCACTGCTTTTACATAGAATACATAAATATAATTTTGTCAGTCTGAGGGGCAGAGGATACTTTTGCATATTTAAAGCTTCATATTTCCTTATTGCATACTGGCACATGAAGAGAATGTGACAAAGTGATTTACAGCGAGTGTAAAGAAATGATTCATCTGTTTATTTTCTCTTTTCCTGCATCTGTTATTTCTTCCTCTTGGTATGATAGAATTAAAGATGTACCAGGATTGAATCCCTACAATCCTGATTCTGGTTCTTGACTAAGGTAATACTTAAAACACTAAAATTACCTTAGTCAAAGTTATGATACTCTCAGCAAAAGTGGCATAATAAATTATCTCTCATTTGTTCACACTGAAGCTTTATGCATGGATGACCACACTGCTCTTCTCCACCATTTTCAGGTTTATTGGACAGGATTTTATCGGACATATGACACAGAAGCAGGACTCTGTCCAACCAGACAGTGCTGGTATTTAATCTCTTTTAGGCCTCATCCCATTTTTCTTCATCTAAGATACTATTGCATTCATAATTGTTTTTCCTCTAAAATACTTATTGAACTTCTCCTAAAATGCATCTATTCACTTCAGCCACTTCCTGTGTTCGCAAGTTTCAAGTTCTTGTCACATAGCCTGCTCTGACCTAATGGTTATAACAGTCTTGCAGAGTCCATTGAATGCTTTTAAGCTAATTTTAACAAACGTGAATCAAACAGTTTCTTCAATTCTGATTTTATTTAACAACACAACATCAACCTTCTAAGTGTAATGGGCAGTATCTACCCAGCTGAATGACATCGGCTACATAAAGAAATTTTGAGAAAATAGGGTGAGATGTCCAGTGAGATGCTTCTTAATGTAAAGACTAAAATGTCCCATTTTCAACCACGTCCTGGATGACCAGATGAGATTCTCACTCGTGAATAGTGAGAGGCCTATTAGCATAGATTGTCACTCATTACCACTCATTGTTACTTAATATTTCATCTCCTATTGTCTGATTCACCAGATACAAACTAGACATCGAGAATTTTAGATTAGATTAGATTCCCTACAGTGTGGAAACAGGTCCTTCGGCCCAACAAGTCCACACCGACCCTCCGAAAAGCAACCCACCCAGACACATTCCCCTACATTTACCCCTAACACTATGGGTAATTTAGCTTGGCCAATTCACCTAACCTGCACATCTTTGGACTATGGGAGGAAGCCAGAGCACCCGGAGGAAACCCACGCAGACACGGGGAGAATGTACAAACTCCACACAGACAGTTGCCCGAGGCAGGAATTGAACTCGGGTCCCTGGCACTGTGAGGCAGCAGTGCTAACCACTGAGCCACCGTGTCACCCATCTGTAATTCTTGAATTAAAAGTCAGTGTGGTTATTTTGTGATTGCAGCTTACTGCTTGCACCTTTGGAAATCCATCTTGGACATCAGTCACCAGCATCTCAGCACTGTCCATGGACAGCTAGTGCATGCACCCCACATCCATGGACATATACTGTATTCCTTCATTAACATGGCACATCTCCCATCCAAGTACAGTTCTGAATTTCACTGCCGTGTTTTGGAATGAACCAGCACTTATTATTGGAATGCTGCTGTAATGGCACTTAGTATTCAGGAATGCGCACTAGCTCATGGATTGGGCCATACTGCATTTCAGAGCTATTCACTTGTTTCTTAGCATTCATCTACTTTATGGTTACCTGGATGCTCACAGCATCCTTGCCTTTTTGTGTTCTGGCCCCTCAAATGGTAGTTCTGTCTTGCCTTGCCCTTTAGTGCAGACACAAAGCCTGGAAGAGGTGAGAGTTGAGAGGTGAACATCTTATTTTGTGGCAGTCTGCTATGTCTTACATCTGCACCATGTACCAGGCTGCGTATGTATCAAAGACACTGCATGTACTTCAAGCAAATGGCCATGTCGCAAAGTCAAAGGAGAGCAGTGCTAAGTGAACTGCTGGAAAAAAAAGCCAAGCAAAAAGCAACACAAGCACAGTATGCAGATTTATATTCAGTAACCACAGATGAGTGAACATTGTAGTTGGATCAGTACAAAGGTACACGGTAAGTATTGCAAGAATAAGCAAATTTGGAAAGGGCGAGCAAATGAATGGTAGGACTTTACTGTGTCAGATCATTGTTGCTTTGACCAAAAAACGGTTATTTGGGATTAGCATTTTCAAGGAGTGTTAGGCATGTACAGACACAAAGGGCTCCAAATCTGTAGCTATTTTTAAAGTTTGTTGTGCAAACTTATTGTGTGGCCTATGTATTGAAGAATACAATCAGTATTTGTATATCAAGTTTTATCCATCCTGTAGAATGATGGAGATGGATTTTGGCCAGTTTTATGAAAATTATCTATTGCTTTTTAAGTGTTGGCTTCTTTTAAGTTGACTGTGTTTGTGCAGAAAGACGAGCTACATTATATTTAAGGAGTACTGGAAGGATACGGCTTATAACCCCAAAATTTCCGACCTTGTTTCCCATGCTTCCTTTGGCCTTCTCAGATGATTCCCATTCATATGTAGCAACTTATCAGCTTTAAATACAGTCAAACTTACACATATTTCTGCTTTGAAATTTTTTTCCAATCCAATACTGAACTACCTGTTATTTTCTATGATTCCGGTAGAATCTTCTTCCTTGATAAAGACAATTCCAAAATACTTTAATACCTTCTGTTTCCATCTCTGCAACCCTTTTTGGTTTCTGATCACCTCTACAATTCATCTTAATAAACTTTTACTATTATATGGTTGTGGAAGATTATTGATTTCTCGTTTATATTAGCTGCTGTTCTCATTTTACATTTTCTCTTTGCCTCTCATTTCCTTTTCTTACCTCACTTTGGCCTTCTTATTTTAAAATTGGTTCTAACATATTACCAACCTGACATTGTCATGCTGTCCCTTTTTCTGGTTCATCTTACTCTTTATCACATACATCACCCAAGAAACACTTGCACTGTTTTCCCTATCTGTCCCTGTGTCAGAATGTACTTTAACTACCCAAGCTATCTTTTCTTAAAGGCTGCTTTTGGTCCATTACAGTTTTGCTTGTCAGTCTTTCAGTCCAATTAATCCTGGAGGGAACTTTACAGTTCCAAAGAAAAGTCATAATGGACTCAAATTAACTCTGTTCCTCTCTCCTCAGATGCTGCCAGACCTGCTGAGATTCTCCAGCACTTTTTTAAACTCACTGAAGTTGGCTTTTCCTTCAATTTTAAAATTGTTAATTGTTTTTTTGATTGCTTGGAAACTCTTGATTACTGCCTTAGTAAAATATAGATCCCAAAGACAAAAATCACTTCACATTTCCCTAGGGAGATATGCTGTGGTCTGAGGGCAGCACTTGGGATGAGGAAGAGTCATATCCAGATGTTGGAAGTGCTGGTTATGTCCTTTACAGACATTATCAAGTACTGCAACATGATGTATAGCTTCACACTGTTTTAATCAATATGTTCAGATGTGTTATAACACATTTCTGGAGCAGATGGAACTTGAACCCAGGCCTTTTGGCTCACAGGTAGGAATGCTACCACAAGAACAGTATCTCTCCCTTTCACCATCTCTCAGAACTATTTCCTTGTTATTTTAAACAATGTGATAATTTACTGTTTTTCCAACTATAATGAAAAAGTATCTGCCAAAAGAATATTGATGTAAAAATATATTCCAAGTTTATATGCATCTAAGATAATTCAGACACAGAAAGCATCATTGGACGGAGATCCAAGATGGCGGCGACTCAGCAAGTCTGAGTCTATAGTGCTCCCCCAAGACCTAGGCAAAGTGGGTCACCCTTCTCCACCAAACTCACAAAATCATTTAAAAATAGTTTTTACTTAATGTAATTAGTGGTTTAGTACTAAATTTAAACAGTTCAGTCTCCTGTAAAAATGACTAGGGGGAAAGGAGCCCGCAGTTCTCAGCAAGCAGGAACCCCTCCTCCACCCTCCCAAGCTGCAGCACAGGCGTCCGCAGCCACCCCAGGGGACTTACCTACGGTGGCGAGCCTTGCGGAAATAATCTCCAAACTCGATGCGAAGATCATTGCTTTCATTGAAGAGTCCCGATGTTGATGGAATTCATTCTCGGCCACGCTACGAAAGCACGGCCGAGACATCGAAGAAATTGAATGCCGGGTCGGAGAGGCGGAGCTAAAGGCCGCGACCTCCGAGGCCATTGCAGAATCGGCCGTGGATCGGGTCCGGACTCTCGAGCAGCAAGTCGGACCTTAGAGAATCACATTGACAACCTCGAGAATTGAGGTCGTTGAAAAAATATTCGTTTGCTGGGCCTGCCCGAACAGGAAGAAGAAGGCCAGCTTACAAGGTTCCTTGAACAGTGGCTTCCGCAGTTATTGAATCTGGTGGCTGGATCAGGCCAGGTAAGGGTGGAATGGGCCTACTGGGTTGCAATACGCAGGCCCGGCTCGAACCAGCACTCCCGCCCGGTCCTGTTCCGGCTGCAGAGCTATAAGGTGAGGCAGATGCTCTTGGAAGCCTCCAGAAATCTTGGGAAAGATCCCCAAGCCATGACTCATAAAGGATCCAAGATTATGTTATTTCAGGACTTTTCCCCACCTTCGGTCCGAAAGAGGAAGGCGTTTGATGAAGCGAAGAAGCATTTAAGGGATTTAAACATTCAATACTCATTGCGCTACCCAGCTATACTACGCTTCAGCCATGAAGGGTCCGTGTATAACTTTGGATCACCGGAGAAGGCCAAGGAACTTTTGGACTTTCTTAGACAAATTATAAGAGTTAATTGATGTTGTTTTGCCCTACCCCCACCCCGGTTTACGCCCCCCCCCTTCTTTTTTCCTTTCATTATTTTACTGTTTAATATTATCTCGGGGGGTGGGAAGAAGGGTTTATTTATTCATCCTTTACTTAGCGATTTTCTTCCTCCCTTTTTTATATATTATATATATATATTTATATATAGGCCAGGGGGTCTAGTTAATGTAGATGGGGGGAAGGTGGCATTTTATTTTATCTTTGTCCTTGGGAGCGGGGTTGTTTTCCCCTGTTATTTTGTATTAATATATTTAATTATTATTTGCTGAGACTGTAATTTTATAGTCATATATGTTCATGTATGGTATTAACATTACCAAATATATCCGAGGGGGGGGTGGGGGATAGGGTACTCACTGTTAGTTCTAGTTCAGTAGTATACTTGAATTTTCTTTATCCTATCGTGGGATGCCTGGGTCAAGGGTGGGGCACTGATTGGGAGAGGTTATTGTGGGTTTTTTGGAAAGGAAGTGATGCCCCCTGGGAATAAGGGGGAAGATCTCCATTTAAATACGTTTTATACTTTTTTTTACTATTTAGAAATTTTTTTTAATTATATTGATCTGAATGTACTAAAGAGCTTTTATTTTTGTGAATTTTATATGTTCTATGCTTGGGATGTTTTGGATAAATACGGGTTTTGTGATCTGATGTTAACACATTCCGAGCATATCCCTACTCAATTTATGTGTTATCTGTTGGATTGTTTTTTCCCTCTTGAATAATGTAAGAATTTAATGATACACTCTGGTTATTTGTAAGTTAGATGAGTAATTAGTTGAGTTTAGTCTTTTTTTTTTCTCTTGGTATTTTTTTTCTTGTTTGATAGATTTTGGTTATCATTTATTTAAGATTTAATTGTATATCAATGTTTACACTTGGATTTTTTTTAGTTTTCTTTTGTAAACTTGTAAAAACATGTTAAACTTTCAATAAAAATATCTATATAAAAAAAGAAAGCATCATTGAATCCCCAAAGTGTGGAAACAGGCCCTTCAGCCCAACAAGTCCACACCGACCCTCTGAAGAGTAACCCACCCAGACCCACTACCTTGTCCTATTATCGCTGTGGTTCTGTTCGCCAAGCTGGAAGTTTTTGGTGCAAACGTTTCGTCCCCTGTCTAGGTGACATCCTCAGTGCTTGGGAGCCTCCTGTGAAGCGCTTCTGTGGTGTTTCCTCCGGCATTTATAGTGGCCTGTCCCTGTCGCTTCCGGTTTTCAGTTTCAGCTGTCCGCTGTAGTGGCCGGTATATTGGGTCCAGGTCTATGTGTTTGTTGATGGAGTTTGTGGATGAGTGCCATGCTTCTAGGAATTCCCTGGCTGTTCTTTGTTTCGCTTGCCCTATAATGGTAGTGTTGTTCCAGTCAAATTCATGTTGCTTGTAATCTTCATGTGTGGCTACTAAGGATAGCTGGTCATGTCGTTTCGTGGCTAGTTGATCAACTAGCCACGAAACGTTTGCAACAAAAACTTCCAGCTTGGCGAACAGAACCACAGCAACGAGCACCCGAGCTACAAATCTTCTCACAAACTTTGTCCTATTATCCTATAGTTACCCCTGACGTATGCACCTAACCTACACATCCCTGAACACTTTGGGCAATTTAGCATGACCAGTTCACCTAACCTGCACATCTTTGGATTGTGGGAGGAAACTGGAGCACCTGGAGGAAACCCACGCAGACATGGGAGGAATGTGCAAACTCCACACAGACAGTTGCTCGAAGTTGGAGACGACCCTGGGGCAGCAATATTAACCACTGAGCTACCGTGCCGCTCACCATCCCGGTACAGAAAAGGAGAGGTTAGGCATGTTTGAACCAGTTTGCCCAAACTTGACAACAGTTATAATAATAAAGACGTATGTTCTGTTTGAAGTTTCAAAACAGTTGAAAAACTTGTGGTATTGTAAATAAGACACCCAATTCCACAAAGTCTGAGTTAGGAATACTCCTAGAATACATAGGTGCCTTAACAGCACGGTTTTCTCTGATTCATTTCCAAAGTATCCCTATGTTGTTATTTTTTCTGTGTTGCATTGTTCTCAATTTCATTCACTGTGTTTCTCCCTTCAGCTCTGCTTTAGCCAAAATATAGACTGCAGGATAAAACCAGCAATCTTTGCACCGACCTTTGAGTTATTCGAAAATTTGCAAATATTGCCAACTTTAGAGTCCGTTGGTGCAACTAGACCTGAACAGATAAGACAAAGTAACAGTTAGGGTTATATAAATATGCTCTGGAAAAAATCCACAAATGCTAAAGTTGGCCAAGCGGAATGCATTGTGAAACCAGTAAGCTAATTTTTCCCAATTAGATGATAGGAATTTAAGGAAAGGCTGTTACAAAAATGTGAACTATAAATAAAAATTCTGGACAGGACATTTCTTGCAATCATTTGTCAGAATTCATGGTGAATGTTTCTTTTTATTTCTGTGGCAAATAATTTATCACATCTAATATATGTTTAATTAAGAAAAAAATAACTTTTTAAACTGTCTATTCCTCTGGCAATCTGTGCTGTTTGCCTGTCTCATGTTCGTATTTGTTTACATCTTGCTATTTTCTTATGCCATATTTTTATGGTATTTTGACTTATAGGCTTTGGTGGTCAGTTTTTCCTCCCAGTGCATACTGAAGAGAATTTCTCAATACTAGTAGTATGAACCGAATTGTGATGTGAAGTAAATGCAGCTCAAACTTTGACTTAGAGTCATAGAGATGTACAGCATGGAAACAGACCCTTCAGTCCAACCCGTCCATGCCGATCAGGTATCCCAACTCAATCTTGTCCCACCTGCCAGCACCCTTCCCATATCCCTACAAACCCTTCCGTTTCATATACTCATCCAGATGCCTTTTAAATGTTGCAATTGTACCAGCCTCCACCACTTCCTCTGGCAGTTCATTCCATACACATACCACCCTCAGCATGAAAAAGTTGTCTTTTATATCTTCCCCTCTCACCCTAAACCTATGCCGTCTAGTCTGGACTCCCCGACACCAGGGAAAAGACTTTGTCTCTTTATTCTATCCATGCCCCTCATAATTTTGTGAATCACTATACGGTCACCCCTCAGCCTCCGATGTTCCAGGGAAACCAGCCCCAGCCTGTTCAGCCTCTCCCTATAGCTCAAATCCTCCAAACCTGGCAACATTCTTGTAAATCTTTTCTGAACCCTTTCAAGTTTCACAACATCTTTCCCATAGGAAGGAGACCAGAATTCCATGCAATATTCCAACAATGGCCCAACCAATGTCCTATACAGCGGCAACATGACCTCCCAACACCTGTACTCGATACTCTGAACAATAAAGGAAAGCATTCTAAACGCCTTCTTCACTATCCTATCTACCTGCGACTCCACTTTCAAGGAGCTATGAGCCTGCACTCTAAGGTCTCTTTGGTAGACGTTACCATTAAGTGTATAAGTCCTGCTAAGATTTGCTTTCCCAAAATGCAGCACCTCACATTTATCTCTATCTGCCACTTCTCAGCCCATTGGCCCATCTGATCAAGATCCTGTTGTAATCTGAGGTACCCTCCTTCACTGTCCACCACGCCTCCAATTTTGGTGTCATCTGCAAACTTATTTACCATACCTCTTATGCTCGCATCCAAATCATTTATATAAATTACAAAGAGTAGTGGACCAGCACCGATCCTTGTGGCACTCCACTGGTCAAAGGTCTCCAGTCTGAAAAACAACCCTCCACCACCACCCTCTGTCTTCTACCTTTGAGCCAGTTCTGTATCCAAATGGCGAGTTCTCCCTGTATTCCGTGAGATCTAACCTTGCTAACCAATCTCCCATGGGGGACCTTGTCGAACGCCTTACTGAAGTCCATATAGATCACGTCTACCACTCTGCCCTCATCAATCCTCTTTGTTACTTCAAAAAACTCAATCAAGTTTGTGAGACATGATTTTCCACGCACAAAGCCATGTTGACTAGCCCTAATCAGTCCTTGCCTTTCCAAAAACATGTACATCCTGTCCCTCAGGATTCTCTCCAACAACTTGTCCATCACCGACGCTCACCGGTCTATAGTTCCCTGGCTTGTCCTTACCACCCTTCTTAAACAACAGCACCACATTAGCCAACCTCCAGTCTTCTGGCACCTCACCTGTGACTACGGATGATACAAATATCTCAGCAAGAGGCCCAGCAATCACTTCTCTAGCTTCCCACAGAGTTCTAGGTTACACCGGATAAGGTCCTTACTATTGTCATTCTGATAGATCTGGAAGTTTTTTTTGCCAACATATATAGTTGTTGATCACTACGTGGTTTCTTACAAATGCCAGTATATGTTGAATAGCGGCAAACAAAATTGTACAGATCACAACTGATTCGTGTTTTCAGTATTTTTATGGACAACCATAGATTAGATTAGATTAGATTACTTACAGTGTGGAAACAGGCCCTTCGGCCCAACAAGTCCACACCGACCCGCCGAAGCGCAACCCACCCATACCCCTACATTTACCCCTTTAACCTAACACTACGGGCAATTTAGCATGGCCAATTCACCTGACCTGCACATCTTTGGACTGTGGGAGGAAACCGGAGCACCCGGAGGAAACCCACGCAGACAAGGGGAGAATGTGCAAACTCCACACAGTCAGTCGCCTGAGTCGGGAATTGAACCCGGGTCTCTGGCGCTGTGAGGCAGCAGTGCTAACCACTGTGCCACCGTGCCGCCCACATTAGTGGCAGATAGATTTAAATAATTTGGAAGGCAGTCATAGGGGTATCAATATCTGTCTACAGTGGAGAGGAAATTGTAGGTAATTCTAATTAGGTTATATTGGATGTTAACTTGAATATGTTTATGTTCTATATGTTTGAAAAAAGAGTGAATAGACCTGACTGTTAGTTAAACAATTTTTGCAAATTTATCATTTCATTATAATAGCTTGCTATTCTGTATGAATAATACTTTGATACATAAGTATTTGACCAATACTAGGAAATAAAATGAATGGCTACAGGAGCATAATCACACTTACCGTTTCTCTTAATGAATGTTAATCACTTGAATGCTACCTTTTAGCCAACTTCAGCAACATTTACCTCAGCATCAGCAAATTCAAGAACAGAGAAAGTTTTCTCATGAACCTGCCATCACAAGACAAAACAGTAAGAACAGCTGGAAGTAAGTGATTTACATGTTCATGTCAAAATTTGAGTATGAAACACATATAATTTTTTGTATTTAGATGTAATTACAAAATCTGGTATTGAAGATGTTACAAAGAAACTTTATTTTGAAGGATTGCAGAAAATAGCTATACTTTAAGTTTTATGGAAATACCTGGAGTGATTTCTTTAAAAAAGCTTATTGCATTTTCAATGTGGACTTTGGCTTCCTATGATTCATATCTTTGGTGATGACTGCATACTATTCTGTAGCCCCCTGCTGGGACTGTTCTTTGGACAGTGACAGGATTGAGGATCCTTTCAGCATCTGTTGCTGTCATATTGTATAGCTGGGATTCAAATTGTGCGGGCTGACTTTAACTGGCACTTAGCTTCTTAGAGTTCTGGGCCAGTTGCTGAGGCACAAAGCCAATCAGTAGTGCTTCATGTTCCCAGGGCCCAGGACAGTGGGGTATAATAACTGCAGTCTGGGATGTTAGGGAAACTACTGTGTTCAAGCTAGGGAAAGGACTCCCTATTCTTGGGTTGGGAAAAGGACTTGGGACTCAGACCAGGAGCAGCAGATAGGCCCTTGGTAATTGTCCCATCCTCAGCACGTAGGCAACACAAAGTTGACGTACAGCTTTCCTCAGAAGTAACCCTACTTAATTCTGCTTCGAGATTATTGTTTGTCATTTATATAAAAAATTGGATGAGCATTTAGGAGGCATAGTTAGTAAGTTTGTGGATGACACGAAAATTGGTGATATAATCAACAGTGAAGAAGGTTATCTAAGATAACAAAGGTATCTTTATCAGTTAGTAGCAGATGGAGTTTAATTTGGATAAAGGTGAAGTATTACATTTTGGTAAAACAAACAAGGGCAGGACTTATACAATTAATGATAGGGCACTGGGTAGTGTTGTTGAACAGAGAAACCAAAGGATTCAGGTACATGGTTCTTTGAAAGTTGCATCACAGATAGACAATATGGTTAAGAAGGTGTTTAGCAGGCTTGTCTTTTTGCTCAAAGTTTTGAGTATAGCAGGTGGGACATTGTGTTAAGGTTACTAAATACTGGTTGAGTGTCTGTTGCTGGAAAAGCACGCAGGTCAGACAGCATCAGAGGAGCAGCAAAATTGACGTTTCGAGCCAGAGCCCTTCATCAGGAATGAGGCTGGGAGTCTCTGGGTTGGAGAGTCCCAAGCCCATATTTGTTGACAGCAGTGCTGCTCAGGTTATTTGTGGACTATGAGACTCATTAACCTGGAGGCACCTTTGGAAATGTGGAAGCAAACTTTATAAGGGCCAAAGCTGTTACATCTAATGAACCATGGTGTGATCACTTTGGATGAATTGTTTAGTCCTCTTGCCCACAACTCCATGACTGGGACTTGGAATCTCTTAGGTTAATTCTCATTATCCCCTCACCTTTGGAATTGAGGTTACTTCCATTGAGCTGGTAGCCTTTGCATGATGTATGTGGATGGCAGGGGCTGGGGCTACAGCTCTGCTAGTGGCAAAAACGTGAATGAGTTGAAAAATAACTTCTAATTGGGGCTTTAAATTAATTTGCTCTCAGCTTTAGTGGGGCAGATAGCTGATCCTAATCCCAGTCTACACCTGTGGAAGATCCTCAGGGCCTTCTTTTGGTGCTGTGGTAGTGTTCCTACCTTTGGACCAGGACAGCCAGTTCAAGTCACACCTGTCTCACAGATGTGTAATAACATCTCTAAACAGGTTGATTAGAAAAAAACCGTGGAAGATCCTCAGCGGTCAGAACACAATGTTGAGACACCCTGGTGCAGCCCCCAAACCTGCACAATAGAACTGGGAAAATTCAGCCTGCGATCTCAAGTGGCTCTATAACGTTATCCTAGCCTGTTGCCAGTATTAATTTGCTTTGTTCTGAAAACTATAATTAAATTTATTTGCATCTTAATGGGGTTAGAAACTGATAGTATCATACAATATGACATGAATGCCAATTTGGGAACCTGCATGACATAAATATCATGTGACAGTAAGAGGTTGTTAAATTATTTTTAAAAAGATGGTGGACATTTGTTTTGAAGCATTATTTTGCATCAACAGAGAATTTTCATAAAAGTTGTACTCTGTGCACTACAGTCTTCTCTAATATTTAGATTCCATTGCATTATTTAAATATGAGAACACATAGCAAGATATAAAATAGTAATAGACTCAATGAATTCAAAGAATATTATATAGCACAAAATAAGCTTAGCAATGTTGTCTGAAATGTGAGATGCAGTGATGTTTTGGTAAAATGCAAGTATGATATTTTTGATATTGTACACAATCATCGATATTTCTGCTAGTTTTCCATTTTTTGGTGAGGGTGTAATACCAGACAGTGACATACTGCAGACTGCTAATCATGTGATTATGAAACAGTGAAAGCTGTACTATTCTGGCTAATATAAAATATAGTTTAAACAATAAGTATATAAAAAATTCATTTTCCAGTCAGCTTCAGCAACAGGTACCTCCACGGCAACAAAGTCAGGTACAGAGGCAGTTTTCTGGTGGATCTAACACTGCAGAACAAAGCAAAAGAACAGGTTGGAAGTAAGTAGATTGTATAACGTAGTTTATTTAGCTTTTTATTCATTTTTCTTCTGTGTTTCCATTCAGATGTACTTGTCTTTCAGTTACAGTGGGGGTTGGAAATTTTTTTTTCACCTGATAGAAGTAATGTTTTGAAGGTTTACCATCTTAATATGCTCTTAATGATAGCAAAAAGTTATGTTTCTTCTGCTATTTGTAAGATCATACACTGCATCTCTTTGGGGAATGAATGAACTGAGTGGGCTAAACTGGCTAACAATAGTCTTCTTATTTGGGTCGGGGAGCATGGTTTGCTCTCAAGGGGTGAACCTTCAGAGAGGAATGAAATTGACGGTTAAAGAGGTCAATTCCCAGCATTTGGCACTGGAAATTTGAAAGCCATGCCATTAGAAGCCTAATGAGCTCATTGAATGCATCTTCACATGACATCTCCTGCTATCACACCACCTCCCACATTGCAAAGAGCGTGACACTCCGCTTACAAGGACTGAGTGCATGCAGTTGTTGGCTAAGAAAATCTGTACTTTTCTTCTCTACAAATCTAAATTAATTTGTAGTTTATAGTAGGTATTAAACAGAAATCTACAATTCAAGTGCTGTAGCTGCCAGACTTAAGCTGCATTGTGGCAAGGCTTCTAGTGAAAGAGTAACTTAATTAAGGACTAAATGAAACTGGAATTTCATTAATCAATCAGCTCAGCCTTTTGTTTTAAGAGAATATAAATTCAGCCAAATACAGGTGATTTACTGGTTGTTATTAATAGATGAAAAAATACTATGTGTGATTTGATGATGTAAAAAAGCCTTTCAGTTGTGTATGAGAGCACATCTGGATATGAAAAGAAATATAAATTCACCTAGCAAACTCAGTTTGATCTATGCCTGAGTGTGCAGTTGTTGATAAAGTCTAGTTATTAAACTGAAATCTACACTTTAAATTCTATAGTTGTTTGCCTTAAGTAGGGTTGTAACAAGGCTTCCAGTGAAAGAGCAATTTAATTAAGAACTAGGTGGGACTGTGTCATCATTAAATGAGACAGATAGGCCTTTGTTTAAGGAGCACATAAAACTAGCCAATGTAGTGTGATTTAGCCACTGAGTGTGACTTAGTTTTCCAGAGTTAAAGGATTAAGGGAGTTCAGAGAGCAAGGGCAAGAACTGTTGTGTTGCTTTTGCTTTTTTGTCAGCCTTTTCAGTTGAATTGAATTAGCTTTATTGTCACGTACTCAAAAGCATACAGTAAAAAGTAACTACTTACAGTGTCATCTTGGATACAAAGGTACCTAGGTACAGCTTCTTCAGTTATAAGATTAGGTACAGTGTAACAGTGTCACCCAACACATGGCATCATCTTAGGTACAGAATACATAGGTACAATCCTTAATTACAGAACAGAGAAATGAAGAAAAATGTTACATTACAGGTATGCATAGTATAACCATAGGTCAGAAAAACAAGAAGGCAAAAGTGAGGACTGCAGGTGCTGGAGATCAGAGTCTAGATTAGAGTGGTGCTGGAAAAGCACAGCAGGTCAGGCAGTATCCGAGGAGCAGGAAAATCAACATTTCCTTCATCAGGAAGGGCTTTTGCCCGAAACGGCGATTTTCCTGCACCTCGGATGCTGCCTCACCTGCTGTGCTTTTCTAGAAAAACAAGAAGTAAAGACAAACATCACAGCCTCAGGAACTGATTCTTAGTTTGCTGCAAGAAAAGATGCTGCTTATACGATGAGTGTCTTGTAAATGGTGAAGGTGTAGTATCTTGCAGTTCAAAACAATATCTATTGGTAAGGTCAGGTAATATAAAAACAGAACTAAATATAAACTGAATAAAATAATTACTTAGAGCACTTTAAGGGTGGCAGGGCAAGCGATTTGTCACAGCTGTAGTACATGAAAATTCCTAGATGTTGGTTTGGTCCAGAGCAAATACTTGTGACAAATGTTTGACATTCGAACAGCCTGAGCTAAGGCTGAACTGC
This sequence comes from Chiloscyllium plagiosum, assembly GCF_037043375.1. Classification (NCBI taxonomy): domain Eukaryota; kingdom Metazoa; phylum Chordata; class Chondrichthyes; order Orectolobiformes; family Hemiscylliidae; genus Chiloscyllium; species Chiloscyllium plagiosum. The sequence continues at coordinate 16,706,458 of NW_028270169.1, forward strand.
AGATAATGCAATGCATCAGGGACAGAGAATATTAATTGGATTCTTTGTATTAGAAGGCAGTCACACATCAGGGGTTAGGCTGTCTATTTTGGTCAGTGCTGAGAGATAGGAAATTGTGACTGAGAGTAAGGGGACCCAAAGAGCACAGGAGCTTCTGCCTTTACAATATTTTAACAGGTTTGCAGTTCTTTCAATTTATTTGGATGATTGTGAGGCCTGCAGGATGGTGAGCTAATTGACGACGGAAATGTTATACAGGAAGCCATTCAAGAGGGCGAGAGTAAAAAAGAATGCAAGAATAGTAGCAGAAATATAATGAGGGGCATTGAAAACTTTCTTTGCAGCAAAAAGTGAGAGTCCAGATGACTCTGATAACTGCCAAGGTTTGAGATATAAACTTGGAGAGGAACTTGCAGTGTGAAGGCGAGGATCCAATCAATGTTGTCCTTGTAGGTGCCAGTAACATAGGCAATTGAAACAAAGAGGTCCTGCATAACCAGTATGAGATGTGAAGCACCAAATTAAGAAACAGACCTGAAGGGTCATAATCTCTGCATTACTACCTGACCCACATGCAAATTAGTATATGTTAAATCAAATTAGTGAGATGAATGCCTAACCCACAGTCAAGTGTTTAAGAAGTGGATTCTGCTTCATATATCACTGGCACCAGTACTGGGAAAAGTGGGATCTGTTTCAACGGGACAATCGCACCTGAATCATGATGGGGCAAGGCTTTTGTCAACCATATAATTAGGGAAGTAGAGAGGTTTTTTAATTAAATACCGGATGCAAGAATCAAATTTGAGAAGACATGGTAAGTCAAAGAGTAGAGACAGGGTCAAAGAGAAAGGTGTTAATACGGGAAATAAGAAATAGACTGTCAGAGGAGGGACAAAGAGCAAGAATTTTTGGATGTATTTTACCCAGCCTCTGCATAATCTGGGCAATTGGTAGATATGGTAAGAATGGAAAATAAGGTAGTCAACATCAAAAAAGAAGTCTGATTTTCTACCCAAAGTTTTTGACTCCATGGGAATCTTGTTAGTGAGTGGTGAGTGGCCAATTTGCCTGATTACTACCTCATTATTGCCTAATCACACCTCATTTGTGTGCAGTTTGTTATCTTACAAGGTAGTGGAGAGACATCAAAGTTCTAAATGGGTATCTGGTAGCTGCAACTCGCCACTTACTCCTCAGAGTCACCATCTTGGCCAGCATCCCTGAACAATCCAGCACACACTATATGGACAATGACTGCCTGCATCCTTTGTCCATGGATGTTGGCATTGGACCACATCATTGTGGTACATCTCCAGCTCGCGTGGACTGCAGTTCAGTACTTCTGTTGCTCTCTGAAGTGCAGTATTGAAGGGCACCAACATCATACATTATAGTGCGCTGCCAGGCTACCTTGCAGGGATAGGCACACATGCATCAGGCAAGGGTGTACATCGTGGTTGTTGTTTCCTTAGTACTCACTCACTTTGCACCTTTTTTGATACTCACAGCATCTTTGCCATTCAGAAACCAGGAAAAGATGGAGGAATGGTTCGGTCAGTTAAGAATGATATTAGTGCAATAGAGACTAAGTTCAGAAAATTAAGTGTCCTAATTCTGCACCTTGGGGAACTCCACCACAAGCCATCTTCTCATCTGAAAAGTAATTGATAACCATTACTTTGTTTCCTATCCCTCAGCCAGTTGTGTATCATTGCTACTGCTGTCCGTCTTATTCCTGAACCAATGTAATCTAATATTGCTGAAAACACCGAGAATGTTAGTTTGTTCCTGCTTTTAAAACCCTTCTTAAATCCTACTGCATTCTCAACTTGAGAACTGGCATGCTGAACAAGCTGTAGATGCTGCTCCTCTCACACCAACTTTCCCTCTTCTAAATTTCTGCTTCAGATGTTAAATAACCAATATCTGCACAAAGAGGAAGACCAACATAACGGCATTGAAAAATCTTCATCATCTGACACCAGTTCATAAACTGATACGTACATTAGAAGTAGCTATAAAGCTGGGATCTACCATACAGTTTGTAATTTGGGGAAAAGTGGTACAACCAAGTCAAGGTTAAAAATGTTTGTTTTGCCAGGTCATCAGTGAGCATGTTCACAGATAATTTCTATACGAATTCATTACAGGTTCTCTAAAATACTGGGAGAGTATTTCTGGATTTTTGGTACAAGTTGGGTGTTTGCACAGGCTCCCCCTTGCAGCTCAGAAATTCATTAGTGTAAAATTATACTCAAATTCATTTAATGGACCTACATGCTCTAATTTGCGTATAATGCCTATCAGGGTTTTCCATGATGTACTGGCCAAGCTGTAAGCAGTAGGTGATGCAGCGCACCCCAGCAAAGGGGTGATACCCAACCCAATCTGTGCCCAACATGTAGGAACTGAAGTGCTAATCATCAATGGTAGTTATTTATGACAAATAAACATCTAAACTGCTACTTCACACCTGTATTTTAGATTTTTTTTAATGCTATGTAAAGGACTGATAGGTCATTGACCTGAAATGTTGGGCTGAATTTTGAGTGGGCATCAGGACCCCATCATAAAAATTATGTTTCAATCATGCAAACACTGACATCAGAACCTGCTCAGCATTTCTTTGGATATTATCCAGTTGTGGAAAGCAGGTAAGTTGTTCATGTTATTAACCCAATCACAGGGCTGGAAATTCTGAAACACCAATGAGTGAGGGGCTTACTGCCTAGAATTGCAAATATCAGGGCTACAGGAAGTCGGTGCAGAATGTTTTATTGAAAGAAACTGTATTCCCCTGTTGATGTTGGAAGCAAAATTCCTTTAGTGAGGTCATTGGGGCTGTGGATGCTGTCTAGGCTGTCCTAGGCTGCTCCAGGAAGCAAAAAAGAATCTTGCGAAGCTGCTGGCGATATTTGCGTCCTCACTCTCCACGGGAGATGTACCGGAGGATTGAAAGGAGGCAAATGTTGTTCCTCTTTTCAAGGAGGGTAATAGGGAAATCGCTGGCAATTACAGACCAGTCAGTCTTACATCTGTGGTCAGCAAAGTCTTGGAAAGAATTCTGAGGGATAGAATTTATGACTATTTGGCAAAGCATAGTGTGATTAAAGGCAGTCAGCATGGCTTTGTGAGGGGCAGGTCATGCCTCACAAATCTTATTGAGTTCTTTGAGGAGGTGTCAAGGCAGGTCGATGATGGTCGAGCAGTGGATGTGGTGTATGTAGATTTCAGCAAGGCATTTGTTAGGGTTCCCCATGATAGGCTCATTCATAAAGTCAGGAAGTATGGGATACAGGGAGATTTGGCTATCTGGATTCAGAATTGGCTGGCTGACAGAAGGCAGAGAGTGGTTGTAGGTGGAAAGTATTCTGCCTGGAGGATATGTTGAGTGGGGTCCCGCAGGGCTCTGTACTTGGGCCTCTGCTCTTTGTAGTTTTTATAAATGACTTGAATGAGGAGGTTGAGGGTGGGTTAGTAAATTTGCAGATGACACAAAGGTTGGAGGTTTTGTCGATAGTATAGAGGGCTACTGCAGGCTGCAGCGCGACATAGGCAGAATGCAGAGCTGGGCTGAGAAATGGCAGATGGAGTTCAACCTGGATAAATGAGAAGTGATGCATTTTGATAGGTCAAACTCGAATGCTGAATATAGGATTAAAGACAGGATTCTTGGCCGTGTGGAGGAACAGAGGGATCTGGGTGTGCAAGTACATAGATCCCTCAAAAGTTGCCACCCAAGTGGATAGGGTTGTTAAGAAAGCATATGGTGTTTTGGCTTTCATCAACAGGGAGATAGAGTTTAAAAGCCGTAAGGTTTTGCTGCAGCTCTACAAGTCCCTGGTGAGGCCACACTTGGAATATTGTGTTTAGTTCTGGTCGCCCTACTATAGGAAAGATACAGAGGTTTTGGAGAGGGTGCAAAGAAGGTTTACCAGGATGCTGCCTGGACTGGAGAGCTTGCCTTATGAAGAAAGATTGAATAGGCTCGGACTTTTCTCTCTGGAGAGAAGGAGGAAGACAGGAGACCTGATAGACGTGTACAAAATAATGAGAGGAATAGATAGAGTCATTAGCCAGAGACTTTTCCCCAGGGCAGGATTGACTGGTACGAGAAGTCATAGTTTGAAGATATTAAGAGGAAGGTATAAAGGAGACGTCAGAGATAGGATTTTTACACAGACAGTTGTGAATGCATGGAATGCGTTACCAGTGGTGGTGGTGGAAGCAGAGTCATTGGGCACATTTAAGCGATTGCTGGACATGCACATGGATAGCAGTGAGTTGAGGGGTGCATAGGTTGTCCTATTTTACATTAGGATTAAATCTCAGCACAACATCGTGGGCCAAAGGGCCTGTTCTGTGCTGTATTTTTCTATGTGTTCCCTGCCAGGGACCCCTTTGGCCCATAAGGATAGAAGATATTAATTGACATTTTGCTTGGCTATTTCTGGAAAGCTATTTCCATTTAGCTGGCAAGCTTTTCACGTGGTGAAAGATTGCCAACACAACATCACATGGCCCAATCTGGGGCCATGTAAATCAGCTATCTGCCTCCTTTGGCTGGGCAGTCTCGTCATGGTCCTGCTATCGGTAAAATATCCTGACATCATCAGGACTGCATTGGGCAGCTAATCCAATGGAGCTCTCACGTTTTTGACAACTCTGAGCCGCCTTCTCACCTTCTAGGGGCTGCTTAAATCCTGGCTGCTAACTCTTACTCTCTCCCCAAATGTTGGCTATTTCGAGCTTTTTAATTTTCAATGTGATAACTTTCTAATATGCCACAGAATTGTAGAATATAGTTGATGCATATAACCTCTCTTATCCTTTAAAGGAAGATGGAAATAGATATCTTAAGAAAAGCAAAATGTAAAGAAAAAGTGTTTCAGGCACTTTCTTGTGAGTGGCAACAGAACAGAAGTTTGGCAATATATTAAAAAGACTGGTGTGAAAGAACAAAAATGGAGAGAAGCCTGCAAAGACAAATATTATTGAGAAAGGTGCAGCTTTTATCACTGGCATTTTGAGAAAGCTAGTGGAAGTGTGATACTGTACTACAGAAAATTGCCTTTTATTTTTCCTTCTTTCATCAGAGCGTTGTTGCATTTATTGGTTGAGTATACTTTGGACTTAAGGCTTGAGCTTTGCTTATTTTGCTTCAGCTTTGTTCTTGGACGGTTAGTTACATTGTGTAATTTTCTAGTTAGTCAATGGTTCCTCTGTTTGTTTATTTAGTATTCTGTGTAAAGCAAAGTCACATTGATTTTTGTATGCCGAACACACAAAGATTGTTTTGAGATGCCTCTGAAACCTTTTCAAGATCATGTTTTTCTTTGGCAAATTTAAATTTGATTGCATTTTACTGGAAATATATGTATAATGCTTATGTTACACTCTACTGACTTGAATTGTTTAAATTTTAGCACGGATGCTAGACCACAGACTGGAAATACTTGGAAAGAAAATACTAGATCTATCATGAATGAAAGAAAGGAATGTACTTCTAGTGGGAATAATCATATTCAAACAAAAATAGCAAGTACTTTCAGATCGTGTGTGCCATCTGAATCGTACAAAGTGCAGACAAAATCTTCTGAGCAATCACATCAGTGGCCCAAGAATTCCTCTCAAAGTTCAACAAACAGTAAACGTACTGGCCAGCCAAATCCATTTTTTGAAAGCCAGTTTGAAAGTAATCCATGTGATGTAATTGACCAGGTATGTTCCTAAATTCAATGTCAAACTAGTTAGTCTTTTTTGAATTTGGTTTTGGAAATTTGAATTTACTGTGTGTGACAAGAATGCAAATTAAAATGAAAATATAGGGCAAACAAGATCAGATAACCTACGAGGAGAAATGTAAATTTGAATAATGATCGAACATTTATTGTGCTGCAGGAACTCTTTGAGGTCCAGTAATCTAGAAAATGATTCTCAAATTGGGATCTATAAAACTTTGTATGGGTCTTGGAGTGAACAAATTCAATGTTGACTGGAGGTGGGTTTGTTGCAAAGTGGCAGAGGAGTGCAATTCCCATTTTTAAGAAGGGACTACTCATGGACAAGTGCTAAGAGTAGTAGACCCACACGACTGATGAGCGCCAGGTGAGTCCAGCCTTGTTCAAGAGAGGGGAGATTTTAAAAAATATAGAGATATCTCAGTGATATCTATGAGCAAATACCTATTTTCTTAAGAGTTAATATAGCAGTCTTGACTTGCAGTACTTTCATATTGTGAATATGATGTCATAGTTTAGATGGGTGAGTGGTGGAAGGTGGTGTCCAGGAATACTCAATACTGAAAGGATCTTTCAACAAAAATCTTTGTGGACAATTGGATACAAAATACATGTTTTTCCAACTTGGCTCTTGTACACTGTCAAATGATTGATTAGAAATTAGCATTGGCAGAGGGCTGGGATTCGAGCTTGAACTTGCATCCTCAAAGCAGGCAGCAGGAGTTGGTAAAATTCCCAGCTTGGAAAGATGTGCTGAGGAAGATTCAATCATCATGGTGAGCGAAAGCTGCAACTGAAATTGGGCCAATTAATGGAAGCAGCTACAGAGACTACTGGCTACAGAGATCGGCTATTTAAAAGGTCCACCTCAATGCACTGAGACTTATTCCCAGTTAGAATGCAAACAGGCTGTCCATCCCTCATTCCCATATACCTCTCTATGTACTCAATGCCCAGTCATGCCCCTCATTCCCTCATGGCAGTATGTTCATTGAAACATGCTGTATAGCTCCTCTTGCCCCCATACCAAGGTAACCCTCTCCAAACAATCCTTGATGGCCCTTTCATTTCAGCTATGCCAATGTATGCACTCTCCAGTTAACCCCATTGCTCCTCATGTCTTTTGTGCCAAAGTATGCTACTCAAACTAAGTTCATGGCCCTCTGCCAGTGTATATCCCCCCAAAACCCCCTTGACAAGGCATGCAACCCCAAACACAACCTCCATGGCCCGTTAAACCCTATATGCCAATCTGTGGGTTTCCAACCCCTTCATATCAACAAAATTTGGCTATCACTCTTTCCAAAATTAGAAATAATGGAATAGAAATTTTGTTTCAGTAAGTTTATTACATTCTCTATTCAGGAACATTTCTGTGCTGGTGCATATGCTGAACCTTTACCTCTTTTTGAATAAACAGAAGTCAAAACCAGTACCCATGAGAGTTCTGCAGCCGGATAATTCATTACGTATTGTGACCACAACTATAGAAGGCATGAAACACTGGACTCAGTATAACCACAAATGTGCATTGCTATTTGAAGTCATTGGTATGTATGTGGATTTACTTTTCATTCTAGTCAAACTAGCATGACTAGTTTCTGTATAAATTTTATTTTGAAATATGGATTATATAAATGCTGGGCAAAAATAGACCAGTTGCAATCATTTGTGCCAAAAAAAAACAGTTAATCATTTGAATTTTAATCTGAATTCACCAGAAAGGTGAATGTATAGAGTGTAATCAGGCATCTAAAGTGTGTTAGCAAATTAATGTACTGAGCTTTTGAGCTGTGCTTGAATCAAAGTTTAATATCTCCATGCATAGACCATGATTTTATTGTAATTAGTATGAATCAGATGGATAGTCTGTCTCATTGTGATGCTAGAATTTAAAGACTATTTGCTCATCCTGAAGACTGCATACATCAAATTAATATGCAAAAATATTAAAGTTGAGAAACCAAACAATGCAGCATCTACAAAACTAAACAGCCTATTGGTCTAGATAAAGGTGCACTTGGACTGATAAGTGTAATGCTAAACTGTATGCATTTCTAAATTTGTTCAAATAACTCTTATGCAATCTTCTTTAGTAAATTAAAAGGAATTGCCATTTTTCTTTTTCAAACCTCCTGTCAATGTGTGTAAACTTATTTGAGATTAAGGTTTCTGCTGACTAAGTACCCATGTACTATGCACTGAGGAATTAGAGTTGGTGGAGAACAGAAACTAGGAGCTTTCTGTGCTAATTATAGATGTTTATGGGATAACTTATTATATTTGTTCACAGGGTATGGGCATCATAGGCCAGACCAGTATTCTTAATTGTCCTGAAAAAGTTATGAGCCACTATCTTGAACCTCTATAGTCTGAGGTGGTGGAGGTAGATGCTTTAAGGTGCTACTTGATTGGTTGAGTAAGCCTCCAACAATATTCAAGAAACTTAACAACATCCAGGTAAAAGCAGCCAGTTTGACCAGCATTACACCCCAAAGATTTATTCCCTCTCCTATCACTGCTCAGTAGCAACTATGTGTACCATCTATGAAATGCACTGCAGAAATGTACTAAGGATCCTTAGACTTCTTCCAAAGCTACACCAACTACCTTCACAAAGGACAAGGAAAACACCACCAAGTGCAAGTTTCCCTCAAAGCCACTCACAACCTTGACTTGTAAATACACCACCGTTCCTTCAGTGTTGTTGGGTCAACATCCTTGAACTCACTCTCTCTTGACAACATTGTGAGTGTACCAATAGCAAATGGACTGCAGCAGTTCAAGAAGGCAACTCACTGTTACCTTCTCAAATGGAGGAAGAGGATACTGATTAGGAATGATCAGACATGATCATATTGAATGGCGGTGCAGACTCAAAGGGCTGAATGGCCTACACCTGCACCTATTGTCTATTGTCAACTATGGATAGTCAATAAATGCCAGCATTGGCTAATGACAACTCATTATTTGCATTTTTGATTATTAGCCCTTTATTCTATATCTTGCCCCAATTCAGAGCAGAATATGTTTATTGTATGAACAAAATTTCATCACCTTGTCATTATTCTGCGCTTGTAGCTTCATACCTGTTGCAGGCAAGTACCTGGTAGTCAAATATATGAAAACATCTTCATATATGAACACTTCTTTCCTTTGATAAAGTTCTTGTTTCCTTGCTCTGGTTATTCAACTGGCATACTTGACAATATATTTACTGTAGTTTGTTACTTTCACCAAATGTATTCTACTATAAAGTCATATCTCATTAATCTTTGCATCATTAATGGCTGTTTTGCAATTTTGTTGGATTTCAACCAAGTGACCAAAGACTTATGGTCTTGTTCAATGGCAAATTACATCTGTAAAACATAATCAAATTATTTTTGTATGTTAGTACATTGTTTTTGATCACAATGTACTTTGCTTCTGTTTCTGTTAACAAGCTACAGCACAGTAAACTAGTCTTCATCTTCCATTTTTCTGGATTTGGGATAGCACTACCCTAGACCAGTTTAATGCATCAGTTACTTAAATGGTTGATAGTTCAGGGTAATAATGAGAAAGAATTTCTAATGAGAATCATTCCCTTTATTTTCTCAAAGGACATGCGAATTTTCATTCCTCCTGTCTGAGGAGTTGTTTCAGTGGTGGATTTGTGAAAGATGTGGTAAACATTTGTCCATTTGTTTGACCATTCCCATGAATCTCTTGGTGAGGGAAACTCTTTGACCGCTTTGGTCTTCTGCGAGTCTGTTATAATACCTGTTGCTTGAACAACTACTCCCAAGAACTTGATAATAGATTGTGAGATCGCACATTTTTTGTTTAATGTTAGTTTATGTTTTTAGTACTGCTCTAACTCTTTATTTGTATTTGGTTTTGGTTGAATCACCAATTAGAATATCATGCATGTCTTTTAATCATTCTAAGATGTTTGCCATTGTCCTTTGGCATATTTCAGATGCAAAAGTAATGCAGGTGGGTAAACGGTTAGTCATGCTATTCAAATGTGATAAACATTACGAAGAGTTTATTTATCTCCTGCAGTGGGAGTTGCCAGAAAGTACAGTTTGCATTACATTTGGTGAAAATGGTGTCTGTTGGCTAACTGTGCCATTCATTGATGCCATTGAGTGGATTTCTGTCTGAATCTTTATGTAGTTGTGTAATATTCACACAAATTACTAATTAATTCAATTTTGAAACTGGTTTCACTCCAGACACAGTTGGCTTTGTCACTGGTGAAATCATTCATTGGTGAATTGTCTCAATTACATGCTGCATTTTGTTCAAAAAGGGGTGCAGGTATGATCAGACAAATTGGTTTGGCATCTTCACTTTTTGTTATGTAGTAAACTGTCCTTTGCTTCCATAGATCACTCTGCAAATATGAGAGTGCAGTTCTGAAACTGTCTCAATTTTCCCAGTAGTTCACTTTATCAACCTTGTAAATCAGGTTGAGATCAGTGAAAGTTCAGTATAGAACATTTTAATCACATATAATAACTTGCTGAATACAGTCTCACAGTCAGTCGTCCTTTTTGTTTTAGTTGGACAGCTCCCAGTTTCTAGAGTTAAGAGGGTGGATGGCTGGAGTGTCTTTTTATTCAGCCATTTTACTGTATCTTAGAGGATTTATACACTTGTCTCAATATCAAATTTAAAATTAATTTGTGCTCATTTACTTCTATGTCAGCATTCCCATATGTCCCTTTTGACTTTCTTAATTGTCTTAAGAATGTTATTTCATTGCTGTCTCATTGTTCAATCTTTTGAATATTGGCCTTTCCTATGGGTTTTTCTTTCTGGGGTTAAAATAATTTCATAATGTCAGACTAACTGGCCATTTTGAAACTTTCTTCAGGCACCGTATTCTGCATTTTTAACAGGACAGTCATCACTCTGGTGCAGTTTCTTCCCACTACACTGAACACTGTATAATGGCATCCAGGGCTCTTTCTTCACACTTCAACTTTAGTGCATTTTCACTTTTATGCCTAACATATTGTACTGTCTGAAACAGTGTTTTCCAAATTTCCTCACTATTGCCTCAAATAAAGACTTTAGTCTGCTTCCTTGATTCAGCTTGTCCTGTTACTTTCACCACTTTTAAAATCAAATCCTCTTTCACTTGTAAGAAATCCAGTTGGATTTCTTCTAAAGTCTGGCATGATCCAAGCTCTAATTAGGTCAGCTTTTAGTCCTGTATTCTCTTTTCTGCTTAATGATACAACTGTTCGGTAAATGAAGCTACACTCTCCCCTGGCTATTTTTGCGGCACGGTGGCTCAGTGGTTAACACTGCTGTCTCACAGGGACCAGGGTTCGATTCCAGCCTTGGGCGACTGTCTGTGTGGAGTTAGCACTTTCTCCCTGTGTCTGGATGGGTTTCCTCTGGGTGCTCCAGTTTCCTCCCACAGTCCAAAGATGTGCAGGTTAGGTGAATTGACCATGCTAAATTGCCCATAATGTTAGATGTAAATTCAGGGTAAGGGGAATGGGTTACTTTTCAGAGGGTCAATATAGACTTGTTGGGCCGAAGGGCCTGTTTCCATACTGTAGGTAATCTAATCTAAGTATTACTGTCTTTACAGTTGTATTTTGCCAAATACTGATTGCGTATCAACAGCTCCAATAACCTTTTTTTGTAAGTAGCAGTTTCTCCATTTATCTCCAGTTTGCTAAAACCTCATCCACTATGTTCCCACAATGTGGCCTTTATTTGATTTGGTTCCCAACCCTGAAGAACTTCTATATCTAGTAAATCTCCTGTACTGGTTCTGCCACTTCTCAGCTTGTTGTGAGTCTTCCATGTGCTCAAAAGATTTTGATAATGATAAGGTCTTTTCTGTTGCTTTCCCTATTTCAAGCTTGCTTTCCTTGTTGTTTTGTTGTCATCATCACAGTAGTATTGGCTGTTTCTCAGGCACTGAGCTGTTCATTTGGTGATTTTTCACGCAGTTGCTGGGTCTTACTTGGTGTCACCATATTTTATTACAGTGTTACCCTTGGAAAATATTGGATATTCTATATTGCTTAAAAGAGATTGTTGAAGTCTCAGGACTTTTAAAAGTGGTTGTTTGTTGAGCATTCTGTGAGCCCTATATACTCTTAAACTTGGCACAAGGTCTACACAGTAACATCTTTAGACTCTCTCCATCATTTGATCTCTAGCATCATGACTGATAGCTTACTACTTACGTATTAGAGTGTTAATCCTTTACTCTACATTATCAGAGTATTGTTAGTCTTTGATTTTCTGACCAATAGCAGAAGCAGTCTTTTAAAAATAAAGTAAATTAATGTAAAATTATAATAACATAAATTCAGGCCAACAGCTGTTCTGTCTGTTTCTTGGTTTGGTTAAAAATCACACAACACCAGGTTATAGTCCAACAGGTTTAATTGGAAGCACTAGCTTTCAGAGTGCCGCTCCTTCACCAGGTGGTTGTATTGGAGGATAAAGAAGCGGCGCTCTGAAAGCTAGTGCTTCCAATTAGACCTGTTGGACTATAACCTGGTGTTGTGTGATTTTTAACTTTGTACACCCCAGTCCAACACCGGCATCTCCAAATCTTGATTTGGTGTGCTTTTTGTCTGAGGGTTGTTAATTGTGGTTTTATAATGTCATGTTATTACAGTGGAGCAAGAAACAGAAGCTGCCCCAAGATTTAACACAGCCAGAACAGGGATTAAGCATACACTGTGTCATTGAGCGTACACTCTAACTAAATGAGTGAATTGATCCTCTTAAGATAACCTACTGCTTTAACGTCAGGGAGGTAATATGACATTCAAAAGGGACAGAATAAAACAATTTTTATCCAACAGTAGATGGCTCTATTCCTAATGAAGGGCTTTTGCCCGAAACGTCAATTTTCCTGCTCCTCGGATGCTGCCTGAACTGCTGTGCTTTTCCAGCACCACTCTAATCTAGAATCTGGTTTCCAGCATCTGCAGTCCTTGTTTTTACCCTGGTGTAATAATCCTGATTTTAATGTATGAATTAGCGGATGTAATGACATATGCTAACATACTACTATTATTATGTGTTGGTTTGAATATTATTGCACAACATACTATGGGCATGGAAACTAACTGAATTTTACCTATAAAATTATCTGAATGAAAAGACTATGACCTGTAGTGACCGTTGGCATTATCAGGTATCAACTAGAAACAATTTTCGACTAGTCTAACTTACCTGCAAGAGATTCTTTGTTATTTGTAACTGGACATCAAACCTGTTCCTACCCAACACTTTTTGAAATTTATCAGAAGCTAGAAACTTTGGGCTGAAAGGTATTTAAACCTGAATTCACAAGGTGGAAGTGCTTGCCACTGCTGGGGCCTTCTGGCATACACACTTCTGGCATAATGTTGAAACCCCACTTCACAGCACTTCAAATATTGTAAGCCAGAAACTGGCTTTTGCATTATGCTACTTTACTGTTATTACTAAGGACATGACTGAGAAAGTAAAGCAGGTCCACCAACTGGGACCTGGAGATCCTAGTGGATGGGGTGATGGAGAGAAGGATCATCTCCTTTCGTTTGGACCACCAAAGAAGGCCACACACCAATTGTTGCCAGTTTGGACAGAGTTAGCACTCAGTTCAGTGCTATTCCCAGCAATGTAGAAAAAAGATTAATGATCTTCTGCAATGCACAAGGGTAAATGCCATCATCTTCTCTCTGCTACCTCATATTCACTCTAGCCCTACCACTGCAAACACCTTCCCCAAAAGGCCACAGACCTCCCATTCTCATAATTCCATACGGCATTTCCACTCAATGGTGTCACCGACTTCGTGCTTCCAAAGTACTAACCTTTCTTGCCTTCTGCAATTCCCAGTGGGACAATTCACCACCTTTCCCATTCCTGCATCACCACTAATGGTTCTTCTAGCCATTTTAAGACAAAAGGAAGACGGAAGTGAGATCATTGTGGGAGAAAATGGTGCACAGCAGTGTGGTTCAGAATCAGCAGCAAGTGATGAAGAGGTGAGATGTGATTGCTGGTGTGGGACCTCACTCTCAATCAAGTACCCCTTCCTTTCAAAGAAGGGTGCCATCAGGCACTCAGACAGTGGAGAAACCACAACAGACATGCCAAAAATCTCCTCTCAGGAAAATTCCATGTGCCTTCACCTTTCCCCTGCTTATGATCCCTGACTCAGAGAGGTTGCAGCTGCGGAGGGTGAGTCTGTATGAAGGAGAGGCGCTCCAAAACTTCGTGATTTCAAATAAACCTGTTGGATTATAGCTTGGTGTCGTGTACATCCCAGCCCAACACTGGTACCTCCACATTCTGTAAATACATATGCACTTTAAAATTATGATATAATCAACTGTCAATTTAGCTGGAGGACCTGGTTACCTTGCTACTCTCAGTGTTAAGTAGCCTCTACATATATCCAAAAGAGTATAGACATTATAGTTGCATGGTGTTGCTCATCTCTGAAAAGTGTCCTGGATAGCAACAAATTTTGCAAATCATTGATCACTTACGTTCGCAAATGCAGCCAAGTCAACACTGTAGTGAGGAGATCACTGAGTCCAAAATTGATGTGGATGCTATGTAAATAGGTCCTTGCCTGTAAACATGTTCCATACTTTGGGCTTTGTTGTGGATGAGACTGTGATCATTCATGAGTGCACATGTCTTTGGAGGTAAAGATTCATATTACCTGTGTGCCTTACAAGGAAATATGTACTTAGTTAAGGATGGATCCTCAATTCACAACAAAACTCTGTCTCGTAGTGCAAATGTGTCAACTCTGCCCATGCAAGCAGAATACAATGTTGCTCTGCCTACTCTGAATATAGTCACAGCAAATTTCCATCCATATTGTACAGTTTAGGTTTCGTGGAAAATGCATGCTATCCAGATGGCACTACTGGGTAAATTCCAGGCTCCAACTGAATGTCAATATCCCCCTCACCCTCCCACCAACTCTTCGTATCCTTTAGTGTAGCTGTCTCTATCAACCTCATCTGCTTTAAGGGTCCCCATATTACCATCCAACCAATTGCCGCTCTATATCACTTATATTCCTCCTCGACCCCTGGTCTCATGTATTACCATGCATACACAATTAACTACTCTCCTTCCCCATTGAAACCAAAATGTTGGTGACTTGCAAGAATCCTCCCACAGTGCCTCATACCCTCCCATTCTATATTAGATCCCACCCTTACATTTAGAATTGACCTTTCACAGTCATAATCTGCTCTGTGCCTCAATGTAACAACTCCAATCCCCACAATTAAGTTTCCCACTTTCCCTGACACAGTATGGACTACTCTCTGATAACTCCACTTTACCAAGGCTTAATCCTCTGGACTAACTTGAGGACAACCTCAATTGAGCAGGGCTGAGTCCCCTTACTGATGTTTCTACAGTTCCTTGACAGACTTATTTATACGCACTGGGCTGATTGGACTTGAACTGCATTACTGACCAAGGCCCAATCTCGGTCTGAAAGTGCATGGATTTTCATACCCTGATTACCCAAGTACCCAAATGACTATGGCCTAACTTGGACTGAGATTGAATGATGCTGTTGATTGAGTGTGGCAGCACCTACTGACTGGCTATAGTACTTCTTCACTTGATTAAGTATAGTTCCTTTTAGGCTTTCAGATTAGGCCATTTGGTTGACGCACATATAGTGTATTTACCATGTAAGCTACTGACACATGATTTAGATATGTCATTGATGTAGCCTGGTGCCTTAGAGCAATGTCTAACCCTTTGTCTGTTCAGTACTGACAACCATAGTGAGCTGCCTGACTTTTTGTCTCCTTTACGAAACAAGATGAGCCAGAGTTGCTGTGATCCTGTATGTTATAACTGATGTGGCAATGTACTAAAAGGCAAGGCAAAGCAAAGATTCTGTGAGAGTCCAAGCAAGTGCAGTGTGAGTGAGCACTAAGAAAATATCCTTGAGTTGTATCCTTTGCAGATACGTGAGATATGTATATCCCTGCACAAAGTGATCCGACAAGAGCATTGTAATGTAACGTGTCAGTGATCTCTAGAATCTGTGTTGAAATGCTGAAGTATCTTCTGAGTTAGTCCAAGATCAGGTTGGAGGAAAAAAAAATTATATAACTAAATTTGGATTGACCCAAGATGCATACATTTTAATTGACTGTTAATTGTGTTTAATGATATGCAGCTGGTCAGCAATAACTGGGATTTACTTGTGCCTACATATAGATACAGACTGAAATTGGTTGCTGAATTATGAGGTGCATACTTATACTGTATAACTCCAATACTTATAAAATCACAAAAATTAGCTTCAGTTTCACCCTTTGCCAGCTGACTTTCAGGAAAATAACAATACAATGTTTAATAATGTTTCAAATAGTGTTTCACACAAAAACCAAACTTATTGTAAATGGTTTGTCTATATGATTATTGGAGATAGGCAGCAGTGTCACTGTGGAGTAATTTCAAAATAACAATGAGAACTTTTCACTTGAGGACAGGGGAGAATTGGAATAGAGCCTAGAGATAAGAAAGGCATGGATGGGAATTTCAGCAACAGATAAACTGAAGCAGTGGTGTAGATGGGTGATGTTACTGAGATAAATGCAACCAACTTTGCTGAAGAAAAAGATTTGGGGTCAGCAACTCAGCACAGCAACAACAATGAGCCAGAATAAAAATAACTTTAGGAGAAAGTGAGGACTGCAGATGCTGGAGATCAGAGCTGAAAATGTGTTGCTGGAAAAGCACAGCAGATCAGGCAGCATCCAAGGAGCAGGAGAATCGACGTTTCGGACATGAGCCTTTTTTCAGGAATGAGGAAAGTGTGCCAAGCAGGCTAAGATAAAAGGTAGGGAGGAGGGACTTGGGGGAGGGGCGTTGGAAATGCGATAGGTGGAAGAAAGTTAAAGTGAGGGTGATAGGCCGGAGTGGGGGTGGGTGCAGAGAGGTCAGGAAGAAGATTGCAGGTTAGGAAGATGGTGCTGAGTTCGAGGGTTGCTGAGACACGGTGGGGTGAGGGGAAATGAGGAAACTGGAGAAATCTTGAGTTCATCCCTTGTGGTTGGAGGGTTCCTAGATGGAAGATGAGGCGCTCTTCCTCCAGCCGTCGTGTTGCTATGGTCTGGCGATGGAGGAGTCCAAGGACCTGCCATGTCCTTGGTGGAGTAGGAGGGGGAGTTGAAGTTTTGAGTCACAGGATGGTTGGGTTGGTTGGTCCGGGTGACCCAGAGGTGTTCTCTGAAACGTTCCGCAAGTAGGCGGCCTGTCTCCCCAGTATAGAGGAGGCCACATCGGGTGCAGCGGATGCAGTAAATGATGTGTGTGGAGGTGCAGGTGAATTTGTGGCGGATATGGAAGTATCCCTTGGGGCCTTGGAGGGAAGTAAGGGAGAGGTGTGGCCGCAAGTTTTGCATTTCTTGTGGTTGCAGGAGAAGGTGCCGGAAGTGGAGGTTGGGTTGGTGGGGGTGTGTGGACCTGACAAGGGAGTCACAGAGGGAGTGGTCTTTTCGGAACGCTGATAGGGAGGGGAGGGAAATATTCTGCTCCCAGGAGGACCAGTTCCAATACCGTATTCTACTCCCAGGAGGACCAGTTCCAGTACCGTACAGCTCCCAGGAGGACCAGTTCCAATACCGTAGATATTCCCAATTCCTTAGTCTCCACCGCATCTGCTCCCAGGAGGACCAGTTCCAATACTGTAATATTCCCAATTCCTTCGTCTCTGCTGAATCTGCTCCCAGGAGGACCAGTTCCAATACCGTAGATATTCCCAATTCCTTCGTCTCCGCCGCATCTGCTCCCAGGAGGACCAGTTCCAATACTGTATATATTCCCAATTCCTTCGTCTCTGCCGCATCTGCTCCCAGGAGGACCAGTTCCAATACTGTTATATTCCCAATTCCTTCGTCTTCGCCGCATCTGCTCCCAGGAGGACCAGTTCCAATACCGTAATATTCCCAATTCCTTCATCTCCGCCGCATCTACTCCCAGGAGGACAGTTCCAATATCGTACAACCCAGATGGCCTCCTCCTTCAAAGACCGCAATTTCCCCCCAGACGTGATCGATGATGCTCTCCACCTCATCTCCTCCACTTCCCACTCCTCCGCCCTTGAGCCCCGCCCCTCTAATCGCCACCAGGACAACCCCACTGGTCCTCACCTACCACCCCACTAACCTCCATATACAACGTATCATCTGTCGTCATTTACGCCACCTCAAAACGGACCCCACCACCAGGGATATATTTCCCTCCCCTCCCCTATCAGAGTTCCGAAAAGACCACTCCCTCCGTTACTCCCTCGTCAGGTCCACACCCCCCCACCAACCCAACCTCCACTCCCGGCACCTTCCCCTGCAACTGCAAGAAATGCAAAATTTGTGCCCACACCTCCCCCCTTACTTCCCTCCAAGGCCCCAAGGGATCCTTCCATATCTGCCACAAATTCACCTGCACCTCCACACACATCATTTATTGCATCCGCTGCACCCGATGTGGCATCCTCTATATTGGGGAGACAGACCGCCTACTTGCGGAACGTTTCAGAGAACACCTCTGGGACACCCGGACCAACCAACCCAACCACCCCGTGACTCACCACTTCAGCTCTCCCTCCCACTCCACCAAGGACATGCAGGTCCTTGGACTCATCCATCGCCAGACCATAGCAACATGATGGCTGGAGGAAGAGCGCCTCATCTTCCACCTAGGAACCCTCCAACCACAAGGGATGAACTCAGATTTCTCCAGTTTCCTCATTTCCCCTCACCCCACCTTGTCTCAGTCCCAACCCTCGAACTCAGCACCACCTTCCTAACCTGCCATCTTCTTCCTGACCTCTCCGCCCCCACCCCCACTCTGGCCTATCACCATCACCTTAACCTTCTTCCACCTATCGCATTTCCAATGCCCCTCTCCCAAATCCTTCCTCCCTACCTTTTATCTTAGCCTGCTTGGCACACTTTCCTCATTCCTGAAAAAGGGCTCATGCCCGAAACGTCGATTCTCCTGCTCCTTGGATGCTGCCTGACCTGCTGCACTTTTCCAGCAACACATTTTCAGCTAAAAATAACTTTAAACACACAGACAAGAGTAAAGGCAAGCAGAGATCTGTGTGAACCTGCTCAAAAAATACTCTTTACTCATGCTACTTTCATGCTACTTTATATTGTGAGAGAATGCAATTTTGAATCCAATGACAGAATGATAAAAAAGAATAAAATGAACTAGGAAAATAAATTTGTATGTGTGTTATTAAATCTTTTGGATTTTCATGACTAGATTACTCATACTTCATTAGTATTAATTTGGTTTGTTCTCACCAGTAACTTCAGTTTTACCTAATGAAGATAGATGAAAGGAATTAAGTAAAATAGCAATTGTATTATTAACTGTACACTTTAAATTTGTTTGGAATGGAGAAATTATACCCACCGGAGAATTGCTAAATAAAAATGTAATCAGCGAATATCTGCTAAGTGAAATTGCTGTTATTTGACAAATTTGCAGATTGTTATGTTTATAATAAGGGAAAACAAATCAATAAAACTGAAGGTAAAAAAAATTCTGTGATTCTTCACCAAGCTACTTTATATGATACCAAAGATCGTGCAACAATGGCAATTTAGAATCATGAGTGGTAGTCATAGTTCAAAATAAGACTTTTTTGAAAAACATTGCCTTGGGTTAACTCATTTTATTTTTATTGTTTGTAATTTTATGAGTGTGAAGACTCTTTAGTTCTTGATGTTTCTGAGTATCTATAATTGTTTTAACAAAGTATACTGCTTTAATTCTGGTTTTAATATGTATTCTCTATATTTTTAATGAGATTGGTGATAGTTAAGTCTCTTTTCATGAAAAACAAAGTTAGTAAGTTTTTAAAGGGTAGTAATTCCTGACTGGAGTTCCTTAATTTAAAGCAGAACCTCTACTTGTGGCTCTCCCTTAACTAGAGAAACCATGTGCTATGTTTCAGAAGATTATGCTTCAATCTCCATAATTTGAGCTGGCATTTAAATGCAATCCTGAAGGAAACCCACATTGTTGAAGTCACTATCTTTTGAATTTGATGTTAGCAGAGACCTTGTCTGCTCTGTCAACTGAAAGTAAAATATTTTATAGCATTATTCGAAGAGATAGGCACTCTGCCAGTATTCTGGACAGCATTTATCCCTTAACTGGCATCAGAAAAGTAGATTAATTCATCTCATTGATGTTTGATAGATCTTGTTATGCACAAAATTGATCATTGAACATGCCTATCTAACATACCTATGCTTCCAAAGTAATTCATTCGTTGTGAAATGTTTAGGACAACCTGTGAATGTAAATTGTGCTAAGTGCATACATATTCTATCTCTGTATTCCATTTGTCTCTTGCTGTGAATTGCTTCTACAGAAGCTGTGGCAAGTAACTGTATTTACTCTAATAAATTGCATTGTAAAATGCCATATTATACCACAATAAAGTGAGGGGGAAGTAGAGAAGAAAATGTGGAGGATATGTAATAGATTTGAAGATGGGCAGCACTGATAGTGAACTGAGAGAAAGAAGTAAACAGAAATCATAGCAAAGAGAACTGGATCTTTTCTGCCACTGAAGGGCTGCATTTTCCCATTCAAAGCAGGGACTGGGAGGTGGGACCGAACCTGGCTTACATTCCCACCTCTGTTACCAGCCTGGTAGGAAATGGAGGGCTATTTCTAGCTGACACTATGGTGTCAGAGGTGTGCGTTCTGAAGGGCCCAGCAGCATCAAGTACTTCCACTACTAGTGAGCACAAAATAGCACGAATAGATGGGATAGGGGTTTGTTGAATGCATAATGAAGTGATCAGTGGAGAGTTGCATGAGAGAACTCACTAGAGCTTATAAAGGGAAACTCTCTGTGAACCTCATTCAGCTGATTTGAGGTCAAAATCAATGCCACTCACCTCCCTTGATAAGCCATCTGACTACTTTGTTTTTTTTCCCCTTTTTCAATCATTAATTGTGTTGTGCTTGCCTGCCTCTGCTTCCATGAAGTAAGTGCATGATCATCCTGAGACTATATTACAATCCCCGTTTAAAGTGCTTCCAAAGGTGAGTGAGTTATCAGTATCTGAATCTTGCTGTTTGAGGGCATAGATTTATTGGATCCAGGACTATCCAGACAGAATCTCTTTATGGTCACCATTGTCCTTTCAGAGGAGGGGTAGCTCAGAAATGCTTTTTCTGTGATTCCATCGGGGTGTGGGGTTGGGTGAGCAGGGCAGATGAGATCATTACCCACAAGTTGAGAACTATTTAGAGTCATAGGAATGTACAGCATGGACACAGACTCTTCGGTCCAACTCGTCCAGGCCGACCACATATCCTAACCTAATCTAGTCCCATTTGCCAGCCCTTGGCCCATATCCCTCTAAACGCTTCCTATTCATATACCCATCCAGATGCCTCTTAAATGCTGTAATTGTACTAGTCTTCACCACTTCCTTTGGCAGCTCATTCTATACACACACCACCCTTTGTGTGAAAAAGTTGTCCCTTAGGTCCCTTTTATATCTTTCTCCTCTCACCCTAAACCTATGCCCTCTACTTCTGGACTCCCCAGGGAACAGATCTTATCTATTTAGCCTATCCATGCCCCTCATGATTTTATAAACCTCTATAAGGTCACCCCTCGTCCTCCTACGCTCTAGGGAAAACAGGCCTAGCCTATTCAGCCTCTCCCTATAGCTCGAATCCTCCAATCCTGGCAACATCCTTGTAAATTTTTTCTGAGCCCTTTCAAGTTTCACAGCATTCTTCCGATTCCTTAGGGATTGTTTAGCTCAATTGGTTTCGGAAAGGGAGGAAAGTGGTGGGCGGCTAAAAGAATGATTTCAGTCTCGGGCAGAAAAACATCCATGAGAACTTTATAGATGAGACAGGGAATAGGGTTTGAAGAAGATGGCTTACTACAGGGTAGAGAGCTATGAATTGTTTTTTACATTCCAAGGATGATCAGAGTGTGCAAGTACCTTAGTGCACATCATATTGTTTATTTTACTGCAGATTGATGATTATAAGAGTGTACCATGTAGAGCAATGTTATATCTCTGACAGTGATTTCTGGATTTCATATTTACTTGTTCATATGAGAATTCTAGAAGTTGTTTTTCAATTTCCTGTTATAATGGTGAGCATTGTTAGTTTCGGTGTCGTCTTATCTTAAAACAAAACTGTATCTAAAGCCTAGAATATTGAAATATCTTTGTGTCCAATATTGACTGCTTATAGTTTGAGCATTTTTAAAGTTTTTATGTAATTAATTCATTTCAGCTAGTATAAATTGAATTGATATTTATGTACTTACTTGTTTCTCAATTTGTAAATATAGGCCATTTTATTTGTCCTTTTTTCCAAATGAACATTGTAAATATTTAAATGTGAATAAGCTGTTAATTACTCTCAGAAACAACCAAGCTAATCAGTAAATGCACAGCGTTAATCTTTTCCCTTTTTAAATTTGCACAATCTTTTATCTTACAGCTACCCTGGATTCTGCTGTCAGAGCTGGAGAGCAAAGTGCCAAAAACTTTCTTCTGAGAGACAGGAATGATTCAGTTCCATCTGTGTTCTATGAAATGGTAAATATGGTAGCCCATAATGTTAAGTCCTGTTGAAACACTACCAGTATGGAATTTCTTCATGATCACAAGTCATTTCTAATCCTCTGATACTCCATAAAGTTCTACAAAGTTTCTTCTTAACTCGATAAACCTCGGACTATTGATATATACCAAAGATCTCAAAATGCATATGAAGTAAAGCAAAATGACTGCAGATTGTATGTGAAGTTTGAATGAAACAGTAGAAGCAATGGGATCTGGGAAAACAGATTGATCAATAACTGGATTTTTTTTAAAAAGGAAAACCAAAAAATGATAGCTGTAAAAGAGAGAAATTAAGATGAAAGAGAACATCTTTGAAGTAGGTGACAAAAGGAGGAGGGTGGTAGGAAAGGGATAGCTGAAATAAACCAAAATAAATAGTGCAATCTATCAGATTCAGTGAAGCAGCTTGTGAAAACTTCTCCAAAAGCACCTTCCAAGCCTGTGACCTCAACCACCTGTAAGAACATGGGTGGTAGGTGGATGGGAACACAAAACCATCCACAAGGTCTACTCCAAGTCTCACAACATCCTGACATAAAAATAAATCATTTCTTCCTCATGGGTGCTGGGCCAAATCTGTGGAACTCTCTCCCTAACAGTACTGTAAGTTTGCCTGCAAAATTTCAACAAGATAGCTCACCATCACTTTCTCAAAAGAAATTATGGATACAGAACAAATGCTGGCCTTACCAAACCCCAAAGTCCCAGGAACAACTTAAAAGAAGTAACCAAGGGAAATAAAAGGAAAAAATTAAACATGAGTAGAATGAAAAGGACTAATGTCAGAGACTGCATTATAATCCATTAAATCTGATGATGTTATAAGGGGTCAAAGGCAGAAATCATAGGATCTTATAAAATAAATACCCTGTATCCAACAGTCTCCTAATTGTTTTAATAACAAGATTTAGCTTACTAATGTAACTTATACCTGATTGGTGTCCTGCAAAACAACTGTATTTTGTTTAAGACTAAAACCGCTTTTCATTAAAAGCCATGATTGTGTTTTCCTCTATCACTGACCCAAGTAGGGCTTTAAAACCAGTCAATGTAATGGATAGTGGCAGCAAACTACCTCAGCCACTATATGGTAGTAGTTGGCAGCACAAGCACAGAAATGATCATATACTGTAAGGTCAAGAACAGCTGGATTAAAACATTAAGCCAAATATAAACAGGAGAAGTATAACAAGAAAGAAAAACATTGCTGAGAGGAAACCTAGAGTGAAGTTTACCATGGGGCATTCACAATTGTGAAACAAAATTTTCACTTATGTAGTGTCTTTAATGTAGCAAGATGTTTCAAGGTACTTTAAAGGAGTATTATCAGATCAAATGTGACACTGAGCCACATAGGGAGATTAAGACATGTTGGTTAAAGAGGTGTGCTTTAAGAGGTGTCTTTGAAGAGACAGGGTTAAATAATTGGAGAGCTTCAGGCATATCTGACAAAGCATCCATTAGCATCTGAAATCTAACAAGCTCAAACTAAATGTGTGTCTTAAATGAATCAAATGGTAAGTTTGAAGAGGAACATATCCTACGAATGATTTTGAGATGCCGGTGTTGGACTAAGGTGTACAAAGTTAAAAATCTCACAACACCAGGTTATAGTCCAACAAGTATTTGGAAGTACTAGCTTTCGGAGCACTGCTCCTTCATCAGGTGGTTGTGAAGTATAAGATTGTAAGACAGAATTTATAGCAAAAGTTTACAGCTTGATGTAACTGAAATTATATATTAAAAAAAGACCTGGATTGTTTAAGTTTCTCATCTTTTAGAATGAACATGTTGGTTTCAGTTCATGTGTAAATCGCAGAACACTCAAAAGTTACATTCTCAAGTGAACTTTAAAATTGGTGTCATGTCGGCCCAGATAATGCATTTAAGGTGTTAGCTGCCCTTAAATGTACCCACAAAAGCAGCTGGGGCTAAATTAAAGATGAACACAAATAATGTAACAGGTTTGACCAAGTACTTTTCCAAGTATTCATAAAAGGTACAAGCAACAAGCTCTGTTTTAAGAAAAAAAGCCTCAAATAAAATCAGTAACTTTGTTATAAACAAGCTGGAAGTCCTTGTCAGGCTAATCAAGCTCTGAACAAATAATTCCCCTGGGAAAGATGGTAGAATTCTGAAAGACACTAGGCCTGGGTTCAAGTCCCACCTGCTCCAAAGATATGTAATAACATCTCTGAACAGGTAAATGAGAGAAATAAGTTAAATAAAAATGTTTTAAAATGAGACTATTGAAGAAATTTGTGAAGCTGAGAATCATAATAAAGGAATAATTGTGCATTCGAAAGATATTGAGAGTTTGGGGACAGCTTAATGTGGTGTCTGTACGAAGTAAAAAAAAACAAGACACTTGCAACTAGAACATTAGTCTTCCATTTCTTGTAACATAATAAAATTTGTTATAGGGAGTTGATTTGAAGGCCAGCTTTATGCAAATAATCGAGGAAACATAGGGCTGCATTTTATAAGGGAGTGAACTGCTTGAAGGCTAAATCTAGGTCAGTATGCCGAGAGATATACTGTAGTGCAGGTAGACTAACGTGATTGAAAGTAAGACTTGTCCCTCAGTGAAAGAAGTTCCACCCTTATGATGTCCCGACAGTGCCAGGACTCAGTAGTAGGTGCAGCTGGGAATGCATAAAGGAGAATGAGCAATATCATGTTATCCCAGAATGATAAGTCATGAGATTTTAGGGTGGAATGAGCTCTGAGCCCAGAGAGAGGGTGGAGAGGGATGGGAGGCTGGGATTTGAAAGGCGGGCAAGGTTGATGTGACATCATGTCGGGGAGGGGGTTTGCTTTCTGATGCAGACAGGGAACATCCTGAATTAGGTGTTACTCTGACATTTGAGGCATTGAAAAAAACCTGAAGGATGGTAGTAAATCACATCGTGATGTTAGGAACAATGTCTCAGGGTTCAATACTTAGAACAATTGGTCTCTCACAAATTACCTGAAAGTAAAAACACACTGAAAAGTAGTTCAATTTGCACATGTTACCAAAATAAGAGGACATTAGAATCAGAAGAGACAATTTAGAAACTGTGGGAGGAGTTGCAAAATTGATGTAGATGGTCAGAATAATGAAAATGAATGACAACAAATATAAAGTGTTATACATGAGAAGAAAAAAATAAATAATATACCATGTAAAATGATGTTGAGATTGCTAAAAATGACTAACTTCATCTATTCTTATGACATTCAGTTACATTGTTAGGATGTGATTGCATACGGAGTGCAGAGATGCTGTAATTTTTTAATTGGACCACAGGGTGGTGCATCATACTGAAGAAAAAGAAAGTGCTGTTATCCTGCATGCTATATATGAAGATGTTGGATCTTTTAATAAAAGTCCATCTCCTGCAGTTTGCATTGTATGAATTAATGTTAGTTCTGCAAAATGTGTCTGCAGTTCTAGTTGATCAATTTTAGTAACTTTTTAGTGGCAAATCTTCTGTTCAATAAGGCAGAGAATAAAGATGAAAGTCACAAATTATTCCTGTTTAGTCTATTTTAAAACCAAATATTCTTGTTCGACATATGCCAAATTTAGTATAGTGCTCTTGCAGTAAGGTTCCAGTGGATGAGATTCCCAACTTAATGCAACAGTACAGAATTATAAGTGCTGTTTGTGTAACCATAACAAATTTTGGGGCCTTTAACAGGCATTAACTACTGTTACTTTTTATCATTCTACAATGCGGTGCTTCCCAAACAATTTCCCTTAGTAAACTCCATTTCAAGGTTTGAAAATTGGCGCAACCCCTCAGTTAGATACGTGAGAGTGGGGTCTGTTTGAAGAGGCAGCAACTGTTCTAATTTCACAACCAGCCAAGGCTATCACTGAGCTCATCACCCACTCAGGATTTAAATCCCCATTTTGGGAAGCCCCTCTATAGAAGGAATGAGCAAACAATGGAATCAGATACTTGGGCATATTACCAGTTACTTATTTTGTATACTTTGACTGAATAGGCCAGATTTTCCAAGGAGAGAGAGTAACAGTCAGATTGTCTCTCTGCTTATACCTTTGTACATTAAGAAAGAGTTCTGAATTTCTGGCAGGAATTTCTAATCACAACTCCTCAGAAGTGCAGAATATACCTCAAATCTAGCAAGTCCTTCACAGTCAAGGATAATTGGGAAGTCAAGCTACGCCCCTTTTATGTGGCTGTAGTTGTATTCTGAGATTTATCGTCCTGTAGCACAGACAACCACTTTGATAACTCTTATGGAATAATAAGTATGTCAGGTAAGTGTGAGGTTAAGGTTCCAGGTGAGCTCGGTGTCAGGATGCCAGGGAAATAGGGTCTGGGTGATTAGGGTGCCATGTGGGAAGGGTACCAGGTAGGTGATGGTGTTTATGGTTGTTCAGATGTATGGGGGATGATTGGGTTGAGCATGTTTGGCAAGAAGGCGAATGTCTTCCTCCACTCTACAATGTAAGTGCAGCCATCTTGCTTCTGGTATCTCACAGTCTGTCTGTTACTGCATCCACCTTCCACCAAAGTTCATACTCTCCCAGTCTCATTATTGCCTGTAACATATTGGCCATCACTGACCCCAAACTCTGACAATACTAATCTTGCATGACTCTGTGCTGCCTGCTAACATCCTCAGGATATCTCCCACCCTGCACCAATGGTAATATTAGCACCTCCCACTTTTGTCTTCTGTATGACCTGCTAGCTCTGATTACCTTGTCGTATTTTCTCAATATCTAGCTTGTTTAGTAAGTTAATAAGGTGATGGGAAGCTGAATGTTAATGAGACAAGTTGTGTCATTAACAAAATATTTAACCAGCAGTTCCCATCAGATTGCATCTCCAATGCGACTTATGAAAAGCATAAAAGATACTGAAAGTTGTTCTGACTTCAAGATGTGCCTTAGTAAATTTGTTGCCTAATTCTTCCACATATCTAGTCATAACCATGTTGTTCAAACCCCAATAAGATTTTGCCCAGTGTGAATGTGAGGCAGTAGAGAAAAAATGCTGGCATTTAGTCTGGTAGTGCAGAAAATATCACTAACCTTCTTGCAGCAGTGCTGAGTATTCCACCAGATGGTTGAGACCATACTGACCTGGGTAGCAATCTTGAACCACATTGGTAAGCTCTGGTGTTTTTGCATCTTCTACTGGTCCTGTGGTGAGAGGATGAACCACTTCTGCATCACCTTGTCCACCGGGGCCTTCAGCCTGTAAAGTGGGCCACCAGTCTCCCCAAACTTGCCATGTTCAGGGCAAATATGATGAATGATGCAAGGCAATTTCAGACTGATAGAACTTGACTGGGTGCTCAATGACCTTTTAAATATGGTGTGGGCACCAAGAATTTCTGGATGGCCAACAGTGGCAAGTACCTCTGCCTACAGAAAGTAGGAAAATCAGGCTGGCATTAGAAAGCAGGATGCCATAAAAGCATGGTACGTAGTTGGTGAGATGAATTTGGGTGATTGGACAAGAAAACTTGCTATGCCTTCCAGAGAAACCCTCCATGAAACTTGAAAAAGATGACACCCAATTCCTGGTACATAGCAAATGAATTTACAACTGATAAAAAATGTCAACAAGTTTTGCATGTGAAATGAGATGAAAATCATCCCCAAAGTAATCTGCTGAACAAACTTACCCATGCTCTTTAAACTCAAGTTCAAAAAAATAATTCTGTTATCTCGCAGTCCATTCACTTTTATGCTTCAGTCGACTATTTGCCCAATCGGTGTAAAATCATTGCAGTTGATTCTATGGGCCTATGTTATATACTACATTTTCTCATGACAATTTATTTTTAAAAAATCACTAGTTTAGCCTAACTTCTTCACAGCTGTGACAGTTTCTGAAAAAGTGACCTGTTATTATTTACAATTCAGCATCAATCTCAGACCAGTAAGGCATAAAATGAGGTATAGTTTTGAAACAGCATATTATTTTCTTATATGGTTCAAACATTCTGTGCTGGCAATGCATACAATATAGGTTTATTGTTCTCCAAGAAATATCTAATTGAATGTTGCTCAGCAAAATTTATCTAAGATTAATTTTCATCTGACACATTCGTTGGGTTAAAGGGAAGGAAGAGAACAGTAAAATAATGATTGAATATTGGTGATGTTAGGTGGTAGAAAGTTAATATGCTCAATGTAATACTTTTGTGTGGCACTTTAATGGAGACATTTGCCTAGTGCCCACATTAAAATAGAATACCCATAACTATCATGAGCATGTAAAGTGTTTGCCAGGTAATATCACTGACAACATAAAACCTCAGCAATATGTTAAGAAAATTGCACATTTCCTGTCCACAAATCTTACTTCCATTTATTTTGGTTGTATTTTACTATCAGAGCTTAGTATTGTAAATTATCATGCCAATATTTCCCTCGCAATTTTGATACATCACTGATCACAATGCAGTTGTGGTCTCTGACTGAAAAAATTCTGTGTATTCTATGGGAAAGGTTGTATTTGATGCTATTGTATTATCACTGTGCTGAACATTAAAGTCAAATCTAAAATTGAGATTGGAGATGCAGTAAACAGGTCAGTAGCTGCCTGATCAAAACATGAAACCATATTAGCTCTGACCTCACTAACCTACAGAGGGTGGGTTTAGGATGATTGTGTTGTGTATGAAAAAGTATGTGTATTTTAAAAGTAAAACTTTTGCTAGCTAATACCTTTTGTCTTGTGCCAAATTGAGTAGTGTGGCTTCTAGGAAATTAACATCTTCCTGTATTTATGGCTTTAAGTTTAACAGCATTGATGATTATTGAGAATTTTTCTTCTCTCTGCGTGTCCACTCAGTATTGCCAATTCTGTTGTAACTTTATATGTAAATAATCTTCTGTAGAAACAGTAAGTCAAATCTGGCACCTTTGATACTGATGCTGTTCCAGATTTTGGATATTTCTGAATTTAGGTTGGGTAGTTCAGGCCATGGGCTGTTTGGGTCAGGTCAGGTAGTATCAAAGGTCACTTTGGAACACAGCATGGAATGAAGCACTAAGTGGCAAAGTTGGCAACTAGTCTGGAGCCACACTGCACCAATGCAGTGCCTAACCAATTTTCCAAGTAATTTTTAAAAGTTTAGCTCAATTAAACTTATTTAATTGAGGGTGGCACGGTGGCTCAGTGGTTAGCACTGCTGCCTCACAGCACCAGGGACCCGGGTTCAATTCCAGCCTTGGGCAACTCTCTGTGTGAAGTTTGCACATTCTCCCCGTGTCTGCATGGGTTTCCTCTGGGTGCTCTGGTTTCCTCCCACAATCCAAAGATGTGCAGGTTAGACCCGGCTAAATTACCCATAGTGTTCAGGGATGTGTAGGTTGGTTGCATTAGTCAGGAGTAAATATAGGATAGGGGAATGTGTCTGGGTGGGTTATTCTTTGGAGGGTTGGTGTGGACTTGTTGGGCCGAAGGGCCTGTTTCCACACTGTAGGAGTTCTAATTCTAAAAATTCTAAAATTAATGTATGAAAGATTACATAAATAGCCAGTTTTTGAAAATTGCTGGTTTTCAGGTAGCCAGTCTTCACATGCTCTATCTCTGCAGTTCTATGGAAGTCCACAAATTTTAGGATAAAGAGAAGGAGTTCTAAAACAGATGAGAAATTACTACTTTCAAAGGGTTGTGAATATGTGAGATTTACTACCCCAGAATTCTGTGAATGCCAGGTCATTGAGTAAATTTAAGAGGAAGTAAACAGATTTTAAATTAATAATGGGTTAAAGAGTTATGGGGAAGGACAGGAAGTGGAATTGAAGCCAAGAAGAGATCAGCCATTATCATGTTGAATGGTGAAGCAGGCTTGAGGGGCTGAATGGCCCACTCCTGTTTCCAGTTCTTACATTCTTTATGTCATGTTCTTATGTACATTGAAATAACAGCAATCAGATAAATTGTATAACCCCATCACATTCTCTCAACCATTTATTTTTCTGCCATTCACCCAATAATGATCAAGTATGGAAGAAAAAGGCAAAGTCACAAATAACCAATGTTCGTTGGAAACAAAAAAATGTTTTTGCAGAATGTTTTTCATAATCATGTGATCTATTTGCTATGCTACCCTCAGCGCGCACTGTTTTTTTTTGAGATCTGCTCTTGAGGGGCACTTTTTGATTGTTAGGGGCTACTTTTTCCTTCTCTCTCACTCCTATATTAGGTGATGCAGTCAGGTAGTGCATTGTCTTCTGTATTTGTATTAAGATACAGAATGGACATGCAGAGAGAAGAAATATTCTCAATAATCATCAATGCTGTTAAACTTAAAGCCATACAGGAAGATGTTAATTTCTTAGAAGCCACACTACTCAATTTGGCACAAGACAAAAAGCATTAGCTAGCAAAAGTTTTATTTTTAAAATACACATACTTTTTCATACACAACACAATCATCCTAAATCCACCCTCTGTAGGTTAGTGCGGTCAGAGCTAATATGGTCTCATGTTTTGATCAGGCAGCTACTGACCTGTTTACTGCATCTCCAATCTCAATTTTAGATTTCACTTTCATATTCAGCACAGTGATAATACAATAGCACCAAATACAACCTTTCCCATAGAATAATTCCTGAACATACTTATATATTCAAAGTTTGTGCGAAGATTTGTAGCTCGGGTGCTCGTTGTTGTGGTTCTGTTCGCCGAGCTGGAAGTTTTTGTTGCAAACGTTTCGTCCCCTGGCTAGGCGACATCATCAGTGCTTGGGAGCCTCCTGCGAAGCGCTTCTTTGATGTTTCCTCCGGTGTTTATAGTGGTCTGTCCCTGCCGCTTCCGGTTGTCAGTTTCAGCTGTCCGCTGTAGTGGTTGGTATATTGGGTCCAGGTCGATGTGTTTGTTGATGGAGTTTATGGATGAATGCCATGCCTCTAGGAATTCCCTGGCTGTTCTCTGTCTGGCTTACCCTATGATAGTAGTGTTGTCCCAGTCGAATTCATGTTGCTTGTTGTCTGCGTGTGTGGCTACTAAGGAGAGCTGGTCGTGTCGTTTCGTGGCTAGTTGATGTTCATGTATGCGGATTGTTAGCTGTCTTCCTGTTTGTCCTATATAGTGTTTAGTGCAGTCCTTGCATGGTATTTTGTACACTACATTCGTCTTGCTCATGTTGGGTATCGGATCCTTCGTTCTGGTGAGTTGTTGTCTGAGCGTGGCTGTTGGTTTGTGTGCCGTTATGAGTCCTAGGGGTCGCAGTAGTCTGGCTGTCAATTCCGAGATGCTTCCGATGTA
The DNA here is from genome assembly GCF_037043375.1 of Chiloscyllium plagiosum. NCBI lineage: Eukaryota > Metazoa > Chordata > Chondrichthyes > Orectolobiformes > Hemiscylliidae > Chiloscyllium > Chiloscyllium plagiosum. The sequence continues at coordinate 16,738,096 of NW_028270169.1, forward strand.
TGGAAGTGTGGCTAGTCCTTTTGGTTGTGGTATGTCCTCGTTCCGTGGTCTCTTCTCTTTCATCAACAGATGCCTAAGAGAAAGACCACGGAACGAGGACATACCACAACCAAAAGGACTAGCAGGCTCCCAAGCACTGATGATGTCGCCTAGCCAGGGGACGAAACGTTTGCAACAAAAATTCCAGCTCGGCGAACAGAACCACAACATACTTATATATTTATTACTGGTAGGTTGACTAATAAACTTATAAGTCAATGTAGTTAAGCTCTAAAGAATCAGGGAAGATCTTCTCTCCAACCTCCCTTGTCTCTCACCATTCCCCAAAAGCTGCTTATTTTCATATTCCGAAGTTGTCTGGCACAACTCTTATCTACTCACTGGAGTGAAAATTGTACTTTTTTACTGAGAGAGGTTGGGCTAGTCTGGAGATTTTCCCAATTTGATACTGAAAACTGTACCAGTGTGTTGGTACATGCTTGTATCTTTACTTTGTTTTAGTTTAAGAACAACTTAAGACTGCACTGCCTTGACAATAATGCCGTTCAATTCCAAAATTTTATGTTCGTGTCAAAATTTGTTATGTTCTTAGTTGTTTCATTCTATAGATGTGTTATGCCAACTGAGTCTTTCTAAATTTTGTTTAACCTTGGATGGGTTCTAATGAATAAATTGTAGTGCTTGGCAGTAGTTTCTATTTTGTATTTGGTCCACTGTAGCTATCATATTAGCATTGAATGCTGTAAGACTTGTAGCACACCAAGCATTTTGATTTTTCTCCCCCTCCTACTGAATACTAATATGCCAGTTGATATGTCAAGCCTTGTATTTGCTATTTCAGGACCGTGACCTTCCAAGGCTGATCAGAGGTCAAGCACACAGATGCATGGGAACCTATGACCAAAGAAGAAATCTTTTTAAATGTGTATCTGTTAGACCTGCCTCAGTTGTAGAACAAAAAACCTTTGCTGAATTTGTCAGTGTGGCAAATGCTGAAATGACACAGTTTGTTAATGCACTAAATGAACTCTGAATACTTCTAAACCAGTATCAAAAATTTGTCATTTATTTGTGTCATATAAGAAAGAAAGGCTGAAAGAAAGGACACTGTAAAATTGCAGTTTGAAATATGATTTCATAACTATTTCAAGACTTTAATTTTAAAGTTACAATAATAGATGGGATAAATGTGTTTTGTGAATCAACAAATGTTGATTGAACCATTAAATCTTTTATTTTAATGTTGAATACATATATTCAATGCTGTGTTACTTTGAACATATTTAAATGCATGTTGAGGAAAAAATGGTTCCATTGCAGGGTTCCTTTAAAAATATAAGATTCAGAATGCTAACTTGTGTTACCTCTTGTAAAAATACACAAACCTGTTCCAAATACATTCTTTTTCATTTATCATCAGTTCTTTAAAGTTCTCCTATGCAGTATTACTGCAGTGCCATACTCAAAATGAAAGGGGGAATTTTTCTCTGATTGAAAATTGGCACCCCAATGAAAACGTTTATGTCGGGCAATAAAATAAAGAGCAGCCATCTAAACTTTTAAACTTTATTACCACCTATATGAAATATACTGTTTCAATTTTATGCAAAGGATTTTAAAATTGGTTCCTTACTAATCTTATTGCAGACATTGGCTGTCAGCGAGTGCCTTATCTGATGTGTTATGATGTTCACAAAGCAATGATTAATGATTGTGACATCCATCGTTATTGCAGTGTTTTCGAAAAGTAATCAGTATTTGATTATAAGAAAATTCTATGTTGAATTTATATTATCCCATTAAGAAATCAATAACAAATTTTGTATATTGTGTCACATCCAATACTTTAAGTCAGTAAATTATTATTCATTAAAGGCTCTTTGCTGCTGCTTTTATTGTGTTGTTACTCTGTTGCACAAGTAATACTTTTAAATTGTAAATCCAGGATTTGTATTATTAGGTGTTTATTAATTATGCACTTGATATTTTAATCTAAACTCTTTTCGGCAAGAATGAAAAGCAGCTGCTGCCCTATGAATTGGGAGCTCACAAGTTCATTTGGATGTCTGAGATGAACACCAAGGAGGAAATAGAAGTCAAAAGAGCGCTAGATGCCACCAGCTTTCCAAATTTACTGGATGAAATTTAAAAAGTGGCATTAACAATAGTGTGGTAAATATGCAGAAATAAAGAATGATGGCACATTTTGGAGAACTGTGCAAAATTATGGTCACCCTCCTGTCGGAAGGATATTGTTAAATTGGAGCGAATTCAGAAAAGATTTACCCGAATGTTGCCGAGTCTGAAGAGTTTGAGGTATAAGGAGAAGCTGGATAGGCTGGGACTTTTTTTCACTGGAGCACAGGAGGATGAGGATGCTTTTTGAGGTTTATAAAATCACTAGGGACAATCACAATCACTACAGTGACAAGATTAGGAAAAAGTCTTTACACAGCAAGTTAATGGAGGATGAAATGTTTCATCACAGGGAATAGATGCAGCAGAGACCATTGCATCTTTTATGAAAATGATAGGTAAATAGTTGATATAGGTGAATCAAGGTAAGGGAAGACAAAAGGTAGTTTAGGATTGCTCTGCTAACGACACAAATCAATGGGCCAAATTGCCTTTTTCTTTCTATCTATTCATGGACTGTGCCATAAATTTTCCCTTTACAGTGTTGTTAACAAAATATATTTCTTACTTTCCCTACTTCAGTTAATTAATAATCTACCTAAAGAAAATGCCAGTTACAATAGGGGATATAAAATGGGAACCATTGATTGTGGAAAATAAATCAACTGAACTCATAGTTCAAAAATGCCACAAGCTAAAAACTAATTACGTCAATTACAAGTCTTCTATTCTTAATAATCCACCAGTCTCCAATGTCTATTTTATTTTTACAACTGGTTTAAAAAATCTTATCATTTTAAATTTATTTATTTAGTCGTTTGCAATTTTTTCAGGCAGCTTCACCATTGCAGAGAGGCTCTCTAGTGGCACATACAATCACATCAAATGAAATGGCTCAAAAATGGGAACAAGTCTGAGAGAGTAATATATGCTTGCCAAAATGTCTTTTAATTGCAACATATTAAAATAAATTTAGTGCACATTAAATGGAGCTGTTTTATTATACAACATCAGTAATCTACTGTCAGTAATATCAAAGAATATATCGAAGATAAATCTCTGCAGAAGTCAACCACTAGGTCACATTTCCCTTTGCCAGTTAACTATAAATAAATAATTACTTAAAACTTACAAACTGAAGCTGTATTATAAAATCTATAATCACATCTCAATAGCAGGAACATGTATCACATTTACGAAGTTATAAACTGGATTTATCATTGAATATGTTGTTCAGATGCCCCATTTATATTGCAGAGATTTGGCAAGAAGCTCACTTCATACCAGCAGGATGTGTGCACCTCCAAACCAGTTTTTGGTCATGTTCACCTCTTAGGAATTTAGTTGACCCAGACATTAATATATTGCAGCTTGTGACATTTATTGCACAAAACGGAAACCAGGACTTTAATGCCACTGAGTAAAAAAAAATGAGCTGAAAACCTGGCTTTCTCAAGATGTCAGCAATTCATCAAATTTGCAGTGCTTAACTCGTTCATTTTGCTCAAGTCTAATTTCTGTTCCAGTTTGGTTTCATGGTTACTATTAATGGCAACTATCTAGGGGGTGACAATAACCACAAAGTGCCATTTCCCTGCCACCATCTCTCTCAGCCCTTATTCTCCATCCCAACTTTGTGATAAGCATGTTGCTGAAAAATGTGTTGCTGGAAAAGCGCAGCAGGTCAGGCAGCATCCAAGGAACAGGGGAAACAACATTTCGGGCATAAGCACTTCAGGAATGAAAAGCGCGTTGCCTCTAGCATGGTTACTCCTTTTGATTACCTAGACAAGATCTGATGTTCATCACATAAGAGGCAGCAAGCTTGTGTTGTATCTCTTGGGATAACGCTCAATAAGATCTGGAAATTACTAGGATAACCTCTTTGCCTAACTTTAATGATCTCACCTAAGATTGAATAGATATTGCAAGGCATGTTTAATATCACCTTCCTTCCCTCTGTCCACCTTTGTTGTAGCTTAGTCATACAGCACAGAAACAGGCCCTTAATTCCAATTTATCCATGCCAAGTTTCCCATACTAAATTAGTTCCATTTGCCTGCATTTGGCCCATATTCCTCTCAATCTTTCGATTCACGTACCTGTTCAAATGTCTTTTAAATGTCGTAACTTACCTGAACCTACCACTTCCTCTGGCAGTTCATTCCACATACGTGCCACTTTCTGGGTGAACAAGTTGCCCCTTAAATCCCTTTTAAATCTTTCCCCTCGCACCTTAAAAGTGTGCCCCTGTAGCTTTGAACCCCTTCACCCTAGGGAAAAGACTTCTGCTATTCACCACCTATATGAAATATACTGTTTCAATTTTATGCAAAGGTTAAAATTACTCTTGGCATAAATTTTGTGCGAAGTGATTGTCTGGTCCAATCAGGGAGCCCTGACTGACAGTTAAGAACATGAGTGTCAGAGGTTCTGTTCACTCTGAGCTGGCTCTGAGGAAGCTGAATCAGTGTCAAGGACTCTCCATGTGTAAATGAAGGGTGACTTGGTGATGGGATACCAGACTCTGTGGTGTTATGTCAGTATCCTCACTCTCGGTAATGGGGAGATGCCATTGGCCAATTGACACAGTAAGCCCCAATGTCATGTGCTGCTGTCCCATTGCCATCAGCACTAACTCATTCTGCATAAACAACTATCCATCTTATTCAACTAATTCCTTCTCTGTTGTTACACAGGCACTTCCAGCATCATGGGAACTTCCATAAGGATAAGGCCCGCACTGGACACCCTCTGCTTCACTCCACCTCTGAGAAGAGAACCAGCGAATCCTTAGAAGATGTACTGGCATGGTATTCACCTGCACTTTTCACCAGTTCAGAGACTTCCGCCTCAATGGACGCTTGGTCTACATTGGAATCAGTTGCACAATTGAGCACGCTGATATATCACCACAGCTGATTGAGGAAGCAATACCCCTGAGCTATGGCACACTGTCAGACTGCCAGAGGCTGGGCACTTGGTCAGTCCAGGCTGAAGCAGTGTCCCCATTCTCAACCATAAATGACAAGTGGCAGATGGAGTTTAATTCAGATAAATGCGAGGTGCTGCATTTTGGGAAAGCAAATCTTAGCAGGACTTATACACTTAATGGTAAGGTCCTAGGGTGTGTGGCTGAGCAAAGAGACCTTGGAGTGAAGGTTCATGGCTCCTTGAAAGTGGAGTCGCAGGTAGATAGGATAGTGAAGAAGGTGTTTGGTATGCTTTCCTTTATCGGTCAGAGTATTGAGTACAGGAGTTGAGAGTTCATGTTGCAGCTGTACAGGACATTGGTTAGGCCACTGTTGGAATATTGCATGCACTTCTAGTCTCCTTCCTATCGGAAACATATTGTGAAACTTGAAAGGATTCAGAAAAGATCTACGAGGATTTTGCCAGGGTTGGAGGATTTGAGCTATAGGGAGAGGCTGAACAGGCTGGGGCTGTTTTCCCTGGAGCATTGGAAACTGAGGGGTGACCTTATAGAGGTTTACAAAATTATGAGGGGCATGGATAGGATAAGTAGACAAAGTCTTTTCCCTGGAATGGGGGTCCAGAACTAGAGGACATAAGTTTCGGGTGGGAGGAGAAAGATGTAGAAGAGACCTACGGGGCAACCTTTTCATGCAAAGGTTGGCATATGTATGGAATGAGCTGCCAGAGGAAGTGGTGGAGGCTGGTACAATTGCAACATTTAAAATGCATCTGGATGGGTATCTGAATAGTAAGGGTTTGGAGGGATATGGGTCAGTGCTGGCAGGTGGGACTAGATTGGGTTGGGATATCTGATTGGCATGGTCAGGTTGGACCGAAGGGTCTGTTTCCGTGCTGTACATCTCTATGATTCTATGACATGCTCAACTTGCACAAAGAGGCACCATCACCTTCCCCATTATCCAATTGAACATCTCGAGCAGATAATCTATGGGGAAGGTCAGAAAGGTAAGGAAATCCTCAAAATCAAAATTGTTAACTTTATCCCCAAAGAAATAAACTGTAATGTACTCTGGCCAATTTGCATTGTCAATGCAGCAATTTGTGTAGTTATCATGCAGTTGACTTTCAATCCAGCATGGTATTGGGTTCCCAATTTGATACCCCATTCTTCACATTCTCTTTTATGTTGTCCTTGTGGCCTCAATGACCTTTCAGCCTCTCTTCATTTCAATTAAGTTCCTTCATATTACCATGTGCTAACTTTAGCCCAGAGCGCTTGTTGGCCCTACATCCTTCCCATGATGACCTTGAAAAAAATCCTTTGAGATCTCCGGGTCCCCCTCTCATTCAGTACGAGGTGCCACTCTGCAATTGCCTCCTAACACAGTGACCCTTCCTTTAATGACTGTACCCAGACGTGAGTTGCCTATTTTCCCATGGGATGCCAGGAGTAGTCTCCCGATTATCATCCTGACCATTATTTATCAAGACTCCATAACTGACCATGGTCCAACTCCTGGACTGTAATCAGATGACACCCTTGACTGACTGTAGTCCCCCTTCATCCCACTAAGTACTGTTCTGACTTTCACACAACACCATTTTCTTCAAGCACATGCTGTGGAAGCTGCTGCCACTTGCTGCAGCCCTGATATTGACATAGCACCCTGCTGTACAGTCACATGTTCACTCCCTTTCTGACTGATACATTTACTCTTTGATTCTCCGTATCATTACAAGCTGCCTGGCTCTCTCTCCGCATTAAAAAGCAGGCTAATCAGTGAGGTTGATGCTCTGTAACTCCGCGCTCAAGATCTTGTGCACTAAAAAAGACAATACTATCCACAAAGCTGGATGCCTCCTAATGAGAATCTAAGTCAGTGAATGCTATCAAGCAAGATTAGACCCATACGGTACATGTCTTCATGTCAGCACAAAACTGTCCTGCTCGATCCATGAGATGCCTGGCTGATCTTACAGAAAATTGCAAGTGCTAGATTTTACCTCCAAAATAGAGGGATTATGCCCTGTATTGGTGGCTTTGTTAATCCAAGAGTAATCATGATGATGTGGTGAGGCTGGTGCTTTGCCAATACTGAGTTGTGTGAGTGAAAGATCGAGGACCTTAGTAGCAATGGACGGTGTAGAAACCTTGTGCAGAAGTTCCATGAAGAGAGAACGTAGATAGCCAGCATAATTATTCATGATTGGCAACAGACTCTGAAGAGACCAGTCACCAGGTATCTACTCTGGATCACCTCTCAAGCTTTTGTGCCAGCAACTTTCTCAATAGAGGAGAATTGGATGTATAACATTAATATGATAAGTAGGGGAATTCTGAGATGCAAATATATTGAATTGAGCTAGTTGCCACTCGAAAGCTACATTACCTCTTATTTTCCTTCTGCTTGAATCTCCAAAGTCCACGTGCAAAAATGCCACTCTGTCTAGAGGGAACAATGCTCGAATAAGATTCTGATCTCGGCATTTAAAGTTTGAGGGGAAAATTGAGTATTGTGCAATGCCAAGAATCTGACTTTTTCATTCTTGGCCAATTCAGTCACCTCATTCGCCATTATTCGCATTGCAATAAGGAGGGGAGCTTCTGTGCATGGTCTAGTATCAAGTAGAACTCCACATTTATTGTAAGTGGAATTTCAAATTTTTTTTTGTTTTAAATGCATTTTTATATTAGTGAACCTTATAGCATTCTTTACAAGATATAAGGCATGTTAAGAGACAAGTTCTCCTGAACATTTTAATCTGTGACACAATCAGCACATTTACTATCCACTGCTGGATGCCTTAACAGTGGACTTGTTGTATCTGTATAGTTTTGCAATAGGGATCATTTTACTATTGTCTTGCTTATCCAGTGGTTAGCACTGCAGCCTCACAATGCCAGGGATGCAAGCTCAATTCCAGCCTCGGGCAACTGTGTGTATGGCACATTCTCGCCATATCTTTGTGGGTTTTTGGGTGCTCCAGTTTGCTTCTACAGTCCAAAGATGTGCAGTCTAGGTGAATTGGCCAAGCTAAATTGCCCATAGTGTCCAGGGATGTGTTGGTTAGGTAGATTAGGCATAGGAAATGTAGGATTACAGAGATAAGGTAGTGGGGTGAGTCTGGTTGGGTTGCCTTTTGGAGTGTCGGTGTGGACTTGTGCTGAATGGTCTGTTTCCACATTATATAGAATCTATGTTTCTATCTATGGAAATAAGAATCAGCCATATTGTATGGGGCACCAGTTTTAAAGGAAAAGGTCTTACACACAATACTGTTTAAATGTACTTCACATATACCCATTTACTTAACAACTATAAACCATCAATCATTTATCATATTGATCACAACGTTCTTGCACATACTGCTTTTCTTTCGGTTCCAATAAATTAGCATAAAGGTTGAAGTAAACATAAAATGATCCAAAGATAGCGTCTACTTTTAAATACCAATAAGATCTGTATTGGCCCCAGTTGATTTTCCCTTTTGTTAATGTGATTGACATTGACTTAATCAGATTTTGGACATCTAATAAGACAAGTGAATAATTGTTGGGTTTGTAATTCACAATTTTATTCAGTAACAAGTAAGGTACATAAATGTATTAAACGTCATGAAAGGTGCAGACATGTCAACTTAAACCACAAACAGAACTGGTCAAGGAGTTTAAAATTCATTGCGTACTCATCAACATAAAAATTCTACATTTAGAATGGTCAATAAAACCTAACAATTGACTTGTTTATTTATTTACAATAAAATCACTGTACAAAATCGAGTTCACAACATCAGAAAGTGGCACATAATAGAGTGGATTACCAGTGTCTGTATGTGGAAGTTTTGAATGTGTTTGAAAGTACAAAAATTATACTTTGATGCACTTAGCTTGTTTGCACTTTGCAGGGATAGATTACAGAATAACTTATCGCAGCATTACAGTCGTCCCATTATCATGCTGAGGCTGATCCAATGTCTTGAGCTCTATAAGGTAAGTGAATGGCATTAATTAGTCTCCTGTAAAATTATTTAGATTATATCAGTTATGTTTGTTACTCACTTATCCCTTGAATTTAATGCAGATTTCTTTCTAGAGAAGTAAATTAGTCCCTCTAATGTTTAGGGTACGAGAGAAAGCTTGTGTTTTGATGTACAAAAACATATTTTAATAAAGCTATGTCTTATAGCCCATCATACTTTGTAATAGTGATTTCTGTGCACGTGCACTTGTTATTTTGTAATATTTATTATGTTATATTTCAAGGCAATTATTTTCACGAGGTTTATTTAATTAACATTTTATGCTAACTTAAACTGTGGGAGAAGGAATTACATGTAAACCATACTGACTGGGTGAAGAAGCATTTTCTTGTTCTGATGTTGGAATGCTAATGGGATGTATTGTAAATAGATTATGAATAAGATTATTTACGCTTTCTTCATTTTAGAATTGAGATGAGACTTTTATGATTTGATTGTCCAGAATTATATCAGGGCAGGGAATAAAGGAACATTCTGAGTTGCAATTATCAATGAAATGAAATGGAAATTTTTAGTATAGATGTTTGGATATCATGGACTGAATTTTCACTCACAGGAGAGGGTTAGCAGAGTTGCGGGCACACATTGAAAATTTTGTCCCCAATGGGTATCAGTGAATTCTGGTGCATCTGGCATTTTCAGATGGAAGTTTGGATGTGGGTGGGGGAGTTGGAAACTTGCTGAAATCCAATGATTGTCCCATTAAAACTCCTTAAGGAGCCAGCAGAAGGTCAGATGTTAATTTTTGAACTAGTTTTACAAATAATTTGTGCACAGCTGTCGAATTCAATATGGGAAGTAGCAAGGTTTTATTTTAAACTGGAAAAAAAAATTGCCATGAGGGGTTTTGATGAGGTATTGGCTACTGTGTTGTTTGTCTGACCATCTGGCCAATTTTCAGAGCATGATGCATTCGGCTGTCTGAACTCCTGCCTCCTCGTTTGTGCAAATCAGCTGCTGACCCTGTAATGGCTCCCTCCTACCTTTGTTGGCTTCGTTGAATAGGCATACCCACTATCCTTGGCTCCACTAATTGAGTTAAATTAGGGCATTAACATTTGAACAATGAGTGGTGCAGACGTGGCACAGGATTGGCACATGAACATTATCCAAGCATTAGAGTTCTGACACCAATTTGAAAATCAAGACTCAATTGTAATTTTCTGTTTTATTTTCATAAACTGAAGCAGAATATTAAGTAACAGTCAAAACAAGAATGTGACTGTTTTGAAATGAAAATGTTGTTGCTAATGTGTTGAACATTATCCAGATGATGTGGAGGTGCCAGTGTTGGACTGGGGTGGACAAAGTCAGAAGTCACACAACACCAGGTTATAGTCCAACAGGTTTATTTGAAATCACAAGCCTTTGGAGCACAGCTCCTTTATCAGGTGAAGGAGCGCTGCTCCGAAAGCTTGTGATTTTAAATAAACCTGTTGGACTACAACCTGGTGTCATATGACTTCTGACATTGTGTTGCATGATGTACCATTTATTTCATGTAAGAGTTATTTGTAACATTTGCTCCATATTATTGTCTGAAAACCAATCTCAAACGTTTTGCCCCTCCAATTTTCATCTTTCTTTCCCTTTGTTATCCTACCAGCATTAGCCTCTCTCTCTAAGGCACTTCTCCTCAGTTAGTTTTCACAGTGAATATTCTCAATCTATTAGCTATGGATGGCAATTACAAAATCATGAGCATGTTCTTCCGAGAGTAGAAAGAAACTGGATCGGAGGAAAGCTCAAGAACCAGAAGACAGAGATTATAGGTGATTGGCAAAAGAAACAATGATTATATGAGGGGAAAATCCTTTTTCGTAGTGAGTGACTGTAATCTGAAAAGTCCTGTTTGAGAGGATGGTTAAGGCAGATTCACTCATGGCTTCAAAAAAGGAATAGGATAAACACTTAAAGGAAGGAATATTTAAGAGCTAGGGTTGAGGGACTAATAAAATTGCTCTCGCAGTGAGCTAGTACAAACTCAGTGGATGGAATGGTCTTCTTTTGTAATGTGACCATTCTATGATTTCATGAATTGCAACTGAACTCAATTCTGTTCTCATTAAATGTCAAAATTGATGTATTTTACATTTCTGTTGCGGGTGGTGGAAGTTATTCTTTTTTGGCCATTTGATGACTCACAGAAGGGTTCACAGACAAGTGGTCACCCCTGGGGGGATCACAGAGTCATGCAGCAAGATCAGGCTCTTTGGCCTACATCCTCTGCCAATCTATCCCACATTTCACACTTGGTCCGGTGCTCATCTACATATTTTTTAAAGGTTGTTTTGCTTTCCTATCTCTACTACCCTCTCAGGCAGTGCATTCCAGATTCTGGCCAACCTCTGAATGAAAAGGAGTTTTTAGTCAAATGCCCTCGGAACCTCCCGCTCTTCACTTTAAAATTATGCCCCCTCATAATGGACCCTTCAACTAAAGGGAGCAGCTGCATCCTGTCCAGGCCCTCATAATCTTATATACTTCAATCAGGTTTATCTTGAACTTTCTCTGCTCTAATGAAAACAATTTGAGTTTATCCAGCCTTTACCTGAGTCCATTTTAGTGGCCGGTAAAATTCCAGCTGATATTTTTTTTAAATGGCTCAGTATTGCCCGATGATCTCTTTAACATGTTTTAAGCTAAACATTTTCATGGAGTCTGCCTCCACTCTGCAGCACAGTTGGAAAGATGCAGTGGAGATGAGAACCAAATTGCTGTATTGACCTCCAAATGTTACATGCAACTAGTCACATGCAATCATATTGCCACTAGTTTACAGCTCAGAATGCATTGTCTGCAATCAAGCAGGTGCAACAGCCCCAAATGCTTGCCTATCTCAAATTCTGTTCGCAACACGATGCATAAATCTCACTTCAAACGACCGAGTTGAATAACACCATGTTAAAGAAAACCCTCATTAATATTCTGAGTGTGAGTGTGAGTGCTGGCTGATGGATTTGATTTAAAGTGACATTTCAGACAACACTTCATTCTTTAATTGCATTTAAAAATAAAGGCAAATATATACAACGAAATATGTTCAACAAGTTATGTTACAGTGTGCTACTCCATGAGTCATTTGAGTATTTATTTGAGTATCATTTGATTTGTGTTTTGATGGCAACCTTTAATGTTATTAAGATTAAAAATATTGGAAGGTAATGGTAAAAGGAATGGATCATGTCCGGCAATATCAAAGCATATTACACCAGATATCAGAGTGTCATTGAGAACATGAGAAAACTCTTAAGAATAAAAGCTTTTTACATATGAGGAAATGCTCCTGTAGCAAGCTCGCATCTTGGCATCCAATGATATTTTGATAATCCTCAATTTCTTCCTCTCTATCGCTATGCCTGGTAATAATTCCAAACATAAATCATTCCTTTTTGTGGAAAAACAGGTTGCTTCTGTTAACATTTTGACTTACTTCTCACAACTTTAATCTTGTGTCTTAACATTTTACCAGCTAACCCTATTTTGGGGTTATTCTGGGGTTATATCTTCTAACTTTTTTTTACTCTAGGCTATAGACTTCAGGATTCTATTGTCTTTCTTCATACTTCATCCTTTTTTACACTCAGATTCACACTTGTTGTATTACTTTGCATCATTTCTAGTATCTGTTTGCGTATTTTCTGATCAGAATTGCCCAGGACCTGGGCCAAATCACTTATGACCCTCTCAGCTGAGAAATTCATATAATTTGGACAACCTCATGAAAGGGGAAGAGCACAAACAACTAAAAGGTTACATCAACTTCAGTAAAAATGATAAAGAAGTAGATGATCAGAACATATTGTGTCTAATACACTGGTCATATACTGTGTTGTAGCATAACTAATAAACTTAGTCATTTGGTCATGTAGAACTTGGGTATTACTGACAAAAGATACACTTTGTTGAAACTTTTCATAATTGGATTAGTATTCTTGTGAAATGTCCTGATGAGTGCAAGATTAAATGCTTCAACAAATGTGCCTTTCTCCCATAATACTTATGTTTAAAATATTTGAAATAGTTTGTTAGGCAGTTGATATTTGACCAGCTTTACTAATTCTGCTAATTTAAGTTATTAGTTGAGATAATCTAGCAATCACCACTATTTCTACTGGTCTAAGCTAAAGGGGCATGTTACCCTGTATATGAAGCATGGTGAAAACTGCTGTTCTTGATTTTATTGAACTGTTGGCCACCTTCACTGTCTTCAGAATTAAGAAGTTCCTTGGGCTTTGATATTAAAATAAAGAAAGTCAGCTTGCAATATTTATTAATTCATGTGAAATTTCTTTGTCATCAGTTTTAATAGTGGAACTAAATTGTTTATTTTTAAATGCATGATGCTTGGTGAAATAATGGAAAAGGAATATCAAATAGGTACTATTTGCATGACTTTGTCTCAAGGCAATTTTTAAGGGTGAAATTAGATCTACACCTGGCTTTGGCTCATAGCCACTAAAGAACAGATCAGTAAGATGTTAAAACAGCCACTAAATTAACTTTGATTATTGGTCAATTTGCCAGCTTGGTTGATTTCAGATCAAAGCTTTTTGCCTACAACAGTCAGTCTGGATAATTCCCAAAGCTGACTGCTGTCCCATTGGAAATTAAGGCAGTTATCAATGTGACTGTTTCCAATATTTCCTACTGTTCACCACGACCTGAAAATTGTTTGAGGTACAAACACTGGTTTTTGACCACCACTCTATAAGTTACCTGCAGAACTTTCTGTGGAAAAACAGACAGCCACTTTTATACCAAACATTTAGAAATCAGTTTACATAAAAATGGGAAAAAAAAATTAAAAGAGAATTCCAAATATAGCACACACACTTTTTGTACACCATGTACAAAACCTTCTTTTGAACGAACTGTTAAGTGGAAAACCTGGTTATCTTGTTTATTGATGTTTCTTGCTGTTAGATAATAAAAGGCACAAATTGGTTTGGTCAGAACAATGTGTAAGACAGAGTAGTAGAGTCAGTTTGCAGTAATTTCATCCACATTAAGTAGTAAAAGTAAAGTTGTCATAGTCCTAGAAGATCATAGGTTGCTTTTTCAATACAGAGAGAGTTGCCTGGTGGTGAGTTTAACATGAGGGTCTCCACACCTCCGGCAAGGGCACCTTCATGGTAACTTTAGCTGGTAGTTGAACTGAACCCATGCTGTTTGTCACCCTGCAGAGCAACCAACTGTTCAGCCACCTGAGCTAACTGACCCCCAATGTTATGTACAGACAGTTTCAGATGCAATATTATAGCTGTTACATAGAGTTTTAAATATCATTATGCATATTAAATGGAAGAGATTGGCGGTAAGAAAGCTGTTCCATTTTGCAATCCGTTCACTTATAGTACATATTTATCTAAAGGAAAAGAAAATTGGACCCTTCTATTAAATCTAAACAGAGTTTCATTAAACAATTTAGCAGTTTAAGTAAACACTCTGTGGTTGTGGCTGTGAATCCCAGGCTGGTCTTAACACTGATCTGATAATTGTAAATGTGATTTGGTTAACTTCTTGTCAAAAGCTAAATGTCACCTCAGTTTGGCCAGGCAATTTTGGGTGCAGAATAAAAAACTAATGTTTCATCATTGTTTCCAATAATTTTAAAAATCAACTCCTAGGGATTTCTGCCCTGGTGTTTTGTTAAAGAATTAGGTAGAATTGGGCTGGGAAAATGTTAAATAGTAGAGGGGAATATGTATATTATTAGAAAACAAGCTAGTCTTGTGCTAGAGTTTACTGATATCAAAGTGTAGACCAAGCCAATAAAACCACATGTTCCAGAAACGGGGGGAGAAGATTTTCTATGCATGTTATGCAAATACATTTATGAAAAACCTGGTGGAAATCTTCCTCATGGAGCATTTAGAATTCCATGTTTCTGAGTGGCCCATGATATAATTATTCATTTAATTTTAAGTAATTAAAGTCTTATGATATTAAGTCATGTTTGCTTCATTTCAGAATTTGTTTTGCCTATTGCGCTGATAATATAATGGAGTAAAATTTCTAAAAGAGCCAAATCAAATGCCGGTGTTAGGTTATTATCACTCTTTTCAAAACCTATTCTGATCAAATCGTTTTTTTCTATTGATCAAAAGCTGCATTAAATTTTGTTTATGTGTAGGGGACATTAAGACTGCTGTAGATCACTGAGCAGCTGTAATAGCTAAACAGATGGACTGTGGAATTTTAGTCACACATTATTGCACGTCTCATCAAAAAGTATTTATAACTGATGTCAATTGATTAAGTGCTAAAAACATTTGTTTTGGACTTTAAATGTATTTTGTTACAACAGTGGTACATATAGACTGTCATATTTTAACATCCCATCATCTGATTGCTCTACCTGAGACCTTTCATGGACTTTGAAATGGTTTTTAAAAGAGGAAAGAATACTGACCTTAAATGGTTGGTGTGATCACAGGACCACAAACTGAGGCAAGCCTAGGAGATAAATGTGGAATAAGTGAACCCATCTCTCCTGAAATTTTATCTTAGCACATTGAAACTTTGCAACTGAGTCAGCACCAAGGAATTCACATCTCTTAATTCACGATTACATGATCTTTTCACATTCTGGGATATGAAAGGGTCACCTGCCAGTTAGGCAGCTTTGAAAGACAATGGAGCCAGATTTAGGAATATACAAACAAACCATGTTTCAGTAGCTGCTTGCAGAGCAGAGCAGAAAGGAGGAAAACTTACTTTGTAAGAACAAGACTTGGAAATCTTTATCTCTCTCCTGTTTCTCTCAATCTTGAAGGCAATACTTTAAGGGCATTTAAACGGTCATTGGATAGGCATATGGACAAGAATGGAATACTGTAGGTTAGATGGACTTCAGATTGGTTCCACAGGTTGGCGGAACATCATGGGCCAAAGGGCCTGTACTGCACTGTAAAGTTCTATGTTCTATATTCTATGATACTTCCCAAAAAAGCAAATTGAAGAACCAACCATTTGCAAGAACTCAAAAAAGTGTTTATATATTTTCCCATTGCGGAAGGTACAAGCCAACAATTAAACAACTATGGCCTTAGGTTAAATTCTAACACAAGGACTCTAAAAACCTTTAAATTGCTAGCCCTTATTCTTCCTGCCTATACTAAACACTTTGATTTTTAAACTTATCACCCGTGTCTGCATGCATATTGCGTTTTCAAATTATTGTTCTGTTGCATTAATAGATTGTAAAATTCCTCTTTCATTCAAAAAAACCTTTTAATTTTGATGAGTATGACTATTTAGTTGAAGTGTGTGTGTTTGAATGAAATAAAAATATTTGTTGCACCGAATGAGAGGAGTTTGAAAAAGGGGGAGCTGATCAGCCTTCCTCATCTGGTCATAACAATGTTTTAGACTGATGTAGCTCTGAAATCAAATTTGATATCCTCAGCTTTTAATGGTGTTACCTATGCTTGCAATTCTACCTAATAATCATATTTTAATACATTTTCCCATCAGGCAAAAAACTTCCAATTAATCTTTTAATCTGTTCTAATTTAAATCTCAACTCAGATCATAAAATGTAAAGGACTATACTTGCTTCAATATAGGGTTAATCAAAATTGCATTCCTCTAGATATTTTATTTGCAAATAACTGAAACCGTTCTGGCGAAAGGAGCATATAAATACCTGCAAAGTGAATTCCAAATAAGATGTTAATGTAATTTGTTGTTTTTCAAATGGACCTGTTCAGAGATGTTATTATACACCTTTGGAATAGGTGGGATTTGAACACATGCCTCCCTGGAACTGGGTAGAGACACTATCACAGCACCACAAGAGGGCCCCAAATTAATCTCATTCTAGCCTGGCTAAAGAATTTTCAGGTGTGAAAAGTCCAATTTAATCAATTAGCAATTGGAAGTAGGGGTAAGGTATAAATTGCTACAATGACATTTACTAGAATGCTAAAATAAGATTTTTATGTTAATGACATTGATAAGGATCCTTTCAATCTGATGCTGCATGTAGGTGTCCTTGAAGGCTTTTATAGATCAGTTTAGAGATACAATAAAGAAACTATGAGATAGAGGATGTAAGTTCCAAATTTAAGATGACAATTTAATCAGTATTTGATCAATACGGATGTAATGGGCAATTTAGTGCTTTATTTGTTTCAGGGTTAGGCCAATGGTCTGTGACATTAACATTCAGACTGCTTGCCTTAAGAATAGAACAAAGGTATTTTGTAGTGAATAGAATTACCACACTATTGAATATTGTACAGCAAGTAGATTATAGTGTGTTACAAATTTGTTCCCCAAATTATCCCCATCTAAGTAATATATAACGGTTCTAAATGAAAATTAATAAAGCAAATAACTTCTGTACAAGTAATTGTATGTCAGTGAGACACCAAGAAATTTGGTAAATCTAAAGCTTGCAGGAGGATATATCTTGTTAAAAAACTATGTGTAAAATCAACTTAATTTAAAAAAAAAGATTTTATATCATTATCTTAGTGGTATATATTAGTAGTAGACTGAGGCATCTGTCGGGGGGGAAGAAATTACTGTTCACTGATTAATTCCATTTGGCTGTAGTTCCTAGATCCCAACAAGTTGAATTTAATGCCATTTGGTGTTGTGTAGAAAGGACACATTCTCAATAGGTGGCATGTATGTAATGATAAGTTAATAAGAAGGAATTGTTAAGGTGGAACCATTGTATTAAGTAACAACTACAGAAGTGTAAAGCCATATGGATAATTTTTCTAGATGTTTATCCTGAATTTGTTCCTTTGTGATTGTAGCACATGTTCTGATGTGTTTTGTACTGACATGAAAGTTGGAGGATCAAAATTGAGATTCTCTATTTAAAGGTTAACTACACTGATCATGAGACATTAGTGGACAGACTGCATGAAGTGCTTTCAAAGATTTTAAGAGTGTGCAGCCCTTTGAGAACTTAGGCATTGCATTGATCTTACAACCTTGGTTAGAAATAATTGTACATGCAATCCTTGGTCCACAGTTTGTTCTATTTTATGTCCATCTGCTAACATTTGATAAAAGTCTCACTGTGAGGTCTATTACTGAGATTTTGATCTTATGTTATAAAGTACAATAAGATCTCCAGTTAATTGACAAGCTATGCTTTGCTTTTAAAACTGGAGTTATCTGCAATCTCCAGCATGTTCTGGATGTCTGCTGATTAAACTTATCATTTCAGTTTCAAAAAGTGTACATTTCTATGTTACCTGGCAGTCTTGTACACTAGTTAAAATTTTATTCTGATGCTCGCAGACATGGAACAGAAGAATATTTTGAAATAAGCAACCTTGTAACCACAGAATTACTCTTCTTTTGCTAATCTGTTCACAGTTCATTGTTTGAGGGTTGCATTGAACAATGATAAACCTCAGCATCCTTCTTATGAGCTAGTAAACATTATGCTGCCATTCTGTAACTGTGATATCTTCACAGAGCTTATTTCTGTTACTTTGTTCATCGTAATCAAAATTCTTTAGTAAATTGAACCCTCGCATATCTTACTGTTACTCAACCTTGTAGTTTCCTCAAAACTACAGCCAACCCAGCTGATGGTACAAATTGCCTGAATTAATAGATACTTGTTTCCGGTTAAATTTATAATCCATGTAACAGTAATACTGCTCACAGCACGTATTTCGGAACTGATTTCCTTAGAACATTTTGCACAAATTGCAGTGTTGGCAGCTGGTTGTGTATTTTGAGGAAATCAGGAAGACTTTTTGTGTAATGCACTTTGGGTCACTTAAATCAAATTGACCTTATTTTGCTTTTTTATAGCTTAAAGAAGTGCTCTCATATCTTCTGTTCATTACTGAAAGTCTAAAAGCAGGGTTTTTGTTTAGCAGTGCTGTACTTGTCCTTTTTCAGTAACGTGTACTATAAGATTGTAGGTATTGGAGTCGGTGAGCTGGATTCTTTCGGTGCGTATTTGGAGAAGAAAGGTAAGAAGACTGCAAGCATGACCCCGACGATGGCAAGCATATAACCCCATCCAATCTGACAATCCGCTGCATGATAAATGCTGGAATTTCCGCAGTATTTCTGCACAAGGGGTGAGTTCAATCCGAAAGGATAGATCAGGAGTCCAGATGCCATAATAAACACTGCAAAGAGAAAAAAACAATTTATTCATTTAGGAGCTCCATTATTGTAATTTCTTCCCCAGTCCTCTGTAGCAGAAATCAGAATTCTTTTCATATGTTTCTGGAATTAAGTCAGTAACAAGTAATAGTACAACAATCCTTCATTTTAGGGAATGTAAGGAATAGCATTTTAAAATCACATGACTGATATGGTTGCAAACCCCATTAGAAACGCACAGTTTTTTTTGGTATGTTCCCTTATACTTGAATGACTCATTGTACACTTGCTTAAGTAAATATACAGCAATGCACATTTGTCATATGGTAAGTTGTGGTTAGGTCAATTATTACTACAAAAAAACTCCATAACATCGACACAATTTGGAGGAAACCATTGGCACAAAGCACCTTCCTAAAGGAACACATAGACTCTGACCGAACATCTCAACAATTAGACCTCAATCTGCCTTGGAGCGTGTGGACACCCCTCTGTAAAATATGTGGGTGGTGTGGCTACCTGATGTACAAATGGTTCCTTAAAACCTGATGCACTGAGTTTCTGCGGCAATTTCTGCTTTCACTTGCTCCTTAATCCTTACCTGGCTGATTCTGTGGAAAACCTTGCTTCCAACCCCAGATTTGACCATGACATCCTGCAGTTACACTTGACTCTCCAGTAAGGGCATCAGACTAGTTCTGCAGTGGAATACCAGACCTGGTAGCTAAAGGAATGCACCAACATATTAATCCAGCAGGTCTGTTGCTTTTTGGAGCACTGCTTATGAGCCTGTGGCAGCAGAAATGCCTTAAACCCTCTTGAGCTTCCAGCAAAGTCTTCTGCCACTGTAGGTTTACCAGACTCATGATTTCCACGGAACAGCCGCAGCACCCACCTCCCTGTTTCTAGCTTCGTATTCCTCTTCCATACATCTGTGATGCTGTGTTGTTTCTTCCTCAGCCCACCCACGATTGCCAGTCTGACACACCCAACCAACCCATCTTCTAGTGTCTGCTTTCTCTCGATTGCTGGGTTCTTACCCTGACATTGTCATGTGCTGTTTTCTGGCTTGTCAGAGACATCTTCAATAATCCCTGGCTACACCCTCCCACCCTTTGCAATCCCGCTTCGTGGTCAGTGTCAATGTGGCCGACTGCTAGGGAGTACAACAGAATTTCATTTTTAAAGAGTGATAATGAGAGCATGCCATTACATTTGGCAGGACCTTTGGTTTTAATGCATTTTGAAGTTTATCCTGTTTTACAAATCTCAAAGGTCAATCAATAGGACCTGACTGCTATAATCCTGAGCATTGCTCTGGAGTGGTTAAGCATATTGATCTGTATTTTCAATAATGGACTATTATAGCTGCTCAAAATTGAAATAGTGAAATTTCAGCTTCTCACATAAATAGTCACAGATAAATCTAACCTTATGCCTTTATTTTGGTTGCATCTATATCAAAGAGGCTCACAGAAGGATGCACAATAAAAGCATTTCAGTATCACTTATAATGATGGAGCTGAACAAAACAGGAATGTTTCAATCTGCAATTGCTCAGTTCACTAAAAGCGGATCATAACCTTTTATTAAATAATAGTTCGATGTCATCTAACCAGCCAGCACAATCTACAAGTAAGCAAGATCCTATTAATTCTGCGCAAACAGTGTTTGGCAAAGTGCATAGTTGGCAGACAAAGAAACTGGAAAAAATTAGAAAACACTTGAAAGCATTAGAAGGCAACTTAATTGGATTAGATTCAGTGATTTCTGATTCCTGAACCTTCCTATCAAGCTGCACATTTCTTGTTCAAGATATTGCATTTATACAGCAGTGGGTTTTTTTTTATAGGATAGAATGACCATAGCAGGCTGATTGCACTCCACTGAGATGTTGAAAGTGAGATGTCTAGCTGGCTCACTGAGTCTCATGTTCATCCGACTCGAGGAGATGTGCACGTCAGGTGAATTGGTCATGCTAAATTGCCCATAGTGTTAGGTGCATTAGTCAGAGGTAGGGGAATGGGTTTGGGTGGGTTGATCTTTGGGGGGTCAGTGTGGACTTGTTGGGCCGAAGGGCCTGTTTCCATACTGTAGGGAATCTAATCTAATCTAGATGCTGTCACAGAACCTATCTGTCAAGTCTCTGCAGCAGACTGCTCAGGACTGACTCCATAGTGTGCAAGGTTTTTATTTCCCCAAAAGGTATCAAATAAATTTCGGCTCCACAAACATTCTCTTTTTCAAAGGAGGAAGTACTTTGAACAAGAGGTTTTTTACACGAGAATCTCCTTTTTAAAAGTTTAGAGCAGGTTTAGTGAGGTTAGAGTGATAGCACCTTAGACACTACAGACAGAATTTTAACCCTGACACACTGCTTCTGACAGAGGACCTGGAGATGGGTGTCATTTCTTCTCTCACTTTTGGCTGACTCCTATGTGATGGCAATTAACATTTTCTAATCAACCTGTTCAGAGATGTTAGGATACACTGTTGGAGCAGGTGGCTGTTGAACCCAAGTTCAGAGATAGGGGCACTGCCACTCTGCAAAGAAGCACCCACAATTAACACATACATCATGGCGACATACGCAGGAGCCACGTGCAATCCGTACCACTTACTGGCTTCTGAAATTATCCCTGTCAGGAGAATGATGTTTAAAAAGGGTGACGTGGTTGAGGTGCAGGATTGGGACGTGGAGTTTCTCTGGGCGTTAGGTCCCTGCATTTGTTTTTGCTTATCCGTTGGGCTCTCACCTCTGAGATAGACGATTGTGGCTTCATGCCCCCTTTCAGCACACCAGCTGACCCGATGCCGTACGGTGCTGCCAAGGGCAGCTCCATGTCTATGAAGGACTATTCAAAGGAGCAGGAGGGGAGCACCAGAAATGTTCCAATCCCTTGAAATGGGCAATGCCTTACTTCTGGTAACACAACTCAAATCACAAGCAGATGAAGTTTATTTTAGCAGAATGTGGAAAACGTGATTCTTGGGCTTTACATTTTGGAACAAAGGGTCTCAAGTTGCCAGAGTCTTTTGGATAGGATAAGTACCCTTTTGAATTGTTAAAGATTGAGGTAAATATGTGTAAAAATTGTGGTGTAGTCTGTGGGAATTTGGTGTTCCTAGCTCGGGTAATCTTAATTTTAATAATCTCAAAACCGGGTCTAAACTAAAGCTTCACTAATAAAATTTCCATAGTTCCAGAGGACTGCTCTCTCAGTAGAGAGAGATGACTGCTGGTGATTTAACTTGTGGGGTATGACACCTCAAGTGAGAGGGGGTGAGTTTGAGAAGATATGACCTTCATGGTGACCTCAACCCGTACAGGAATTGAACCCATGCTGTTGCCGTCACTGAGCATCACAAACAAGCAGTCCAACTAAGTGATTTCCCCCCCAACATACATACACCCCCACCCACCAAGAGTGGCTAGACTTCAAAATCACTTCACAGGCTGTAAATACTCTCTGGTCAAGGAGGTTGCAACATGTGAGTCTTTTGTTTCCACATCTAAGGTTAATTCAAGCAAGAGTCTAGAGCAATTGAACTTTGTGGTCTACAAGAGATGCTTCATTTCCAGTGGTGCAGCAAAATCAATGCACTGTTCCTGGCAAGATGTTATGGCCTCATCTTTGTAAAACAGTCCAACACCACAGTAGATCTGCTGACACTGAACTTGTGTTGTCTGTTTCTTTGAAGATTGTTTGGCAGAGAGCAGTGATTGATGGAAATTAAGCCGCCTACGCCAATAGCAAGCAAATGGCAGGGCAATCTTGAAGGCACAGACTATAACAGCACAGCTCTCCAGTTATGATGAACATTTCCAGAACACTGGATCAGATTCAACTGGAGGAGTTTTTCTAAAGTGGGACAGCTCATTTCAGGACAGTTGTGAAGGGAAGATGAAAGAAGTATATATGTGCTGCCTGAGAGGGTGGTAGAGACAGGTACTCCTGCAACATTTAAGAAGCATTGGGCAACTACTTAAAATATCAGGGCATAGTAGGCTATGGACCAAGTGCAGGTAAGTGGGATTAGTATAGTTTGGTGTTAATTGGTCGGCGTGGACATAGTGGGCCGAAGGGCCTGATTTTATGCTCCATGACTTTATCCAGAGGAAGCCCGTATGTGAATGTCCCCAAGGCGCGAAATTTACAAAAGGGTGCTGTATTTGTTGAAGTACATTGACAGCTTATACCTCGTATGACATTGCCAAATGAAATCATAGCCTGAAACCACATACTTGTTCTCTGATGAGTTCCTATAATATGAGGTTGTAAGGGATTGGTTCATTGCTTGAATTCTATTGCATCACAAAATTTCAAATCCCCAGTCAAACTTTTCAGATTGTCTTTTGAGCCAAGTGATAATTTCTTCATACCCAATTTGCGACCGATTCTGTTTTTCTCTCTAATATATTTTACTGATGGAGTTCAATCATCTAGGCCAGTTCCTCACTCAGCCACAATAGAATACTGCACACTTAATACGGTGAGACAAATACTCAGTGTTTTATAATGAGCTATGGTTAGGCCATAATCAGTTCCCAAAGCTGTCTTTGAAAGTGCAGTGCAAGTGGCCATTTGTACCAAGGGTGGGCATTCTCCAACAGAAAACACTAACACTGGGATTGCTGCCAGTGGGACATCCTCCAAATGTTGCAAAGCCCATCATGTGTTTGCTTTCTGATTATTGTATTATTCCTGACAGACTTGCAGTACAATAATAAAAAAAACAAAATATTGTGGATACTGGAAAATTGAAATAAAAACAGAACATGCTGGAGAATCTCAGCATCACTGGCTTGGCCAGCATTTATTGCCACCACTAATTGCCTTTAGGGCAGTTAACAGTTGACCACATTGCTGTGGGTCTGGAATCATATGTTGGCCAGACCAGGTAAGGACAGTAGAGTTCCTTCATTAAAGGACATTAGTGAGCCAGATGAACATTTAGGGCAATTCTGCCTCACAATGCCAAGGACCTGGGGTTTGATTCCAGCCTTGGGTGACTGTGTAAAGTTTGCACATTTTCCCTGTGTCTGCTTGGGTGTCTTCCCACAGTCCAAAGATGTGCAGGTTAAATTGTTTATATCTGTCAGCCAAGTATCCCTGAATGGACCAGATTGACAGCCCCAATCAGGGAACTCATACTCTATGAGGTCCACTTGGCTGACCTCATTATTATTACTATAAAATCTAGGTGAAGAAGCCTACGTCTGTGTATTGATTCTACCAAGGCTAGGAACAGCAGGAGGAAAGTTGAGTAAAATCAATCAGCAATATTTAGGTTCTGCCAGCTTTCTGCCATTCTAAATGTTCACTGCTTCTCTGTTTTTGTAATTTACCATGTTGTGTAATATCAGGTTATCATGAAAGATTTCCCTTGCTTCTAAGAAGTAACTGCTAGCTAGTCATAAACCTGTACAAAGCGGCTTCTTCACTTGCTTGTGTGAGTAGTTGATCCTGAACAACTTATTGGATTCTAATAAAGAAAAGCATGAAGCACATCATGTCCATATTTACTGCAAAACATTGTTATAATCTATCACAATACAAATCATTCAGCCGGGAGGAAGAGGGCAGCATTGCTTTCTTTGCATAGTCAAAGAGGCAAGCAGCATTTGTGACTTAAATGCCAAAAATAGTATTTTGTACTCTGCCAAGACAATCTCTCCTTTGTTTACACATGCTGTACAAAATGAAGTGAGACAATAGTGTGCAATGGTGTGTGTGCATCAACAGAGGTTTTCGGTGTGCTGTGTGCAACACATGATTAATTGAGTTTCTGTCTTATTCCTGTCTGCAATGCTGTGTTTATGAGCATGTGGTAGAGAAGAACAATCAATACTTAATTCAACATCTATTTCAGAATTGTAGGCATCAATCCCAAGAGAAGTTGCATAAAGGAAAAATCAACTCCCATTACCCACACCATCATTGGGGAATCTTGCTTCATACCTACAATGAAACCTGAGAAATGAACAGTTCATAACTCAGCAATTCTAATCTCTGGCATTGAAGTGGCAATCCAATCCAATGCAATACTGATGAAAAGGGTCCAGTAAGGCTTAGAAAGCTCTTCAAAGATTATATTCAAAGTAAGGAATTCACTATGTGAAATGTCACTGGAAGTCTGAAATAAAACAGAAAACTCTCAAAATGCTCAAGAGGTCAGACAGCACCTGTGGAGAAAGGAAGATCGAGATAATACTCCAGGCTAAAAACCTTTCAACAAGAGCATTTGCAGCGGTCTCTCTGTTTATGCAATCTGTGAAAAGCTCTGGCATAAAATACATTACAAATGCAAGCACTCCTTTCTTAATAGATATATTTCATATAACAGCATCTCTTCAGAGACACAATAAGGAGGGCTAGTTGGGACTAGAAGGTAAGTTTTATTTAATTTTGCTGCATTTCTGGTCATGTAAGTTGTTTTATATTTGAACGTATTATTAATCATATTAAATGGTACTTTAGTGGATTTTATCGAGAAAATTATGGAACAACCATTGAATGGAACATTCTTTATTAAATCAAAAAAACCCTGACAGTTATAATAGCAACCACAAGAAAGCATCTTATATCTATGCACGTGCTCAAAATCTACGGGGTGAATGATTTTTATTGATTGAATATGTCTTTCACTTTATTACATGGGACCCCAGGGACTTTAACCTGTTTTGGGATCTATGAGAATTACAGTGGTCTTTGCTATGAGTTTTTCATTGTCTAATCTGTATCATGTATTAGATGTGAATATCCTTTGAGATATTCATGGTTACTGCCAAAATACAGTGAATATCTCTTATAATTCTTCAACACCATAACTAAGCCATAGCTTCAAAGGTATCTACCCCTTCTCTGATGTTCTCTCATCTTACCCTAATGAAATTAGATGGTAGCAACACTCCAAAAGCTTGTGATTTCAAATAAACCTCTTGGTCTATAATCTGGTGTCGCCTGACTTCTAACAATGAAATTAGAAGTAGGGGGCACATTTTAAGAAAAAGAGATCTTGCTCTTTGGATTGAGATAAGGAGAATTCTTTACTATCATAGTCTGCGCAAACCTCACCCTCAGAAAACAGTGGAGACTAAGTCTTGGGTATATTCAAGATAGAGTTGGGTAGACAAGAGGGTCAAAGGTTGGGGAGAGGCATAGAGAGGGAAGTGGAGTTGATATTGCAGATCAACTATGATCCTATTGAATAGTGGAATGGATTTGAAAGACTGAGTGGGCCTATTCTTGCTCCAAAGCTTTGTGTTCCTATCTGGGATTTGAACTCACACAGCTCAGCTACTTTACTGGGAGACCATTTCCATTGGTGTTTGTTTCACAAACCTCTAATATAGCTGAATATATTCTCAGAAGAACTTTTCGGTTAGTGTTTGATGTTAATATCAAAAATGTAAGAATAGTTTGTCACAGGTTGACAGTATAACTGTGTATGTTTATGCTAAAGGGCATTTTGAACAGACCTCTCAAATGTTAATTCTGATCTCTCTCTCTCCCTCTCTCTCTCTCTCTATCTCTGCACCTTCTTTGGGGCTGTAACACTGTGTTCTGCACTCTGTTCTGCTACCCTAATGTATGGTATGGTCTGCCAGTTAGACTCGCAAAACAACATTTTTCATTGTACCTCGAACATGTCTCAACAATAAATCAAACTCAAACTCAGAACTCAACTGCCACACTACTGATTGGACTCTGTCAAACATGGTCAATCTAACTTTGACAGAAACATTTTTAAAAATCAGTGATCTTCTTGAACTGCTGCAGTCCATGTACTGTAACTTAACCCACAATGCTGTTAGGAAGGGAATTCCAGAATTTTGACCCAGTGACAATGGAGGAATGGCAATATATTTCCAATTTAGGATGGTGAGTGTCTTGGAGGGGAACTTGTGGGTGGTGTTGTTCCCGTGCACCTGCTGTCCTTGGCCTTCCAGATGGAAGTGATTGTGGGTTTGCAAGGTGCTACCTAAGGATTTTTGGTGAATTTCTGCAATGAATTTTGTAGGTAATACACACTGCTGCTACTGAGCATTGGTGAGGGAGGGAGTGGACATTTGCCGTGGATGGTGTCAAGCCTCTTGTGTGTTGTTGGAACTGCACCTATCCAGGCAAGTGGGGAGTTTTCAATCATACTCCTGGCTTATATCTTGTAGATGGTGGACAGGTTTTGGGAGTCAGGTAGTGAATTATTTGCTGCAATATTCCTAGCCTCTGATCTGTCCTGTGTTTATGTGATGAGTCCACTTGAATTTCTGGTCAATGGTAACTACCAGGATGTCAATAGTGGGGGATTCAGTGATGGCAACACCAATGAATTCGCAAGTCGGTGGTTAGATTGTCTATTATCGGAGATGGCCATTGCCTGGCATCTGTGTGATGCAAATGTTACTTACCACTTGTTAGCCTAAGCCTGGATATTGACCAGATCTTGTTGCATTTGAACATGGACTGCTTCAGTATCTGATGATTCGCAAATGGTTCTGAACATTGTGTAATCATCAGCACAGGATGGAGACGTTGGAGGAGCCTCTTCCTCCAGTGAGTTGTTTAATTGTCCATCACCACTCATGATTAGATATGGCAGGACTGCAGAGCTTAGATCTGAGCCACTGGTTGTGGGATAACTTAGCTTTGTCTATCACTTGCTGCTTATGTTGTTTGGCATGTAAGTAGTCCTGTTACGTAACTTCACTAAATTAACACGTTATTTTCAGGTATGCCTGATGCTGCTTTTGGCATGCCCTCCTGCGCTCTTCATTGAACCAGGGTTGATCCCTTGGCTTGGTAGTATTGGTTGAATTGGGGATATGCTATCACAGAATCCCAACAGGTCCACACTGACCCTCTGAAGAGTAACCCACCCAGATCCATTCCCCTACGTTATTACTCTAATTCTCCCCGACTAATACACTTTACCTAAACATCCCTGAACACTATGGGGAATTTAACTTGGCTAATTCACCTAATCTGCACAGTTTTGGACTGTGGGAGGAAATTGGAGCACCTAGAGGAAACCCATCGGACATGGGGAGAATGTGCAAACTCCTGAAAGACAGTTGCCCGAGGTGGGATCGAACCCGGGTCCCTGGCGCTGTGAGGCAGCAGGCAATTAAATTATGCTGGGCCATGAAATTGTGTTGGAATACAATTCTGCTGTTGTTGATGGTCCACATTGCCTCATTATGCCCAGGCTTGAGTTGCACGATCTGTTCAAAGCCTGTTCCATTTAGCACAGTGATCGTGCCATACAACATGATGGAAGGTATTCTCACTGTGAAGGTAGGACTTTGTCTCTGCAAAGACTGTGCGGTGGTCACTCTATCTGATTCTGTCATGGATGGATGTATCTGCAGCGGGTAGATTGGTAAGAATTAGGTCAAGTACGCTTTTCCCTCTTGTTGGCTTCGTCACCAACTGCCACAGACTCAATCAGGACCTGACTGGCTTGGTCATTAATGCTACTGCCAAGCCACCCTTGGTGGTGGAATCTGACATTCCCCATCCGGAATGCATTTTGCACCCTTACCAACCTAAGTGCTTCCTCCAAGTGTTGTTCAACACATGAAGGAACACTGATTCATTAGTGGAGGGAGGATGGTATGTTAATCAGCAGAAGGCTTTCTTGTCCATGTTTAACCTGAAGCCATGAGACTTAATGGACTCAAGGAACCTCAAGGCAACTCCCTCCCAATTGTGTACCATTGTGCTGCCACCTCTGCTGGGTCTGTCTGCTGGTGGGACAGGACATATCCAGGGATTGTGGTGGTAGTGTCTGGGATATTTTCTGTAACAGAAAATTGAGTATGACTATGTCAGGCTGTTGTTTGACTTGTCTGTGAGACAGCACTACCAATTTTGGCACTGATCCCCAGATGTTAGTATGGAGGTCTTTGCAGGGTCGACAGGGTGCTGTTTCTACAGATCAATGCCAGGAGGTCCCTCTGGTTTCATCTCTTTGTTGAGATTTCATCTCAATTGATACAACTGAGTGGCTTGCTAGGCTGTTTGAAAGTGGTTGACATTGCTCTAGAGTCGCTTAGAGACTAGACCAGATGAGAATTGCAGATTTCTTTCTCTGAAGGATATTAGTGAGTCCGATTGGTTTTCCTGACAATTGACAATGGTTTCATGGTCATCAGTGGGTTCTTAATTCCAGAATTTCTAAAAATTGAATTCAAATTTCACCATCTGCTATGATAGATTTGAATCCTGGTCCCCCAGAACATTAGTTGAGTTTCTGAATTAATAAACTAGTGATAATACCATTAGGCCATTGTCTATACAGCGCACTCAGCTCCTGGATTAGATGTTGTGGGGTTTTAAGAAGGGCTGTATGTGACTGTAACAAGTAATTCAAAAAGGTAATAGCATGGTATTGTTTATTGTGAGGGAAGTAATAATACAAAAGCAGGTCGCTCTCTAGTTATACAGAGCACTGATGAGACCACACCTGGCAATATATAGCATTGGTTTCCTTCTTTAAGGACGGGTGTAAACGTATCAGAAGCAGCTCAGAGAAGGTTTACTCGACTATTACCGAAAATGGATGGGTTATATTATGAGGAAAAGATAGGCAGACTAGAATTTACAAGGGTAAGATGTAGTTTAATTGTAAGGTCCTGAGGGGGTTTTGACAGAGTGGTTGTGGAAAGGATGAGTGGAAATTTCTCAGCCCCTGAATGATTTTGGCAATGGAGAGTCAATCAGAAAACTATGGTGAAAACAGAAAAATGAGATTCTCGACACTACAGAGAAATAGTTTATCAACCGAGGTTTTAACAGCTCAATGCCAATCTCACTCGTGAGCAGCAAGGGGTCTATTTGAATATATTAACAGCTCATTATTAACTAATTGTCATTTTTTTTTACACACAGTTTGCTATTTTCCCAGGCAGTGGTGAGGAACCATCCATGCCTGTTCTTAACATGAAAGTCAGAGCAGGAGCCTGGCAGCTCCCTCTGGGATGATAATGTGTGGTGCTGGAAAAAGCACAGCAGGTCAGACAGCGTCCAAGGAGCAACAGAAATGACGTTTCAGGCAGAACCCTTCTTGAGGTTGACTCTCCTGCTCCTCAGATGCTGCCTGACCTGCTGTGCTTTTTCCAGCACTACGCTTTATCAACTCTGACTCTCTAGCATCTGCAGTCCTCACGTTCTCCTATTTTCTCTGGGATTCCATCTTAGCCAGCATCCCCCCAACATCTCAGGTATGTTCCACTGGCAGTGACAGCCTTGCCCATGTCGGGTGGCATCGAACAAAGACCAGCCTCATCACCGCCTTCAAAACTCTTTTCAAAATGGAGTCCTCGAATGTTTTAAAGGCAGAGGTGGCTGGATTCTTGAGAAAGGTGTAGATGGGAATATGGAGTAACCATGATCATACTCAACGGCAGAGCAGGCTTGAGGGGCTGAATGGCCTAATTTGTGTATTGTATGCAAGTTCCTTTGAAAGCAGAGGGCAAACACTGGAATAGCGCAAACAACAGATGATCAAACTTTACAATGAAATGTAATGACTCAGGGTTTAAACTTACTCAATAGATGGCCTTTGAAAGTTTAATACATTGATGAACCTGTTTATCCCAGTCAATAGGCACATACCATACCGGAGGAGCTGGATCATGTTTGTGTGTTGTGGCAGACATATGCTTGGACATCTAGTTTTCATCAGGAGTAATAGAATAGCCTGAAATGTTAGTGGGTTAGAAGAGGCGAATTTAGAGGAAACGAAGGTGCAGATAAAATTGTTTGTTGATAAAAGCCAGGGTCTGCATTTATTAAACATGCCGGGTTTGGCCGCCACCATTCAGGAGAGTGGCTGCGCTGTCCCTCAATTATGAAAGGGTATTTGACAAGACCTGTGGTTGCAACACTAGAGTGAGTAATTGTCCAAGCCTTAAACCCTGTGGCAAAACTCAATGTTGCACTTGATTTGGCAATTATGGAACAGCCAATGCACCTCTTTATTTAAGTTACATTGTTGAAACACTACGGAAATAGTCTGTTTTCTATCAATATTCTACAGTCTTTCAAGATGGAAGTAGATTTGAATTGCTGTGAAAGGATGTATTGCTTTGAAAATGGATGGAAGTCTGGCCTGAATTTTCTGTTGCAATTTCCAGTTCTCTGCAAAACACATCCAGCATGCAATCACAATTATTAGCATTCTGGCTGTATGCAAAATGACACTATGAGCAATGTAACCTTTAGGTCAATCAGATTTTTTTTAAAGCAGAGATGGGGTGTGGTAGAGGGGAGGTTTGGGAGTGTGTAGGTTGGAACCTGTGATATTTACTCCAGTATAAGGACAGACATGATTGGCATTTGCCAATGGTCATATTTCTAAGGTGGAATAAACTTGTTCATTACAACCTTGCCACAGAAAACCGATTTCCAATTTATCACAGCCCTACCTGCTTGGTATGCACATTATTGCACGTACTTAGTCAGAGATGATCATTTCTCTAATGTGACCCTGAAACTGAATTAATTACATTTTCTGGCAAAATGAGTTTATAGTTGCAGTATTTTGTTTACAGTGGAAATATTCTCCTTTTTAGAAAAAATAGTTATGTTGTTTAAAAAAAATCAATACCTACTCTCAAAGTACATTTGTATTCCTAATGGTTTCGTTTAATAAAGCATATTAAAAGTGAAAGGTTTTATTTACATTTTCTATTTAGGCCTTAATGCAATGCAACACTGATGAAGTATTGCACCTTACTGAAGCAGGTTATAAATGGCTGAATATAACAAATCATTAAGCCTGTTTTCAATTTTTGTAATGAAAACAAATTACATTTGGCCTGTGTAGTTTCTCTTCAAGAACTGAATAGTATTGCAATACTTCCCCTGTGCTTTATTTGGTAAATCTATGATGCGGTATTTTTGGATTCCAATAAATATATCTCCTCCTTGAACACACTACTTTAGGATAATGGGATTAATCTTGCTTTATGTCAGTTGGTGGTCAGTAGGTCGCTCTCTCAGCTCTGAATGAAAAGCCTGTGGGTTCAAGACCTCCTTAAGGATCTCATGAAGTGTGTCTTGTGTACAAGCGTCGAGACGATGCTCAATGCAGCTCTGAGGATGTGTTGTACTTTTGGTGGTGTCATCTTTCAGATAAGACTTTAACCCAACTTTCTCAGGCAGGCATAAAGAAATCTCATTTCAAAATGAAAGACCAGGAGGGATACTCCCAGTGACCTGGTCAATATATATCCCCCAATTAACATCACTTACAAAAACAGATTGTGGAACCATTGTCATATTGATATGTGTGGTAGCATACCATGTACAAATTGGCTGCTGTGTTTCCTACAACAGTGTCTATAAAGTACATTGGGATGTCCTGAGGTTGTGAAATGTGCTATTTAAATGCACACTTTTTGTAATGTCTCTGCTATTGATGTCATTGTCACAATGCAACCATTGAATTATACAACTGTACAAACATAGAGCATTTGGTTCATCATGTTTAAACGACCTCGTTGCTATGCAATTCGAGACTAATCATACTGCTTCCCCAGAGCTTTGCAACTTTCTTCAGTTATCCCTTCAAAGATACAATGCCCTGTGCTGCATCCATTCGCTGTAAAATATTTCATTGTCCGCTCAGCCCTATGTATAGAAATTCCCCTGACCTCTCTCCTCACTAGATTGGTAGTCAATTCAAACTAATGACCTCTGATTACCCACAACAGATGAAAAGCATTTTCCATATTTGATTTATCAAAGTTTTTCAAAAGTTAAAAAAATATTTTATTAACTTTCCCCTTAGCCATGCACCTGTAGTCTTGGGATCTCCAATCTATAGATTTTCATCTCTGTTATCATCCTGGTCAATCTATGCTCTCTTTGGCTTTAACACTGGTTTGCAAGACTACCAGGAACTACACACAGCAATGTTTTGCACTCAAAGCTTCTTTTTACAAAAGCAAGACCCTCTACTTTAAAAAGAGATACTTCTAATGAATTTCTTTATGGTTTTAGATTCTAACAATCTCTCCCTTTCAGCAACTCTGCATTTGAAGTGTAAACATTCTTTGTCCATCTAGATTCTTCAGTGCCTTCTCATTGAGCATGTGTTCCGAGCCCTTTCTTTGAGTCAAGAACTAACCATTTTTACTCTTCCAAAAATTATGGTGTTCAAAATATTATGAATAGCTGCATATCCTGTGCAACACTTTGTTAACAGTGTAACATCCAACCTTTTTAGCGAGAAGTATGAATCAGTAACAGCCTGTCCTTTACTGACTATGTGAGGTGCTGCATTTTGGAAAAGCAAATCAGGGCAGGATTTATACACTTAATGGTAAGGTCCTGGGGAGTGTTGCTGAACAAAGAGACCTTGGAGTGCAGGTTCATAGTTCATTGAAAGTGGAGTCACAGGTAGATAGGATAGTGAAGAATGCATTTGGTATGCTTTTCTTTATTGGTCAGTGCATTGAGTATAGGAGTTGGGAAGTCATGTTGCGGCTGTACAGGACGTTGGTTAGGCCAATTTTAGAATACTGCATTCAATTCTAGTCTCTCTCCTATAGGAAGAATGTTGTGAAACTTGAAAGGGTTCAGAAAAGATTTGCAAGGAAGTTGACAGGGTTGGAGGGTTTGAGCTGTAGGGAGAGGCTGAATAGGCTGGGGCTGTTTTCCCTGGAGCCTTGGAAGCTGAGAGGTGATCATATAGAAATTTATAAAACCAGAAGGGGCATGGATAGGGTGAATAGACAAGGTATCTTCCCTATGGTGGGGGAGTCCAAAATTAGAGGGCATAGATTTAAGGTGAGAGGGGAAAGATTTAAAAGGGACCTAAGGGCAACTTTTTCACGCAGAGGGTGGTGTGTGTATGGAATGAGCTGCGAGAGCAAGTGGTAGAGGGTGGTACAATGACAACATTTAAAAGGCATCTGGATGGGCATATGAATAGGAAAGGTTAGAGGTATATGGGACAAATGCTGGCAAATAGGACTAGATATATTTAGGATATCTGGTCAGCATGGATGAGTTGGACCAAAGGGTCTGTTTCTGCGCTGTATAGCTCTATGACTCTATGACTATTAGCACAAAATATTAATCATTGCTTTCTATTGTAATATAATATTCCAAGAGTCTCCAAAATTAACTTTAACATCAAATTCTTTACAGTGTTTGGGTCATTAAAATGTCGTAGTGAGATTTCAGTAGGATGATTGGAAATCGAGAGATTTCTAGATATTAAATATATCATTGGAAATGAAGATGGTAAAAGGAAAATGGCACTGAGTTATGGCATTGAGGAAAATGCCATATTGGATTTGGTACTGGTAAATGAACCTGGCCAGGTGTTATATTTGGAGGTATGTGAGCACTTTGGCAATAGTGATCATAATTCAGCTATGTTTATAACAACAATGGGCAGGGATAGTTATATACTGTAGGGAAAGAGGTGTAACTGGGGGAAAGGCAATTATGGTGCGATTAGGCAAGATTTAGGATGCATAGGATGGGGAAGGAAACTGCAGCAGATGGACACACTTGAAATGTGGAACTTATTCAAGGAACATCTACTGCCGGTCCTTGATAAGTACTGTATATAGCTATCAAGCAGGGAGGTAGTTGTCGAGAGGGGGAACCATGGTTTACTAAAGAAGAAGAGGAAGAAGAAGGCTTACGTGAGGATGAGGCATGAAGGCTAAGTTGGGGTGCTTGAGGTTAGCCAGAAAAGATCTAAAGAGAGGGATAAGAAGAGCCAGGAGAGGACATGAGAAATTGTTGGCAGATAAGATCAAGGAAAACCCTAAGGCCTTCTATAGGTATATCAGGAATAAAAGAATGACTAGAGTAAGATTAGGGCCCTGATTAGAGTGGTGCTGGAAAAGCACAGCATCTCAGGCAGCATCCGAGGAGCAGGAAAATCGACGTTTCAGGCAAAACCCTTCATGACTTTTGCCTAAGATTAGGGCCAATCATAGATAGTAGTGGGAAGCTGCGTTTGGAATCTGAGGACATAGGGGAAGTGCTTAATGAATACTTTTCATCAGTTTTCACATTGGAAAAGGGCAATGTTAGTGAGATTACGGAGATAGAGGTTACAAGATTAGATGGGATTGAGGTTAACAAAGAGGAGGTTTTAGCAATTTTGGAAAATCTGAAAATAGATACGACATCAGGGCTGGATGGGATTTATCGTCAGATTCTCTGGGAAGCCAGGGAGGAGATTGCAGAGCCTTTGAGTTCGATCTTTATGTCATCTTTGTCGATAGGAGTAGTGCCAGAAGACTGGAGAATAGCAAATGTTGTTCCCTTGTTTAAGAAGGGGAGTCGGGACAACTCAGGTAATTATAGGCCAGTGAGCCTTACTTCGGTTGTAGGTAAGGTGATGCAAAAGGTTATAAGAGATAAAATTTATAATCATCTGGAAAGGAATAACTTGATTAGAGATAGTCAACACGGTTTTGTGAAGGGTAGGTCGTGTCTTACTAACCTTACTAAGTTCTTTGAGAAGGTGACCAAACAGTGGATGAAGGTAAAGCAGTTGATGTGGTGTACATGGACTTCAGTAAGGCATTTGATAAAGTTCCACACGATAGGCTATTGCACAAAATAAGGAGTTTCAGGATTGAAGGTGATTTCTCAGTTTGGATCAGAAATTGGCTAGCTGAAAGAAGACAGATGGGAAATGTTCATCCTGGAGCTCATTTACCAGTGGTGTGCTGCAAAGATCTGTTTTGAGGCCACTGCTGTTTGTCATTTTTGTAAATGATCTGGCTGTGGGCGTAGAAGGATGCGTTAGTAAATTTGCGATGACACTAAGGTAGGCAGAGTTGTGGATAGTGCCGAAGGATGTTGTGGGTTACAAAGAGACATAGATAAGATGCAGGTGCTGGGCTGAGAAGTGGCAAATGCAGTTTAATGCTGAAAAGTGTGAAGTAGTTCACTTTGGAAGAAGTAACAGGAATGCAGAGTACTGGGCTAGTGTAGATGAACAGAGAGATCTTGGTGTCCTGGTGCATAAATCCCTTAAAGTTGCCATCCAGGTTGATAGGGTTGTTAAGAAGGCATATAGTGTGCTGGTGTTTAATGATAGAGGGATTGAGTTTTGGAGCCATGAGGTCATGCTTCAGCTGTACAAGACACTGGTAAAGCTACATCTGGAATATTGCGTGCAGTTCTGGTCACCGCATTATAGGAAGGTTGTGGAAGCTTTGGAAAGGGTTCAGGGGAGATTTACTAGGATGTTGCCTGGTATGGAAGGAAATCTTTCGAGGAAAGGCTGAGGGAACTGAGGCTGTTTTCGTGAGAGAGAAGAAGGTTGAGAGGTGACTTAATCGAGGCCTATAAGATAATCAGAGGGTTAGATAGGGTGGACAGTGAGAGCCTTTTTCTTCAGATGGTGAAGGCTAACACGAGGGGACATAGCTTTAAATTGAGGGGTGATTGATTGAGGACAGATATCGGGGTAGTTTCTTTACTCAGTGAGTAGCAGGGGTGTGGAATGTCCTGCCTGCAACAGTAATAGATTCACCGATATCAAGAGCATTTAAATGGGCATTGGACGTACATATGGATAATAATGGAATGGTGTAGGTTAGATGGGCATCAGATTATTTTCACAGGTCAGTGCAACATCGAGGTCTGAAGGGCCTGTACTGCGCTGTAACATTCTATGTTCTATATTCTATGTTCTGAGGTAGAAAATCAGCAAGATCCAGTTGTATGGCAGAACAGACCTGAAAGACTGAATGGCCTACTCCTGCTCCTATTTGAGTTGATTTGGTTTATTATTGACACACGTATCTCAGTACAGTGAAAAGTTTTGTTTTGCGTGCAGTACAGCAGATCATAAAGACTCAAAGATCGAGCAGAGTGAGGAATACAAAGTTTAGGCTGCAAAGAAGCAAGATCGACATTAGAATTGAAATTTGAGAGGTCCACTCAGAGGTCTAATGACAGCGGGCAAGAAGCCGTTCTCAAATCTGTCGGTATGTGTGGAAGTGGTTGAAAGAGATTGGAAGGAGTGGAGCGGTCTTTGATGTTGGCTGTCTTTCCACAGCAACAAGAAGTGTAGATGGAGTCAATGGTTGGAAGGCTTGATTGCATGATGGGTCTGGGCTGTGTTCACAACTCTCTCTACTTTCTTATGGTCCTGGTCAGAGCTGTTTGGCATTCCAAGCCATGGTGCATCCAGATAGAATGCTTTCTATGATGCATCTATAAAAGTTGGTGAGGGTCCTCATGGACATGCTGAATTTCCTTAGCCTCCTGAGGAAGAAGAGGCGTTGTGTAGTCTTGACCATCGCATCAACGTGAGTGACCCAGGGCAGATTGTTGGTGATTGTTTTCCCAACCTCCCTTCTTCCTTCTCCCTTACGTATTTCGCACATCACCCATTGCTTCCTTACAATGAAAAGCACCCAGACAAAATTCAGTGTGATTGTAAATGTTTACAAATTCAAAGTTATGCAGACCCCACAATGTTTAGCTAAAGGTTAACTAAATTAGTGACCTCTTCGGGCACACTTGTCCAGGGTTTTGTTGGAATTCCTACCTCACAGTGTACACAATGCCAATTGTGTTTCCCCAAATAACAGAGACTCCACATCAAAAGTAATTCTGAGAATTGAAAATTCCTCTATAAATGTAAAGACCTCCTTCTTCTCCTATATGTTAATGTTATATCGCTATAGCTGATGTATTCATTGAAGTTAGATACAAATGACAATGCATATGTAGAGTATGGGGGAAGGTCAATACCGTCAGAAAGTAGCTGAGGTTGAGAGATTGAGTTCAGCAAGAACTTTTGTTTTATTTATTCATAGGATGAGGATGTCACTGGCTGAGCCAACATCCAGTGCCTATCCCTAACTGGACAGAGGATAGTTCAGAGTCAACCACATTGCTATGGGTTTGGAGTCACATGTAGGCCAGACCAGGTAAGGATGGTAGATTTCCTTCCCTAAAAGGACATTAGTGAACCAGATGGGTTTTTTCCCACAATGACAATGGGTTCATGGTTGTCATCAGATGTAATTTTTTAAAAAATTCAAATTCCACTATCTGTCATGCTGAGATTCAAACACAATCCCCAGGACATTATTGGGGTCTCTGGATTAATAGTCCAGTGATAATACCACTAGGCTATTACCTCCCTGACCGAAAAATAGCCATAGGTGAACAGTCACAGGAGCTGTAAAGTGGTCAGGGAGAGATGTTGAGGCATATGGGTAACCTGATTATGATGGTGAGGTGACCATCTCTAAACCTGTGAGGAATTTGTGCTGAGATATAGCGAATCACATTAATATTGGTATCATGTGAATATTGCTTGCAGAATTCCATTTTCTTCTTAAGTTAACAACACAGTGCAGTGGTAAATATGCCTGAGACAAGACAGTGTTGGAGAACAAGCCTGAATTAAAGACACTTACAAATTATTCAGTTGCACAGAGTTTTGTGAACCGTGTGAGTAACTATTTGGTTTTAAAACAAAATTCATAAAATGTGATGGAAGGTTAAAGAAGGGTCACCAGTCTTGGTTACAAATGATGAGTGATGGAATACATCAGCACATGGAGGGCCAGGACTCATTTACATTTATTTCTGCTCAACCACTTATTGAATGTGTGATGGCTTTGAACTGATTTTGTTGTGTGTGCACCCAACAGGGACCAGAAATTCCTCTCACTTTAGGGTTATACGTCTACCACAATAACCCACATTCTCCTGATAGTGACTTGCTTCAGGTTGCATGCAGGGTGACCCATTTAATTCACCTTTAATACAACGTAAAAGTGTAATCCCTGTCATATACTCTTCTGAAAGAATCTCAGACCTAATATCATATCAGCTGACGTATATTTTTCTTTCCCCAATTCCGCACACTACATAATCATACCAGAAATTTGCTTCTAAATGACCACAGCAGTGATTTTAATGTCTAGCTCAGAATACATATATTTTTGAGAAAGCATTACTCAGACCTCATTAGATCATTGCAATACTTGGGTAGATACAACTCAACTAGGAGAAAATGAGGACTGCAGATGCTGGAGATCAGAGCTGAAAAATGTGTTGCTGGAAAAGCGCAGCAGGTCAGGCAGCATCCAAGGAGCAGGAGAATCGATGTTTAAGGGCTTATGCCCGAAACGTCGATTCTCCTGCTCCTTGGATGCTGCCTGACCTGCTGCGCTTTTCCAACAACACATTTTTCAGCTCTAGATACAACTCAATAAAAACAAATTAATTCTGTCCATTTTCCCAGCAGTCATGTTGGTTGATGACTAACTAACTTATCTCGTGCATCTATCTTTTAGACTTAGGCACATTGCCAAGTTCTGCCCAAAGCAATTGCTAGATTTTATGAAGACCGAAAGAACTACGAATGTTGCAAGTCAGAAACAAAAACAAAAGTTGCAGGAAGAGCTCAGCAGGTTTGACAACATCTGTGCAGTGAAATCAGAGTTAACGTTTTGGGTCTGGTGGCTGGACCTGAAAATGTTAACTCTGATTTTTATTCACAGATGCTGCCAGACCTGCTGAGTTTTTCCTGCGACTTCTGTTTTTGTTGCTAGATTTTATGAAATTCAGCTCGTCTCTACTTTCAGAACAGAAGTCTTCACTTGAAGTATACAAACTGGAGATGGTAGACCAAGATCTCCATTGTATCCCATTGTAATTTCTAGTTTTTTTGATGAGTCTAGGAATAGTTTCACTCCTGATGAAGGGCTTATGCCTAAAACATTGACTCTCCTACTCCTCGGATGCTGCGAGACCTGCTCTGCTTTTCCAGCACCACACTTTTCAACTTTGATCTCTAGCATCTGCAGCCATCACTTTCTCCTAGGAATAGTTTCAGTTGAACAAAACGTACATTCACATTTTGAGAAGATTTGTAGCTCAGGTTGAGGTCCTGGATGTCGGTTTGCTCGCTGAGCTGGAAGGTTCATTTTCAGGCGTTTTGTCACCATACTAGGTAACATCATCAGTGAGCCTCTGGACAAAGCACTGCTGGTGTTTCCTGCTTTTTATTTATATGTTTGGGTTTCCTTGGGTTAGTGATGTCATTTCCAGTGGTTACATCATTTCCTATGGTGATGTCATTTCTTGTTCTTTTTCTCAGGGGCTGGTAAATGGGATCCAAGACAATGTGTTTGTTGATTGAGTTCCAGTTGGAATGCCATGCTTCTAGGAATTCTTGTGCATGTCTCTGTTTGGCTTGTTAAAGGATGAATGTGTTGTCCCAGTCAAAGTGGTGTCCTTCCTTATCTGTATGTAAGGATACTAGTGAGAGAGGGTCATGTCATTTTGTGGCTAGCTGATGTTCATATATCCTGGTGGCTAGTTTTCTGCCTGTTTGTCCAATGTAGTGTTTTTGGACAGATTCGAGCCTGGCTCAACTGGGCTGCAGGTGGGCAGGCATTCTTGCCATTGGCACAGTGGCATGGCAGCTGGAAGCCAAAAGGTATGCCAACTGTTCCCTCCCTTTACCACCTTGCCCGTCTTCCCACCTAGTAGTTTATTCCTAAGGTCTGGAAACATCCAGCACCAGGACTCTTTGGCAATTGATCAGATCTTGAATTATCATGCCAGAGTGATAGCATAAGATAGTATGTTCATTGGGGAAGAGAGTTGGGATGGAGCTTCTCTCCTATAAACCTTGCTATTTAATGTCTCACTTTTAGTTTAATATAGCTTTAAGAGATATGCTCATAATGTAATCACTGTAATATGGCATATGACCTAGCAGTAGAAAAGTCTCCGTGTCCATCTTACTGAATCCTCTTGCAGCATGATATGCTGAGGCAAGTGCTTACAGTTTACATTAAATCGCTTAGCTTGAGCCCAAATACACAAGTGCCTCTGATTGTAACATATGTAGATACTTGGAGTTGTAGAAAACTTGTGTTGAATCCTTCAGTACAACGTTACCAGTGTCTCATTCTAATCTTATTGGAGCGAGGGTAATACTTATGTTATCAGGAACAATATCCTGCTGAAGGTAAAAAAAACTATCACGGCAGGTCATGACAGCAGAATACATTTGGGTTAGCAGTGATGGCTATTTATTAAGAATTGACCCCCAGGTATCAGATCAAATCACATCAAACTTGGGCCACTGAGGTAAGGAAAGTGTTAACTGGTTGAGGTTAACCTTGCATCATAAAGTAAGCTCTGGGAGCATTTCAGATGTGAATTTTCCCTCATCACACCACGTTCCTTCTTTAGAAATGTTGCCAGTAACAAGAACATAATGTAACAGCGTTATTAATAACCATT
The DNA here is from genome assembly GCF_037043375.1 of Chiloscyllium plagiosum. NCBI lineage: Eukaryota > Metazoa > Chordata > Chondrichthyes > Orectolobiformes > Hemiscylliidae > Chiloscyllium > Chiloscyllium plagiosum. The sequence continues at coordinate 16,779,579 of NW_028270169.1, forward strand.
TTCACATTTTCATCAGAATAACGTCACTTCAGGGATTTGAATTGCCAATACATTTCTCGACTTTACAATGCAAAGTGTTAGCGGCTTGGCCAAGCATCAGATCATTTATGTAAAAATATGAGAAGATTGATGGGTGCTTTCGATTACTGGCTGCCTAATATGCATCACTACATATTATGACTGAGGCTTTATTTGGCAAAGTGGTCTTCATTTACACATTTAAACATTACTTTTCAAACGATACATATCACAAGTCCATTACTTATGATACACTATTGAAGGTAGATACTCTGCTACAGAATCAGTACTTAAGTATAATATAAAGAAATCAGAGTGGTCAGTCACAATGCAGGTAATACATGTTCCTCAGACTTTTCAGAACAGATGAATGTGTGCTTACATTATATATTTTCCTTATTCACATTAGTATGCCTGAACCGTAGGTCTGTAACTGGAATATTTAAAATTAAAGTTTAAGCTATCTGTTTTGATGAAACAGTTTCAATTCCTCAGTCAGGTTCAGCATCATAGAGTTATACAGCACGGAAACAGACCATTCAGTCTAACCAGTCCTTGCTGACCATAATCCCAAAAAAAACTAGTCCCACCTGCCTTCACTTGGCCCATATCCCTCCCAGCATTTCTTATTCATGTTTTTACCTAAATGCCTTTTAAACATTATAACTGTACCCACATCCACTACTTCCTGTGGAAGTTCATTCCACATACAAACCATTCTCTGGGGAAAAAAAAATTGCCCATCATGTCTTTTTTAAATCTTTCTCCTCTCACCTTAAAAATATGCCCCACTAGTCTTGAAATGTCCACACAGTAGGGAAAGACACCTGCCATTCACCTCATCTACACCCCTCATGATTTTATAAACCTCTATAAGATCACCCCTCAGTCTCTGACGCTCCAGTGAAAATGTCCCAGCCTATACAGATTCTCCTTATAACTCAAACATTCCATTCCAGGCAAATTGCTGGTAAATCTTTTCTGAACCCTCTTCACCTCAGAGCTCTATCTTTTTATCACAATTGCATGTCAGATATTGTTTTACATTATCCAGTAATTCAAACGGATTGCTGATACTAATTTAAAATGCCTCCAATGGAATTGTACCCTTCAGCTCTCGAATTTTATCATTGTTGCACCTTTTAAAACATTTGTTGTCCCTTTCCTTTTTCATGGCTTGCTGAACATAGTCTCTGCCTCTAGTTGGAGAGTTTGTTTTTGGTTCTAATGCCTTAAACAATCTCCAATTTTAATGTCATTTCATTTCACTCTGGTCCACTGTGCTTCTCCAAACATCTCTCCTTCTCTTGCTCTAACATCAACAGTAGCCAACTTACATTCAATATTTAGGAAGGACAGGAAGCTAGGCAAGGGTGGAAGACAGGCTCTGTTAATTAAAGATGATATCAGTACAACAGAGAGGGATGATCTAATTCAGGAAACCAGGATATAGAAGCATTCTGGGTAGAGATGAGGAATGATAATGACAAAAGGTTGTGCATGTGCTGGAGTTTTGTACAGGGTAGAACAGGGTAACAAGGAGGCAATAATAAGAGCTTATCAGAAGGATACAATGATCATAGTAGAGGGTTTTAATCTATGTATAGACTGAAAAAATCAAATGGACTAACATAGTCTTGAATAACAATTCATTGAATTGACAGTACGGGTTGAGGGATAGGTCAACATTGATGCAGGTAGTAAACGATAAAGGAGATATTCCAGAAAACTCAGAACAAATTCCAACAAATGATCAAAATACAAAAGTATAATTCTATGGTTGACTGAAAAAGTCAAAGATAGTCTCAAACTCGAAGAAAAGACATGTAATTGTGCAAAGATAGGTGACAGGTCAGAAGATCAGGACAGAATGCAAGCCAATCAGCAAAGAATTACTAAAAGGTCAATAAGGAGCGCAAAATTACAGTACAAGAGAACACTAGCCAAAAGTATAAAAACAGCCAGGAAATGTTTCTTCAAATATTTAAAGAGAAAAAGAGTTAATAAAATAAGTAACAAAAACAGAAATTGCTGTAAAAACTCAGCAGGTCTAGCAACATCTGTGGCGAGAAATCAGAGTTAGCGTTTCAGGTTGAGTGACCCTTGCTCAGAACTGGAGCAGTTCTGAAGAAGGGTCATGGGACCCGAAATGTTAACTCTGATTTCTCTCTACAGGTTCTGATAGACCTGCTAAGCTTTTCCAGCAGTTTCTGTTTTTGTTTCTGATTTCCAACACCCACAGTTCTTTTGTTCTTTATTTAATAAATTAAGTGTTGTTCCTATCGAAAATGAGACTGAAGAATTAATTATGGAGGATGAAGATGAACAGATACTTGGTGTCAGTCTTCACTAGGTGGAATACAAGTAATATCCTGGAAATTGCTGTACACTGAGAATTGAAAGGGGTGGAGGAACTCAAAAATTATAATTACTAGTGACATAGTATACAGTAAATTATTTGCATTTTAAGTTGACATTTCCCAGGTCCTAACGGATTTCATCCCACAGTCTTAAAAGAAGTAACTAGTGAGATAGTTGATGCATTGGTTCTAATTTTTCAAAGCCCATTGGATTCAAGCAAGGTTCCTGTTTTGATTTAATCCCTGCCATCCCCTTCACTTTGTTTTGATCACACAGCATAGCCTTTTGTCGAGAAGGGCACTGCTTGTCACTGACCCCTCTGGTGTTTCTTCCTGGTGGTGGAATTTAAATAAAGATTTACGCACTCGTTGTTCTTCACTGTGTCCTACACCTGCACACACACGCGACATAGGTGCTGGGGAAAAAATCAGCATCATCCCTGTTAGGCAGTGGTGTGGAGGAAAGAATAAATAAACAAATAAACACAAGCACCAGGGGCTCTGTTCATTCTGAGAGCTGGCTCTGAGGGAGCTGGATCAGTGGTGAAGGACTCTCCATTTTGTGAAAAAAAATTAAACAGGAGTGTCAGAGGTTCTGCTCACTCTGAGAAAAAAAAACAAAATGAAAAATAGCTGATGTAACTGCTTTATTCAAAAGGGGAGGCAGACAGAAAGCAGGAAGCAACAAGCTGGTTAGTTTAACGTCTGTCATAGGAATATACTATAAGAAGGCAATGGATAATTCAAGGAAATTAGGCAGAAACCAGTATGGTTTTGTCAAAGGGAAGTCTAATTTATTGGAGCTCTTTGAAGATATTACTTACATGTAAAGGGAAGTCAGTGGATGTATTGTACTTAGACTTCCAGAAAGCATCAATGAGGTGCCACATCGAAGCTTACCTCGATGTAACATTGACGGCCGAAGGGCCTGTACCTCTCTGTAATGTTCTATGTTCTTACTGCGGAAAATAAAGGCTCACAGGGTTGTGGTAACATATTGGCAAGGATAGAAGATTGGTTCGCTAATACAAATAGTAGGAATACATCAGTCTTTTCCAAATTGGCAGGATATCATGACTTATGTGCCACCAGGGCACTTCATAATTTATATAAATGATTTGGATGAATAGATGAAATGTATGATAAATAGTCAGAAGTGAGTTGTGAAGAGGACGTAAGGGAACTTCAATAGAATATAGGGTGGTTAAGTGAGTGGAGAATAATATGGGAAATTATGAAATTGTCCATTTTGGCAGAAGGACTGGAAAAGGAACATATTATTTAAATGGTGAGAAACAGTTGCTGAAATCTGAGATGCAGAGAGAGGCCATAGCATTAGGGACAAGGTACTAACATTGATAAAAGGGTTGGCTGACAGGCAGAAGCAGAGAGCAGAGACATCGGGGTCTTGTTCAGGATGGCAGCCAATGGCTAGTGGAGTTCTGCAGGGTGCAGTGTTGGGACTATTGATGTTATACATTAACGATCTGGCTTAAAGGACTGATGACATTGCTGCTAAGTTTAGAACATAGAACATAGAACAATACAGCACAGAACAGGCCCTTCAGCCCACGATATTGTGCCGAACATTTGTCCTAGCTTAAGCACCCATCCATGTACCTATCCAATTGCCGCTTAAAGGTCACCAAAGATTCTGACTCTACCACTCCCACAGGCAGCGCATTCCATGCCCCCACTACTCTCTGGGTAAAGAACCCACCCCTGACATCTCCCCTATACCTTCCACCCTTCACCTTAAATTTATGTCCCCTTGTAACACTCTGTTGTACCCGGGGAAAAAGTTTCTGACTGTCTACTCTATCTATTCCTCTGATCATCTTATAAACTTCTATCAAGTCACCCCTCATCCTTCGCCGTTCCAATGAGAAAAGGCCTAGCACTCTCAACCTATCCTCGTACGACCTATTCTCCATTCCAGGCAACATCCTGGTAAATCTTCTCTGCACTCTCTCCAAAGCTTCCACATCTTTCCTAAAGTGAGGCGACCAGAACTGCACACAGTACTCCAAATGTGGCCTAACCAAAGTCCTGTACAGTTGCAACATCACTTCACGACTCTTGAATTCAATCCCTTTGCTAATGAACGCTAACACACCATAGGCCTTCTTACAAGCTCTATCCACCTGAGTGGCAACTTTCAAAGACCTATGAACATAGACCCCAAGATCCCTCTGTTCCTCCACCTCACTAAGAACCCTACCGTTAACCCTGTATTCCGCATTCTTATTTGTCTTTCCAAAATGGACAACCTCACACTTGGCAGGGTTGAATTCCATCTGCCACTCCTCAGCCCAGCTCTGCATCATATCCAAGTCCCTTTGCAGCCGACAAGAGCCCTCCTCACTATCCACAACTCCATAATCTGCAAATTTATTGACCCACCCTTCGACTCCCTCATCCAAGTCATTAATAAAAATTACGAACAGCAGAGGACCCAGAACTGATCCCTGCGGAACTCCACTTGTAACTGGGCTCCAGGCTGAATATTTACCATCTACCACCACTCTCTGACTTCGACCGGTTAGCCAGTTTTCTATCCAATTGGCCAAATTTCCCTCTATTCCATGCTTCCTGACTTTCCGCATAAGCCTACCATGGGGAACCTTATCAAATGCCTTACTAAAATCCATGTATACTACATCCACATGCTTGGTCACCTCCTCAAAGAATTAAATCAGACTTGTAAGGCAAGACCTACCCTTCACAAATCCGTGCTGGCTGTCCCTAATCAAGCAGTGCCTTTCCAGATACTCATAAATCCTATCCCTCAGTACCCTTTCCATTACTTTACCTACCACCGAAGTAAGACTAACTGGCCTGTAATTCCCGGGGTTATCCCTATTCCCTTTTTTGAACAGGGGCACAACATTCGCCACTCTCCAGTCCCCTGGTACCACCCCCGTTGACAGTGAAGATGAAAAGATCATTGCCAATGGTACTGCAATTTCCTCTCTTGCTTCCCACATAATCCTAGGATATATCCCATCAGGCCCGGGGAACTTGTCTATCCTTAAGTTGTTCAAAATGTCCAACATATCTTCCTTCCTAACATGTATCTCCTCTAGCTTACCAGTCCGTTTCACACTCTCCTCTTCAACAATACGTTTCCTCTCATTCGTAAATACTGAAGAAAAGTACTCATTCAAGACCTCTCCTATCTCTTCCGACTCAATACACAGTTTCCCACTACTGTCCTTGATTGGACCTATCCTCGTTGTCGTCGTTCTCATGTTTCTCACATACGCATAAAATGCCTTTGGGTTATCCTTGATCCTATCCGCCAGAGATTTTTCATGCCCTCTCTTGGCTCTCCTAATCCCTTTCTTCAGGTCCCTTCTGGCTATCCTGTATCCCTCCACTGCTCTGTCTGAACCCTGTTTCCTCAATGTAAGCCTCCTTCTTCCTCTTTACAAGACATTCAACCTCCCTCATCAACCAAGGTTCCCTCACACGACCATTTCTTTCCTGCCTGACCGGTACATACATATCAAGGACACGTCGTATCTGTTCCTTGAAAAAGTTCCACATTTCCACGACATCCTTCCCCGACAGCCTATGCTCCCAACTTATGCTCCTCAGATCCTGTCTTACAGCATTGTAATTACCCTTGCCCCAATTGTAAAACCTACCCTGTTGCACGCACCTATCTCTCTCCATAACCAAGGTGAAAGTCACAGAATTGTGGTCACCATCACCAAAATGTTCACCCACTAACAAGCCCATCACTTGTCCCGGTTCATTACCGAGTACCAAATCCAAAATGGCCTCCCCTCTGGTTGGACAATCTACATACTATGTTAGAAAAGCTTCCTGGACACACTGCACAAACACCGCCCCATTCAATCTACTTGATCTAAAGAGCTTCCAATCAATATTTGGGAAGTTGAAATCGCCCATGACTACTACCCTGTGGCTTCTGCACCTTTCCAAAATCTGTTTCCCAATCTGTTTCTCCACATCTCTGCTGCTATTGGGGGGCCTATAGTAAACACCCAACAAGGTGACTGCACCTTTCCTATTTCTGACTTCAGCCCATACTACCCCCTCGAACTGCCTTTCTGCAGCTGTTATACCATTTCTAATTAGCAACGCCACCCCCCCTCCTTTAAGTTTACAAATGATTGAAAGATAGGGTGGAGGGCCAGGTAGTGTTGGCAAGGTGGGAGTCTGCAGAGGGACTGGGACAGGCTACAAGAGTGGGCAAAGAAGAGACAGATGGAATCCAATGTGGGAAAGTGTGAGGTTACGCACTTTGGGAGGAAGAATAAATGGGCAAAGGAAACCTGAAGCAAAGAGGGACTTAAGAGAATCCCGAGCTAGGACTCCTAACATTAACATCCACATTAACATTGGCAGTTAGGAAGGCAAATGCAATGTCAACATTCACCTCAAAAGGGCGAGATGTGAAAACAGATAGTATTGCTGAAACTGTATAAGGCAGTCGTCAGACTGCATTTGGAATGGGGTCGAGAAACATATCAGCCATGATGGAATGCTGGAACACACCTGATAGACTGAATGGCCTAATTCTACTTATATATCTTATGGTCTTATGGATTAGAGCATGAATCATGGCAAGTATATTAATACAGCAAGTAATCAGGAAAGCTAATGGAATGTATGATTTATTGTGAGGTGAATTGAATGCAAGGGTAAGGATGTCTTGCTTCATCTATACAGAACATTAGTGAGACTGTATCTGGAGTATTGTGTACAGTACAGGTCTCTGTACTGATGGAAAGACGTTAATGCATTGCAAGCAGTTTGGAAAACATTTACCAGTACCTGGGGTCAGATCAACTTATTAGGAATGGCTAGACAGGCTAGGCATGTGTCCCTTGGTGTTTAGAATAGTCAAAGATGACTTAAGTGCAAATCCTGAAGGGGACTTTGACGGGGTGGGTGTGGAAAGGATGTTTCCTCTTGTGAGAGAATCTAGAACTAGGGATCAGAGTTTAAAAATAAGGGTTTGCCCATTTAAGACAGAGATGTGGAAAAACATTTTCTCCCAGATGATTGTCAGTATTTGGAATTCCCTTTCTCTGAAGGCAATGCGTGCAGAATCCTTGATTTTTTTTAAGGCAGAGATAGATGCTTGATTATGAAAAGGACGAAAGGTTATTGGCTTGCAGGAATGAAGAGTTGAGGTTAAAGTAAGATCTGTCCTGAATGGCTGTGCAGGCTGGAAGGGCAGAGTGGCTTGCTCTCGCGCTGATGTTTGTACATGATCCCAGGTATGACAGAGTTAAATATCACAAGGAAAAGGGCACCTCTACCCACGGAAATTGTTTTCACACAAATACGCTGCGTTGTTTCTGCAGCTGTTGTGGTATTTCAGACACACATTCTTGCTCCTCCTGCTTGTATCCGCACTAAATGTCATGTATTGTGCTCCCTGCTCTAGCAGCTGATGCTCTCGGATAAGTTAGATAAAAATGTCTTACAAATGAAAATAAAATTGACGGCTTAATAACTGCAACCCCAGACCTGACACTCGCTGCTATCGGCCTCACTCTGCTGTTGAAGGGAGCAGATAAAACCATTGGTTCAATGTTGTAATTAAGGGTTTTGTTTGTTTTTGAATAAAGTCTTTGTAAATGAAAATGTGAGTTAGGATTGTTTGGGAATCAGTGACTGAGGTCCTAATGAGACCATTGGACATTTTCCTGTAACAGTTTGTAATGTGTTTGAAGAACAGTTATGCTTCCGCCCCTGATAATCAAGAGTCAAAATCATTAATTGAGCCAACAACACAGGACAATACAGTGAATCCTGGAAAGGTGTTCGATCATGAAAGATAATTCAGCGCAAAGCTGCATGCTTCTAAGAAACATTGATTTCATTATCGATGTCTTGGGCGAGGAAGGTGAGAGCTTTGGAAGCGGTCTCACATGATCAGGCTCCGACGGTGACTGCACAATACAACGTGTAGAAGGCTCCAACAAAATCAAAATTCTACAAGTGTGCTACCATTCATTTATTGTGCTTGGTGACCCATGCAGAACAAGGTAATTCAGAAGCACCTGGTATTGAAGTTGGAAAAAGTACAAAGCTTTGCTTTCTCTTTATAACTGCACAAAGAACTTAGTGCGGACTGAGAGGTGGATTAGCAACTGTGAAGCATATTGACTGTTGTGCAGGAATAATTACTGCATTAAAGGTTGTGCTGAGCATGGAGAACAAATGTCCACATGGAAGTGGCATTAATCCTCTGGTTAATAGTGGTGGCTAATCGTTTGGCGAAATGGGTAATTTAACACATTTTGCAGCATTTTGAGGATGGAGCAATATCCCATCACTACTACGTCTTAGTTTTAACAGCGCTTTTAGAAATGACTGGCAATACAGAGTGGATTCATGAGTACCCATAAAGACCAGTTAACTGACCCCGAGCGGCAATTATTATCCCGTACCTTGACTATTCCGAGATTTGTCTTTCTTAAAAAAAAAACTGCAGAAGGTTGGAGAAGGGAAATTAAGTCAGAAACTATTGAAAGTGCTTGGCTTCCCTGCCACCAACTACATGGAGAAAAGATGATTTGAATCCACACATGGATCACACTTGTCTGATGCTTTACGGAAACATCTCCGGGCAGAATGTGCAGGGAGATTACAAAGCCAGCTTGCTTTCCTATTACAGTATGGGTGCACTTTCAGCATTTTCTGTTTTTATCTCAGATTTCAAATAATTGTTGTTTTTCTTCCCCCCACTTTTTAAACACGAAATTCTCTTGCAGTGCTCAACCTAAATTTTACAGTGGTGACTGTGCATTCAATTTTCTCACCTGTTGTCCCTCTCTGTAGCTCTTTCATTTTGGTTTCTTTGTTGGAGTTCTCACTACAGAACCCTCATTCTCCACAATTAATCACAGCCAATTATAACAATTAATGACAACTCTGGAGGCGAAGGAATGCAGAATTATTCATTTGATATGTTCTTGGGTAATAGACCGGATCAACTCTGCACCACATTCCTTACACTAAGGATTAGTAATTGGATCCCTGCTTTGATGAGCACACATAAGTTATATCATGTCCCTGACAATATAAGGTGCTTCCTGTAAATAACCACAGATATCGTGTGACACTGCAACTAGATTCGGAAAATGCCTGAATCAAATTACAGAAAGTATTCAGGACCATGGTCAGCTCTTCAAAAGAGAGTGGAAAAAACTTAATGTGCTCTTTCTACATGTTGTCCATGAGGCTATTGTGGTGCAGCGGTAGTGTTCCTGCCTCAGGAGGTGACTATTTCTAGCTTTGTAAGGTAGGGATTTCAAAACACTAAATGTCAAGTTTGATTGTTATTGGATATAATAGGGTGAATAGTAATTGCCTTTTTCCTAGGACGGGGGATTTCAAGACCAGAGGACACATTTTTAAGGTGAGAGGAGAGAGATTTAAAAAAGACATGACAGGGAAATGTTTTAGACAGAGGATGGATTGTGTGTGGAATGAGCTTCCCAAGGAAGTGGGTGGGTGTGCGCACAATTACAATGGTTGACATGGAGGTACCAGTGTTGGACTGGGGTGGACAAAATTAAAAATCACATGACACCAGATGAGAGTACTTTCAAATAAACACATTGGACTATAACCTGGTGTTGAATGCTTTAAAGACATTTGGATGAGTACATGAATAGGAAAGGTTTGGAGGGATTGAACCAGAGCAGGATGAAAATGGATTAGTTTAATTTGGGATTATGTTCATCATAGACTGGTTGGACCAAAGGTCTGTTTCCATGCTGCATGATTCTCTGACTGTAAGAAGGCTACATGTGGCTGCAGTCAAACTGAGTTCCAGTATGGCAGGAAAATATCTAATCAGTCCACTGTATCATGCACTGAACATGCCTTTAATTCCCCAAAATAAACTTTCTTACAGGCAACAGTAATACAGCGGCAAATTTAAACAGTTTGGTTTGCCACTCTCCTCTTTTAAAAAGGTAGGAATGCTTCAGCTCCATGAATCAAGTCAATATAGACTGCCATTCCTGTGCTCCTGAGACAGAGGGGCCCGGTGTTAAACCCAGGACCTCTGTGATATCATGGGTGGAAGCAAAATCTCCCATGGCACGATTCTGAAGGACAGCTGGAGAATACTTACTGGTGTCCTGTTCCATATCCTTCTTAGGGAATCCCTCAAGACTGAGGATGATTTTACTCCGCTCTGGAGTTGCTGATCTTCAGTTAATGGAGCAGTTCAACAGTATCCCACAGACAGCCAGATGGTATTTCAAGAAGTGGGTGGGCAGAATGTTCAATTTTTCACATTGGCCTCCACTTGGGCTTGTCTGAGATGCTGAAGATAATTGGCACCTTCATAGGTATTTCCTCTCTGGCTAGGGTGGTTTGAGATAGTGGGGTTATTACATTTTTGTAGGGTGACTTTGGGAACATTCTTGAGGCATTTCTCCACCCTCCTGGTAACCTGAGCTCTGAGTAATGATTTTGTTCAGAGAATCTTGTGTCAGGCATGCAGACAATGTGGCTCATGCTATACAGCTGATTGACAGTAATTAGTGCCTTGACACTGAGGATGGCCTGAGAGAACACACTGATAAGGACTCCAATCCTACAGGCAGGTCTTGTGGAGGGGTGAAGGTATTATGACCTTAAGAGGTGTATTTTGTTTTTTAACAAAGAGAGGTTGAGATAGAGGTGATGAGTGGTCTGTTCTAAGCCAATAAAGAGCTTGTGAAGCTTTGGGTTTTTTAATAAATTGGAACAATAAAAGCAGTGAGAAGGAATGGGATTAAGCTCCCACAGAACCAGGATTTTAGTTTAACTTCCAGTAGCTATTGGGGTTTGGAAGCTGCTAAACATCTCTCCTTGCTACAACAAACACTTGAGCTCTCTCTCTATCTGCCAGAATCTTCTTTTGATGTTCTTTCATCTGGGACTGGAGAACTGTATGTAAAACAATCTAATTTAATGAATTTGCCTTTGCCAAGGGTGTATTTATGGGATCTTAGTACATTAGAACAATTGCTGTTTAGTAGTTAAATAATTGATTATTCAGTAAAGTTTTCCAACAGAGTTAAGTTATTCCAAGGTAACTTTACTATAAGAATAAAGTATGTCTTGCTTCTTGCCTGTTAGTTTGACCAGTTCAATTGAAATAATTAGATTAGATTACCGTGTGGAAACAGGCCCTTCGGCCCAACAAGTCCACACCGACCCGCCGAAGCGAAACCCACCCATACATTTACCCCTTACCTAACACTACGGGCAATTTAGTATGGCCAATTCACCTAACCTGCACATCTTTGGACTGTGGGAGGAAACCGGAGCACCCGGAGGAAACCCACGCAGACACGGGGAGAATGTGCAAACTCCACACAGTCAGTCGCCTGAGTCGGGAATTGAACCCGGGTCTCTGGCGCTGCGAGGCAGCAGTGCTAACCACTGTGCCACCGTGCCGCCCATAATTGCATCCGAAACAGAATGCCTTAAACTTGCCTTTAAAAATACAAAGTTGGGGTTTAGGCTAAGTTCTTAATACATTTTGAGGGGGTTTGCTTTAGTCCATAACAGAGGTCATTGAATTAAAGTGATGTGCCAAAGAAGGAAGGATAAAGTGAGGAAAATCCTGTTAGGGTTAGGGTGTGAAATGCACTGCCTGGAAGTGTGAAGGAGGTAGTTTCAACTTTGGTATTTAAGAGGGCATTGGGTAATTATTTGGATAAAAATAATGTGCAGGGGTGTGGGTAAAAAGCAGATTAGAATGTGGTAATAATGCGCATTTAATGAGCCAGCATAAGCAGAGCGGGACAAATGGCTCCCTTCTGCACTGTGACTTTTCTGTGATTCTGGTAAGAGCTCCTTCAGCTCTTGGAGGAGATAACTGAGGAGAATATTTGCAGCTACCTTTCCTGTGGGAGACAGCAGAGACACCCCCTCTGTAGCTATCTCAACCGGCCTTATCTGCTTTCTTCAAGGTGGTAGCAGAGATCGCTGGCATGCTCTCCTCCTTCCAGATGAGGGTGACAAAGTCATGTATTTGTGCCAAGAGTGCCTATCCACTGCATGGTCAACTGCTGTCATTAAACACCATTAAAACCCAAGCATTGACAAACCTCTGAGTCACATGCTTGTTGTGAGCCAATAAGTACAGGACACCAATGGGGAAATGACAAGATGTATTAGCGAATCAGTGAGGATTAGTGAGGGGATAGAATAAGGAGAAATAGAGTAAGCTTAGAAGAACCACACATATGGCTATAACACTTGGAAACTGGAATAGGGAAGCCACTTGCTGTATCCAATTAGACAAAAGCAGTTTGTAGTCACCATATTTTATACTGGGAAGCTTTACTCCTGAATAAAGAGGCATCTAGCATTAAACAATTCCATGCTTTAAAAAGCAACTGAGGAGTGTGCAGTGATTAATCAATGTCATTCGATAGTTTATGGTAATGAACCCCAGTAATGCATTCACTTCTGCAGGCACATGAGACAAATAAAGTTAGAGTGCTTCACTGCTATAGGAAGGAGGCAGGCAGTCTCTGAGGCTGTGATGTACTTTATTTCTTGAGTTATGCCTGCCTCAGGCTTGCCTTCCTCTGATGAATATGGGAACATGAGCCGAGCATTCACCCTCTTGATTCATCCAAATACTGAAATAAATTTTAATGTTATTTTATATGACAGTAAGAATCAAATGAGCAATATTGGAAGATGTGAAAGGCAGGGTGGAACAAAATAGATGTGTGCCACGATGGATACAAATCAGAGGCAATCATAGAGATTGGAATCGGGGTGAACCTAAATGAAAAAAAGACAAATTGTTTCGCCTGAAGACTGGACGTTAGTTTGTAGAATTTAGACTTCAAAACAAGCTTTCTAGTTCAAGGCAAGGGAAGGACCAGGTTCTCAGTGCTTGTGTTGTTTTGTCTGATTCTAATGCATTTAACATGAATATTGTTATCCTGTTACTTCAGTAACTACCAACAGCTAGTATCTGAATGATAAGGTGATTTGGTTTATCTCTGAGGTTATCACCAAGGAATCTTCGTGCTCCAAAGGTCAATGAAGTAACTGTCATTGTATTTGCTCTTTTGTCTAGGTGTTGTTCATTGTCTATTGTTCAGCCTCCAGTGACAATTCTGTATCATTTAGGAAGGTTAGTTTATAGACTGCATTGAAATGATACTGTATCGAATGTAACAGTATGGGCCATTGTCTGCTTTGCTGAATGAGTACCTGATGGTCTGCTTATACATTGAATATTTAAATAGAGTGCTGTCTGTTTGAAATGGTATGCTTCAAAGATTTGTTTTTGACTGAAGTTTTGTGAAACCTGAAAAACCTCCCAAGTTTATCCCTTGAGATGTCTTGCACCTAACAGTTTTAGAATCTCAATAATCTTTTGGTTTGTACTGACAGTATTATATGAGTGCATACCAAATGATGTTACAGAATCCCTACAGCATGGAAGCAGGCTATTCGGCCCATCAAGTCCACACTGACCCTCTGAAGAGCATCCAACCCAGACCCACCCCCACTACTCGCATTTCCCATGGCTAACCCACCTATCTTTGAACTGGGGGAAAAAACCAGAGCAACTCCATACAGACAGTTGCCTGAGGCTAGAATTGAACCCTGGCACTTTGAGGTGGCAGTGCTAACCACTGAGCCACTGTGCCAATCAGGAAATGGCAGCATAATAGCACTCATTGTCAAAGTAAAGTGATTCGAAATAGAAATTCTGCGTCTGAGTGAGCACAAGTCCAATGCCGCTCCCTCTCACTTTAATTTTAAAGTTTACTATTGTCCAATCCTCGCTTGTGCCTATCTAATTGCTAAGTATCTTGTTATAGCTCTTTCATCAGGCCTGATCACATGAGATGTTCAGGGAATACTCACTGTAATCAATGTGCTGCTTTGGCTTCTTCCAACCTGTAAGATTTCCAAGCCCTTGTCCCTGGTGCAGGGGTTGTGGTGCAGACAGCTGATTGATCTCTCGCTTGTGTGAAGGCAAACACCTGAACCCCCAAAAGGACTGAGTGATTTTGTTACTTTATTATCTAAGTGTCAGCTGTATTAACTCGCCTGCATCTTCCTTGTACTGTTCCTCCACTGTTTGTTAGATGATATCCAGACCTTGTTCTTAAATATACCGCATTGCAGCTGCCCTCTTAAAAATGGTGGTTAAGTAGCAATGTCCGACAGATGCCACTGTGTTCAAGGAGCAATGCAGAATCAGGAGAAATGTGCCTTTCCTGAACCTCTTAAACTTGGGAAATTTCACCATGGATCGAACAGCAAACGCACAGGGCTGACTTACAGACCCTTGGGTCAGGTTGGCAGTTGGGGAGGGTGGCATAAAATTAATGTTAAACCAAGGATGCTGATCTTGCATCTATGGACCAAGCCATCTCACTCCCACTGCGTTTTAACCGGAGTGGATGCTGCCCACCTGTTGGCAAATTGAGGTTACTATGTGGCCAGTTGGTGGTCAATTGATGGGATCCCCCTGTTGCCCCTGGGATTGTGCCCACGGCAATAGGAAGCTCCCCACACTTCCCCCCGCACCATCTAACACAGCACACCACATGCTCCCCCCTGCATCATCTAACACAGCTCACCACACGTTCCCCCCTGCACCATCTAACACAGCTCACCACATGTCCCCCCCACACCATCTAACACAGCTCACCACATGTTCACCCCTGCACCATCTAACACAGCTCACCACATACTCCCCCCCGCCACATCTAACACAGCACACCACATGCTCCCCACTGCCCCATCTAACACAGCTCACCACATGTTCACCCCTGCTCCATCTAACACAGCTCACCACATGTTCCCCCCGTGCACCATCTAACAGAGCTCACCATATGTTCCCCCCTGTTCCATCCAACACAGCTCACCACATGTTCCCCCATGCACCATCTACCACAGCTCACCACATGTTCCCCCCTGCACTAACACAGCTCACCACATGTTCCCACCCCACCCCATCTAACACAGCTCACCACAATGTTCCCCCCTGCACCACCTAATACAGCTCACCACATGTTCTCCCCTGCACCATCTAACAGAGCTCACCACAAGTTCCCCCCGCCCCATCTAACACAGAACATCACATGTTCCCCCTGCACCATCTAACACAGCTCACCACATGTTCCCCCCGCCCCATCTAACACAGCTCACCACATGTCCCCCCCAACCCCATCTAACACAGCTCACCACATGTTCCCACTGTACCATCTAACACAACTCGACACATGCTTCCACCTGCACCATCTAACACAGCTCACCACATACTCCCCCCCTCCCCATCTAACACAACTCACCACATGTCCCCCTGCACCATCTAAAACAGCTCACCACATGTTACCCCGCCCCATTTCACACAGCTCGCCATACGTCACCCTCCAACCCCATCTAACACAGCTCACCACATGTCCCACCCTACCCCATCTAACACAGCTCACCACATGTTCCCCCCTGCCCCATGTAACACAGCTCACCACATGTTCCCCTCTGCACCATCTAACACAGCTCACCACACATTCCCCCCGCCCCGTCTAACACAGCTCACCACATGCTCCACCCCGCAGCATCTAACACAGCTCGCCATACGTCCCATCCGCCCCATCTAACACAACTCACCACATGTTCACCCCCACCCCAACTAACACAGCTCACCACATGCTCCCCCCCACCTCATCTAACGCAGCTCACCACATGTTCCCCCTGCACCATCTAACACAGCTCACCACATGCTCCACCCCGCACCATCTAACACAGCTCACCACATGCTCCCCCCCCCACCTCATCTAACGCAGCCCACCACATGTTCCCCCTGCACCATCTAACACAGCTCACCACATGCTCCACCCCGCACCATCTAACACAGCTCACCACATGTTCATCCCCGCCCCAACTAACACAGCTCACCACATGCTCCCCCCCCACCTCATCTAACGCAGCTCACCACATGTTCCCCTTGCACCATCTAACGCAGCTCACCACATGTTCCCCTTGCACCATCTAACACAGCTCACCACATATTGCCCCCACGCCTCATCTAACGCAGCTCACCACATGTTCCCCTTGCACCATCTAACGCAGCTCACCACATGTTCCCCTTGCACCATCTAACACAGCTTACCACACGATACCCCCCGCCCCATCTAGCACAGCTCACCACATGTCCCCCCGCACCATCTGACACAGCTCACCACATGTTCCCCACGCCCCATCTAACACAGCTCACCACATGTTACCCCCGCCCCATCTAACACAGCACACCACTTGTTCCCCCCGTACCATCTAACACAGCTCACCACATGTTCCCCCCGTACCATCTAACACAGCTCACCACACGTTCCTCCTTGCACCATCAAACACAGCTCACGACATGTTCCCCCCTGCCCCGTCTAACACAGCTCACCACATACTCTCCCCGCCCCATCTAACACAGCTCACCACATGCTCCCCCTACACTATCTAACACAGCTCACCATATACTTCCCCCTGCAGCATCTAACACAGCTCACCAAATGCTCCCCCCAGCCTCATCTAACGCAGCTCACCACATGTTCCCCTGCACCATCTAACACAGCTCATCACATGTTGCCCCCACACCCCATCTAACACAGCTCACCACATGTCCCCCCCTGCACCATCTAACACAGCTCACCACATGCTCCACCCCGCACCATCTAACACAGCTCACCACATGTTCATCCCCGCCCCAACTAACACAGCTCACCACATGCTCCCCCCCCACCTCATCTAACGCAGCTCACCACATGTTCCCCTTGCACCATCTAACGCAGCTCACCACATGTTCCCCTTGCACCATCTAACACAGCTCACCACATATTGCCCCCACGCCTCATCTAACGCAGCTCACCACATGTTCCCCTTGCACCATCTAACGCAGCTCACCACATGTTCCCCTTGCACCATCTAACACAGCTTACCACACGATACCCCCCGCCCCATCTAGCACAGCTCACCACATGTCCCCCCGCACCATCTGACACAGCTCACCACATGTTCCCCACGCCCCATCTAACACAGCTCACCACATGTTACCCCCGCCCCATCTAACACAGCACACCACTTGTTCCCCCCGTACCATCTAACACAGCTCACCACATGTTCCCCCCGTACCATCTAACACAGCTCACCACACGTTCCTCCTTGCACCATCAAACACAGCTCACGACATGTTCCCCCCTGCCCCGTCTAACACAGCTCACCACATACTCTCCCCGCCCCATCTAACACAGCTCACCACATGCTCCCCCTACACTATCTAACACAGCTCACCATATACTTCCCCCTGCAGCATCTAACACAGCTCACCAAATGCTCCCCCCAGCCTCATCTAACGCAGCTCACCACATGTTCCCCTGCACCATCTAACACAGCTCATCACATGTTGCCCCCACACCCCATCTAACACAGCTCACCACATGTCCCCCCCTGCACCATCTAACACAGCTCACCACATGTTCCCCCCACCCCATCTAACACAGCTCGCCATACATCCCCCCCGCCCCATCTAATACAGCTCACCACATACTCTCCCCGCCCCATCTAACACAGCTCACCACATACTCCCCCCGCCCCATCTAACACAGCTCACCACCTGCTCCCCAGGCCCCATCTAACACAGCTCACCACATACTCCCCTCGCACCATCTCACACAGCTCGCCATACGTATCCCCCTTACGCCCCATCTAACACGGCTCACCACATGCCCCCCCGCGCAATCTAACACCGCTCACCACATACTCCCCCCGCACCATCTCTCACAGCTCGCCATATGTACCCCCCCTTACGCCCCATCTAACACGGCTCACCACATGCCCCCCCGCCCCATCTAACACAGCTCACCACATACTCCCCCCGCATCATCAAACACAGCTCACCACATACACCCCCCGCATCATCAAACACAGCTCACCACATACTCCCCCCTCCCCCATCTAACACAGCTCACCACATACTCCCCCAAACACCATCTAACACAGCTCACCACATGTCCCCCCGCCCCATCTAACACAGCTCATCACATGCTCCCCCGCCCCATCTAACATAGCTCACCACATACTCCCCCCTGCACCATCTAATACAGCTCACCACATACTCCCCCTCTCCCATCTAACACAGCTTACCACATAATCCCCCCGTCCCATCTAACACAACTCACCACATGTCCCCCCCGCACTATCTGACACAGCTCACCACATGTTCCCCATTCCCCATCTAACACAACTCGCCATACGTCACC
Organism: Chiloscyllium plagiosum; assembly: GCF_037043375.1. NCBI lineage: Eukaryota > Metazoa > Chordata > Chondrichthyes > Orectolobiformes > Hemiscylliidae > Chiloscyllium > Chiloscyllium plagiosum. The sequence goes on from NW_028270169.1 coordinate 16,798,240, forward strand.
CCCACCTCCATTTAACAGAGCTCACCACATGTTCTCTCCTGCCCCATCTAACACAGCTGACCACATGTTACCCCCGCCCCATCGAACACAGCTCACCACATGTCCCCCCCGTACCATCTAACACAGCTCACCACATGTTCCGCCCTGCACCATCTAACACAGCTCACCACATGCTCCCCCCCGCACCATCTAACACAGCTCACCACATGCTCCCCCCCGCACCATCTAACACAGCTCACCACATGTTCCCCCCATATCATCTAACACAGCTCACCACATGTTCCCCCCTGCACCATCTAACACAGCTCGCCATACTTCATCCCCGCGCCATCTAACACAGCTCACCACATGTTCCACCCTGCCCCATCTAACACAGCTCACCACATGTTCCTCTCTTCCGCATCTAACACAGCTCACCACATGTCCCCCCCGCCCCATCGAACGCAGCTCACCACATGTTCCCCCTGTACCATCTAACACAGCTCACCACATGTTCCGCCCTGCACCATCTAACACAGCTCACCACATTTCCCCCCGCACCATCTAACACAGCTCGCCACATACTCCCCCCTCCCCCATCTAAAACAGCTCGCCACATACTCCCCCTTACACCATCTAACACAGCTCACCACATGCCCCCCCGCCCCATCTAACACAGCTCACCACATGCTCCCACCGCCCCATCTAACATAGCTCACCACATACTCCCCCCTCCCCCATCTAACACAGCTTACCACATACTCCCCCTTGCACCATCTAACACAGTTCACCACATGATCCCCCCCGTCCCATCTAACACAGCTCGCCACATACACCCCCCTGCACCATCTAACACAGCTCACCACATGCTCCCCCCCGAACCATCTAACACAGCTCACCACACTTCCCCCCCGCCCCGTCTAACACAGCTCACCACATGTTCCCCCCATACTATCTAACACAGTTTGCCATACGTCTCCCCGCCCCATCTAATACAGCTCACCACATGTCCCCACCGCACCATCTGACACAGCTCACCATATGTTCCCCCTGCCCCATCTAACACAGCTCGTCATACGTTCCCCCCCACCTCCCTTTAACACAGCTCACCACATGTTACCCCCGTCCAATCGAACGCAGCTCACCACATGTTCCCTCCCAGCCCATCTAACACAGCTCACCACATGTTCCCCCCTGCACCATCTAACACAGCTAACGACATAATAGCCCCCCCCCATCTAACACAGCTCACCACATGCTCCCCCCCGAACCATCTAACACAGCTCACCACACTTCCCCCCCGCCACGTCTAACACAGCTCACCACATGTTCCAACCATACTATCTAACACAGCTTGCCATACGTCTCCCCTGCCCCATCTAATACAGCTCACCACATGTCCCCACCGCACCATCTGACACAGCTCACCATATGTTCCCCACGCCCCATCTAACACAGCTCGCCATACGTCCCCCCATCTCCGTTTAACACAGCTCACCACATGTTACCCCGCCCCATCGAACACAGCTCACCACATGTTTCCCCATACCATCTAACACAGCTCACCACATGTTCCCCCCTGCACCATCTAACACAGCTAACGACATGATAGCCCCGCCCCATCTAACACAGCTCACCACATACGCCCCCCTGCACCATCTAACACAGCTTACCACATGTTCCCCACCGAACCATCTAACACAGCTCACCACATTTCCCCCGCTGCCCCATCTAACACAGTTCACCACATGTTCCCCCCGTACCATCTAACACAGCTCACCACATGTTCTCCCCTGCCCCATCTAACACAGCTCACCACATGTTCCCCCTGTACCATCTAACACAGCTCACCACATGTTCTCCCCTGCCCCATCTAACACAACTCACCACATTTCCCCCCGCACCATCTAACACAGCTCGCCACATACTCCCCCCTCCCCCATCTAACACAGCTCGCCACATACTCCCCCTTACACCATCTAAAACAGCTCACCACATGCCCCCCCGCCCCATCTAACACAGCTCACCACATGCTCCCACCGCCCCATCTAACATAGCTCACCACATACTCCCCCCTCCCCCATCTAACACAGCTTACCACATACTCCCCCTTGCACCATCTAACACAGTTCACCACATGATCCCCCCCGTCCCATCTAACACAGCTCGCCACATACTCCCCCCTGCACCATCTAACACAGCTCACCACATGCTCCCCCCCGAACCATCTAACACAGCTCACCACACTTCCCCCCCGCCCCGTCTAACACAGCTCACCACATGTTCCCCCCATACTATCTAACACAGCTTGCCATACGTATCCCCGCCCCATCTAATACAGCTCACCACATGTCCCCACCGCACCATCTGACACAGCTCACCATATGTTCCCCACGCCCCATCTAACACAGCTCGTCATACGTTCCCCCCCACCTCCCTTTAACACAGCTCACCACATGTTACCCCCGTCCCATCGAACACAGCTCACCACATGTTCCCTCCCACCCCATCTAACACAGCTCACCACATGTTCCCCCCTGCACCATCTAACACAGCTAACGACATAGTAGCCCCCCCCATCTAACACAGCTCACCACATGCTCCCCCCCGAACCATCTAACACTGCTCACCACACTTCCCCCCCGCCACGTCTAACACAGCTCACCACATGTTCCAACCATACTATCTAACACAGCTTGCCATACGTCTCCCCCGCCCCATCTAATACAGCTCACCACATGTCCCCACCGCACCATCTGACACAGCTCACCATATGTTCCCCACGCCCCATCTAACACAGCTCGCCATACGTCCCCCCATCTCCGTTTAACACAGCTCACCACATGTTACCCCGCCCCATCGAACACAGCTCACCACATGTTCCCCCATACCATCTAACACAGCTCACCACATGTTCCCCCCTGCACCATCTAACACAGCTAACGACATGATAGCCCCGCCCCATCTAACACAGCTCACCACATACGCCCCCCTGCACCATCTAACACAGCTTACCACATGTTCCCCACCGAACCATCTAACACAGCTCACCACATTTCCCCCGCTGCCCCATCTAACACAGTTCACCACATGTTCCCCCCGTACCATCTAACACAGCTCACCACATGTTCTCCCCTGCCCCATCTAACACAGCTCACCACATGTTCCCCCTGTACCATCTAACACAGCTCACCACATGTTCTCCCCTGCCCCATCTAACACAACTCACCACATGTTCCCCCCCGTACCAGCTAACACAGCTCACCACACGTTCCTCCGTGCACCATCGAACAAAGTTCACAACATGTTCCCCCCTGCCCCGTCTAACACAGCTCACCACATACTTCCCCTGCACCATCTAACACAGCTCACCACATACTCTCCCTGCCCCATCTAACACAGCTCACCACATACTCCCCCCTGCACCATCTAACACAGCTCACCACATGCCCGCCCCGCCCCATCTATCACAGCTCACCACATGTTCCCCCCACACCATCTCACACAGCTCGCCATACGTACCCCCCTTACGCCCCATCTAACACGGCTCACCACATTCCCTCCCGCCCCATCTAACACAGCTCACCACATTTCTCGCCCTGCCCCATCTAACACAGCTCACCACATGTTCCCCCCATACCATCTAACACAGCTCGCCATACTTCTCCCCCGCCCCATCTAACACAGCTCACCACATGTTCCACCCTGCCCCATCTAACACAGCTCACCACATGTTCCTCTCTGCCCCATCTAACACAGCTCACCACATGTCCCCCCCGCCCCATCGAACACAGCTCACCACATGTTCCCCCTGTACCATCTAACACAGCTCACCACATGTTCCGCCCTGCACCATCTAACATAGCTCACCACATGCTCCCCCGCCCCATTTAACACAGCTCGCCATACTTCCCCACCGCCCCATCTAACAGAGCTCACCACATTTCCTCCCGCACCATCTAACACAGCTCGCCACATACTCCCCCCTCCCCCATCTAACACAGCTCACCACAAGCCCCCCCTGCCCCATCTAACATAGCTCACCACATACTCCCCCCTCCCCCATCTAACACAGCTTACCACATACTCCCCCCTGCACCATCTAACACAGTTCACCACATGATCCCCCCTGTCCCATCTAACACAGCTCACCACATGTTCCTCCCTGCACCATCTAACACAGCTAACGACATGATCCCCCCCGCCCCATCCATCACAGCTCACCACATACTCCCCCCTGCACCATCTAACACAGCTCACCACATGCCTGCCCCGCCCCATCTAACACAGCTCACCACATGTTCCCACTGTACCATCTAACACAACTCGACACATGCTTCCACCTGCACCATCTAACACAGCTCGCCACATGATCCCACCCGCCCCACTTAACACAGCTCACCACATGTTCCCCCCTGCACCATCTAACACAGCTCACCACATGACCCCCCAGGCCCATCTAACACCGCTCACCACATGTTCCCCCCACACCATCTCACACAGCTCGCCATACGTACCCCCCCTTACGCCCCATCTAACAAGGCTCACCACATTCCCTCCCGCCGCATCTAACACAGCTCACTACATACAGCCCCCACACCATCAAACACAGCTCACCACATACTCCACCCTCCCCCATCCAACACAGCTCACCACATGTTCCTCCCTGCACCATCTAACAAAGCTCACCACATGCCCCCCCACCCCATGTAACACAGCTCACCACATGCTCCATCCGCCCCATCTAACATAGCTCACCACATATTCCCCCTCCCCCATCTAACACAGGTTACCACATACTCCCCCCCTGCACCATCTAACACAGCTCACCACATGATGCCCCCCGTCCCATCTAACACAGCTCACCACATGTCCCTCCCGCACCATCTGACACAACTCACATGTACCCCATGCCCCATCTAACACAGCTTGCCAAACATCTGCCCCACCTCCATTTTAACAGAGCTCACCACATGTTCTCTCCTGACCCATCTAACACATGTTCCTCCCTGCACCATCTAACAAAGCTAACGACATGTTCCCCCCGGCCCCATCTAACACAGCTCATCACATGTTCCCCCCTGCACCATCTAACACAGGTCACCATATAGTCCCCCCTGCACCATCTAACACACATCACCACATGTTCCCCCCATACCATCTAACACAGCTCATCACATGTTACCCCCGCCCCATCTAACACAGCACACCACTTGTTCCCCCCCGTACCATCTAACACAGCTCACCACATGTTCCCCCCGTACCATGTAACACAGCTCACCACACGTTCCTCCCTGCACCATCAAACACAGCTCCCGACATGTTCCCCCCTGCCCCGTCTAACACAGCTCACCACATACTCTCCCCGCCCCATCTAACACAGCTCATCACATATTCCCCCCTGCACCATCTAACACAGCTCACCACATGCTCCCCATGCCCCATCTAACACAGCTCACCACATGCTCCCCCTACACTATCTAACACAGCTCACCATATACTTCCCCCTGCAGCATCTAACACAGCTCACCAAATGCTCCCCCCCGCCTCATCTAACGCAGCTCACCACATGTTCCCCTGCACCATCTAACACAGCTCATCACATGTTGCCCCCATACCCCATCTAACACAGCTCACCACATGTCCCCCCCTGCACCATCTAACACAGCTCACCACATGCTCCCCATGCCCCATCTAACACAGCTCACCACATGCTCCCCCTACACTATCTAACACAGCTCACCATATACTTCCCCCTGCAGCATCTAACACAGCTCACCAAATGCTCCCCCCCGCCTCATCTAACGCAGCTCACCACATGTTCCCCTGCACCATCTAACACAGCTCATCACATGTTGCCCCCATACCCCATCTAACACAGCTCACCACATGTCCCCCCCTGCACCATCTAACACAGCTCACCACATGTTCCCCCCACCCCATCTAACACAGCTCGCCATACATCCCCCCCGCCCCATCTAATACAGCTCACCACATGTTCCCCCCGCCCCATCGAACACAGCTCACCACATGCTCCCCCCGTACCATCTAACACAGTTCACCACACGTTCCTCCCTGCACCATCGAACACAGTTCACCACACGTTCCTCCCTGCACCATCTAACACAGCACACCACATACTCTCCCCGCCCCATCTAATACAGCTCACCACATGTTCCCCCCGTACCATCGAACACAGTTCACCACACGTTCCTCCCTGCACCATCTAACACAGCACACCACATACTCTCCCCGCACCATCGAACACAGCTCACGACATGTTCCCCCCTGCACCATCTAACACAGCTCACCACATACTCCCCCCGCCCCATCTAATACAGCTCATCACATGCCCGCCCGCCCGCCCCATCTAACACAGCTCACCACCTGCTCCCCAGGCCCCATCTAACACAGCTCACCACATACTCCCCTCGCACCATCTCACACAGCTCGCCATACGTATCACCCTTACGCCCCATCTAACACGGCTCACCACATGCCCCCCCGCGCAATCTAACACCGCTCACCACATACTCCCCCCGCACCATCTCACACAGCTCGCCATATGTACCCCCCCTTACGCCCCATCTAACACGGCTCACCACATGCCCCCCCGCCCCATCTAACACAGCTCACCACATACTCCCCCCGCATCATCAAACACAGCTCACCACATACTCCCCCCTCCCCCATCTAACACAGCTCACCACATACTCCCCCAAACACCATCTAACACAGCTCACCACATGTCCCCCCGCCCCATCTAACACAGCTCATCACATGCTCCCCCGCCCCATCTAACATAGCTCACCACATACTCCCCCCTGCACCATCTAATACAGCTCACCACATACTCCCCCTCTCCCATCTAACACAGCTTACCACATGATCCCCCCGTCCCATCTAACACAACTCACCACATGTCCCCCCCGCACTATCTGACACAGCTCACCACATGTTCCCCATTCCCCATCTAACACAACTCGCCATACGTCACCCCCACCTCCATTTAACAGAGCTCACCACATGTTCTCTCCTGCCCCATCTAACACAGCTGACCACATGTTACCCCCGCCCCATCGAACACAGCTCACCACATGTTCCCCCCGTACCATCTAACACAGCTCACCACATGTTCCGCCCTGCACCATCTAACACAGCTCACCACATGCTCCCCCCCGCACCATCTAACACAGCTCACCACATGTTCCCCCCATATCATCTAACACAGCTCACCACATGTTCCCCCCTGCACCATCTAACACAGCTCGCCATACTTCTCCCCCGCCCCATCTAACACAGCTCACCACATGTTCCACCCTGCCCCATCTAACACAGCTCACCACATGTTCCTCTCTGCCGCATCTAACACAGCTCACCACATGTCCCCCCCGCCCCATCGAACGCAGCTCACCACATGTTCCCCCTGTACCATCTAACACAGCTCACCACATGTTCCGCCCTGCACCATCTAACATAGCTCACCACATGCTCCCCCGCCCCATTTAACACAGCTCGCCATACTTCCCCACCGCCCCATCTAACAGAGCTCACCACATTTCCCCCCGCACCATCTAACACAGCTCGCCACATACTCCCCCCTCCCCCATCTAACACAGCTCGCCACATACTCCCCCTTACACCATCTAACACAGCTCACCACATGCCCCCCCGCCCCATCTAACACAGCTCACCACATGCTCCCACCGCCCCATCTAACATAGCTCACCACATACTCCCCCCTCCCCCATCTAACACAGCTTACCACATACTCCCCCTTGCACCATCTAACACAGTTCACCACATGATCCCCCCCGTCCCATCTAACACAGCTCGCCACATACTCCCCACTGCACCATCTAACACAGCTCACCACATGCTCCCCCCCGAACCATCTAACACAGCTCACCACACTTCCCCCCCGCCACGTCTAACACAGCTCACCACATGGTCCAACCATACTATCTAACACAGCTTGCCATACGTCTCCCCCGCCCCATCTAATACAGCTCACCACATGTCCCCACCGCACCATCTGACACAGCTCACCATATGTTCCCACGCCCCATCTAACACAGCTCGCCATACGTCCCCCCATCTCCGTTTAACACAGCTCACCACATGTTACCCCGCCCCATCGAACACAGCTCACCACATGTTCCCCCATACCATCTAACACAGCTCACCACATGTTCCCCCCTGCACCATCTAACACAGCTAACGACATGATAGCCCCGCCCCATCTAACACAGCTCACCACATACGCCCCCCTGCACCATCTAACACAGCTTACCACATGTTCCCCACCGAACCATCTAACACAGCTCACCACATTTCCCCCGCTGCCCCATCTAACACAGTTCACCACATGTTCCCCCCGTACCATCTAACACAGCTCACCACATGTTCTCCCCTGCCCCATCTAACACAGCTCACCACATGTTCCCCCTGTACCATCTAACACAGCTCACCACATGTTCTCCCCTGCCCCATCTAACACAATTCACCACATTTCCCCCCGCACCATCTAACACAGCTCGCCACATACTCCCCCCTCCCCCATCTAACACAGCTCGCCACATACTCCCCCTTACACCATCTAAAACAGCTCACCACATGCCCCCCCGCCCCATCTAACACAGCTCACCACATGCTCCCACCGCCCCATCTAACATAGCTCACCACATACTCCCCCCTCCCCCATCTAACACAGCTTACCACATACTCCCCCTTGCACCATCTAACACAGTTCACCACATGATCCCCCCCGTCCCATCTAACACAGCTCGCCACATACTCCCCCCTGCACCATCTAACACAGCTCACCACATGCTCCCCGCCGAACCATCTAACACAGCTCACCACACTTCCCCCCCGCCCCGTCTAACACAGCTCACCACATGTTCCCCCCATACTATCTAACACAGCTTGCCATACGTATCCCCGCCCCATCTAATACAGCTCACCACATGTCCCCACCGCACCATCTGACACAGCTCACCATATGTTCCCCACGCCCCATCTAACACAGCTCGTCATACGTTCCCCCCCACCTCCCTTTAACACAGCTCACCACATGTTACCCCCGTCCCATCGAACACAGCTCACCACATGTTCCCTCCCACCCCATCTAACACAGCTCACCACATGTTCCCCCCTGCACCATCTAACACAGCTAACGACATAATAGCCCCCCCACATCTAACACAGCTCACCACATGCTCCCCCCCGAACCATCTAACACAGCTCACCACCCTTCCCCCCCGCCACGTCTAACACAGCTCACCACATGTTCCAACCATACTATCTAACACAGCTTGCCATACGTCTCCCCCGCCCCATCTAATACAGCTCACCACATGTCCCCACCGCACCATCTGACACAGCTCACCATATGTTCCCACGCCCCATCTAACACAGCTCGCCATACGTCCCCCCATCTCTGTTTAACACAGCTCACCACATGTTACCCCGCCCCATCGAACACAGCTCACCACATGTTCCCCCATACCATCTAACACAGCTCACCACATGTTCCCCCCTGCACCATCTAACACAGCTAACGACATGATAGCCCCGCCCCATCTAACACAGCTCACCACATACGCCCCCCTGCACCATCTAACACAGCTTACCACATGTTCCCCACCGAACCATCTAACACAGCTTACCACATTTCCCCCGCTGCCCCATCTAACACAGTTCACCACATGTTCCCCCCGTACCATCTAACACAGCTCACCACATGTTCTCCCCTGCCCCATCTAACACAGCTCACCACATGTTCCCCCTGTACCATCTAACACAGCTCACCACATGTTCTCCCCTGCCCCATCTAACACAACTCACCACATGTTCCCCCCATACCAGCTAACACAGCTTACCACACGTTCCTCCCTGCACCATCGAACAAAGTTCACAACATGTTCCCCCCTGCCCCGTCTAACACAGCTCACCACATACTCTCCCTGCCCCATCTAACACAGCTCACCACATACTCCCACCTGCAGCATCTAACATAGCTCACCACATGCCCGCCCCGCCCCATCTAAAACAGCTCACCACATGTTTCCGCTGTACCATCTAACACAACTTGACACATGCTTCCACCTGCACCATCTAACACAGCTCGCCACATGATCCCCCCTGCCCCATCTAACACAGCTCAACACATGTTCCCCCCTGCACCATCTAACACAGCTCACCACATGACCCCCCAGGCCCACCTAACACTGCTCACCACATGTCGCCCTTGCACCATCTATCACAGCTCACCACATGTTCCCCCACACCATCTCACACAGCTCGCCATACGTACCCCCCTTACGCCCCATCTAACACAGCTCACCACATTTCTCGCCCTGCCCCATCTAACACAGCTCACCACATGTTCCACCCTGCCCCATCTAACACAGCTCACCACATGTTCCTCTCTGCCCCATCTAACACAGCTCACCACATGTCCCCACCGCCCCATCGAACACAGCTCACCACATGTTCCCCCTGTACCATCTAACACAGCTCACCACATGTTCCGCCCTGCACCATGTAACATAGCTCACCACATGCTCCCCCGCCCCATTTAACACAGCTCGCCATACTTCCCCACCGCCCCATCTAACAGAGCTCACCACATTTCCTCCCGCACCATCTAACACAGCTCGCCACATACTCCCCCCTCCCCCATCTAACACAGCTCACCACAAGCCCCCCTGCCCCATCTAACATAGCTCACCACATACTCCCCCCTCCCCCATCTAACACAGCTTACCACATACTCCCCCCTGCACCATCTAACACAGTTCACCACATGATCCCCCCTGTCCCATCTAACACAGCTCACCACATGTTCCTCCCTGCACCATCTAACACAGCTAACGACATGATCCCCCCCGCCCCATCCATCACAGCTCACCACATACTCCCCCCTGCACCATTTAACACAGCTCACCACATGCTCCCCCCTGAACTATCTAACACAGCTCACCACACTTCCCCCCCGCCCCGTCTAACACAGCTCACCACATGTTCCCCCCATACTATCTAACACAGCTTGCCATACGTCTCCCCCGCCCCATCTAATACAGCTCACCACATGTCCCCACCGCACCATCTGACACAGCTCACCATATGTTCCCCACGCCCCATCTAACACAGCTCGCCATACGTCCCCCCATCTCCGTTTAACACAGCTCACCACATGTTCTCCCCTGCCACATCTAACACTGCTCACCACATGTTACCCCCACCCCATCTAACACAGCTCACCACATGTTCCCTCCTGCACCATCTAACACAGCTAACGACATAATAGCCCCCCCCCATCTAACACAGCTCACCACATGCTCCCCCCCGAACCATCTAACACAGCTCACCACACTTCCCCCCCGCCACGTCTAACACAGCTCACCACATGTTCCAACCATACTATCTAACACAGCTTGCCATACGTCTCCCCCGCCCCATCTAATACAGCTCACCACATGTCCCCACCGCACCATCTGACACAGCTCACCATATGTTCCCATGCCCCATCTAACACAGCTCGCCATACGTCCCCCCATCTCCGTTTAACACAGCTCACCACATGTTACCCCGCCCCATCGAACACAGCTCACCACATGTTCCCCCATACCATCTAACACAGCTCACCACATGTTCCCCCCTGCACCATCTAACACAGCTAACGACATGATAGCCCCGCCCCATCTAACACAGCTCACCACATGCTCCCCCCTGCACCATCTAACACAGCTCACCACATGACCCCCCAGGCCCACCTAACACTGCTCACCACATGTCGCCCTTGCACCATCTATCACAGCTCACCACATGTTCCCCCACACCATCTCACACAGCTCGCCATACGTACCCCCCTTACGCCCCATCTAACACAGCTCACCACATTCCCTCCCGCCCCATCTAACACAGCTCACCACATTTCTCGCCCTGCCCCATCTAACACAGCTCACCACATGTTCCACCCTGCCCCATCTAACACAGCTCACCACATGTTCCTCTCTGCCCCATCTAACACAGCTCACCACATGTCCCCACCGCCCCATCGAACACAGCTCACCACACGTTCCCCCTGTACCATCTAACACAGCTCACCACATGTTCCGCCCTGCACCATGTAACATAGCTCACCACATGCTCCCCCGCCCCATTTAACACAGCTCGCCATACTTCCCCACCGCCCCATCTAACAGAGCTCACCACATTTCCTCCCGCACCATCTAACACAGCTCGCCACATACTCCCCCCTCCCCCATCTAACACAGCTCACCACAAGCCCCCCCTGCCCCGTCTAACACAGCTCACCACATGTTCCCCCCATACTATCTAACACAGCTTGCCATACGTCTCCCCCGCCCCATCTAATACAGCTCACCACATGTCCCCACCGCACCATCTGACACAGCTCACCATATGTTCCCCACGCCCCATCTAACACAGCTCGCCATACGTCCCCCCATCTCCGTTTAACACAGCTCACCACATGTTCTCCCCTGCCACATCTAACACTGCTCACCACATGTTACCCCCACCCCATGTAACACAGCTCACCACATGTTCCCTCCCACCCCATCTAACACAGCTCACCACATGTTCCCTCCTGCACCATCTAACACAGCTAACGACATAATAGCCCCCCCCCATCTAACACAGCTCACCACATGCTCCCCCCCGAACCATCTAACACAGCTCACCACACTTCCCCCCCGCCACGTCTAACACAGCTCACCACATGTTCCAACCATACTATCTAACACAGCTTGCCATACGTCTCCCCCGCCCCATCTAATACAGCTCACCACATGTCCCCACCGCACCATCTGACACAGCTCACCACATGTTCCCATGCCCCATCTAACACAGCTCGCCATACGTCCCCCCATCTCCGTTTAACACAGCTCACCACATGTTACCCCGCCCCATCGAACACAGCTCACCACATGTTCCCCCATACCATCTAACACAGCTCACCACATGTTCCCCCCTGCACCATCTAACACAGCTAACGACATGATAGCCCCGCCCCATCTAACACAGCTCACCACATACGCCCCCCTGCACCATCTAACACAGCTTACCACATGTTCCCCACCGAACCATCTAACACAGCTCACCACATTTCCCCCGCTGCCCCATCTAACACAGTTCACCACATGTTCCCCCCGTACCATCTAACACAGCTCACCACATGTTCTCCCCTGCCCCATCTAACACAGCTCACCACATGTTCCCCCTGTACCATCTAACACAGCTCACCACATGTTCTCCCCTGCCCCATCTAACACAACTCACCACATGTTCCCCCCATACCAGCTAACACAGCTTACCACACGTTCCTCCCTGCACCATCGAACAAAGTTCACAACATGTTCCCCCCTGCCCCGTCTAACACAGCTCACCACATACTTCCCCTGCACCATCTAACACAGCTCACCACATACTCTCCCTGCCCCATCTAACACAGCTCACCACATACTCCCCCCTGCACCATCTAACACAGTTCACCACATGATCCCCCTGTCCCATCTAACACAGCTCACCACATGTTCCTCCCTGCACCATCTAACACAGCTAACGACATGATCCCCCCCGCCCCATCCATCACAGCTCACCACATGATCCCCCCTGCACCATTTAACACAGCTCACCACATGCTCCCCCCTGAACTATCTAACACAGCTCACCACATGTTCCCCCCTGCACCATCTAACACAGCTAACGACATAGTAGCCCCCCCCCATCTAACACAGCTCACCACATGCTCCCCCCCGAACCATCTAACACAGCTCACCACACTTCCCCCCCGCCCCGTCTAACACAGCTCACCACATGTTCCCCCCATACTATCTAACACAGCTTGCCATACGTCTCCCCCGCCCCATCTAATACAGCTCACCACATGTCCCCACCGCACCATCTGACACAGCTCGCCATACGTCCCCCCCACCTCCCTTTAACACAGCTCACCACATGTTCTCCCCTGCCACATCTAACACTGCTCACCACATGTTACCCCCGCCCCATCGAACACAGCTCACCACATGTTCCCTCCCACCCCATCTAACACAGCTCACCACATGTTCCCCCTTGCACCATCTAACACAGCTAACGACATAATAGCCCCGCTCCATCTAACACAGCTCACCACACTTCCCCCCCGCCCCGTCTAACACAGCTCACCACATGTTCCCCCATACTATCTAACACATCTTGCCATACGTCTCCCCCGCCCCATCTAATACAGCTCACCACATGTCCCCACCGCACCATCTGACACAGCTCACCATATGTTCCCCACGCCCCATCGAACACAGCTCACCACATGTTCCCCCCATACCATCTAACACAGCTCAGCACATGTTCCTCCCTGCACCATCTAACACAGCTAATGACATGTTCCCCCTGCCCCATCTAACACAGCTCACCACATACTCCCCCCTGCACCATCTAACACAGCTCACCACATGCCTGCCCCGCCCCATCTAACACAGCTCACCACATGTTTCCACTGTACCATCTAACACAACTCGACACATGCTTCCACCTGCACCATCTAACACAGCTCGCCACATGATCCCACCCGCCCCACTTAACACAGCTCACCACATGTTCCCCCCTGCACCATCTAACACAGCTCACCACATGACCCCCCAGGCCCATCTAACACCGCTCACCACATGTTCCCCCCACACCATCTCACACAGCTCGCCATACGTACCCCCCCTTACGCCCCATCTAACAAGGCTCACCACATTCCCTCCCGCCCCATCTAACACAGCTCACTACATACTCCCCCCGCACCATCAAACACAGCTCACCACATACTCCACCCTCCCCCATCCAACACAGCTCACCACATGTTCCTCCCTGCACCATCTAACAAAGCTCACCACATGCCCCCCCGCCCCATGTATCACAGCTCACCACATGCTCCCTCCGCCCCATCTAACATAGCTCACCACATACTCCCCCTCCCCCATCTAACACAGGTTACCACATACTCCCCCCCTGCACCATCTAACACAGCTCACCACATGATGCCCCCCGTCCCATCTAACACAGCTCACCACATGTCCCTCCCGCACCATCTGACACAACTCACATGTACCCCATGCCCCATCTAACACAGCTTGCCAAACATCTGCCCCACCGCCATTTTAACAGAGCTCACCACATGTTCTCTCCTGACCCATCTAACACAGCTGACCACATGTTACCCCCGCCCCATTGAACACAGCTCACCACATGTTCCTCCCTGCACCATCTAACAAAGCTAACAACATGTTCCCCCCGGCCCCATCTAACACAGCTCACCACATAGTCCCCCCTGCACCATCTAACACACATCACCACATGTTCCCCCCATACCATCTAACACAGCTCATCACATGTTACCCCCGCCCCATCGAACACAGCTCACCACATGTTCCCCCCGTACCATCTAACACAGCTTACCACATGTTCTCCCCTGCCCCATCTAACACAGCTCACCACATGTTCTCCCCCGCCCCATCTAACACAGTCCACTACATGTTCCCCCTGCACCATCTAACACAGCCCACTACATGTTCCCCCTGCCCCATCTAACAGCTCACCATGTTACCCCAGACCATCTAACACAGTTCACCACATGCTCCCCCCGTACCATCTAACACAGCCCACTACATGTTCCCCACGCCCCATCTAACACAGCTCACCACATGCTCCCCCCGTACCATCTAACACAGCTCACCACATGCTCCCCCCGTACCATCTAACACAGCCCACTATTAGTTCCCCCTGTACCATCTAAGACAGCTCACTACATGTTCCCCCCTGCACCATCTAACACAGCTCGCCATACGTCCTCCCCGTCCCATCTAACACAGCTCACCACATGTTCCCCCGCCCAATCTAACACAGCTCACCACATGTCCCCCCCGCCGCATCTAACACAGCCCACTACATGCTCCCCCCGCACCATCTAACACAGCTCACCACATGTTCCCCTCTGCACCATCCAACACAGCTCACCACATACTCCCCCCGCCCCATCTAACACAGCTCACCACATGCTCCCCCCCGCACCATCTAACACAGCTCACAACATGTTCCATCCGTACCATCTAACACAGCTCACCACATGCTCCCCCCGTAACATCTAACACTGCTCACCACATGTTCCCCCCCTCACCATCTAACTCAGCTCACCACATGTTCCATCCGTACCATCTAACACAGCTCACCACATGCTCCCCCCTGCACCATCTAACACAGCTCACCACATGTTCCTTCCGCACCATCTGACAGAGCTCACCACATGCTCCCCCCCGCCCCATCTAACACAGCCCAATACATGTTCCCCCTGCACCATCTAACACAGCCCACTACATGTTCCCCCCGCCCCATCTAACAGCTCACCATGTTACCCCGGACCATCTAACACAGCTCACCACATGCTCCCCCCGTACCATCTAACACAGCCCACTACATGTTCCCCACGCCCCATCTAACACCGCTCACCACATGTTCCCCCCACACCATCTCACACAGCTCGCCATACGTACCCCCCCCTTACGCCCCATCTAACACAGCTCACCACATACTCCCCCCGCACCATCTAACACACCTCACCACATGTTCCCCCCGTACCATCTAACACAGCTCACCACATACTCCCCCCTTCCCTATCTAACACAGCTCACCACATGCTCCCCACTACACCATCTAACACAGCTCACCACATGCTCCCTCCGCCCCATCTAACATAGCTCACCACATACTCCCCCTCCCCCATCTAACACAGCTTATCACATACTCCCCCCCTGCACCATCTAACATAGCTCACCACATGATGCCCCCCGTCCCATCTAACACAGCTCACCACATGTCCCTCCCGCACCATCTGACACAACTCACATGTACCCCATGCCCCATCTAACACAGCTTGCCAAACATCTGCCCCACCTCCATTTTAACAGAGCTCACCACATGTTCTCTCCTGACCCATCTAACACAGCTGACCACATGTTACCCCCGCCCCATTGAACACAGCTCACCACATGTTCCTCCCTGCACCATCTAACAAAGCTAACCACATGTTCCCCCCGTACCATCTAACACAGCTCACCACATGTTCCTACCTGCACCATCTAACAAAGCTAACGACATGTTCCCCCGTCCCATCTAACACAGCTCACCACATACTCCCCCCGCACCATCTAACACACCTCACCACATGTTCCCCCCGTACCATCTAACACAGCTCACCACATGTTCCCCCCTTCCCTATCTAACACAGCTCACCACATGCTCCCCACTACACCATCTAACACAGCTCAACACATGCTCCCCATGCCCCATCTAACACAGCTCACCACATACTCCCCCTCCCCCATCTAACACAGCTTACCACATACTCCCCCCTGCACCATCTAACACAGCTCACCACATGATCCTCCCTGCACCATCTAACAAAGCTAACGACATGTTCCCCCGTCCCATCTAACACAGCTCACCACATACTCCCCCCGCACCATCTAACACACCTCACCACATGTTGCCCCCGTACCATCTAACACAGCTCACCACATGTTCCCCCCTTCCCTATCTAACACAGCTCACCACATGCTCCCCACTACACCATCTAACACAGCTCAACACATGCTCCCCATGCCCCATCTAACACAGCTCACCACATACTCCCCCTCCCCCATCTAACACAGCTTACCACATACTCCCCCCTGCACCATCTAACACAGCTCTCCACATGATCCCCCCCCGTCCCATCTAACACAGCTCACCACATGTCCCTCCCGCACCATCTGACACAGCTCACCACATGTTCCCACTGTACCATCTAACACAGCTTACCACATGTTCCTCCCTGCACCATCTAACAAAGCTAACGACATGTTCCCCCCGGCCCCATCTAACACAGCTCATCACATGTTCCCCCCTGCACCATCTAACACACATCACCACATGTTCCCCCCATACCATCTAACACAGCTCATCACATGTTACCCCCGCCCCATCGAACACAGCTCACCACATGCTCCCCACTACACCATCTAACACAGTTCACCACATGCTCCCTCCGCCCCATCTAACATAGCTCACCACATACTCCCCCTCCCCCATCTAACACAGCTTACCACATACTCCCCCCCGCACCATCTAACACAGCTCACCACATGATGCCCCCCGTCCCATCTAACACAGCTCACCACATGTCCCTCCCGCACCATCTGACACAACTCACATGTACCCCATGCCCCATCTAACACAGCATGCCAAACATCTGCCCCACCTCCATTTTAACAGAGCTCACCACATGTTCTCTCCTGACCCATCTAACACAGCTGACCACATGTTACCCCCGCCCCATTGAACACAGCTCACCACATGTTCCTCCCTGCACCATCTAACAAAGCTAACCACATGTTCCCCCCGTACCATCTAACACAGCTCACCACATGTTCCTCCCTGCACCATCTAACAAAGCTAACGACATGTTCCCCCGTCCCATCTAACACAGCTCACCACATACTCCCCCCGCACCATCTAACACACCTCACCACATGTTCCCCCCGTACCATCTAACACAGCTCACCACATGTTCCCCCCTTCCCTATCTAACACAGCTCACCACATGCTCCCCACTACACCATCTAACACAGCTCATCACATGCTCCCCATGCCCCATCTAACACAGCTCACCACATACTCCCCTTCCCCCATCTAACACAGCTTACCACATACTCCCCCCTGCACCATCTAACACAGCTCACCACATGATCCCCCCCCGTCCCATCTAACACAGCTCACCACATGTCCCTCCCGCACCATCTGACACAGCTCACCACATGTTCCCACTGTACCATCTAACACAGCTTACCACATGTTCCTCCCTGCACCATCTAACAAAGCTAACGACATGTTCCCCCCGGCCCCATCTAACACAGCTCATCACATGTTCCCCCCTGCACCATCTAACACAGGTAACGACATGTTCCCCCTGTCCCATCTAACACAGCTCACCACATAGTCCCCCCTGCACCATCTAACACACATCACCACATGTTCCACCCATACCATCTAACACAGCTCATCACATGTTACCCCCGCCCCATCGAACACAGCTCACCACATGTTCTCCCCTGCCCCATCTAACACAGCTCACCACATGTTCTCCCCCGCCCCATCTAACACAGTCCACTACATGTTCCCCCTGCACCATCTAACACAGCCCACTACATGTTCCCCCCGCCCCATCTAACAGCTCACCATGTTACCCCGGACCATCTAACACAGCTCACCACATGCTCCCCCCGTACCATCTAACACAGCCCACTACATGTTCCCCACGCCCCATCTAACACAACTCACCACATGCTCCCCCCGTACCATCTAACACAGCTCACCACATGTTCCTCCCTGCACCATCTAACAAAGCTAACGACATGTTCCCCCGTCCCATCTAACACAGCTCACCACATGTTGCCCCCGTACCATCTAACACAGCTCACCACATGTTCCCCCCTTCCCTATCTAACACAGCTCACCACATGCTCCCCACTACACCATCTAACACAGCTCAACACATGCTCCCCATGCCCCATCTAACACAGCTCACCACATACTCTACCTCCCCCATCTAACACAGCTTACCACATACTCCCCCCTGCACCATCTAACACAGCTCACCACATGATCCCCCCCCCGTCCCATCTAACACAGCTCACCACATGTCCCACCCGCACCATCTGACACAGCTCACCACATGTTCCCACTGTACCATCTAACACAGCTTACCACATGTTCCTCCCTGCACCATCTAACAAAGCTAACGACATGTTCCCCCCGGCCCCATCTAACACAGCTCATCACATGTTCCCCCCTGCACCATCTAACACACATCACCACATGTTCCCCCCATACCATCTAACACAGCTCATCACATGTTACCCCCGCCCCATCGAACACAGCTCACCGCATGCTCCCCACTACACCATCTAACACAGTTCACCACATGCTCCCTCCGCCCCATCTAACATAGCTCACCACATACTCCCCCTCCCCCATCTAACACAGCTTACCACATACTCCCCCCCGCACCATCTAACACAGCTCACCACATGATGCCCCCCGTCCCATCTAACACAGCTCACCACATGTCCCTCCCGCACCATCTGACACAACTCACATGTACCCCATGCCCCATCTAACACAGCTTGCCAAACATCTGCCCCACCTCCATTTTAACTGAGGTCACCACATGTTCTCTCCTGACCCATCTAACACAGCTGACCACATGTTACCCCCGCCCCATTGAACACAGCTCACCACATGTTCCTCCCTGCACCATCTAACAAAGCTAACCACATGTTCCCCCCGTACCATCTAACACAGCTCACCACATGTTCCTCCCTGCACCATCTAACAAAGCTAACGACATGTTCCCCCGTCCCATCTAACACAGCTCACCACATACTCCCCCCGCACCATCTAACACACCTCACCACATGTTCCCCCGTACCATCTAACACAGCTCACCACATGTTCCCCCCTTCCCTATCTAACACAGCTCACCACATGCTCCCCATGCCCCATCTAACACAGCTCACCACATACTCCCCTTCCCCCATCTAACACAGCTTACCACATACTCCCCCCTGCACCATCTAACACAGCTCACCACATGATCCCCCCCCGTCCCATCTAACACAGCTCACCACATGTCCCTCCCGCACCATCTGACACAGCTCACCACATGTTCCCACTGTACCATCTAACACAGCTTACCACATGTTCCTCCCTGCACCATCTAACAAAGCTAACGACATGTTCCCCCCGGCCCCATCTAACACAGCTCATCACATGTTCCCCCCTGCACCATCTAACACAGGTAACGACATGTTCCCCCTGTCCCATCTAACACAGCTCACCACATAGTCCCCCCTGCACCATCTAACACACATCACCACATGTTCCACCCATACCATCTAACACAGCTCATCACATGTTACCCCCGCCCCATCGAACACAGCTCACCACATGTTCTCCCCTGCCCCATCTAACACAGCTCACCACATGTTCTCCCCCGCCCCATCTAACACAGTCCACTACATGTTCCCCCTGCACCATCTAACACAGCCCACTACATGTTCCCCCCGCCCCATCTAACAGCTCACCATGTTACCCCGGACCATCTAACACAGCTCACCACATGCTCCCCCCGTACCATCTAACACAGCCCACTACATGTTCCCCACGCCCCATCTAACACAACTCACCACATGCTCCCCCCGTACCATCTAACACAGCTCACCACATGTTCCTCCCTGCACCATCTAACAAAGCTAACGACATGTTCCCCCGTCCCATCTAACACAGCTCACCACATGTTGCCCCCGTACCATCTAACACAGCTCACCACATGTTCCCCCCTTCCCTATCTAACACAGCTCACCACATGCTCCCCACTACACCATCTAACACAGCTCAACACATGCTCCCCATGCCCCATCTAACACAGCTCACCACATACTCTACCTCCCCCATCTAACACAGCTTACCACATACTCCCCCCGCACCATCTAACACACCTCACCACATGTTCCCCCCGTACCATCTAACACAGCTCACCACATGTTCCCCCCTTCCCTATCTAACACAGCTCACCACATGCTCCCCACTACACCATCTAACACAGCTCATCACATGCTCCCCATGCCCCATCTAACACAGCTCACCACATACTCCCCTTCCCCCATCTAACACAGCTTACCACATACTCCCCCCTGCACCATCTAACACAGCTCACCACATGATCCCCCCCCGTCCCATCTAACACAGCTCACCACATGTCCCTCCCGCACCATCTGACACAGCTCACCACATGTTCCCACTGTACCATCTAACACAGCTTACCACATGTTCCTCCCTGCACCATCTAACAAAGCTAACGACATGTTCCCCCCGGCCCCATCTAACACAGCTCATCACATGTTCCCCCCTGCACCATCTAACACAGGTAACGACATGTTCCCCCTGTCCCATCTAACACAGCTCACCACATGCTCCCCCCGTACCATCTAACACAGCCCACTACATGTTCCCCATGCCCCATCTAACACAACTCACCACATGCTCCCCCCGTACCATCTAACACAGCTTACCACATGTTCCTCCCTGCACCATCTAACAAAGCTAACGACATGTTCCCCCCGGCCCCATCTAACACAGCTCATCACATGTTCCCCCCTGCACCATCTAACACAGGTAACGACATGTTCCCCCTGTCCCATCTAACACAGCTCACCACATAGTCCCCCCTGCACCATCTAACACACATCACCACATGTTCCACCCATACCATCTAACACAGCTCATCACATGTTACCCCCGCCCCATCGAACACAGCTCACCACATGTTCTCCCCTGCCCCATCTAACACAGCTCACCACATGTTCTCCCCCGCCCCATCTAACACAGTCCACTACATGTTCCCCCTGCACCATCTAACACAGCCCACTACATGTTCCCCCCGCCCCATCTAACAGCTCACCATGTTACCCCGGACCATCTAACACAGCTCACCACATGCTCCCCCCGTACCATCTAACACAGCCCACTACATGTTCCCCACGCCCCATCTAACACAACTCACCACATGTTCCCCCCATACCATCTAACACAGCTCATCACATGTTACCCCCGCCCCATCGAACACAGCTCACCACATGCTCCCCACTACACCATCTAACACAGTTCACCACATGCTCCCTCCGCCCCATCTAACACAGCTTACCACATACTCCCCCCCGCACCATCTAACACAGCTCACCACATGATGCCCCCCGTCCCATCTAACACAGCTCATCACATGTCCCTCCCGCACCATCTGACACAACTCACATGTACCCCATGCCCCATCTAACACAGCTTGCCAAACATCTGCCCCACCTCCATTTTAACAGAGCTCACCACATGTTCTCTCCTGACCCATCTAACACAGCTGACCACATGTTACCCCCGCCCCATTGAACACAGCTCACCACATGTTCCTCCCTGCACCATCTAACAAAGCTAACCACATGTTCCCCCCGTACCATCTAACACAGCTCACCACATGTTCCTACCTGCACCATCTAACAAAGCTAACGACATGTTCCCCCGTCCCATCTAACACACCTCACCACATGTTCCCCCCGTACCATCTAACACAGCTCACCACATGTTCCCCCCTTCCCTATCTAACACAGCTCACCACATGCTCCCCACTACACCATCTAACACAGCTCATCACATGCTCCCCATGCCCCATCTAACACAGCTCACCACATACTCCCCTTCCCCCATCTAACACAGCTTACCACATACTCCCCCCTGCACCATCTAACACAGCTCACCACATGATCCCCCCCCGTCCCATCTAACACAGCTCACCACATGTCCCTCCCGCACCATCTGACACAGCTCACCACATGTTCCCACTGTACCATCTAACACAGCTTACCACATGTTCCTCCCTGCACCATCTAACAAAGCTAACGACATGTTCCCCCCGGCCCCATCTAACACAGCTCATCACATGTTCCCCCCTGCACCATCTAACACAGGTAACGACATGTTCCCCCTGTCCCATCTAACACAGCTCACCACATAGTCCCCCCTGCACCATCTAACACACATCACCACACGTTCCACCCATACCATCTAACACAGCTCATCACATGTTACCCCCGCCCCATCGAACACAGCTCACCACATGTTCTCCCCTGCCCCATCTAACACAGCTCACCACATGTTCTCCCCCGCCCCATCTAACACAGTCCACTACATGTTCCCCCTGCACCATCTAACACAGCCCACTACATGTTCCCCCCGCCCCATCTAACAGCTCACCATGTTACCCCGGACCATCTAACCCAGCTCACCACATGCTCCCCCCGTACCATCTAACACAGCCCACTACATGTTCCCCACGCCCCATCTAACACAACTCACCACATGCTCCCCCCGTACCATCTAACACAGCTCACCACATACTCCCGACTGCACAATCTAACACAGCTCACCACATTTCCACTCCGCCCCATCTAAAAGAGCTCCCCAAATGCTCCACCCGCTCCATCTAACACTGCTCACCACATTTCCACTCCGCCCCATCTAACACAGCTCACCAAATGCTCCCCCCGCTCCATCTAACACAGCTCACCACATGTTCTCCCCCGCCCCATCTAACACAGCTCACCGCATGTCCCCCCCGCACCATCTAACACAGCCCACTATTAGTTCCCCCCGTACCATCTAAGACAGCTCACTACATGTTCCCCCCTGCACCATCTAACACAGCTCGCCATCCGTCCCCACCGGCCCATCTAACACAGCTCACCACATGTTCCCCCGCCCAATCTAATACAGCTCGCCATACGTCCTCCCCGTCCCATCTAACACAGCTCACCACATGTTCCCCCGCCCAATCTAACACAGCTCACCACATGTCCCCCCCGCCGCATCTAACACAGCCCACTACATGTTCCCCCCGCACCATCTAACACAGCTCACCACATGTTCCCCTCTGCACCATCCAACACAGCTCACCACATGCTCCCCCCTGTAACATCTAACACTGCTCACCACATGTTCCCCCCCTCACCATCTAACACAGCTCACCACATGTTCCCCCCCTCACCATCTAACTCAGCTCACCACATGTTCCCCCCTGCACCATCTGACACAGCTCACCACATGCTCCCCCCCGCACTATCTTACACAGCTCACCACATGCTCCCCCCGACCTCCATCGAACACAGCTCACCTCATGTTCACCCCGCTCCATCTAACACAGCTCGCCATACGTCCTCCCCGCCCCATCTAACACAGCTCACCACATGTTCCCCCCCCCCGCCCCATCTAACACAGCCCACTACATGTTCCCCCCACACCATCTAACACAACTCACCACATTTTCCCTCCTGCACCATCTAACAAAGCTCACCACATACTCCCCCCCACACACCATCTAACACAGCTCACAACATGTTCCATCCGTACCATCTAACACAGCTCACCACATGCTCCCCCCTGCACCATCTAACACAGCTCACCACATGTTCCCCCTGCACCATCTGACAGAGCTCACCACATGCTCCCCCCCGCCCCATCTAACACAGCCCAATACATGTTCCCCCTGCACCATCTAACACAGCCCACTACATGTTCCCCACGCCCCATCTAACACAGCTCACCACATGCTCCCCCCGTACCATCTAACACAGCTCACCACATACTCCCCCCGCACCATCTAACA
This sequence comes from Chiloscyllium plagiosum, assembly GCF_037043375.1. Classification (NCBI taxonomy): domain Eukaryota; kingdom Metazoa; phylum Chordata; class Chondrichthyes; order Orectolobiformes; family Hemiscylliidae; genus Chiloscyllium; species Chiloscyllium plagiosum. Next base: position 16,823,537 of record NW_028270169.1, read on the forward strand.
CACCTCACCACATGTTCCCCCCGTACCATCTAACACAGCTCACCACATACTCCCCACTGCACAATCTAACACAGCTCACCACATTTCCCCTCCGCCCCATCTAACACAGCTCATCAAATGCTCCCCCCACTCCATCTAACACAGCTTGCCATACGTCCCCCCGTCCCATCTAACACAGCTCACCACATGTTCTCCCCCGCCCCATCTAACACAGCTCACCACATGTCCCCCCCGCACCATCTAACACAGCCCACTATATGTTCCCCCCGTACCATCTAAGACAGCTCACTACATGTTCCCCCCTGCACCATCTAACACAGCTCACCACATGTTCCCCCGCCCCATCTAACACAGCTCACCACATGTCCCCCCCGCCCCATCTAACACAGCCCACCACATACTCCCCCCGCCCCATCCAACACAGCTCACCACATGCTCCCCCCCGCACCATCTAACACAGCTCACAACATGTTCCAACCGTACCATCTAACACAGCTCACCACATGCTCCCCCCTGTACCATCTAACACTGCTCACCACATGTTCCCCCCCTCACCATCTAACTCAGCTCACCACATGTTCCCCCCTGCACCATCTGACACAGCTCACCACATGCTCCCCCCCGCACTATCTTACACAGCTCACCAAATGCTCCCCCCGACCTCCATCTAACACAGCTCACCTCATGTTCACCCCGCTCCATCTAACACAGCTCGCCATACGTCCCCCTCGCCCCATCTAACACAGCTCACCACATGTTCCCGCCCCCGCCCCATCTAACACAGCCCACTACATGTTCCTCCCACACCATCTAACACAACTCACCACATTTTCCCCCCTGCACCATCTAACAAAGCTCACCACATACTCCCCCCCACACACCATCTAACACAGCTCACAACAAGTTCCATCCGTACCATCTAACACAGCTCACCACATGCTCCCCCCTGCATCATCTAATACAGCTAACAACATGTTCCCCCCTGCACTATCTAACACAGCTCACCGCATGTTCCCCCCTGCACCATCTGACAGAGCTCACCACATGCTCCCCCCTGCACCATCTAATACAGCTCACAACATGTTCTCCCCGCACCATCTAACACATCTCACCACATGCTCCCCCCTGCACCATCTAACACAGCTCACCACATGTTCCCCCCAGCCCCATCTAACACAGCTCACCACATGTTCCCCCCTGCACCATCTAACACAGCTCACCACATGTTCCCCCCTGCACCATCTAACACAGCTCGCCATACTTCCCCCCGCACCATCTAATACAGCTCACCACATATCCCCCCTGCCCCATCTAACACAGCCCACTACATGTTCCCCCCACACCATCTAACACAACTCACCACATGTTCCCCCCTGCACCATATAACACAGCTCACCACATACTCCACCCTGCACCATCTAACACAGCTCACCACATGTTCCCCCCTGCACCATCTAACACAGCTCACCATACGTCCCCCCCGCACCATCTAACACAGCTCACCACATGTCCCCCCCGCCCCATCTAACACAGCCCACTACATGTTCTCCCCACACCATCTAACACAACTCACCACATGTTCCCCCCATGCCCCATCTAACACAACTCACCACATGATCCCCCCATGCCCCATCTAACACAGCTCACCACATACCCCCCACTACACCATCTAACACAACTCATCACATGCTCCCCCTGCACCATCTAACACACCTCACCACATGCTCCCCCCTGCACCATCTAACACAACTCACCACATGCTCCCCCGCCTATCTAATACAGCTCGCCATACGCCCCCCCCCCGTCCCATCTAACACAGCTCACCACATGTTCCCCCCGCCCCATCTAACACAGCTCACCACATGCTCCCCCCTGTACCATCTAACACTGCTCACCACATGTTCCCCCCCTCACCATCTAACTCAGCTCACCACATGTTCCCCCCTCACCATCTAACTCAGCTCACCACATGTTCCCCCCTGTACCATCTGACACAGCTCACCACATGCTGCCCCCCACACTACCTTACACAGCTCACCACATGCTCCCCCCCACCTCCATCTAACACAGCTCACCTCATGTTCACCCCGCTCCATCTAACACAGCTCGCCATACGTCCCCCCCGCCCCATCTAACACAGCTCACCACATGTTCCCCCCCCCGCCCCATCTAACACAGCCCACTACATGTTCCCCCCCACACCAGCTAACACAACTCACCACATTTTCCCCCCTGCACCATCTAACACAGCTCACCACATACTCCCCCCCCACACCATCCAACACAGCTCACCATATACTCCCCCCTGCACCATCTAACGCAGCTCACCACATGCTCCCACCGCACCATCTAACACAACTCATCATATGCTCCCCCCGCACCATCTAACACACCTCACCACATGCTCCCCTCGCACCATCTAACACACCTCATCACATGCTCCCCCCTGCACCATTTAACACAGCTCACCACATGTTCCCCCCGCCCCATCTAACATAGCTCACCACATGCTCCCCTCTGTACCATCTAACACAGCTCACCACATGTTTCCCCTCCAAACATGGGCTGGAAGCTTTCAGGAGGTAATACTGATCCCTTGATTGTGGCACTTGTCCCAAACCTCAGACAGAGGCAATGGGTAATCCAGTTAAGTGAGGGTGGGAGGATTTGCTCCTGACATTCTGGGAAGCGGATTCCCTTTCTCAGTAAAATTCAGCCCAGAGTTTTCATTGGAGTTCAAAAGATGGAAATTCACTCTTAATCCAGAGGGTTATGGTTTCCAATGAACATTCTAATTCACCTATTCTTCCTGACTGGGCTAGGTACCTTGAAATCATGTTGCATAGTTAAGAGCTGATAAATACGCTCCACCTCCTAAAGGGAGAAGGTTTAGGTTGCATTCAATCTCAGCAACAGCAACTGACCACGTACCTTGGCCACTGACCACTGTTGGCACCTAGAACCACACTGGCCCATCCTTCTTCAGTTGTGCATGAAAGTTTTAAATGGATGCAGGGAGAAATGAAGGAACAAAAAAAAAAGATTTTGGAAACACATGAGGTGAAATCGATGCAACATTCCCTAACACACCCATCCCAACCCAATCGAAGTATCAGTCCACATCTGGCTGGCTTTAAATCCATCCTCCCTGCAGCCACAATATGCTGGAGGCAGCAGGAATTACTTGATGCCCCACCCAGGGCAAAAGGTCCCTGTTTCAAGAAGGGCCAGTGGATCAGGTCTGTAATCCCAGGAGCATCAGAATACAGTGATGACCATTGCTGGCACTACAAGCAATCACTAGGAAGGAACAAGTTGTCTTCTAGATGTGATGGGCAGTCTAGCATTTTGGAGACCCTTGGTCTGGTTGGTGTGGAATGGGATGGTGTTGTTTTTAGAAGCTGGTGGAGGCATAAAGGGATGGTATTTCGGCTGCCCCTCCAAAAGGGGATAACACCCTGCCTTAGCAACAGCAGCCTATGCTGTCAGGCTGCTGGCTATTCCTCTGTCTTCTCCAGCTCAATGTAGCTATATTGAATCATCATGTACAGAGATATCATTGCACATCTCAGAAGCAAGTAGGTCATGGACCCAAGCTTCCTAGCTCAGAGTAGGGACACGTTCACTGTGCTACAAGAGTCCTCCGAGCTGGATGTAAAATTGGAGTAAAGAGGGATGGCGCTTCTTAATTGTCCACTTAAAGATCTCGTTAGGCCTGAGGGCACCAACCTCCCATAATATGGGAGATAGGACACAGTGGGATCTGTCAGCTGCCTATCTGCAGTCTTTATATACCTGCATTTTCAAATATGCTGATTGGGGTCATAAGATTCATCCCAGCCAATCAATTAAAGCTATTATTATTAGGTGTTCCTTTTCTCTGGCTGACAGACACTGCACAATTCTGGTCACTTCCCTGTGTTTGAAAGTGCAACACCTTGCAAAGATACCTTCATTGGCATGTGTAAGTGTAAAGCATTGAGTCTACTCTCCCTTTGCGTGCACACATGTCTCTGTCTCTCTCAAACATTAACACACATTAGAAAAGCATCACAGATGTAAAAGTGAAGATGGATGAAGGAACCCCTGGGAGACACCAACACTGCAATGACATTTCACAAAATGTTAATAAATATCAATATGCTTTACTATGTGCAATAATAATTTAAATGCCTTCTGTTACATTAAAGCAGTTGTATTTTTCATTTAACCTCACTCTGTTGCTGTTGGGAGGCGTTTGAAACTAAACATGAAGGTAGCAACAAACATCACCACGAACCTAATTTGATTGCCTTTTAGTTTATTTCAGTGTTGTTTCATTTAAGAATCCCCATCTATTTAACATTTGTTGAGGGGTGGGATAATGAAACAAAATTGGACTGGAATGGAAAGGAGGGAAACAAAATGCCTGTTTGATAATTATGGAATAAAATTCTGACTGACAAATGGCATCTTAAACATTATACGATTTGATTTTATAAAGGGCAAACTATGCTGTAGTGACCAACAGTGGCTTTGTAGGGGTGAGATTAAATCTTGAACAAAATGAGTTATTAGGGTTCATACACATGAATAAGGATTGATCAAAGTCCATGGTATAAATATGACAGCTTTGGGGCTCTTGTGATGCAGTGGTAGTGTCCCTAACTTTCAGCCAGGAGGCCTGGGTTTGTGTCTCAACTACTCCAGATACGTAATGTCTCTGGACAGGTTGTTTAGAAAATTATTAATACAGTGACTGAGTCAGATTCTGGAAAGGGTCTATGCGGCAAAGTTCTCCAGTCAAATTGCCAGTTCTCAGTGATATGTTGTTGGGCTGAGATTCATTTCTAGTATTTTCTTTTAATGCTAATCATTATTTTAACAGATGTGGAGTTGGTATTCGGCATCTAAATGATGGAGCTGGCATCCTCCTTTATGCAGAGAAACCTCGCTCTTTCATCCAGGCAGTGGTAAAGATCTGTGGGTGTGCTATCAGAATAAGAGAACTGGTTTCAGTAATGCCCAGACTGGGGGTCATTGTCCTTTAGTAGGGGTGCTTCTGAAAGTAGGGCACACTGCTGCAGAGTATGCTAGCTCCTTCAGAGCAGCAGGAAGACATCTCTCTCCCAAGCCTCACTGATATGTTATACTGGCAATGAGAACAACATGCAGAATGATTCAAGCTGCAAGTGACCCAGATTAGGGGTGGCAGGTGGGAGAGGGAGGGATAGAAGAACTGTCATTTAATATTGAGTTCAATGCAAGCAAATACATTTGAACCATCCCTGTGAATCCTGTAACAAAGCTTATGATTTTAAACAGTGATTAAAATAAGTCTTGACATCCATTTGTCTGCTGCTACTATGGAAACATACTGTATTGTTCCTGTGTGGGAGATGACACCCCATAGAGATTTAATAATGAGCATTGCCACTGACTTTACTCCAGAAAACCTCCTCCCCCACCCCCCAACCTTCTAACCTCAGCACCAATAGAAACCAGGAGCGTGAATGGCCAACAGTGACATTTAACAGAGGGGAAATAGTGATGAATGATTTTAATTAAGTTTGAATAGGCAAATTCAAAAGGCTCAAATAGAAAAATACTAATTGAATTGCTTGAAAAACTGTGAACATAGGCATATTGTGTGAGGCTGAATTCATTCCACTTGCCTCCTGCCATTATGCCCCTAGCGATATGAATACTATGTAACTAATCGCATTTACAGGGGGTGGGGGGGCAGGTTGCTGAGACGGAGGGAACAGGATTCCCAAACCTCTCTGGCATGTCAGACCGAGCAGGGTTTGTACAAGAGTGAATTAACAAAGAGCCAATGTGCTCGACACTCCTAATGGGCGTGAAATAATTGGTGGGAGTCTTACAGAGCGACTCAAAGAGTCAATCACTGAGACCTCTTGGTGTCAGAGGTGTTGATTCTGAAGTTTTCTCCTTGTGTCACAAACACAGTCACAGCCCCGATTTTCCACATTCTGCTATCCAGCTTGGACTGAGATCAATTTGCCTCCATGGACCTTCTGAGCATGACCAGCTCTGATAGGTCAGCTCATTATGGACTTATTTGTTGCTAATGAGTGTTCAGTGGTTCGGTGCAAAGTAGACTCTGAGTGCAGCAGTGTTACCACAATATGGAGCGAAGATTAATGTTCTTATTGTGTACAAATGACAGGCTTGTGTCCCTGTCATAGGCTGGAATTAACCCTTCTCCTGCTGAATAAACCCAACGCTGCAGCAATCAATGTAATGGCTAATGCTGTAAGGTTCAGCAGTTCTCAAGTCTGGGGAACATGACCTTCCATCATAGCGTTTGAACAAAGAAAAGATAACAGTAATATTGCACAAATCAAACACCATCCTTCCAGTAAGCTGCAGAAGTTAATGAATGGATTTTGATAAATGGTCATTTAAGTGTTCATAGAGAGTAACAAATAGATGGTAACCACAGGCTATGTCACAAGATATTCACCATAAAAGAAATCCCTCTGGGAGGCATTGTGGGGGGATGGGGAATGCACCTCAGACAAAGGCAGTAAGCCAATTTCTTCATTTCTATTTTGTTTTGGGCCTTGTCAAGTAGTACTGCGCAGATATTATCTCCAAACAGTAAGAAAAATGTGATTCTCTGCCTTTTGGTGATCATAAGTTGCACCAAAGTATGTTACCCTTCTGAAACAGAAAGAGAAATTACTGGCAAAATTCTGCAGGTCTGCCGGGCACTGAAACAGAATTAGCCTTTCGGTTTTGGTGACCCTTCATCAGAATTCAAAGTGGGTTTGGGTCACTGAACCTGAAACGTTAACTCTGTTTTTCACTCTCTGCAAATGCTGCCAGACCTGCTGAGTTTCACCAGCAATTTCTGTTTTGTTTCAGGTTTCCTTTGGTTTTGCCCTTTTGAAATCCTGTCATTCAAAGAATCAAGGAACAAGCTCAGGAACAGAACAGGATCCCCTTGTGAAAGCTTTCAAAGCATTGGAGCCTGAACCCCACCTATAAAAGACAAAAGCACTGTCCAATTTGGGGCGGCACAGTGGCTCAGTGGTTAGCACTGCTAACTCCCAGCGCCAGGGACCCAGATTCAATTCCAGCCTCAGTCTGCATAGAGTTTGCACATTCTCCCTGTATCTGCGTGGGTTTCCTCCCACAGTCCAAAGATGTGCAGGTTAGGTGAATTGGGCTGTTCTAAATTGACCATTGTGTTCAGGGATGTGCAGGTTAGGTGCATTAGTCAGGGGAAATGTGGAGGAATGGGTTTGGGTGGGATATTCTTCGGAGGGTTGGGCTGAAGGGCCTGTAGGGATTCTATGAATTTGGAGTTCCCTAGCGAGATGACAAATGGTCAGATGTTTGTTAGTTGCTTGTTGCTGATGCTGGAGCTGGTAAAAAATGTCTCAGCACTCCAGCTTGAAGGAAGGGGATATCTGTCTTTCCATGTTGCTAATGAGTGACCTTTCTTGCAAGTCCGTGTGAATAAGTGAGGGGAGGATCAGGCTGAAACTTTCACTGACTATTTTCCCATGGGTGGCAAAGCTACATCAATGATTTGGAGACGCCAGTGTTGGACTGGGGTTAACAAAGTTAAAATTCACACAACACCAGGTTATAGTCCAACAGATTTAATTGGAAGAACTTCTTCTGCTCCACAACCACCTGATGAAGGAGCAGCACTCCGAAAGCTAGTGCTTCCAAATAAACCTGTTGGACTATAACCTGGTGTTGTGTGCTTTCTTAACTCAACGAGACATGGAGGAATAGTTCCTCCCTGTCTACCAGCACCAGCCCCCACAGTGCAACCCACTCCAGTTCATACAGCTGTACTCCAACAGGAATGGGTGACTTCTGTTTGAGGAAGCTGGTGAGGTAGCGGGAAAGACTTGCCAAGTAGATATTTAAAAGTAGCACAAGTCTGCTTTTGAAACCAGTGACTGTGCAACAACTGTGCATTTTGCAGTCTCTCCTGTGATTCTTAAATGCATTCGCTGCCAATTAATGTCTTCATCTTAAAAGATGAGAAAGCGTCGAGGGAAGGAGCAGTGTATTGCTTGAATGGTTCTGAAATGCAAATCATACATGAGCTGTTAAATGATTAGCAATCTCATCCAAACAGATCACAATATTCATTTTCACATGAGATTGAAGTTTGATTCGTGAGGTTCCCTCCTCAGAAAGGGATGGTTGGGAGAGGGAGGGTGGAGACCATGGAGGAAGTCATAGCCATCGAAGAGAGAAAATGGTTGCTTAGCAATCCATCACCAGCTATTGTTTTTGGTTTCTTGGCCTCTTCCATTCTAGTCCCAGACTTTTTGCTCTCTGATTAGTGACATGTTTTGCATTTCAAACCCTTTTTATCCTTTCTCCAGTGCCAGATTTGCAAAGAAAGGATGTGGTTCCTGACCAGGAAACATTGGCAAATTCTTCACAACAACACTGGGCCTTGCCCTTAGTAATTGAGCGGGATATAGACAATGGTCTTTCTGCTGCTTCCTTTTCACTTTGATCTGATCGTACTGCCTCTGCCAATTGTATGCATTATGAACTTCACAAATAATCAAAGAAAACATTCTAGCCTCACATCATTATACATTGGTAGGACTTCAGTTTCCAGTTGTGTAGTGCATGTAATTCTTCATTTCATGTGGAACCCTCACAAGGGAAATATAAGAATTGAGTGAATGTTAGGCAGTGGGACCTGCATGTGATTTTGTAAGTGCGCAAGATCTTTCTTTACAAATCAGTTGAGATGGAAGCTGGATTCCATTAGGGATACGCTTTTAGAGATGAATGCCTGGAATCCTGGCTCTGAGGATAGTGAGGTATAAAAATTACAGCTGAATTGACACTGCTCTCAAGTGACCTTCTGCAATGAGTTGGCCCTTAGTTCTTAATCTGCTTCACAAAGTGAAACACTGATTGGAAAGCTGCATCCTCTCTTGGGAAAAGTGGGAGAGGAGAATATCTCGCAAAACTTCCCCTTGATGGCTGAACAGAAAATGTTTCGAAAGTATTAAACGAAAGTCGAGATTAAGGTATTTGTCCCATTAAGTCTGGAGTATGGTATTTCAACTCACCAGCCTATAATAAGACAGTCCGCATAGATGGATTCACCAGTTTACGTGCTGGTTTAAGGAGATGATATTTGCATAGAACTAATGGCACCAGGATAGTAATCCAGAGGTTCTGCTTAATGTTCCTGGGATTTTGTGCTGCAGTGGTAGTGTTCCTACCTCCTGTCCCATTGGCATGGCATGATTTCTATATGGAAATTGTGGGATTGTCTTATCAATGTCAAACAATGCATTGCATATTCATAGGCATTGCTCCACCCCTTAACCTCACCAGAACCTTCACTAGTCTGCACCGTAGACCTCGGACTTGTGCTAAGCAAGCTGATGTAAATCAAAGGAGTAACCAGAATTATACTTAATATGAGACAAAGGTCATTCATCCCTTTGAAGCTCATCCTTATAATATGTTAACTCTCCCGACATAGTATTTAAGCATTGATGTATGTATCCCTGAAATTAATTTCCATTTCCCCTCATCCTATCTCTTCAAAACTACATTCTTGGAATGTGAACATCTCTGGCAGTTTTGGCACATATTGAGAATGAGGTTTGTTGCTCCTTGCTCTGCTATTTGCTTCTTCACTAATCTTTCCCTTCTTCTCTGACTGTTGAATGGGTGGGGGTTTGTAGGCAGAGGTCACCTTGCAGTATCTCACACAACTGGCCACCATTCAACTGTGTGCTTTGTAGGTGCCTACAGTATTCAACCAAAGGGACTTATTCCCACTGAGCTATGAAGGGAACAGGAATCGAATAAGGTTCTTCCTCCTGTTAACCACTCAAGACAGTCCTGATTGAAAATGGATGTGTAATGGACGAAGAGAAAGGATCAGGTTCCCCCACATCGCTCCATGTAGTTAGGAAAGAAGATGCTCTTGTCAGAAATCACACATAGCACTTTGGGAGTAGTGGAGAGGAAACAGTTGAGAGGAGGGTGGGGGTGGGGGGGGTTAATTGTTTTAGATTAGAGAAGTTTAACCTGACCACACAGTGTGGTACCTGGTTAATGGATGAAGTGGATTGACCTTGATGTACGATGTGGAGTAGACCCCATTGGACGTCTCCGTGTGGTAGATCAAAGGAGCAGGATGGTGGGCAATAGAAAATCTGGAGTGCCAATTAGGACTGTCAGTTCTTAAAATAAGCCAAGCAACAAACCACATATCAAAATTAATCAGGCATCAACAAACACTGCCTCAAGGTAGTTTTGCTCCAGGCGTTTTTATACAGTAAGAACTATCTTCAACATGAGCATGTTATCTATGCTGACATATAGCATGTTAAAGCGAGATCATTGCAAAGGGCAGAATTGATGCAAACAGGATTGAAGATCAGTGTCAGCTTTGTCTCCCTGGTAGCACACTCATCTCTCCCTCGAAGGTCACAGGTTCAAGGTCTACTTCAGAAAGGCATAAGCCAGGTTAACATCTTGTACTGAGACACAGATGCATTACTCATAGGTGCCGTCTTTCAGATTCCTGGTTGCCCTCTCAAGTGGATTTAAAGAATTGTTTCATACTATTTGATGAAGAGCATGGGAGTTTCCCCATGGGCCAGTCAACAATTATTTAGAGACCAACATCACTGAAGCTATTTGGGACTGTATCTCACTGCTGCTTGTGGGAGCCTGACATCTGCAAATTGGCTGCTTCTGTTTGTCCATATTAGCACAAAGACTGCACAAAATCAAATGTACTTCATTAGTTGCCAAGCGTTCTTGGACTTGACCTCAGGTCATGAAAGGGAAATGGTGCTGGCTGACTCAGAGGAGGCTAAAAGCTGAGCTGAATGATATACAAATGGGAGGTAAGAATGAACTGATGATAGACAGATTGTTGTGGGAGTTTATGGAGGGAACAGATGGCTGTCAAAATAGTGCACCATCTCCGGCCAGCATCAGTGCTGACTACCCAGAATTGTTTTGTTCCATTAAGTACTCACCCAGTGATTCTCAAACTTATTTGGTTGAAGAATATCCTTTCAAATGGACTTGACTTCTCATCAAAATGAGAATACAGGTAAATGGAAAATCCTATATGTAAAACATATGTCTTACTCATGCTTTTAGGGGATACCTACTTCCCAATCCAGAGTTTGCCTATTCTCATGCAGTCCCATCCTGGAAAAGACTGCCAGCCTAACTATTCCAGTGATTGTGCTTCACTCTCAACTAATCCACTGATCATTCACTTCCACAATCATGACACCCCAGCCCCAGACAATGATGTACTTGACAGTGCCCACGTCACTCCTCCATAGGGCTGTCCCTACTTAGTAAGGACTTCCTCATTTTCTTTTTACAGACACCCAGAGAGTCTCTGTATATCCCCAGATGTCCATGGACTTCAAGTTTCAGAACCACTGTACCACAGCCCTTTGTCCAAACAATATTCCTCATGGCAGACTGTGGCTTTAATAGCGTCGCTGACAGTGCCAGTGAATTTTGTGATATAGACTTGCCTCTTCCTCATCGCTGATAGAAGAAGCTTGTCAAAAATGGGGAGAAAAGATTAACTAATGGGGGGATATCCAACTACACAAATGGTGCAAATAAGATATTTTCACGAAGCTCAACACATCAAGACTCTCTTGATCCTATCATGTAACCGATAGCGTTTAACAGCTCAGACTTGTGAGACTTGAGCTATTCATTCTTCAAGAGCACTTGAAGGCCAGCCTGGCAGCATAATATCTCCAGCAGCCTCTATATCTCAGCCGCTTGTGTCTGCCGGTGTCTTCATAAATAAAACATAGTGGCTGCCACACATGGACAGTTGAACTTGTATAAATCATGCAAATGGATTCGAAATGCAATTCTGTCCATTCTTTCACCAGGCTGGGAAGATGACAGTTAATTGGATTTGTGATAAGATTCATCCTGTTGAACACTGTTACACCATCATTTTTATATTAACTGATGGGTTGCAGGCTCTTTTCGTCCCAGCAGTATTGGCCTACAGAGATTTCGCTCTCTCCCTCTCGCTCTCTATTCTCTCTTCTTGAAGGATTTGAATGCAGCTCAAAAGAGAATTTTACACAGATACTGCTTTGAAGGTGCCTTGACTAATCATCCAGTTGAAGTGCTCCAACTCAAAGACGATACCCTGGCATGCCTACTGAAACACAGTCCCTTTCAAATGTTACTGTTAGTTGCCAACACCGTGACTTTAAAATAAGACTGCACAAAGAAAAGAGTTTAAGATTTAACTCTGCTGTTGTTTCCCCCAGTAGGTTACTTGAAAGAGGATTCCTGAGTTCATACTGCATTGTGTGACATTACTAACTAAATCTTGTATTACAAATGTTTTCCTCTGCTATGTTAATGATAGTATTGAAATTGAAGGATTAAAAACATTTAGTTAATATAGCAGACAAAGCAAATGAATTTAAATTACATTATTATTATAGTAATATTATTAGCATTACACAGTGCAATTTGAATCCATTTGTGAAGAAATAAATGGATTCGAAAATAAAAACGAAATGTGAAGAATCTTTTTTAATGGAATCGCTACAGTAAATCCTCAGTCAAGGGCAGACAGCAGTCAGCAGTCAGCTCGGTCTCTCATTTGCCTCTGCCTTCTGGAAGGAGGCAACATTTGTCAATCTTGGTCTAAGCACGCAGGAATAATTCAGTAGAGTGCCTATGATTCAGCGAACCCTTTCTCCTGCTGCCCAAGGACTTGGTTTCATTATGTTAAAGCCACTATATAAGTGCAAGTTGTTGTAGGCATTGTGATAGAATGACAAGGACTGACATTAATTTGGAAAGGAGGGAGAGGTAGGAAATGTAGTTTTGAGGAAGTGGGGGTGCAGATTACTCAGTTCTGACAGATTGTTGATGATAATAGCTGTAGATTGCTGGACTTCAGAGGTCAAAACATGCTTTTTTTTCTTTCTTGAGGGCTGCTTTTTGGATTTTCTTAAGCAAAAGTGAGGACTGCAGATGCTGGAAACCAGAGTTTAGATCAAAGTGGTGCTGGAAAAGCACAGCAGGTCAGGCAGCATCCGAGGAACAGGAAAATCGACGTTTTGGGCAAAAGCCCTTCATTAGGAATCCTGATGAAGGCTTCCTGATTAAAGGCTCTTGCCTGAAACGTCGATTTTCCTGCTCCTCGGATGCTGCCTGACCTACTGTGCTTTTCCAGCACCACTCTGATCTAAACTTTTAGATTTTCTTGCCATTTGATTCTCATTGGCTCCTTGTCCATTCTCATTACAACAATACAGTCACATAGTAACACTACCTTCTGTGTCTGTATTGACAATTCTTCTTTAGATAGATAAGATAGCACAAAAATGCACAGCTTTTCCAGCAGTTTTTGCAAGTAACACAGCATTAAGTCCATAATAACAACAGACTGCCACCTTGCTGGATTTGGTAAAGTATAGTTTGGTAAAATGAGGCAAAAATTTTATCACCTATGATCTAAAGTTCTCTGCCCTGTCATTGGAAGAGTTTCTGTTCATCATTTGAATATAACTTTCATTTTACAACAATCAACTAAGAGCAAATTCAACTTAAATTCCAATTTGAGAAACTTTGAATCAGAAATCAGACAATCATAAGAAGTAATTTCAATAAGTTTGGAGAAGACTAAGTGATAATTTTCTTCTCATTGCCTCTCCAATGGAGCCAACCACCACCATATTAAGGTGTGATGGGCCTTCTTTTTGCTGGCTGCTGCTCATGTTCTTAGTACAAGTGGTGCCTGTAGGCCTTGTTTCTGGGTTTTCAGCCATCTCCTCTGTCCTTTCTCCTTCTCTGTTTCTTTTTCCTAGGCCTCATCCTGAAGGATATTGGAAGTTCCAGTTGAAAGGGTTGTCATCTACACTTACTGTTCCAGTCGCCACACTGGCAAGTTTCATCCTTCCTACCTTTGATACTTCTCCGATAATAACACTTGCCTCTGGAGGAACAGCAAGAGCCCAAGGATGGAGCATTTGACTGGAGCGACAACATGCGAGAGACAGCATCTCTGACTGGACGAATATGTCTTCACAGATTCTGTTTCTCACACTCGCTAACAGCTCCTCCAATTCAACTGCTCCCGTTGCAGCCCAGACTCAAGGAGACATGAGGTAGGTGATATTGTGTAGTAGGGCTCTTCCTTGAATTTGATGTACATGTCTTTACTATTTTGTTGGGCTGTTTCATGGGAGAATTTTCTCACACTCCTGTTACTTTTAACCTTGGTGGCCCTCCTTCTGTGATACTCTGAGTCTAAGCATGTGCTTTGGGGTTGGGATCCTGACTTCAGGACCAAATCCATGTCAGAAGTAGGCAAGATGTTCAGAGGGGCAGCCAGAGAGTGCACTAAGGAGAATGGGAAGGTTCTAGAAACCAGAAAGGCAAATGAGAGGGGCTGTCCAGCACTGAGCAAGTTGCTGAGGGTCTTAAAAGAGAGAGAGGTCACTTCATGATTGAGGTAGCCTCTTAGCACCAGCTACAAATTTATTAGAACATAAGAACTTAAGAACTCGGAGCAGGAGTAGGCCGTCCGGCCCTTCAAGCCTGCTCCACCCCTCAATAAGAGGCTGAACTTTTCATGGCCTCAGCTACACTTACCCGCCCTCTCACTGTAGCCCTTAATTCCTTTACTGTTCAAATAAAATCTACCTTACTTTTAAAATCGTTTACTCAAGGACCGTCAACTACTTCACTGGGCAGGGAATTCCATAGATTCACAACCCTTGGATGAAGAAGTTCCTTCTCAATTCCGTCCTAAATCTGATCCCTCTAATTTTGAGGCTATGCCCTCTTGTCCGAGCTGCACCCGCCAGTAGAAACATCCTCTCCACTGCTATCTTATCTATTCCCTTCATAATTTTATATGTTTCCATAAGATAACTCTTCATTCTTCTGAATCCCAAAGATTATAATCCCAGTCTACTCAGTCTCTCCTCCTAACTGAGCAAAGGCCAAAGCTGCTGGCTACCTTTGTCAAGGGGAAGCACCTCCTTCCTGCTGGTGACCATTGGGAGGCCGGAGACTACAGCCAGGCCCATGTCGGTACATCTGGGCTACCCATCCCTTTCCTGACAGAGGCCTGAGCAGATTAACACCTCAGGCCTCCCATGCTCTTTGAACCCTTCTCGCCAGTTGAAAAATTGCGGCCAGCCATTTGGCCCATCAGGTCCACACTGACCCTCCGAAGAGCATCCCACCCAGATCCACCAACCCCTGCCACACCCCCCACTCCTTCTCCGCAACTCTGCATTTCTCATGGCTAGCCCACCTAGCCTGCACATCCCTGGATACAATGGGCAATTTAGAGTAATAGAATCATAGAGTCATACAGCAGAGAAACAGACCCTTCGGTCCAACCAGTCCATGCTGACCATTATCCCAAACTAAACTAATCCCACCTGCCTGTGCTTGGCCCATATCCCTCCAAACATTTCCTATTCGTGGACTTAGCTAAATGTCTTTTATATGTTGTATCTGTAATTGCATCCACCACTTCCTCTGGAAGTTCATTCCACACATGACCCACTCTCTGTGTAACAAAGTTTAAGCATGTTCAATCATCTAATGTTTAGACTGTGGGAGGAAACCAGAGCACGCGGAGGAAACTTACACAGAGACAGGGAAAATGTACAAACTCCACACAGACAGTTACCCGAGGGTGGAATCAAACCCAAGTCCCTAGTGCTGTAAGGCAACAGTAATAACCACTGAGCTACCTGCATTCAGCCAGTTCATCACTCGATAGGGAAAGTGAAGTTTCATTCTTTAATTTGTTTATGGGGTGTGGGTGTCACAGGCAATTCCAACATGAGTTCCCCATCTCTCACTGTCTTTGGGAACATGATGTTGAGCCAACGCTGCAGATCATGGGGATTATAATTTTCTATAGAGGTTCTGATATAAACCCATGTCAGGTTCATTGTGAATGTGCAACACTTGGATAACCCAGACTGGTTCAGGAATGCAGGTTGTCTTCACTACAAGACAGGACAAAACCATGGAGGGTTTTCACAACAATTTAGCAGGTTTGAGCCTCACTATCCCTTGTATAAGTATCTTTCTTATTATAGATTTATTTAGTTTATTGAATTAAAATTTTCCAGTTTTAATAGTGAGATTTGAATTCCCATGTCTAAATTGTCAGTCCAGGCCTCTGGGTTACAAGTCTAGTAACACTCACAGAATTGTTATAGTGTAGACAGAGGTCATTCGATGCATCATATCTATACTAGCTCTCTCAATGAGTGCCATGACCTTGTGCCAATCTCCTACACTTTCCCCATAACACTGCCTTGTTGTTTTTATTTAAATAATCAACTCAGCGCTCTAATGCTTCCGTTGCATTTCCAGGCCAGTTCATTGCAGACTTCAACCACTCACTTTGTGAAGAAATTTTATCGCGCTTATATCTTCTGCAAAACATTTTAAATTCTGTGCTCTCTCTTGTTCTTGATTCCTTAATAAGCAGGAATAGTTTTTTTCCTGTCTACTTTGTCTAGAATTAGAATCACTACAGGGTGGAAACACGCATCGCGGCCCACCAACTCTCCGAAGAGCATCCTACCCAAACTCATTCCCCTATCCCATTACTCTACATTCCCCTTTGACTAATGCACCTAACCTACACATCACAATTCACCCAGCCTGCACATCTTTGGATTGTGGGAGGAAACTGGAGCACCTGGAGGAAACCAACACTGGGAGAATGTGTAAACTTCACACAGACAGTTGGAATTGACCCCAGGCCCCCCGGCACTGTGAGCCAGCAGTACTAACCACTGAGCCACCGTGCTGCCTTTTTTGTAATCTTCAATCAAATCTTTTTTTGGCCTTCATCTCCTCTAGGAAAACAATCCTAATATCTCTGATCTATCCTCACAGCAAAAGTTTCTCATCCATGGCATGATCCTCGTAAACCTCTTCTACACTTTCTTGAATGCATTCATATCCTTCCTAAAATATGGTACCCGGCTTCCTAAAGTACACAACACTCCAGCTGTATTCTCACATGATTTCAGTAAAACCTTCTGCTCCAGTATTCCACATTGCCATTAATAAAGCTCAGAATACTGCAAGCTGTTAATTGTTCTCTCCACCTGTTCTCTGACCATGAATGACTTTTGCATATCTACATCCAGGTCTCTCTGCTCTTTCATGTCCCTGGAGTGGTTATTATATAATTCTTTCTCTCCATGCATTTTCTGCCAAAATATATCACCTCACACTTCTCTGTATTGAACTTCATCTGCCACCTATCCGACAACTTCAATAACTTGTCATTTGTAGGAAAAATTGAGGACTGCAGATGCGGGAGATCAGAGTCAAGAGCATGGTGCTGGAAAAGCACAGCAGGTCAGGCAGCATCTGAGGAGCAGGAGAATCAACATTTCAGGCATAAACCCTTCATCAGGAATGAAGAGCTTTCTGATGAAGGGCTTATGCCCGGATCGTCAATTCTTCTGCACCTCGGATGGTGCCTGACCTACTGTACTTTCCCAGCACCACACTCTCGACAAGGAACATTTACAGTTTTACACTTATTTTTATTCATTTGTGGGACATGGGTATTACTGGCTAGGTCCAGCATTTATTACCAGTCCATAGTTGCCCTTGAGAAGGTGGTGGTGAGCTTCCATCTTGAACCACTGCAGTCTACATGATGTAGATTGACCCACAATGTTCTCACAGTTTACAATACTTCCAAGTTTTGTGTATTTCACAGAGTTTGAAATTGTCCCCTGCACTGCAAGCTCTGGGTATAAATCCAATATAAATCTTGAAAAGGAAGGGTATCTGAAAAAGCCCACTGCATACCTTCCACCTGTAAAATATCCACTAACCATTCCTCCTATCACTGAGTAAATTTTGTTTTCAGCTTGCTACTGTTCCTTTTATTCCATGTGCTATCATTTTTTTTTCACAAGTCTGTTATTTGGCACTGTATAAAACAGCTTTTGGAAATCAATGTACACCACACCTCATCAACCTTCTCTGTATCCTCTTCAAAAACCTGGACCAAGTTTGTTAAACAAGATTTTTCCTTAAGAAAGCCACAATGCCTCTCTAATGAAGACTTCCCAATTACTGTAGGATCATAAGAAAAAGGAGCCTCAGGTCTGCTCTGCCTTCGATCATGGCTGATATATTTCTCAATCCCATTCTCCTGCCTTCTCCCCATAACTCTAGATCCCTTACTAATCAAGAATCTATCTATCCCTGCCCTAAATACACTCAAAGGTTTGGCCTCTACAAGCCTCTATGACAATGAATTTCACAGATTCACCACCCTCTGCTGATGAAATTCCTCCTCATCTCAGTGCTAAAGGATCATCCCTTCACTCTGAGGCTGTGTCCTCAGGTTTCTGACCTCTCCTACTAATGGAAACATCTTCTCCACCACCATTGTATCCAGGCCCCTCAGTATTCTGTCAGTTTCAATCAGATCCCCCCTCATCCTTCTAAACTCCATTGAGTACAGACCCAGAATCCTCAACTGCTCCTCATATCACAAGCCTTTCATCCCTGGGATCATTCTTGTAAACCAATACTACCACATCCTTCCTTAGAGAAAGCGGCCAAAACTGCACCCAGTATTCCAAATGCGGTCTAACCAGAGCCTTATACAGCCTCAGCAGCCCATCTCTGCTTTTATACTCTAGCTCTCTTGAAATTAATGCTAACATTGCATTTGCTTTCCCAACTGCCAAGTTAATCATAAGTAAATCCTGAACTTTAGGATTCCTAAGTCCCTTTGTGCTTCAGATTTCCAAAGCTTTTCCCCATTTAGAAAATAGTCTATACTTCTATTCTTTCTACCAAAGTGCATGACCTCACACTTTCCCACATTGTATTCCATCTACCATTTCTTTGCTCATTCTCCTAGCCTATCCAAATCATACTGCAACCTTCCCAGATCCTCAACACTACCTGCCTCTTCACCTATATTTGTGTCATCTGCAAACTTAGCAACTATGCCCTCAGTTCCTTCATGTATATTGTTAATGTATAACATGAATAGGTGTGTGCCCAACACAGACTCTTGCAGAACTCCACCAGTCACCAGCTGCCAACCTGAAAATGACCCCTTTACCCCTTCTCTCTGCCTTCTGCCAGTCAGCCAATCCTCTATCCATGTCAGTAACTTACCCCCAACACGATGGGCTCTTATCTTATTTAGCAGCCTGCTGTGTGGCACCTTGACAAAGGCCTTTTGAAAATCCAAATTGAACACATACACCGACTCTCCTTTGTCTAACATGCTCGTTAACTCCTCAAGGAATTCTAACAGATTTGTCAGGCATGACCACATTTATCCATGACGATTGATTCACTCCTGAATTATTGTCTTTAGAAGTTTCCTCACTAACAACATTAAATTGATTGATCTGTAGTTGCTGGGCTTATCCTTACCAACCTGTTTGAACAAAGTATAATGTTTGCAATCCCTCAGTCTTTGGGCATCACTCACGAGTCCTGGCCAGTGTCCCAGCAATTCACACTCTCTCGCTTCCTTCAATATCCTTGATGCACTTCATCTGGTCCTAGTGTCTTTCCATTCTATGTTTCACTAGCTTATCCAATACCTCCTCCTTATCAATTTCAAACCCTTCTATATTACCATTATGCCATTATACCTCACACAATGTATTAATTTCCCATTGTAATGCTTGTGTCTTTTTAAGGTACCATTGTTACTCAGTCTCTGCCTCTTTACCACACTTCCTTCCTTTAAGATACTCCTTAAAGCCTATCTTTGCCTTTGGTCAATTGCCCTCGTATTACCCGCTTGACTCAGAATCAGGTTCTGTTTTATAAAGTCCTTGAAGTGTCTAGAGACTTTCCACCTCATCAAAATTGTTAAATAAATGCGACGTATAAATACTGTAGATGTTGCAATTAATCTAGGTATCACCTCAGTCAATCTGACCTGATGGACCTTTGTTCAACAGATGCCGTAAGCACCAAGTGAGTTCATGTAGAGGTCAACCAAAGGTTTGAAAACATCCTTTTGGGGTATTCTATGTTCCTTAGTCTTTTTGCTCCTTTATCTTTTCCAGGAAGTATACAAATTCCATTATGATCGATATGTATATATATATGTGTGTGTGTGTGTGTGTATATGCATATAAAATATGTGTGTGAGCGTGTATATAATCTTCAGTTTGGAAACTGCTTTGAAAAGGACTGAGAGAACCCATTTTCTATCAATCTGAATCTTTTCTTTACTCCCCTGGCTTCAATTACAGCTCGAACGGTCATTCGAATCAGTTATGTGGAGCTGCCATGACCATTAATCTGCTCTGTCTTATTAACCACTAAATGGAATTGTGTAAAGACACAATCATTAGTTGAGGTTATGGAAAAGGAAATGTTCTTTCGGAATGGAAAATATTAAGTATGCTTTTAAAGTCTATGCTCGTAATCGTCTGCTACTACTTTGGTTTCTGTTAGTGAGGTTACTCACTTGGGCAACAATGCTGTTGGGGTCTGTTATATCTGTAGCACAGTCTGAGTCTGTACCTTAAACACAGGATGGGGTGAAACTGAGAAAATAATCCTTCATTTACTTTACTCAAAGAGTCAAGAATAGATTAAGCACCTCATTTACATTTCATACAGAAGAGTTTGTTGAAATAGTTTGCTCTCACTGGATCATTGACTAAAATTCTTTTTGTCAAATTAACCTTTGAAAATCTCACTTGCACCATCCTAACAGGCACTAAATCCAATTCACCATCACTCCCTATGTTCAATGATACTGGTTCCTAGATAAGCAATGCCTCGATTTTAAAATCTCATGCTTGTTTTCAAATTGGGACAGATTCTGTAAATTCCACAGCCCCAAAATATGTGATTTCCTCTACCTCTGGCAACTTGAACAACCTCAATTTTAATTGCTGCATTATAGGGGACCATGCATTCAGTTTCCTGGGCCCTAACTTTGTCTGTAAGGCTTTCCAGCTCTCTACCATTGTGCACCTTTAAACTCCACCTTGGCATTGTTAATACCTCCTCATGTGATTTGGTGTCATATTTTGCTTTATGAAATGCCTTTATGTGTTTTACCATCTAACATTGTTGTGTTGTTTTTGATTAACCAGCAGAGTAACTTGTCACCTGGATGGTAGAGTTTGAAACTCAGATAAATGTTATGATTTGGAGATGCCGGTGTTGGACTGGGGTTTACAAAGATAAAAACCACAGAACACCAGGTTATAGTCCAACAGGTTTAATTGGAAGCACTAGCTTTCGGAGCGCTGCTCCTTCATCAGGTGGTTCATCACAACCACCAGATGAAGGAGGGGCACTCCGTAAGCTCATGCTTCCAATTAAACCTGTTGGACTATAACCAGATAAATGTTGATATTTATGTTTGAGTCAACAATTGAGCTACAAGTGGAATTATCTTTCAAAAGCATGGATTTAACTGCACCTGATTTAAAAAAGATTGTGTAAATCTGGTCAGAAGCTTAACAACTTGCCATTATCCGATCTAGTCAAGTTTGCATTCTTGATTATTCACCATGTCCATGAGGGCTTCATTCATTATAGCAGATAATTGAGGTTCGGCTCTTCGGTTCTGACAGTGATCCAATTTAAATGTAACCTTAATCTTTTTCCTTTATTACTCATCCCTTTGGAATTATAATTGCTTTATAATTTGGTTGCAGTTTCTGTTTAATTGTAACTGCTTTATTTGTACCACAATTACACGGCTTCTTATGAAAGGTAATGTTGCTGCCAGAAAATGGAGGATAGTGATGAATTCTATTATTGATTGCAGCATATAGAGAGGGAAGGCAACCCAATATACAGCATTGATCCATTACTAGATAAAGGGGAAAGATTATCAGGAATATGTCTATTACTGAGCATTAGTTCCAAAACCAAGTTAGGAGTAGAGGGAACATTCAGTCTTAGGTGAATAAATAACGCAAGCATCAGACAAGTACCATCTCCAACAAAAGGTAACCTAGTCACCTCCCTTAGATGTTCAACCGCATCGTCATCACTGAATTCCCCACCATCAACATCCTGAGGGTCATCATTGACCAGTCCAGCCATATTACAAGCAGATCAAAGGCTAGGAATTTTGTGGGGAATGATCTCTTACTACCCTAGGCCATCATCTACAAGGCACAAGTCAGGAGTCTAATGCAATACTGTCCATTTGCCTGGATGAATGTAGCCCCAACAACACTCAAGAAGTTTAATATTCCAAGAGCAATCAGGCAATTTGAGTGAACTTCCATTTACAACCTTAAACATTAACTTCCTTTGTTACCAATGTACAGTGGCAGCAATGTATAATTAGAAAGATATAATACAGTAATCTGTCCATGTTCTTTTGTTAGCACCTTCCAAATCCACCAGCTCCAGCCCCTAAAGCAATAAAAGCAGCAGATAGATGGAAACACAACACCTAGAAGTTCTCTTCCAATGTACCCACCATCCTGAGTTTGAGCTGTATGCCACTCCTTTATTTTTGCCAGTTAAGACAATGAAACTCTATTTCTTGCACAACTGTTGGTGTACATAGATTACATAGACTGCACTGTTCACCATCCTCTTCTTAGGGGCAATTAAGAATGTAGAACAAATACTGGCCTTGCCGTGATTGTCCACTTGAAATTTTTTACCTTTTCATTCTTGCTAGTTTAAACCTAATGATACAGTGGTTAGCTCTGCTGCCTCACAGCGCCAGGAACCCAGGATTAATTCCAACCTCGGGCGACTGTTTGTGTGGAGTTTTCACATTCTCCCTGTGTCTATGTCGGTTTCCTTTGGGTACTTTGGTTTCCTCCCACAGTCTAATGATGATGTGCAGGTTAAGTGAATTGGTCATGCTAAATTGTCCCATAGATGTTGAGGCTATGTGGGTTAGTCATGAAATATGTGGCGTTACAGGTGGGATGCTCTTTGAAAGGTTGGTGCAGACTCAATAGGCCGAATGGCCTCTATCTGCACTGTAGGGATTCTATTATTCTAAGGTCAATGTTTCCCAAATCACCAGTCCTTGGAATGTTCTCTGTCTAGACCGAAGACTGCTGTGTTCTCATATAAAAGCAAAATACTGGAGATACTGGAAATCTGAGTAATGAACAGAGATTTTTAGCAAATCTGGCAGCATCTATGGAGATGGGATGGGGGTCTGTTCAGAGTTGATGTTTTAGGTTGGTGATCTCCCATCAGAACTCTGTAGTGTAATTAACCTGGAGCTAATGGCTCTCTAGCTCTCTCCATGGATGATGCCGGATTGCTGGCGATTTCCAGCATTTTTTGTTTCTGTGATTGTACTCTTCATGAGACTGAAAGTAGCAATCAAGTGCACTAACATTTCTTGCTCTTGTTGCTCCTTCACTATTTTGTTTTTCACCACAGGTTCAGATCATTCTCATTCTGTTTTTCATATTTGTTTGAGGAAAATTGGAGGTGTAGTGGACAGCGAAGAAAGTTACCTCAGAGTACACGGGATCTTGATCAGATGGGCCAATGGGCTGAGGAGTGGCAGATGGAGTTTAATTTAGATAAATGTGAGGTGCTGCATTTTGGAAAAGCAAATCAGAGCAGGACTTATAGACTTAATGGTACAATCCTAAGGACTGTTGCTGAACAAAGAGACCTTGGAGTACAGGTTCATAGCTCCTTGAATATGGATTTAGAGGTAGATAGGGTAGTGAAGAAGTGTTTAGTATGCTTTCCTTTATTGGTCACAGTATTGGGCATAGGCATTGGGAGGTCATGTTGGGGCTGTAGAGGACATTGTTTAGGCCACTGTTGGAATATTGCGTGCAATTCTGGTCTCCTTCCTATTGGAAGGATGGTTGTGAAAATTGAAAGGGTTCAGAAAAGATTGACAAAGATGTTACCAGGATTGGAGGATTTGAGCTATTGGGAGAGGCTGAATAGGCTGAGGCTGTTTTCCCTGGAGTGTCAGAGGCTGAGGGGTGACCTTTTAGAGGTTTAATAAATCATGAGGGGCATGGATAGGGTAAATAGACAAAGTCTATTCCCTGGGATGGGGGAGTCCAGAACTAGAGGGGATAGGTTTAGAGTGAGAGGCGAAAGATATAAAAGGGACCTAAGGGGCAACTTTTTCACGCAGAGGGTGGTACGAGCATGGAATGAGCTGCCAGAGGAAGTGGTGGAAGCTGGTACAATTGCAGCGTTTCAAAGGCATTTGGATGAGTATATGAATAGGAAGGGCTTCGAGCAAATGTGGGGAAACTTTTCATGTTGGAAGACCACATTATGTTAGTTGTAATCTAATAAGGCCGCATCCAAGAAACTTCAATTATATATTCTTCAAAATTCACATTATTTTGTAAAAATCTAGCTACTAATTTTCTTTTACTCTCTGGTATTTTAAATACATTCATTTTAAGATTAAAATGAAAATAATAAAGGATGAAAAAAACATATTAATAAAAAATAAAAGATTTGTTCTGCAAAATTTGGATTCATTCAAAAGGCCACGCACATTGGCCTAGAAGGCTGCAGGTTCCCCACCCCTGGTTTAGAGGGATATGGACCAGGTGCTGGCAAATGGGACTAGATTGGGTTGGGATATCTAGTCAGCATGGATGAGTTGGACCGAAGATCTGTTTCTGTGCTGTACATCTCTATGACTCAATGACCGTATCTGCAGCTTTGTCTCTCTATCCCATGATTTGGTCTGGAGTACAAACGCTCTCTTTATCGTACCTTTTAACTCAATGGTCTTTGGAGCCACAATCCTATTCTCCCTTTCCAGGGCTGAAGCAAGGTCCTTGTTAAATCCTGCCAGGCCCACCTCCAGCCATTTCCTTCCCAAATCCTCTGGAATCCATGTGTGGAATATTTAGGTTTTGACGCGGTGTTGGAAAGTCACAAGGAACCTAGCAACAGGCCTTTGAATGCTGGCCAGATTTTGAAAACAACCGGAGTCAATGAATTGCTGTCTGAGTAAAGCACCTTGCTTGGATGCCTATTGTTTGCAGCTCTGTCTCCCTCGCTTGTTAAATACAGTAGTCCAGACAGTTGTCTGACCCTAACTGGCCCTTGTAGTTAGAAGGTTGTCTGGTGCCTCTCAAAATATACTAATAGACATTCAAATCATGGACAGCCTCTGGGGGTAGTGTAAAGCCGAAGCAATGAGACAAAACCAAGGACTGCTGAGAATACAAGTGTCTATATAATTGGCGGTTCCCAGCGCAGGCTATGCAGTCCATAAAGATAATGCCTCTATGCGTATGCAAATAGAGGCACTACTCCATCAGAAACAAAGATTTTGTTTTGAACCTTTGTTTAGTTGCCTTGCCTTGATGTGATTGGATAAAACCATTCCCAGACAATTGATCGCTGTTTTTGAGTAAGGATTTCAGAACAAACTCTCTTAACAAAAATTTATGAAAGATACAAGATAAGATTTACAAGTAAGCTGTACTTTAATTTTATCTTCAGCAAAACTTAGAATCTGTTCTAACAGCGTTGAAATTCAGCAGTACTTAACCTGCACCTCTTTGGACTGTGGGAGGAAACCGGAGCACCCGGAGGAAACCCACACAGACACGGGGAGAGTGTGCAAACTCCACACAAACAGTCGCCCAAGGCTGGAATCGAACCGCGGGCCCTGGTGCTGTGAGGTAGCAGTGCCAACCACTGAGCCACTGTGCCGCCCAAACTTCTTTCCAAATCAAACAGAGGTCATGGTAATAATTTAGCTCAGGGTAACATTGGATTGTATTGCCATAAGCAGCACTGATGAGGACCTGCATAGGCACAAAGAGACTTGTACGTTTGTCACTTTTATTTATATTACTGCTAACCTGTAGGTAGGTGGAAAATGAGAAGCAATGCTAACCCTCTTCACTAGTGACACCACCTCAGCGTATTGAACACAGGACAGTACCTCCTGTAGCACTCCCTTGGTGCTGCACTGGAGCAACTGTTTTCACTCTTTTTGTTCAGTCTCTGGAGTGGGACTTCAACCCAGAATCTTGTGACTCAGAAATAAAGGTGTTACCAACTGAGACACTGCTGACGACTGGGTCCCTTGCAGCTCCAGGCTACAGGGAGAAAGAGGGCTGCAGACGCTGGAGCTCAGAGTCGATAGTGTGGTGCTGGAAAAACACAATAGGTCAGGCAGCATCTGAGGAGCAGGTAAATCAATGTTTCAGGCATGAGCCCTTCATCAGGAACACTACAGCCTCAGAGAAACTCTGAGTGGGTTTGCCTCACGTTCATGCAATTTGCAAGTCCTCTGAAATGTGGAATCTCAGCATTCATGAAGCAAACCCCCAGCTCTGAGCAAAGACCTCCATTGCTTTGTGGGGAGTTGAAGACCAAGAGAATCAATGCCTAATGAAAGAAAAACTGAAGTGCAGCCCCAACATCAAGTGATGTCTAAATATGTTATCTTTCCAACAACTCCTGCAACCGACCCAATGTCAAATGTAATGCTTTGCATTCCTTAGGACTCTACTTGGTGAGCATATGAGGAGGACAGCACATGGTCTCTATACATTTTGCCTGGCTTGGTCCCTGGAGAGGACACTATTGAACATTGACACTATATGGGGATCAGGAGTTACAAATGATAAACCCAAATCGATTGACATTGAGAATGGGTGCTATGAACTGTCTCTCAAGGAAGGACCATTGTGTCTGACTGGTCACCTCCTGCCCACTTGAACTGGCAGGTGCTGACTCCCTCTAGTCCAAATGCTCGAGTCTGTGCTCAATAAGCTGATGGAATCCATCAGACAAACCAAACAACAAAGGCAAAAGGAAGGTGCCAGTTATTTCATTGACAGGCTGTGACAGAATCAGACTTTGGTGTCTTGCATATCTTTAAAATGTTTAAACAGTCCACTTGAATGACCAGTCATAAGCTAGAGAATTACCCCATTACACAACTAAAAATCGAAAAACTTTTTTAAAAGTTACAGTCACAAGTGCACTTTAACAATTGATACCTTATCTGGACCGACATGATACCAATTGTTAAAGTGCACTTGAGAATGTAAATTTTAAAAAACGTTTTGCGATTTACATATGAAAGAACTGAAACCAACATGGTCATTCTAAAAGATGAGAGTCTTAACAAACAATCCGGGTCTTTTTCAATATATAATTTCAGTTACATCACAATGTAAGCTTTTGCTATAAATTCTGCATTTTACAATCTTATTCTCCACAGTCACC
Organism: Chiloscyllium plagiosum; assembly: GCF_037043375.1. Taxonomy (NCBI): domain Eukaryota; kingdom Metazoa; phylum Chordata; class Chondrichthyes; order Orectolobiformes; family Hemiscylliidae; genus Chiloscyllium; species Chiloscyllium plagiosum. The sequence continues at coordinate 16,850,756 of NW_028270169.1, forward strand.
TGATGAAGGAGCAGTGCTCCGAAAGCTAGTGCTTCCCCCAAATAAACCTGTTGTACTTTAACCTGGTTTTATGTGATTTTTAACTTTGTACACCCCAGTCCAACACCGGCATCTCCAAATCATCTCTTTAGCTTGTACTGCAAAAAAAGTCTAATTGGGTGGGCATAAAAGGTTCCATGGCATTACTCAAAATGCAGGAAATTCTGCCCAGTGTCCTGGTCAATGTTCATTTCTCAATAAATGTCACTAAAACAGATGATTTGGTTATTACGGCATTGTTCTGTACACATTCACCACTGAAATTCTTACAACAGTAACTACCATGTCACTTTACATTGGGTATAAAATGCTTTGGGATGTTCTGAGAATGTGAAAAGAACTATATAAATACAAGTTATTTTTCTGTTTCCAAACTTAGCATAAATTGTTTGACTGTAAAGTCAAACTATTAGATATAAATATAGAAAGATTGCACAACTCCTGAGAGTGTACCAAATTATGTCCGTCTATGGTTCATTTACTCCCTATTATATAAAATCACTTACTATGAGGAATAACCCTTTGACTGATTGCACACAATATGATGAGAGATTGATTAGTGTGTTATCAATAATCTTGCATTGGGCACCCATTTCCTGGTCACAAAGCTTACTTGTGCCAGCCACAATTTCTCACTTTATAACCATTATAAACAACTATGTCAACAGTTCCCATTCAAAGTTTTTATGCTAACTGGAGTGAGGTTCTCTCCAAACTCAACTGCTATCTTCTAAACAGGAGCAAACATTTGATTGGTAGTGCATTATGAACAATGCGCACAAAATTTACTTATGTTTCAAGGAAGGCTTTATCCTCACGATTGAATGATCTGTTGAATTGAAGTCTCAAAATTGACGTAATAATTGTGTTAGTTATATCTTTTGTCCCAATCAATGCCACCACCACTACTCACATTTACTGTCTGAAATTTTAAACTGTATTGAGTGTCACAGCCAATACATTTTCAACAAAGATGAAATGGATATTAAACACTGATTTGTTTCTGCGTAGTCTGCACGTGTTACTGATTTGTAAGGATCAGCAAGTTTCTATTATATAGTAATCTGTCATTACAGAATGATGCATCTGATCGGTCTTTGTGTTGTTAATGAAGAGTTGATCCAGGAATTCATATCTTTTATTTGCATTTGTTCCATTTTATTCTCTGTACTCCTTCTGGCCTATTTTCACACATTCTGTAATGACTTTGAGTTCAGAATTTCTGACTGGATGCATTCTTGTTGCAAGTGGTCTGCGTGTAACATTCCCCTTTTTTTTCCCTTCCCCCATTCAGTCACAACCTTCCTATTATTGCAGAGTGCCTATGTAAGTAGATGCTGAAATCATATCATTAGAATGTAGGCTGTTGCTGAATGCAGGATGCCCTTTGTAATGTCTGATTTCAATAGGAAATGGTGATACTGGGAGGCTTTTTAAAAGAGGCTGACAGATTGGCTGATTATTTCACAATCGTTTCAAAAAGTCCATGTTGCCTGAGTGAAGTGATTAAGATGTCATTCCCAGGGACTTCCAGAACAGATGAGTATTGTCCTACATTCATAGGCTGTAATTGTCCTACAGAAAACTTGTTTGGGTAGATTTGATTGAATTTCTGGTGGGTATAATGCAGAAAAGCAATGATCTAATGACTTGGCAAAACAGGTTCGAAGGCCTGAATGGCTTACTTCTCTTTCCAATGTATAAGTTACTGTTCAAATCCTATTTACCCAGAAGGCATGTATCATACCAGCCTTTATTAGCCAAGACATAGAATGCAAGAGCTGGGGGAATATGCTGGCACTATACAGAACACTAGTCAGGCCAGAGCTGGAGAACTGTGTCAAGATTAGAGTGGTGCTGGAAAAGCACAGCCAGTCAGGCAGCATCCGAGGAGTAGGAAAATCGACATTTTGGGCAAAAGCCCTTCATCTGAAACATTGATTTTCCTGCTTCTTGGATGCTGCCTGACTGGCTGTGCTTTTCCAGCACCACTCTAGTCTTGACACTGATCTCCAGTATCGGCAGTACACACCTTCGCATGGACAACTGTGTGGCAGCCACAATTTTTGACTTTATACCTACTGTAAACTACTATGTCAACAGTGTGAGAACTCTGAGAACTACTATGAAAACTATGTGCAGTTCTGGCCCTGCACTATATGAAACACATGATTGTGCTGGGAAGGTGTGGAGGTGATTTACAAGGATATTGCCTCCAGTGGAGGGTTTTAGTTATGTAAGGAAAGATTGATAAACTAGGGTTGCTTTCTTTGGAAAGGAAGAGTCTGATAGGAAACTAATCGACCGTATAAAATTATAAGGGCGCTGAATAGAATGGATCGAAATTTCCCTGAGCTGTTGGGTTTGCATCCAGATATACAGCTCTGGGCCGAAAGGTAGTGGTTTAGAGGGGATTTTAGATGCGGTTTCTTTCTCCCAGATGGAGAGAATCTAGAACTCAATGTCTGATAGGTTGACAGAGGTAGATCCCTTACACCATTTAAAAAGTCCTTTGATGTACACTTAAATGTATTGCAATGAACAAAGCTGCAAAGTAAGAGTTGAAAAGTGGGATTGGGCTGAATAGACATTTGTTAGCCATCAAAGACCATGATGGGCCAAACGGTCTCATTCTGTATGATAAATGTCCATGATTTGATGAAAACTCTCTGTGATATTGTGAAAAAGGTAATGGGGGAGAGGGATACTGGGATAAGGTAGAACTTGGGGTAGACTTGGGCGTGTTCTTAGGAAGCACATTATTGGCACTTCACTACACACCTAACCCAGTAGTGCCTGGATTGGGAGTGTTTGACATTGATAATGATTGCCCGAGATAGAAAGGCTCCAACTTTCAGCACTAACATGCCTCACCTTGACAAGCAAAGCAGTTGAAAGTGGGATACAGAACATACAGTGCTTCTGAGCCTTAGGTAGTTCCTCAGGATTGAGGATGACTTGCTATCACAGAGGTGGTGGATGACAAGCCCAATGTGTGTCTGGCAGAATGGGGCACAAGTGGTCCTTATAAGGTTGGGTGGATGGGCTATTTGGAGATCCGTGCACTCCATCTGCAGCCTTGACACCACCTCTAAACATTCCCCAATGACATTTCTGAATGATTTTGGTGCCTTCCTTCAATGAGCTTTCTCCATTTTGGTTGCTCATGAACAGCATTTCCCATGGGTCTGCAGCAGGGATGTGATTTATCTTTTCAGCAATGTGTTGGGGACATCCCATTTTGTTGTCTTCCTGGGAGTCTTCAATTGCAACTGCGTTCTGAGTAGGGCAGTTGTGTTAGGAGTCAGGTATACAATTGACATGTCCTGCCCAAACACTGCTGACAGTGCTCTGTACACTCCACAGTAACACACACACCACATTGGCTGCCAAAGATTTACCTGCACTGTAAATCCCACCTGCCGGTGGGAATCTGAATATGTACAGGAGCATGTTGCCCTCTCTTTAAAACCAAGTAACTCGAAACAAGTCCTGGATTTCAAGTGAAGCCACAATGATGATGGTGTTGCTATATCAATTGAATTTACTTCGAACCCTCTCTGGCTTGTCAGTTAGAGAGCAATTTGCAGACTTAGTCAGAGCTCAATTATGGAGCAAAATCTGTGTAAAACGGGACTGTGATTTTCATCAAACCACCAACAGAGTTTTACTGATTCAAGGCCTTTATCCTGAAGGCAGCATCGTGAAAGCATGGTGAATGATAGAGACCTGTAATAAAGCCTTTACATCAACTGTTCCCAGGCAAAGTGCTTTTGTAATGCAGTCTGCTACTCAGTTTGATTGTGATAATGGGTTCTCAGCAATTCTTTTTTTAAGTAGCAATATCTGTAAAAATGTACAGGGTGCCACTTCTCATAATAACTTTGGGAAATGAATTGCTTTACTCAGCGAGAAGCTTCACTCAGAGTTTCCAGAAGCTGCCATTCGGGTTATGATGTGAATTACAGTTTGTTCTGTGCATGCAGTACTTAACCAATATAGATGCCTGCGATGTAAATAGATCTATGATCTTAATTAAAAGATATATAGTCTCTTTACAACAGACGAGGCCAGCAAATATAGTTACCATAGAACCATTCAGGATAGGTGGCCATTCAGCCCATTGTGTCCATGCATTTTGGGCAAGCAGAAGAACCCAACTTGCTAGCAGAAGCCTGTGGAGAAAGTGAGGACTGCAGATGCTGGAGATCAGGGAAAGCACAGCCGGTCAGGCAGCATCTGAGGAGCAGGGGAATCGACGTTTCGGGCATAAGCCCTTCATCAGGAATGAGGCTTGTAGGCTGGGGAGACTGAGAGATAAATGAGAGGGGTGGACGGTGGGCATGGGGGCAAGGTAGCTGGGAATGCGATAGGTAAATGAAGGTGGGGGTGAAAGTGAGAGGTCGGAGAGGAGGCTGGAGCAGATAGGTGGGAAGGAAGATGGACAGGTAGGACTGTTCAAGAGGGTGATGCCAAGTTGGAGGGTTGAGACTGGGATAAGGTGGAGGGAGGGGAAACTGGTGAAATCCATGTTGGTCCCGTGTGGTTGGAGGGTCCCAAGGCTGAAGATGAGGCATTCTTCCTCCAGGCGTCGGGTGGCTAGGGTCAGGACTTTTAATAAAGAAAAGGAAGGCTTGAGGACAGAAATAGAAAAGGTTTAGAAGCCAAAGCATGTTTGAAGAGAGAAGACTTTGAGAGTTAAAGGTGCAATTAGGACTGAAACTGCGGGTGAATACGAAACAATAATTATGCTGAATGATTGCCCTACACTTAGACAACATGGCCTTCTTAATGAGGAACAGCTCAGATAGAATTAGAGGCTTAAAAATAAATAAAATTAATGTTTTGGACAAACTCGGACACAAATTCTCAGGATCAAATGGTACTTGCCTCCAAGTAGAAAGACATACAGAGAAGGAGGTTGGTTATGCATTGCTGATTATTATAAGGGAGTTGCTAAATGACTACCAGACATTGGGGAGGTATCTAAATATCTCCAACAGATGCTGCCAGGCTTGCTGAGTTTCTCTGGTAACTTCAGTTTTTGTTTCAGATTTCCAGCATCAGCGGTTTTTTGTTTTTGTTTGACTAAACCTGGTCCATTTTCAAAAAAAGGATGGGACCTAACATCTACAAGCACATTAACCTTTCATTACTCCAATATAAAACAAATTATCCATCAGGAGTAAAATGGAAAATTATCTGTGTGAAAACTTCATACTTAAACATAATCGAAGAGTGTGGCGCTGGAAAAGCATAGCTGGTCAAGCAGCATCCGAGGAGCAGGAGAGCCAATGTTTCGGGCATAAGCTCTTCATCAGGAAGGGCTCATCATTCCTGATGAAGAGCTTATGCTCGAAACCTCAACTCTCCTACTGCCTGACCTGTTGTGCTTTTCCAGCACCACACTCTGTGACTCTGATCTTCGGCATCTGCAGTCCTCACTTTCTCCTACTTAAACATAATGCCCTACAGAGCGATAACTGAAAGAGTCAGTCTGTGATGTGTTGTTCCACAAAAGTAGATCACTACGCCAATCCCAAAAAGGTACAATCGAGAGAATGAACTATATTTCTCTCTATCCCTCTTTCCTTTAACTTCAAACACCAACAGAGCTTTATATTGCCTTGCTCTATTATTGGAAACTCATAAAACACACAAGAAGAACAGAAACTGTCAGAGGATTGGATGCTACAGTGAGTTAGCAAAGTAATCTTACACTTCTGGGTTATAACTGGAATGAGTGGGTATAATTTTTGTCTAATAATTGGAAGAACCCTGTGCAAAATGAGTTAATACAGCTACTAAAGAGAACAAAAAATTGTTTTTCATCAATATGCTCAGACATGTAATGAAACATCTCTATGGTTGGTGGAACCTGAACCTGGACTTTCTAGCTCAGAGATAGGGTAAGCACAAGAGCTAGTTCCCAGTACCTACACTTATGATACAAATTGCCCTTAAATTGATATTGATATGGCAATCTGCCAGGATGAACAGGCAGCCAATAGCAGTGGCTGGATAGGAAAGGTGGGCTTTCATAATGTTAAAGTGTACAAGTAGCATAGATTAGATTCCCGACAGTGTGGAAACAGGCCCTTCAGCCCAACAAGTCCATGCCGACCCTCCGAAGAGTAACCCACCCAGACCCATTTCCCTCCGACTAGTGCACCTAACACTATGGGCAATTTAGCATGGCCAATTCACCTGCCCTGCACATCTTTGGACTGCGGGAGGAAACCCAGACAGATACAGGGAGAATGTGCAAACTCCAAACAGACAGTCACTCGAGGCTGGAATTGAACCTGCGACCCTAGTGCTGTGAGGTAGCAGTGCTAACCACTGAGCCACCGTGCCTAGAGAATAGGTGACTTTGTCTTGCAGCTAATTGTGTTGTTTCTAATCCATGACTGTTTGTTGGTATAAGTATGTAAAATGAGGAACAGATTTCACTTCTCAATACAACCATATCCAGACACCCAACCTGCATCCCTCTGCCCCCACCCCCCACCGAGCAACACACATACCCCTCTGACCCTACCCCCCACCGAGCAAAAAAAAACACACACGCACACACACTTTCGCTCACTCTGTCTCTCATTCACACACACACTATCTTCATAATTTGGAAATAAAATTCTGAATGAAGAGTTTGGGAGGAGAAGAAGTGAGTGATAATAAAAAATTAGACTAAATACCTTCTGATTTGAAGGTTGAGGCAAATGATTTGCAAATCACTTATCAGAGAATAAACAAGCACACTACTTGTCATTTCATGAGAGACAGACTCATGGGAAAAAGAACAAAGGTAACTGAAGTAGTCTCCACAGTAACATTCAATAATTTGTGGATTAAGTGTGACTGTTCATTTAATCCCAGTCTCCTCACGTTATGCATAATAACGTATTTTCTTAAGGCTAATTGAGTAACTTGTATTTGTGTCCCTCATAAACTACTGATCAATCGAACTGCCCAAATGAAAATGGAACTCTGTAACCTTGGTGAACCCAATAAGATTGAAAGGACAGTGTATTCAGTCTCAGGGGACTGGTAGGATGAATGAATAATTTGTCAATGACACTGTCTTGGGTTGGTTGTTAATGGGTGAGACCAGAGATCAGTTTGATCTAACTGCAGTGAGTGAATTGCACTTGGGGTCACTGTAGCTAAGGCCAGGGATTGATGGGGATAATGCAGTCTAGGCCCGGTAATCACTGCAATCAGAGCCAGAGATCAGCAACTAAAACAAGCTGTTAGTCATCGCACAGAAAAGTCAGTCACCTCAGGACCTCTGAAGACATATTTTTCTACTGAGGGTGGTACGTATACGCCAATACGATAACACTCCATTCGCACTGTGGAACTTTAAAGGATGAAGGTTTAGATTGCTTGTTGAGAATTCAGACAACACATCTCTTTCATAAATCTTTACAGTTAATCCTGTTTCTCTAAATGACTCGTTTTGACAACACCAACTGAGGGACAGACATGAAAGAGATACTGTTCTCCAACAGATTTCCTTTTCACTTGTTCATGTAATATGGGCAGAGTTGGCTAGGCTAGCACTTATTGCTCTTCCCTAATTGCCCTCAAGAAGGTGACGGTGAGCTGCTGTGTTGAACTGCTGCAGTCCTTGGGTTGTGGGGATATTCATGCTGTTGTTAAGGAGTAAGTTCCAGGGTTCTGAACCAGAGACAGTGCGGGATTTCCAAGTCAGGATGGTGCGTGGCTTAAAGTAGAACTTGCAGGTGGTGGCAATCCCTCCTATCTGCTGCCATAGTCGTCCCAGGTGATAGATTTTGTAGGTTTGGGAGGTGCTGTCTCGGGAGCCTGGATGAATTGCAGTAGTGTATTTGTAAGTGATACATTCTGCTGTGATTGTGAGTCAATGGACTCAATGTCTTCAGGGTTGGACAAGAGGGAAATGAACAGAAAAGGAGGGAGTTCATAAAAAATGAATCCCTGTCAACTGTGTTAATGGTCACCCATGGCCTTGTTTAATATTGCACCAGTTATTCTAAGAAGGTGAGTCTTTGCAGTGATGGGGAGAAACCCACTTCAGCCTCCACATCCATTTCTATGCTGGTCCATTCCTCCCAGCTTCTCATGTTAGCAGTTTGCATATTGGGCCTAATTCAGGCACTGCAGCTCTCTCCATTATAGAACCTACCCAATTGATATATCCATAACTCACAAGGCCAGTTTCATGCTCAAACTCAAACTTCTGCTGCTGTCGCTCTCAATTCCTGCTCTGTCCTGATTGTCTCCAGAAACCCAAACCCTCTTTGAGCCGTCTTTCCTGTGAATCTGTTCCACAATTCAATTAGTCCTGAGTGGAAAGGTTCTCCCACTGGCTCCCTTACCATGTACAGAGCACCTATCTCGAAGTGCTTCACAATGACCTCATTACAATTTGGGGTGCAGGAGCTGTTGTTCTGATGGATAATGCAGCAGCCAATGTATGCACGTTAAGGTTCTTTAAACTGCAAGTGGGAAAATTGATCAGACAGTTCTGATGATTGAGGGGAGGATGTTGACTAGGACAGAGGGAGACCTGTCATGTGCGCAGAGGTAGGCCATTCTCTCCTCGGATGCTGTGAGTAAACAAGCTGTCCCTCTGTTAAGTAGTTCTGTGCGATCTTTAACATCCATCTTGTTGTAACATCTCATTTGAAAATGTACTCCAGTGGTAAAACAGAATCTGAGCTACAGTCTGTAATGCTAAAGGCTTAACTGTGAGAAAAAAAACTGGGTATTACTGAGGCTAAACTGATGAATAAACTGATTTCTCTGAAAGCTTATTATGAATGCACATTCATTTCTTGTAGATACATTACTTCGGTGTTGGATTAGCATGACTTCTGTGTAAATTATCCACAGAAACCATTAAAGATCACTTTGTGCTACTTTGGGTATTAAAAAATTCAATATGTGTTTGAGGACATCTTGCTGGCTGTCTCTGAGATCATTAGGAATGCTTATTTAGAGAAAAAAAGTAAAATGCTCCTTATTTCTTTTTGCTTTAATCTATTCTCCAAAATTGCAATTTGACCTAAGCCAGAGCAATCCTTGAAACCAGAGAAACATTAAATTTTCCTTTCTTCTTAAAAGATAAACCCGGTTTAGAACTTCTACTTCGCCAGGCTCCCAGTGGGACAGAACCGCAAAAGCAAGGTAGTGCCTATGACCCCAGGCAAGCTTCTGAGGTCACGGAGAGGTGGGGAACAGAGAAATGGGAGGGGAGACAAGGGAGAAGGGGGGAATGGAGGGGTTTGGGGGGGGTGTGGGGAACAGAGAGACTGGGGGGGACAGAGAGAGAGGGGGGATGGGGGGGGGAGACAGAGAGGAGGGTGTCAGAGAGAGGGGACGGGGTGGAACAGGGTGGGTAGGGGAACAGTGGGGTGGGGGGAACAAAGTGGGGGGGGGTGACAAAGGGGGGGACCAAGAGGGGTATGCAGGGTGTGGGGTGGGAGGGAAACGGGGGTTGCAGAGGAGGTGGTGGGGGGCAGGGTTGTTGGGTCCTGCAGGCTGGATATAAACACGGGAAAGCAACTGCTTCTTTAGAATAGCTGGGAGCCTCAAGGCCAGCACAAGAGGGTGAAAGTTTTTCTCTCTTGGTGTTGTCGAGTTGAATCAGTCACTCTACCTTTGCTGCCTGTTCCAGCTTGATTTCCAAATTCAGGTCAGGAACCCGATGCCCTGATAGTTCCGGATCCTGATGCCAAGACTGCATTATGAGTGGTGCCCTTGAGCACTAAGCCCCATGCAGAGCAGCAGGTGGATAGGATAGTGAAGAAGATGTTTGAAATGCTTGCCTTTTTTGGATAGAGCATTGAGTACAGAGGTTGGACGTCATGTTGCAGCTGTTCAGGAAATTGATGAGGGCAATTTTGGAATTGTGTGTGCAGTGCTGGTCACCCTAGAGAGAGGGAAGGGGTGAGAAGGAGAGAGTGAAGGGGGGAGAGAGAGAGAGAGAGAGAAAGAGAGAGCAAGAGTGATCTATTCTGGGTGGTATTAAACTGGAAAAGGTGCAGAAACGATTTACAAGGATGTTACCGAAATGGGCGTACTTGAGTTAGAAAGAGAGGCTGTGACCTTTTTCCTTGGACTGTAGGAGGCTGAGGGTTGACCTTATGGAGTTTATAAGATCGTGTGGGGCTTAGAAAGGGCATAGATAAGGTGAATAGCAAAGGCCATTTCCCCAGGGTAGGGAAGTTCAAAACTAGAGGACATAGGTTTAAGGTCAGAGGGGAATGATTTAATGGGAACTGAGGGTGGTATGTATATAGATTGAACTGCCAGAGGAAGTGGTAGAGGCAGTTATAACATTTAAAAGAAATTTAGATAAGTAAATGAATAGGAAAGGTTTAGGGGGATATGGCAAAAGCAGGTAAATGGAACAAGTTTATTTTGGGAAATTTGGTCAGCATGGATGGGTTGGACCAAAGGGTCTGTTTCTGTGCTGTATCACTCTATGGCTCAGTTTGAAAGGCAGATGGCAGCTATAATTAGGATTGCCACTGACTTGCACAACTTCGAAATCTAACTGTAGCTCCTTGCATTGAACCAGAAAGCTGGGCATGGGAAAGAAATATATTTTTAAACAACTTGTTTGGACACATTCCGACACACCTTCATGGTAGACAGGACTTGAACCCAAAACATATGGCCCAGCATAGGGACACTATGACCCAAAACCTGTACCTCAGACTGTCCTGATATATCAGTTTCTGGTTTGCAATGTACCTTGTGGTCCATTACAAGCTCATCAGAGAACAAAATGTGCTATTAATTGGAGGCAAGCATTCCCCATTGCCCCATCCCTTTGAAACTTTGTGTTCCATTACAGAGCCATTCAGAGCAAGTGACATCATCTGAGAATACAATTTCCAATGCACTCCTCTCCCCTACAACACCGCCTCCCCCCAGAGAAATCCCTTTGCCCTGCATTGTTGTTCCATTAATAGGATATATGTCATGAAGTGCACCTCACCTGGCACATTTCCTTCGTTTGAATCACAGGAAATGCTTTACCTGATGTTTCCTGTTATTTGAAACTAATTAAGACTCAGTTATCCATATTCAGGGGCATGCATTTACAGGAGTAATAATGTACGGTGAAACATGCCAGAAAAACCGAGGGGAGCAGGAAGCAGAGACACCCAAATCATTTTCCTGAGTGCATTCAACATCACAATCTGAACTGAGACAATGCCTTTAGTGTAGGAAAATTCCCTAAGGCTCTTCACAGAATCACAATTAGATCGAAATAGACTACGACCAAAGAGGAAGGTATTGGTTTGATGCAAAATCTTGATCAAAGACGAATTTTAATGTACATCTTAAAGTCCATGATTTAGGGAACAAATTCCAGAGTTTAGGACTTCTCAGCTTAGAGTTAAGGAGAGACATTCACAACATCTAAAAGGCTTGAGCTTGATTCTCTATGCTGGACTGGGTTCTACAAATAATTTCAGCCTCTTTAAGGAGACCAAGGTATTTGCCGGCAGATATGTCTCCATTCCCCTAATTTGAAGGATATGGGCATGCTCACTATAACCTGTCTGTAATGGGACCATTTTGGCCAATGACAAAAAAGAGAAGCAGGAAATAGGTAGAAGGAATGTTAATAACACTCCCACCTCAACATCATGGTGTTTAAATGCTTCCTCCAGTTCTAGGTGAAAGTGCTCCCCCTGTCCCACATGCATTGACAAAAACAGACAAGCACATACACACATAGACAGGCATACGCTGAGTCAAACACACATAGACAGGCATACGAGCACACACACACACAGACAGGCGCACACAGAGACAAACACATACAAACAGGCACACGCAGACACACACAAAGAGACAGGCACATGCAGACAAACACACACGCAGTCAGGCATAAGCAGAGACAAACACATACACAGACAGGCACACGCAGAGACACACACATATACACACAGACAGACACACACAGAGACACACACAGTCAGGCACATGCAGAGACAAACACATACACACACAGACAGACACACACAGAGACACACACACACAGTCAGGCACATGCAGAGACAAACACATACACACACAGACAGACACACACAGAGACATACACACACAGTCAGGCACATGCAGAGACAAACACATACACACACAGACAGACACACACAGAGACACAAACACAGTCAGGTACATGCAGAGACAAACACATACACAGACAGACAGACACACACAAAGACACAAACACAGTCAGGCACATGCAGAGACAAACACATACATACATAGATGGGCACACGCAGAGACAAGCACACACACAGACAGGCACACTCAGAGACAAATGCATACACGCACAGACAGGCATACGCAGAGACACAGACAGACACAGGCAGAAACACACATATAAACACATACTCAGGCACATGCAGAGTCAAACACACACACGCACACAGACAGGCACACGCAGAGACAAGCATACACACGTACAGGCACATGCAAAGACAAACACGCACACAGACAGTCACACAGAGACAAACACATACGTAGTCAGGCACACACAGAGATACAGACAGGCACACACAAAGACAAACATGCACACAGACAGGCACACGCAGAGACAAATACACACAGAGACAGTCACACAAAGACAAACACATACACAGTCAGGCACACATATACACAGGCACACAGAGACAAACACACACAGTCAGACACACGCAGAGATACATACACACACAGACAGGCACACACAGAGACAAACATAAACATACAGTCAGGCACATGCAGAGACAAACACCCACACCTACACACACGCACACACACATACAGAGACAAACACATATGCACACACACAGACAGGCACATGCAGTGACAAACACATACACACACAGAGTCAGGCACACGCAGACACAAATGCGCATAGACAGGCACATGCAGAGACACACACACACAGACAGGCACATGTAGAGACACATACTCACACAGACAGGCACATGCAGAGACACATACACACACAGACAGGCACATGCAGAGACACATACACACACAGACAGGCAGATGCAGGAACAAACACAAACATACAGTCAGGCACATGCAGAGACAAATATATACAGACATAGAGACAAACAGATTAGATTACTTACAGTGTGGAAACAGGCCCCTTGGCCCAACAAGTCCACACCGACCCGCAACCCACCCCCCTACACCTAACACTACAGGCAATTTAGCATGGCCAATTCACATAACCTGCACATTTCTGGACTGTGGGAGGAAACCAGAGCTTCCGGAGGAAACCCACGCAGACACAGGGAGAATGTACAAACTCTACACAGTCAGTCACCTGAGGTGGGAATTGAACCCGGGTCTCTGGCACTGTGAGGCAGCAGTGCTAACCACTGTGCCACCATGCCACTCACTTAGTCACAGTCAGGCACACGCAGAGACAAACACACACACACACACACACACATAAAAACAAACGCACACACAATCCAAGCAATCCCCTCCGGCAAACATATCCTGGTGTAACAGACTAGTACCTCCCAGCTTCTTTTCCTTCATGCTGTGCCTGCACAATTGAGCTATTCCTGGACAAAGCAGAGGAAAAGTGGCTGCAAACTTTCAGTCAAATTTATATTTGCTTCCAGTTGCAGTTATTGTTCTTTTTCAGAATGTATCCAACTGCTAAGAGGAGCCCTCTACAAAATCCCAGAGCTGTGAAATTCAAATGGGAGAATCCAGTGAATAAGCAATAAAGCTACAGACGATGCAGGAGATTCATGGGTCCCATAAATTAAATCTGTACAAGTAGGATATATATTTGCAAGACATCTGTCAACATTGGCTCCATAGGGAGCTAAAGGCTGCAGAGAAATGATGTTTGTTGCCTCTTGAATTATTTGCTGAGGTACAAATGATTCCAACACTTTATATTTCTGTGTCCTCCTCGTACCAGAGTTCCAGGTGAAGAGTAGATAACAGTGAAGTGGAATCTATCATGAGAGCCAAATAGTAGAGAGAGACTTGTATTTATTCAGCGCTTTCCACATCTCTGTGATGTTTCAAAGCGCGATGCAGCCAATGAAGCGATCTTGATGTGTAGATATGATTTGGAGATGCCGGTGTTGGACTGGGCTGTACAAAATTAAAAAATCACACAACACCAGGTTATAGTCCAACAGGTTTAATTGGAAGCACTAACTTTCGGAGCGACACTCCTTCATCTGATGAACCACCTGACATCCACCTGATGAAGGAGCGGCGCTCCGAAAGTTAGTCCTTCCAATTAATCCTATTGGACTATAACCTGGTGTTGTGTGATTGTTAACTTTGAAGTGTAGTGTAAGGATAAAAGAATATTAAAGAGTTGGAGGAGTGAATCGGAATGTGAGCTTGGATCATGTGGCTTCTCTGAAGTAAGACACCATGCAGACTTATTGGATCATGTAACTCTCTGGATGAACAGGTGAGTAATTTAATCTATTTCTACTGTTTTTAAACAGTTTGACTGGAATGTGGCTCTAGGCTTTAGGTTTCACAGCACCTGCTTAGCACACAATAGGGCAACCCACCTTTCAGACATTTGTGTTTCCATCTCCTCCAGGGTCTCATTCTATTTCTGTTTATATTCCAGATTTCTGTTTCGCATTTCATCTTAGAATCCCTTCCACCATTGAGGCATATGGTGTCATTCATCATTTCCAAGTGAGAAGGTTAAGAACCGGTGATTATATCTCTAGTCATGTTTTGCCAGTGAAAATAAAAACTACTTTTACATCCATTGTTTAAATAAATTTATCCTACAAGCGCATTTTTCCCCTCTATCTTTACAAAATGGCCATTTGTTCCTTCCATTTCTCTTCTTCTCCCAAACAATTCACAAAGCTTTAAATCTTTCTCCTGATGTGAGAGGTGACAGGTGGCATCTGTTGCCATGAATGTTCACAACAACCTGGAATATATTTGAACTTCTGCAGCTTTATGGCTGCTTTATTTCTCAATAAAGAGAACTGTGATTGAATGCAAAGACGTGATAAGCTCAGAACACTAAGCACATCCCATCATTGTAACCCTTTCACTTCATAGCCTTTGCAGTATGCAGTGCCTCCTCCCATTTCTTGACAGTGAATCGGCTTGGCTGAAGACTGGCATCCGCCATTGCTGAGCACCTCAGGAGGAGGCTGAGATGGGGGGATCATCCACTTGGCACTCCCGCTCTGCCAAGGACATACAAATCCTGGGACTCCTCCACCGCCAAATCCTAGCCACCCGACTCCTGGAGGAAGAACGCCTCATCTTCCACCTTGGGACCCTCCAACCACCAGTTTCCTCATTTCCCCTCCCCCCACTTTATCCCAGATCCAACCTTCCAACTCAGCACCGTCCTCTTCACCTGTCCTACCTGTCCATCTTCCTTCCCACCTATCTGCTCTATCCTCCACTCCAACCTATCAGCATCACCCCCACCTCATCTACCTATCGCATTCCTCGTAACCGTTCCACAGCCCCAACACCCCACCCATTTATCTCTCAGCCCCTTTGGGCCCCCACACATTCCTGATGAAGGGATTATGCTCGAAAAGTCGATTCTCCTGCTCTTCAGATGCTGCCTGACCTGGTGTGCTTTTCCAGCGCCACACTTTTTGACATATCCACTTGGCGCTTCAGGTTAAAGATTGTTGCAAATTCTTCAGCCTTGACATGTGCACTGACATGCTGGGCTCTCCCATCATTGAAGATGGGTATACTCATCAAATCTCCTCCTTCTTCACCACCATTCATGACTGGATGTGGCAGGACTACAGAGCCTGGGCGATAACTTAGCTCTGCCCATCACACTGGACAGCAAACAGCCCTGTTTTGCAGCGTTACCAGGAGAAAGTGAGGACTTCAGATGCTGGAGATCAGAGTCAAAAAAGTGCAGTGCTGGAAAAGGACAGCCAGTCAGGCGGCATCTGAGGAGCAGGGGAGTTGACGTTTCGAGCGTAAGCTCTTCATCAGGATTGCAGCACTACCAGATGGACACCTTATTTTTCAATGTGCCTGATGCTGCTGTGGCATAGCCTTCTCACAGAGCCAGGGTTGATCCCATGGCTTAATGGTCAGATTACAGTGGGGGATATGCCGGGCCATGTTGCTGTTGATAGCAGCTGCGATCATTCTGCTGCTGCTAATGGTCCACAATGCCCCATGGATGTCCAAACTGCAAAATACATTATTTTCATGAACCTTGGCACATTGCAGGTCTCTTGACCCAGCTGCCAGTCCTCATCGGAGATGCTAGAAACCCAGTGTTGACACACTAGGGGGTGATAAGAGCAAATTCAATCTTGTCCTCACCCAGCATCCTCAGGAAAACCCTTCCAACTCGAGGAGAGCTGGAATCCAGAGTGGGAGAATCCACAACTATGAGCAATATTTAAAGCAAAGATAAGGAGAAGTCTTTTTTCAAATGGAGATTGAGAGTCTTTGGAACTCTCTTGGATGTAGAATCTTTGAACGTTTTCAGACAGAGCTGGGTAGATTCTTGACAAAGGGTTCAATGGTTTTGTTTTGGAATGTGGAAATATCAGGTCAAACGGGATCTTATTGAATGATGGAGCAGGCTCAAGGCCAAGTGGCCTATTCCTAACCCCTGACTGATACAGGCTGTTTATTCTCTCCCCTGGCCAATCCAGTCATCGAGGACACTATCCCTACCTCAGTGCAAATTAAGCAGCTCTGTGGAGCCTTTCTAGGATTCCACCAATAGCAGCTCAGCCCTTTGCTTCATTCTAAACAGCAATCAAAATGTGGTATCTGTCTGGCACAGTGCATCCTGGAGTTTGGAAGGGGAACGCCTCATGGTGTTGCGTTTTATGAAATTGTGTTACCATTACGTTTCTAACTTGTAGAGTACTGTATCTGCTCAATTTCCATCCTTCCTTTTGCTTCCATGTCTTGAGATTATTGACAAATGGACCACGACGGTGAGCATTAGCAAGCTTTCTCGCCTCAGAAACATCACAGTTTAACTCTATTCCTGATCTTACTTGAGCTTCAAGCATGTACGTTCAGTAAGTTCCACTAAGTAGTGATCAAGGGCAAAATCTTAGCCAGCCTTGCCCAAGCCTTTAAATGAGGGCACTAGTGCCAGCTCCAGTCCCCTAGATGTTCTCCAGCAGGGCAGTGACTAACAAAAACAAACGAGGGACTGCAGCTGCAGCAGCCCGAACTGCAAAGCTCCGCTCCCTCGCAAGTCATTTTGTTTTTATCCATTTGCAAATTATTCTTGCAATCTGCTCAGGAGGGATTGAGTTTATCAAAAGCAATCAAGACACCTTCAAGCTTGGAAACATGTCTGGATTCTTTCATTGCCACTGAATCAAATTCTGCAACTGACTTTCTAATAGCACTGTGGATGCACCTTTGCAAGGTGGGAGTTTGACAAAGGCAGCTCACCTCCACTGTCAAAGGCAGTGAGGCCATGAGGATCCCTTCCTAAGAATTAAGAGGAAATAAAAGAGCTTCTTTCTTACCACATGTTCTTGCCACCTCCTCTGAGGATCATTCTACCCTTATATGGAATTAAGGGTAGAATCATAAAGAGATGCCAACACACATATAACTATATTTGTATAAAATGATTTGGAGATGCTGGTGTTGGATTGGGATGTACAAAGTTACAAATCACACAATACCAGGTTATAGTTGTCAACCACCTGATGAAGGAGCGGTGCTCTGAAAGCTAGTGCTTCCAATTAAACCTGTTGGACTCTAACCTGATGTTGTGTGATTTGTAACTTTATATGAAATGAAATTGACTTGTAAACTGACAATGACTTGTTACTGACCATGACAAAAACATATTTAAGTGCCAATGACTAATGAAAGTTCAGTTGACTGGTTAACTTAGTTTGACTAACATGGCACTCAGGGTCTTCCAAATCCCAGCCTCCAAACAGACTTGTTGACTATTCACTTCCTCACCACCTTCTAGACTTTCCTTTGTACTGAGTAGTGACAGCCAATGAATGGATCAAGCAGATATCTTGAGGTAGATTTCTATGAGGGTTATCCTGCTTATTCTCACTACTTTTGACTGAAGAGATATTGAGATACTGAAGGGATGACAAAGCCATGAACTCCATTTCATATGAACAGATGAAATAGGAGTAGGCTGCATGCCCCCTCAATCTGCTCCACCATTCAATAAGATCATGGCTCATCTGATTTCAACCTCAAGGCTTCATCTACCTCTGCCTTAAAAATATTCAAAGATTCTGTCTCCATTATCTTTTGAAGAAGAGAATTCCAAGGGATGATAACGATCCAAAAGAAAATTTTCTCCTGATTTGAATTAGCTGTATTGTTACATGTACCATCTTAGGTACAAGGTACCTAGGTACAGATTCTTCCGTACAAGTTCTTCGGAAAAAAGTAAAGAAACAAAAAAAAATCCAGCATTACAGATTATAGGAACAAATGAGAAAAACAGAGAAATGAGATGTCCACACTGGTACCTAGCCTCCAGCCCGCGCTGGGCCTTGACTCCAGACCATACTGGCTTCACCACCGGTGGATTGCTCTGGAATCACCTTGAGGCTGAAAATTCACACTGAGGCCACACCATGCTGAAAGACCATCACGCTGGGCTAAGAGACTGTCACATGCTGTCTTAAATGGGTGACCCTTTATTTTGAAAGGACTAACCCCTAGTTCTCAAGTCTTTACCAAGAAAAACACTTTTCACATCTAGCCTCTCAAAATTCATCAGCATCTTGTGTGCGCCCACCATTCTTTTATCTTCTAAACTCCAGTGGATACACGTCTAGTCAGTCTAACTTTCCCCATTAGACAACTCACCTACTCCACGTATATGTCTAGTAAACTGCCTCCAATGTACACCCTTCCTGAAATCCTGTACACATATGTGGTCTCACCAGTGCAATGTTTAACTGAAGTACAACCTCCCCACTTTTAGAATATACACAGATTTCATTCCAGCGTAGCGTGCGTTCAAGAATATCCAGCCTGCCAAAAACCAACCCTTTTTTCAGATGTGTAATTTCTGAATAAAATCAAACCAGCTGTAAGCAATACAAAACAAACAAAACAAATTACTCACTGACTGTGACAAGTCCAGCGGGAATTGAACATGTATCTCATTCTATACAATGCCTCAGCAGTTCAGCTCCTGGCATTTCCAGGTCCCTAAAGCTTTGCCAGTTGCAGCAGAGATCCTGCTGTCACAGTCTCTCAGGTGGAAAGTATTGATTTTACATCTGTCTCTGTTGCACTAAGTTTCCATTCACGTGGATACCGTAGAGACCCTCTGTCACAGGTTGGCCAGTATTTTGAAGTGCATTGATCTCAACAGGGGACATGAGAGCACACTTTGGCTAATATTTTGCAAACTGGTGAATCACAGTCAATGCAGGTTCATTTTACCTTCGTCAGCATGGAAGAGATCGTCCATTTAATGATTATGCTACAAGTGTTAATCTTTTCTTTCACAAAGTGCTTATTCAAGATTTGGAAACAATATTACACAGGCTGCGTTCTCTCATCTGTGTTGACTTTAAATTTATTTTCTTCAAAAGAAAGAAATAAATCGTTTCACTCAAAGAGCCGGGGAACTGAACTTTTCTAAATCTTGATGTCCAGTGTGGGCCACAGCCACTCCTTGGAGAATTCAGCAGAGTTCAGGTGAGGTTAAGGCACCTTTAACCCAAATTAATATACCTTTCGGGAGCAACTTTACCTTTTATTATTCCTAACCATCTATCCATTTACCCCTTTGGTACAAATTGGCCATTTGATGCCAATTAATAATATTATAGGCAATTTCTGTGTTCTGGCCTCATGCCCATTAAGAATTAGATTGATAGTGCTCAGATTTAATCCATTTATGCCTCTCACAATGCACATGGAGAATAGGCTCTCGGTCCAGTGCCATGGGCTGCACTGAACCTGTTAGACAGGAATAAAAAGGATGATTTGCTAATTCCACAGTCTCATCCCATCTCACCCAAATTAGCTGTCGTGTTTCCTGCAAAGAGGCAGTGGCTCCACATTGCACAAGCACTTCATTGGCTGTAAAGCATTTTGGGGTATCCTTCTGGTGGTGAACGATGCTATATAAATGCAAGTCTTTCTTTTGTTCTTTCAGATGAAGATTTTCCCAATTGGCCACTGTCCAAATTAATGATTAGCCTTGATGGCCAGCCCTAAGCTGAGCACCTCTCTGTGGGAGACTTTATCTGGAATTTAGTTTCGATTTGTCCTATAATCAGATCATTCCTTTTCTCATGATGCTCATCAATATAATTCATCCTGCTCCATTAAACACACATTGTTTACCAGTTACTGCATCAGTACTTTGCCTTATGTCACTAACTGCAGGGTACCAGGACTAATAGAAGCCTAGAGTACTATTGACACAATTTTCCCCTTCTTGGAATGGTGAGGAAGATGGGTGAGAAGGATAAACAATTGAGTGAGTTGGCCTTGGAAAGATGCTTGCCCACTCCTCATCTACTGAATGCCCTTTGAGGTCATTATTAACTCTTAGTAACACTCTTACTCCATCTTTGCTTGTGAACAGCCTTTGTTTGGTCTTTTTTGAGAGCATGATGCTGGAAAAGCACAGCAAGTCAGGCAGCATCCCAGGAGCAGGAGAATCGATGTTTCAGGCAAAAGCACGTTGATTCTCCTGCTCCTTGGATGCTGCCTGACCTGCTGTGCTTTTCCAGCACCACACTCTTGACTCTAATCTCCAGCATCTGCAGTCCTCACTTTCGCCTTTGTCTGGTCTTTGTCCAGTAGCTGTTTTAAACCGTGTTTTCTTGGTAATGACGATAACAACCCATGCCTTGATCTCCTTACTTAAGAAAGGGTTTTCTTGCCTTGGGGAGTGCAACAAGGTCAACTGGACTCAATCCTGAGGTTTGGGGACTGACTTTGAGGAGAAATTGTGTAGACAAAGCCTTCAGTTCTCCAGTGTTTAGAATAATGAGAGGGATGCAGATTGAAACACACAAAATTCTTAAGGGAATTGACACGGTGGATTCTGGGAATATGTTTCTGCTGCCTGCTGAGTCTAGATGTAGGGGACATAGTCTCAGAATAAGAGAGACACGAGACTGACATGAGGAGAAATTCCTTCACTCAAAGGGTTTTGAATCTTTGGAATGGTCTACCGCAGAGATCAAAGATGCTCAATCAGTGAATATTCACTGAACTCGAAGAGGGGCAGCTTTTTGAAAATTCAGGGAATTGAGGGATTTCTGCAGAGTGTGGAAAGGAGCAGAAGAGGTAGAAAATGATCATACTGAATGGCAGAATCATTCCAAGAGCCAAATGGCCTTACCGATCATTGTAATGTTATTATTACTCTTTATTATATTATGTCCTCAAGCCTTTAATGTAGTTTATTATCAAGTGTCCCACAGTAATATTTATGAAACAAAATCTGACACCAAAGCAAATAAGGGGCTATTGGGACAAATGATCAAAAGCTTTGGCAAAACATGAAGGACCAACTTAAAGGAGGAGAGTAAAGAGAGGTGGAGAGGTTTAGGAAGGTCATTCCTGAGCTTATTCTCTCAGCAGTTGACAGCACAACCATCAGCAATGGGACAATTAAAATCAGAAAGCATTAAAAAATCAGAACTGTACATTTGCAGAGATCTTGTAGGATTTTAGAGATTTTGGATCTCAAGGAGGGTGCAGAGATTGGAAGGGGAGAGGCCATTGGGAGGATTTGAAAACAAGAATTAAATTTGTAAATTTAGATGTCACTGAACTGACAACTAATATAGGTCAACGAACATAGGTGATGGGTAAATGTGAAAGGGATATGGGAATCAGAGTTTTGGATGTGTTTGAACATTTCGCAAGGACTAAAGTTTGTGGAATTGTGGCGCTTTTTCTTTTTATTATAATAGCCCAAGTTATTTTATGTGAATTTCTAATCAAGAAATCTTTAATTGGCCATAGAATCAAAAAAGAGTTACAGAATGGAAGAAGGCCATTTGGTCCATCATATTTATGCTAACACTTGGTCAAAGCAACCCACTAGTTTCACCACAGCTGGCACAATTTTCCCTTCAGACAACAATCGAATTTCCTTTTGAGCACCATCTTTGAAACTGCCTTCACCCCACTCTAAGGCATTGCATCCCAGACCTTAATCACTCACTGTATAAAAAAGCATTTCACTAATCTATGTTTCTTTTGCTGATCACCTTAAATCAATTCCCCGTGCTTCAGCTAATGGGAATAGATTCCTCCTAATGGCTCTGTCCAGACGCCTCAAGATTTTGAATACCGCTATAAAATTTCCTCTTAACTTTCTCTGAGTACTGTCCAAGTTTAGACCAACCTATAATTAAAGCTTTTCATCCATAAAAACCCTCTTTAACCAATTTTAAGTATTGTAACATTTTGTTTGAAATTAAAACAAGAAAATGTGCTTAACATTGCTTTCTTTATTTTGAAAAAAATGTATATCTGGCTGAGAATGAAGAAACTCTGTACTAAACCCATCCTGGTCTTACTATTGAGTAAACTGCTAGGGTGGTGTACGTTTGTAGTGTAATGTTATTATTTGGATTTGAAAGTGGAAGGAGAATAGATTTAAGGTTTTGGTTCTGTGAAGGAGACTTTTTCTGATAGTGGTCAGAAAGTAATTTTTGAGTGGTGAACTAAAGGCAGCTTTCCCAAGAAAGTATGTGACTTAAGTTAAATGACTTGACCAGCTACCTGTGGAGTTAATTGTTGAACATTTATAGAATTGAGGATTATGAGAAAGAAACAGATAGTCAAGGGCTTCCAGCAGGTTGAGTTTAGAAGAACAGAAGTCATTGTGGTGGAGGACAGTGTTCTAGTTTGTAGACGTTTCCAGGCTAGAAAGTTTAGTTTGTCAGAAGTCTCTAAACATTTGAGACTTGGTAGAAATCTCCAGGCTGTCAGAAATGGAAAGAAGCAGCCAGACTGTCAGAACTGAAAGGAAGTCTTAAGCTGTCTCATCAGACTAAGGAGAAGACAGGAAAGGGTCATTTGAGTAAGAAACTGAAGAGTTAAAATAGGAGGGACACTTCACTGGGATTGAGTGACAGTAAAGGATATTGCTTTAATTTTCTTTTTGTTGTTTATGTTGTTCTTTCTAAGTTGTATTATAGCTTTGTTTTCTTTCGTGTAATAAACTTATGATCTTTTGTTAACTGAACTTTGGCAGCCTCATGCAAATGTTGTTGGTCAGTTTTTAAAATTAATTTGTAGGGTATGGGCTTCATTAACTGATGCACAAACCCCCTCTAGAGCTTCCTCTTGACTCTAGTCCCAAACCACTTTGCAGCACAGAAGTAGAAACATTTTTCATTCTTACCACCATTCCTAGTTGTCCTTGAGAAGGTGGGGGTGAGCTGCCTTCTTAAACCACTGTGGTCCATTTAGTACAGATAGACCCACAGTACCATTAGGACCAGAGTTCCAGAATGTTGACCTTTTTGGTCTATTAAGCCAGGTATCACTCTGAGCTCTGACTAGTTCAATATTACCATTAGCTAGGATCACAGCACGAGAAGATGTCCGATAAATTCCTGGGGCGATTAGTGCTGTGGCTGATGAGAACTAACAGCTGTTCAAGAGGCAAAACTCATAGAAGAATCAATTCCAAATCTTATGTGAATCTCCTTTTGTTTCCTGTAAATGACACCTGTCAGGAGCCTGGGCACATGCAATGCACTGTTCTGTCCATATCTATAGATATGGGGCAACACCGGTTATAGGAGTGAAAGGAAGTAGAATTAGCAGAGGGAGAGCGACCTCCAGCTTTTTACTTCAGCTGCATCAACGGATATTTGGCCAAAGTTATAAGCCAACCTGTGGACAGTTGTATTTCCTTCACAAACTCCTCTAATATGCACCATTACAACAAGCTCAAGATTTAAAAATTCTGGATGTATGAAGTGTGTCGGGCATGTCACTAGATTATATCAACAAAGCTGGGAACACGCGACAGCGATCAAAATCTATCTTGACCCGGGCAGAATGAGTTTTCCCAGCAGAGTCAGTGCTTTGTCAGTGGTGAGCAACGAAAGCAGCTTCCAATCTACTGTCAAACCATCTCACAGAAGAGCTTGTTTTGTTCTGTCCAAAGTACATTAATTTAATACAGGGATGAAAAATGTTCCTATTACTGTGCTGCAAAGTGGCTTGGGACTGAAGACATATCCCAGAGGGGATTTGCTGATTTCAGGTCTGGCCCTCTGAATAGAACCTCAGTCTTAAAACACTGGGAGGTGCATTAATTTGCAATAAATGAACATATTCCTGATGCATGTAACGTCATTTCACTTTCAAATTCCTCTTTTTTTTTAGAGCGCATCTCGCAAATGGAGGCGTGTTAAGTGTATTTTTGGAAACTTTAGGGATTTGGAGAGTTACCCTTTCATGTACCATTGTCTCCATAATCGTATCTGCTAAATTGCTTTAACCTCTGGTCAATTACCATCATTATCTTCAGGACTTCTGCCCCGCTTGTAATTAATGGAAATTTGTAGCTGCTTGCTGCTTTATGAATGGACTCCACGTTGATTCAATGGCATTGCAATTTGTGAAGCAATGGAACAATAAGATCCATTCTTCTGAGTTACCTGGTCTCAATCGTGGAGAACTTTTGGCTGGAGTTGAGGTGCTCATCCACTGAGTGGATGTCGGACTCAGCATCGTCTGGCTCACAGCAGCTGAGCTGCCGTACAGCATTGTGGGTAGATGACCCTTGACAGTGAGATGTTGGGCCTCAGGCTCAGAGGTAAAAATGAGAAGGAAACACTCAATTTTTGTGTCGATTTCGAAAAACAACTTGTTGGGTATTTTGACTTTCCTGCTGCACACTGTTCCCTGGATGGGAGGGACTCAGTCAACTATCTGCCTGGCTACTGCTGATGGTACTTTTGAGTCATTTACCAGATGGATATTGGAGAGCTGCCATTTTTTTCATTCTGCTTTTCTTCCGGTTTTCACCCACAATCCAAAAATGTGCAGGTTAGGTGAATTGGCCATACTAAATTGCCCACAGTGTTCAGGATGCTTAGGTTGGGTGCATTAATCAGGAGTAAGTGTAGAGTTTTAGGGGAATGGGTCTGGGTGGGTTACTCTTTGGAGAGTCGGTGTGGACTTATTGGGCCAAGGGGCCCGTTTCCACACAGTAGAGATTCTATGATTCTATGATTGACATACTGTACCAATGAGGAGAAGGTGAGGACTGCAGATGCTGGAGTACCAGAGTTGAAAAATGTGGTGCTGGAAAAACACAGCAGACCAGGCAGCATCCGAGAAGCAGGAGAATCGATGTTTTGGGCATAAGCCCTTCCTCAGGAATTAGAGGAGAAGGGCTTATGCCCGAAACGTCGATTCTCCTGCTCCTCTGATGCTGCCTGGACTGCTGTGTTTTTCCAGCACACATGTGACAATTCAATATAAACAATTTTTGAAAAATTCCATAATGTATACTAAACTTAGCTGAATAAAAAACAGAGACCAATGAAATGGATCCCCTTGAAACCCTGCTTTGAATCGATATCTGGATTCTGTGTTCACTACATGAAGAAAGTATACGGAAGATGATGTAACACTGGTCCTCTTCATTGCTGCCCAGCTAAATCCTCAAGAGGCCCGACTTTGGCCCCAGGATGGGCTCTTTACTGATTGAGACCTTTCTTATTTAAAAATAGTTTTTTGTAAAGAACACAGTGGCCCAGTGAAAAGGCTAAATACTAAAATCCCTCGGAAATGATCTGAACTTTGAATGATTGTTTAACTGATGCACCTTGTACATCTCCCTGGCTTATCGCCTATGCTTGAGGGGATAATGATGACATGCAGTGCAGATTTTAAAACACACACACACACACATCCTGACCTGTGGTATTCTTTACAACCCCCACACTCCACACTCACACTGAACAAGTTAATCTGATTTAATCTTACTGAATATTACTGCCACCCTCCAGAGAACCAGAGCAAAATAGTATTTGTTAAAATGTAATTAATCTTCAAGGATTATGTACGGATAAACAATGTAGAGCACTGAATCGAAGCTGTAATATCATGTTTAGAATGGCACACAATGACTGAACAACTTTAAAATTCCTGCAGCAACTCCAAAGCCTTCTGAATAATTGCATACCTTAGGCAAAGCAAATGAGGACACATTTCTGAGATTAAATTAACTGTGAATTAACTCTCAGTGAAGGTGTATCCCATCTAGAAAGTGCATCGTAACCTTCATCATTGTTTTTATTCATTCAATTAGCTTTGGTTTATTATTGTCACATGTACCTCAGTACAGTGAAAAGTTTTGTTTTGTGTGCAGTACAGGCAGATCATACTGTACAAAGTGGGATTCATGGGATGTAGGCGTTACTGACTAGGTCAGCATTTATTACCCATCTTTAGTTGCCCTTGAGAAAGTGGTGGTCAGTAGCCTTCTTGAATCGCTGTCATCCGTGTGCTATAGCTAGACCCACCATGCCACCATGGAGAAAGTTCCTGGGTTTTGACCCAGTTGCACTGGAGGAACAACAATATACTTCCACATGTTAAGAGGCTTAGAGTAGAACAGCTTCCCTTTGAATTATTGCTTCTTACCTGAAGCACATGTAACACATTTGCCACATGAACTGTGACCACATGCTGTAGGCATGAGGTTGGTGGAGTACAGTGCTGCAAAGTGTCATGTCCACACACTTGGCTGTTCAATGCTCCTTGTCAGCACAAGCTGTCTCCCAGTCCCTCTGTCCTAAAATAACAATGCAAACCACACCGAGGTTGGCTGCCCTGAGCTCACAGCTGAAGGCAGTGAGTGTGCACTCAGAAAGCAATCCGAGGCTGACAGCTGCTAAGTCAGTGCAGACTGAGCGAGTGCTAAAAAAGCAAGCCATGATGCATCCTGTGCAAAGACACGAGATGTGTGAGAGTCCCTGTACTCGAAATGACCTGGCAGAAGCTTGCAACTCCCTGAGTACCAAAGTAAAGTGTTGAACAGCTGCAGGGATGTATGAGCTGCTCCAAGAGCAGGGAATGGTGATGGTGTGAGGTTGGATGCTTGCTGGTACCAATGTGTATGGATGGAAGGTGGAGGAAGGTGATGATCATGGAGAATGCAGTTACAATGATGGCCAGGACAAGCACTCAACAAGTTGCAGCTGGCAGAGAGCTGCTCCGACTGACGGGTCAGGTATACACAACATTCAGTTTCTTAGGGAAGGAGTGGAGAATTGGAGGTGGTATATAAGTCAAGCGAGCTTCGGCTTTAGTGTGATACAACTGTATGGAAGTAATGTAGTTAACGCTTGATGGTGAGGTTTTACTGTTGATAAAGTGTGGCGCTGGAAAAAGCCCAGCAGGTCAGGCAGCATCTGAGGACCAAGAGAGTCAATGTTGCGAGCTAGAGCCTTCATCAGTCCTAACCAAGGGTTATGCCCGAAACGTTGACTCGCTTGTTCCTCGGTTGCTGCCTGGTCTGCTGACCTTTCTCCAGCACCATGTTTTATCGACTCTGACCTCTCCACTATCTGCAGTCTTCGCTATCTCCTGGGTTTTACTGTCACCATTTAAGACTTGAGAGGAAATCCGAAAACGTGTTTCCCATCACTGAGAATCTGATTTCATTTTTATTCTCATCACATTTTCCCACTTTTCTCAGCATTAGTCATGCCATATCCGGGAAGGGGGAATTCTGCCCAATAGATTTCTTTCCATCCTGTCCTTAGAGGATATCATAGTACAACTCCTGCAACTTGCTGCTTGCAAAGATGGTGGATGCAAAGGTGGTAACTGACTGGATTGCTTAATTCCATGACTCTCCAAGAGGTTCAGTGAACTCATTATGAGAAGTTCAGTGGTTGAGTTCAGCATGAGCTGCAGTAATCCTCTAAGTAATCGTAAACTGTTCAGGCTTGGAGGGGCTCCTTTATTTCAGTTATGTTAAAACCTGTACAGATATGCTGATATGAAACCTGTTTGCTCTCCACTTCCCTCTGCTCTATTGAACAAGGATTTATTTGAATAAAGCCTTGCCTTTAGGATTTGGATTACTGTTTTTTTGTTTTCCCTAGCAAAGAAGGGGAAAATACAGTGGACACATTCTTTATACTCCTGGCACCCAGCCAAGATCAGAGACATGCTGTTTGTGGAGGTATAGGAGCTGAGGGCTATGTACTGCCACTCCCAGGAATCTCTTCCAGATTCACCCCAGCTAGCCCCATAGGAGTCCTGATTAACTTTACCCAAATTTTATCAGAAACAAAAACTGAGGTCTGGATGGATGATTCTTATTATTGCAGGAGCAGACAGATCAAGACAGAACTGTATTTAATATAATTTAATTTAAGAAATGTTATTTTCAATGTAAAATTATCTTAATTAGGTCTGACTAACAATACCCTGCAATAAATTGCATAACTGTAATACCCTTAAAAGATGATGTAAAAATAGATTCACCATTTCTGTCTTTATATAAAAATGATCACATTCCCATTTGTTCTTTTCGATCGGATCCAAAAAGAGCCATTGTTAATTTGTCATTTGCATAGACACATTCCTCTCTTAGATTTACTTTGTTTTCTCTTAACATTCATTGTGGATGTTAATTAGTTCACTGGGACAAGGCGATGCAAAATCTTAGGGGATTGCAAAATCTAATAAGACTCTATGGAATGGATCGGGCATCCTATAGGGTTGCTTGGTAACAGGAAGGCTACAATTATAATTAATCTTCTGCCGGGCCACAGCTTCAGACCTGAGTAGCGATGATGGTCAGAGCATGCTTTGTGTAGGATGTAACGTTACTGAACTCGTGTAATTGATTTATGGGATACCTGCTAATGTATTAACCTTTCAAAGAATAAATTTCCTCAGCACTTCAATACAAGCGCATGTTTATTCATTGGCTGCTGTCTACCAATTTGACATTCTGTAAAACATTGCAGTAAAACTGATTCACAGTAAGACGGCTTTCAAATTGCTCTCTGGAAAGGAGTGGAATTGTTAGCTCTTTGTAAAAATGCAGAAATAGTACAAAAGATGTACATTTTCTGAGGGTTCTGGAAAACTTTTCATAACTACTTTTCTCTTAAAGACTTACTCATATAAAGTTCAAGTGAAGAATCCCCCTTTACCTACCAGATATTTCATTAAACTCGACGATAAAATATCAAATTCAGCACCAACTGGGGGACATCTGTGTAACTGGTTCCATTTCTCCCATTGTATTGAGACCCCTTCATGTATGAACCTGATTGGTTTTAAGGCTGCTGGCTCATAGAGGAGGTATTACAGTTAAACATAGACCTAACCTTCTCTGACATTCAAGTTGGACAGTAATAAGGAAAAAGAACCTTGGATAATTTCTTTTTTGATTCTCTTTATCCTTATCCTGTACACATTGAGTGAAATCTGAGTGCTGTCCTGCTGAGACAAGTTAACTTGTAATGTCTTCCAAATCAGCTTGACCCAGTCCCATTTCATGCAATGGCTTTCTTCATGAAGTCACAGGGGCAGGGTTGAGATGGGAGAAACAGGCCTGTTTGTCAGGTATGTTTATTTAACAACTGAGGCATTCAAGATTTAAAAAGAATGAAGGTGCAAGGGGATAGGCAAAAGGTAGGAGAATGTTGCTTAGTCATGATGCTTATTTGGAGAGCCAGTGTAGACAGGATGGGCCGAATGTGCTTCCTCCATGACCTAACCATTCTACAATCCATGATTCTGCCATTGTGGAGTTGCAGCAAAGTAAATCAACTCAATTTTGTCTGTGAGAGGGTGTTTCATACAAATTGCATCCATCCTATAAACATTCAAACAAGGAACAAGGCTTCATTGCCATGCTAGCTGCCATTCAATAAGGGACTAGATTAATTTAAGGTACCTAGTCAGCATGGCCAAGTTGGACCAAAGGGTCTGTTTCTGGACTGTACAACTCTATGGCTCTATGACTCTGAGATCACAACTGGTCAGATTCTAACCTCTGCTGTACATTCCTACATTTTCTTGACAATCTTTCATCCCCTCGCTAATCAAGAATCTATCTGCCTTTGCCTTAGAGATATTCTGCACTCATCAGCTTTTGGAAATGGAAAGCGAATCCCAAAGATTCACAGCCTTCCAAGAAAAAAAATCCTTCCTCGTCTTTCCTTTTAAACTGGGATCCTTACTTCTCAATTCCTTCACAAGTGAAACCATCCTTTTGACATCCACCCAGTCAATCCTCTCAGGATCTTAGATGTTTGAATTAAATCACCCCTGACTCTTCTAAACTGCACAGGATACAGGCCTAGCATGTCGAGCCTCTTCTCAGAAGGGTATCTGTTCATTTTAGAAATTAGAGATGGAAATGTGTTGCTGGAAAAGCGCAGCAGGTCAGGCAGCATCTAGGGAACAGGAGAATCGACGTTTCGGGCATTAGTGCCCGAAACGTCGATTCTCCTGTTCCCTAGATGCTGCCTGACCTGCTGCGCTTTTCCAGCAACACATTTCCATCTCTGATCTCCAGCATCTGCAGACCTCACTTTCTCCATTTTAGAAATTAGTCTGATAAACATTCTCTGAACTGCTTTCAACACATTAACATCTTTTTGTAATATGGTGACCACTGCTGGACACAGTACTCCAGATGTAGTCTCACCAAGGCCCTATATAACTGAAGCAGAACTTCTCTACTCTTGTCATCAACTCCTTTGCAATAGACCGTAACATTCCAACAGCTTTCTTGACTAATTGCTGTACCTGCATACTGACTTTCTGTGATTCATGCACGGGGACAACCAGATCTCTCTGCATCTCAGAAGTCATGGAATCCCTACAGTGTGCCCATCAAGTCCTCACTGATCCTCCAAAGAACATCCCACCCAGACCTGGCCCCCTACCCTATCTCTGTAACCCCACATTTCCCGTGGCTAACCCACCTAGCCTTCACATCCATGGACACTATAAGCAATTTAGTCCACCAAACTGGCACATCTTTGGAGTTCTGCAACACATCACCAATTATTTTTTATTCTTTCTGCCAAAATGGCCAATTTCAGATATTCCCACATTAGACTTCATTTACTGGATCTTTGCTCATTCACCTAACCTACTTATATTCCTTTGTAGGTTCCTTGTGTGTTCTCTTTACTTTCAACCTATCTTTATGTCATCAGTAAATGCAGCTACCATATCTATGATCCCTTCATCCCAATAATTTCTATAAATTGTAAGGAGTTGAGGATCTAGCATTGATCTCTGTGGCAGACCACTCACAACATCCTGCCAGCCTGAAAAAGACTCATTCATTCCAACCCTCTGTTTCTTTTTAGTTGGCAAACCTTCTATTCATGCCAATATGCCATCCCAACACGCTACTTTATGGTTTTTGCCATTATCTTTGATGTGACATTGTATCGTATGCGTTCTGGAAATCTAAGTACAATACATCTACTGGTTCCCCTTTATCCACTTCTTCAAAGAACTCCAACGAATTAGTTCAAAATGATTTCCCTTTGTCAAAATTATGTTGGCTCTGCCTGATTACCTTGAACTCATCCAGGTGTACTGTCACGATATCTTTCGTAATAACTTCTAAAAGTTTCCCGACAACAGATGTTAAGCTAAGTTCCTATCTCCCTCAATTTTTGCATAACGGAGTTCCAATGCATCAAATTTCTCATCTACCACTTCTTTTAAGACTTTCGAATGAAATGTATCAGGACCTAGGGATGTGTCAGTTTCACAGTTCCAATGATTTCCTCAGTACTGCAGCCTACAGAGTGTGGAAGCAGGCCATTCAGCCCACACCAACCTCCAAACAGCATCCCACCCAGACCCACCCTACCCTTGTAACCCTGGGTTTCCCATGGCCAATCCACCCTAACCTGCACATCTTTGGGCTGTGGGAGGAAACCAGGGCACCTAGAGGAAACCTACGCAGACACAGGGAGGATGTGCAAACTCTGCACAGACAGTCACCTGAGGCTTGAATCGAACCCAAGTCTCTGCTGATGTGATGCAGCAGTGCTAACCACTGAGTCATCATGCTGACTTGTAACTTTCTTGAGTTCCTTCCTATCTTTCAGTTTCTATTTCTGGGATCATGAAGGGCATGGATAGGATAAATAGACAAAGTCTCTTTCCTGGGGTGGGGAAGTCCAGAACTCGAGGGCATAGGTTTAGGGTGAGAGGGGAAAGATATAAAAGAGACCTAAGGGGCAACGTTTTCACACAGAGGGTGGTATGTGTATGGAATGAGCTGCCAGAGGAAGTGGTGGAGGCTAGTACAATTACAACATTTAAAAGGAATCTGGATGGGTTATGAATAGGAAGGGTTTAGAGGGATATGGGCCAGGTGCTGGCAGGAGGGACTAGATTGGGTTGGGATGTCTGGTTGGCATGGATGAGTTGGGCCGAAGGGTCTGTTTCCAAACTGTACATCTCTCTGACTCTCTGAAGAAGAAACCTTACTTATCAGACATTTTGTCATACCCTGCTACAAAATATGAGGTTTGGCACCAACCTAGGGACATTTGTATAGTTGGCTTCTTATCTCTCAATTGAAACATAAAAGATATTTGACAGGGTGGACTCTGAGAGGACGTTTCCTACTGTAGGGGAGTCTAGAATGAGGGGACACTCTTTAAAATTGTGGGCTTTCCCATTTGAGATTAGGATAATCCTTTTTGTTTCTTTCCGAAGGCAGTTAGTCCGTAGAATTCTCTATTGTAAAGTACAGTGGAGACTGAAAAATTCCATAAAGATGCATCACTGCCACCTTAACATATATCACTGCCACACTGAAGTGTTTTGATTTTGAGTCGGAAGCATTAGTACCATGGAAAGAACTAACGAGGGCATCTCATACTGCACAGGATCAAATAACATCCTATTTGCACGTAACCTCTACTGTACCCTTGCAAAATAGATGAAAAATAGAAAGGGCTGCCCTTTTAATGTTAAAAATCACACAACACCAGTTTTTGTCCAACAGGTTTATTTGAAAGTACTAGCTTTTGGAGCACTGCTCCTTCACCAATGGTGCTACCTTATGAAAAAGCAGAGCTCCGAAAGCTAGTACATCTATATAAACCTGTTGGCCTATAACCTGGTGTTGTGTGATTTTTACCTTTGTCCACCCCAGTCCCTCCTCATCATGGTTCTTAATGTTAGGTGTTTTCATGTTTTTAACTATGAATCAGGATCACCAGTTGGCCATTCAGCTCCTCTAGCATGATCTGCCATTAAACAAGATCATGATTGATTCTATTGTGGTTTCCGTTCCTGCCCAACTCTCATAACCAGTAACATCTCCCTTGTTATTCAAGAATCTTGCATTAAAAATATTCAATGACTTTGTCCCCACTGCTCCCTGGGGAAGAGTATTCCAAAGATTCACAATCCTCTGGGAAGAAGAAATTTCTTCTCATCTTCATCTTAAGTGGGAAATGCCTGCTTTTTAAACTGTATCCTCTGGTTCCGATCTCTCCCACAAAGGGATACTTTGCTCTTGACAACTTTCTTGTATATCTGTAAAGTTTGAATCTCCACTTGTTCAGGGGAGAGACTCTGAGAAAGGGGTCAAATACAATGTTTCAGCCTCATCAGAGATGCTCAAGGTTGGACCATGTTCAAGAAGATAAACCTAAAAAACTGAGATGAGATAGAAGCTGAATATTACGTTGTATTTGAGACCAGAATTCACAAATATGGAAGCTTAAAGCAGATACCAAAAATAAAAATAAATGTGTCCAATGATCTAATGGACAGGGTTCTGATAACAAGTTAGCAGTTAACTTTGTTTTTTTTTTCCCACAGATGCTGCAAGATCTGCTGAGTTTTGCCAGCAATTTCTGCTTTTGTTTCTAATAGACTGTATAGTAGAGAGTTTAAAAAGGCAGTGGCAATAGAGCTGAAAATCTTGAAAACAAAATTACAGCTATTTGGTCTCTGCAGCTCTAAAGTAAATTTCTGAAATCTCTATCATCAAGTTAATATAGCAAAATCGTTGACTCTTGTATAAATTTGGTACCTCTTCTGTTTGAACTGCATGTTGAAAATGTTGAATTGAACAGCAGGTCCATCAACATCTGAAAGATGGAGGCAAATTTACGAATTCTGGTCTCAACATCATACCTTAATTTAAAGTGATACTCAGCATTTACTTCTCCTTAGTCATTTACTTTTATCTATTTTCAATATGACCATGTTTTAACCATCTCTCTCTTTCTTTCTCTCGCTCCTTTAGCATTGTTAGTGATCTGTTGTTCTTAACCTATTCCTCAATTGAAAATTCAGCACTTAAGTTATCTTAGGATGTCAGGGCCAAAAGATGGGCCACACAATTATTGTTTCTGTGTTTCAACTTCCATAATTTTCTGTTTTGAATTTCTGACTGTCAGCATTCATGACTTTGCCTTTGATCTTTACAGACCAAATTCATATCTGAGATTTTAAATCAGCATTGCAGCTGTGTGCGATATAATGTGTCTTAGTGACTGCTTTTCAGGTTCCCTTCTTAATAGGTGAGGCTTTTCCCTCTCCAACATTTCAATTTAAGTGGATGACCACACAACAGCAGACTAAAGTAGGAAGACCTCTTTAATTACATGTCGGTGCTGAACAACTCGGGGATGAAAGCCTTATCTTGGGTCATGCGAATATTAGTTTCCACATTCTTTCCAGGTTGACAACTGTTAAACAAATGGCCCCAAGATGGTTGGTCCATTTGTGTCTGTTTGACGTTGGAAAACCAATTTGAGCTTATGAGGCTGTGTTTGGGAAACGTGAAGGAAGTGTCACAGAGGTTAGATGCCTCACAAGGTGGCAGCCGCTGTGCAATTATTGGTCATGGCTTAAGTGGTTGCCATAGTGACTGCAGCGAGACAATATTGTCCAACAGATTCAACCGTTTCGGTAGCACTGAAGTCAGTGTGGTGTGGAGATAGTCAGGCACCAGTAACCGGGCATGCAGACAGTATCTCAAGAAAAGAGAGAAAATTCTTGAATAAAAGATGATAAGGATATGTTTGTCATTTTTAAGGGACAATTGCCATCCCATGTGTGAAGTGGGATAGGTACCAACGGTTATGATGTTTAAAGCTGATATAAAAGATATAACTGTGTTCAATGACTTAACGGACAGTGTTCTGATAAAAAATCAGTTTTGTTTTCTTCCCATAGATGCTGCCAGACCAACTGAGTTTCACAAGCGTTTGCACTAGAGAGTGCTATAGATCTGTGGGCTCCTCTAATTCTCACCCCTTGTTTTTTCAAATGTTAATTGCTCCAACATTGTCAGTCAGTCCTCTGTTGCTTAGATCCCAGTCTCTAAAATTTTCCTCTAAATCTCTCTGCCTCCCTACCTCCTTTAAGGTGCTCCTTAAATCCTTCCTCTTCCAGCCAGCCTTTGGTCACTTGCCCGAGTATCTCTTTTTGGGGCAAAATGTTGTTTGATCTCGAGAAGCACCTCGGGACATTGTACAAGGTCAAAGGTACTGTTCAGTGGGCAAGTTGGAATTGCTAAGTGGTCTCCGCAAGGCAGCTTCTTCATTCAGAGAGAGCAGGAGAGAGAGAGAGAGAGAGAGGGGCTCAGACTACTGTTGAGATCAATCCCTGAGTGGGAGTTGATGTATCCTGCCATTCCCTATCTATCCACCCACTGTGGGAGACCTGTTACCGCACGAATTGCTGAGTTACAATGAGAACAGCCATCCACGACAGATATGAATGGAGACTTTCACACTATCACAGATTGGAGTGTAAATGCATGTCTGGTAACTCCTTTCAATTGTTTCAATCTATTCTTATCAGACACTTCTGTCTGTCCCATAAAACGAACAGTGGTCAAAGATTAGATTAGGGGAATAAAACAAAAACACAGTGGGCACTGAACCAAAAACAGGAAGTGCTCAAAAACACAGCAGGTCGGGCAGCAGCAGTCAACAGAAAAACAGAGTTAACGTTTCAGGGCAGTTCTGTTGCTGGACTCGAAACATCAACTCTGTGTTTCTCTCTACAAGTGCTGCCAGATCTGCTGAGTTGCTTCAGCACTTTCTGTATTAGATTAGTGGAGCTTTAACTGCACAGCACACTTCCACATTGGACCTATTTATAAACAGACAGCTTCCAACGATCCTCTCATAAGCTTTGTAAGACTTTGCTTAGGCAGCACTTAGAGCATTTTGTTCAATTCTGGTCACCACGTTACAGGAAGGACGTGAAGGCTTTGGAGAGGGTGCAGAAGAGGTTTACCAGGATGCTGCTTGGATTAGAGGGTATAAGCTATAAGGAGAGGCTAGAAAAAAACTAGAGTTGTTTTCCCAGGAGCGATGGAGGCTGAGGGGAGACTTGATAGAAGTTTATAAAATTATGAAATGCATAGATAGGGTTGACAGTCTGAATCTTTTTCCCAGAGTCTAATATGAGGGACATGCATTTAAGATGAGAGGGGGAGAGTTTGAAGGAGATGTGAGGAGCAGGTATTTTACACAGACAGTGGCCAGGAGCCTGGAATGCACTGGTGTTGGAGGCAGATACAATAAGGTCATTTAAGGGGCTATTAGATAAGCCCATGAATATGCAAGGAATGGAGGGATATAGACCAAAGGCAGGCAGAAAGGATTATTTTAATTTTGCATCATATTCAGCACAGCAATGTGGGCCGAAGGGCCTGTTCCTGGGATTGAGTAAATTCAATCACATTGATACTGTTCAATCCTCTATGTTTTCTTTAAGCATACTCAGTGCATTGACTGTTTGTTGCTGCTGTAATATTTGAATAATGAAAGAAGAATCCCGTGTGCTTTTCGTTTTCACTTTGTGAATATCGTATCAATAGTGATTGGTGAACAAAGTGTTCACCTACTTCAGCTTGTGTCCCGAGAGGTTCCCCTCAACAGCTGCTGGGCTGATCTGACAGGTTCGCACCGTCTGTTGCTGGAAGTTGAGCTTTCAGTACATCAAACACTCTCACTGTGAGCAATTCCATGCTCGGCCCGAGGTCACAGCACACAGTGTGACCTGATTTAGCAGCTCTGCATTGGCTTCTGGCTGCAACTATCCAAACGCGCTGATGAAAAGGATCAGCCAAAGCAAACATATCACCATATCCAGAAACAGATTCACTGATGTTATTCTTTGCCAGAAATTCTTCTTTTCTTCCCTTTCTGGAAAAGCTCCGGAAAGTCACCCTGTCAATCCAGGCTAGAAGAAATTCAGTCACGTTGCTGCTTTTCCCCTCTCTGCTCCTGGTCTGGGGCAGGAAGCCTCATTGACAGCTTTCCTACCCTGCCAATTGAAAACCGTACTTGGACAATCAATGGCCCACATTAGGCTCTCATTCTGCTGCCTCAGGAATTCACCCAGTGGCAGGTAGGGGGCTTGCTGTGTGGGAAGGACAAAATGAGCTCCCCAGCGGGCATGGGTCCCTCATTGGCAATCTCTCCATGCCTCATCAAAAGTGCTGGCACTGGTGAGAAGGGGTGGATGCTGCTGAAAGCCACCATCCCGCCCATGCTGCTAACTTTATCTCTCCAGGATACCCATTTCTGCTCTCACTCCCCCCTGGCCTGGGCTCCCTCAGTAATCCTGGGCCTTTGGCGGGAGCTACCATTTCTCTCAATGCTATTTCCCACAATGCATTGCCATTAACCTCTGATTGGCCAACTGCTCTTGGTGGTGTATGGGGAGGTGGGGGTCAAATTGTGGGTCCTTCATTCTAGAGAGGGCCCAATGCCGCCATTTAATTCTGAAAAGGTTCAGAAGAAGACTTGAAACACTAACTTTGTTTCTCTCCCCACAGCTGCTGCCAGACCTGCTGAGTTTCTCCAGCATTCTCTGTGTCTGTTTCAGATCCCAGCATCCACAGTATTTTGCTTTCTTAATGGGCCCTTAATGGGCATTTCACTCAGCGTATATTCTTTACAGGAAGCAGTGCTGAGGTCTCTTGGACAAGATCCTGCCTTCAGTCTCCGAACACGCAAAAGGTTGAATTTTACGGAAGTGGGCGGGAATATTGCTCACAACCTGACCAATTTCCAAAATGCCAGCCCTGCAGTCATGTGATGCTGTTGGTGGCTTTAACAAGCAGAGAATGGGACTTCTGTCTCTCAGTGAGGAGGGTACTTTCTCTCCAGAGCTGCCAACCAAACAGAGTGCCCAACAGCTCCTGGTGTCCAGCAGCAACTGAGGTCAGTAGTGGGAGTTTATCCTGGGACTCTGAGCAGATTCACAAAGATTGAAGGAAGTTTGTTAAGTTCCAGAAATTTTGAGAAGGTAGGAACCATGCACCCTAGGGACAATACTAAGTGGGGTGGGATGCAGAGTTTGGAGGCCAGGCAAGGAGGGCATAAAAAAAGAGGCATGGGTGATGCCCATCCTGCAAATAGGGGACCACCCCCAAAGGAGGTATTGCCTTCACTTCATCTCTCAACAACCCGTGAAAAAGCAGCCTTCCCACACTTGATAACCTTCCAAGGCCCAACATATTATATAATGGCAGTGGACACAGTGCCCTTA
Organism: Chiloscyllium plagiosum; assembly: GCF_037043375.1. Lineage (NCBI taxonomy): Eukaryota > Metazoa > Chordata > Chondrichthyes > Orectolobiformes > Hemiscylliidae > Chiloscyllium > Chiloscyllium plagiosum. The sequence continues at coordinate 16,889,318 of NW_028270169.1, forward strand.
AGTAGCTATTAAATGAACACTTAAAGGTCTCAATCGACATAGAGACAGGTTAGGGGCACCTTACTCAACCACTGTTTTGGGAATCGGACCAGGGTGGGTGGTCACTTATAAGGTTGTCTGTTGCCATACTATGAGTTTGGGATCTTTACAACTGGCTGAGGAGGATCATAGAATCCCTACAGTACAGATAGAGGCCATTCAGCCCATTGAGTTTGCATTGACCATCCAAAGATCACCTGATCGAGACCCAACGCCCTACCCTACTCCTATAACCCTGCATTTCCCAAGGCTAATCCACCCAGTCTGCACATTCCTGGACACAATGGGCAATTTAGTATGGCCAATCCAGCTAACCTGCACATCCTTTGACTGTGGGAGGATACCAGAGGACCTGGAGGAAACTCAGGCAGACATAGGGAGAACGTGCAAACTCCACACAGAGTCACCGAAGACAGGAATCAAACCCATGTCCATGCACGGTGAGGCAGCAGTCCTAACCACTGCCACCATGCCTACCTGAGAAGGCAAAGTCTGAGGGCTTGGATTTCAAAATAGTGCTATTTGTCAGACAGTAATATTAAATACTGCCGTATGTGGGAATACCAGGTGCTGATAGCTACATTAAGTAAGGAGTAATCAATCTGCTTTATCAGTTCATGTTTAAATGCAGTCTCTTAGCAAGTCTCACTCCAATGTGCCTTTCAGAGGGTTCTTTCTCAACTGCTCTAACTCTGCCCACAATGCTCTTTTGAGCAGGCGACAGAGACACCACCCCAAACTCAAACCAGCAAGATCCTACTTTAAGTATAAAGATCAAGCTGCGATTATTTGCCAGAGGCCTTTACACAGAGCAGCAGTAACATGGACTCTGGAATTGACAGGATTCAATGGGATGGATTTGTTGTTTTTTTGTGCCAGTGTTTATGTTCCAAAATTTGGAAGTCACAATAACTGAAATAGTTCTCTTGCACCCCCTAGAAACCAGGTTAGAAATTGATTGATTCCTAAAAGCAGGTTTTTCATCGATGATATCTTGCCTGAACGACTGGAATATGGCACTTGAAGACCTGGAGGGAAACCAAAGATAAGTTGTGTTGGGAGATAGTCACCACTCTACCAATAGTAGGGTCAATAGCTTGAGGTAGATACATGCTGAGTTTATGTAACAACATGTCATTTGAGAGACAAACTTCTCTAAATTCAGTACAATCATGAGAATGAATCCTGAAGCTATTTTTGACACTAAAAGTTCATTTTTACCCAAATGATGCACTTGATAATCCTATCAAACTGGTTCATCACTCTGACAATTACTGTAAATAGTCAAGAAGATTCATTAATCATTGTAATTATGTTTCTTTTTTGCTGACTTCATTTTCAAAACTAAAATCAGAGCATGTAAAATCTATCATGATGATTGATTTCTCTGAAGCTATGTAATGGAATTTTTACTTCAGTGGAACTGGAAGCTAAGTGAAAAGCTGAAGTGATGGAAGTGACATTTATTGCTTTATTTGCAACATTTGTAGATTAATGACAATCTAGCATTTGTCATTTTTCTCAATTAGATGTTTACAGGTCAAACAAGATTTTTTTCCCACCATTATTAATCCCTCATAGGTTAGTGCATGGTGGTAATTCACTTAAATGCACAAAAAAAATTCAATTGTACCGGCAGCATTTAATTGCCAGCCATTTAATGGGTTGAAGCAAGTAATTTGTGAAAGTCAGACTGCGGAACGTAATAAATTACAACCCTTCGCAGAACCTATAAAAAATCTTCTATTCATAGACAAAAATGAAAATTACTTAATGATTTTTCAATCTCAGGGCTTTGGCAAAGCTAAAATCTGTGACAGTGATTCTGAAGTACTAATCTTTAACATTGGGAGTTAAATTGTGCTTTAACTAAAGTAACTAAGCCATTAGTGCTCTCTTCACAAACATCAAGAAGCAACTGGATCTGCACTGTTCAACTGATAGGAGATGGGAGTGTGCCATCTCATCATTTCATGTATTGTATTTCCTGAGGGAACAACGGTGTATTGGCCTTGGTAAATGAAAGGTAGGGGTTAGTTAGCATCAAGAATTAAGATTAGAGTGGTGCTGGAAAAGCACAGCAGGTCAGGTAGTATTCGAGGAGCAAGAAAATCGACATTTTGGGCAAAAGCCCTTCATTCCCGATGAAAATCGAAACGTCGATTTTCCTGCTCCTCGGATACTGCCTGACCTGCTGTGCTTTTCCAGCACGACTCTAATCTTGACTCTGATCTCCAGCATCTGCAGTCCTCACTTTTGCCTAGCATCGAGAATTAACCAGATGTAGATATTAATAGCTTACGAGACAGAACACCGTGACAAATTTCCATAGACCCTTGTACCTCTTAAACTTGTTAATCTACTTGGTCCAGGTTTCCCACATTCTTTAGCACAATAGTTTTTCTGAGCATATACACCAGTTGTTCATATATGGTGGAATTTTCCCAGCCCTTACAATGGCAAGAAGTCAGGAAGAATGTGGTGAAAAGAAAATGTGATTTTCGATATTGAGAAAAAAATATTGCCTGGTTTTCCCCTTATGGTTTTAACGACTAGATTAGAACCTTGCTAGTAAATCTTATTAGTGAGGAACTTATTTCCATGCATTTGCAGCTCATCAGTAGCTAATCTCGTCTAATTTTCTCCAGGGCACCGGTGACAAACTCGATGGCATTAATTCCTGCTTTGAAAGCCAGGGCGGTTACCCGGTGGATGGAGCGAGCTGGCTGCTTCTCTGAGTCTCTATGTTGATCACTATTAACTAACTTCGCATTGCACACTCCATCGGCAATGACTGCCTTTGTCCATGGAACTCGGCATTGGAAAAATAGTAGCCTCATCACTTCATCATGGCCAGTCAGGAGCTCAGATAAAGATCGATTGTATTGCTGAACACAGAAATCCAGATTCCTCTTTGAAGTCTCTCCCCAACACTGACTGTGAAGGGGAGACAACTCTGGGAATCTGCTGTGGCACCGGGATGACACTGGGGGCTGTAGAAGAGTGGATTTTCGCAAGTCACCACTGCCCTGATAAAAGGAGGAACTGTTTAAAATGAAAGTGGCTGGAAGAGCTGTCAGTGGGAGTGTAGGGGTAGAAAGGATGTTGCTGTATTCTAAGTGAGTGAATAGGAAGCACCAAGGGCAGGAAGGCTTCGGGATTTGGGAGGCTGAGTGAGGTAAGAGCCATTGAGTGGAAATGCTGCAGGCAACAGTGAGAGTGGTAGAGCCTTGGTGGGAGGTATGTACTGTGGTGGCGTCACGATGGGTGTGAGGCAAAAGTGAAGACATTGCTGGGCATTTCCTCTCACTGGAGAAACTACATGGATCCAAGTGACTATCTCTGTCCACGTTGGCAGCATCTGGTGCCCTGGCCTGCTTTGACAGTCAGGAGGAAAGAGGGTGTCCCTCCTCTCCACCAGCCCAGCCACCAGGACCTGCAGCCACAAGCCAAGCTGCCAACCTCCCTGTCTCAGCAATCCCCTCACAGAGTACAGCAGCCCTTCAAAATGGCTGGACAGAGAGAATGGGCAAGAGGCTGTGGAATCTAATCCCATCATAGCAAGTTGCATAAGTGTATTAGTAAATCTGGTCAGCTGTGAGAAGGAAAGCTGACAGATTGCTGCTATAGCCTTCCTGGTTCAGTCCTAATTCAGGAATGACTAATTCAGTCCCAATTCAGCCACACTTCGCCAGTTTGATCCTGACATGATTCTCACCATCAGAAATGATCGACTCTTACTATCTGCTGAAGTGGTCTAGTAAGCCACTCAGTCGTAAAAAGACGTGCTTTAATTAAGTTGCCAACAAACTGACCCCAATGGTGGAGTGAGGGTGGTGTGAAAGATTATAGTTAGATGAAGTTTTACACTGGACCTAACATTATGGATTCTGGATGGGTACATGAATAGGAAGGGTTTAGATGGATATGGGCCAAATGCTGGAAATGGGATAGATCAGGTTAGGATGTCTTGTCAGCATGGACGAGTTGGACCGAAGGGTCTGTTTCCATGCCTTATGATTCTATGATTCTATTCCATTCAAGGAAGTACCTAACATAATGCTGGGTGAATAGATTATCTTCCCAGTTCCATCAATTATCAAGGATGATAGGAAATAGAACACAGCGTGCACTTCATATATTTATATTAAATGGTAAATGGCAGATCAATTGCAACTGCACCAAAAGAGGAGGGAGCTGGCTGAAAATAAAATTGAGGGTCTACCTCAATGTATTTTCAGAGCACGTTTTAATGTAATTCCAGTGGCTGCAGGGAGTACAGTGAATAGCTCAGAGTTCAATTTACCACACCTGCCTTTTAGCCAGATTGCACCCGAATAAAGCCAGCTGCTGGAATTGACCAACGAATCAGGAACAGCCAGGGGTTTTGAGTCCATTTACCGTAAATGCCATCTTTATTCCCTGTTGGCGCTAAATAGGCAGACATTGTTTAACAGTTGCTTCACTTTGCTTTTAAGATTCTGATTGACTGCTGGCTCTCAATGCTGCTACAAATAAAGGTTACAGGGACAGTGGACACATTTTCTGCTGCATCTTCAAATACACAGAGAGGTTTATGTCAGTAATATCACTGATTCTTGAGGAACTGTAGTTCTTTATAAACACAGCTTCCTACATGCTACATGATCCAAATGAGAAATTCCAATGCACTAGTGCGAGTTCACTGCCTGAGTTAGCATTTATGGATATGTTAAGAATTCAAGTCCATTGGTAAAAATCCTTCCCAAACTGAGAACAGTAAGGAGAGAAATGAATGATATTGGGAGTTTGTGTGTGAGAATCATTGGTGTTTATTGTCTGCCCTTATTGGCATCAGAAGGTGGGGGTGAGCTGCCTTCCTGAATACACTGCATTGTTTGCGTGGGAATTTCTGAGGCCAGTTAAGAGTTAACCGCGTTGCAGTGGCCAGGCTGGGTAAAGAGAGCAAATTTCCTTTCCTAAAAGATGTTAGTAAATTATTTGGGATTTTATGGTAATCCAGTAGTTTAATGGTTGCTATTATTGATGCTAGCTTTCTTTTTAAAAAAAATTGAACTAATTGTATTTAACTTGGGGGAATGTGAACTTGGGAGCGGGAACATTTGGATGGTGCCACTTGAATTATCCCCAAGGAATGAATCCCCGTTAATGTGGATTGCCCTGCAGCCCTTTAACATTTGACAGGGCTTTAACTGGTTCAGGGTGGGATTTCTATTCCCGTCTGGAGTCAAGGAGGGGACAAGTATGATCTTGGGATGGTGCCGCTAACGAGCACAGGGTGGGGGGTATCTGGTTCCCAAAGAAGGTCTCCCCTCTCATTTGCCCGATATCAGCTTGCCTGGTCAAAGCTGCTGGGCATTCTCAGTTTACTAGAATATTGCCACGGCTGGAGAACAGTGGCTCTGAGAAGAGATTGGAGAGGTTGGGATCATGTTCCTTGGAACAGAGAAGGTTGAGGGGTAGAGCTAGAGTAGACAGGAGCAACTTGTTTCCCTTGGCAGAGAGTTCAAAGACCGGGGTCACAGATTCAAGTGAAGTGGCAGATGGATGCGAGGACATGAGGAAAAGCTTATTTACGCAGAGGGTGGTGGGTACCTGGAATTCGCTGCCTGGGTTGGTGGTGGAGGTAGAGACCCGAAACACTTTGAAAAGGTACCTGGATCGGCACCTTAAGTACAGACAGCTGCGGGGCTATGGGCCGTGTACAGGAAGATGGGATTAGAGAGGGCACCTTTGGGCGAGCGTGGACAAGATGGGTGGAATGGCCCTTTCTGTGCAGTATCATTTCCATGATTCTAGGGTTTGACACGTTGCCATGAATAAACATGTTATCAATTGGCCGGTTTGCTGGAAAGTTTTTTTATTCATTTTCAAAAGCTATAGGAACAAGAGTAGGCCATTCAGCCCCTCGAACCTTTTCAGCCATTCAACAAGATCATGGTTGATCCATGGCCTAACCCCATACACCTGCATTTGGCCAATATCCATCAATACCTTTCCATAAGAAAAAAGGTTATCTACCTCAGATTTAAAATTAACAACTCATCCAGCATCAATTGCTATTTGTGGAAAGACGGTCCAAACCTTTACCACCCTTTTGTGTGTGGAATTGCTTCCTGACATCTCTCCTGAACGGTCTGGCCTTAATTTTCAGACTGTGTCCCCGTTGTAGAATTCCCAATGAGTGGAACCAGTCTGTGTTTATCTACTCTGTCTTTGCCTGATATTACTGCTAATACATTATTACTTATGTTGTGTTATGAAGCATCTTGCAATTTCGTGATTATCCCTTCATGCTCCATCCAGATCATGAAATATCCAGGTGACCTCATCAGGACAACTCATATCCCAGGACAGTGTGTGCTCAACACCATTTCTGACTTAAATTCTGACACATTGGAAAAGATAGGCACATTAATTGCTCAAAGTGTTATCAGCAAAATGTTAGCCCCTAAATCCCTCAAGATTCAGCTTCTTTTAAGGTACTGTTGTCCTTTCAGAATTTGATATGTAAACTCTTTGGAAGAGGATGCCATTCTCCTTTCTGAGTAAGTTTAAGAACAAGTTCTGAACAGGTTCAGTGGCTCAAGCAGTGGATTTGCTTCTCATTTAGAACTGAGCCATTAGATCAAAGAGTTCTGGGTTCTATCCATGGTTCATGCTCAGCGACATTGGCAATGAGTACATTTTATGGACCCAAAGTGAATACAAGATCAGGTTTGGTTGTGGTGCCTCCTTATAGTCAATGGGTCCAATGATGGCTACTAATGGAGCAACCCCCCCCCCCCCCCCCCCCCCACCGATCACTGTGGTCCAAGGGGAGGACATTGACCACTTCCAATACCTCGGAAGTGTCCTGTCAGTTAAAGCAGCTATTGATGAAGAGAAAGAGCAACTTCGCCAATGTGCTCGTGGACCCTCCACCCACCTGAGGTAAAGGGTGTTCAAGAACATCAATATCAGATCTGAAACTGGCATCATTGTTTTTCAGAGTTGTGGTGGTTCCCACCCTCCGATTCAGCTCTGAAATGTTGACTGTCTACAGTCAAGGTAGTGGAGCAGTCCCACCAGAGCTGCCTCTGCAAGATCCTGCAAATCCACTAGGAAGACAGATGTACCAACACCAGCATCCTCGATGGGGCCGACAGCCCCAGCATCAAGGCACTGACCCCCACCCCTTGACCAGCCGTGATGGGCTGGGCACATCACCTGAATGACCGACACGGGATTCCCCAAGTAGGTGCTCTACTCCCAGCTCCGAAATGGCAGGCGAGCCCCAGGTGGACAAAGGAAATGCCTCAGGGAAACCTTCAAAGCCTCACTGGGCAAAGTGGAGCATTACCACAGACGCCTGGGAATCACTGGCCCAAGACCATCCAAAATGGAGGAGGAGCATACAGGAAGGCATCAAGCTCCTGAACACTAGACATCAGGAAGAAATGGAAGCCAGGCAGATACAGTGTAAGGAACACGGTGCCACACCACCTTCTGCCCCAGAGCCTGCAATAGCTGTACTGGTCTTTGCAGCCATCTACGGACTCACCCAGAGGGTGGAAAAGAGTCATCCTCATCTGTGAGGGACCGTCAATGACTTTATATTTTTAGTCCTTTATATTTTTTTCGCCCAGCACCCATGTTGTGTGTGTGTGTGCAGGTGTAAGACACAGTGAAAGACAACAGGTGTACAAATCTTTATTCCATTTCCACCACCAGGAAGAAAGGAAACACCCAAGTGGCCAGTGACAAGCAGTGCCCTTCACATCAAAGGGCAATGTTGCGTGATCAAACAGTGAAGGGAAGGGCAGGGATTAAACCAAAATAGAGTTGGAGGGGGAAATAATGCACTCCACACCCTGCGGTGCCCACCTTTCCCTGAAAATCTCAAGGGACTAGTCCTTTATATTCAGTAGGTCCAATAATGGCCACCAGACTCACATTTTGGCCACTTTATTAAGGCAATTAAAGGGTTGCTACTTGTGGAACAATAGCCTAGCATAAGTGTGTAGAGAAATGGGTGTTTGAGTCCCACCAATATGTTTGAGTCCCACCATTTGCATGTCCACTTACCTGCGCTAAATATGCTACAGATCTTTTTGCACACTAAGTCTAATCTTTGCTTACATCTAGTTTTAAATAGAAAGAAACATTAAGGAAACTACTATTTGGAGTAGAAAATGCACACTGTGCATACGCATTTTGTCACACTCATCATTTGTATGAAAATCACCATTTACAAGGTTTTTTTGGGAATGTATTTCCTTTGAATGGCCACACTTAAATATAATCTGTATTGATTGGACAGGCTCTCTCCAGTCTTGAGAAAGAAACACTGGTAGAGGCTTATAAACTCATGAAAGGGGGAACCAAAATGAAGAGCCGTAAAAAGAAATAGTGACCATTAAATCCAACTGGAAATTCAGGAATGGGTAGAATGAAGAATGTGATACCTCAAGGAGTATTTGAGGGAAGATAGCGTAAATCCATTCAAGGGGAAGATAGATAAATACCTGAGGGAGATGGCAATAGAAGGTTATGATAAGTGGATTAGGCAAAGAAAGGTGAGAGGATGGTTGTGTAACTTAGCACTAGCAGAGACCTGTAGGATTCAATGGCTTGTTCTGAGCTGTATATTCAAATTGATATCTAGTGCTCAGCTTGAGTAGAAGTGCCGCAGCAATAATGGCCAGAACACATTCAGTCAAGCCTGATGCAAGATTAAGATGAGTTGTTTTGAAAACTCTCATTGCATTCTGATCCATTTAGCAGAGGAATTAAATTAACCTGCTCTGTTTGATCTGTGTACCATTTAAAAGCTATTTAATTAAAATACATTACTTCATTATGCACGGTAGATAGATCCGGCAATATCACCGCATTAAATACATTGGCTAAAAATGTATATCTGGGACTTTGTTGGAATGCTCATCGGTTTACTGTAAGGACTTAAATCCACAACAGAAATTGCCCTCATAACGATATGTGAGGACAGATTGATCAAAGTGGTCGGTTTTAAAGACCATCAAAAAGAAGGAGAGAAATGTAGTGAGGTGGAGAGGTTTCGGGAGTGAATGCTAGGGTTTAAGATTCATAACTGAAGAAGGGCTCATGCCCGAAACGTCAATTCTCCTGCTCCTTGGATGCTGCCTGACCTGCTGCGCTTTTCCAGCAACACATTTTCAGCTCTGATCTCCAGCATCTGCAATCCTTACTTTCTTCTTTAAGACTCATAAACCTGGCAGCTAATGGTACAGCAATGATAATGGGAGGGCTTTAGAGGGTAGAATTGGAGGCGGCCAGGTATCCTGAAGGGGTGAAGAACTGAGCAGTTTCGGAGATAGGGAGCAGAAAGCCATGGAGGGATTTGAAGTCACTTGCGATTTTTAAACTAAGGCATTGCTGAACAAGAGCCAATGTAGTTTAGCATTAACCGAATAGGACTCGGTACGGATTAGGTTAGGTAGCCGAGCTTTGAGTTCACTTTAGTTTACAGGTACTGGAGAAGGTTGACCAGAGGAGCTTTGAAGTCATGGAGTCTGGATGTAATAGCAGCAGATGTACTGAGGCAGGGGAAACCAACAAGAAGATAGGAAGATACAGCCAATCTCACTGATCAATTGGGGCGGCATTGTGGCTCAGTGGTTAGCACTGTTGCCTCACAGTGCCAGGGATCTGGGTTCAATTCCTACCTTGGGTGACTGTCTTTGTGGAGTTTGCACATTCTCCCTGTGTCTGCATGGGTTTCCTCTGGGTGCTCTGGTTTCCTCCCATAATCCAAAGATGTGCAGGTCAGGTGAATTGGCCATGCTAAATTGCCCATAGTGTTGGGTGCATTAGTCAGGGGTCAGTATAGGGTGGGGGAACTGGGTCTGGGTGGGTTACCCATCGGAAGGTCACTGTGGACTTGTTAGGCTGAAGGGCTTGTTTCCATCTTGTAGGGAATCTAATCTAAGAGATACAAGCTCCATAATCTTCCACTTGTCTGAACAAGATTGATCGAAAATTGCATTTCAAAACTGTGCAAGGCATGCGTTCTGTAGAATCATGATTAATGCATAAAGCAACCATCAGCCCATTTTATCCCTGCCAGCTCTCAACAAGAGCAAACTCGCCTCATTCCACCTTCTCATCTTTTCCCCTTAGCCTTGACAACGGTCTCCTTTGTTTTCATCACCTTCTCAATTTGATTGATTCAGGTAACCAAAAATGCAAACTTTTCTTTATATTATTGCAATGATTTAATCCAAAGTTCACTTTCTGCCCTGAATGAAACAATGGAGTCAAATTCTAACCCTGACACATTTAAGCAGAGGGACCTTACATCAAAGCACCATACCTTTCTAATATTGATGTATTCGTCATTGACAGAATGGCTCCTTTCCACCATCTGCTACTCTGTGTTGACCCCAGTGTGCGAACTGAGTAGCAAATGTTAACAGTAAGGGGAATAGCTTCCATTTAACGAGAATGTAATAGCTCAGGAACAAAAAGAGAACAAGTCCCCATGGAAGTTATAGTCAATCTTTATAAATAACCAGTAAGGCCTCAGCTGGAGTATTGTGTCTGATCCTGTACACTTCAGAATCAAGGAGGATGTCAAGACCTCAGAGAGGGAGCAGAGGGGAATTATGAGAAAGATACCACAGATTTGAGCACTTTAACAATGTCAAGACGAGAGATGGGATTGTGTCCTTTGGGAAAAGAAAGATTAAGATAGATTTTATGGAGGTGTTTGAAAATGCAGAAGAATATTGAAAGACCAGATTGGGAGAAATCGATTCCACTGGCAGAAGACGTGATAACCACTCGGCACAGTCCCAAACCAATCAGCAAAAGAAGGACAAAGGGATAAGCAGCTTTTTTTTAACTACAGAAGGGTGTTGTGATCTGAATGGGTGGTGAGAGCAGATAGTAGAGTTCAAAAGGGAATTGTAGCTGTTGTGGAAAAAGTCAAATTTGCAGGTTTATCAGGGAAACAATGTGTCATGAAGCTAATTGGGCAGCACTTTCTAAGTGCTGGTTCACGTATACTGAGCTGAATGGCCCCTTGCTGTGCTTTATGATTCTGTGAGCAGCATCTTGTGCAGTTCCCAGATGTGGGAAACAAGGCATCTCGGAGTCCCTGATGGAATACCCTGGCTGTGGGATGCACGTTGATTATTAAGCCGGCAACAGTCTAAGGGTAGATCATATTTTTCAACTGGGGGAACCAAATCTTAGTACATTAACATGTCATGCTTAGCATTAATAAAATCATAGAGAATAGGAGCAGGAATAGGCCACTCAGCCCTTCAAACCTGCTCCACCATTCAATATTATCCTGGCTGATCATCCAGCTCAGTCCCCTGTTCCTGCTTGCTCTCCATAAGCTTCGATTCCTTTAATCCTAAGAACTATATCTAACCCCTTCTTGATAACGTCGATGTTTTGGTCTCAACCGCTTTCTAAGGCTGAGAATTTCACAGGCTCACTGCTGTCTGGGTGAATCATAGAATCCTTTCAGTGTGGAAGCAGGCCATTAGGCCCATTGAGTCTGCACTGCCCCTCTGAAGAACATGCCCCCAGATTCATCCTCCTAGCCTATCCCCATAACCCTGCATTTCCTACGGCTAATCCTCTTAACCTGCACATCTTTGGACTGTGGGAGGAAACCCATACAAACACAGGGAGGACATGCAAACTCCACACACGCAGTTGCCCAAGGTTGGAACTGAACCCGGGTCCCTGGCGCTTTGAGGCAGCAGTGCTAACCACTACTCATAAATTTGCTCAATTAAAATGCAAGTTCATCAGGTTAAACTGTACTGTTAGAATGAAGCGGGCAGCAAATGATTCATGACTAGCCCAAGGTGGTGAAAGGTGGTGAGCAGCAGAAGAACTGGTCTTCCTGGGATGTTAGGACTGAGTAGCAGTTGTTTTCCTGATATGGGGAGCTTTTTTGAGTGGGGGAGAGGAGGCATTACTGCATAGCAATCCGACAGTGGCAGTGAAAGGGGAACAGGGCAAGGCTGATTGGGAGAAGGATGGAGATGGGTGCCTTAAGAATCCTTGTGGAAGACTGGAAGAGAAAGCTGGACCACTCAAGGAAGGTCAGACAGTAGGTCAGTCATGATCATGGGGAAATCAAAGGCTGATCAAGAAAGGTCAATGGTGAGGTCCTGAGGGTCAACAGCAACAAAGGGCAGGTCAAGAATGACTGATGGGGGCAGTTCCAGTGTGCTGGCTGCCTGACCAGTGGTGATGGGGAAGAAGCTGTCATGTGATAGATTATCGGTGAAGGCTGATGTGAGGATTGGCTAAGGGTCACCAAAAGTAGGGCAAAGGAAATGTAGCAACACACCAGACAGTACTTATCTACCTCACTGCATACACACAATAGCAGCTTGGAAACAATGGATGTGAAAGGTTGTTGGGATTGACTGGAGTGTGAGACCGGACAAGGTGGATTGTGTGAAGTGGAATACTGGCAGAAATTTACACCAACCGGATCTGCGTTGTAATGACCTGTGACTCTTAGTTCAGCACAGCTTTGCTACTGAAGAATAGGTGCATGGAAATGCTGGAAATGCTCAGGAGGTCAGAAGCACTTTTCATCATCCTTGTTCTTTGCAGAGTTTACACATTCTCCCTGTGTCTGTGTGGGTTTCCTCTGAGTGCTCCAGTTCCCTTTCACAGTCCAAGATGTGCAGGTTAGCTGGATTAGCAATGCTAAAGTACCCAAAGTGGAGAGGAATGTGCAGGCTAGTTGGAGTAGCCATGGGAAATGCAAGGTTACAGGGATGGCTGGGGGGTTGGTGTGTGGTTCTGGAAAGGATGCTCTTCAAAGGGACAGTGTGACTCGATGGGCCAAATGGCCTGTTTCCCCACTACAGGGATTCTATGGTCCTCTATCTCAGAACTGAGAAAAATTAGAAATGTGACAGATCTCAAATAAGGTAGAAGAACACAGCAGGTTGGGAAGAGGAGCAGAAGAGTCGTATTTGACATGAAATGTTAACTCTGTCTGTCTCTGTCTTCCTCTGTCTCTATTTCTGTCTCTCTTGATAAACTCTGCAAGAGGATTTCCAGATTTTCTGCTTTTATTTCAAATTTCCAGCTTCTGCAGCAATTCACTTTTAACAAAGCGAATGGTCTGTGGTAAGGTGCCGGGCAGGAGAGATTAAATCACAGCAGAGTTCATGCTGTAAGGTTCTGTTGAAAGGGACTTCCTCAAGTTTCACAACATTCCTGTTTAACACACAACAGGGAAACACATCTATCAGCTCCTCTGTTGGTTTCACCTTTTGTACCTTGGACTTTCCTTCAGTGATAGATTTTAACATTCTGAACTCCAGGTCAATGTAGCTTTGGAGAACTTTACCTCTCAAAAACAATAATGATGTTTTTTGAAAAAAAATGTAAATGTCTCAATTCTTTTCATATTAGAAATCGGACAGAAACATGCATTAAAAATATTGAACAGACTTTCTCACAGCATTCCCACAGCGTACATTAAACTCATCTTAAAATATGAGAATATGGGAAAATTACACTGAAACATGCCTAGGAATAGGAGGAGGCCATCCCTTGAGCCTGTTCCACCAGTCAATGAGATCATGGCTGATCTGTGGCCTAACCCCATATACCTGCCTTTGATCCAAATCCCTTTAGACCTTTGCTTAGCAAAAATGTATCATTCTCAAATTTAAAATTAACAACTGATCCAGCATTCAAAGTCATTTGTGGGATAGAATTCAAAATTCCAAACCGATCACCCTTTGTGTGCAGAAGTTCTTCCTAACATCTCTCCTGAACGGTCTGGCCCTAATTTTTAGGCAATGCCCGTAGTTCTAAAATTCCCTCAGCAATTCTGCAAGTGCAGCTTTGACTGACCAGCTGAAGAATACCCACACTCAAGCCATGATGTGGAGGTGCCAGTGTTGGACTGAGGTGGACAAAGTCAGAATCGAAAAATGTGGTGGTGGAAGAACACAGCAGGTCAGGTAACATCTAAGGAGCAGGCATAAGCCCTTCATCCAGGCATCCTTAGAAGAGGCTTGTATGAAGGGCTTAAGCCTGAAATGTCGACTCTCCTGCTCCGCGGGTACTGTCTGACCTGCTGTGCTTTTCCAGCACCACACATTTCGACTCTGACTCTCCAGCAGGTGCAGTCCTCACTTTCTCCTGAACAAAGTCAGAAGTCACGTGACACCAGGTTATATCCAATAGGTTTATTTGAAATCGCAAGCTTTCAGAGCACTGCTCCTTTGTCAATTTCCCTCGGATATTTTCTTTAGTGATAGTCATCACATTTATTTCCTCATCTCCTTTTGCCTCTTGATTTAGTACTTCTGGAATGTTATTAACGTCTTCTACCATCAGACTGATGCAAAGTATTTATTCAACTCCTCTGCCGGTTCCACGTTATTACTTCTCCAGCCTCATGATGTAAAGTGACAACGTTCACTTTGGCCTCTCGCTTTATTTTTATATATTTAAAGGAACTTCCTGTCTGTTTTTACATTACTTGCTAGTTTATCCTCATCATTAATTTTCTTTTATTTTGGCCAACTTTTGCTGGCTTTTAAAATCTTTCCCAATCCTTGGGTTTATCATGAATCTCTGCCATGTTGTAAGTTTCATTTCTTTCCATTTGCCACTTTCCTCATTTTGCTTCTGATTGGTTTATACCTTTCCTGGAATCCTTTTTTTTATCACTGGGCTATATCTTTGTTATGAATATACATGCATTTGTCTTCATGGCTACATCCTCCAATTTGATTCTCTCAGTCCACTTTTTTTCTCTTTCTCTTTATCGCTCTTTCTCTCTTTGACTTTTTTCCTCATTCTGTTATTAAGCCCTCTGGAGTCCCTGGCCTTACAGATCACCAACCCATGTCTGCTCACACTCTGATAGTACTCAGGAACAACCGCTGCGCGGAATGGAAGTGTATCATTAGTCCTATTTATCTGAAGTTGACAGAAATTTATTAACTTGCCAATGAATTAATCTGTTCCCTAATTTTCTTTGCCTGAATCATAAAGTGCTTCCACATCACGTCAACACCAAGAACATTCATTCAACATGGTGATTGGTGCCAGATAAACAAGACTGCATTGCTTGAGATCATAGCAGTTTATTTTAAAGAAAGAATATTGTGATATTTTTGACATGCTGAAAAAGCAAATAGCTCCTCCATCACATTTGTCATTTTAAACTATTTCTGCGTTTTATTAGAGGGCTCACAATCATCGTATTTACATAAATTCTGTCACAATGACAGTATTTGCATTCTGACGATGTGAATTTTGTCTCAGAAACATATTCCTTCAACTATTTATTCTCCATCCACGTACACTAAATCCCTCGCCTCACTTTGCTTTCACCACCGAGGTTATAACCATAACTCATTCAAAACACATCTCTACACAGAGATTTAAAACACAAAGATATAAATGCCATGCTTTGACAGAACAGAACTCTGGTTAGTTCACACCTGCAGTGCAGTGAGTAGCTCTGGACAACACACCTTGGAAAAGACATATTGGCCTTGGAGGGAGAGTAGTGTCAAATTAGTAGAAAGAGTGGTTGACACCGTGGTGCAGTGGTTAGTACTGCCACCTCACAGCACCAGGGATCTAGGTTCAGTTCTAATGTCTGTGTGGAGTTTGCATATTCTTATTCTCTGTGTCTCCATTAGTTTCTTCCAGATGCTATGGTTTCCTCGCAGTTCAACGATTGCAGGCTAGGTGGATTGGCCATGCTTAAATTGCCCATAGTGTGCAGGCTAGATGAATTAGCCATGGGAAATGCAAGGCTGTGAGGGTGTAGTTGGGATGCACGTCTCAGGGTCAGTGCAAACTTGATGGGCTGAATAGCCATTTTCTACACTGTAGGGATTTGATATAAACCTGGTCTCTGAGGAAAATCTTTGCAACCTAGGGTTATATTCCCTCAAATTTAGGTCAAGGGCTTTAAGTTTTAAAGATTTAAGCAGAAGGGATAGGGTAGGTAGAGAGAAGAAAAAGTGGGAAGTTTAGAACTAAAAGATGAAAACTAAAAATGATACCCAAAATTTTCAGGAGTGTACTTCGGGAATCACAAGGTTAATTGTAAATTTCAAACCTGAGGTCAATAGATTTTAGTTATCCAAATGCATCGAGGGACATTGGGTAAAGGTAGGTGAATAGGTTTAGATGTTAGATCAACCGTGATCTCATTGCACGGTGAAGCAGGTTTGAGTAAATGGCGTATTCCCATTCCTATGTCCCTGTGATTTAGTGGAGGTATTCCTTTGCGTTTGTATGGGCACTGATAAGAAAAGTACCCGCTATTACAGGCCATCCCTTACTACCCCATCCCTGCCTTTTTGCTCATATTTTGGTGAAAATGGAGCCCCCCACAACTTGGCAGGCAGGCCACACTGTTTTCCCACTTCTCTCATCTGGTGAGGCACACCTGTGGCACAGACAGACTTAGAATTACATGAAATATTCAGTTCAAACCTTTCTTCCTGCTTAAACTGATCCGGACCAAGAAGTAATGTTATAAATGAATGGTTTTCCTGTAACTTGATTAGATTAGATTCCCTACAGTGTAGAAACAGGCCCTTCAGCCCAACAAGTCCACACCGGCCCTCTGAAGAGTAACCCACCCTAGACCCATTTCCCTCTTGACTAACACTCCTAACAGTATGGGCAATTTATCATGGTCAATTCACCTGCCCTGCACATCTTTGGACTGTGGGAGGAAACCCATGCAGACATGGGGAGAATGTGCAAAATCCACACAAACAGTCACCGAGGCTGGAATCGAATCTGGGACAAAGGACGATTATATAAGTATCATTACAGATGACAGTGAGGGACAAGATAGCATTGTTGGATATTATACGGGTTCACAGTGGCTGTACAGGTACAACAAGATGGCTGCATTCATGTGTAACCCAACATTATAGAAAAATCGCGCTTTAGAAACAGCACTTAAATTGTTGGCGATGTAATCGCGTTACAGCTATCACACGTTTTAAAAGTTAGCGCTTTAGAGACAATGTTCCCAATTCGTCAATCGCCTTACATGAATTTGCGTTAATGAAATGCGCGTTATAGCAGAACGACCTGCACACCACATTCAGTTGGAGTGATTGACAATCACCTCTACTTATGCTGAATTAGAATTAGATTTTTCTTGTCACGTGTACTCAAATACAAGAATACAGGAGTACAGTGAAAAGTGCACAGAGTCACTATTCTCCAGTGTCATCTTGGTTACAATAGTACATAGGTGACCTTAATATGAGGATACTACCGGGTGGAGAAATTTGCCTCTAATATCCCTGCTCCTTCGTACTTCTAATATCTAGGCCCATTGACTTCCCCCAGTGAAATAACTCCACACAGTCCAGTATCCTGTCACCAAGTCACCCTTTATTTACATGTGCAGTCTACACTGGCTATGACCAGCCAGCTCCGAAATGTAATTGCACCAAATTGACCAACCCCTTATGTCAACACTCTCTGTTCTTCTAATTTCATTGCTGTTGACTGTTCCTGATCATCTGATGGCTACAGCCACCGAGTGGACGACATATTTGAAAACTGAGACTGTAAATCCCCGTTTTTTGATGCTGAACTATTAATGTTTAATGTTTAAAGTAGAATTTAAATTATTTCAGCCCTCGGCAAGTCACTTAAAATTTATTCCACTTAAAATTAGCTATACATTAACAAAATAACCTCTGGCAGGTGACTAACCCAGAATTGTTGGCCAAACCCTGCTTTTTTTCAAATGTATTGCAGCTAACAATGAAATAGTATCTTTTGGTTTTTTGACATTGTAACATTCCGCAGAGTTGAACCAACTCAAAAGCTAGACAAGATTTTCAGTATCTACAAATATTTAGTTCAACAAAAATGTGATCAGTAGACATTTTAGTTACACAAAACTCAAAATTAGGGCATGAGAAAATAGACAGATGGTGGTTTCTATCCAATAACAGCAATCTGTCAGCCAGGGCTCCCTATTGGTTAATAACTGCAATCAAGGATCTTGTAATCAATAAGATCCACCTGGTTCCAATCGCTACACTCACCTTCACTGAGTGACTTTGAGAGAATCATAGGCTGACACTTCAACACAGTACAGAGACATCACTGCTATACAGAGACTTCTGAAGTGCTGGAAATGCCATCCTTCAGATGAGGCATTAAATTAAAACTCCACCTGCCATCTCAAGGAGCATTAGAAGTTACTTGGTACTAGTTTAAAGAAGGGTAAGGGAGTTTTTCCCTGTATCATGGTCAATAGACATCCCTCAGATTTTTTTGTTGAATTCAAATTTCACTATCTGCCTAGGGGAGAATTTGAACACATATTTCCAGAGGATTAGCCTGGGATCATGAATTAGTAACTCAGTGACAATACAACTATGCCAATGCCACTGCAATCTTTAACCCACAACCAACCCCAATAAAAAACAGATCACCTCGTCATTATCACATTGTTTGTCGGAGCTTGCTATGTGTAAATTGGCTGCCTATTTTTCGAGGTTACAGCAGTTACGACGCTTCAGAAGAAATGAATTGCCGAGATGAATCTTCACTGATGATAAAGCACCGTGTGATGTCTTGAGATTGTTAAAGGCAGCGTCTCTGTCTTTCTCTATTGGAGCCTGATGGGAATTCTCCTACTTCAATTTATTTTGGCTGGGGTGTAGTATTTCCAGGTGAAAGGCCGACAAGTGACCCTTTTACAAATGGGTCATCTGCCCTTGCCCCTGCTGAGAAACTGGAATTTCAAGCATCTTCAGGAGACACTGAGCAGGTGAATACCTGCACCTGGTGTTTTTACAATCCTCAGCGGAGCTGCTGCTCGTCCAATGAGCCTGAACTATCACTCGCTTTTTTTTTAAAAGCTGTGGTGGGTCTTTGGGTCCACCAACAAACATAGTCCATACAGGTTCACAAGGAGCCTTATCCTCAGACAGGGTGCAATGTTTCAAAAGCGTGGGTCAGAAATGTGACTGCACCAAATTGACCAATCTCTTATGTCAACACTCTCTGTGCTTCTAATCCCATTGCATTTGACTGTTCCTGATCTTCTGATAGCTACAGCCACTGAGTGGAGGCTGCATTTGAAAAGCTGATGTGGTATTGACTCTCTCGGACATATTAGGTTGTTAAGGGGAAGGGCATATTCGTGTCCCTCAAGTGAGGCATGTCCGTGCTGAGAAATGTAATCATTTTGACTTATCGTTAAATATTTCCAGTTCAGACATCACAGAAGGAACGGTTCCTGAGCATTATGGCCACAATGCAGCTTAAATCCATCTTCACAAGACCAGCAGTGTGGTATTATCTTTCCTCGCAATACTCAGTCTTATAGTATTTTTTATTGCCTTTATTAATCAAATGCATGTTAATGCCAAATTATAGGCACTGTGCGTTGTGAACACATCTCATTAAGAGCTGAGATGAATCGTTATCATTGCAGTGAACATAAAAAAAAGCCTACAGTAGAGCAGGCTTTAAAATGAAAAACATAATTTTGACTTATTTCAGTACAATCCTCTCCTGTGCAATCAGAAATTTCTATTAGCCAAAACAGATATTCTGAAGAACGTCCAAATGAATCCGACATATTCACAGGGGACTTTCTGATCATTGGTGACAGAAACCTCTTCTTTAATAAGGCAATCAAGCTACATCTTTCAAATCATGGAAGGCTCATGTTCTATGCTGTCTGTAACATGTCCTAGTAATCAGCACCACATTAAAAACATCAGTAGCTGCTATTAATGTCATAGTGTGTTAAGGAGCTTTGGGGAATGTCATCAAGAATCTATTGTGTACTCCCAAAACTCACAGCTCATAAATGGCATCAAATTCACAACAAAAAGTAAAACTCCACATGACAAATTTTTAACAGACTTACAGGGTGAAACACTAACGCTGTGAATCAGGCGATTTCTATAACGATCAGCCATTCTGCAATGTCAGTTTTGCACCTGATTAGCAATTGAAAGTGAAAGACCACAATAAATATCAGGGAATAGACAGTGACATTCAGACTGCGGGAATAGCTTTCAGTGAGTTACTGCAAAAGGAAATTGGGTGTGAGGATCTACATGCCTGATTGATGGTTCTGACCATTGAGACGAATTAACTTTTATGTATTAAGTAACACCTGCCAGTTATTAAAGGGTAAGGTTAAGATCATAATCTTTCTTTTTGGATAATCAAGCTTTTGAGTGAACTGTTAGAACTAGGATCCCATTGGTTAGTCATAATATGAATCATGACCTTGGACAGTCCATTCTTTGAATTTGCCCAACTATTGAAGTCAGAAGTCACATGACACCAGGTTATAGTTCAACAGGTTTATTTGAAATCACAAGCTTTCGGAGCACTGTTCCTTCGTCAGGTGAAGTAATTTCACAGCCACTGCATTAAGGCTAACACTATCTGTTTTCAGAAATCAATCTCTATTGATGAAAAATATTAAGCCTTAGCACTATGTCAGAAAATGCTGGAAATCACAGCGAGTCGGGCAGCATCCATGGCGAGAGAGCAAGCTAAACTTTCGAGTCTAGATGACTCTTCATCAATGCTGACGTGGAGTGTGAAGGGGACAGCATTTATGGGTTAATTGTTTGCTCCCAGCTCCTGGTTGAATTCCTGTCAACCACAAAGATGTCAAGAGGTGATAACCAGAGATCTTGGTCAGAGTACAATCAGGACAGCCCCACTCTCTTAAACTGCGTTCAAAAAACAGCCAATAAAATAAGAGCAGAAAGCAAGAGAATGGAATAAAACAAAGAACTGCGGATATTGGAGATTGGAAACAAAATCGGACACTGCTGATGAAACTCATCAGATCTGGCAGCATCTGGGGGAAGAAAGCAGAGTTAACATTTCTAATCTGGTGACTAGCCTTCCCACAGATACTGCCAGACCTGCTGAGTTTCATCAGCAATTGCTATTTTTGTTTCAAAAAACAAGAGGCTCCTTTTATTTTTGCCTTCCAGTGAGTTTGGCTATAGTTATTATTCAGGGTGCAACAGCACGTACAAATACTTTCTCAGCTAACAATATCTGATGTAGAATTACCGAATATATGCTGCTGCCAAGTTAGATATTTCTTATAGACACATTGAAGCAGCTCCAGATTTCTTCCTAATTGAGTAGGTTTGGGGACGGCACGGTGGCTCAGTGGTTAGCACTGCTGCCTCACAATGCCAGGGACCCGGGTTCAATTCTTGCCTCTTGTCTGTGTGGAGTTTGCACGTTCTCCCCGTGTCTGTGTGGGTTTCCTCCCACAGTCCAAAGATGTGCAGGTTAGGTGAACTGGCCATGCTAAATTGCCCGCAGTGTTAGGTGGATTAGTCAGGGGTAAAATGTAGGGGAATGGGTTTGGGTGGGTTGCTCTTTGGAGGGCCGAAGGGCCTGTTTCCACACTGTAGGGAATCTAATCTAATTGGTTCTTCCTCAATACGATGCTTGGGAAAGGGGCAAAGGCTGAGCAAAGTCTTGTTTGGATATTGGTTAATGCTTCTTAAAAGTAATCTTGAAATATCATCTCCTGCCTTGTTAAATCAGCCGATATACACAGCAGTAATATTCAACACTGCAACTGATTTGATAATGGCTAGCTCACCCATAAATATACCATTACCCAAAACAAAGTGCCCTTCTCTTGAGTGGAGAGCTGATTTTCCA
Source organism: Chiloscyllium plagiosum (assembly GCF_037043375.1). NCBI lineage: Eukaryota > Metazoa > Chordata > Chondrichthyes > Orectolobiformes > Hemiscylliidae > Chiloscyllium > Chiloscyllium plagiosum. The sequence goes on from NW_028270169.1 coordinate 16,911,050, forward strand.
CAATGTGTTTACACTATTTAAATTGAGCACACTGCCCATATTTGAAGTGCCCAAGGGAGTAGAATGTACGTGACTGCTCATCCTCTGTTATGTATATCCTTGCAAGTGTCAACACTTGAAAATGTGAAGCGTGTAGAACATAATCATCCTAAAGTGTTTTCCAGATTGCTACTCTGTAAACTATATTTAAATGACTGACAGAGGGGCTTTAAATCTCCACTCAGTTGCGTCTGCTGTAAATGTATGGGCACTTTCTCCATGTTCATGGTTTCCTGCACTTATTTAGGGGATTTAGTGTTGGACAGCACTAAACATTTCTGCACTTATTGTCATTACTGAGTGTTCGTGAGTCAGGTATAGAGCAGGAAGAACCTTTTCATCGATAGGGTGAAGAGCCAAGGTCTTTTTCCCAGGGTGGGTGAGTCCAGAACTAGAAGGCATAGTTTTGAGGTGAGACAGGAAGGATTTAAAAGGGACATAATAGGCAACTTTTTCACACAGAGGGTGGTGCGTGTATGGAATGAGCTGCTAGAGGAGATAGTGGAGGCTGGTAGAATTATAGCATTTAAAAGGCATTTGGATGGGTATATGAATAGGAAGGGTTTAGAGGGCTATGGGCCAAATGCTGGCAAATGGGACTAGATTCATTTAAGATATCGGTTTGGCATGGACAAGTTGGACCGAGGTGTCTGTTTCCGTGCTGTAAAATTCTATGGGAAATACAAGTTTCAGTTTAAAGCCCACATTGTATGAATTGAGCAATTGAAAAGTATAAGAACAAAACAGAATCTAGTAATTAGACAACTTTGGTTTTCAAGACTGTCAGAGGAAGGAAAATCTGAAGACAATTTGGCAATCTGAAGCTTTAAAATCCTGCAAAAGAATATTCTGGAATAGGTGTCAAATTTAGTGAGTGTTTGAAAACTCTGAAAACAAGATTTGTTAAACAGATCATTTTTAAAATTTATTCTGATAAAGATAGGTAACACAGTGATTAGATAGAGACAATGTAATAGATGGAACATTCTTAAACATTCAACGTATTTCATAACATGACTCAGGAAAGGCTTATTAAAATTAAAATTCACGTGTATCATTTAACAGGAATGTAGCAGCGTAGATGATGAGTAATTGGAGACCTAGAATCAATGACGGTAAAATTAGTCCTCATAAGTAGTTTCTAGAAAATTGCCTGCCTCTTTATGCTGCACTTAATACTATTTTCCCATTGACTAAAGAACTTGTATTCATGTAGTCCCTCATCAAATTCTTGACGTCTCAAAGCACTTCACATTCAAGCACCTTGCATATCTTTATAGAATCCTCCCTGTGCCCTCTAGCTTTGAAGTTTAAGAGCCCTTCTTTCAGCTTTTCCCTTTGTTATTGAGGGCAAGCTCGCTGTTCTCTCTGCTGTATCATGTCACTTGGAGCTACCACACTTAGACATAACAAGGTGACTTGAATTTTGTAACCATCACTTCTCCCTCCTCAACGGCTTTGCTCATCTCGTGAAAGTGTTGACTAGTACAGGCATTTTATAAGTAATCTATTCAGGGATATTATGACACATCTCTGGAGCAGGTGGGACTTGAACACAGACCTCCTGGCTCAGAGATAGGGACACCAACACTGCACCACAAGACCCCTGTTGGCTTATAGAAAGAAGGAACAATTGCTTACACCAGGTAATACATTTGGAGCAGTACATTTGTAATCTTGGGGCCCAGACTCAAATCGTACCCTGATAACTTGGTGGAGTTTAAATTCAATCAAAAAATCTGGAATTTAAAGCTATTCTTAGTAAGCTACTATTGGTTATTAATAGGAGTTAGAGTCAGCCTGATGACCTTTCCACCGTTGATTTAGAAAATAATCAATTTCAGATATGTCTTGAGGCATAATTTGAACAATGGTAAGGTCCTGGGGAATGTTGCTGAACAAAGAGACTTTGGATTGCAGGTTCATAGTTCCTTGAAAGTGGAGTCGCAGGTAGATAGGACAATGAAGAAGGCATTTGGTATGCTTTCCTTTATTGATCAGTGCATTCAGTATCAGAGTTGGGAGGTCTGTTGAAGCTATACAGGACATTGGCCAAGCCACTTTTGGAATACTGTGTTCAATTCTGATCTTCCTGCTATATGAAAGATGTTGTGAAACTTGAAAGGTCTCAGAAAAGATTTATAAAGATAGTTGAGCTATCGGGCAGGCTGAGGGGTGACCTTATAGAGGTTTATAAAATCACGAGGGGTATGGATAGGATGAGTAGCCAAGGCGTTTTTCCCAGGGTAGGGGAGTTCAAAACTAGATGGCATAAGTATAAGGTGAGAGGGAAAAGATTTAGAAGGGACCTAAGGGGCAAATTTTCCACACAGACGGTGGTGCGTGTATGGAAAGAGCTACCAGAGAAGTGGTGGAGGCTGGTACAATTACAACATTTAAAAGGCATATGGAAGGGTATATGAATAGGGAAGGGTTTAGAGGGATATGAGCCAATTGCTGGCAAATGGGACTAGGTTAATTTAGGATATCTGGTCGGCATGATGAGTTAGACAAAAGGCTCAGTTTCTGTGCTGTACATCTCTACGACTCTATGACTCTTTAACTTGATCATCGAGAAACCGATTAAGATATAACACAATGCTGGTTTATACTCAGCCACACTATAGCCACTGGAAATTGATATTGGGCTATTTGTGAAACCATCGTTCCACACAACTGCCTGTGTTTCCCTCTTGATGAGTTAGATAAAATGAGTCCTATCCTATGCCCTATCCTTTGATAACCTTGGCCAAAATCAGACTTGGAAATTTTAATTTACCCTCAGCATCTTTCTTGGGAGAGTATTCTTGATTTCCACTAACCCTCTGTGTGAGAAAAAGCTCCCTGCTTTAATTCCTAAATGACACAGTTCTAGTTTGAAGGTCATGCCCCTTAGTTCTGGATTTTGTTCCCTGATCAAATAGTTTTGCTATATTCACTCTCGAGGAGAAAGTGAGGTCTGCAGATGCTGGAGATCAAAGTTGAAACTTTATTGCTGGAACAGCACAGCAGGTCAGGCAGCACCCCTGGATGCTGCCTGACCTGCTGTGCTGTTCCAGCAATAAAGTTTCAACTATATTCACTCTCTCACACCTCTTAATCATTTTCAGTGCCTTGACTGAAACAACCTGTCAATCTTCTGAATACAATGGAATATAAACCAAGAGTTTGCTAAGAAATAGGATGTCCATTTATTTTCTTTGGTCTTTCCTTAGATATGAGTTCTGCTGGCAAGGAATTTTTACCCATTCCTGATTTGTCTTGAATTAAATGGATTGTAATGCAATTTCAGTCAAGAGTTAAACACATTACTGTGTGCCTGGAGTCACATGTAGGCCAGACCAGGAAACTGGCAGATTTCCTTCCCTACGGAGCACCAGCAAACCAGATTTCAACAATTGGTGATAGGTGCACTGTCTCATTAGTTTTGGGATTGGTTAGCTCAGTTGGCTGGATGGCGGGTTTGTGATGCAGAGTGGCACCAACTGCGTGTGCTCAATTCTCACAGTGACTGAGGTTACCATGAAGTACTCTCTTTTTCAACCACTCCCCTCACCATGAGGCATGGTGACCCTCAGGTTAAACCACAATCACCAGTCACCATTCTTTCTCTCTCTCTAATGAGAGGGCAGCTGCTCTGGTCTACTCAGAATAGAGTGACTTTACCTGAACTCAGCGACAAAAAAAGTGGAGATGCTGGAATCCAAAGTAGACAGGCAGGAGGCTGGAAGAACACAGCAAGCCAAGCAGCATCAGGAGGTGGAGACGTCAATGTTTTGGGTGTAACGTTTCTTCAGTCTTGAAGAAGGGTTACACCCAAAATGTCAACTTCTCCACCTCCTGATGCTGCCTGACTGCTGTGTTCTTCCAGGAGGAGAAAGTGAGGACTGCAGATGCTGGCTATCAGAGTCGAGAGTGTGATGCTGGAAAAGCACAACAGGTCAGGTAGCATCTGAGGAGCAGGAGAATTGACGTTTCAGGCATAATCGGCGTTTCCTGATGAAGGGCATATGCCCGAGACATTGATTCTCCTGCTCCTCAGATGCTGCCTGACCTGCTGTGGTTTTTCAACACTACACTCTCAATTGCTGTGTTCTTCCAGCCTCCTGCTTGTCTACTTTACCTTTACTCAGGCTCTTAGTATTCCAGATTTGGAATTTTCCAATCAACCTGTTTAGAGGTGTTATGCCATACACCTCTGGGGCAGATGGGACTTGAACCCAGCTCTCCTATCCCAGTGTTAGGGACACTACCACTGCACCACAAGAGCCACCTATATTCTATGGGTTTATTTAATTTAAATACGATCAGCAGCTGAGGTGATGTTCAATTCTGAATCCCCTCAGCATTAGCCTGAGCCTCAGGATTGGGTGAAAGTGAAGACTGCAGATGCTGGAGATCAGAGTCTAAATTAGAGTGGGGCTGGGAAAGTGCAGCAGGTCAGGCAGCATCCAAGGAGCAGGAAAATCAATGTTTTGGGCAAAAGCCCTTCATCAGGAATGAAGCAGGGAGCCTCCGGGGTGGAGAGATAAATGGGAAGGGGGTGGTGCTAGGGAGAAGGTAGCCAAGAGTACAATAGGTGGATGGAGGTGGGGGTGAAGGTGATAGGTCAGAGAGGAGGGTGGAGCGAATGGGGAGGAAGAAAGATTGACAGGTAGGACAGGTCACGAGGGTGGTGCAGAGCTGGAAGGTTGGAACTGGAGTAAGGTGGGGGAAGTGGAAATGAGGAAATTGGTGAAGTCCACATTGATGCCCTGGGGTTCAAGTGTTCTGAGGTGGAAAGTGAGGCGTTCTTCCTCCAGGCATTGGGTGGTGAGGGAGTGGCAGTGGAAGAGGCCCAGAACTTGCATGTCCTTGGCAGAGTGGGAGGGGAATTGAAATGTTTAGCCTTGGGGCGGTGGAGTTGATTGGTGTGGGTGTCCTGGAGATGTTCCCTAAAGCACTCTGTAAGCAGGCATCCAGTCTCCCCAATGTAAAGGAGACCGCATCGGGAGCAACGGGTACAATAAATGACATTGGTGGATGGGCAGGTGAAACTTTGATAGATGTGGAAGGCTCCTTTGGGGCCTTGGATGGAGGTGAGGGGCGAGGTATGTGTGCAGATTTTGCAATTCCTGCGGTGGCTGGGGAAGGTGCCAGGAGGGGAGGGTGGGTTGTTGGGGGGCGTGGACCAGTCCAGCCACATTATTAGATTTAGATTGTTGATTCTGCTAATTGATCCTTCCTTTCCTTTCAGCTCAGACAAGGATTGTCAGCTATTGCACACCCCACTTTCTCCCACAGCTAACTGGGAGAGCAATCAGGAACAAGGGCCCCGGCTGCCATTTTGAATCATTTCACATTCTAACAGGGCTGGACAGACTGGATGCAGGAGGAAGTTTTCCCTGGTTTAGGAGTCAGAAAATAGGATAGACCATTTAAGAATGACCCGGGGAAAATTTTCTTCACTCAAAGGGTAGTGACCCTGTGGAATTCTCTACCACCGAAGGTCTTGGAGGTCAAGTCACTGATATATTCAAGAAAGAAATAGATGAATTGCTAGATTTTAAAGGCAGCAAGGGATACGGGGAGAGATTGAGAATAAGGCATTGTGATAGAGGCTCAGCTGTGATCATATTAAATGGCAGAGCAGGCTGAAGAGCTGACTGACCTATTGCTGTTGCTGGTTTCTATGCTTCTATGTTCCTCTACCACCTCCTTCCCTGGTCTCAGCAAACAACATATACTCAGATATTCCGATCAGCATGGGACTGCATTCAGAGATTGCTATATATCCATCTTTTGCAATTGCCCAATCTCAACTACTACCCACTGATTAGCGGAGTGTGGGGACAGCAATGGCTGAGATTGTTGGTCAGCACAGTACTACCTCCCACCGCCAGGGACCTGGGTTCGATTCCAGCCTTAGGTGACTGTATGGACTTTGCATAATCTCCTTGTGTCTGTGTGGGTTTCCCCTAGGTATTCCAGTTTCCTCCAAAGCTGTGCAGGTTAGGTGGAGTAAATTACCCCGTTATGTCCAGGAATGTGTAAATTAGGTGGAATAGCCATGGGAAATGTGGGATTATGGGGATTTAGTGGAATGAGCTTTGGAGGGTCGGTGCAGACCCAAAAGGATTCTATGGCTTGAGATTTTGACTTCCCCTTATGTCTGTAAATACCAAGAAACAAGTTTGTGATCTGCCAGTTCTGGATGGTTTAGTTCAGTGGGAAGTTACCCACTGAGGTGTTGGGTGGACCTTATAAAACACAGAGCTTTTTTGGCACCAAAATTGTCATGGGCACAGCTGCAATGAGGTTTCATTACTGGAAGATCTTCCAATACTTTGTATGGTTTTGAATTTGTGATTTGAACCCAGCTTGGTTTATCACTTACTGTAAGGATTCTCATTGCTCAGCCCACTCAGTGCTTTCGGAAACCATTTATCATGTAAATTCAATATAAATTAGCTCAATTTACGCAGGGTTTTAAAGAACAAAATTTAAAACTTAGTTTCGAGTCTAAATTGAAGAATGCTCATTGGAGAAATCAGATCTGGCAGTGTTGCAGTTAAAACCCCCAAATGAATTGGAATCCCAACAGTGTAGAAACAGGCCCTTCGGCCCAACAACACCGACCCTCCGAAGAGTAGCCCACCCAGACCTAATTCCCGACATTTAACCCCTGACTAATGCACCCAATCTACACATCTCTGAACACTATGGGCAATTTAGTATGGCCAATTCACCTAAGCTGCTCATCTTTGGATTGTGGGAGGAAACCGGAACACCTGGAGGAAACCTATGCAGACATGGGGAGAATGTTAAACCTAAAATTAGAAATTCTTTCCTGATACCATGAAACGCACTTTCTCATTTACACTCAACTTGGAGCTTGTTAATTTTTGCCCTTGCTTGTTATAATCTCACAAGATCAGAAAGAATGCCTGAGATCTAATGGAATGAGGGAACAGGTGATGGGATATATAAATGAAAGTTAATTCGGCATGAACTGGTTGTATAAATATGGGGAGCGAGTATTCAGTGGGATGTGAGTGTTCTGGAGTATGTTTAACTAAATTAAATCTCTCATTAAAAGTGTAGAAGTGGACTCTGTTTAAATACAGTTATATTCTAGTGTATAACAGTGCTCCTTCAATAATGAGCGCAATTATTATTGAAAACCCACACTTGACAGCTCAAATTTTTTGCAGTGAGTTTCTTCGAATGAGTTCAGCTCTTCCTCTGATGTCTCTATCAGCGATAGCAGAGGGACCTAGGATGTTCTGTGAGGTTTTGCCACGTGCCTCACATTGACAATATGGCTGAAATAATAGACACCAGGTGGGAGGTGGTTCACCCATCACAGCGCCACCACGCTCCAAACACATTATTGTTCAAGGCTTTGCTAATAGCACAGCGATTTTACCCAAGTCGTGTTCACACATTATCCAGTTCTTGTTGAATTACATTGGTCTCCCGGTCTGACAATGTCTCAATTTTAAATACTCATTTTTGTTTGTGAAAGCCTTCATATATTAATTGCCGCCATCTTCATTATTTCCGAGATGCCTGCACTTCCCCAATTCTGGTCTGTTGCAGAAACATAACTTTAATCATTCCCCGCTGTGCCTTTAGCTGCCAAAGCCATAGGGTCTGGGATTCGCCCCCTAAATGCATCTCCTTCCTAAAACCCACTTCCTTAACCATGGCTTTAACCATCCAACCCAAATATCTCCCTCTGAGGCTCGATTGTCAATGACACATTTATTGATAATGCTCTTGTGGGCATTTTGCTGCACCAGAGGCGTTCTTTACAAATCCAAGTTGTTGTGGTTTGTCGTTATAGTCGAACAATGCAAAGCAAGGGGTGTCCTACAATCTATATGGGCTTGACGATCTCAATCTAGGCAGCAGCAAGGATGGCACAGTTGGTCTCACTATGGAGAATCCGGTATGACCGGCTGCCCCTTGGATGATTTCCTGTTGAACTGTATTCCAGTAAGGGAGCAGTACGCTGACAGGACAGTGAGAAAGAGGCAGATTATTGATGAGTAGCCAATTTTGAGTGTGTTTGCCAATGGCAACCCTTTCCTATTTGATATATCTATTCAGGAAATGTGGGTGCACAGTCTGTGAACTTTTATGCATTTTATTAGAAAATATATTCATTAGAAACCTATATAGGATATCTATGAATAACACACATTGAGGTTTCTTTATTTTGAAGTCTTATTGCAAACTGCTGGTGATATATCACATGATCAGCAAATAACCCAGCCCAGCAGACTTCATTTATCCCATTCCCTTCTCCTGCCTGTTCAAATACTGTATTGATAAAGGCCACACTGACGCTGGACACGACAACAGAGAGAATCGCAGTAGTCAGTTCACTCACCTGACGTTGTTTGCATGTAGCCAGCCAGTGTGCAGATTCTCTTCTCACACAGTCCACTTGGCAGGAAGACAGTAACAATAGCCAACAGGGCACTGGTAGCCAGCAGCACGCAGCCTCCGGAACACAGAACAGCACTCGTCTGAAACATCAACAGATGGGCAAAGGCTTCAGTCCCACTTCTCAGTTCAAACTTTCAATTAGTCAGACAGACCACTTGCTGCTGATGATCCCCACACGCACGTATACTCACACATCTGGACACACAACTCTTTCAGCAGGAGTGATGAATGGGCTTCTTCCTATCTAACAGCCCTTGCATTCTTAATTAGATACACAATATTTATTCCTTGTGTGAAAGAGACGGTGGAATGCATTGGATTGCTCTAGACTCCTTTGTAATTGTAGGAGTTAAGACAGTGAGCAAATTTAGATGCTCTATTTTATATAATGTGGGCACACGATACATTAAAATGATAGAATAGCTCCACCATTGTTTACTGGTTAAATATATCACATGAAGAGTCCATTCCCTTCCATGAAGCCAGACAGTTAATTTCCTCTTAGTGCATCGAAATGAACAATTTATATACAAGTTGAATTCGTACAAGAAATATGATTAACATAGTGCGGAGTGCTCAGTTGACTATTGATCTCAGATGATATGGTAGCAGTGATGCTAAACCTGATCAGAATTCCACAGTGTTAGAGAAGGTGCGCTAAATTAACTTGTGTCCTCACTCCTGGTCGCTCTCTAATCACTGTCGAGTAGAAATTGCATGTATATGAAGATGCCATGGAAGCATGAGTGCAGATTTTTGGCTACAGAAATTCTCTAATGTTTGAGGAAGGTCTACAAAGGGAAACAGTGTGAAACCTGGATTACTGTAATGGGTGATCTACATGCTGATGAGTGTAACAAGCCAATGTCCAGCATGATGAGGCAGCTTCCTCATTAACTGGGCTGCTTTCCCTCTTGTTGGAGCCTCAGACGACCAGCTCTGTTGATAACTCTCTTGATGACAGCAGCAGGACAATCGCATTAATATTACAGCCCGAGTTCATTTCGCTTTCAGAACAACCTCATTTATATTCCAGCCCTTACTTATTTATTTCGCATTCCAACTTTGGTCACTTCCTAGCTCAGAATTGATAAAAATACAATGTATTCTCCTTTGCTTGGTTTACATTGTTTAACTATTTATATCAAAGCCTATCTCATCGCAGAATGTTGTCACTTGCATTACAAACTAGTCTGATCTATTTACAGGGAGCCTCATAATATGCTGTGCTTAGACTGCAGCTTTTTAATGTTATTTATTTATCTCATTTATGTTCCTTCACCTTGTATTGATTATAATGTATTCTCTCCCTTATTTATATTACAGCCCTTTAATCTTAACTATATCCTCAATGTTAATCGTAATGATAAAGGGATTCTCTGATATCCTAGTTGGCCTTGTTATTTATTCTGTTCTATCCCTTGAACATGAGTGGCCTACCTTGTTTAAATCACAAATCATTTAAATTACAATACTTCATCTCTAGCCAACACTCTGCCTCACTTATATTATAATCCTGCCTCATTTAGATTACAGCCGAGTGAGATTGCCATCTCATTTCAATTACAGCCTTGCCACCTTTAAATTGCAGCACATCTGCCTTATCTATATCACAGTCCTGGCTCATTGGTATCATAATGCTTTTGTTTCATATATTTTAAAGGCTCATTAGTTTATATTAAAATTCTTATTTATATGATATGCTCGCTTCTTTATTTTAGTCCCCAGTTCATTGATGTGGTTTTATTCTTTCAGCCTGTTGGTACAGGGCTGGCACAAGGAATTCCTGTGGGACCCTTGGAACATAGAACATTACAGCACAGTACAGGTCATTCGGCCCTCAATGTTGCACCAATCTGTGAAACCAATATAAAGACCATCTAATCTACACTATTCCATTATCATCTGCATGTTTATCCAATGACCATTTAATTGTCCTTAATGTTGGCGAGTCCGCTACTGTTGCAGGCAGGGCATTCCATGCCCTCACTACTCTCTGAGTAAAGAATCTACCTCTGACATCTATCCTCTATCTAGCACCCCTCAATTTAAAACTATGTCTCTTCATGCTACCCATCACCATCCGAGGATCACCTTGGATGTCACTGTTAAGTCACCTCTCAACCTTCTTCTCTCTAGTGAAAACAGCCTCAAGTCCCTCAGCCATTCCTCATAAGACCTTCCCTAAATACCAGGCAACATCATTGCTAGTGTAGTCTGTTGCATCATTACAATTCTTATTAATGGAGCTTCTCCCTTTAAGGGGAGAGGGAAATTTACGAGGTGCACCATGCAAGGATGCTTTCACTGATATAGCAGTGGGCAATCACAGATTGGCGCTACCAGAATTCAGCTACCAGACTAGTTGTCCAGCATCAAAGTGATAGATCAATGCAAGCAGAGGAAATATGCTGTGATTTTCATGCTTTGATACCTGCCCAGTGTGAGCCATTTCTGAGCAGCCAGTCACACACACTATTGGCAGAGGGTTTGAAACCAAAAGTGTGTTGATGTTGGTCAGACACTTAAAAACTTATTTCTTTACAAAACTGACTTGCCAACACTAAACTCTCTATAAAGCTGTTGGAAGAAGAAAAGGCAATTGAAGTAATTCATTGTAGAAAACCATTCCATGGCCGACATACCACAATGGCATCACTCCCTTCGATACCCAATTATCCCCAACATCCACAACTTCTTGGGGGGAGTGAGTTCCAGATTTTACCACCTTTTATGCAGAAGACATACATTAACATACATTTAGGAAATGGGTGTTCAGGAGACCTCGACACTGTCACCCAATGTATTAGAGCTGAGGACTGTACCAGCAGCTATTAGCAAATATACATTGCTTGTGAATCAGGCAAAACCCTCAAAGCTGAGTTAGCATTGAACATTGATAGAAAAAAAGTCTTCCTTGATATTGGTTAGCATGTTACCAAGGGCACCACATTGGTAGATGTGAGTTTTGAGAAGATTTGTAGCTCAGGTTGAGGTTCTGGATGTAGGTTTGCCCGGAAGCTTCATCCGGAGGCTCACTGAAGTTTCATCACCTAATATGGTGACGATACATCTTAAAATGAATCTTCCAGCTCAGCGAGAAAACCTACATCCAAATTAGTAGATGTGTTTCAAAGGAAATTGGGCTTTTCTGGCTGTCATTAACAGTAAGCTCAGCAAGTTTATCTTGTTTTATACCAACTTCATCGGGCACATGGATTACCAACAACACCCAATAGTAAAGTGGCTAAAGCTAATTAAACACCATTCCATTTGAGCCGTCGAGTGTAGGATCAATGCAGATTTGATCGGCAGTCGAGTTAATTCCTTATCTGGGTTAAAATCAATAGCAGGGGCAAGGCCAGGGCAGACTTTGCCTTGTGCCCCTACAGGCAAAAGGGAAAATCACTCGGGGGGAAATTGAAACTGTGCCAGTCCAAGACCCTCCTTGCTACCCACTTCAGGGTGATCTGTGCTATTTCCTGCTTATTACCAGACTTGATAGATGTAGAGAACAAGTGAGCCCAAACACAGTGTTTGATATATTGATGCTGTGGTTCTTGGATTACACTCACGGTGTGGGTCTCTGTCTCTCATTTTCTCTAGACACCTATAAAGTGGCACTAATAGAGGCTGAGGCATATTTCGAGGGCATATTCAACCTGGGAAAGGAAAGCAGTTTGAAAAATATGTAAACAAAAATAATTCAGAATCTTCTTCAGATTACCATCATGCTGTACCCCTAATAAAATCAAGTTGAAATTCAGATGGATTACACAATTCCTTCCTTAATTCATTCTTCTCAGGAAATCACAGCAAGCCACATCTAATCTTTAATTTTTCCGATCTCATTTCCTACTCTCTTCAACAATGCAGCTTTCAGTTAATTTCCATCTACTAATCATTTTGCATTATCCCTTTGTACCAGCCGCAATTTTTATTGAACAATTGCAGGAAAGCCAACGAGCACCAAGTCCACTGTTCAATCAAGCATTGAAATGAGGTCTGAATGAGGAACAATAAAAGATTTGGTTCATTTATAGCCACAAGCATATTTCTCATTGAGGAGCTGAAGAGTTATCTACCTGGAGACGTACGTGGCTTTAGTAAATATTAATAAGCAAACTGCCACAGTGTGAGGTGTTGGCCGTCATCCTGTTCTAGTGTGCGGTGTTTAATCATGACATGTTATACTTTATTCATCTCAAGAGGATTACATTCACTCCACAACTAGGATAACTTCTCCAAATCAATATTAATTTGGCAATAAATCCTCATGTCATCAGGTCTGTTTTGTTCATCTGGTTATTGCATGAGACTCCTCTGAGCATTCACTAACTCGAAATAAGTTACATTTATATAGCGCCTTTCACTAATTCAAGGAATCCTCAGGTGTTTTCCAGCCAATGATGCTGCACTGTTGGCTCTCAGGATAGCAGACTCAGTGTGTTACCTACACTGGGTTTAGTACTAGATTCTGTTTGGTTGCTGTTTGAACAACCTACGTATTCTTCATTATGTTAAAGAAACAGGCAATAGTTAATGATGGAGATCACACGCCATGGCAATGTGGGCTGTGAAAATAAATTCAGACACATGGCTTCGGGAGAAATACTTTGGGGGTTGTGTCATATCAGGTAGAAAGGCCTCAGCTTCCAAACTTGGCTTATACCAAGTTAACTGTTTTCAGACAATGGCGGTATAATGGGTCTCAACTCATCTGCTTGGGAAGGAATAAACCTGTTCATTGTTCATGCTCCTGAATGCCAATGAGAAACCATCTGGAGCAACGTGTGTGTGAGTTAAAACCTGATGAGGTCAGTGTATCTTTGATTGACAACCAACAAGGATAGTGCGCCTGTATAAAACAGCCAACAAGGACAGTGCACCTGTACAAAACATCCAGCAAGCACAGTGTGCTGTATAAAACACCCAGCAAGGACAGTGCGCCTGTACAGAACACCCAACAAGGACTGTGCACCTATATTACATCCCAACAAGGACAGTGCACCTATATTACACACCCAGCAAGGACAGGGGACCTGTATTACACACCCAGCAAGGACAGTGCACCTGTATAACACACACAACAAGGACAGTGCACCTGTAATGAACACCCAGCAAGGACTGTGTGCCTATATTACACACCCAGCAAGGACAGTATACCTGTATTACACATCCAGTAAGGACAATGTTCCTGTATAGAACACCCAGCAAGGACGGTATGCCTGTGTTACACACCCAGCAAGGACAATGCACCTGTACAGAACACTTAACAGGGACAGTGCGCTTGTATTACATACCCAGCAAGGACAGTGCGCCTGTAGAGAACACCCAGCAAGGACAATGCACCTGTACAGAAAATCCAGCAAGGACAGTGTCCCTGTATTACACACCCAGCAAGGACAGTGCACCAGTACAGAACACTTAACAGGGACAGTGCGCTTGTACTACACACCCAGCAAGGACAATGCACCTGTACAGAAAACCCAGCAAGGACAGTGTCTCTGTATTACCGACCCAGCAAGGACAGTGCACCTGTACAGAAAATCCAGCAAGGACAGTGTCCCTGTATTACCCACCTAGCAAGGACAGTGCGCCTGTATTACACACCCAGCAAGGATAGTAAGCCTGTATTACACATCCAGCAAGGACAGTGAGCCTGTGTTACACATCTGTGAAAGGACAGTGCACCTAGACAGAAAACCCAGCTAGGATAGTGTGCCTGTATTACACACCCAGAAAGGACAGTACACCTGTATTACATATCCAGCAAGAACGGTGCACCTGCACAGAATACCCAGCAAGGACTGTGCACCTGTACAGAACACACAGCTAGGATAGTGTGCCTGTATTACACACCCAGCAAGGGCAGTGCACCTGTCCAGAAGACCCAGCAAGGGCAGTGAGCCTACACAGAAAACCCAGCAAGGATATTGTGCCTGTATTATATACCCAGCAAGGACAGTGCGCCTGTACAGAACACCCAACAAGGACAGTGTGCCTGTGCAGAAAACACAGCAAGGAGAGTGCACCTGTACAGATCACCCAGCAATGACTGTGTACCTGTACAGAACACTCAGCAAGGACAGTGTGCCTGTATAGAACATCCAGCAAGGACATCCAGTGGGCGGCACGGTGGCACAGTGGTTAGCACTGCTGCCTCACAGCGCCAGAGACCCGGGTTCAATTCCCGCCTCAGGCGACTGACTGTGTGGAGTTTGCACATTCTCCCCGTGTCTGCGTGGGTTTCCTCCGGGTACTCTGGTTTCCTCCCACAGTCCAAAGATGTGCAGCTCAGGTGAATTGGCCATGCGAGATTGCCCGGAGTGTTAGGTAAGGGGTAAATGTAGGGGTATGGGTGGGTTGTGCTTCAGCGGGGCGGTGTGGACTTGTTGGGCTGAAGGGCCTGTTTTCACACTGTAAGTAATCTAGCCTAATCCATATAAATTGTAAGACATTGCGCCTGTGTAGAACACCTGACAAAGATAGGCAACAGCATTGTTTACATGGCCATATATATAAAGGAATTGTTCAGTATGAGGTGGTCCCAAACATCAGTCCTCCTTTGCATCTCTCTTCCTTCAAGAGAGGATAATGAGGAAAAAGAGGCCCACTGTAAGATTGATAGCTCCTACCATGTTTTACAACTGATCCACATTTTGGCAGAATCTTGGCGTAACCTGAAGCTGACGAGACAATCAGCCCAAGTCCGGGCCATATCTATGTGATGGATGGAAGATCATTCCTGGAGGGGGATTCCAATCAATGGGGGATGGGTTAGCAGAGTGCTGGACCATACGAGCTGCAGTGTGCAACTTCCAATCTGTCCTAAGCCAACTGAGCAAGTCCAGCAGCTGAGATACTGCCGGTTTGATAAGAAAATAACCATCCTGAGTTCTTGCTGCTGACCTCTGTGCGACCAGGGAGAATGCTCATCAAGTTTATTTATTGGAACCTCAGCAAACCTGTCGAGCCAGGAAAAACAACGATTATCTCCAACTCAGAGCTTCCAGGGAGATGATTTGCCCAGAGGCCTGCTAATGGAGTTCAAGTTAATTCACTGAAGGTGGGACACCTCAAGATGATTGAGAGCTGTGACAAGACGCTGTATAAATGCAGAGCCTGCTTTTCACCCTTTTCATATTAATTTACCACCAATATCATTCTGTTGAAGTTAGTCTTTCAACAGAAGATTACATTTGGGCCATTGGCATTGCCGATCCAAGTTGTGGAGCTGTTCCCTTTTCCTGCCAAGAAGCTTTTCCATTCCGAGTACATTTTAATTAAGCAGCTGTCAGGCATATTTCATAAGGAAAGGTGAGTTTTGCCCATAAGCCAACCACTGAAACACATGAAAGAAGCTTAATGACACGTGTATTAGTAGTGCAGTCTCCTCATGCATGTAATGCATTTGCTATTATCAATGTTAGCTGAATACTAATAGCTCCCGGGACTGGGCAGAGGCTGGATGACAGCTGCAAAGGTTTCCTTTTAAAAACACTGCGTTATGGAATGACCAGTTGAACCTTTCTCCTCATTTTGTCCAACAAAAGTAACACTGAAAGTGAGTTAATTATTTACACAAGGGAGCAACTCTTCCCTTTATTCATTCACAGGATGAAGACATCAATGGCTAGGCCAACAATCATTGCCCATCCCTAATTGCCCAGAGGGCAGTTAAGGGTTAACCACATGGCTGTGGGTCTGGAGTCACATGTAGGCCAGACTAGGATGGTAGTTTCCTCCCCTAACGGACGTTAGTGAACTAGGTGGGTTCTTCCTGACAATTGTCAAGGGACTCATCGTTATCATTAGACTTTTATTGAATTCACATTCTGTCATCTGCTAATGGCAGGGTCCCCAGAACATTACTTGAATCTCTGGATTAGCAGACCAACGATAATGCAACATGGCCAATGCCTCTCCTTCTCTTGCCTGATGATATCTTCTATCTGCCTGAACAAGACGTGGCAAGGACAAAGAAAGCTATGGACACTGCCTGTGATTGTGCAAGTCAATGGCAGGATGATGCATCCTGAACCAAGATACAGTTTACAATTCCAAGACTCTTTATGCATCCCATCCAGCCTCCCAGATGCAGACCTTTGTCAGATTTTGTTAGTTCAGCCTCACACTAATTTTGCAACTTAACTAGACATGTACAATTAAACGTCTCTCTTCTTTTCTCAGATAAAAGCTATATCAGTCAAAACAGAGGCCCCTCTCTGTTTGCAAATTGATTTGTATTTATATGGCACAATAAGTGACCATTAGTTGCAACAGCTACTATCTTGTATGGAGCTTTCTACCTTAGAGAGCTATGGATATTCAGACATTGAGTAATTTCAAGATCAAGATGAATAGACTTTGGACATGCTGGGAATCAAGGGACATGAATATAAGGTGGAAAAGTGGAGTGGAGGATCAGTTGATAATCAGTCATGATCACTAGTGCTTGGGGGCATAGGTTTAGGGTGAGCGGGGAAAAATATAAGAGAGATCTAAGGGACAACTTTTTCACACAGAGGGTGTATTTGTATGGAATGGGCTGCCAGAGGAAGTGGTGGAGGCTGGTACAATTGCAACATTTAAAAGGCATCTGGATGGGTATATGAATAGGAAGGTTTGGAGGGATATGGGCAAGTGGGACTAGATTGGGTTGGGATATCTGGTCTGCATGGACAAGTTGGACTGAAGAGTCTGCTTCTGTGCTGTACATCTTTATTACTCTATGACTCTACGACTTGAAGATTAGTCACAATCTTATTGAATGGCAAAGTAGGTTTGAGGGCTATTTCTTAGGTTATTCGGGTCTACACCAACTCCACAGCAGCTGCAAGGTGAGAAACCATCAAAACTGTTTTTAAAATGTTGTTAAGTGGTTATTGACACAAATTTCATTTCCTGCTCAGCCAAACAGTAGCATGTAAGGTGCTTCAAATCCTCTGTAACAGGCGGCTAGGGCATTGGTTTAATGTCACTTCTGAGGGACAACATCTCTGACAGTTTTTTACTCCTTTCACAGAGAGAGAATTACTAACATATTGCATTGGGCTAACTCTCACGACTTCAACATAAAGCCTTTTGGATCAGAATGTTACTAGTTGCGCCAAGCTGGCATATACAATGTTCCTACACAATATTGTGTGTGTTCAGGCACCATAGTGTACTGTTTCGATCCTGCCATATTCATCTTTATACATGATTTGGAGATGCCGGTGTTGGACTGGGGTGGACAAAGTTAAAAATCACACAACACCAGGTAATAGTCCAACAGGTTTAACTGGAAGCACACTAGCTTTGTGCTTCCATTTAAACCTGTTGGACTATAACCTGGTGTTCTGTGATTTTCATCTTTATACAGGTATACTGCTTCCTTTCAGCCTATGCCTGAAGGCAATGGCAACTTCTGTACAATGCAGCATGTTTTTTTTTGTAGCATTGTGAAAAGGAAATTCCAACCAATACGCACTAATCTACACATGGGACTTCTGATCCCTAATGGTCTAGTATGGGCTTGTGTCTAAAGGTTTTGTGATTTACTGAGAAGCAGTGATTCCTCCAAGTCAAAGAGGAAAGGATTTCTGATTCATATCAAAATAAGTGGCCACTCGTGGTTGAGATTTCAGTCAAACTCCACACACCTCAGGGTCTCTGTTCATTGTCTGCCATGCTGTATGCAGTGTATGAGATCATGTAGCTATCTACACTGTGATCTACTCTGTGTTTCCCTTGGGAGTAGCCATCTTGGACAATAATGATGCAATTGGAAAATATGCCTTGTTGATGGTGCAGTGGGTGATTCATCAACGTCTTGGTCAGGCTACACCAGGAATGTTATGAGCTGTTCTGTCTATTATATATACTGCTACTGTTACCTTCCAGATATATGTTCTGCAGAGTGTGCATGGCCTTGTGTGGATGAGGATAGCCACCTCTGGTCTAATTAGAAGAGTCTGTTGTTGTAAATAAGATATGGTTTATAGCATCTCTGTAGCAATTTACATATTACAAGCATTTGGTGAACATTATTACTGAGATCTTTTGGACACCCAGGTCTGAGGTGAGACTCCTTGAAGAGCCCTAGTTATATTTCCCATCATCCTAAGGACATCATCGCAGTGGGTGGAGCTTTTGGCACTCAATCAGTATTAAGCCTTTCAGACCCATAAAGAACAGCGGTTACCTGGGAAGAATATATTAGTCTTGGAGGGAACAAGGCATAGATTTACAAGAATAACAGCTTGACTCTGAGGGTCACGCTGCGAGGAGACGTTAAATAGACTAGGGTTATACTCCCTAGAATGTTGAAGCTTAAGGACCAATTTGATTGAAGTTTAAGAAATGGTTAGGTGATGGCGTAATTTTGTCACTGCACAAATAATCCAGAGACCCAAGTAGTGTTCACAGTAGATGGTAGAATTTGATTTCACTAAAAATCTGGAATGAAATGTCTAATAATGACCATGAAACATTGCTGATTGTGAAAATCCATCTGGCTCACTAATGTCCTTTAGAGAAGGATATCTGCCACCCTTACTTGGTCTGCCCTACATGTGACTCCAGACTCATAGTAATGTATTTGAATCTTAACTGCCCTCTGAAATGGCTGAGTAAGACTCTCAGTTCAAGGACAGTCAGGAGGATAACCAATGCTGGCCTAGCATCCCACATCCCATGAATAAAAAAAAGGAACAAGTTGTGAGAAATGTTTCTGCTCAGTTGGGAGTGCAGGACTAGAGGATATAATCTAAAAATTAGAGCCAAACCAGATGTAGGTTTGTTCACTGAGCTGGAAGGTTTGTTTTCAGATAGTTCGTCACTATACTAGGTAACATCATCAGTGAGCCTCCAGTGAAGCACTGGTGATATGGCCTGCTTTTTATTTATGCGTTTATGGTTCCTTGGGTTGGTGATGTTATTTCCTGTGGTGATGTCATTTCCTGTTCTTTTTCTCAGGGGGTGGTAAATGGGATTCAAGTCTATGTGTTTAGATTAGATTAGATTACATTACAGTGTGGAAACAGGCCCTTCGGCCCAACACGTCCACACCGACCCGCCGAAGCGAAACCCACCCATACCCCTACATTTACTCCTTAACTAACACTACGGGTAATTTAGTATGGCCAATTCACCTGACCATGCACATCTTTGGACTGTGGGAGGAAACCGGAGCACCCGGAGGAAACCCACGCAGACACGGGGAGAACGTGCAAACTCCACACAGTCAGTCGCCTGAGGCGGGAATTGAACTCGGGCCTCTGGCGCTGTGAGGCAGCAGTGCTAACCACTGTGCCACCGTGCCGCCCACCGTGTTTGTTGATAGAGTTCTGGTTGGAGTGCCATGCTTCAAGGAATTCTCACGCGAGTCTCTGTTTGGCTTATCCTAGGATGGATGTGTTGTCCCTGTCGAAGTGGTGTCCTTCCTCATCTGTATGTAAGGATACTAGTGAGAGTGGGTTATGTCTTTTTGTAGCTAGTTGATGTTCTTGTATCCTGGTGGCTAGTTTTCTGCCTGTTTGTCCAATGTAGTGTTTGTTACAGTTCTTGCAAGGTATTTTGTAAATGACATTAGTTTTGCTTGTTGTCTGTATAGGGTCTTCCAAGTTCATTAGCTGCTGTTTTAGTGCGTTGGTGGGTTTATGGGCTACCATGATGCCAAGGGGTCTGAGTAGTCTGGCAGTTATTTCCGAGATATCTTTGATGTAAGGGAGGGTGGCTATGGTTTCTGGATGCATTTTATCTGCTTGTTTGGGTTTGTTGCTGAAAAGTCGGCAGACTGTGTTCAGAGCCAAAATTTGTTATGAGATAAATTGGAAAAACACTTCTTCAAACAAAGGCTGGTAGAAGATTGGAACTCATCCATAAATGTCAATAGAAACTTTATCAATTGCTAATTTCAATCTGAAATTGATAGATGTTTGATGTCCAAAGATATCAAAGGATGTGGAGCAAAGGTATGGAAGTAGGGTGCAGATCAGACATGATCTCATTGACTGGTGGAGGGACAGGCTGAAGGGGCTAAGTGGCCTTCAGCTGTTCGTATGGGTGAAAGTGACACTGGTTCAAGGGCAAGGACAATTTCTCCACTCATTTACTTGTTACTTGGAGCAGAATAAAGGTTTGATCTCTGCACAGACTGTGGTATTAAATGGACGTCTGCTTCATCATCTTACCTCATGCACGTGGAGTGATTACCCTCAAACTGTAAGAAACCAATTCTCTGTCTCTAATGGAGAGAGATGCCTATGGTCCTTTATGGACCATGGCTCCTTCTATTACATTCCGTGTTATCTTAGGCTTGCTGCAGACATTTGTAGCACAAATGTGGACCCAACACATTTCCTCAACTTAATGTATTGCTTTCTCAAAAGTGATCTATGCCTGTGATTGGCTTTTTAAATGGGTGATGGAAGCTTCAAACGGCCTTACACAGATTAATCTCTTATTCAATATCAAGTCTGCCATGTGTATGTGGCAAAACATTGCCTAAGTATAAAATTGGCCTATTTGTCAATGTAGAATTCAAGAGTAATTAGTAGGGTATTGATCAGGACTAAATGATAAAATCCCTGCAGGCTCAGTATGAGCCAGTTGGCTGTTTTGTCTTCTAGTCAAAGTTAAAAACCAAGTACAAAGTTAGGCTGCGCTAAGCAAACCAGGGCAATGCACTGAACCTCTCTTCCATTTCTTTGTTTCCTCTAGACTGGACTTTACCAATGCCCTCCTGGCTGGCTTCTAACCTACACCCTCCTCACAGCTGAGCTCCTCCAAAACATTGCGAGCCACCATCCAGGGCAATCAGGCCAGGTGGCTGATAGCCCATCCACCACCTTAAACATTCACTCTCTCCACCACAGGAGGACTACAGTAACCCGTTGCAACCTCGTCGTTTATACCAACTGAGGCATTTTATTTGCTAACAGGGTTTATGCCAACTGAGGTATTTCAGATGCCAACTGAGTTTATACCAACTGAGGCATTTTAGATGCCAAAGGGGATTGACAAAGTAAACGTAGAGTGGATGTCTCCCCTTTGGCATCTAAAATGCCTCAGTTGCTTCTCTCAAAAGGTTGTGGAACTTACTTCCCCAGAGCGTAGTGGTTGCTGGAAAACTGAATAAATTTAAGGAGGTGAGGTACAGTCTGTTTAATTCGTAAGGGGTTAAAGGTTACAGAGAGTGGACAAGGAAGTGGAGTTGAGGCAGGAGTCAATGTGGAACATTTGAGCCATGGGTGCCACCAAGACCAGGCACCACGGGGTTGATTTGGCAGATGGCATTGACCACACAGAGTCAAACAGTGTGGTGCTGGAAAAGCACAGCCAGTCAGGCAGCAGCTGATGAGCAGGAGAGTCAATGTGTCGAGCATAAGCTCTTTCCCCACATTCTTTATGAAGGGCTTATGCCCGAAACATCGATTCTCCTGCTCCTTGGATGCTGCCTGACCTGTTGTGCTTTTCCAGCACCACACTTTTTGACTCTGTTCTCCAGCATCTGCAGTTCTCACTTTCTCCTAAATAAACACACAGTGTCAATTGTTAGGGCATCCTCTAGCCTGCTCCTCTGCCATCTTTAATTCTGGTCTTACCAGCAGGCTGATCCCTCTCCTCCACCATCTGCCTGAAACCATCCGTGTGGAGGCGTGGATTGGTGAGCAGAGGCTCCCTGTTGGCAGCCACTACTCTTGATGGAGGAGACATTTGCTGATCCTTAAATATCCCAACTCTTCCCCGATTAGTATCAACTGCTCTTAATCTCAACTAGAGCCTAACTCAACTGACACAGCATTAGCCCCAGTGGTGCCTGCACTCCATGAATGAATACAAAAATGTACTAGAGGAGTGTAGGCTCAGATGTAGTGTTTAAACCATCACACTAGCACACTATGAAGCCTAGAAGCTACAAAACATGGTACTCGAGGCTTTTGTGTTAAGGTTAGCAACTCTTGTGAGGTTAATGTTTATTCATTTCTTCATATGACCTCCATCGTAAACCATCCTGCCCCAACATTACCACAATTGGTCTGTTTTTATTCACTCACAGGATGTGAATGTTGCTGGCTGGGCCATCAGTTTTTGCCCATTCCCAGTCGCCCTTGATAAAGTGGTGGGGAGCTTCCTTCTTGAACTGCTGCAAAACCACCTCCTGTAGGTAGACCCATAATTCCCTGAGGGAGGGAGTCCCAGGACTTTGACCCAGCAACCCTGAAAGAATGGCGATAAATGTCCGAGTCAGGATGATGAGTGGCTTGGAAGGGAACTTGCACATCGTGTTGTTCCTATGTATCTGTTGCCTTGCCTTCTGGATGCAAGTGGTCATGGGCTTGGAAGGGTCTTTGGTGAATTTCTGCAATGCATCTTGCAGCTAATACACACTGTGGCAGAGTGTCAGTGGTAGAGAGAATGGATGCTTGTGGATGTGGTGACAAACAACAGGCTGCTTTGTCCTGGATAGTGTCAAGCTTATTTAGTGAAGCTGCCCCCATCCAGGCAAGTGGGGAGTATTCAATCACACTCCTGACTTGTGTCTTGTAGATGGTGGAGAGGCTTTGGAGAGTCAGGAGATGAGTTACTTGCTGCAGTATTCCTAGCCTCTGACCTGCTTTTGTAGCCATTGTGTTTGTGTGGTGAGCCCATTTGAATTTCTGATCAATGGTAACCTGTAGGCTGTTGATAGTGGGGGTTTCAATGATGGTAACACCAGCGGCAGTGGTTAGATTGTCTCTTATTGGAGATGGCCATTGCCTTGCATTAGTGTGGTGCGAATGTTACTTGCCAATTGTCAGTCCAAGCCTGGTTATTGTCCAGATCTTGTTGCATTTGAACATGAACTGCTTCAGTAAATGAGCATGCTGCTCATATTCAATATTGTCCTAGCAAATATACTGGAAAGGCCACCAAATTATTACCTAATTGAATGAGTCTTGACTGTTAATAATACACAACCATTTTCCCTCCATTTCCAATACCTTTAAGACTAAAACATTAAAATGTTCAAAGAAATAATAAAAGTCCATTTTTTTTTAGTGCCCATGATGAGTTTACTCCTGGGTTTTTTTCACAGGAGATTAACTTCCAATTCTAGGACAATTCTCAAGACTTGTCAACAGTGGATCAGTGGTTAGCACTACTGCCACACAGCACCAGAGACCTGGGTTCAAATCCAGCCTCACACGACTCAAGGAGTTTGCACATTCTCCCCTTGCCTGCGTGGGTTTCCTCCAGGTGCTCCAGTTTCCTCCCACAATCCAAAGATATGCAGTTTAGGTGATTTGGTCATGCTAAATTGCCCATAATGTTCAGGGATGTGTGGGCTAGGTACATTAGTCAGGGGCAAATATAGGGAATGGGAATGGATTTGGCTAGGTTATTCTTCGGCGAGTCGGTGTGGACTTGTTGGGCCGAAAGGCCTGTTTCCACATTGTAGGGATTCTAATGCTCACCCCAGCTGCATAGAAAAAATCTAAAGTGTTATAAAAAATGAACACAACCAATTGCTGTAGTTTCGGCTTTAATGCAACATTGCCTCTGAGAACTGTTCTAATCAACGGTGTGACTTAACATACAGCCATTGTAAAAGAAGGTGCCTTGCTCAAACGGCATTGCTCCTAATGAAGCTGTCAAAGTAGTTGTGAAGGAATGAGTTACCTCAGTACACCGTCAATTACAGGGAAGGTAATGGACATTTGGCAGTGAAATAGCAGGCAGTAATTCAATCAGTAGGAGGAAGAAAAAACTGGTGGTGCTGGTAATCTGAAATAAAATCAGACAATCCTACAAACACACAGAATCTAAAGAAGGAACAAGAGATTGTAGCTCACTGGACTCAAAATGTTAACACTGTTTTCTCTGCACAGATGCTGCCAGACCTGCTGAGTTTCTCCAACAGGTTCTACTTTTGTTTGTTTCAGTTGGGGTGCGTACTTGACACTGAGTTGATAGGTTCTCTCCTCCTTTAAGATGTTCCTTCAAACCTACAGCTTTGACCAAACATTTGGCACCTGACTTCATGTCTCCCTCTTTGTTGCAGTGTTAGCTTTTGGCTGATTATATTGCTATCAAATGCCTAGCTAGGATTTACTGCACCAAAGGAACTATATAAATGCACAGAGAATGCTGGAGAAACTCAGCGGATCTGCCAGTAGAGAGAAACAGAGTTGATGTTTCTAATTTGATCAAATTTGATTGATATAGTTTCTTAACTATACAATTGCAAGTTGTTGCCGTGACTCCTCTCTGGATATAAGCCCATGGTCTAGACTAACAGTTCATTGCAGTGCTGACAGGCAGCTACATTGCTTGAGGTGCTTTTGTTTTTGGATGACATGTTAAATTGAGGCCTTTCAAACGGATGTAAGAGATTTGAAAAAGGACAGCTAGTGTCTTGGCCAACAACCTTCTCACAGCCAAAACAGCCAATAAACAGATGGTCTAAAAGTTAGGGAGACGTGGGGTTTGCAAGCAAATATACGGCAGTGGTTCCTAGCACTGATAGCCTTCGATGTAGGGATGTCCCCAGCCCTGAGGTGAGAAGCAGCCTCCAGGGTAGCAGCCACTGGAACGTTGCTTGGTCACACACATCGCCTCCTCTACCTCCTACTCCAATTCCAGGGTAGCAGCCATTGGCATGTTGCATAGTGGCAGACCTCTCCCCCATTCCCCCCCCCCCCCCCACCTCCCCTACTCCACAGCTCTGAGCGACTACTTTGGGGACTCAGTGCACATTGGGGTATGAAAGTCGGCCAAGGGCCTTCCCAACCAGAACGTAACCCAGGTAGAGACAGGAAGGTGACTGTGTTTGGGTACACCATCATCCCACTCAATTAAATGCCATTCCGATCTTGGGCTTGCCATCCCATGGAGCTGAAGATGGCCTCATTGTCACCAGGCTGATGTTTTCCAGCAGGCTCAATGTGGGTTGAGCTGAGTGAGTAATCGTTCTACTGCACAGAGTAGAAGGGTCCTTACTGTTGCACCATTCCTGAGAATGCCAGAATGTTTATAATGCAGAAGGAGGCCACTCAGCCCATCGTGTCAGTCCTGGCTCTTTCAAGAGCAATGCAGCTAGTTCCACTTCCCCTGACTTTCCTGGTAGTCTTTTAAGTATTTTCTCCAGATATTTAAATAACAAACTCTTGAAAGTCACAGTTAAAACTGCATCTGCTACACTTTCTGACAGTTTATTCCAGATGTCAACTACCCCTTGCACTCTCCTCCTGGACTTGCTGGTGCCCATTACACTGAGGTTCCACAGATACCATTACAGACTACCTGTGTCAAACCCCCATTCTCCACTTGTGATTGTGAAAGGATGGGCACCAGAGCACTAGACAGCATCAAAACCGAATCATCCTGCACTGACCAACCCCCAAAGCGCCCCTCAACTCCCAAACCTTCAAAGGAGGAACGATAATGTAGCCAATGTCATGGAGACACTGGCTGATTTATCCTCCACCCTGGTTTCAAGCAAGTATGTGTAGTACTCAACAGGGGACTTGATACCTTCCTGTCCTCTGGTCCTGCTGTATTTGTGAAATAGGTTTTGTTAACAGAGTTCCTCTCTGTAAGGATCAAGTTTAGGCAGAAGCATATGAGAAGCAGACTTGCAGGAGTACTAACAGGGATGGAACTCCCACTGGACTGCCTGCTCCATGGGGAAATCAATGTTCAGTAAGTCTCTGATCAAGTCTGGTCTTGCTGGCTTAATCAGTTCTCTGTTGTCCAGATCTGCATTACACAGAAGAATCCTGTTTTCATACCCCTAGGTAACCACACGTTGATGTGAATGATTAGCTTTGCAAATGCTAGAGAAACTTTAAATGTTCCTTGCATTCATTACCACCAGTAAATTCAACTGTAGCCTCCTCTTAGTGTTCGCTAAATTCAGTCTCAAGTCAAAGTTGCCCCTCACACTCATGTAAGATTTCCATGTCAAGTACCATGGCAGTATAAAGAAGGATATACATTTATATAGCACCATGTTTAACCCCAGGATGGGCTAAAGCGCATCCTAATTAATTACGTACTTTGGAAGCTTTCACTCTTGTAATGTAGAAAACACAGCAATTACTTTGCCAGCAGCTTTGTGATAATGACTAAATAATTTGCCTTGGTAAACTTAGGGCCTGTTTCGTATAATTGCCTAGTCCGTCTTAAATAGAATGGATCATTTTGTACTGACTCTAGAAGATGTTAAGGTCCTTCTGGCTAGATGAAGCCTGATTGGCTTAGTTTCTCATTGTCATTGTATAATTATTCCAGAAAGTCTATAGATTGGGTCATCAATTTCGAATTGTAATGAAATCCTAAACTAATATTCTAGCATGCGGGGAGGATTTTTTGCCCGTTCAAAGATTTTTTTTTTGTTTTTTTTTCAAGAACTCTACAAAATATGCAACAAAAATAGAACTTGCTGCAGAAACTCAACAGAAGTCTGGCAGCATCTGTGGGGAGAAAGTGGAGTTAACGTTTTGAGTCCAGAGAGCCTTCTTCATGAACTTTCCAAATGCAAGTCTAACTATGAAGAAGTTAGGATAAAGACGTCAAAACCTTTTTAGCCACAGGTGCAAGTTGCCAATTGAGTATGTTGACAAGAGACAGTACAAATGGGTTGAATGGATAGGTATATACAGTCTTAAGAGAATATAATGAAGGATATAATGGGGTGTAGAAAGAACATTGATGTTCTTGGATGGTCTAATGGCTTGTTTCTGTTTGCAGACATTCTTGTATGTAACGCCATCAATTTTCAACTTCCAAGTCAAAAATATTTAGCTTGTTTATACCTTGCAAGTTTACTGGTTCCATATCTAAATCTATTTGTTTCTATTCCATCAGCTAAATTAATTAAAATGTCAAATGCTGTACTTGGAGTTGTGCGGCAATGAACAGGAAAGAAAACAGACCTGCTCACTAAACATTCCTTAAAAAATTCTCGCCAATTCATAACCTATTATGGCTCATCCCTGCGTGAAGGGTGGTACTATTTACTTGCTAGATTGGTGTAAAATATCCCAGCTAAACGAGTAATTGTTAACAATGGGATTCTGCCTGAAGGCAGATCACAGACTTGATGCAATACGAGAGGCTGAAATGGATACAATGTAATTCAAGGTAGGAAAACACCCACTGACATTTCTAATTGCTGAGCTCACTACAGCTGTCACCTGGTAATAAAGTCTAATGTTTTGCTTTAAAAGCTCATTATGAAGCTGGATGCATGTCCTCTGCCAACAAGGGCTGGAAAATGCCAGCTCTCATGTAACCAATTCTGCCAACCATTTACTCTGACTTTGTGTACATCCAAATGACCTCCATTCTTCGCTCTGCCATGGGACAAAGAATTATTTTTACGCAACCTGCATTGACACATCTCTCTGGTAGGTGAGACTTGAACATGGACCTTTCAGTCCAGAGACAGGAGGAATACCACAGTGCCTCCATACTTTTTTTGCATAATCAACCTGTTTGGATATATTATTATTTCCTTAAAAGATTAAGGGGCTGAGACAGGATTTATTGTCCATCTCTATTTGCTCTTGAGGAGGTGGTGGTGAGCTGCTTCAATCCATGTTGCATTGGGACAAAGACTGTACTGAAAAGGAGGGAGTTATATAATTTTGATCCATTTTCAGGCATGTTCTGACACACTTCCAGGACAGGTGGGACTAGAATGCAGACATTCTGAGCTAGAAACAGGATTAGAGAATCTAATCTCCAGGACACCTGCACCAATCAACTACACCGCCCTGTGGCCCAACATTTCAACTCCCCCTCCCACTCTGCCGAGGACATGGAGGTCCTGGGCCTCCTTCACCGCCGCTCCCACACCACCAGATGCCTGGAGGAAGAACGCCTCATCTTCCGCCTCGGAACACTTCAAACCCAGGGCATCAATGTGGACTTCAACAGTTTCCTCATTTCCCCTTCCCCCACCTCACCCCTGCTCCAAACTTCCAGCTCAGCCCTTGACTTGTCCTACCCGCCAATCTTCCTCTCCACCTATCCACTCCCCCCTCCCCCCTGACCTATCACCTTCATCCCATCCCCCACTCACCTATTGTACTCTATGTTACTTTCTCCCCACCCCCACCCTCCTCTCACTTATCTCTCCACCTTTCAGGCTCTCTGCCTGTATTCCTGATGAAGGGCTTTTGCCCGAAATGTTGATTTTACTGCTCCTTGGATGCTGCCTGAACTGCTGTGCTCTTCCAGCACCA
Organism: Chiloscyllium plagiosum; assembly: GCF_037043375.1. Classification (NCBI taxonomy): domain Eukaryota; kingdom Metazoa; phylum Chordata; class Chondrichthyes; order Orectolobiformes; family Hemiscylliidae; genus Chiloscyllium; species Chiloscyllium plagiosum. The sequence goes on from NW_028270169.1 coordinate 16,939,747, forward strand.
CTAATCCAGAATCTGGTTTCCAGCATCTGCAGTCATTGTTTTTACCTTAGAGAATCTAACCATTAACTCTTGACATTCAATGCTTACGGAACCAGTGAATTCCCTCCATCAACAACATGGGTTAATGGTGTTTACCATTGACCAGAAACCAAACGGGATTATCCATATAAGTACAATGGCTACAAGAGCAGGTCAGAGGCTCAGAATCCTGCCGCAAGTAATTCACATCGTGACTTTCCAAAGCCTATCCACCAACTACAAGACACAAGTCAGGAGTGTGATGGGATACTCCCCACTTGTCTGGATGAGTGTGGCTCTAACAACAGTCAAGAAACTTGACACCATCCAGGACAAAGCAGCCCGCTTGACTGGCAACATATCCAAAAACATCCACTTCCTCCACTACCGACACTCAGTACCTGCGTTGTGTACTATCTACAAGATACACTGCAGAAATTCACCAAGACTCCTGAAATAGTATCTTCCCACCCAAAGCCACTACCATTTAGAAGGACAAGGGCAGCAGGTACATAAGAACACCACCACCTGCAAGTTCCCCTCCAAGCCACTCGCCATCCTGACTTGGAAATATATCACTGTTCCTTCACTGTCGTTGCGTCAGGACCCTGGAATTCTCTTCCTAACAGCATTGTGGGTCAACCTGTAGCACATGGATTGCAGCAGTTCAAGGAGGCAGCTCACCCCCATCTTCTTAAGGGCAAGTGGGGATAGGCAATAAATGCTGGCCCAGCCAGCAATGCCCACATCTCATGAATGAATTTAAACTACTAAACAACAAGAGCTCCCCAATTCTCTCCTGGTGTTTGTACATGCATCAATAGTTAACTGAAATGATTCTATTTGATCAACAGAAGCTTAATTCATAGCACGATGTTCTGTCAGTGCAGTTGAGTTGATGCATTCTTTAGAGACAAGATTAAAAGGAGCCTGCATATCAGTGCAGAGTCAGGCTGCTGACATCTCCTTCGGAGAATGGTGCTCAGAATGGGTTGTCTCATTCTAAGCATGAGAAAAACTGGCATTTCTGTGTTTGCTTTCTTAGGATGATCCAATGACTTACTTTTCAACTGTCAATGTTAACGTATAGTAAAATAAATGTGACAGCTAGCAGACAGCAAGAATTGAGAGGAGTACAGAAGGGAATAGCTTTCATTTTTTTTAATCTTTCAAGCATGTGAGGATGAGTTGTGAAAGACTAGCCCTTTTTCACCGAAGGGGAACGGGTCAAAGATCACGAGTGCAGGCCTGTCAGCCTCATGACTGTGGTAGGGAAACAGCTATCATCCAGAAGACAATTAATCTTCAGTATTACAGATTTCACAGAACACTGTCATATAAGGGGTTAATGGTTATTATGCCAATTGTTGGAGTCAAGCAAAAAATGATGTTAGATGTAGCTGGAGCCTGACTAGAGCAACATTTTGATGAAGTCCTATAATTGCTTTCCTTGCAAATAATGTAAATATTCATTTTTAACAGTGTGACTTCAAGATCTCTTCCATTAAAGACATGCCAAACAGAAACGAACAAACATGGGGACACATTACAGGCAATATGCCTCACCTTTGCACTGTGTGTCTCCTTGTTTCTCCATAACTTGAACAGGGCACAGGTGTGGAATACTCCATAAAGCTCTAAACTCTTCTCTGACAATATCCTACTGCTTGAACGATGTGATTCATTTGACTTTTAATTAACTGGGTTTCATTCGGATTCTCATGCACCATGTTAAATATCAGAAATACATCCCAGGCCACAGAGTATTTTGTAACTGCCCAAGACATAATTTACATAAATATTCCTTTTTTTAATTGTAGGACACTGGGTGCATGCATGGTAAAGGACTGATGGTGCTATCTATAGAGCAGACAGTCCCATCCTCCCAGCTGGACAGCATAGAGATAGAAAAAACAAAGGCAGTTAAGCAACAAGAAAAACAAAAGATTAAACATGTTACCCCGGGGACATAGCTTTGTTCCTGAAATCCTTTTGTTCTGAAAATGATATTGATAAATATATTTACACCCAAGAAAATCACTTTGAAGAAAAGTAGCCATGAAATTTCTGTCGGTGCTAATTTTAATAAGGTTGTGGATTCTATAGATAAATGATTGAGAAACACACCTACTTATTCATTTCTGGAATATGTGAGCTACTTCCATTTCTCCAAAAATGGATTAACCCACTTGAAAGGCAAGTGAGTAATAGGATTTTTTTTTTTGCTTACTGAGGGATTTTAAAGCCAATAATCAAAATGATGTGTCACTTAACTTACCGCTGCACAGACTAATCAGAGAGTATTTTACTCCAGCCAACGTTTGGGCTTACTGTGCTAAATGATTAGAAAGATTACAAATGGTCAAACTGCGAGTATTTACCAGGGGTGAAGATAGGTTTATTCTTGGCAGTTTCCTTAAATGTTACTTTTACTTGGCCTTCCTAGGCTTGAATTCCAGCTCTGTTCCTTCAAGGATGTAGCTGTCAGTTCATAGAATCCCTACATTGTGGAAGCAGGCTGTTCAGCCCATCACGTCCACACCCAGCCCTCTGAAGAGCATCCTACCCTCACCCCCATGGTTAATCTACCTAGCCTACACATCCCTGGACACAGCAGGCAATTCAGCACATCCAATCAACCCAACCTAGGCATCTTTGGATTGTGAGAGGAAACCCACACAGACACGGGGACAGTGTGCAAACGCCACACAGACAGTCACTCAACAGTGGAAATGAACCCTGGTCCCTGATGCTGTGAGGCAGCAGTACTAACCATTGAGCCACTGTGCCACTCCTGCCACAGGGACCAGGCTTCGAAGCTTTGGAACCAAGCAGTTTTCCCACTGGGCCTGGTCTTCCGGCAGTGCAGTCATTCTGCCTTTCTTTGACAACCATCGTACCTCCTCTGGATTTTCTTCATGTATCTTCTTGTTTTAAAAAAGGATGCTTTGCAATATTATGCTCTCAATTCATTTCTTCATTGACCTCATTTCAAAGGAAAAAGTTCATAAATGCATGACAGGAAACTGAACCATTTCAACAAAGCTTGTGACAAAAGCATTGGGAAATAGAAATATTTTCTGGCAGAGGTCACTGTTATAATGAGCAACCTTATATCAACAGTAAAAGGGAAATAAAGCTGTGACGGTTTCTATTCTTTATTCCATTTGTCCACTGCTCACAGCTGGAAAGTACATGGACAAGAACACTGAATGATGAAGTGCCAATCTATGATAACTATTGAGGTGGGAAAAGTAAACTGGAAGAATAATACTTGATAATTCACCTGGGGAGTTTACATACCAATGGCTCATCAACCAACCCGAGCTTCCGGTTACCATCCATTTTAATCACCCCTCCCAGTCCCCTGGCGACATGTCCATCCTTGGCCTCCTCCACTGTCAGAGTGAGGCCAAATGTAAATTGGAGGAATAACACCTGACATTTTGCCTGGGAAACATACAGTCCAATGGCCTCAATATTGACTTCACTAGCTTCAAACTCCCTCCATCCCCAGCCATATCCCATGTCTTGTCCCCCCATCCCTCCTCCTTGCCTGACCTGTTCTAACCTGTCCATCCTCCTACTTCTGGATTAGTGGTGCTGGAAGAGCACAGCAGTTCAGGCAGCATCCAAGGAGCAGCGAAATCGACATTTCGGGCAAAAGCCCTTCATCAGGAATAAAGGCAGTGAGCCTGAAGCGTGGAGAGATAAGCTAGAGGAGGGTGGGGGTGGGGAGAAAGTAGCATAGAGTACAATGGGTGAGTGGGGGAGGGGATGAAGGTGATAGGTCAGGGAGGAGAGGGTGGAGTGGATAGGTGGAAAAGGAGATAGGCAGGTAGGACAAGTCTGGACAGTGCTGAGCTGGAAGTTTGGAACTAGGGTGAGGTGGGGGAAGGGGAAATGAGGAAACTGTTGAAGTCCACATTGATGCCCTGGGGTTGAAGTGTTCCGAGGCGGAAGATGAGGCGTTCTTCCTCCAGGCGTCTGGTGGTGAGGGAGCTGTGATGAAGGAGGCCCAGGACCTCCATGTTCTCGGCAGAGTGGGAGGAGGAGTTGAAATGTTGGGCCACAGGGCGGTGTGGTTGATTGGTGCAGGTGTCCTGGAGATGTTCCTTAAAGCGCTCTGCTAGGAGGCGCCAAATCTCCCCAATGTAGAGGAGACCGCATCGAGAGCAACGGATACAATAAATGATATTAGTGAATGTGCAAGTAAAACTTTGATGGATGTGGAAGGCTCCTTTAGGGCCTTGGATAGAGGTGAGGGAGGAGGTGTGGGCGCAGGTTTTACAGTTCCTGCGGTGGCAGGGGAAAGTGCCAGGATGGGAGGGTGGGTTGTAGGGGGGCGTGGACCTGACCAGGTAATCACGGAGAGAACGGTCTTTGCGGAAGGCGGAAAGGGGTGGGGAGGGAAATATATCCCTGGTGGTGGGGTCTTTTTGGAGGTGGCGGAAATGTCAGCGGATGATTTGGTTTATGCGAAGGTTGGTAGGGTGGAAGGTGAGCACCAGGGGCGTTCTGTCCTTGTTACGGTTGGAGGGGTGGGGTCTGAGGGCGGAGGTGCGGGATGTGGACGAGATGCATTGGAGGGCATCTTTAACCATATGGGAAGGGAAATTGCGGTCTCTAAAGAAGGAGGCCATCTGGTGTGTTCTGTGGTGGAACTGGTCCTCCTGGGAGCAGATCCGGCGGAGGCGGAGGAATTGGGAATACGGGATGGCATTATTGCAAGAGGTAGGGTGGGAAGATGTGTAATCCAGCTAGCTGTGGGAGTCGGTGGGTTTGTAAAAAAAATCAGTGTCAAGTTGGTCATCATTAATGGAGATGGAGAGGACCAGGAAGGGGAGGGAGGTGTCAGAGATGGTCCAGGTAAATTTAAGGTCAGGGTGGAATGTGTTGGTGAAGTTGATGAATTGCTCAACCTCCTCTCAGGAGCATGAGATGGCGCCAATGCAGTCATCAATGTAGCGGAGGAAGAGGTGGGGAGTGGTGCCGGTGTAATTACGGAAGATCAACTGCTCTATGTAGCCAACAAAGAGACAGGCATAGCTGGGGCCCATGGATACCCCTTTGGTGTGGAGGAAGTGGGAGGATTCAAAGGAGAAACCTTCCCACTGACCAATCACAGTAACCCCCTACCTGCATCCACCTATCACCATTCCACCTTCCCTTCCCAGCCCCAACCCCCTCCCTCTATTTTGTTCTGGGCTCCCTTCCCCCAGTCCTGACGAAAGGTTTCAGCCCAAAACGTTGACTTTCCTGCTCCTTGGATGCTGTCTGATCCGCTGTGCTTTTCTAGTTACACATCTATTGATTCTAGCTTCCAGCATCTGCGGTCCTTACTGTCTCCAAGGTGGGAAATCTTACTGACCTTCACTGTGGGACTTCTAACATCAGACTGGAGCCTGCACCGTAGGTAAAAACAAGGACTGCAGATGCTGGAAACCAGATTCTGGATCAGTGGTGCTGGAAGAGCACAGCAATTCAGGCAGCATCCGAGGACAGGCAAAATCGACGTTTCGGGCAAAAGCCCTTCATCAGGAATAAAGGCAGAGCTTCAGGCTCTCTGCCTTTATTCCTGATGAAGGGCTTTTGCCCGAAACGTCGATTTTGCCTGTCCTCGGATGCTGCCTGAATTGCTGTGCTCTTCCAGCACCAGTGATCCTGGAGCCTGCACCAACCCACTGAACTATTTGTGCCTCCAAGCTGAAATATTACTGACAGATTTCTGCCAATTCTGACTGTTTCAGGGGTCCCTTCCTACAAAGGCCATATTTCTGACCATAAAGACACCAGGAAGTACATGGTAAGTGAGTACAGGAAATATTTCCGCGACAATTCTGCTGTCAGGCATCTGTTGCGAGCAGTCTCGCCTCAGAGTCATAAGCTTCTGGGTTGAACTTCCAATCCAAATTTGAGCACAAGATTCTAAGCTGATCTTCCCCTGCTGCCTTTCAGATAAGATTTTAAACTGAGTCCTGTCAGCAGGATCAGGTGTCCAGTGACCAGGGAGCGGGATAGAAATCACAAGCTTGGCTTGTGATCCCGTCTGATCCAAATGGCCTCACCTCTGAAACAGGCACAGCGACCCCAGCCACCAACAAGAGAGTAGGGGACCTCACTTTGATCCCAGGCACTATTTTGATGAAGACTAAGTGAGTAATTATAGAATCCCTATAGTGAGGAAGTAGGCCATTTGGACAATCCTCCGAAGAGCATTCCATCTCATCCTCATAATCCCACATTTCTCATGACTAACCCACCTAGCCTGCACATCCCTGGACATTATGGACAATGTAGAATCCACCTAATCTGGACTCTGGGAGGAAACCCATGCAGACATAGGGAGAATGTGCAAACTCCACACAGATAGTCACCCAATGGTGGAATGGAACCCTGGTCCTGGTCCTGGTCTGTGAGGCAGCAGTGCTAACCACTGAGCCACCGTGCTCAGTGCTCAGTGTCCTGGCTAATATTTAACTGCCAACTATCATCACTAAAGCAGATTATCTGCCCATTATCACATTGCTTCATTCAAACAGGAAGTATGTTTCAAAAGTACTTCATTGTCTATAAAATACTTTGAGACGTCCAATGGTTGGTAAAAACGCAACATAAAGGTACATCTTTCTTCCACAACTAGTGGGCACACTGCTAGGGATGCCAGGCTCAGGAAAGACGTTCTAATTTATTTTGAACAATAATATTACACTGAAGATATCGGACAATTTTAAGTTCAATTTGAACCTAGGTTGCCACTTTCTCCCAGAGTAACAACTCTATTCCAGGTGATTTTAGGATAATTGGCAAAGGAAGCAGAAGTGAGAATAGAACAATTTGTTTTCTGGCAGTGAGTTGTTGTGACCTAGTAGGCATTGTCTCAAAGAGGTGGCAAAAGCAGATGCAATAGTGACTTTGCAAAACCAATTCTTTATATGTTTAAAAATGAAGGTAGTTCATGGTTATGGGGATATCAAAGAGCTTGCCCATTGGGTTAAGTGGCTTCTTAGTGAGCTGGATGTTTCTAACAAAGATTAGCATGGAATGCTGGGTCCGAGAGGTTCAAAGCACTTGTGAGTGGGGAAAAGGAATACAAATTCTGTTGCTCTGTCGTTTATCATTAAGGGCTAAATAGATGAAATGCTGGTTAATAATTCCACGGAGACTCTTCAGCTACCAGCTACCCCTGCCCATTTTCAGTTTGCAGCCTCTGCTTGGGCCTGTGTGAAGATCGATGACAGGAGGTGAATGTGTGATATTAAAATGCACAGGCAGTGCTGCAGTCACACTCCCTACTGGCAGCACTCATTGTCAAGCACTCGAGATGTGAGGTCCAATAACATGTTCTGCACAAGATTAATTGGGGCTAAATGAACAAGCAGAAAAAAAAATGATTGATTCAATGAGAAAACCCTCCAAACAGCATCGCTTTAGATATCTCAGCACTGACTGTATTACTTTGTTGAATAATGGAAGAAGGTGCTGCACCTTCTGATGTGTTAAGGGTCGCAATCAGGATTCTAAAAGAAATGTTTAGTCGCATTCGTAGGTTTTGAGGACGGAGACGACTTTTATATTGTGGCCACCAGCCTTCAATTAAATAGAAGTTAGTGTCCCTTGGGGAACTGCTCATGTAGGAGATGGCTATAAGAGAAGAATAATTTCCTCACGTCTTTAGAGTAAATAATACATCAAAATGGCAGATCAGAGATGAAATTATCATTTGAAATGTTCCGAAGTACAGACAAAGGCGATTAATAACATTATGCCTGTCAGCATGGGTGTTGTTTTGATTGATAGCTTAGGCAAGCTGAGCAATATTACACGTTTTGGAAATTAATGTACACATTTGGGGTCAATTTATTTCAAGCGCGTGCTGTAAATTATAGAACACAGTAATGTACTAGAATCTTTTAGCCTTCTCCATCATTGCTTAATTGCAACTTTCATGTATTACTTAAAGGTAAAATAACTTGCAAAAATAAATATTTTGGTGTTATTGAATTGTTACAATCTGAGCTGAGCTTATTACCCAACTGGTCAATTCTCAGACTGAAATTAGGCTTGATAGATCATATTTTGTTCTGTTTTTATTTAACATGGTGGTCTTTCACTGAAACACAAACACGCAAAGCTGCAGATTTGGTTTTAACAATGGTACAGAGCTTTTTGTACAATTGAAAAGAAGGTAGAAGAAACAAATAACAAAATTTGGAAGATTTCAAACCACAGTAAAAATATGATCCCATTGATCCTAACACCGTCACGTTATAGGACTCAAATACGAAAGAGAGTTCACGTCTCCATGATATCTATAGTTTAACTTAACTGATTCTTTCATTCCCTGGTCTTTACAATTTGGTAGCTCTTTCCCTGATTATTCAAACAACTGAGCTAAGACTTTCTCAGATTTGAATAACTCATTCAGACTTCTAACCAAACACCAGAACTTTCTAACTAAAATCTTTACACTGAGGTAACCTATTTGCTAACACTTCTAAACCAACTCTTTTCTTTAGGATAAACTGTTTCATACATTTAACATCAACCAGGTTGACCGACAAGCAAAAGCTTTGCAAGCAATCAATTTTTCCCCTCAACTAAAACAAAATTCCTAATCCCTGCGTGCAGAAAGAAACAGAAAGTGCTCCTCAATGTTCACTCTGCCTGCTTATAAAAACTCCCTCAATGCAAACAAATCCTCCATTAGCATCCCAGGAACTCTCTCTCTTAAACTGGTTTAAAAAAAATCATAGCTCCAAAAATACTGAGAAATTAATCATTAAATCCCCCTCACACATAGGCTAAACCCATGCCACTAGTTCAAAATCCAAATTCTAAAATAAATGAGATTCAAAGATATTTAAACTGCATAACTTATATCATAGACTCTTGTTTATTTTTGACTACACAAAATGTAATCATGATCACTATAGCAGCGATGGATCTGCTTGTGGTGTGCTAGCTATTTTCCAATGATCTGCCATCACCACACTCCTGTGTTACAGTAACAGTTGGATTGTATATTCATGACACATATACAGGTTAGAGAAATTCCATCACCAATGTCTCTTTTGCATCCTGTAGATTTAAATGAATAATAGTTTATCCTTTGAAACCAGCTCTTCAAGCATTCAGGAAAGCCCCCTGCAAATCAACATTCAGAGACCGGTCATTATATCCAGATACTGCAATAGGAGTCGGCCATTCAGCCCATCAAGCCATTCAATAGAATCATGGCTGCTTGAAGACTTCAATGCCTGTGATCCACCCTATCCTCATAACCCTATATGTCACTGGTAATCAGAAATCTATCAATCTCTACCTTAAGCATATTCAAAGACTGAGCTTCCACAGCCCTCCATCAGAGAGCATTTTTCCTGCCCTGTCCTATTTTCTCAACTCTCAAAATGGCCAACATATTCAGGAAGGAAGGACAAAGACAATGCTTTAGAGGATCTCTCATACTCTACTTGAAGGATGGTAGTTTTGACATGAATGACAAATGGGAGGGCTTTGTGACCAATCTTTCAAAATGAAGATCCTGTCTGTCAAGTTGCATCCCATTTTGAGTCACGGCATCTCTCTGATGAGGCAGAGCAGCAGTAGAGATGGAAAGGAAAGGAAGCATATCCTGTACTCAAGATCCCACCCTCTTGTGGGATGCCCTGCCCCATATGCCTGAGGAGGAGTGGATTGAGAAACAGCCTGTTCAGTCACATGAAGACTCACTGCAGAAATTCGCGAGCCCAAGCAGACATGATCTTCAAATCGAGGGACAAGTAACAAGTGGGGTAACTCAGGAAAGTGGATGTGAGGAATGTCGGATCAGCCATGATCGTATTGGATGGTGAAGCAGGCTCGAGGGGCTGAATGGCCTATTCCTGTTCCTACTTCTTATTGGTCTTATTGTCTTAAGTGATATGTAAGTACAATTCTTCTAACCGTCTTTGATATTTTAGCTTATTTCTTGACACATTCATCTTTACTGTTGACCCATTGCCAATGGTTGAGTGGTTCCAGATGGTACTGAACCATGAAAAATGAGATTTAAAAAAAACAAGTGGCATTTTTTGGCTTCTTGGCTGCTTTCCCTGAACCTGCTTGCTTTCTTTGATTTGAGTATTGTGCTATTAAGTGGGATTGGCTGTAACCAGGGTCAGATTTCCAGTATCCCACGGTGTATAAATGCAAACTGACAAACCCAACACTTGGTTACAGCAGTCCTGGTGTCAACGTCATTCTGTTGTGATATCTTTTAAATCCAGTTTATTTCACTATCATGTATAATCCTGGCAATTAAAGCTAAAAATTACTTTAATACATGAGCATGAGATGATTTTGTGTTATTTTAAAGAGTACAGGGACTGGCTTGACAAATGTTCTATGAGCAAGCATTCTTCTCAGAATATTGATACGCGGATCTTCCTGTACAATCTTCCGATAGCCCCTCTGAAATGCTGCTCATTATCCTGGGAAATCTGAAACGTGGCCATCTGTGGAACTTACTGGTGGAAATCGTGATTCCAAAGACCTATAAGAACCCCAATCAAAATATAGAAGACCAAGACAGGATGGGTACAAAGTGACCTGCTCACTTATAGGCAGCCTGAGGAACACGTTACTGATCACATGATGTTCCAAGGTTATGTATTCAGTCTGCTGCAGATTCTGTTCTGTACAATTATATTTCACCGCATGATATGGTACCAGATGGTGTGGAGGATTAGAGTTTATAGCATAACACCAGTCTTGTTTCACATAGAGCTGGGAAACCAGTCCACCAGATAAATTAAAGATGCCACTTTACAGGCCTATGGGAGCCCTGGGCCGTCAAATATTGATGACAGCTCTTTATAAGTTCCTGGTAATCTTTTCTGATCATCGGAATTTTTCTGGTGCTTAGGAATGCACGGTCTCATGATTCCTGAAACCACACAAATCCAGAATCCCGTCTCTCTCCACAGACTTAAGCCCCTTTGCTCCCTCCTGTTGAGATTAAGCACTCCACACATGGGAGCAAGCTGGCTAGGTGGGGGAGGCTGCCACAACTGTAAGACACCATCCTGTTGACCAGATGTGCCAGCTACTCACCCGAGCTTTGAAAAAAAACATATATCTCTGCTGTTCACTGAACCATAGGTTTATATTCCAAAAGATAATGGCCAAAGCAAGTCTTGGTATCCAGTGTAGTACAGTGCATGAGTTAAGAAGGGACATTTGCACGTGACAGCAATTTGCATTTTCAGAGCATTTCTTAACATAGCGAAAGGAACAAAGACACACCAGAGCAGCACACACAGCCACAGATCAGGGTGAGTGTCCAACAATTTGATCTAAGAGATTGGTTTTAAAGAGGGATGAGAAAGGGGAGGGGGGAGGGGTGGGGGGGGGGAAGAGGGTAAAGTTTTGGGAGGGAATTCTGGAGCTTAGGGCCAGGGCAGCTAAAGTCACAGCTCCCAATGGTGAGGTTAAAAAAAAATCTGGAATTGGAGGAGCCCAGATATGGCGAGGGTGTTAGGGCTGGAGGATGATACAAAGCTGAGCATTCATGACAAGTTGTGGGCCATCAGAAAAAGACACTTTCCACCATAAGCTCTGACTTCATGAGCTCAGATGATTAGTCACACAATCATTGAGCCACCAAAGTTAACAAAAAGGCTTAATCAAAGCCTTAATCTATATCAGGTTGTGCATAGCTATCATAACAAAGTAAACAAATTAATAGTGCATATTCAAGTAAATAAATATCCATTATAAATAAATGTCCACTACAGAGTTGTGGGTACAGAATGATAAGGATTGTGCGCTGAATATTAAGGGATATGTGACATTCAATCAGAATAGGAAGTTGGGTAAAGGGGGAAGAGTAGCAGTGTTAATCAGGAACGGCATTAATGCAATAGTTAGAGATGATTTCTATTCAGGAGATCAAGGTGGGGTGGGTGGAGGTGAGCAACAGGGGGGGAAAAGAACCATTGATAGGTCTGTAGGTCCCCTACCAGTAACCATAATGTAGGATGAAGTATACAAGAAGAAGTAATGGGTGCTTTTGATAAAGAGATTGCAATTAGCATGTGTGATTTTAATATACGCAAAGGCTAGTATATGAGATATGAGATTGCCTGGTTGCACAGTCCATTTCTGAGACAGTTTCTTAGAGCTAAAAGTTCTGCATCCAACAAGAAACAGGTTATATTAGACTTGTAAAGATTTAGGATGAATTAATGACCTCAGAGTAAATTCACCTCTTGGCAGCAGTGAGTACAATGGGAGATTGAAAGGGAGAAGGGTGGGTCTAAGACTAGATTAGAGTGGTGCTGGAAAAGCACAGCAGTTCAGGCAGCATCTGAGGAGCAGGAAAATCAACGTTTCGGGCAAAAGCCCTTCATCAGGATGAAGGGCTTTTGCCCGAAACGTCGATTTTCCTGCTCCTTGGATACTGCCTGAACTGCTGTGCTTTTCCAGCACCACTCTAATCTAAACTCTGGTTTCCAGCATCTGCAGTCATTGCTTTTACCTGGGTCTAAGACTAATATGATAAACTTAAATATGAACAACAGTGTGGACGTGAGAGCTGAGTTAGGTGGAGTGAACTGGAGTTTTAGGCTCTGAGAACAAAGCAGTGGAAAAACAGTGGCAGACATTAAAAGGGATATTTCTGGACACCCAGAATAAGTACATTCCTAGCATAAAGAAAATTTTCAAACCACCATCTGTGGTTAACTGAAGAAATCAGGGAAAGCATCAGATTTAAGAAAAGAAACGTATAGGTCTGTAAATTTGAATGACAGGTTGAATGATTGGTCAGTATCTAAAAAATGGCGGGAAATAGCTAAAAGGTTAATTAGCAGAAAAAGATATAGAGTGTGAGGGGAGGCTGGCTAGAAATGTAAAAACAAATAGCAAGAGTTTCCGCAGCTAACTAAAAAGGAAAAGGGTAAATAAATTGACTATTGGTTCTCTAGAGTGAGTGAGAATGGAGAGTTAATGTGATAATAAGGTAATGATAGATTAAATGAAAAAATGGTTGCTTCTGTTTTCACTGCAGAGGTTACAGAAATCCCATTCATAGCCATAAACGAGGGGTTGGAAAGCAGAGAATAACCCAGTGAAATTACAATCAGTAGGGAAGCAGCACTGAGCAACATGGAATTGCAGGCTGACTGGTGGACTTCATCCTAGGTGGCAATCAGGTAGTGGGCATGTTGGTGTTAACTTTCCAAACTCTACTAGATTCTGGAAAGGTTCCATCAGACTAGGTAGTAGCAAATCTCTATTCAAGAAGGTGGAAAGGCAGAAAAGAGGAATTCCTGAGCCAGTTAGCTTGTTGTGCATTGTGTAGGCATTAGAATAAATTATGGAAGAGGTGATAGATGGATACTTAGGAAAAATATCAAGGTAATTGGGAAGAGTCAGCATAGTTTAATGGAAGAGAAATCATGTGTAACCAATGTTTGGGGTCTTTGAAGGAGTAATATGTTCTGTGGATAAAGGGGAGCACATTGATGTACTATATTTGGATTTCCAAAAAAGTATTTGACACAGTACCACATGAAAAGTTATTGCACAGGGAGAAGCACAAAGCATTTTAACATGGATAAAAAGGCTAGTCGGCAGACAGAAAAGAGAGAATATACGTAATTGGGTCTTTTTCTGATTCGTAGCATGTGGCGAGAAGGGTCCCACAGAGGTCTGTGTTGGGGTCTCAACAATTTGTATCAAAGACCTAGATGACACAAAGACAGGCAGGAAAGAATGTTGTGAAAAGGAGATAGGAGGTTGCAGACTGGCAGAGATGGATTGAGTGAGTGGGCAAAAATCTGGCAGGTGGAGTATAATGTGTGAGAATGCAAAATTGTTCATTTTGGCAGAAAGAATAATAAATCAGAGAATCACTTCAGCTGAATGACTAAAGAATTCTGAGGTGCAGAGGGACCTAAAATTTCTGGTAGCACGTAGGTACAACAAATAACTTAGGTCTCCTTATTTAAGGAAAGATGTGATTGCATGGGAGCTGGTTCAGAGGAGGTCTATTGAATTGATTACTGGAATGAGTAGGTTGTCTTAAGAAGAAAACTTGGGAAGACTGTGCTCACTTTTACTTGAGTTTAGAAATGTGCCTAGATGGAAGTGTATGCGTTTCTGAACAGACTTGACTAACGGATATTTGCTCATGTGGGTGAGTCCAGAACTAGGGGACACTGTTTAAAAGTTAAAGGTACTCCTTTTAGACTATAGATATGGAGATTTTCTTTTCTCACAGAGTATGTATAACTCTGGAAATCCCTGCCTCAAAAGGTGTTGGAGGTGAGCCCATTGAACAATTTAAAGTTGGAGGTAGATAAATTTTTGTTAGGTAAGGGAATGAAAAATTATTGAGAGTAAGTGGGAATATGGAATTTGAAACAAAAATAGATCAGCTGTGGTCTTATTGAATAGTGGAACAGGCTTGAGGAGCTGTTCCTAATCTATATGTTCATAAAGACTCTGGCTACAAGAGCAGATCAGTGGTTGGATATTCTTCAAAGTAACTCATCATCCAATTCCTCAAATGCTTTCCACCATCTTCAAGGCATGAGTGAGGAGTGGATGAAATGCTCTTCACCTTGTGGATGGGTGCAGCTCCAACAACACTTGAAATGTTCAACACCATGGCACTTCATCCATTACCTTGAACATTCACTGCATCTACCCCCAATGACCAGTGGTAGCAGTGTGTATCATCTCTGCGACACTGCGACAATTCACCAGCAGCACCTTCTAAACCTATCATCTCTGGAAGGAGAGCAGAGGCACTACCATCTGGAACTTCCCCTCCGAGTCGCACACCATCCTAATTTGGAACTATCTCACACCGTTCTTCCACAGTTGTGGGTCAAAACTCTGGAGATCCCCCCTTAACTATCTGTTGGACAACGATTGTTCATTAGCACCTTCTCATGGGCAATTAGGGATGAGCAATCATTTTTAGCCTCATTAGCTTTGCTCACCACCATTGAACAAGATTATGAAAACAATTTGGAGGGTGATGCCATTGGAGATTTGAAATCAAGGATGATCAAACGTGACAGTAAGTAAAAGGAAATTTGCTTTGACACCCCATTACTCCACAAGAAACAGCTTGGGAATAATGGAATAGCAGATGTGTTTTTTCAATAATGATTATTCAAGACCTCTTCACAATACAGTAAGACTTAGTGCTGTGCCTCAAGCTTTTATATAATCACAGTCAGTCTCGAAAAGACTTCGCTCCACAAAGTGCCACCTGCTGAGGCAAACTGGTTGCTACCACAAATGTCAACATAGTAAAATTGGCAAATGTGGATCAAAAAACTGGGAGGTTGTAGTGAAAGGGCACTCATATCAGAATTATTCTCTTAATTTGTCAGTCAAAGCATGAGTGTATAAAGCTTGATTCTCCACAGATTACAGAGATAGATGCGTTCACATATTCAGGTGATGCCTTTGACAGCTTAGAGGAATTTGGTGCAAAATCTAACAGCTAGTGGCAGGTTTGAAAACAATTGATAGGATCTACAGGAATCAATGCCAATGCTGAGAATAAGATGAATATGTACAACAGTATCATTGTTTGCACACAGGCTGACAGATGGTTGGGAGCATGAAAAGGTTATAATGCTGCAGGGTATCAAATGGTAACATTATAAGCATAGACAAAAGGCAGAGACTCAGAGTGGAGTTTCACTGTGTTTGGAAAGGGTGTAAGTGGAGACAAAGTAGAGTGTGCAGTTCTGGTTGCCTCACTATAGAAACATAGAAAATAGGAGGAACAGTAGGCTATTCAGCCCTCTGAGCTTGCTCTGCTACCCATTGTGAATATGGTTGAATATCCAATCAAACAGCCTAATCCTGCTTTTCCCCTGTATGGTTTGATCACTTTAGCTCTAGGTGTTACATCTAATTCCTCTTGAAATCATACAATGGTTTGGTCTCAAATGTTTTCTGTGAGAATGAATTCCACAGGCTCACCACTCTCTGGGAGAAGAAATTTATCCCCCTCTCAATGCTAAATTTCCTTCAACTGTGACCCTAAGTTCTGGATTCCTCCATCACCGGGAACATATCCTTCTTGCAACTACCCTGTCTAGTCTTTAGAATTTTATTGGTTTCAATGAAATTCCGTCTCCACTTTCTGAACTCAAGTGAATATAGTCCTAACTGATTCAACTGCTCCTCATATGTCAGTCCTACCAGCCCAACAATCAGCCTGGTAAATCTTCACTGCACTCCCTCTATAGTAAGAACATCCTTCACCAGATGAGGAAACCAAAACAACAGACAACGTTCCACGCGTAGTTTCACCAAGTCCGGTACAATTGCAGCAACACATCTCTGCTCCTGTACTCAAATCCTCTCACAATGAAGGCTAACATTGCATTTGCCTTCTTTACCGCCTACTACAGCTGCATGATTACCTTCACTCATTCCCCTTTCTCAATTTATCACCGTACAGATAATAATCTGCCTTCCTCTTTTTGTGATCAAAGTGGATGGCCTCACATCTATTCACTTTATACTGCATTTGACATGCATTTGCCCACCCTCTCAGCTTGTTGAATTCACACTAAAGGATCTCCGTATCTTTCTCACAGCTCACTCTCGCACCCACGTCTACGTCATCTAAGTATTTGGGGATGTTACATTTAGTTCCCTCGTCTAAATCATTGACGTATGTTGTGAATAGCTGGGGTCTGAGCACTGATCCCTAATAAGAAGGATTTGATTGCACTGGAAGGGTAGCAGAGGATATTCCACCGGGATGTTGCCTAGTTTAACAATGTTGAAACTTTATTGCTGGAACAGCACAGCAGGTCAGGCAGCATCCAGGGAACAGGAGATTCGACGTTTCGGGCACAGGCCCTTCTTCAGGAATGAAGAAGGGCCTGTGCCCGAAACGTCGGATTCCTGAAGAAGGGCCTGTGCCCGAAACGTCGAATCTCCTGTTCCCTGGATGCTGCCTGACCTGCTGTGCTGTTCCAGCAATAAAGTTTCAACTTTGATCTCCAGCATCTGCAGACCTCACTTTCTCCTAGTTTAACAATGACAAGGGACTGGATGAACTCGGAATGTTTTCTTTGGAGCAGAGAAGATTAAGGGGGAAACCTGATCGAAGTGTGTTGGATTACAGGGAACTTAGACAGGGCGGATGGAAAGCAGTTGTACCTGAGTTGAAGGGTCAATAACAAGGGGCATAATTTTAAGGTGAAGGACAAGAGGTTTAGAGGGGATTTGAGGAAAAAGGTTTTAGAATCATACTATCATACAGCACGGAAGAGGCACTTTTGCCTTTAAGTCAACCTTCCACCTAATCCTATTCGCCAGCACTTGGCCCATTGCCTTGAATGTTATGAGGTGCCAAGTACTTATCCAGGTATTTTTTAAAGAACGTGAGGCAATTTGGCTCTCCCACTCTCCCAGACAGAGCATTCCAAATCATAACCACCCTCTGGATAAAAAGGGTTTTCCTCACATCCACCCCTCTAAAACTCCTGGCCTGAGGGGGACATTGAGTTTTCACCCAGAGGGTGGTGGGAATCTGGAACACCCTGACTGAGAAGGTATTTGAGGCAGGTAACCTCACAACCTTTTAAAACCTTGGATGACCTCTGAAATGCCATAACATTCCAGACTATGGACCTTGTGCTGGAAAGTGGGGCTAAAGTCGATCATGGACCTAATGAGCAGAAAGGCCTCCTCTGTGCTGTATGACTCTCTGGACAAGTAATTCCACATGTAGGGGATGAGAGGAAAGCAAGCTTTAATCTGCAGCACAGGGCATGAGCAGGGTTGCTGTGCGTTTCAATCCATGTTCGATTTCAAACATTAAACTGAAGCACAGGCATCATAATGTACTGGATGCATAATGATTAATCATTTGGCTGGGGCTCTTGATCCTACCATACACCAATCTTGTCCCAGCTTCTAATTCCAGCCTCAACTTACTGACAGTGGAATGAGCTGTGAGGTCTGAAGGAATCGAATAGTGTAATAAAATGGTGTGGTACGGTGAATTGACAGTTTATAAGTTGGCTTGTTCAAGAAACGACTGTGTTAATAATAATAACAAAACAGAGTGATATAAGAGTGAGAAGAAGGTGATCATTACCTGATGATTAACGTTTACACACTCACTATTATCTGGGTCCATATACAGAACCCATGCCTCAAATTTCAATCTCCTTTCTGCCTTGATTCTTATTGTTGGGCTTCAATCCCCTCTGAAGCATTTTGCTTTGTCCCTCCTTAACTCTGCAATTTCTTGCAGCTCTACAAGTCCCCTCCTCTTAAACCACGCCCCCACCCAAGACACTTTTATCCTTCAGATACTAGGCTATTGGACATCAACCTCCTTCCTTTTGCTGTTGAGGTCCCGGTGTTGCACTGCAGTGGACAAAGTTAAAAATCACACGATGCCAGGTTACAGTCCAATATATATACTCTACCAGTTGGATTGTAACCTGTTGTTGTGTGATTTTTAACTTTGTCCTTCCTTTTGGACTAAACTTGTTAGCAATGCTTCCTGCTGCCTTTCTAGACCCACTTTCTGGAGCTACTTCCCTCAACCTCATTCCCCTTCTTAACTTTGTACATTAAAAACCACTTCTTTAACTAATATTTTGGTCATCCCTTCTAGTATCTCCTTCTTTGGTTCAACACTTGTGTTTTCTTTTATAGTTTCACAGAATTCTCCTATGTTGCAGCAGCTATATCGACCCAAAGAAATGTGGTTTGACTCTTTGAACTCCCTCTGGACATTTAGAGATAGGCAATAAATGCTGGTTTAGTCAGTGACATCCATGTCCTGTGAATTAATATTTTTTAAAAATGAAGGTGTTTAATTGTTTGAATACAAAATCCTGATCCAGTATTTATCCATTGCTCTCATTATTGCAATACATGCACTCAGTTCAATAAAAATAATTAAATACTTCACTGGTCAATGTTACTTCCACTCAGCAGCACATTTTGCAAAACAAATTATTTGGTATAAAAATATGTTGCACCACGCTCTTGTTGATCTGATTTGGCTGTTGAACAATGATTAAATTAACCGCACTGTAAAGATTAACAATGTGGTTGAGCATGTCTGCAACTTACAAGGTTTTGATCCCTCCTTGAGCTTGACCCAACTAACTGACATTCCTTGTGTTTGGGAGGATCTTACTAAAGCAGAGAAATTGGATGGTTTCTACAATAAATTGCCAAAGGTTGTTATTCCTTTGGCTTTCCAAGTCTTTCTATGTCTGTGAAGTAGGCACATAGCCAAATGAATAAGTGTCTGTGTTTGATGTCAATTGAGGTCCTATCTAAGGGTTGCAGGCTCGATTCCAGCTATGGTCACCTTTGGTGTGGCTCAGCGGTTAGCACTGTTGCCTCACAGTGCCAGGGACCCGGGTTCAATTCCATCCTTGTATGTGTGGAGCTTGCACATTCTTCCCATGTCTGCTTGGATTTCCTCCAGAAGCTTTGTGCAATGTAGGTGGATTGGCTAGGCTGTGTCCATAGGGCGGCACAGTGGCTCATTGGTTAGCACTGCTGTCTCACAGTGTCAGGGACCCAGGTTCGATTTCAGCCTTGGGTGACTGTCTGTGTGGAGTTTGCACATTCTCCCCGTGTCTGCATGGGTTTCCTCTAGGTGCTCCGGTTTCCTCCCACAGTCCAAAAGATGTGCAGATAGGTGAATTGGCCATTCTTAATTGCCCATAGTGTTAGGTGCATTAGGCAGAGGGAAATGGATCTGGATGGGTTACTCTTTGGAGGATTGGTGTGGACTTGTTGGGCTGAAGGGCCTGTTTCCACATTGTAGATTCCAATCCAATCCAATCAGATGTGCGGATGAGGTAACTAGACCATGGGATATAGAGAGCTACAGAGATGGAGTGGGATGCTCTTCAAAGGGTTGGCATGGATTTGATGGGCTGAATGGCCTGCTTCCACACTATAGGGATTCTATGATTCTTTCCAATGACATCCATCAATTTTCTGATAGTAAGTGAGGAAATAGCAACATAGGCCCAGGTCAGTGTTCCTCATGCCTTATAGTTAGGTACATAGAAGCAAATGACACTATCCCATGTTAACCTGCTCTACAAAGATCTTCCTTAAAGAGAAGGGCTAACCTCTATTTGATGACTTGATGGACTGGGTGGCTTTCCTCCCAACCACTTTCAGATTTAGGGAAAACCTTGTAGTCTTTTCTCCCCCTTCAGTGTGTTAAAAAAAAAGCACTTGTTCTCTGTCATCTTCGATATTCACCCTGCCCAGAGGGCCCTGGATGTTCCAACCTTGGTGATATTTAAGGCTGAGATTTAATCTTTGCTCTGTCAAGAAATCAAAGGGTGTGGAGAGCAGCAAAAAAAGTGGAGTTGAGGTAAAGGTTCAATTATGATAATATTGACTGGCAAAGCAGGCACGAGGCGCTGTATAGTCAATTCCTCCTCCTTTCTCTTCTTTGCACCGCAGTGAAGCGGGAAAAGGTTTTTTTAAGATCTATAAATAGAATCACTTTTGGGGAAAGGCATCTCCAGGTATTGGGGAGTCACTCCTATTGACAGGACATTGCTATGAATTCTAACTTGTACTATGTTTTCAACATGGCCTCCCCAGAGGAATCTCGGTGAAGTAGAAACTTCCATCTCTGAGGGAGGAGGTTAAAGGGTGACCTTTTACAGGTTTATAAAATTATGAGGGGCATGGATAGGGTGAAGGGACTCTTTTCCCCAGGGTAAGGGAGTCCAAAACTAGAGGGCATAGGTTTAAGATGAGAGAAGAAAGCTATAAAAGGGACCTAAGAGGCAACTTTTTCATGCAGAAGGTGATGCCAGAGGAAGTGGTGGAGGCTGGTACAATTACAACATTTAAAAGGCGTCTGGATAAGCACCAAACAAATTAGACAGCCTTTGGTGGGACACTGTAACAAACATCACATGATCATCTGTCTGTGTGGAGTTTGCACATTCTACCTGTGTCTGCTCCGGGTTTCCTCCGGGTGCTCTGGTTTCCTCCAACAGTCTAAAGAATTGCAGCTTAGATGGATTGGCCATGGTAAATTGCCCCACAGTGTTCAGGGATGTGTTAGTTAGGGGAATGGGTTTGGGTGCAAGACTGTTTGGAGGGTCAGTGTGGGCATGTTAGCCCGATGGAGGCTCGTACAATTGCAACATTTAAAAGGAATTTGGATGGATATATGAATAGGAAGGGTTTGGAGGGATATGAGCCGGGTGCTGGCAGGTGGGATTAGATTGGGTTGGGATATCTGGTCCACATGGACAGGTTGGACCGAAGGGTCTGTTTCTATGCTGCACATCTGTATGACTCTATGACTCTATGAGTCTAAGTAGGGATTCTATTTTATACTAATACTAGCAGGAGCAGGAGATAATACATGTGACCCCCATTGGAATCTAGCTCCCTGAATCTCCACAAGACAGTGTGTCAGTATCAGATTGGAAGGAACCTAATGGAGTCTCCAATATTAACTCTTTCAGAACCATTATTTTACACAACAAGGATAGGTTAAGTACGTACATCTAGTTGGAGGCTACTGACTGTAGCATTCAAATACAGATCTCCATGCAAGTTCTACCCATTTAACCATGTGTCATGTTGTGCAGGGAATGCTGGAGGTCACTCAAGAACAGAAGTGGAGGAAACTTTGCCTGTTTTACTTTCGTTGGCCCAGAACCAGCCACAGTACTCCAGCTGCCAAGAGGATATCTGAGATAGCTTCCCCCATCATCTCACATCCGACTAAGCGACACACCACCCCGCCCTGCACACAGACATCCTACTTGATTGTTGACCAAACCTCCAACTGGGTGGACCACATGCCTTTTGGTTTCCCTGCCATTGGAACACAGAGCACAGCTCAATTTGGTTTAGGCCTCAGGCTGCACAGACTGAATGACTGTTTCACTTCTTTCACATGCATTTTGGGCAAGTTTCTCTCAGAACCTTTGACATACCCAGAACATGAACACAGCAGCAACCGTAATGTGGCTGCCATATTTGTCGAACTAACAACAACAACAACAACCACTGGACTGCAGTGTGATTCATTACATTCAGTGGCTGGATGTGGCAAAGTGCTTTATCAATGCAAGGCTTCACAAAAGCACATAAAAGTGTTTTTATTGGAGGATACTTTACATCAATTCTTACTTACTAAAAGAGATGTATGGTTTTAAATAAGCAAACTGCAGAAAAGTTTGATATGTTTGCAGGGACAGAAATTCATTTCTCTCCCCAGTCGTTGTCAGTGGGAATTTTGAACCATCCAGTTTACAAGGCAGTGAAATGTTTTCTCATTCAAGTCAAGACAGCCCATTCTGTGTCGTAATTACCAGTGCTATACAGTGTGACCTTCAATGTGTCATGTCTTTAACATTTTGAAGTGAGTTTGAGGCTCCCTCTGTTTTCCATATGGTTAGTGCATGCTGTCATTCAGCACTTTTTCTCTTGTGACAAACAGAAGAAATGGTCCCGTTCTCAATGAGGATTAGATTAGATTAGATTCCCTACAGTGTGGAATCTTCTCATTTGTACAAATGTTTACTAAACTGTAGCATTAATGCACATTTCTTAAAGTCACTTAGCTCATTTGCAAGAGTCAAATGGACAACTTCCAATGGACAGGGTGGGGGAGGACTGAAGGTGAGGAGGGCATGATCCTATGAAGGATGGGGGTAGGCCGGGTGCATGTATGTGTATGTATATGTTAGTGGGTTGAGGACATTTAGGGAAGACCAGTGCAGACATTCAGTGTAGCTAATCTGTGTTGTCATCCATGTCCCACTTAAATTGCATCTTGGCTTCCTTTATCACACTTGATCAGCTTAAACTTCAATCCCTTTCTCGGTTATGTACTCATCTTAATGCATTTGTGCTCTTTAACTCAACTACTCCTATTGATAATGAGTTCCACTTTGGGGAAATAAATTGTCTCTGGATATTCTTATGAGAAATATTTGCAACTTCCTTTTCTATCAGCCCCAATTTTGGATGTTCTCGTGTGCAGAAACATTTTTTTCTGTCTACCCTTTATCAGAAGGTTTTCATAATTTTAAAGATATCCTTAGGCTTCTCTTCAAATTCTTCAGATGTCTTCAAAGTGCTTCACGATCAATGAGCTACTTTGACAGACAGAGATTGCCAATATATAGATGACAACAGCAGTTTTTTGAGGAGGATAAGGTCACATTAATAATAGCAGAGGATAATGATCAGTTGTTAATTTGGTTGCCTTGGTTGAATGATGATTGCTGGTGAGGAGACAGGGAAAGCATTCCTTTTGTTTTGACTAGTGCCAGCTTAAAGACAGGCAAATCTTTGACTCAACAATTCAGCAAAATGCTTACCCCTCTTGGCATGAATCAGTGGGCTGAAAAGTAGCAAGTAACACTTGTGCCACCCAAATGCCCCGCGATGAGCATCTCCAACACAAGAGAATCCAATCAAGCCCCTTGACATTCAATGGCATTGCCATCGATGAAACACTCACTCGCAACAGCCGAGGGGTTAACATTGACCATCAACTGAATTGGACTAGCCACATAAATACACTGGATTCAAATGCAGGTCAGATTTTTGGAATCCTGTAGTGAGTAACTCATCTCCTGACTCCCCAAAGCAATCTTCAAGGCACAAGTCAGGATTGTGATGGAATGCTCACCACTTGCCTGGATGGGTTCAGCCCCAACTACATTCAAGAAGCTCAACACCATCCAGGACAAAGCAGCTACTTGGTTGGCACCACATCCACAAATATCCACTCCTCCACCACCAAAGCTCAGTTGCAGCAGTGTGTATTATCTACAAGATGCATCTGTAGAAATACACCAAAAATTCTCAGACAGCACCTTCCTAATGCACAGCGTGCTCCTAGAAGGACAGGGCAGCAACACCACCTTCAAGTACCCCTCCAAACCACTCATCATATATATCGCTATTCCTGCAGTGTTGTTGAGTCAAAATCCTGGAATTCCCTTCCTAAGGGCATTGTGGGTGTATCTGCAGTAGGTGCACTGAAGTGGTTCAAGAAGGCAGTTCATCACCGCCTTCTCAAGGGGCAACTAGGGACGGGCAGTAAATGTGGGCCAGTCAGGGACGCCCATGTCCCATGAGTGAGCCTGGGTTATGCTCTGAGGTCCTGAAGTGGAGCTTTAACACAGAACAGGGGAGTGAGAGTGCTATTAGGCAGCATGGACTGACACTTTAAAGAGAGGCTTTAGACAGCAGGCAGTAGATTCTGATGTAGCTTTAAGCCAACAAGGACGATGACAGCAAGACCATGAATGTCAGAACACTTTCCTTCCACCTCTGGGACCCACATATTAATTCCAAACAGCCTGATGAGATGATGATCACCAGTTATTCGGGGTCTTCAAACTGCAATCCCTTGTGGAATGAATCCACATCGTAAAAAAGATTTGAGATTTGGCCATCAGAGGTTGGTAAATAAGTTGACAGTGCTAGCTGTGATGCACATGGCTCTAACCTTGATCTTCTGTCCTGAATCATAAAAGCATTTGTCATTTCCCATGGAACAGTAATTAATCATTTTAAAGTGAAGCTAGTAAAACTCCTCATGCATAAAACAAACAAATGAATTGCTCTGCTGCGGCATTTGTGCTGGAAGTGAGCAGCTGTGTGTTTGTTTGCAGAAACAAACTTTGAGCAGACACAAAGGAATCATCTGAAGCAAGTGTTCTGCTGGAAGAGGAAACTGGGAACAATCAGACTATCTGAAGTCTGCAAACTTTCCTGATCACTGCTAATCCTGTACTGTAAAAACCTCCTCTTCTCTCAACCTCACTCTCCTCCTTCCAAGACACTCCTAGCAGTGTGGCGCGGTGGCTCAGTGGTTAGTACTGCTACCTTACAGCTCCAGGGACCTTGCTTCAATTCCACCCTTGAGTGACTGTCTGTGTGGAGTTTGCACATTTGCTATGTGTCTGCGTGAGCTTCCTCCCATAGTCCAAAGATGTGCTGGTTAGGTGAATTGGTCATGCTAAATTGCTCTTGGTCTCTGGGGATGTGCAGGCCAGGTGGATTAGCCATGGGAAATATGGGCTTACAGGGATGGGGGAGCTGGGTCTGGGTGGGATGCTCTTCAGAGGATCAGTGTAGACTTGATGGGCTGAATGGCCTCCTTTCACACTGTAGGGATGTTTTTTATATATATTTATTGAAAAATATTTTACTCTTCTCCAAAAAAAAAGTTATAAAAGTACAGAAGTACAGAAAAGTAGAAATAATATCACATTATTAGATTACAGTAACATTAACAATAAACTGTCTACTACTCTTCAAGATAAAGTCTTCTCATATTTACTTAACTTGACCCGAAATAGAATAAACTCAAATTAAATAAAATAGTATTAAATTAAATTACAATCTGCTAAAATTAAAGTACATTACACAACATTACATTGCTCCACTCACTGCACCTCCACTGAAGCACCCGTCCATGGGACCAACAGTTATTATATCCGTATTTACCAGGCCTCTGCCTGCCCTGGGGTCCCCAGACCACCATATACGGCCCTCCTTCCTACATAAAGGCCCTAATTAGTATCACCAATAGGTCCATGTCTATGTAATTTAGAAAGGGCCGCCATGTCTTACAAATCTTGGGGGACATCACAAGACTGCGCCACCCCACAAGACCTGGAGGTTTTTCTAATATCTAGTTTATTTGGATGTTTTTTCTCGCACAGTGTATAAGAATGTTAAATAACTACTTCCTGTGCTCACCCAAAGAGGGCAGATTTAGCAGACCCAAAAGAAGGGATACTGATTGTCCTCAACTTCAATTCCCAGGATCTTCTCCAACTCATTCACTATGGCACCCCAGTATCCACGAATCTTGTAGCAGGACCAAAAGCAATGTGTAAGGGTACCTATGCTAATTTTACTTTTAGGACATTTCAGAGAAGATCCTTTCTTAAACTTTGCTAACCTCTCTAGCGCCATATGGGCCCTGTAGAGGATCTTCAATTGCATAGCTTGTGCTTTTTTGCATATTGAAATTTTCTTTACATTCCCCCATATATCCTTCCATGTTTCTGATGAGATTTCTACCCAAATGCTTGATTCCAGATCTCACAGAATCTCCCACAAGGCGTTCCTTCTCTCCAGATGATATATGGTACAAACCGAGAAAGCGCCACCACATTGGCGCACTCGTCCTTCTATATCCAAGTTGTAAGGTTGGGCTAAGAGTGTGGCTTTCTCCTGTATATAATCCCTAACCTGGAAGTATCGGAAAAGGTCCCTATTAAGGATCCCATAATTCTGACTTAAATGGTTGAAAGACATCAAGACCTCTCCCTCAAATAAATCTCCCAAACAGGAAATTCTCTTCCCCTCCCATTCTCTAAAGCCGGAGTCCATTGACCCCGGTCTAAATCCTGGGGCTTCCATTAATGGGATGAACAGCAAAGTCTTACGCAAATTGCCCTCACCTTGCCACGTTATTCTACATGCTTTCACCATATTTATGATAATCGGGGTCTCACAGTGCTCAACCACAGATCTCATCTTATCCATGAACAGTGAGTCTATGAGGGGGTATCTCACCTGCGAGGCCTCTACATCAAGCCATATCGATCTCGAGTCCCTAAGCACCCGTTCACCCACATATGCCAGCAGGGCACCTATTTGGTATCTCTTCAGATCTTGGAGGTCCACACCATGCCCCCCATAACATGCAATAGTTGCAATTTGGTAAATTTAATTAGGGGGTGCCTCTGGCACCAAATAAATGATCCAAGCCAACCGCCAAACGTCCGCAGTACCTGTTTGGGTAGTGACAACGGGAGCATCCTCATGGGATATAACAACCGAGGAAGAACATTCATTTTAATCAAGGCTGTACGACCTAGCCATGATATGGGTAGTCCCTCCCACTGCTGCAGGTCCTGCTTTATTCTCTCAAACTGCGGTACAAAGTTAGCTCTGTCCAGCTGATGGAAGGTAGGGGTAATAAAAATTCACAGAAAGAGAAAGCCTTAGGTATGACCACCTAAAAGGAAACTCCATTCCATCCTCCAGCTTTAATCCCCCCACCAATCCTCCCACGGGCATGACTTCTGACTTTGCAAATTTTATTCTGTATCCCAAAAAAACTGCCGAATAATTTACTTTTTGTATTAGCCAAGATACAGACTTTTCCAGGTTAGCCAAAAACAGAAGGCCATCATCTGCATAAAGAGTAAGTTTATGTTCCCCAATTCCCACCTTTGGTGCCACTATTTCAGAGTCCTTTTGAATGGCCTCCGCAAACGGTTCCAGTACCAAGGTAAACAGCAGCAACAAGAGGGGACACCCCTCTCGGTTTCCCCTCCCCACACCAAAATTGCCCAATTTAACCCCATTTGTGATAACAGCCATCTTGGGGTCTCTGTAGAACACTGCCACCCACCTGGCAAAGTCCCCTCCCAGATCAAAGCGATCTAGAACAGCAAAGAGATACAACCATTCAACCCGATCAAAAGCCTTTTCTGCATCCAGAGAGACCACCAAGCCCGGAACCAATCTCTGCTGACATACTTGCACTATGGTCAGTACCCATTTGATATTGTTGGAGGAGCTGTGGGCCCTTGATAAAACCCGTTTTGTCCTCTCTTATAACAACAGGCAACATCTTTTCCAATTTTAGAGTCAACGCCTTTGTTAAAATTTTGAAGTCCACATTCAACGAGATGGGTCAGTACAATGCGCCTCCTTGGGGTCTTTCCCTTTCTTTAAAATAAGGGAGATATTGGCCTCCCTAAGATAGCGCAGAAGGCAGTCCTGGCTACATAAATGACTGTATATCTCCAGCAGTGGTTCAGCTAACATATGTATAAACACCTTGAAGAATTCACTCAGGAACCCATCTGCACCGGGTGCCTTGCCACCTTGGAGCTGCCTTACTGCGTCTTGCCCTCTTGGATCATCAGAGGTGCATTTAAAAGGGAGGCCTGATCTGCATTTATACCAGGGAAGTCCAGGCTTTCAAAAAAGGATTCCGTTCTCGCTACACTATCTCCATAGCACTCCAACTGGTATAACTCTGCACAGAATTCCCAAAATCTGGCATTAATCTTTTTCAGCTCATGAATGACATTGCCAGTTCTCTCTCTAATAGACACAATGGACTGTGGAGTACTTTTCTTCCTAGCCAGGTAAGCCAGGTATCTACCTGGCTTATCCCCATATTTAAACAGTCTTTGCTTTGCAAAGGAAACCCCTCTCTTCTCCATTTGCGTGAGCGCTGAGTCCAGAGCAGCCCGGAGAGCCGTGACCCATTGTAATTTAACCACAGATGGTCTGTTATAATATGCCGACTCAGCTGCCTTCAGCTAGGCCTCAAGCATCTGCTGCTGCTCTCCTCTCTGCCTCTTTCTCATTGTTGAGTATGAAATAATCAGACCCCTTATGAACGCCTTGGTGGTCTCCCAAAGCACTGATGGATTACTGGCCATACCCCAATTGATGTCCCAAAAAGCCCTGAACTCTCTTGTAATGTACTGTACAAAGTTGGGGTAGAAACGGATCCATGCGCCAGTGCCTTGTGACTATTCCACTACCCTTGGTCTTAACATCCAAATACACTGCTGCATCATTCCAAATAGTTACATTCCCAATCCTACAGGCCAACACCAAGTCCAAACAAACCGATGGAACAAAGAACATGTCAATTCATGTGCGGCACTTGTGTGGGTTGGAGTAAAAGGTAAAATCCCTCCTATTAGGATGGAGACACCTCCACACATCTATTAGCTCCAACTCCTCACACAGGTCCACTAACTGTCTAGACTGCAGGGGTGTACCCAACAGACCCCTTGGCATCCCTTCTACCCCAGGGTCCATGAGACGATTAAAGTCTCCTCCTATAATCATATGGCACATCCCGAGAGCCATTAATTTAGAAACCGCGTCAACTAGAAATTTAAGAGGATGCGCCGGGGACAGTAAGTGTTCAGGATGCCATTCTCTTCTCCGTGTACCAGAGCCTCACACTATAGGGATTCTACGAAAAAGCTAACCCCTTTGAGCTGGTTTTGGGTCACCTCTCCTAATATCACGCTGTGCGTCTTGTGTTGAATTTTGATTGATGGTCAGTCCTGTGATGCACCTTGGGATGTTTCAGTACATTAAATCGGCTCGATAAAGGCAAGCTGTTGCTGGTGTTAATGAGGCCACTTCTAGTGACTGTCTCAGGAGAGATGTCTGGGCTCTTTAAGGACTCGGTAGCTTTGCCCATCTAAGTGTGTCAATGTCATTAACTGATAATCATCCATGTAAGTGAAATTTAAATGGCCAGGGGCAAGAGAATAAACAGTGCTAGGGATTCTCATCAAAGCATCAAAAATGTCCATCTTCACAGGACTGATGTGCTTCAGTTGAGCTGGAGATTATATTCAGACTGAAGGAAGGCATCAGGAAAGAGAAACAACTGATGCAGAATTAGCAATAACACAATGGGACATAGATTTCACTGGAAAAATAAGCAGGATGCTGCATTCAATGAACATAGTTGTCTTTTTGCCATTTGTCTTTTAAAAATCGTATTGTTACAGCCTTGGTCAATGAATGGGGAAGTATGCAGTAAAAAGACATAACTTAAGAAACTGGAGCAAGATCAGACCATTCAGCCCCTTGAGCATGCTCCTATCCACAATCAAATCACAGCTTAGCTTCTGCCTCAACTCTACTTTCACTTCCACGCACCATGTCCCTTGATTCCTGGTGAGATCAAAAATCTCTCAATCCCACTCTTGAATGTACGCAACAATGGAGCATCCACAATAAAGAATTCCAAAGATGCACAACCCTCCAAATGAAGGAATTTCTCCTCATCACAATCCTCAATAACTGACCCCTTATCCTGAGACAATGTTTTGGATTTCCCAGCCAAGGCGAAATGACCTTTCAGTCTCTACTTGGTCAGGTCCTTTCAGAATCTTAGAATAAACAATCTTCGATATCACTCGTAACATATAGAGACAAGGAGGGATTTGTCTTCATGTGCTAATCTTAGTCAATGTGCTAGTTACATTGTTACAATTGGTCTCCATATCCCTGGGCTGAGTGGGGATGAAGGTTAGCATTCCTGACTTTAACTAGTGACTGCCCAAATGGGAAATGTACGCAGTAGCCATGAGATCGTCATTGATCTTGAAGACCCACCTTATACCCTGTCAGTGGTTAAGTTGCAGGTGAATATTCACCAGATGGGCTTTTGCTGGAGGCAAAGCTGACTAATTCGGTACTCTCTCAGATGTCACTTGACGGATACTGGGCCCCAATGGAACCGTGCTCCAACCATAGTTATTCACTCATTGGTTCATTAATGTCCTTTAGAGAAGGAAATCTGCCATCCTTATCTACCCTGGACTACATTTGACTGCAGACCCACAGGAATGCGGTTGACTCTTAACTGCCCTCTAGGCAAGTAAGGATGAACAATAAATGCCGGTCTAGCCAGCACCACCCACATCCTGTGAACAAAAATCAAGGGACAGGTGTGTGTGTGTACGTGTGTTTCATTGACTTATCATTGTCATATGTACCTAGGTACAGTGAAAAGTTTTATTTTGCATGCAGTACAGGCAGATCATACTGTACAAAGATCATAGCAAGGAATACAAAATTACAGCAAAGAAGGCATGTGTGTGAGTGTGAGTGTGCATGCATGTGTACTCTGTGCATGTGTGTGTGACTGTGCAATTGTGAATGGATGTGTGTGTGTTTTTTAAAATTCATTCACAGGGTGAGGGTGTCCCTGGCTAGGTCAGCAGGTATTAGTTAACTCTAGTTAACAGTGGCTCAGTGGTTAGCACTGCTACCTCATAGCACCTGGGACCTAGTTTCAATTCCCCCTTTGGGCAACTGTCTGTGTGGAGTTTGCACATTCTCCCGTGTCTGCATTGGATTCCTCCGGGTGCTCCGGTTTCCTTCCACAGTCCAAAGATGTGCAGGTTAGGTGAATTGGCCACGCTAAATTGCCCATTGTGTTAGGTGCATTAGTCAAGGGAAAAAATAGGATAGGGGAATGAGTCTGGGTGGGTTACTCTTTGGAGAGTCGGTGTAGACTCATTGGGCTCCATACTGTAGGAAATTAATCTAATTGCCCACAAGGCAGTTAAGCGTCAACCCCATTGCTGTGGGTGTGGAGTCACATGTAGGCCAGGCTAGGTAACGATGGCGATTTCCTTCCCTAAAGGATATTGGTGAACCAGATGGGTTTTTTTTAACAATTGACAATGGATTCCTGGTCATTTTGGTTCATTCCTCTGGAAGACCAGAAGGAGAGAGAGGTGATGAGCAACAACTTGCACTTATATTGCACTAGCAGCTTTAAGGCAGCAAAACGTACAATTTGTCACAAGAACAAACAAAACCAAATAAAGTTTGACACTGAGCCATGTAAGGCAATATTAGAACAGCTTGGTTAAAGGGGTAGACTTTCAGAAGCATATCTTAAATGGAGAGAGCAAGCTAGAAAGGTGGAAGAGTTTAGGGAGAGAATTCTCGAGGGTAGTGCCTAAAGAAAGAAAAACTATTATTTGGTGCTCCTGTTGACCATCAGATCTGCACAGCATTTTAAAGTCAATGACAAACTATGTGGAAGAGTAGTGAATGAAGCCTAGGCTGCTGAAGGCCTGGATGCAAATGTTGGAGCCAAGGAAAAAGGAAATAAACAAGAGGTCAAAAATGAGAGGAGTAAAGATACCTAGGGGTTATTAGTTGGTAAGGGTTACAGGGATGTGGGGCAGGAAGTGAGGTCATGATTTGCAATCAATTTGAGACCTTGCTAGACTGGGAACCAGTCATGGGATTTGGTTCAAGCGTGAGATATCGGTTGGGGACCGAGCAAGAAAAGTCAAATGCAATGTTAATAAACACATTATGGAGAAGGAAGCTCCAAACTGCATTAGAGACGACGGCATTAACAGCAGCTACAGAAACCAGTTACAATCATAGAGTCAAAGAGTCTTAGAGATGGAAACAGCCCCTTCGGTCCAACTTTTACGTGCCGACCACATATCCTACCCTAATCTAGTCCCGTTTGCCAGCATTTTGCCCATATCCCTCTAAACCCTTCCTAGTAATATACCCATCCAGATATCTTTTAAATGTTGCAATTGTACCAGCGCCCACCACTTCCTCTGGCAGCTCATTTCATACACGCACAACCCTCTGTATGAAAAGGTTGCCCCTTAGGGTCCTTTTAAATATTTTCCCCTCTCACCCAAAACCTATGCCCTCTACTTCTGGACTCCCCCAATCCCGGGAAAAGACCTTGTTTATTTATCCTATCCATGCCCCTCATGATTCTATAAACCTCCGTAAGGTCTCCCCTCAGTCTTCGGCGCTCCAGGGAGAACAGCCCCAGCCTGTTCAGCCTCTCCCTATAGCTCAAACCCTCCAACTCTGGCAATATCCTTGTAAATCTTTTCTGAACCATTTCAAATTTCACAACATCCTTCCGATAGGAAGGACACCAGAATTGCACACAATATTCCAAAAGTAGCCCAACCAATGTCCTATACAACCACAACATGACCTCCCAACCACTGTACTCAATACTTTGCCCAATAAATGAAAGCATACAAAATGCCTTCTTCACTATCCTATCTACCTGTGACTCAACATACAAGGAACTATGAACCTGCACTCCAAGGTCTCTTTGTTCAGCAACACTCCCCAGGACCTTACCATTAAGTGTATAAGTCCTGCCCTGATTTGCATTCCAAATGCAGCACCTCACATTTATTTAAATTAAACTCCATCTGCCACTCCTCACCATTGGTTCATCTGATCAAGATCCTATCGTACTCTGTCCACTACACCTCCAATTTTGGTGTCATCTGCAAACTTACTAACTATAGCTCGTATTCTCACATCTGAATCATTTAGGTAAATAACGAAAAGTGGAGGACCCAGCACCAATCCTTGTGGCACTCCACTGGTCACAGGCCTCCAGTCTGAAAAACAACCCTCCACCACCACCCTCTGTCTTCTTCCTTTGAACCAGTTCTGTATCCAACTAGTTAGTTCTCTCTGTTTTCCATGTGATCTAACCTTGCTAACCAGTCTATCATGAGGAACCTTGTTGAACACCTAACTGAAGTCCATATATATTATGTCCACCGTCTGCCCTCATCAATCCTTTTCATTACTTCTTCAACAGTCCCAATCAAGTTCGTGAGGCATGATTTCCCAGTCACAGAGCCTTGTTGACTACCCCTAACCAGCCCTTGCCTTACCAAATACATGTATATTCTGACCCTCAAGATTTCCCCCAACATCTTGCCCACCACTGATGTCAGAGTCGAGAGTGTGGCGCTGGAAAAGCACAGCAGGCCAGGCAGCATCTGAGGAGTAGGGGAGCCGATGCCCTGGGCATAAGACCCCCCCCCCCCCCTCAGAAACGTGACTACATTATAACATGCATTTCGTGAACATGAATCCGCTGTGATGCAATTAGTGAATTGGAGACACTGTTTCTAAAGCGGGAACTTTTAAAACATGTGTTAGCTGTAACGTGATTACGTCACCAATACTTTAAGCGCTGTTTCTAGAGCATGATTTTTCTATACTGCAGGTTTGCACAAGAGTGCAGCTATCGCATTATAAAAGAAATACCTGTACACAGAAACTGAGTGCAACATTAAAGCAGGTCTAGGGAGCAAGGCTTCCTCAGTGAGACTTTAGGCCCTGTATATTAAGCCATATCTTGTTTGCCCTCGGCGCAAACCAGTTTCTGAGGCGTCTGACCTGCGACTTGATCAAATCTGACATGGTGATTCAATAGATAATAGCTGCTCGTGGCAAGGTGTCAGTGTTGGCAGCTAATTAGAGTCGTAGTTACCCCGAGATGTGAGTCAGAGCCAGACAACACAGCTCAGGGCTGACAGCACAAACCAACCAGTCACGGGAGGATCCAAATCCAACACGACAACTTCCCAGGAAGGAAAATTGATTAGAGCTTGATTTAATTACTCAATCTATTTCCAGCCCTTTGGTCGCAGTTTATCAAAACCAAGACAATCTGTTTCATTTCATTAAACCAAAGCCACAGAGAATTAAAGTCAAAAACAGGGAAAGAATGCACATCTGCGCCTCAAATCCCCATATCGCTGTCTAACATCTACACAACTTAACCCCGCTGTGTTAGGAATCAATTTCCTGGTCTGTCTCCCGCCCAGCCATTCACTCCCCACCCATCAGTCCTCTCTTGGAGCACAGCTTCCTCAGTGAACCACTGTTCTACAGGCAATGGGTGTCCCTCTGACACACTGCCTTACTTTTTATGCAATTTCCCCTTTGAGTCCCATATACTGTGCCATCGTTTTTCAACCATGTGAATCATGAGCTACTGGGCTATGTACCTAGAGATGGGATGTGGTTTGTAAATATTAGGGCTATTACAAACATGCAGAATGCAACACCTTGGGACATGTCAAATTCTGTGGCAAATTCAGGAACATTTCATAGAATCCCTACAGTGTGGAAGCAGGTCACTCAGCCCATCGAGTCCACACTACCCCTCCAAAGAGTATCCCACCCAGACCCACCATCCACTATCATAGAATCCCTACAGTGTGGAAACCATTTGGCCCAACAAGTCCACACAGACCCTCCAAAGAGTAACCCACCCAGACCATTCCCCTATCCTATATTTATGCCTGACTAATGCACCTAACCTACACATCCATGAACACTATGGGCAATTTAGCATGGTCAATTCATCTAATCTGCACATCTTTGTACTATGGGAAGAAACCGGAGCACTTCTGGGTAGCCAGTTGCACTGAGGAGATCTGAACTATCAAACACAACTGAACAAACAATCTTCTTGAATCAAATGTTCATAAACATCAACTAGCCACAAAACATGACCCTCTAGTATCCTTACATACAGATAAAGGAAGCCCACCACTTTGACTGGGACAACACATCCATCCGAGGACAAGCCAAACAGAGACATGCATGAGAATTCCTCGAAGCATGGCATTCCAACCGGAACTCTATCAACAAACGCATTGACTTGGATCCCATTTACCAACCCCTGAAAAAAAGAACAAGAAATGACATCACCACAGGAAATGTCATCATCAACCCAAAGAAACATATAAATAGAAAGCAGGAATCATCAGCAGTGCTTCATCCAGAGGCTCACTGAAAATGTTACCTAGTATGGTGACAAAATGTCTCAAAATGAACCTTCCAGCTCAGCGAGCACACCTACATCCAGAACTATGTGTGAGGCTGCTTGCTCCTGCACTCTAAGTAAGGCTCTTCATCTCCTTGTGTGCTGTAGCATTCCCTTATTCACTTAGATAGTAGACTATCAAGTACAGCTCTCTAGTATCTAAGAGCTCTCTCGTCTAATGCTCATTCTAGCTCATTCTTCTCTTCTATTGATATCAGAGTTCTTTATTCAGTTAGAACAGCATGATTTGCAAGAATCACATGATACCACAATTATATTACTAGAAATGGCTCTGAAGATAGGGGTTCCAAATCTGAAACAATAGCTGAAGGAATTTAAATTCCATTAATTAATAAATCTGGAATAAAATGTTATTCTCATTAAGATCGATCATGTAACTACCTGATTTTTACAAAATAAAAGCTGACTGGTTCATTAACGTCCTTTGCTTTTGCTTGTGCCTTTGCGAGCTGAGAGCTGTGTTCACTGACAAGACTGCCCATCTCCAATTACAGAGGGCACTTACAAATCTGCCATCTTTACCTGGTCTGCCTTACACATGGTTCCCAAGGAAATGGGGTTAACTCTTAAATGCCCTCTTAAATGGCTTAGCAAGCCGTTCAGTTGTTTGAAAGCACTCCAGAAAATAAAAGGAAAAATACTATGGGTGTACGCATACCACATGGACTGCAACAGTTCAGGTAGGTGGCTGATCACCACTTTGATTAGTAATAGTTACTGTATCTATTATTCTGTTAAGATTTTCAAAAGAGTCAAATTATTTCAATTCCTTCTTTCTTTTGTTGTATTTTAACCATAGTTGATGAATAAAGTATGCTTGGATTAAATCCATTTGTTTGACCAATCAAATTGCATCTGGAATGCCACACTTTACATTTACCTTTAAAACAAGAAAAGGTTAGGGTCTAAAATATCTCCGAACATTTTGAGGGGATTTGGTCAGGTCCTTGACAAAATATATTTGCCAGTGTGTCTTGCTCCAGTTATACTCTCCCACCAGTAGATGCACTGCAGCAATCACAACATATGGTCATCATTCATTTGCAGTTTGTGGGCTCTTGCTTTGTGTAAATTGGCTGCATTTCCATTTAAGCTATTGGGTGAAGTGTCTTTATTGGATCTTCACAGACGATGGTGTTGACTTGGTGTCACCGAGTGTGAGTATCCTTTTGCTCAGGATGCAGTCTAAGTGGTGGGCGGAGGTACTGCGTCATTGGGCAGCAGTGCCGAGCCTGTGTAGCACCTCATTTGTCTGAGTGTCCAGTTAAAGCAGGTATTGGTAGACACATCAAGCATGGATGACTGTCCCTCTCTCGGATACTAGACATCTAGCAAATAAGGAAAGCTTTTAATGATTGGATTTAAAATGGTACAGCCTAGGAGGAGGCTTTTTACAAAAAATATTGTTATTGAAAAAGTTTTCTTTACAAAATTAGAAAGTTACAAAAATATGAAAATACAGCATCATAACATCGAAAGCAATAATAAACAATAAACCAACTACTATACTACTCTACAAAAGAAGTCTTGTAGAGTTCTCTACAAGACCATAGCTCTCAATCTTCTAGAGCATCCATTATTAAACTCACATTTGTTTAAAATTCTTCCTCTCATGGTCTTAGGTTTATTAGACTAAACCATCATGGCTAGGCAAAAGCCCTAAACAAAACGGTGGACAGTTCTGCTTTCAAATTTCAAATTCAAAAAGGGCTGCCACATCTTGTAAAAATTGTCCACTTTCTGGTGCACCATATTTGTAAGAAAGGAATGTGTTCCGTCATTAACTTATGCCACCCCGACAGACCCGGGGGGTTCTCAGATTCCCAGCACATTAGAATGTTCTTCCTCACACAAAAAGTGAGGATGCTAAAAATCTTTTTCCCATGTACATCTGAGGGAGATAAATTCTCCAGACCCAATAGCAAAGAGACCGGGTTAACATTGACTTCAGTCCCCAAGACCCTCTCTATTACTCCTGCCACAGCGCCCCAATACACACAGAGCCTGTGTCAGGACCACAGACAATGAGTTAGGGTACCCGTATTTATTTAACACTTGGGGCTTATTGAAGACGCACTCTGCTTAAATTTTTCAAGACAGATGAGCCCCATGAAGAATCTATAACTGCATAGCATGGGTTCTATTACATATCGATAGCTTCCTCGTACTCTCACAAATGTCCTCTCAAGGTTTCCGGAGTGATCTCCACCTCTAACTCTCTCTCTCCCAGACCTCACAGAGACACTCGATGTCACCTGAGGAACGTCCCCCAAACAAATGAGAGAGAGAGCTCACTGAAATAGTGCTCTTAGCCTGAAGCACCCTCTTTTCTCTACCAGATCTGCAACACTCAGTGAAGAGCGTGGTGTCCTTTCGGATAATATCTCTAATCTGAAAGAAACGGAAGAGGTCCCTACTTGACAATCCATATTTCCGAGTTATTTGGTGAAATAACATTAACATTTCACCCTCAAACAGATCAGGAGAAGACTATTTGACATAGAGAAACTGTCGTGGTTCTTTGAAGAGCCATCCAATTAGACTCAACCGTCAAACTTTCCCACAGTTCCAATGGTTTTCCCACCTCACAACTTTACCTGTTCCCACATAATATAAAGGCATGGTTTAGTGAAAGAATCATTTCTACTAGCTGCCGTCAGGCTGACCTAAATCCAGACAGCTCTGGGGAGCTAGTTCCACTGCAGCAGATCTGAACTTTCACACAAAACTTCGTGTTTGAGTTTCCATCTACAGCAAAAAGAACGTGCAACCCACCCTCCACCTCTGTGTGCATCCTAAAGCCACTGGAGACTGAATTCCTGTGTGTCCCTCAGGCCAAAAGCATCAAACTATTTGAATGCTCCTCATTTCCAGAGCAGTGCCAGTGGCCATAATAATACATCAGAAGTGAGACGACCTGCATCTCCGTCACTGTTAATGAGTACCTTTATTAAAATGTCAGATTGATATTTGTTAAAATATCAGCCAGGAGTCAGTTGAGCCATACCTGCTGAGCGAAATTCAGGGTATTTTTTTTGTTACATTGACAATGACTTTCCGTCCAGAAATTCAGGTGACGTTCAATGCCTATCACCTTTTCAGGCACCAGAATATTTTGCAGAGTCTGTTATTCCATCTCACTGCCCCAAAACCTCTAAATTACCCACTGGTTTTATAAGGATAGACCTTACAATGATATTCCTGGTGTAGAGCTTAACTGGGTGATAGATTCAAAATCGAATTCAAAGATGGGGGGTAGCAGTCTATTCCCCAGTGTTCTGCACGTTACGAAATTCTCGTTGTAGATCTTTTATGGAAAACTCTTACGTTGGGTTCATTGAAACACAAAATCTCTCCCCCGACGCTGAGAAAGATCTTCATAATGGCCACCTTGTTATGTGTTGTGCATCATCTTTTAATGCTCCTGCAAAAGGCTTTGGGGTGTTTTATTAGATTATAAATAAGAGATTTTGTTCAAAAGTGAAATATGGCAGATGCTGGAAATCTGATCGCAAAAAGTGGGAAATGGTTGAAAATACTGATTATATCTGATCAGATCTGGCAGCCTGTGTGGACAGAGCAGGGGGGAGTTAATGTTTCATTAGACGTCTTTGTTGTTGTTGTAGCTTGGCTTTATCTGAAGGGACACTTAATATGTGCAGAGGCTTTTTTCGTGTGATCTGGAAGGCACTGCCTGGAAGGTTGGTGCACACAAATTCAAAATAGAAAGGGAATTAGAGACACTCAGAGCACATAATAAAATTCTATATTGTTCTGCAGTATAATGGGAAAGAACAGTGGAGTGGATAATCAGATAAGTCTTTCAAAAAGACTGTACAGACACGATGGACTGTCTTACCTACTTCTACGCCGTCTGAGTTTTGTCTCTGTTCTTTCATGGGATAAAGGTTCTGCAGGCAAGGCCACATTTATCACTCAGCCCTAATTCCCCTTCAATTAAATGATTTGCTCAGCCATTTCAGAGGGCAGCTCGGAGTCAACCACATCTGCTAATGGTCTGGAGTCACACACGTGATCAACAAGGGAGGAACAGCTGATTTCCCTGACTAAAGGACATGAGTGAATCAGATGGGTTTCTAAAACCAATTAATAATAGTTTCATGGCCACCATTACTAACAGTACAAATTGAACCTTTTTCCCAGGCCTTGAAGATGTGAGCAATTAATCAGAAAAATATGGTGAGAACAGAAAAGTGAGACCCTTGATGTCAAGAGAAAAACAGTCTGATTTTTCATAGAACGATTTAACTGTTAGATGAGATAGTCATAGTGGTGGCACGGTGGCACAGTGGTTAGCACTGCTGCCTCACAGCACCAGAGACCCGGGTTCAATTCCTGCCTCAGGCGACTGAGTGTGTGGAGTTTGCACGTTCTCCCCGTGTCTGCTTGAGTTTCCTCCGGGTGCTCTGGTTTCCTCCCACAGTCCAAAAAATGTGCAGGTTAGGTGAATTGACCATGCTAAATTGCCCGTAGTGTTGGGTAAATGTAGGGGAATGGGTCTGGGTGGGTTGCGCTTCAGCGGGTCGGTGTGGACATGTTGGGCTGAAGGGTCTGTTTCCACACCTAAGGTAACCTAGTCATAGAGATATACAGCATGGAAACAGACCCTTTGGTCCAACTTGTCCATGCCAACCAGATGTATTAAATAAATGTACTCCCATTTGACAGTATTTGACCCATTACTCTCTAAACCCTTCCTATTCATCTACCCATCCAAATGCCTTTTAAACATTGTAATTGTACCAGCCTCCACCACTTCCTCTGGCAGCTCATTCCATACACGTTCTACCCTCTGTGTGAAAAAGCTGCCCCTTAGGTCTCTTTTAAATCTTTCCCCTCTCACCTTAAACTTGTGCCCTCTAGTTTTAGGAAAAGACCTTGTCTATTTACCCTATCCATGCCCTCATGATTTTATAAACCTCTATAAGGACACCCCTCATCCTCCGACAAGTCCAGGCAAATCAGATAACAAGGGCTATAGATCGGGCTTTGGTGGAGGTGGGGTGGGGGGATTCAAGTTCATGGACACTTATGGTCTTGGGCGGGGGGGAGTTGCTCAGCAGGGGTTATTAAAATTTCCAGAACAAGTAATAGGCCAGAGAGTAAGGGTAGGGTCAGGAATCTAACGTCAGGCACAGCAGATAAGGTAATAAGTATGAGAAGGGGAGCAGTCAACACAAAACAGTGGGTGTTATACTTAAATGAACACAGTATACAAGATGACACCAAAATTGGAGGTGTAGTGGACAGCGAAGAAGGTTACCTCAGAGTACAACAGGTTCTTAATCAGATAAGCCGAGGAGCTCGAGATGGAATTTAGATAAAAGTGAGTGCTGTATTTTGGAAAAGAAAATCAGGGCAGCACTTATACACTAAATGATAAGGTTCAGGGGAATGTTGCTGAACAAAGAGACCTTGGAGTGGAGGTACATAGTTCCTTGAAAATGGAATCGCAGGTGGGTAGGCTAGTGAAGAAGGCACTTGGTATGCTTTCCTTTATTGGTCAGAGCATTGACTTTAGGAGTTAGGAGGCCATGTTGTGGCTATACAGGACACTGATTAGCCCACTTTTGGAATATTGCATGCAATTCTGGTCTCCCTTCTATCGGAAGATGTTGTGAAACTTGAAAAGGTTCAGAAAGAATTTACAAGGATGTTGCCAGGGTTGGAGGGGTTGAGCTATAGCGAGAGGCTGTAAACGCTAGGACTATAGTGACTCATGAGAGACTAATTTACATTCTTTGACATCTCTTTATTACTCAATTTTGCCTCATATATATGCTTTTTGCTATTTTCCGGGGCAGTGAAGAGAAACTAGAACAATGTCAAATCCCAACATGCAAATCTGAACATGTACCTAATGGACACATCTCAATAGTGTCTTCTCCGGTCCTCCATTTTGGCCATCAAGCATTCTCCCTCCCACTCCCAACATCTCAGGGTACTCCATTGATACTGCCCTTTATCCATGGAGGTTGGTATCAGAACAGTGCCAGCCTCATCACATCATCATGATTCTTGGGACTCACCTATGATATAGTCCAGTGCTTCAATACTGCACTGTGGAGCTTGCCAACACTTCACAATGTCATGCTGCTGCCAGGCTGCATGATGCCAGGCAAGTAAAGCTGGGGAGAGACCACTAGCATGCATTCTGCCACGGTCTGCGCAATATAGTGTAAGTGGTGTGGTACGTACTTGATGAGGTGAGCAACAGAGCACTGAGTGAGCAAAGTCGCTAGGTCTCATGGAAGGAAACCCTCCATGAAACACCACAAAACTGATGCTGTTTTCGAACATGAACTTCTGAATTACTAGTCTGGCGACATGACCAGCACACCCAGTCTCGACCCCAAATTCTAAAATAAGGAAGTGACTTCTCGTCTTTCATCTCTCAGAATCCCAACTAAAACTTTTTAACAATTTAAAGTTTAATGTTCCTCGGTAAATGATCATCTGCATGTCTCTTTGATAATGTAGTGTTCAGGACAATTTACATTTAAGTATGAGGATAATGGTAAAATTTCTCATCATTATATCCCTGTTAATTTTTTATCTCTTCAGGGCTTTGACCTTAGAATTTTTCAGTAGAGAGAGTTTTAAAAGGTTTCAACATTCATGAGCTGGCTCCCAGTAGTCATTAGTGTTTCTGTACAGTGTGAGAGCAGTACTGTCCGAAACATTAGTCACAAGTTCCATGTGGCTAATTGGATATCCAGTTTTGGCTCATTGCATTTTCGATTAGCAAATAAAAGCTGAGGGACTTTGGGCTTGTGAGCCTGAAGATGCTTATCCACAATGTGTGTGAGTGCACAATACTTGCACATTTGTTGGTAACACAGGGAGATGAAATGCAGCACCATGAAAGAGTTTATTGATTCTTGTGAGTGACTTACTTTAGAATCAAAGACTCATAGAGATGTACAGCACAGAAACAGACCTTTCAGTCCAACACGTCCATGCTGAACACATACCTTAAATTAATGTAGTCCCATTTGCTAGCGCTAGACCCATATTCCTCTAAACTCTTCCTAATCATATATCCATCCTGGTGCCTTTTAAATGTTGTAATTGTACCAACCTCTACCACTTCCTCTGGCAGCTCATTCTATACACACACCACCCTCTGCATGAAAAAGTTGACCCTTAGGTCCCTTTTAAATCTTTCCCCTCTCACCTTAAACCTATGCCCTCTAGTTTTGGACTCCCCCACCCCCGGGAAAAGATTTTGGCTATTCACTCTATGTCTCTCGTGATTTTATAAACCTTGTAAGGTCACTCCTTAGCCTCTGACACTCCAAGGAAAACAGCCCCAGCCTATTCAACCTCTCCCAATAGCTCAAACCCTCCAACCCTGGCAACATCCTTGTAAATCTTTTCAGAACCCTTTCAAGTTTCACAACATCTTTCTGATAGGAAGGGGTCCAGAATTGAATGCAGTATTCCAAAAGTGGCCTCACCAATGTCCTGTACAGCCTCAACATGACCTCCCAACTTTCTTGATCATTGAATGATGTTATTTATAGAACAAACACATTCAGCATTCACATTAAGTCTGCACATATGATGTACATTCACCTATATCGTGCACAGGCCATTTCCGCTGCAGAAATTTTGTACCTGGCTAAAAAGTTATTCCCTTAACTAGAATCATCATAAGTTAGCAATTTCTAATAGAGAATACAATACTTGTGTAGCTAGACTTTTGAAAGACAGACCTTACACAGCCAGATGTAATCCAGGCCAACCCACAAACTAAAAAGCCAGATAAGCCTTTCCCTGAAACAAAAA
Source organism: Chiloscyllium plagiosum (assembly GCF_037043375.1). Lineage (NCBI taxonomy): Eukaryota > Metazoa > Chordata > Chondrichthyes > Orectolobiformes > Hemiscylliidae > Chiloscyllium > Chiloscyllium plagiosum. The sequence goes on from NW_028270169.1 coordinate 16,982,831, forward strand.
CAGAAATTGCTGGAGAAACTCAAGAGGTGCAGCATCATCAGAGAAAGCAGAGTTAGCAATTCCAGTCTGGTGACCCTAACTGATAGGAGCTAGGAAGAGATGGTATATATGCTGGAGACAGGAGCTGTTGGGGAGAAAAGAGGAGGTGGAGGCAGAGCCCAGAGAAAGACAGGCTGACAAAGGGATGGGTGATGGTGAGCCAGGGAAGAAGATAAGATGATAATGGGGACTACACACAGGTGAAAATGTGTTGGTTTTCTCTTTGTCCCCTACCACCACATCCCTGCCCTACACCCATCCCATCCAATGCCATCCCTCAGTCCCCTGCCACTACACTATAGCATTGGTACATTTTGTAGTTGCTGGTATGCATATTATAATGTATCTGCGTGTGTGACAGTGTATGTGCAAGTGAGAGCATGAAGCTCATAGGGCGATATGAACTTCTGTTTTACTGTCAGCGAATAGCCTCAATCCAAGGGCTGTTTGGTTAACGTTTCCACAGATGTACCAGACAAACACTATCTCCACAATCCGACACTCAGAATATCTTACACAACTCAAAAGCAATAACTTGGAAAAGGTAGAGAGGCTAATTTGCTGACATCATGGAAGTAAAATGGCGAAGCACACTCTAAACACTGCATTTTTCATCATGCACCCAGCCACAGCAAGATTGAACAGAGTTTGAGGGAATGATGCGTCCTCGAAATGACACAGCAGATGCTTGGGATATACACTGCAGTAACAAGAAGGCAGAATTCCTCCTGGACTAAAACAGGTTTCTGCCTAAAATAGAAACAAAGTTGTTTTTGCTGAGGAAAAATTAAACTGGCTCTGGTGTTTTAGGCCATTATCAAAACAGGAATTTATATAGCACTTTGAATGTAGCACAATGGCCCAAAGCAGCAGTGCTGTTTAACAAATAGGATGCTGTTCCACGTAAGGAGGCATTAGGGCAGACAGACAGAAGTGTGGTCAGAAAGGTAAGTTTTAAGGGGCATTCTATGGTAAGAATGAGAGATGGAGGTGAAGGGATGTGTGGCGGTCCCTGCAGAGTTTAGATTTGGACAGCTGAATGTATGGCTAGCTGAAAGCACTCTTAAAAGGCCAGAACTGATGGAACACAGACACTTGAAAGGATCATAGGACTGGCAATGGTATGTTGCTGGACACTTAAATGAGAGGGAGATCTGGACTACAAACCAATCCAGATCTCACAATCATAGCATGGGAAAGTCCAAAGGAAGACTATTTATCCCATCATACCTGGGCCAGCTCTTTTGTAGAGCTGTCAAATTAATAACAGGCCTTTCTTATTCCCCATGATTGTCTAGATTCACAATTAAATACACCCAAACTATTTACTTCAACAACTTCACATGGAGTGAGTCCAACATTCTCACCACGCTTTGAGAATAAGTTCCCTCTTAGATTTCTTGATGACTAGTTCCCAAGTTCCAAGATGGCAGCAGAATAGCAGGACTGTGTGTGGTCTGATCCAGTCCCATCTGCTCTTACTTTATTTTTCTTTTTACATCTGTTCTTTCTCTTTAGAGGGGGAGGGGGAGGGGTGCAGGGACTGATTGGGGTGGTGGGGGAGGGGTGGAGGGTGGTGGTGGAGAGGTGGGGGACCTGGGTAAGGTGGGGTGGTGGGTGAGGCAGCGGGGGTGGGGTGGGGTAGGTAGGGGAGGTGTCGACCATGTTTAGGGAGGGGTGTTGAGTGGTGGGGAGAGGTGAGGGTTGGGTGGGGGTGGTGGGGGAGGAGTGGATGGTGTTTGGGGAGGGGTGGACGATGGTAGGGGTAGGGTGTAGGTGGATGGGGGAGAGGTGCACAGTGTTTGGGGAGGGGTGGAAGGTGGTGGGGAGGTGTGGATGTGCTTGTGGAGGGGTGGAGGGTGGTGGCGAGAGGAGGTGACGAGTGGGGGAGGGGTGCACAGTGTTTGGGGAGGGGTGGAATGTGGTGAGGGAGGTGGGGGATGGGAGTTGGTGGGGGAGAGCCAGGTAGGTGGGTGAGAGCAGCGGGGGGGGTGGAGGATGGGGTGGGGGTTGGGCTGACGGAGAGAGGTAGGGTGGGTGGGGTAGGGGTGGACAGTGATTGGGAGTGGTGGAACCACAGGTGTTGCTGGTGAGCCGGCTTGGGACACATGGTGAAGGCGACAGAAAGAAGGTAGACTCACTTTCCGTTCTAACACTTCATGCCTTTTATTTTGAAACCATACAAAATGGTGCTGGAATTTTGGCAACAGGGGAAGCTTTTATTTTACTGTACTTTACTGTAGGATTCACTGTCAGATGTAAGTGACAATACATCATTTAATTTAACTACCTTACAATAGATATGATCCTTTTCGCTAAACCGTGCCATTATATGATGTGGTAATGATGGCTCAGTGGTTAGCACTGCTGCCTTACAGCGTTAGGGACCTGGATTTGATTCCAATCTTGGCTGACTGTGTGGCGTTTGCACATTCTCCCCGTACCTGTGTGGGTTTCCTCCAGATGCTCAGGTTTTCTCCCACAGTCCAAAGATGTTCAGGTCAGGTGAATTGGCCATGCTAAATTGCCCATAGTGTTAGTTGCATTAGTCAGAGGAAATGGGTCTATGTGGGTTACTCTTCAGAGGGTTGGTGTGGACTTGTTGGGCTGAAGGGCCTGTTTCCACACCATAGGGACTCTAATCTATAATATGGGTGACCTCCATTGGTATCATGCACAACAGGAACTCTGTGAAGGGCTGACCCAGTCCTACAATGGTCAATTTCTGTCTATTTCTTCAGATAGCAAAAGCTGAATGTTGGCATCAAAGTAATTTAAATAAATCCTGCTGCATCAGGCTAGCCCTCTGTGTAAAGCCCAGGGGAAGACGAACTGACATTTTGCTGAGGCTGCCCAGCAAGTTTGATCAGTACGGGACTGAAAACAAGAGGAAAGCTTAGAGCTCAGGCAGAGTGCAGTCTCAGATGGTCGAACAAGCATTTAGCTCATACTGAATTTAAAGTCAGCCTTGTAGTCGCTCCCTCCTTTAAAAACCCATTTTTGATATCTGTCTTTGTTTTTGCCTATTTCCAGATCTAAACTGGTCTATCCATCAAAATGAATGTAACCCCTAACCACAGCAGTAAAGCATGATCATGGGCTCCATTTGTAACAGAATGAATATTAACATGGCAAAGTGCTGAGTGCCATTCGTGTTCCTTTGGCAAATAAAAGATTTATTGCTTAAAGGCCCTACCATTTGGTCTCTTTTAGTAAAAATGCAGCAAACTCTGCTTGAGTTTAATGCATTTTATTTTCTGAGAATCGTAGTTGCAATGCAACTTTTCACAATAAAAAGGACAGAGAATATGGGAAATGCCCATAGATTAAAATTTTGACAAAATCTTTCATCAGATTTGCAACAAGTAGGTGAATTTCCACCATGTCTCACCATGACTATGTTGACCCCCTTACTGAAGTTTATTAAATCAGTTAAGTTGAGCTTATAGTGCTGTGATATGTCATTTTGTTCTCTGATCTTTCAATTTGGGTATTAACCAACTTATATTAAATAATAAATAAAATATTAAAATGAAGCTAGGAAAAGACCTGCTACTCTACCCTGTCCTACATAAATGGGTGGCATGGTGGCACTGCTGCCTCACAGCACCGAAAACCCGGGTTCAATTCCTGCCTCAGGCAACTGTCAGTATGGAGATTGCACACTCTCCCAGTGTCTGCGTGGGCTTCCTCTGGGTGCTCCGGTTTCCTCCTACAGTCCAAAAATATGCAGGTTAGGTGAATTGGCCATGCTAAACTGCCCGTAGTGTTAGGTAAAGGTAAATGTAGAGGTATGAATCTAGGTGGGTTACTCTTCGGAGGGTCAGTGTGGACTTGTTGGGCCAAAGGGCCTGTTTCCACACTGTAAGTGATGTCATCTAAATGGTGATATTGACAATAAATATTCTTGCTATCCCAATGTGAGCTGCTGGGAAAGGCAAAGCTACTGGTGGTTCCCTGCATTCATATTAAAGCTTTCATGGCCATGGAATGCTCCAAATGGCTTTACAGTCAATGAAATACCTTTTAAGGTGTAGTCAGTGTTGTAAAGTGGGAACCTCAGCTTTGTAAAATCAGAATTGGTCTCATTAATTCCACTCGCTGAAGTCATTGCTTGACCATGTTTTATTGGTGATAGCAAGAGAGAGATTGCATGGTACAATTTTATTTGAGAATCAGCTGTCACAAGGCTGTACCACTTTAGTTTTGAAGATACAATTTCTAAAACCTTCAACCAATTGTAAATTGGACTGGGACAATGTTTAAAAGTTTAAAAGTTCAAATCCACATCAAGATGGAGTTGAGAGAACAAACGAATTGCCCTCAGGGACAGGGGGTGAGTGCCAGAGACTCTTACAATCTAAACCCACCTCAAAACTTACCATGATCTCAGGGTGTCAGTAACATGTGCAGAGTACTGGACATTGACACATGGATGCCATAGCCATCTAGAAAACAAAACCTCTTGGAAATACACACTGAAACCAATATTTCAGAGGCTTTGGAAGTGTTCGAAATTTTGAAACAATTGCAGTTTGTTCTACGACTTAATGCATCCAAGAAATCAGCCAATAAATATCAGCCTCAATTTAAAGCCTTATGTCTCAAAGGCAACCAGAAGTCTATTCTTTTATCTTTATTTGTGCTGACACCTTTCAACATGGTGTGTGGGGGGGGGGGGGGGGGGGGGGGTGTTTGTGCGTGGGTGTGTGTGTGTTGTCTGTCTGTCTCTGTGTTTATATATATGTTTATGTGTTTGTGAGTGGGTGTGTGTCTGTGTGTGTTTGTGTGTGTGTCTGTCTTTGTGTGTGTTTGTGTGGATGCGTGTGTCTGTGTGTTTGCGTGTGGGTGTGTGTTGTGTGTCTCTGTGCTTATATATATGTGTGTGTGTGTGATGTGTGTGTATGTGTGTTTGCATGTGTGTTGTGTGTCTCTGTGCTTATATATATATGTGTGTGTGTGATGTGTGTGATGTGTGTGTATGTGTGTGATGTGTGTGTATGTGTGTGATGTGTGTGTGATGTGTGTGTGATGTGTGTGTGATGTGTGTGTGATGTGTGTTTGATGTGTGTGATGTGTGTGATGTGTGTGTATGTGTGTGATGTGTGTGTATGTGTGTGATGTGTGTGTGATGTGTGTGATGTGTGTTTGATGTGTGTGTATGTGTGTGATGTGTGTGATGTGTGTGCCCAAGTGTCTGTAAGAAGGAATTCAGATTGACATTGAATCTTTATTATTTTTCTCAGTCGATAAATTTGCTTCAGCAAAGCCTTGTGATTGTCTCAATATGATTAACAGCAGTAAAATTGTAGAATTGAATTGCTACAGTGTGGAAGCAGGCTATTCAGCCCATCAAATCCACACCAGCTATCTAAAGAGCATCCCATTCAGACCCATCCCTCATTCCCCATGGCCAAACCACCTATCCTGCATATCTTTGCACTATGGGAGAAAGCCAGAGCACTCCGCACAGACAGGGGGAGAATGTACAAACTCCACACAGACAGTTGCCTGAGGATGGAATTGAACCCAGATGCCTCCTGGTTAGAGAGACAGCCTCCATTTTGAGATACCCTCTCTCTTACTTTACCCTCCACTGCACCTTTTCGATCTAGCATGCTCCTAATTAAGCCTCCAGCTCTGAGAGGCCATGCTATATCCTTAGTGCTGTGAGGCAGCAGCGCTAACCATTGAGCCACTGCTACCCTTTCTTTCAAATAGCTAACTGTATTTTTAATCGGTGAGAGACACAGCCATGTGCTTTGAAAGAATTTAAACCTTTGCTGTGACCCACCAAGAGGGTTGAGCTGAGAGGTGAGGGCACTCACCCTCCTCACTTGGTGGCAGCACAGCACAGAAAGAGGCCATTCAGCATGTTGTGTGTGTACTGGCCCTCTGAAGGAACAATTCATCGATGGCCACTCCAACCCTTTGTCACCTTAGCCTTGAAACATTCTGCTTCATTGTCAGCAGTGATAGGCTGATCTTAGATAAATATTCACAGGAGAGTCAGGGGCTGCCTTTACATTCAACTTGCTTTTGAAAAGACATAACAATGCTAAAGTAAAAAAAACCTCGAACAATGATATGCTGCAAGTGTATTCAGTCGAGCAGTATTGTTTCTGCTATGATACAAGTCACTGCGGGTGTACATAACCGTCTCCCCACAGAAACTATAAATCAGTGGGTGTCAAGATGTTATGCAATGAAGTCCAATTCCAGAGATTTAGGCACAAATCCGGCCTGACGTCCTACTGTGGGGGAGTTCTCCTCACACCCAGGCCAATATCTATCCCTTCATCGACATCACTAAAATGAACCAGATTATCCAGTCTTTAGTGAATATCACCATAATCCCAGAGCACTTTAGGGCTGCTCTCACATAGACAGAGACAACTGGCAGTGAGTTTAACCTGAGTCTCACCACGCCTTAGGCAAGGAGAGAGGTTGAGAAGGCAGACCCATCATGATTACTGCTTACTGGAGTTTGGTAAACCCAGGTTTGCTGCCAGGTTTCATGCATTACAACAGCGACAACATGTCAATGGAACCTCAGTGTACTTCAGGACACCCTGAAGGAACTGGATTTTACAGTTCCCACTGGGACAAAGGTAGCAGGTGACAGAGATAGTCATGTTGGTGTGGTGACATCCTTGCTCCAAGCTTACTTTGCAGACCCAGGATCTCACATGGTTAGAGAGAGAGAGAGAGAGAGAGAGAGAGAGACAGCCTCCATTTTGAGGCACCCTCTCTCTTATTTTACCCTCCACTGCAGCTTTTCAGCCTAGCATGCCCTTCCAGCTCTGACAGCCCACTCCATATCTTTAATTGGACAGCGAGTCCATTTCCAATACAACAGGGGGAAGGGGAGCCCTGTGTAAATCACAAAGTTTGAGGGTGGGTTCAGCATCAGGAAACAGTCCTCATTTCGCTTTCCCCATCCCCTCTCCAGATAAAATGCCTACCCCCCTGAATTTGTGAAAGCGTCAATAAAAAAGCATTTTTTTTAAAGGGATATGCAATTGAATTCCTCTGTCAGTGCTGATTTGTAATGGATCTCTTAAACATTGGTTTATGAATGGGAGGTGATGGCTCCCAATTGGAACATGAGAGCTAGGAACAGGATTAGGCCATTCAGTCCCTCTAGCTTGTTCCACCATTTAATACAACTATGACCGCTCTCATCTCGACCTCAATTCCACCTTTCTGCCTGCTCTCCGTAACCCTTCCACCCATTACTCGATTGATTGTTCTTCCTCATGTCCACTTCCATCCCCAATGCCCCCAGTTCCCTCCTTCAGATGACCAGAGAACGAGGTCACAAAGCCAGTAGTGACAGTAAATCAACAATCCATCTTCTGCAACTACACTGGCCCTACCCCCCCACCTTTTCCTCCGCTACATCGATGACTGTATCGGCGCCGCCTCGTGCTCCCACGAGGAGGTTGAACAGTTCATCCACTTCACCAACACCTTCCACCCCGACCTCAAATTCACCTGGACAGTCTCAGATTCCTCCCTCCCCTTCCTCGACCTTTCTATTTCTATCTCAGGCGACCGAATCAACACGGACATCTACTACAAACCGACCGACTCCCACAGCTACCTGGACTACACCTCCTCCCATCCTGCCCCCTGTAAAAACGCCATCCCATTCTCCCAATTCCTTCGACTCCGCCGCATCTGCTCCCAGGAGGACCAGTTCCAAAAACGCACAACCCAGATGGCCTCCTTCTTCAAGGACCGCAATTTCCCCCCAGACGTGGTCGACGATGCCCTCCACCGCATCTCTTCCACTTTCCGCTCCTCCGCCCTTGATCCCCGCCCCTCCAACCGCCACCAGGACAGAACCCCACTGGTCCTCACCTACCACCCCACCAATCTCCATGTACAGCGCATCATCCGCCGTCATTTCCGCTACCTCCAAACGGACCCCACCACCAAGGATATATTTCCCTCCCCTCCCCTATCAGCATTCCGTAAAGACCACTCCCTCCGTGACTCCCTCGTCAGATCCACACCCCCCACCAACCCAACCTCCACTCCCGGCACCTTCCCCTGCAACGGCAGGAGGTGCAACACTTGCGCCCACACCTCCCCCCTCACCTCACTCCAAGGCCCCAAAGGAAACTTCCATATCCGCCACAGATTCACCTGCACCTCCACACATATCATCTATTGCATCCTCTGCACCCGATGTGGCCTCCTCTATATTGGGGAGACAGGCCGGCTACTTGCGGAGCGTTTCAGAGAACACCTCTGGGACACCCGGACCAACCAACCCAACCACCCTGTAGCTCAACATTTCAATTCCCCCTCACACTCCACCAAGGATATGCAGGTCTTTGGACTCCTCCATCGTCAGACCACAACTAAACGACGGTTGGAGGAAGAACGCCTCATCTTCCGGCTAGGAACCCTCCAACCACAAGGGATGAACTCGGATTTCACCATTTCCTCATTTCCCCTCCCCCCACCCTGTCTCAGTCAAATCCATCAAATTCAGCACCGCCTTCCTAACCTGCAATCTTCTTCCCGACCTCTCCGCCCCCACCCCAGTCTGACCTATCACCCTCACCTTGACCTCTTTCCACCTATCACATTTCCGACGCCCCTCCCCCAAGTCCCTCCTCCCTACCTTTTATCTTAACCTGCTGGACAAACTTTCCTCATTCCTGAAGAAGGGCTTATGCCCGAAACGTCGATTCTCCTGTTCCCTGGATGCTGCCTGACCTGCTGCGCTTTTCCAGCAACACATTTCCAGCAGTAAATCAACAGCCTATACTGCCCTGTGCACCGAAAGCTTGGTTTTTATTCTCAGTCTTGAAGACTGCCACATTATGGCTTAGATGTTAAGCCAAACTAAAAGGAACTTGGCATTAAATGAAGATTCTCAATTAATCTGACAAGCATTTGGTGTGAAAGTCTCATGGAGGCGTGGGGTGAGGTGAACGTTGAGCAAACAATCAGTTGAGCAGAGCAATTACAGCCAAAGCGAAAGGAAGAGAAAGCTCGCAAGTGAGCTCCACTGAGCACCCCCTGGAGATTTCCACATTGCAAACTGTCTGTCTCTACTCAGAGCAACAGCTGTATCCGTGCTCACAACTCACTACGCACCGGGATCCCATAGCAGCAACTGTTAAAGCCAAGGGCGTTCCAGCATAAGTGAGATTCCTCACATACCCCAGTCCCCACAAGACTTGCGGGATAAAAGAAAACACATTTATTTGTATTTCCCAGTTTAGTTGGTGGAGCACCTTCCGGTGATGTATTGATTCCAAAAGTCACACAGTGTCTACACAGCTAGGGAACTTCCCTGCTGACCTGAAGTCCCCATATTAAAACAGGCAGAGTAGAAACAGAGAGGAGTCACATCTCTGCTCCACTGCTGGCCATCTTGCTAGCGTGTTATTTTTTGTCTTTCTGCACTCATTATTCCTTCTCTATTATTATTTCAGAACAGAGGCGCTCTCTCACACAGCAGTTCAGCGGGTGTGACTAAAACAACAATCTTCACTCAGTGTGGTGTCATTGAGGACAGGCAACATTGCCAGATCTGATACTGAATAAACACATGTCCCATTGGTTAGGGCAGCTTCTCACAGCGAGGAGCAGAGGGAACAAAATCTCCTTTTAGAAGAGAAAAAGTGAAAAGTTTAACTTAAGAAACGTTTACCCTGATTTCCATCATTTTCATCTCAGTGATCTCTGTGAAAGTACTAAGTGTGAGTGATAAGCTCCTACATGTTTATACACTAAAGGAAGATTAGTATGTAAAATTACTGTTAAAAAAAAGTATGATCAGCTTATAAGCAGCAGCACAGAAATCCACTGGTATAGTATCATATATTTCAGTTTAAAATAATGATAAAGCTCATTTCTAAGCATGTATTGTGAGGTGATGCATTTTGTCAAATGAACACGGAGAGCCCATACAAAGGCCCATACGTGAAAAGATCAGGGCGGTCTTGGGTTGACACATGCCTAAGTTACTTGGGACAGCATAGTGGCTCAGTGGTTAGCACTGCTGCCTCACAGCACCAGGGTCCCAGGTTCAATTCCAGGCTCGGGTGACTGTGTGGAGTTTGCACATTCTCCCTGAGTCTGCGTGAGTTTCCTCCCACAGTCCAAAGATGTGTAGGTCAGGTGGATTGGCCATGTTAAATTGCCCATAATACTAGGTGCATTAGTCAGAGGGAAATGGGTCTGGGTGGGTTACTCTCCGGAGGGTCAGTGTGGACTGGTTGGGCCAAAGGGCCTGTTTCCACACTGTAGGGAATCTAATCTAATCTAAAAGGTGGCAGAACCAGATAAGGAGAGCCGTTGATGAAGTGTACATCATCCTAGGCTTTATTACTAGCGGAACAGAGTAGAAGAGCAGGGACAATAGATGTGTAGCTGAAAGAGCACAGCAGGTCAGATAGCATCCAAGGAGCAGGAAACATTTTGGGCTGAAATTCTTCGTCAGAAGAGCAGGGAGGTTATGCCAAACCACTATAAGTCCTGAGCTGCATTTTCTATACAGTTTGAGGCTCCATGCTCTAGCAAGGATGTGAATGCTTTGGACACAGTGTGGAAGAGGTGTACAAGAATGGTTCAAGGGGTGAGAAACTTCAGTTGTGAATATAGATTGGTGCTTTCTTTGTCTAGGAGAACACTAAGTGGAGGTTTGATTGAAGCTTTCAAAACCATGAGGGGTCTGGACAGAGTATACAGAGAGAAAACGTTCCTCTTCATAAAAGGAACGGAAACCACTTGGCACAGATTTAAAGAGGTTTGCAAAAGAAGTAAACATGTCTCGAGAAAAAAATACTCTTGAACCTAATGAATGGTTTGAGTTTGGAATTCACTGCCTGTAAGTGTGGGATAGGCAGGTTCAACTGGGGCAAGAAGAGGACATAAGATAACTGTTTAGATAGAGATAGTGGGTAGGTTTATAGGGAGTGGGTGGGGGAATGGCACTACACCGTGAAGCTCATTTGCAGATCCAGTGCAAATATGACAGCCTGAATGGCAGTCTCTGGCTCCATAGCATTTGTGTTTTGGGTGTAGAATTAAACTAGTCCTACCCCTTTTTACAACTCACTGACTGATTCCTATTAACCCAACACTTTCAGCTGGAAAAGTGATCACTATGTTGCTTTTTTGTCCTAAGTTTAGAATCTGTTCTGTCACACTGACAGCCCAAATTACAGAGGGAAATGCTCCTTATCAACATTGAGCAGCAGGCAGCTCCTGGGAGGGTTTTACACACAGTATTGACAGGCATTAGACCACACTGTTCCTGTAGCCATTAGAGCACTAGAAGTTCAAACACTGGCTGTGTCTGACACTGAGCTCAATGTCTTCCGTGATTTTGCGTCATACTTTTTCTGCATTGCACCGAAATACAGATTCAATTGCCACTATCGTGTGTGTTTTCTTACCCCACCCACCCCATTATCTTCGAATCCCCACACAGAATCCCAACAAGTCCGCACCAACCCTCTGTAGAGCAACACACCCAGATCCACCCCTCCATCCCACTACTCCACATTTACCCCTGAATAATCCATCTAACCTACACATCCCTGAAAACTATGGGCAATTTAGCATGGCCAGTTCACCTAACTTACACATCCCTGAACACTATGGGCAATTTAGCATGGCCAATTCACCTAACCTACACAAAATCTCACAGAGGTTCTGGGCATCCATTCATTGGAATAAAAACCCTCCAGTTTTGTACTCAGGTAACCAATGTAGGCAACAGGTTTATCATATTCTAATAGTGTTGCTTGATACAGAATTACCACCCTCTCATGCTGGACTGGTAAGTAATGTTGGATCTATTTACCCCAAAAATCTCAAACAGGTTTACTCAATAAGCTAAATTATAACTTGCAGTTTAAGAATGTTTATTTTAGAATGGCTACAAGTCACCTGGTGTCACCCTGGTCCTTGGCTTAATAACACACTCAGATCCTAATCAGCAATGAAATAACTCCACAGAGGCCATTATCCCGTCACCAAGTCACCCTTTATTTACACGTGCAAAGTACTCGATCCAGTTTCCTCAGAGCCAGCTCTCAGAGTGAACAGAACCTCTGACACTCCTGTTTATATCTGTCCAGCTTAACAGCCCCACTCGGGGAACTCATATTCTCTGATGTCCACCTGGCTGACCTTGTTGCAATCTCTACAAATAACACAACAGTTACCAACAGGTCCTGAATGGAAAGTATCATAATTGAATAATACCTTCCGCCCAGATTTTCCAATGAAGGTGACCGGAATGGTGACAGACAGGAGGAGCCTTCACAGATTTAATGCATCCCACTGCAAATTGCTATCCCAAGTTGGATCACCACGGATACAAATTGTGTTTTCATTAAAGTTGCACATACTAATCTATGTAACAGTGAAAACCACATTAACAGCATCATCTTCCAAACCTTTTGATCTCTACACCGGGAAGGGCAGCACCCAGTAAATGCATGGGAATGCCACCACCTATGACTCCCTACTGGAATACACCCATCCTGACTTAGAACTACATTGCCGTTCCTTCCCTGCTGCTGGAGCAAAATACTGGAATTCTCTTCCGAACAGAACTGTAGGTTACGTACACCAAGTGGACTGCATAGGATCAAGAAGGCAGCTCATCACTATCATGTCATGGGCAATAGGAATGGGTGATAGATGCTGGCATTACCAATGATGTTTACATCCCATGAAAGAATTTTTAAAGTCCATTCTATTTTTTAAAACCTTTTTGGATTATGGATTTTAATAAGCTCATTCTGTGGCCAGATAACTTTGAAGCATGTACTATTCCATTCACTGTGAAGGTGCTTCCTATTGTTGACTGAAGGATAATCCAAAACTCCCATTGTTCCTTCCTCTCAAAGTGACTGAGTAACAAGGTTGGAAAATTCACACAACACTGTGCATGCAGCTATTAATGGTTTTCATCTCAATGCAAAGATGTGATGTTCACACATATCGAACAGCCATTTCCTGTGGCTTGACTCAGGTTTTATTCTGTACTTCCTTAATGGATTTACAATGGTCTTCCTGTATTTCCATTAAAGTGTAGAAACAATGAAGTCGGAAGTATAAGAATTGGGCTTTAGTCTTGACGTGCCTTACTACAGCTATTTCCAAGATGGGCTTTGTGCATGGAAAGTGGCCTTGTTGTGATGCCTGGATAAATCCCAGTGGAAGTTTCATATTCTCTACATTGTCCAGCTTGACATTGAAGCTCTGATTCCTTCTGTGTTATTCCCTTACTCTCCTTGAGTTACTTGGGTCACGGCAGCTCAGAGGGCAAACAAATTGCTCCTGGGATTGGGCCTCTGTCTGGTGCAGAGAGGGTATTTTCTTTCCAGTCATGGCATATGAGAATCAATGGAAAGATAAACATTTGTTGCCCGTCCCTAGTTGCCCTTCTGTAAGCATCAGAGAGCCACTTTCCTAAACCAGTGTGACTCTTGAAGTTGAAATACATCCACAGGGCTGCAAGGGAGGGAGTCCCATAATTTTAAAGAAGCGATGATGAAGGAATGTTGGATGGCTGTGAACTGAAGGGGAATTTTCAAGTAATGAAGTCCTAAGGCAACTGCTGCCTTAAGTAGGTAGAGTTGGGAGCTTTGCTGAAGAAGGTTTGGGATGTTGTTGCAATACATCTCACGGATGATGTACACCACTGCCACTGTGCATCCGGGGCGGAGGGAGTGAATGTTTAAATTGTTGGACAGAGTGTCTTGTGTGTCCTGTAGTGCGTCAAGGTTTTTGAGTGTTAGTGGAACTGCACCAATTCACCATACTTTCCCAACTTGGGCATTCTGGACAGTGGACAGGTTTTGAAGGGTCAAAAGGTGACTGGCTTACCACAGAATTCCAGGCCACTGACCGGCTGGTGCAGTCTCAGAATTCCCTTCATTCGTAGAAAGAAGGTTGACCTCTGCTCGATGAGATTGGTAACTCAGTGGAGTGGGGGAGGAAGGGGGGGGGGGGGGGGGGGGGAAGAAACTAAACCCACTGTTGGCATTCCTTCTCATTTGCTGAGCTGTTTTAAGCCAGAATATCTAACGATGGCATTGTCCCTCACAGATAGGGAAAACAACCCCTTGCTAAATAGTGAAGCAAATGATGCAAGTGTGAGCTGGGAAAGAGAAAGAGGAATGGATAAATGCAGCTGCAAGCTGCCCAGAGAATCATTCTGCTCATTATTATTATTTTTGATTCTCACTGACCCATGCAAGAGGAGAGAAATAACAATTCTTAATTGCCTTTGATACGTGAGTTCCTTCAATTTTATACTCTACCCAATACCTTTGGCTTCCTCATACTACACATGACTATAACTCAGTCGAAAACCTAGAAACAGTTGCTTTATCCACAGGATGATTAGATCATCTTATTCTTGGCACTGCGACGATGCATGGACATTATGTGCCTGGCACAAAGATTTGTTCTCCATTATGAAATAATGGGAGCACTCCAGCAAGGAGAACTCCTTCAGTTCCCACAAGCCAATTGATCTGATTGCAATTAGTCTCCACTCTGCTACAAGATGCAGTCAATCTATGAACTGTAAAAGCACTCACAAACCTGAGGCAATGTCCTTCTGAAAGCACAAATACAATCACTCGAGACTGCAAAGAGATGTTTGTAGCCAGCAGGCCAGAATAGAAATAATGTAAGACACGCTTCCACATCCCTACAGGGACCATTAGGGGCAATGCATTATTTACAAGAAAATTCAAGAATTTGCTTGTCACCTCAAATTAAATAATGCATGTCCCCTTTGGTAAACCAGCCTAAGGTTCAGTTTGGTCTAGGGCTTGCACATTGAAATCTTGCAAAGTTCTCTTCATGTTAAGTGTATGCCCAGTTTTATTAATCATGATGTTGTGTTTCTTTTTGCCCCCACCAATTAAAAAATATTATTTTTTTTTACTCCATCAGCAGAGCAGCAGGCATAAACATTTTGGGAGCTGCAGTGAATGTAACGTCCAGCTTTTATGAACAGATGGCTTGAATTTGCCCCCATGTGCCAATGCTACTCAGTTTTATAAATAAATGGTGAAAACGTCAGAATTAAATTACACACAATTGGGATAAGACCAAGGTGAGTGCTGTATACAATACTGGATGTCTCATTAAAACATTAGGACATTAAAACCTTAGCCTATGTAGGCACACAAAGATTGGTGCCAATATTAGGAATGTGAATTTTCTAATTCTATAGACAGAAGGCTACAGCTATGTTATCTATGGCTCAGTTGGTAGCAATTTGCCTCAGAGTCAAATTGTTGTGATTCTAAGACCCATTACTGAGGGCATGCTGCACTAATGAAGATTAGTTGTTTTTCAGATGGGATGTTACATTATGGGCCTGCTTTGCTCTTTAACATGGATGTAAAAATGACTATTTTGAAAATGAGCAAGTGAGTTATTCCTGTCGTCCTGATGAACATTTATCCCTCAACCAACATCTCAGACAGAGATGACACATTGCTGGCTTGGAATCTTCCTGTGAACAAATTTCCTACATCACAACCATGGCCAAGCTTCAAGTGTTTTTCATTGGCTGTAAAGCACTTTGGGACATCTTGAGATTGTGAAAGATGCCTACATAAATCTAAACCTTTCTTTCCATCTATACACCAGGGATGAATTTACACACATTCAAACATTTGAACCTTATTAAAAAATTACACTTACACACATTACCAACATCAGAATTACAGATGAAAGACAATGAGGAGAAATTTCTTTTCACAGGTGGTTGTTAAGAAGTAGAATGTACTATCTCCTAATGGAATTATCTAGAAAAATGTCTAATGGGCAGTTTGACATTCATTTGAAATCACTTTACAGAGCCTGTACCATTCAATCATTCCATTTTGGCCACAGAAGATAAAGGTCAGGTGAGTTCAATCCTCCAGATTACTCCCTTTATTTTACATCTTTATGTTTACTATCTCACGCTATTCCTAAATGGCGCAAATCCATAATCATTTGCATTCGTAACTCACATGTCAAGATATCCTAGGACTATGTGTTCTCAAATTACACACAAACTGTTTGGGTTGGAAAGGCCTCAGAATAGAACTGAGTCCTGTGTTGGACGTGATAAAGCAAATATATCGTCATGATGTGGAGGTGCCAGTGTTGGACTGTGGTGGACAAAGTCAGAGGTCACACGACACCAGGTTATAGTCCCAACAGATTTATTTGAAATCACAAGTGTCTGAAGTGTTGCACTTCAGGTGACATGTTCACCTGAAGGAACAATGCCCTGAAAGCTTGCGATTTCAAATAAACCTGTTGGACTATAACCTGACAGCTGGATGTATATGAGCTGTTCTCAGTGACTTCTGTAATAACATTTGATAGATAAATTGCCAGTCTTTCAGTTTTAGTGTTAATTTACAGAAATAATCTAAGAACATGGGGATCAGTAATTGTTAGTGTAAAATGGTTCATTTACTCTTTTCCAATCTTAACTTGTAGCATTAAGAGTAAGACAATACAGTTTGGTGTGGATAGTCATGATAATGGGACAATTTCCATTAGAAGGGAAACCCTCCCATATGCAAACCATGGACCAACTATTCTGTGGGAATCTACGACAATCACTCCTCAGACTCTTGTCATGAGAGAACCTACAGAAGATGATGAAATCAATTGTAACATGGGCACATTGAATAACAAGGAGTCTACTATGACAACAGATATTTTAAAACTACAAAGTTGTGAAATCGAGAAAAAAAATCTTCCTCAACTTGGAGAGTCAGTAGCAAGCGATTGTCAACTGAAACCCTCACTCAGGGCAAACAAGCTGTTTAGGAGAAATTTCTTTACTCAGAGTGTTTCTGACGCTTAATCACAAGGAATGGTTGAGACAGGGAGCAATGCGTGTCCCAAAGGGAAGTTGGATAGACATCTGAAAAATGTAGGAAATGAGCAAAGTAGCAAGGCTAATTTTGAATTGTTCTATTTAAAAGCGGGCACACACTGATTGCATCAATTGTCTCCCTCAGTTCTATGGGTTATGATTTCACTGCACTGTTTGATCAGAACAGGAAGAAAAGAAACTTTCTTTTCACTATAATGCAGAATTAATTCTTTTACCACTTTAAGAGTGGTGCTGTTTTAAAAGTTCAATATCCAAATGGGCTAAGGCCAGAACGTCATCATCTGAACAGAGGCCATACACACTCTCTATTGCAGCTCCCTCAACCAGGATTGCATTATTCAAAGATTAAAGAGCCGTCTATGCAGAACAAAGGAAAATGATAATCAATGCAAATGAAAAAAATTGGTGGGTTGCAGTCAGGATCAATGCAGAATCAACAGAACAAACTTTAAACAGAAACCACAAAAGCCACTCCAAATACAGTATTGAAGGTACACAGACCAAGACAAAACAAAAACCAGGAAGCACAGCAGATAAACACTCATTTTCCCCATAATAGTCAGACTATTGCAAGTTCCTGGATTTCTAAAACACTTACAAAAGGAAAAACAACAGTAGACAGATGGAGACCAAAACCCCCAGCATGGCAGCCATTGCTGTTTCAGAGATTGTGGCCTCAGAATGCCAATTTGTGGCCCACTTGGGGTCCTGACCCCATCCCCCACACCCCAACCATCCCCCAACTTGGATAAGCCTGATTTTAGATTGTCAGCTTTCACTTCACGGTGGTCATGATGTGGAGGAGCTGGTATTGGACTGGGGTGGACAACATTAAAAATCACACAACACCAGGGTTATATGATGAAGGAGTGGCACTCCGAAAGCTAGTGCTTTCAAATAAACCTTTTGGACTATAACCACGTGTTGTGTGATTTTTAACTTCACCTAGAGTCATAGAGTCATAGAGATGTACAGCGAGGAAACAGACCCTTTGGTCCAATTTGTCCAGATATCTGACCAGATATCCCACCTGCCAGCACCCGGTCTATATCCATCCAAACTCTTCCTATTCATATATCCATCCAGATACATTTTAAATGTTGCAATTGTGCTAGCCTCCACCACTTCTTCTGGCAGCTCATTCCACCCCTTAGGTCCCTTTTATATCTTTCCCCTCTCACCCTAAACCTATGCCCTCTAGTTCTGGACTCCCCACCCAGGGAAAAGACTTTGCCCGTTTATCCTATCCATTCCCCTCATGATTTTATAAACCTCTATAACATCACCCTTCATCCTCCGATACTCCAGGGAAAAGAGCCCCAGCTTATTCAACCTCTCCCTATAGCTCAAACCCTCCAAACCTGGCAACATCCTTGTAAATCTTTTCTGAACCCTTTCAAGTATTGCAACATCCTTCCAATAGGAAGGAGACCAGAATTAATGTCCTAATCAGTCGCAACATGACCTCCCAACTCCTGTACTCAGTATTCTGACCAATAAAGGAAAGCATACCAACACCTTCTTCACCATCCTATATACCTGCCACTCTAGTTTCAAGGAGCTATGAACCTGCACTCCAAGGTCTCTTTGTTCAGCAACGGTCCCTAGGACCTTACCATTAAATGTATAAGGAGAAACTGAGGTCTGCAGATGCTGGAGATCAGAGCTGGAAATGTGTTGCTGGAAAAGCGCAGCAGGTCAGGCAGCATCTAGGGAACAGGAGAATCGATGTTTCGGGCATTAGCCCTTCTTCAGGAATGAGGAAAGTTTGTCCAGCAGGCTAAGATAAAAGATAGGGAGGAGGGACTTGGGGGAGGGGCGTCGGAAATGTGATAGGTGGAAAGAGGTCAAGGTGAGGGTGATAGGTCAGACTGGGGTGGGGGCGGAGAGGTCGGGAAGAAGATTGCAGGTTAGGAAGGCGGTGCTGAATTTGATGGATTTGATTGAGACAGGGTGGGGGGAGGGGAAATGAGGAAACTGGTGAAATCCGAGTTCATCCCTTGTGGTTGGAGGGTTCCTAGCCGGAAGATGAGGCGTTCTTCCTCCAACCGTCGTTTCGCTGTGGTCTGTCTCCATCGTCAGATCACAGCGAAACGATGGTTGGAGGAAGAACGCCTCATCTTCCGGCTAGGAACCCTCCAACCACAAGGGATGAACTCGGATTTCACCAGTTTCCTCATTTCCCCTCCCCCCAGCCTGTCTCAGTCAAATCCATCAAATTCAGCACCGCCTTCCTAACCTGCAATCTTCTTCCCGACCTCTCCGCCCCCACCCCAGT
Organism: Chiloscyllium plagiosum; assembly: GCF_037043375.1. Classification (NCBI taxonomy): domain Eukaryota; kingdom Metazoa; phylum Chordata; class Chondrichthyes; order Orectolobiformes; family Hemiscylliidae; genus Chiloscyllium; species Chiloscyllium plagiosum. The sequence continues at coordinate 17,002,057 of NW_028270169.1, forward strand.
CTGACCTATCACCCTCACCTTGACCTCTTTCCACCTATCACATTTCCGACGCCCCTCCCCCAAGTCCCTCCTCCCTATCTTTTATCTTAGCCTGCTGGACAAACTTTCCTCATTCCTGAAGAAGGGCTAATGCCTGAAACGTCGATTCTCCTGTTCCCTAGATGCTGCCTGACCTGCTGCGCTTTTCCAGCAACACATTTCCAGCATTAAATGTATAAATCCTGCTAAGATTTGCTTTCCCAAAATGCAGCACCTGGCATTTATCTGAATTAAACTCCATCTGCCACTTCTCAGCCCATTGGCCCATCTGATCAAGATCCCGTTGTAATCTGAGGTAACCTTCTTCGCTGTCCACTACACCTCCAGTTTTGGTGTCATCTGCAAACTTACTAACTGTACCTCTTAGCTCGCATCCAAATCATTTATATAAATGACGAAAAGTAGTGGACCCAGCACCGATCCTTGTGGCACTCCACTGGTCACAGGCCTCCAGTCTGAAAAACAATCCTCCACCACCACCCTCTATCTTCTACCTTCGAGTCAGTTCTGTATCCAAATGGCTAATTCTTTCTGTATTCCATGAGATTTAACCTTGTTAATTAATCTCCCATGGGGAACCTTGTCAAACGCCTTACTGAAGTCCATATGGATCACATCTACTGCTCTGCCCTCATCAATCCTCTTTGTTACTTTTTCAAAAAACTCAATCAAGTTCATGAGACATGATTTCCGATGCACAAAGCCATGTTGACTATCCATAATCAGTCCTTGCCTCTCCAAATACAAGTACATCCTGTCCTTCAGGATTCTTTGGCAAGAAACTGGCAGGCAACATCATAGCTATCATCTGTCTTTGCTGCTTATGTGCTTCAGGAAACTACACCTACCGGAGGCATTTAACACTCTATTTAGGAGGAGAGCTCACAACTGGCCCAATTAAGACACTTACAGTTCAAAATAGTGTCGAATGCCTGATGGAGCAGCAGTATGGCATTATGACATACCTGACTCTACTTTCAATATTCAACTCTTTACCTCTGTGCCTTTTAGCATCTGTACACAAATTAAGAGAATTATATGTGAGTAGATTAGAATCTTAGCCCTCTAGTTCATGATACACAAAATGCACAACCAGCGTTTGAAAATCTAAGCTGGAATTCTTTTCATTTATAATGCTATTGTTTTAAAGGGGGTGCAGTTTCCTACGTTCTTCCTGTTTAGACAGTCTATTCAGAGTGGGAATTTTATTCAGTACACATACAAGCAAGGCTGACCCACATTTATAAGCTTTTACCTCAAGCTGACTGAGTGTGAGCAGTAACATTGACCAGTAATTGATTGCTGCAGTTGGTGCATATTTCAACTTTGCAGTAATTACGTGCACATAGGCTAATCTCAGAGGAGCCTTGTCACTTCCACTGGACTGAAGCTCTATAGGCCATGTAGACTGCAATGTGTTTTGGCAGCAAATAAATAAGAGTGATATGATGACCGGGAAGTTCAGTGGATGAAAACATGATCTTTTAACCTCTGGGGGCCAAGTTGGAAATTGCTAAAACAGTGTCTATTCCTTATGACTGGGTGTCATAGTTACAAAGCATTTGGTCAAATTCAAGCCAGTTCAAAATCAGCCATTCAGGACATCAAACCATTGACACCATTTGGGATTAGGTTAGCAATTAAATTCTAAATTTTGTTCTTTAAACATATTCTTCAGCAGATTCAGATATTTATGCAACTATTGGTTTGTCAAAACTGTCCAATTTGCATCAGGTGCAACAAGAAAATGATATAATCTCCACTATTCCATCCTCATGACCCACTCACTTTCCATTGTAATCCTCTTTGCCTATTTACCTCATCCAATGAATGAAGAGTAAAAAATGTTACACTATGCTGTGCAAATTTACACACCTCCTACTCACAATTTATGTTTAAAAACCCTTTGACCAAAAACTAGCTAAGTACAGATATCAGTTGCCCCTCACAAAGGAAACGTTGATACTTTAGTTAAAAAGCAGAAAGTGTATAGCGGGTCAGATCGCATCTGAAAGACAGCTCAGTTAATCACTTTGGATCTTTATCAGTGCCGTTACAGCTTCTGACTCCTTTTCTCACTGTCATTTTTTATTTTTACTTTTAATCTTCAACACACATTAGACTGCTTCAACCAAGGGCTAGTTCTTACATGATTTCACAGGAATGATTTCAAAATATCCGTGTGCCAATTAGTTAATGATGTTATTGTGTATCTATTCCACAAACAGGACAGATCAAAAGCAAATTACGGTGAACGCTGCAAATCCAAAGTAAAACAGAAAACTTTGGAAACACTCAGCAGGTCAGGTAGCATCTGTGAAAGAAAGACTTGTGTTGATATACTGCCTTCCACACCACCAGGTGTCTCAATACACTTTACAGCCTTTGAAGTGTGGTTACTGTAGCAGTGCAGCAGTGCAAGCTCCCACATACTGAAATACAACAATGACCAAGGTAATCTGCTTTTGTGATATTGATTAAGGATGTAATATTGATCAGGACTACAGGGATAACTCCCTTGCTCTTCCTTGAAAATAGTGCCATGGAATCTTTACATCCATCTATACAGCCAGATTGGATCTCAGTTTAATGTCTTGTGTAAAAGGCAGTACCTTCAACTGTGCAGCATCCACTCAGTGTTGCACTGGTGTGTAAGCCTAGACTCTTATAATGAACCCTTGGAGTGGGACTCAAATTTAACAATTCACAGTAAGAGTGCTACTACTGAACCACAGCTAACACACTGTAGTGTGAGACCATAAGGTTATTATTTTATATTGACAACCTTCTAACAAATATTAATCCTTTTTCACTCTTCACCGATGCTGCTGGAGCCGCTGAATGTTTCTAAGTCTGTTTGACATCATTCCAAGATGGCTTTCAGATTGCTTGCTCTCAAAGAGCTAACATTTCCTGGCTCAATGAGTCACCATTGAAAGCTAATTTTCCAGGCTATAATAAGGTAAATAATATGTGGACAAGCTTCAAGGCATAGCAGATTTCAACCCAGAAGTTATTTCAGAAGCTGGGAGGAAGCATTGAAAATAGCTCTGGATTCACTCAGGCATAAAATAAACATGAGGCCTATTTGAAGTTTAGAGTTGATAAGGATCATAAGTCCAGCAAACAATTAAAATTAAGATTGTTTATTACTCTACATCAAGCCAGCTTGGCACAAGCCTGCACGTACAAAACTGTACCTCTGAGAATCAGATCATGGCATTATTAGTTTGAAGGCCATGACCATTTATTGGCACCACAATCATAATGGGAATAAGATTTTCATATTAATGAAAAAGAATCATAAATGAATTGATCTTATTTGCTCCTTTTGCTGAATCCCATTCTGTTCTGATTTTCAAGGTTGGAACTCTGCAGTGTTAACTCAATTGTATATTCAGCTCCAATTCTCATATATTCACACAGATGCCTCTATGGGAAACCAGAAAAACTCCTTGAGAGAGAAAGAGTTAGAGGACATGTCGATAGAGTTGGATGAAATTAGGTGGGAGGTTGCTCACATTGAGCACAGGCACAAATCAGTTGGGCTGAAAGCCTCGTTTATGTGTTATAAATACTTTATAGTGTGATTTAAACTAACACACAAGTGCAGTTCTGAGGAGGTGTGGCAGTGTTGGAAGTGCCCATTCTTCAGATCAGATTGCTCAAAGCTTTGAGTATAGGAATTGGGGTGTCATGTTGAGGTTGTACAGGATGTTGGGGAGGCCTCTTTTGGTGTGCTGTGTGTGCGGTTGTGGTAGGAAGGATATTATTAAACTGGAGAGGGTTCAGGAAAGATATACCAGGATGTTGCCAGGAATGGAAGATTTGAGATGCAAAAGTAGACTGGAAAGACTGGGATTTCTTTCACTGGAGCGTAGGAGATTGAGGGGTGACCTTATTTGAGATTTATCAAATCAAGATGGCCAAAAGATAAGGTGAATTACAAGGATCTTTTCCCTAGGATGGGGGAGTTCAGGACTTGGGTTTTTTTTAAGGGGAAAGGAGAAAGATTTAAAAAGGACTTGGGGGTTACGTTTTTGCACAGAGATTGTTACTTGTGTGGAATGAATTATCAGAGAAAGTGGTGGATGCAGGTACAGTTACAACGTTTGAAAGACATTGTGATAAGATCATAAATAAGAAAGATTTGGAGGCAGAGACACCATATGCGGCAGGTAGGACTTTTAGTTTGGGAACATGGTTGGCGTGAACTAGTTGGATTGAAGGATCTGTTTCTATGCTGTATGACTCTATGATTCAGTAACTCTATGAGATGGTAAACGTGGTATCTGTCTCTGTGGACTAATGAACTGTTGAACAACCCATTCGAAGACGAGAGTATCCTGCACCAATATTATTCCCTAAACTAAGATTAAAAGCACAGAAACAGTCCTGTTACCAAGTTGCTGCTTATGAATTAAGATTTTAGTCATGAATAAAACACGAGCTTTAGATTGTTTCTAATTGATAGCATAAGCCATACTACAAATGTGTTCCTTTACCAAATTCATTGTTGCTAAAAGAGGCGTGAAGCATTAGATGATTAACATCAGGGTTAAACAGTTTTATTCCTCCAATCACAGAAAAGTCAGTAGAGAAATCATTACAAGATCTGAATTTCATCCCATTATATACAGTCTGAATGCATACCACCACTCTCCAAGTGCTTGAGGTGGGCCTGTCTACTAAACAGCTACAAAACATTGTTAACATGGATGGAAGAAATTCTGTTGCAGCAAGAATTTCAGTTTCTATGTATGGGTCACACTGAGTTTTAAATCTACGAACAAAGCTCTATTCTTTGGATCATCAATGATGCCATTCACTGTTCCCTACAAAGTGAAGCCCCTGCTGGATTTTTGCTGAAATTACGTCAATTGCTGTTGGTTTCCTTTGGCCTTTATTGTCTGGAATGAGAGCACTATCAGGACATCTAGAAATATCCCACTTGGAAGATCTCCAGCACCTAAGTATCAGTCAGTAACTTGGCCATTATTTTGATGGTCAATATGTGTGCGTTCTGAACTGTTGCCAGATTGCTCCTAACCAACACTAATTGGTTTCCTGTTCTCAAAATCACCTGCAGCACTCCAGATTTTATTTGGTACCAACTTGTCTCCTTAAATGTTGCTTGTCTGTGCCAACTGGGGGCTCTCAAGGAAATATTATTAAGCATTGGGGCAGTTCACTAATTCAAGCCAATTGAATGTTGAGCATGGACATCTCAAATAAAAAGGCAAAGTTGCCATAGTCTGAGCAGACCATAGGGCTGCTATTAGAGAGACAGATGACTGGTGGTGGTTTAACCTGATGGTCACCATGTTTCAGGCAATCTCAGCTGGTGTAGGAATTGAACCCATGTCATTGGTGTTACTGTACATTATAAACCAGCTGAGCTACAACTCAGGTAAAGTAACTGAAAAATAATGATCAAAAAACCTATAGGTAGATGCGAAGGTTGAGTCATGCATAAGTATGGGAAGCCATCTTCCATTGCAACACATTGTAGCCACTGTGGAAACAATGAGCTTCTGTAAGGGGAAGATGGGCGGGTTAGTATTCTTAAAGGATCAAATGGATGAAAGGATCTTCTTTATCTGAACCTATCTTATAGAGGATCTTCATGGTGTCACAGTTGACAGTTTTTATATAGGCAACTGCTTTGCTCAGTTGTTACATATTGTGGCATCTTCCCCAAAAGTCTCTGTTTAAAAAATAAAATCAAAGCAACTGCATAGAAGACTTTTTCCTTGTTCTCGTTGACATGGTCAAACCTTCTTGCCCAATTGTCATGGGAATTACGAATAAACTTTATCAAAATCAACAAAATAATACTTAGAACAAGTGAATGAGGAAACTGTGGAGGTAAAGGTCTGACCGAAGGAGCAGATGAGTTCGTTTTGACTCTCCAACACGCTCTGTTTAATCTCCAAACATAACTGTGAAGGTCAATGACAGGCAACCCTAAGAAAAAGGACTTTGATTAGCTGGATGCTATTTTAAAACCCATTTTAAATATAGAGTAGAGCATTAGAGTTACAACAGTAAAGTTGATATATTCAAGATGGAGGCAAAACAAATGTCTTAACTAGAAAGGAACAAGCAAAACACATATGGGTAAAATGATTGACAAAATGAAGTCAAGGTACATACTAAGAATGTTGGAAAAATGAAACAAAATAAGGCTCTTTGGTCCATTGAATCCACTGTTTAGAATAGACCAAATGGAATTTCTACTGTTAGAGATCCTATTTTATTCAATCTTCATTGAAGACCAACAATAAACCTGAAATGCTGCTTTTCCATCACTTCAAAAACGTATCAACTCATGTTCCAGATTTGAATGACGCATTGGCTTATTCATCCTTGACAGGCTTTATTCCACAAGTGGTATTTCTGTAGAACTGCCATGTTCTATTGAGTATTTTATTATCTAGCTCTATATGTATCCCCATTATATTCAATGTTTTCACAAATAAGATACGCATTTTGCTCTCAATTAATTTAAAAAGTCTAATTGGTATATATCAACTACACATTGGTCAAAGTCCATGTCACACATCTATTGTTCATTAGGGAAGAAACTCTTATTTAATGCTTCTTTCTATGAAATATTGAGCAGGGAGGTCAGGATTTATTATGTCTTATAGCACACATCAAATCAGGATCCAGTTTAAGCTTCCAAAGGATAGCCACTTGACCCAGGGACTATAAAGCCTTTGTTGCTGCAAAATTATGCCCTATTAAGAGTTGACACCTTTAAGAAAAGGAACAAGGGGAGATAATTACCTCTGGAAGCTTGCAAAAGACAAATGTTTATAACTTCATTTTATATGTGAGTGCTCTATGATGTGTAAAAATTCAAAGGAGCACTAAATTAGCAATTTAAAAGCTGAATGCAGGATTCAAACTTGAATTGCTTTTGGTTCACATCTGTAGCTATGATATTTTGATATTTTATCAAGATGCATCAGCATTGTTATCCGCTACAAAGTAGCACCTCCTGAAGCTCTTAATCATATTTTCTTAAGTGAAGAGTCTTCCCACCATCAAGTGAAGGGCTGCTGTAGTGATCAGCTCTGATCTCACACAAGTATACTAGTGCAGAATTCAACACATCAGTGTCTCATGTTCACCCACCAAAATGTTCCTTTGTGAGTTCAAACATAAGAAAGTATTATTATTATGTGTACAATTATCTGGGTGGAGTGGACCGAAAGTTAATCATTGCAGGAGGCAGATGGATTAAATTGTTGAACAGAGTCCATCCTTTTATAGTTATTTTGAAAATATGTGCATTCCTGAAAGGTGTATGTTCCAAGTTTATGGAATCCTGTTCTCCCTTTTTCTCTCTACTTTTGGAACAGTGGCAGTGCAGAAGACAAGGGCTCTTGATTTATATTTCCAATGTTAATCTGTGGAGAATTGATGAATAAATCATTGCAATTTTGAAACTATTTATAATTAATTTATGCTACACTTGAGCTATTTTAGTGTGCTGAATGCAAAGATACTGTGCATAGTTTACAAAATCCTCCATTCTACCTGTCACTTAAGTGACATTTGGGTTTGTGGCTTTTCCCAGACCCAAGCATGGTAATGCCACAGGATGATAGTATCCCCGCCACTTTGCTGAGTAGTACCTACTCTCCTAAGTATCTACCCTTTTCATTTTCCTGAGTCTTTACAGTGAATGATCTTCATCCTCTGGGGGTTTCAAGACACATCTGAATTCCTCTAGCCAGCTCTCTTCAAATATGGCCTCCCTGTATTCTCTCTTAGTCTCACCCTTCATGTGCTCCCTTCTGCCCCATACCATTCCTCTTTATACCTAATGTCTTTACTACTTGAAGTTAGACGGGCACAAATTCCAATGAGCATGTCTACAAAATCAATTGTCATATTTCTTTACTTTGCCCTCTGAAAATAAGTTGTTAATTTCTCTATGATCATCTAGAAGGGGAAAGTTACACAGGTCCCCTCTCCTTGTTCTTGCTCAAAGTCCTCAACCATCACTAATTTAGCCCTGAACCTTTGTATTTCTCATCTCCATTCTCTCCAAGTTCACCTTGTCCATGAGGTTAAAAATCACACAACACCAGGTTATAGTCCAACAGGTTTGTTTGGAAGCACAAGCGTGCATTTCCAAATAAACCTGTTGGACTATAACCTGGTGTTGTTTGAATTTTAACTTTGTCCACCCCTGTCCAACACCGGCTCCTCCACATCATTGCTCATGAGAACAGCCTTCTGCTTCAAGTCAGTTCATGACCATCTAACTCACAGCCATGGTTCCCGCACTAGCTGACTTTGCTAATGGTCATTCCTTATGGGCTATCTCTGCATTTTAAGACATCTATTTGCATAACAACAGTTCTGGGGCATCTCTTCACATTAAAGGTGCTTTATATAAGCATGCTGTTGATGCACACTCATTGTAATAAAGTCTGCAATACCACTGGGCCTTTTGTTTGCAATTGATAACATAACACACAGGTACTTACAGTTGGAACAGGTGTGAGGAGAGGGTCAGAGAATGAAGTGGAGCAGAGCGACCAGAGAAGAGATACAAATGGAGGGTGTTAACATGCAAACATGGTACAGAAGTGTGAAGGACTTGTAGTTACATAACACACTCAGAATGGCATTTATTTACAACCTATGAATTACTTTTCAAATGCAGTCACAATTGTAATGTAGGAAACCTCAACTTGTAGGTAGCAAGCTCACACAAATGGAAGTGTTGATTGTCATCAGCTAATTAGTTTTGTTTGAAAGCAATGTTTATTGAGAGATAAATATTGATTGAATCTCCAAGGAGGACTCCCTTACTCTAAAATAGTGTCAGGAGATATTTTATGTGCACCACAACAGGCAGGTGGAGTCTTAGTTTAATGTCACAGCTGAAATGCTTTTGCTCTCTTTCGCACAGTGGTTAGCTTGGGAGGCTGGCTTATAATTCAGAGTGATGCTAATAACATGGGTTCAAATCCCATACTAGCTGAGGCTATTGAGAAGGCCCTGGTTTGTCAACCTTGCCAAACCCTCAGGTTAGATTCACCACCAGCTGTGTCTCTCTATTAAAATAGTGGGATTACGGTCACTTCACCTTTTATTCTTTCAGTACCATACTGGGAGCATCTGCATAGATTTTGTGCTCAAGTCACCCAATCATTATTCAAGATGAGTTTTATTGTTGCTGCTGAACCCGGCGTGTCTTCGTCAGACATCATCAATGAAATGATTAGAAAAGAAAGAAAATGCACACAAATATAGTTTGATGTGATTCGCCCTTTTACTCCCCCTTCAGTTATAGAGGCCTGTCATTCTAATACTTGTATCACTGATCACTGTCTAATTAATAGAAAAATTGTACAAACTCCTTTGCCTCAACATATCAGTAACAGTAACAGCTTTTGATATGCCAAGAATGCAAGAACGTATTATTTATAACTCCTTAATTATTTGTGAAGTGAGGTGAAACCTATTTGCTATGGCTCCTTGTGTAACCGTCTCTGATACCAGACTTACAAATACATAATTTATTATCTTTTAATTAACAGAGAAACCGTATAAAACTCCTTTTATATGGCAAGTTCCCCGCAATAACAAGTTTACTTGGTCAAAAGATGCAAGGCAAGGCATTGTTTATAGCCCCTGCTTTAATGGGAGAAAAGATAACCTCTTCTCTCCTCATTCTCTCCTCACTGTAACTGTCTCTGATATACCAAGGATACAATGCTAGTCATTATTTATGACCACCTTCATTAATGGGCAAGAAATATGTTTCCCAATGGCATGTAGCTCACTGATTATTTGTTTTTATACCTCCCTCAGATGGTGCTGCAGAGGCGGTTTGCTGAATTGAATTTCCTTGTGGCGTTTTGACATGGATTTTTGATGTTTCCCCATGGCATCAGTAGGCTACAGCATGAAGAGTGCCTGCAGCTAACACAGATTCAAGAGGAGAGAAGATTTGGGTTGGGAGAGGCCATTGGGGGAAGAGTGGGAATGATAAATAGATCAGCTATGTGGTTGATCAACCAGCATCGTGGTAATTAATTGAGTTTGCAAAGGTGAGTAAATCTCATCTGCATACTTGTTCAGTTCGAATGTAATTAGGACATCAGGGTAGAAATTACAATGGACACAGTTCTCATACAAGCACCTAATGTCCTCATTTATTGAGTCTTCCATCAAATTGCCTTCAGCTGCTAGGAGCCGGTATCACGAGCACTCTAATATCAAAGCAAGTTTATGCTGCTTACGTCTCATGCTGTATCATTCTCAGCGTCAATGCTGATCTGAAATGATAGAAGCATATTCCATTTCCCAGCACAGGCCTTAACACACTTAACTCTGGAATGTACTTCCTGAAACAGCAGTGAAGGCAGATTCAATAATATCTTCCTGCAGGGAATTAAGTAATCACTTGAAAGTGCAAAATTTTCAGGGCCATGGTCAAAGAGCATGGGCTGGCATGGTGGCTCAGTGGTTAGCACTGCTGCCTGACAGTACCGGGATCTGGGTTTGATTCCAGCCTCAGATGACTGTCTGTGTGGAGTGTGCACATCCTCCATGTGTCGGTGTGGATTTTCTGCCACACTCCAGAGATGTGCAGGTTAGGTGAATTGGCCGTGCTAAATTGCCCAGCGTGTATAGGGATGTGTAGGTTAGGTGTATTAGTCAGGGGAAATATTAAGTAATAGGGTAGGGGAATGGGTCTGGGTGAGATACTCTTTGGAGGGCAGTGTGGACTTGGGCCAAATGGCTTGTTTCCACACTGTAGGGATTCAATGATTCTCATTTGAAAGGAACATACTGGACAGCTCCTATAAAGACCTAGCACAACAAATGACCTCTTTTCATGCCGTATCATTCTTTGAACTCAGTTGAATTATGCGATGTTCTGCAGAGAAATCAGCTACCGTATTAAAATCAGGACGGAAAACAACTTTATAAAAAAGCATCTGTAACATAAATGATGTGATGGAACGGTGAACCTATTCCGAAATGCACAAATTCCTGAAACAGTGGGTGTCTGTGCATTTGCTTTCTAGTCAGTCGAGCACATTGCAGGTTTCGAGAATAGCTCTGATGCAAGCGCTGCATGAAGTGGTGCTGTCGGAGATTGTAAGATTGGCAAAGTCAAGACTTGCGCTGAAATGCGATTTTATTTTGAAAGGAGGGCGGAGCTTACGAAACATTCAACAGATGGGATTTGTTTCCCAAAATGAACAATCAGAATTTGTGATAATGTGACAGATGGGGGCGGGTTGAACTGCGTAACAGGTTGGAGCTTGCAATGAAATATTAACACTTTACATTTTCATTAAAGGATGGCACACTGAAGTGTACAGTGAACAGCAAAGTCATACACTATCAGAACCACTCAAGTGATTGGCTACAATTCAGGAAAGACTGTGACTCCCCAGGGAAGAATTGCTAAGGCCTCCTTGCCAACGAAACTGCTACTTTTAATTCATTTTGCTGAAATCGTCTTCAAGACTGGTTCCTTAGCCTGAGCCTAAATAGTGAAGCCCACTTGTACCCTTCTGGAATGCTTCATTAGAGCTAACATACTGGCTATTAACCATAAGTCAGGCCACGGTTGGTGTTGGGATTGCTCACCCTGGACCTTATCTCCCCTTCCATCTGTGGATCTTCTTTCTAGATACTGAAAACTCCTCCTCAAAGTGCCAATGGGACTCTGAGTTTCCAGCTCTTCTGTTGGACTCATTCCAGAAGTGTCAGTGTCACCAAATATGAATTTATGAATGATTTTATGAATGATTTTATTGTCATCTGTAGTTTACAGTGAGCGAAGCTGTAAAATACAGGAGAAAGCTTTTCTAATGTCGCCACTATCCTACACCATTTTGAATAATTTAAGAAGAAGGAAAACAATAGAAAGATAAAGCTTAAAGAGAGTCCATCAGTCCTGAGCCAGCACATCATCAACAATGACACCTGTGCCGCCATCCCTTCTCCATCACCCGGCCACTGACTACGCCAGGCCTAGCCAATGTCAAAGTTGCCAAACCTCAGGTACCACTATTCACCACTGGGCCTACCTCCCAACATTACCTCCGCTGCTGTAGCAGCCGCTGATTCCAATGCCAGACCCCATGCTCACCTCAGAAAGTAAGTAAGGCCCCACTCTCCTCCACGGCGGGCCCACTCTCCTCCACACTGGGCTTACTCTTCTTCAGGCTGCACCCACTCTTGTCCTTACTGGGCCCACTCTCCTCCACACTGTGCCACTCTCCTCTACACTGGGCCCACTCTCCTCCATGTTGCACCCACTCTCCTCCACGCTGCACCCCACTCTCCTCCATGCTGGGTCCATTCTCCTCCACACTGTGCCACTCTCCTCCATGCAGCGCCCATTCTTCTCCATGCTGGGCCTACTCTTATCCACGCTGCACCCACTCTCCTCCATGCTGGGCCCACTCTCCTCCATACTGTGCCACTCTCCTCCACACTGGGCCCACTTTCCTCCATGCTGGGCCTACACTCCTCCACACTGGATAATCCCATATTATTGATAATGTATAATTAGCAATTGATCCAATATCATGATTTTACCACCATCTGAGTGTATAAATTACCTTTTTTGGAACATATCTCACCAATACCCTCTACAATTCTCAATGCCTCTATAAAACATGTGTTATGTCTTCTCTACTTTATGGTTAATGCTCCTAACTTCTGCAGGCTGATGGCTAGAATTGATTAATGATTTAATATTAACTGAAGCAGAAATGTGAGAGGGTATTTTGTTCTTGAAGGATAGGGATCAGTGATCTGTGAGTTAGGAGGTGGCAAGATCAATGACAAAATAGTGTTTCATAGGCTTTGGAGAGACGGGTTGGCTTGGTTGACTTAATGGCTACTTTTTGTCTGTGAATTTGTGAGTGGCTTTGTGGCTTTATTCTAACTGGATATGATCTCAAATTCTCTCACACTTCCTCCAAATTTACTTCCCTTGTCTCCCTTTCTGAAAGACACAGGGTCTTGCTGTTCCTCAATAGTCTTGGGAATTCCATAGGTAGGATATAAGAGCTGCTGTATATGCCAATCCTCTTTCACTACCCTTACGTATAAAGTGAGAGGTGAAGAAGAAAATAAATGTTTTTCTATCTTTCCAAAACAAACCACAGACCACAGGACAAAGGATCTGCAATCGTGTGTGGAAGGTCTAACAAGTCTGGGACTAAGGAAGGACCCTTTCAATCACTTTAGCTGCTCACACTTGTGCTTCAGATAAATATTAACTCATAATTCAACTCTAGCCATCAGGCTGCAGAAGTTACGAATATTAACCTGGAGTAGAGAAGACATAAGACTGGTCTTATTGATCATTGTTGAGGGTATCGATGGGATATGTTCTAAATAGGGTAATTTATACACTGTGATGATGGTCAAATAATGATACTGGATCAATTGCAGATTATCAATTGGGGAAGTGATGGCCTAATGGTATCATCGCTAGACTGTTAATCCAAAGAGCCAGGTCATGGTCTGGGGACCTCGCTTCCATGGCAGATGGTGGAATTTGAATCAACGACAAACCTGGAATTAAGAGTCTAATGATGACCATGAGTCGATTGTTGAAAAAAACCCATCTGGTTCACTAATATCCTTCAGGGAAGGAAACTATCACCCTTACCTGGTCTGGCCTACATGTGACCCTAGACCCACAACAATGTGGTTGGCTCTTAACTGCCAGATGGGCAATAAATGCTGGCCTAGCTAGTGACACCCTCATCACATGAATGAATACAAAAAAATCATGAGGGATTGTAATAGGCAGTTGATCTGATGTCTCTCATTATTCTAAAGCATTTGCGAATGTTAAAACGAAGTAATCCCAAATACATTGTCTCACAGTTCTTACAACAAGAGGGCATACCATCAAATATTCAGAAGAAGGAGCTGCCAAAAATACAGCCGTCCGAATGCAAAGGGTGGTGAATGCATAGTATGGGACTGACAAAGGATGCTGTGAGTGATGATCCATGTAAGCAAATTTGACAAAAGTTTTGATAACTACCTGGAGTGGAATTGCACAAAGGATGCCATAGGTTGTTATATTTCCTGCACACAGCTAAAGAGATTGAAGGGGTCTTTTCTTAGTCCCAGACTTGTTAGAATCAGAGAATCCCTAGTGTGGAAACAGGCCATTAGGCCCAACAAGTCCACACCGACTCTCCGAAGAGTATCCCACCCAGACCCATTCCCCTATCCTATTACACACATTTACCCCGATTAATGCACCTAACCTACACAAGCTGTTGGAAGGGATTCTGAAAGATAGGATTTCTATGCATTTGGAGAGGGAACGAATGATTAGGGATAGTCAGCATGGTTTTGTAGGAGGAAATTATGTCTCACAAACTTGATTGAAATACCCACTGAGGAAGAGCAGGGGTAGTGAGCAGATGTGGACACCATCACCTCCAAGCTTCCTCTGGGTCACTCACTGTCCTGACCTGTCGGACATTCCAATCCAGGAGGTGCTGAAATATGCTCCATTCAAATCAGGGCACAAAACTGATGCCATCGTCTTCGGTCTCCAAAAACCAACTTCACTGCCTCGCCACGGACTCCATGGCAACTGTCTGAGGCTGAATCAAACAGACCATAACCACGGTGGTGTACCCCATCCCGGGATGAAGGATCCATTCCCATCATGCCCACTTCCACCTCAGTCACACCATCCAGCAGCAGTTGCAGCTGCTGCTGAAACTCCCACCCATTCCCTTTGTCTTTTTGTTTTTAATTCATTCACAGGATTGTCCATCGCTGGTCAGGTCAGCATTTATTGCCCATCCCTAATCACCCGGGGGGGGGGGGGTGGGTAAGAGTCAACCACGTTGCTGTGGGTCTGGAGTCACATGTTGGCTAGACCAGCTAAGAATGGCAGTCTCCTTCCCTAAAGGACATTAGTGAAGCAGATAGGTTTTTCCAACAACCAGCAATGGTTTCGTGGTCATCGTTAAATTCCAGACATTTACTGATTTCAAATTCCACCCATCTGCTGTGGCAGGATTGAAGCCAGAGCCCCAGAATGTGTCCTGGGTCTTTGGATTAACAGTCCAGCAATAATGCCACTAGGCCATCGCCTCCCTTTGAGATCTCTCAAGGTAACCTCCCCTTGAGGTCTATAGTCATAGAGTCATAGAAATGTACAGCATGGAAACAGATCCTTTGGTCCAACCCATCCATGCCGACCAGATATCCCAATCTAATCTAGTCCCACCTGCCAGCACCTAGCCCATATCTCTCCAAACCCTTCCTATTCATATACCCATCTAAATGCCTCTTAAATGTTGTAATTGTACCAGCTTCCACCACATCCTCTGGCAGCTCATTCCATACACATACCACCCTCTGCGTGAAAAAGTTGCCCCTTAGGTCTCTTTTATATCTTTCCCCTCTCACCCTAAACCTATGCCCTCTAGTTCTGGACTCCCCGACCTCAGGGAAAAGACTTTGTCTATTTACCCTATCTATGCCCCTCATAATTTTGCAAACCTCTATAAGGTCACCCCTCAGCCTCCGACGGTCCAGGGAAAACAGCCTCTCCCTGTTCAGCCTCTCCCTGTAGCTCAGATCCTCCAACCCTGGCAACATCCTTGTAAATCTTTTTTGAACCCTTTCAAGTTTCACAACATCTTTCCGATAGGAAAGAGACCAGAATTGCACGCAATATTCCAACATCAATGTCCTTTAAGGGCCGCAACATGACCTCCCAACCTCTGTACTCAATACTCTGACCAATAAAGGGCAGCGTACCAAACGCCTTCTTCACTATCCTATCTACCTGCAATTCCACTTTCAAGGAGCTATGAACCTGCATTCCAAGGTCTCTTTTTTAAGGAACACTCCCTAGGACCTTACCATTAAGTGTATAAGTCCTGCTAAGATTTGCTTTCCCAAAATGCAGCACCTGGCATTTATCTGAATTAAACTCCATCTGCCACTTCCCAGCCCATTGGCCCTCTGGTCCAGATCCTGATGTAATCTGAGGTAACCCTCTTCGCTGTCCACTACACCTCCAATTTTGGTGTCATCTGCAAACTTTCTAACTGTACCTCTTATGCTCGCATCCAAATCAAATAGTGTTAACTGCCCTAACACACTCCCCACTGTTCTCACAGTTCTCTCCATGTTCTTGTCTAATTTCCTCTGCCTTTACTTATGGGTGTATTTGAGCTCTCTTTACTGTTCCATTGCTACTTCTATTGACTGTATCTAAACAAGACTTTTACCGCAGTCCATTCCCCCAATTATGTATTGATCCCTTGGTAATTTTATATTCCCACACTGGCTCCCACAATGCTCTAAGGGAAGGAGCTACAGGTTGTTCACCCATTAATGTAATCCTGAGGTCATTCAAATCTCTGTTGCCCCTGTGCATAATCGCACCAAGTCTTAGAATCATATAACTTGTGGAACATCTACTCGGGAACAGACAATATAGGAGTTAGTATTGTGCAATGAGGCAGACTTGATAAGGGAGCTTAAGGTGAAGGAACCCTTAGGAGGCAGTGAGCATAATATGATTGAATTTACTCTGCAATTTGAGAGAGAGAGAGAGAGAAGATAGAATCAGAGGTAACAGTAGTACAGCTGAATAAAGGCAACTACAGAGGCATGAGGAAGGAGCTGGGTAGAATTAACTGGGAGAGGAGTCTAGCAGGAGAGCCAGTGGAACAGCAATGGCAGGGGTTTCTGGGAGTAATTCAGGAGACACAGCAGAGATTCATCCTGAGGAAAAAAAAGCATGGTACAGGGAGGATGAGGCAAACATGACTGCCTATGGAAGTCAGGGATAGCATAAAAGCAAAAGAGAAGGCATATATAATGTGGCAAAGGGCAGTGGGAAACCAGAGGATTGGGAAGCTTACAAAGACCAACAAAGGGCACCAAAAAAAGAAATAAGGAGGGAGAAGCTTAAATATGAGGTTAAGCTAGCCAGTAATATAAAGAAAGACTAAGAGTTTCTTTAGATATGCAAAAGGCAAAAGAGAGGCAAACGTGAACATTGGGCCACTGCAAAATGATGCTGGACTGATAGTAGTAAGGAACAAGGAAATGGCTGAAGAATTGAATAATTACTTTGCTTCAGTCTTCACAGTGGAAGACACGAGTAATATCCCAAAAATTCAAGGGGGCACAGCTGAGTATGGTGGCCATCACCAAGGAAAAGGTGCTAGAAAAACTGAATGGCCTGAATATGGATAAATCACCTGGACCAGATGGACTACACCCCAGAGTTTTAACGGAGATAGATGAAGAGATTGCGGAGGCATTAGTGTTGTTCTTTCAGGGATCAGTAGAATCAGGAGGCACCCCAGAGAACTGGAAAATCACTAACTTGACAATCCTGTTTAAAAAGGGAGTTAGGCAAAAGACGGAAAATTATGGACCGATTAGCCTAACCTCGGTCGTGGGTAACATCCTGGAATCCATTGTAAAGAATGAGATTTCTGAATACTTGGAAAGTGTGTGGTAAAATAGGGCAATGTCAGCATGGTTTCATCAAGGGAGGTCATGCCTGTCAAATCTGCTAGAATTCTTTGAGAAAGTAATGTGCAGGTTAGACCAAGGAGAGCCAATGGATGTTGTCTACCTGGATTTCAAGAAGGCCTTTGAGACTGTGCCACACAGGAGGCTACTGAGTAAAATAGGCATTCATGGTGTCAGAGGCAAGGTCCTAGCACGGATAGAAGCTTGGCTGTCTGGCAGAAAGCAGAGAGTGGTGATAAAAGCGACCTTCACAGGATGGCAGTCAGTGACTAGTGGTGTTCCACAAGGCTCAGTTCTGGGAACACAACATTTCACTTTATACATTAACAATCTAGATGAAGGAACTGAGGGCGCTCTGGCTAAGTTTGCAGATGATGCAAAGATAGGTGGAAGGACAGGTAGCATTGAGGTGGCAGGGAGGCTGCAGAAGAATTTGGGCAGGTGAGGAGAGTAGGCAAAGAAATGGCAGATGGACTACAACGTGGGAAAGTGTGAGGTCATGCACTTGGGTAGGAAGAATAGAGGCATGGACTATTTTCTAAATGGGGAGAAAATTCAGAAATTTGAAGTGCAAAAAGACTTGGGAGATCTAGTCCAGGATTCTCACAAGGTTAACTTGCAGGTTGAGTCAGCAATTTGAAAGATAAATGCAATGATGACATTTATTTTGAAAAGACTTGAATATAAAAGCAGGGATGTACTTCTGAGGCTCTATAAGGCTTTGTCAGACCACATTGGGAGTATTATGCACAATTTTGGGCCCCATATCTCAGGAAGGATGTACTGGCCTTGGAGCGTGTTCACGAGAATGATCCCAGAAATAAAAAGCTTAACATATGAGCAATGTTTGAGGACTCTGGGTCTGTACTCCATAGTGTTTAGAAGGGTGAGGAGGGATCTAATTGAAACTTACAGAATACTGAATGGCCTGGACAGAGTGGATTCTGGGAAGCTGTCTCCATTGGTAGGGGAGACTAGTACCCGAGGGTATAGTCTTAGAGTAAAGAGAAGACCTTATTGAATGGAGATAAGGAGAAACTTTTTCACCAGAGAGTGGTGAATCTATGGAATTCATTGCTACAGAAGGCTGTGGAGGCCAGGTCTGTTATTAAATAACTGCATTTTATTACAAAAATCTGATGAAAAGCACCAAGAGCAATAATACAGGATGCTTCCAAGATTAATAAGTAGGAGAGAAAAACAAAGCCAATTAGAAGTGGTTATATGATGCCAAGGTTGATGTAGAGAAACAAAGATTTTGGCGGATTGTGCAAGGAAAGGAATTAAAGTTCCTCAGTTTTGAAATCCTGGAAGAAGAACGTTTTAGGCTGCAACGTTGGAATGTCTCGATGTACATATATCTGTTAATTACATCAATAGCTCTTTTGCAATTTGGAAGCTGACTTCAAGCTTAAAAGACAAGCTCAAAGAGCCACTGCTCGTTTAATTAGCTGTACAGTCTGAGTAAGGAGAAGCTTGTTATTATTATTTTTCTGCATGAAAAAGCTGTCACAATCCTAGAGGGATTAATAATAGTTTTCATATGAACCATTATAGGATAATAAGATATTATTCTGCTAGTCATTTTACATTTATTAAACCTTGGATTGTAATCTTACAAATCAATTTAAGACAGAAGCCTATCGTAACAATCTCAGCTCCATGAACTGTTATTTTTATTTTTATTCTTGTTCAAAGAGTGTCCATGATGCTGAATATAACAGTCTTTATTTGCTTTTCTAAGGTGCTGCAATATTGCACTTGGTCCTTTCCCAGCAGTACCTGGGCACATTCAGTACATGAAAGAGAACAATAGCCATAAAACATGTGCTTGAAATCATTAATAACAAAGCACAAAATGGCACACTGCTTGACAGTTCCAATCACAGAACAAATTGAAACTGTTGCTCTGGGGAACGTGTGACCCAGTGTGTTGGAACACTGTCCTTTCACCTCTGGGTACTCTGTATGCGTTCGGTCCAGACAGACAAGATAAAGGTCACCTCTGAGTGTTGCAGGCAAAGAATCACAAGTGAAAAAGATTTGAGCATCTCTAACCCAGCTCTCAGCAGACATGAGCCCACAGCAGGTGTCCTTTGAATTAGGTACTAATTGGCATTAATTCATCCAATGTGCTCAGAAGGCAAATGAGAATATTAAATGTCGGAAAGAGAGAAATGTCAACAAGGATATTCTGTCTGAGGTATTGGAACATTTTCATGAGGCTAATGTAGGGCAGAATGTCAAAGCTATTTGCCCTTGTAAGCTGCATAACTGCACAATGCTTCAGGGCTACATTATACTTGCATATAGATCAAGGTACTGAAATTAATTGATTTTGGCATACTCATTTAGGATGATGCCAATAAATTAATAGCTAACAACCCTTCCCAAAACCTACAAAGTGGACACAGTAAGTAAACAAGACAGATTTGTACTGATATTGCTGCCACCATGGACTGCTGTTTCCACGGACTCAAGTCTGCATCATTCTACTCACAGGGATTCTGGGAGAAAGTGAGGACTGCAGATGCTGCAGATGCTGGAGATCAGAGTCGAAAAGTGTGGCGCTGGAAAAGCACAGCAGGTCAGGCAGCATCCAAGGAGCAGGAGAGTCAACGTTTCGGGCATAAGCCCTTCATTAGAAATGTTGGGGGGAAGGGGACTGAGAGATAAATAGGGGGTGGGGGTGGGGCTGGGGGGAAGGTAGCTGGGAAAGCAATAGGCGGGTTGATGGTGATAGGTTGGAGAGGAGGATGGAGCAGATAGGTGGGAAGGAAGATGGACAGGTAGGACAGATCAAAAGGGCAATGCCAAGTTGGAGGGTTAGGTTTGGGATGAGGTAGGGCAAGGGGAAATAAGGAAACTGGTGAAATTGATGTTGATGCCCCGCAGTTAGAGGGCAAGGTGGAAGATGCGGCATTCTTCCTCCAGGCGTCGGGTGGATTTGGCGGTGGTGGAGGCCCAGGACTTGCATGTGCTTGGCGGAGTGGGAGGGGGAGTTGAAGTGGTCAGCCACAGGGCGGTGAGCATGTTCCCTGGAACATTTGCAAGTTGGCATCCTGTCTCCCCAATATAGAGGAGACCACATAGAAAGTAATAGACATAGTAGATGAGGTGTTTGGATGTGCAGGAAAATCCCTGCTGGATGTGGAAGAATCCTTCGGATACTTAGATGGAGATGAGGGAGGAGGCGTGGGCACAGGTTGGGGATTCTGCCTATCGTGAGGGGTTGGTGTTTGGTGTCTGTATGTGTTGACTGTCTGCCACTTTGAAATTGCCCTGCACCACAAGACTGCTCCCACTCTGAGTCGACTGCATCTCTCCCATTAGCTTATCTAACAGCAAACAATTGTCTGACTCTCAATATCTTCCGAAACCTTTTGATTTATATTCTAACATGTGGAATGCTGATTATAGCTCCATTCCTGTCTTAGAATCTGAATGCATGTGACTGTTAGTGTCAGCCTAACATTATCATGTAAATCATCCTTATGAGCACATTCATTCCCATTATACAGTAAATACAACCAGGACAGTATGGCCTGAGCTTCAGGGGTCCTCATGAAAGCCAGTGTTGTGTGATTTTTAATTTCAATCTGAACACCATTGACTTAGGGAATGCAGCATTGCACCTGGTCCACGCTCTACCCGATCTAGAAATGCTTGATGTTAACACTGAATGTTACATAAAGTTCTTCTGCTGCAATTCACCAGGACAAATGAACCCAGTGTGATTAAGAGCCAGCAAGTGAGACACACAAGTGGTAGACCACATAAGAAAACAATTTCAGAGATGATCAGTGAGATGAAGACATCAGCAACAGCTAAAGCCTAACACTGAAGAATGGTGCAGATTATATAGATGACAATGATACATCATGGTCCTAGAAAATCATCTTTAACCTATGACATGCCATGAAAGAGCTATCTCTTGACTGCCTGTCACTGCAGATGAAATATTTCCACCTTAGAGCAGTGGCTCTCCGTTTGATGTCTTGAAACATATTAAGGATTGACATGCTCAGTGATGTGACTAAATCAATCCTTTGAGTCGACGCCTGCTTAGATGAGACGGCGGCCTTATCCTATCAGGTAGGTAGGTTCTTCAAAGTTCTTCCCATCTTCAAAATGAATGTTGGGAGGCATTGAGCATAAGCTAAGCTAAAATCTCTTAATCTACATTTAATACAGGTGAGAAAAGGCATAATGACAACAACAGAGCTTCAGTTAGTAAAAAAACATAGAGTTAAAATGATAAAAATAAGAGAAATTAGGGAGAGAGAAACAATGGCCATCTTTTAAATTAAAACTATTGTATCAAGTTGTTGCTCAATACGAGAGTATGCCTAGAGGCAACGTAAGGATGGTGATCATGTTTAATTGCTAAAATACAGCTGTAATTAACTCTGCTTGTACCTTTAATGCCAGTGTTCAGTTACTCTGAATGGGAAAGTGGTCCAATTTGGGAAAGACTGGGGTTAATAAGAGAATAATTGTTGAAGAAAGTTTATTTAGATTTGTACTTATTTGTAAATCCATCATTCCTGGCCTTGGGGATATGAAATTGTCTAATGATCAGGAAACACAGCAGGAAATGATTAACAATGTTCCTCTTTCTTTCATGTGTTTTGACACTTTGAAGTTTAAAGTCTGAAGTTTGACACATGAAAGATGATGGATATATGCTAGACACTTTCTAATTTATACCACGCCATTCTCTGTAGAATTGAGTAGTACAAGTATAGCCTTTAAAATGTTGGAAGCACATGGAGTTATTGGAACAGGGTTACCAATTGTAATTCATTTCCCATTTTAACAAGAATTTGCATTAGTATAGGACCTTTAATAGAACAACACAGCCCAAGGTGCTTCATGGTGGCCTTTCAGCCCCACAAAATGATGTAATAGCAGATGACTAAATCCTTGGCCAAACTATTAGGGAATGTAAGGCATCTGAAGGTATAGCCCATTGATGGTGAAGCAATCAAATCAGGGATGGCCTCAAGCCAGAACTGGAAGACAATTTAGAGTTTCGTAAGACTAGAAAGTGTTACAGAGATTGGGAACAGCAAGTCCAGAGAGGGATTCGAAGACAAGAGTGAGACTGTTCAAATTTAGGTATTGCCCAACCTGGAACCAATGAAGCTCAATGAGCAAAAGGTTCTTTTTCAATTTGTTCATAGAAATTGCCAGGCCATTATTTATTACACATCCCTAATTGCTCACAGGGCAAATAAGAGTCAACCACATTGCTGTGGGTCTGGAGTCACATGTAGGCCAAAACCAGGTAAGGACGGCAGATTCCTCCCCTACCGGATGTGTTTTTACATCAACAATGTTAACATGATTGCCATTAGGCTATTTTTTTCTCCCTTAATGCCAAACATTTTTTTTAATGAATTCAAGTTTCATCTGCTGCCATGGTGGGATTTGAACCCATGTCCCAGAACATCAGCCTGGTGCTCTGAATCATTAGTCCTGTGACATTCCCCACTACCATGACACCACCATCTCTCCCTACTTTGTAACTAACTTGACAATCCCCCTCAGAGACTGGTCAGGATGGCCAATTGGTAACATGGCTGTGAATTGGCTAATTCATCACCTTCTCTGGAGAGGAAACAGGGTTAACATTTCAGATCCGGTGACCTTACAGCACCTACAACTCTGAACTGGATGACAACTTTGCTGGAAACCTATGCTCTGTTCACAGAAATGCCCCCAAACCTCAGCACACCACTGTGTTGCTTGGCCAGTATCTCTGTCTCAGCTTTTGTTGCAGTGCTCCAGTAAGCCACAGCACCAGAACAGCACCCCATTTTCTGCCTGGGAAGCCTGTGGCATCTTGGGACTCACTCAATATTAGGTTGAATAACTTTAAGGGTCTGAATACCTTCTTTTAGAGTCATAGAGTCATAGAGATGTACAGCATGGAAACAGACCCTTCGGTCCAACCTGTACATGCCGACCAGATATCCCAACCCAATCTAGTCCCACCTGCCAGTGCCTGGCCCATATCCCTCCAAACCCTTCCTATTCATATACCCATCCAAATGCCTCTTAAATGTTTCAATAGTACCAGTCTCCACCACATCCTCTGGCAGCTCATTCCATACACGTACCACCCTCTGTGTGAAAAAGTTGCCCCTCTTTTATGTCTTTCCCCTCTCACCCTAAACCTATGCCCTCTAGTTCTGGACTCCCCACCCCAGGGAAAAGACTTTGTCTATTTATCCTATCCATGCCTCTCATAATTTTGTAAACCTCTATAAAGTCACCCCTCAGCCTCCGACACTCCAGGGAAAACAGCCCCAGCCTGTTCAGCCTCTCCCTGTAGCTCAGATCCTCCAACCCTGGCAACATTGTTGTAAATCTTTTCTGAACCCTTTCAAGTTTCACAACATCTTTCCGATAGGAAGGAGACCAGAATTGCATGCAATATTCCAACAGTGGCCTAACCAATGTCCTGTACAGCCACAACATGACCTCCCAACTCCTTACTCAATACTCTGACCAATAAAGGACAGCGTACCAAATGCCTTCTTCACTATCCTATCTACCTGCGACTCCACTTTCAAGGAGCTATGAACCTGCACTCCAAGGTCTCTTTGTTTAGCAACACTCCCTAGGACTTTACCATTAAGTGTATTATGTCCCACATTCCCAGAGCATTGGGGTTCTGGATTGTTTGTCCACTGACATTATCACCACACCACTTCCTTCTATGTTGTGGAAAATGTGGAGCTTGCTACCACATGCCATTGTTAAGTTCAATAAAATCGGTGGAATTAAGGGGAAGCTTGATTTGATTTATTGTAGTCACATGTACCTAAGTACAGTGAAAAGTTTTGTTTTGCGAGCAGTACAGGCAGATCATAGCAAATGAGGACATACAGATCATAGGGTGCTTAGACAGAGTGAGGCAGACAGGTTACACTGCACAGGAGGTGCACGAAGTACAGTGAACATTAATTTAGTATTTAAAAGTGCGGAACATTTGCAAGAAATGTGAGAATAATATCTGCTGTAGAGAGCTCACAAAGAGTCGCCCAGTGTCGGCACCATCTTGAATTGGAGGAAATTCCTGGATAAGTACCTGAGGGAGAAAGGAATAAATGGACATGCAGATAGAGCTATTTGAAGAAAAGTGGGAGGAGGATGGTTTGTAGCATTCACAGTATCATGGAATAGTTGGGCCAAATGGCCCATTTGTGTGCTGCCAATTCCAGATAAATCTGTGTACCTTAGTTCTACAACTATATAATTACTAAAACTGCCCTGAGCAACTTCAGTGCCTTAATATCAGAAATTCTTAACTGAGCTGAATTTCTGTTCAAATGGCCATGCTGAGTCATCTGGAATTTGCCAGAGCTGCTAACAAGCTAAGAGTCATACAGCAGGCTACATAGTTCACATCACAATTTTTAATCTGTTTGGATGCTCCGCCATGAGCATTGAAGAATAATGAGTAAGTATCCTGTGACTGAATTCTGTATTAGACCATCACATATCTTTTCATTTTTAGGGTAAGCATTTAAAGCAGCCCTGACTGATGAGATTACGGTCTCCTCTTCCTGTTGACTGTCATGGTCTCAAGTGAAATTAGGTTGTGCAGATGCAAGCCAACCAGTAGGTTCAAGTTCACAGTGAAGAAATTGGCCATAATTTGGCACTAAATTGGCTTTCCCACTCAGAGCTGGATTGGGAAATCGCACAGTTCTACTGTGACAATTGATGATGATTTACTGGATTTTAAGCTTACAGTGCATGGGAGAATTAATAGCTTTGATTATTGTTGGAAGGATACATTGCTGAAACATATACAAACCGAAAAAATCGTTGCGATGGTTTATCCTGATGAATGCAGGATGAAAAGATGGTGGTGATCGCTTGAAATTTGGCAATCTTGCATTTTGCCCTGATGAGGGGAAGTCAAGCGGCTTCCGAATGCATCTCTCTTTTCAAATTCTGTGCGACCATATGAATTTTTGTTAATATTTGCCATTATAACCATGCTGAATCTGTTTTTGCAAATACAGGAAACTTGACCAGTAAAGGAAGTCGCCTATTTTTTTTCTTGGGCTATTCCACGTCAAATCTGTTCAGAGGGAGCAGCTGAAATTCCTACAACGTCTGACACAATACATTTTTCAGCTGGACAAAGGCCAGCTTTATTACAGTGGAAAGCGCTGTCCAGTGCAGAGTGAAGCTTTTGAAATGATGGACTGGGACATTGCTCAGTGCAGTCACTGTGATGGAATGCGTGGATGCACCAGTGACAGCAACTTCTTTATCCCCTGAAGACATCAAAGCAGGAGAGAAAGAAAAGCTTGACCTCACAGAAACAAAGATGCCCAAAGCTTTCCTTCGGTGATGCTGGGATATTTTTGGACATTAGTGTTCAAGAAACAATTTTTGGCTGGGTGGGTTGGGGGGGGAAGGGGAAGGGGGGTGGGCTTGGGGGAGGTGGGGGGAAGGAGTTAGAATGGCGAGGGGAGGATGCGGGAGGCTGGAGGTTACCTGGGGAGGAGGAGAGTAACAGTTACCGGCTCCTCAAAATATATCACTCCAAATCATGATGAGAATCCACCTCACAGGGGAATAGTCGACTGTGGCTGCAGCTTAGAATAATCAAGACAAGTCTAGCAACCATTTCCTTAGAAAAAAGAAACATGGTACAGTGCCTTTGATAAACTGCACTGGATGCCAGAGGGAAGGATCTAGTTGATCTTTTCAGCAGTATTATGGTTAATTCTGCTACAATTTATTTTCCGGGCATAAAATGCTTCTTGGAGAAAGTGAGGACTGCAGATGCAGGAGGTCAGAATCAATATTATGGTGCTGGAAAAGCACAGCAGGTCAAGCAGCATCCAAGGGGCAGGAGAATTGACGTTTTGGGCAGAAGCTCTTCATAAGAAATTAGGTTTGATGAAGCTCTCCCTGATGAAGGGCTTATGCCCGAAATGTCGATTCTCCTGCTCCTCGGATGCTGCCTGACCTGCTGTGCTTTTCCAGTACCACACTCATAGAATGCTTCTTGCCTAGGGTACGGTTTCATGAGCAGTCTCCCCAAAGCAGCTATTCGTCTGGTACAGCCACACTTGGAGTATTGTGTACAGTTCTGGTCACTGCATTATAAGAAGGATGTGGAAGCTTTGGAAAGGGTGCAGAGGAGATTTACTAGATGTTGCCTGGTATGGAAGGAATGTCTTACGAGGAAACGCTGAGGGCCTTGAGGCTGTTCTCGTTAGGGAGAAGAAGGTTGAGAGGTGACTTAATAGAGACATACAAGATAATCAAAGGGCTAGATAGGGTGGACAGGGAGAGCCTTTTTCCAAGTATGGGGATGGCAAACACGAGGGGACACAACTTTAAAGTGAGGGGAGATAGGTATAAGACAGATGTCAGAGGTAGCTTCTTTACTCAGAGAGTAGTAAGGGTATGGAATGCTTTGCCTGCATCGGTAGTAGATTCGCCAAGTTTAAGTGCATTTAAGTCGTCATTGGACAGGTCCATGGAATAGTGTAGGTGGGATGGGCTTCAGATTAGTATGACAGGGTGGCGCAATATCGAGTGCAAAAGGGCCTGTACTGTGCTGTAATGTTCTATTTTCTATGTCACTTGAAGCGGGGAACACCATTTAACTACAAAAGGCATCAGGGACAAATGTGATGCTCCACTCATGATGTACTTCCAACATGAATTGCTAGATATCCAATAGAAGTGGAGACTTTGGACACTTTTACTAGAACAATTACAGCCTTTAGCAGAAGCATGCAGCAATTCAGCCTGGATTATAATGCAACCTGGATAAAGTCTTTGATTCATTGGCCAAGTTCTTGCTTTTGTCTATTTGTACAGGTGTTTCTATGGGAAGAATGGACTCCTCTGGAACTTTATGAGGGCATTGATTAATTGAAACAAATCTGGAAGGATCTGTTGCCATTAGCAACGACGTAGATAGTTCCAAGGAGTCATTATCATTTCTCCCCTCCCCAGAGGGATGTTGAATGGCGTTTAATATTTATGCCCATCAAGACCTTTTCAAATATCTTTGAACGAGACTGTAAACTGGTTGTACAATTCAATGATTTCAATCTTCAATGGAAATGCCAATCCAGGCTGCAGAAAATCAAAATTAACCCAGAAATTCTCTCATTTCCTTGCCTTCCCACGTATAAACTGTCCACAAGATCGGATCATAAACCTTTGCAATTACATCAGAAAAACTGTTATTAGAAAAAAGCTTTGGTTTCTTTTACTGTCAACTGTGATTTTTGTATTACAGTATGATCATATCCTGATCCTAATATTTTCTGCTTCTTTTGTCTTTCTTTATCTTTCTGTTCAGCAACTTGCAGACCATTCAACCCATCAACCCCGTTACAGTGCTGAAACCATCTGTTGTTTCTCCCAATCCCTCTTACTTCTGTCTATTTTTTAACTCTTACTAATTCTTCAATAAAATCTGCATCTGAAACATTGTATTTCCCAGCCTCTTCCATTTTTATTACCAAACATTTGGGAGCTGAGGCCTTGCAGCCAAAGTTGGCGTCATTGTGTAAGTCAAGAGTGTGATGCTGGAAAAGCACAGCAGGTCAGGCAGCATCCGAGGAATAGGAGAATCAATGTTTTGGGCTCCCTGATGAAGGGCTTATGCCTGAAACGTCGATTCTCCTGCTCCTTGGTTGCTGCCTGACCTGCTGTGCTTTTCCAGCACCACACTCTCAACTCTGAACTCCAGCATCTGCAGTCCTCACTTTCTCCTCGTCACTGTGTAAGCATGCAATACATTTTACAGAAAGAATTAATGACATCTTCAAGACATTACATGGCCATGCAACTACTTATAACAAAACAAGGAATTGCAGATGCTGGAAATCTGAAACAAAAACAGAAAATGCTGGAGAAACTCACCTGGCCTGGCAGCATCTGTGGAGAGAAAACAGAGTTAACATTTCGAGTCCAGTGACTCTTCTTCAGATATTCTAAAGAAGGGTTACTGGACTCAAAACATTAACTTAGCTTTGCTGCCAGAGCTGCTGAGTTTCTCCAGCAATTTCTGTATTTGTTACCTAATTACTTTTGAAGGGCAGTCACCGTTACTCTGCAGACAAATCTGGCAGGAATTGTACACAGGAATGGCTCACCAAATGAGCAAATTAACCTGTTTATTTTCCCTCTCTTGTGGTGCTAATTGAGGCAATGTTGGCCAAGATACTACAACAACTCTATATAGGAGCAAACTATTAGAAATGCTGGAATCTGTACTGAAAACAAAAAGTGCTGGGAATCACAGTGGGTCAGACAGCATCCGTGGAGAGAGAGCAAATGATCATTTCAAGTTATCTAGACTCAAAATGATAGCTTGGTCTCTCTGACCAAGCTGCTGCCTGACCCACTATGATTTCCAGCAGTTTTGTTTTCCCCAAGAGAATTCTGCTTTTTTTCCAGTAGTCCCATTCGTATCCACACAAACAGATAAACCGGTCCTCAGTCAAAGTGGAAGATGATGCTTCCTCTAGTACAATCGTACTGGTCTGAATTGTCTTGTATACTTCAAAATAGCGGATCAGTATGGCCAGTACATTCACTTTCCAGTAAAACTGGTTTCTGGACTGGCCACCAGGCTGTCTCTATTCGAAAGTGAGGACTGCAGATGTCGGAGATTAGAGTTGAGAGTGTGGTGCTGAAAAAGCACAGCAGGTCAGGCAGAATCCGAGGAACAGGAGAATCGACATATTGGGCAAAAGCACTTCATCAGGAAGGGGATGCTGCCTGACCTGCTGTGCTTTTCCAGCGCCACACTCTCGACCACAAGCTGTCTCTGTCTATCTGTGTCAAACCCAGCCCCCATCAATCCCTCTGTCCCTGCATGGTGGCGTGCCTGCTTGTATTTTTTGAATTGAATTTTTATTAAAGGGCTGAGAGGCATCTTCATGTTCATCTTTGCAGGAGGAAGTTGGGGCATAGTGGTAATATTACTGGACTAGTAATCCAGAGGCTAATGCTCCGGAGTCATGATGACTTTAAATTTGATTTAAAAATCCTGAATATAAAGTCATCATCTCAGTAACAATGACCATGAAACTACCATCAATTTGCTAATTTCCTTTACGGAAGGAAATCTATCTTTGTAACCTAGTCTGGCCTACACATGACCCTAGCCTTACAGCAATGTGATTGACTTCTAACTGCCCTCTGAAGTAGAACCACAGAAACACAGTGCAGAAAGAGGCCATTTGGTCCATCAAGTCTGCGCAAGCCCTCCAAAGAGATCCCGCCCTATCTTTGTAACCCCCCATTTAACACAGTCAATCCAGCTACCTTGCACATCTTTGGACTGTGGGAGGAAACCAGACACCTAGCGGAAACCCACACAGACACGAGGAGAATGTGCAAACTCCACACAGCAGCCACCCGAGGCTGGAATTGAACCGGGTCCTGGCGCTGTGAGGTAATAGTGTCAGCCCCTGAGCCACCATGCCTCCCTAGCAAATAGCCCAGCAGGCCTCTAGTTCAAGGGCAAATAGGGATGGACAATAATTGCTCACCTTCTTGGTGACACCCACATCTCAATGAAAGAATGAAACAAAATCATCTTTTACTTACCCCTTACTGCCACCAATGACTCCTCTCAAGCGAGGAGGTCTCTATTTGGTTTCAAGAGCACCCCCACCATCCTCTGTTGGACTGCGATCCTGTCTCCATTCCATCTAGGAGGACACCATAGTCTAAATAGCAACCAGGTGTGCAGTCCGGACCC
Source organism: Chiloscyllium plagiosum (assembly GCF_037043375.1). NCBI lineage: Eukaryota > Metazoa > Chordata > Chondrichthyes > Orectolobiformes > Hemiscylliidae > Chiloscyllium > Chiloscyllium plagiosum. Next base: position 17,032,406 of record NW_028270169.1, read on the forward strand.
AGAAACAATTCCAGTTCCTACCTGCTACTAACAAAATGAAAATTCAACCCAGAGTAGGCTTTACCTGGTTTGCATGGGAGAAAACATAAGACAGAAGCAGTTCTGACCACAGATACTTCTACATGCTCAGAAAAACAATAAGATCAGGAATAGAAAATTATTTAATAAATAGTTAGTGGGGGTGTGGGGGATGGGGTGGGGAGCAGGTTGGTGATGTTGTAAGGAGTGGCCTTGCATGATCCTTTTCCTTGTAAGCCATAGAAACTGATAGCACAGAAGGAGGCCATTCTGCCTTCATGCTGCAGCTATCTTTCACCTCATTCCCCTCTGCTCTCCCATTATCTTGCATGTCTTTTTCATTTTCGATGCATATCCAATTTCCATTTGAAAATTATTGTTTGATCTGTTTCCAGTGCTTTTGCAGATATACATTCCAGATCATAACGACTCACTGCATAACAAAATGATCTTCTCAGCCTTCTTTTGCTAATTATTTGAAATCTGTATCCTCTAATTACTGACCCACCCAGAGGTTTGTGGGTGGGGACAGTCAGCTGTTCCTCTGATGAATTTTGAATCTGGTATCCAGGCTCAACATCCCTTAGAAAGAGAATGAACGTTCAGTTCATAAGAATGGAACGGCAACATTAGATAAATTGCTGCAAGTGCGCTTCTCTCTCGTTCGGAGTGAATTACTGCAGATGCTGGAATCTGTACTGAAAACGAAAAGGGCTGGAGATCACAGCGGGTCAGGCAAAAATCCATGGGGTTGAAAATGTGTTGCTGGAACAGCGCAGCAGGTTGGGCAGCATCCAGGGAACAGGAGAATTGACGTTTCGGGCATAAGCCCTTCTTCAGGAATGAGGAAAGTGTGTCCAGCAGGCTAAGATAAAAGGTAGGGAGGAGGGACTTGGGGGAAGGGCGTTGGAAATGCGATAGGTGGAAAGAGGTCAAGGTGAGGGTGATAGGTCAGACTGGGGTGGGGGCGGAGAGGTCAGGAAGAAGATTGCAGGTTAGGAAGGCGGTGCTGTGTTCGATGGATTTGACTGAGACAAGGTGGGGGGAGGGGAAATGAGGAAACTGGTGAAATCCGAGTTTATCCCTTGTGGTTGGAGGGTTCCTAGGCGGAAGATGAGGCGCTCTTCCTCCAACCGTCGTGTTGTTGTGGTCTGGCGATGGAGGAGTCCAAAGACCCGCATATCCTTGGTGGAGTGGGAGGGGGAGTTGAAGTGTTGAGCCACAGGGTGGTTGGGTTGGTTGGTCCGGGCATCCCAGAGGTGTTCTCTGAAACGCTCCGCAAGTAGGCAAGGGCTTATGCCCGAAACGTCGATTCTCCTGTTCCCTAGATGCTGCCTGACCTGCTGCGCTGTTCCAGCAACACATTTCCAGGTCTGATCTCCAGCATCTGCAGACCCCAGTTTCTCCTCAAAAATCCATGGGGACAGAGCAAGCTAACATTTTGAATCTAGATGACTCTTCATCAGAGCTTGGATGAAGCTCCCCCTCCTTGGATGCTGCTTGACCCGCTGTGATCTCCAGCCATTTTTGTTTACACGTCTCTCTCTTGCTGGTAGCACTTGTACAACCACACGCACATAACATACCATGTCAATCATCCAAGATTGTCTTGGAATAGCCAAAAATAAAAGAAAATCATCAGGACATTGCTGTGAACAGACCCTAGACAGAAATTATAGGCCTGATTTTCAAAAAGAATTCCTTTGAAAACTTAGAATTATTAGTTATACTAGAGGCACGTGATAATTGAGAATCATCCAATTCTGTAAGTCAGAGTTTATTAGCTTTCTGAATGCCAGGGAGTGGCATGGCTTGTGTGCTTTGCCTGAAGACAGGTCCTTGTCTCATTGTCTGCTATTGTTTCACCCCAAGCTAGTCTCTAGCCAGTTTTTGTTGGTACAGGTTTGCTATTGCCTTTCACTCACTGGTATACAAGGGAGGAGGCAGCTCCCAAGCCTGCACCCACAAGAATCAAACTTGATCTTGTTCCAAGTCACATGGTGGCTGGTGAAGTTCACTAGCTCCCCCTTTCTCGAGGGATGTGTTCAACAAAATGTTGGCAAAAATCGGGTTACAGCTATGCATTAATGATCATAAAGATCTACGAGCCTAGGGCACTTGATTCAAAATCAATAGTGAGCTGTGAATTGAGTTCAGTAAATCTGGTCATTTATGAATAGACAATGACTATGAGAGCTGGTGGGCTGTTGTAAAAGTTCATCGAGTTCACTATAATCCTTCAGGGAAGTGAGCTCCTCGCTGACTAATAGCATCCTTGAAGTGGTCCAGCAAGCCATCCAAGCGTAAAATTGTCACTGTCCCCATGAGCAAGTCAAGAAGTAGATCCAGCAGAAGCTCCTTCACACAGCAAGGGAAGCCAACACCACCCAAAATCCAGGAATGTATTTTAAAAAAAACGGAGCATGGCGGACTGTTATGGTGAATGAATTCTGTCACAACACCAATATCGGCTTTCTGATACTTTTTTGTTTTTTCCGAAATAAATGAGACATTAGGCATAAAACCCCCAAGAGAATGATGGAGTTGGCAATACAAAAGCAACTCTGTCTTATTTCACTCAACAATGGCACACCTGAGAGTATGTCCTGTTTCCTGGGATTACTTTATGTAATCAACCAGAACTATAGTTCTATTGATTTCAAATAAATCTCTCCAGTTCAATATCCTGTTGCATTTCCAGTGCCTTGGCACAGTGGGGGAGAAGCCTTCAGTGAGTTGTGACATCCTTCTCCCGTTACATTACAGAATTCACATCATTAAATGCATTATTTGCTGCACATAATTTGCACTCATTTGTCTGCAGTCTTTCCAGGTTACCAATTTCACCATCACATGCACAAAATGTTTTGTAAACCAATCCGATCGTGATGTGTGATATAAATGCAGCCCAATTTATTTTTTACTCTACTTCTCCTCCGATTATGGTGCAGACGGCATAAAGCTGACAGCGCCACATATATCATACAGCTGCCCATAGCCATTTATGCAGGAAATGTATATCTGCTGTACTTCTGAGGTGCTGGAAGATTGATTTCATTACCAATACAACACAAGCCACTCCAATGTACTCTTTTACTGCTATGGCTGACACACTCAATTCTGTCTCATCAATCCCTCCATCAGGCAGGAGAACTTGGAATAATATAGAATCATACAATCAGACAGCACTGAAGGTCATACAGTCCATTGTATTTATGCTGCCTCTCTGAAAGAGCATTCCATTTAGTCACACTCCTTGCTCTTTCCCTATAGCTTTGCTCCAAGGGTAGTGGATCTGTCGAATTCTTCACAGAGGCTGGGTCGTTAAGTATATTCAAGGTTGATATAGAGAGATTTTTAACCAGTGAAGGAATCAAAGGTTAAAGGGAAAATGTAGGAAAGTGGAGTTGAGGATTATCAGATGGGTCTCGATCTCATTGAATGGTGGAGTAGACTTGATGGGCTGAATGGCCTCCTTCTGCTCCTATGTATTAGTGCCCTGTAGATAGAGGCAACAGCAGGATACCTTGGAAGGTGTGTGAGGGTGATGGCACCCAAAGTGGAGGGTCCAACCTTTTTAAATATACAATAGTTTCAGCAGTTGGTGCGCACCATTGTGTGTGTGTGTGTGTGTGTGTGTGTTTGTATATGTATGTGTTTGTATGTGTATGTGTATGTTTGTGTGTGTATGCGTGTATGTGTGCGCGCATATGCCTGTGTGTGTGTGTGTGTGTGAATATATGTGAGGGCGCATGCATGTCTGTGCGTGTGTGTGTCTGTTTGTATGTATGCGTAACAATGTATATGTGAGTGCATGCATGTGCGTGTTCATGTGTGCGCACATACGAATATGTGTGCGCATTTGTGCCTATGTACGTGTGTCTGTGTGCGCATGTCTGTGTATGTGTTTGAGTGCACATACATGTGTGTCTGTGTGTGCACGTGTGTGTCTGTGTGTGTGTGTAGGTGTGTGTGCACATGCACGTGTGTCTGTGTGTGAGCATGTGTGTGTCTTTGCATGTGTGACTGTGTCTGTTTCTGTGTGTCCCCGTGTGTGTTTGTCTCAATAAATGTCCGACCACAAGCTAACAAACTGGAAGAGAGTAGACACTGTCACCCACCCAGCACTGCTCCAGATTAAATTGCCCAGAGCTAACACTGATGGAGGAACCAGCATCCTGGGTGGCAGCTTGAAGTCCATGCCTGGCCTGCTGACAAAAGCGTGAAAAGTGTCTTCAGGATAACTCAGTTTAGTACAAGCTAAATACTGCGGATGCTGGAGATCTGAAATAAAATGACAGTAGGTCTAGCAGCAGCTGTGGAGAGAGAAAAACGGTTCACATTTCAAGTCAGTATGACTTTTCATGGTTTGCCTAGCAAGAACAGAAAACAAAACATGTTGGGTTCCTGTTGCTTTCCAATTGAATTATCGCATCCTTTCTCTTCACAGCTTTCACTTAGAGCTATTTTTTCATCCATCTCACCTGGTCAAGATCAGAAATGTGCTGCGCACAACTGTGCAACCATGCAGAACTCAATCACTTCAATTTTACTGCTGTCAGTGTTCAATCTCAAGGAGTCAAGAGAAAGGAATTGGTGGAGCGAAAGGGAGAAGGTCACCAGTTGTTTACTTGTGCAACATCCTTTCGTGAGCAATTGTATACGGTTAAGCTGAATTAAAGTAATGCAAGCAGTCACAGCTTTTTGTCCAATATGTCTCTGTTTCAAATAACACTCAGGTTCTGTACTACCGTATGACCATTAAAATAATGCACAGATATTTTACAGAAATACATTAAACAATGCACTATCTGACTAACCTCAATACTGCAGAACTTAAATTCAATCATGCATTTGGGTTGTAGTACACAATTCAAACCTTTATTATAAAATAGCCCACTTTTAAAGAACTGACCAGGGAAAAACTAAACATTTTGATTAATCAATTTCTCTCACTCACTTTCTTGGGGTGAAGGAGAATATAGAATGTTTTTTTTAAATTAGAAAGAAATTAATAATCTGAATGTCCTCTACTACTGGAAGCACCTCTCTGCTGTGCGCTTGCCTTTTGCCTATTCAGTATTTAGCCTTTTATTGCTGGGGCAAAGACCTTTCAAATGTTGCAGCAGCCAATGAGAATAACCAAACTAGTCCGTGCAAACCCCCACCATTGCCTCTCAACAATAATGCCCTATTAGTCAGTCAATTCATAAAAAACAAACATTCCTGGTGAGCTTTTCTCCTCCCTTTTAGTGCCCCCAAGATTAACCATTTAAAACTGTTAGGCCCAGGGGTACAGCTAACAATTAGAAGTGTTGTAATGCATCAAGTTTCATCCGAGACACAAATCCATTTTGCTTCTTTTGAGTACTTCGAACAAAGACCAATGCGGGAGGCAAATACTTACCATGTGCTAAATCAATGCCCAATGTGACAGGGGAAACTCACCGCTCAGCCAAGCACTGTGTCAAAACATGTTGCGGGTCCAGGAGTGTAAAGTGAGAAGTACATTTATAGATAATGGTTTAACATTATCCACAGCATCACATGATTTTACACACAGTGCTAATCAGGAATCCTCTCCCAACACCCAACCTGTATGCTCCCTCAGCGTTCCTCTACCTTCAACTGCAGTAGAAAAGGCAGAAATTTGGGGGTTGTTGTTCTGAGTTTCCAATGGGCAGGAAGCTTGACCCACCATCCAGGTAATTCACATTGAATATACAGCACAGAAACAGGCCACTCAGCTCACTACTCCTTCTCCTAAGCTAAATCTATCACTGTACCCACCTATTTCAATCTCACTTGTTCTACAGATGCTGCCAGACCTGCTGAGTTTGCCCTGCATTACTGTTTTCATGCCATCTAGGTCAAAGTAGTCCACTTGATTGACACTAAATCCAGTAACTTAAACACTCACTCCTTGCACCATCGATACACTGCAGCAACTTGCCAAAGTTCCTGCAGTAACACCTCCCAAGCCTGTGACATCTCATTAATTCACTGACTTGAAGCTGTATTGCCACCAGCCCATTGTCGATGGATCAAATCCTGTAAATGCCTTCCTAAGCACACTCTGCATCTACCTACACCATGTGCCCTGCAGTGGTTCAAAAAGTCTTTATTTTCCCAAGAGGAATTAAGGATAAGCAATAACTGTTGGCTTCATCCACAATGCCAACATCTAAAGAATTAATTTATAAAGTCATAACTTCTTTAATTTTTTTAAAAGTATGTACGTTTGGGGAAATTACACCTTCCTGTCAAAAAATATTTTTTTATATAGGGAAACATTGCTGTTTGTCTTTTGTCTTCATCATTGATACCTCCTGTGAGGTACACAATGCAGACATTCCAGCTAGTGGCTTTGTGGTCACCATTGTAAATGGATTACCTCAGAATCTTCTGACCTTGCTAGAAACATTGAACAAAGAAAAATTTCTCAAAGATGTAGATGGTGTCCCTCTCCATAGTAACCAGAGGAACTTACCACACAGTTAGCAGCAGAGCATTTAAAAAGGCTTTTCATCTGAGGAGGAAGATAAATGCAACCTCAACACAACACAAGGAAAGAACTTCCTTTGTATATAGAGCAAAAGAAGCCCTCATCCTTCCTTTTACTTTCTCAGGGTTTGATTATTTCAATATTTCAACATTAACTTGTGTTCATCCAAAATTCTCTTACTTGCATCCCAACTGGAAATCAATGCAGTAGTTTTTGAAGGATAGTCACAGTTATAATGTTGGGACCAAGGCAACCAATTCAAGTACAGGAACCCACAGACAGCAATGCAACAATGGTCAAATCATCTGTCTCAGTAATGCTGGTTGAGGAATAAATGCTGGCTGGAACACTGGAAAAATGGGATTTTCTTCAGGTTAACATGCAGGTTCAGTTGGCACTTTGGAAAGCAAATGCAACGTTAGTAATCATTTTGAGGGAACTAGATTACAAGAGAGATGTACTGCTGAGGTACCATAAGGTGCCGGTTAATGCATTTGGAAAATGATGAGCAGTGTTAGGCCTGGTACCTAAAGAGACATGTGCTGGCCTTGGAGGGTTTTATAACAATGACCCAGGGAATGAAGATCTTGTCAAATGAGAATTAGTTGACGATTCTGAGTGTATACCTAATGGTGTAATTCTGCTCCAATATCGATCTTTCGGTCTCATGTCCCTACCTATCTTTAAATAGTGACTGGAGATCATTGAAGAACCAGGATATATAGCAATTTGAAAAGACTGGCAGAATGAAAAAGGGGGAGAGTTTGATTTGATCATAAAGGAGAGGATTGAGAAAAGATCTTGGCTCAAAATATCAGGACATAGAATCAGTATGGGTGGAGATTAAGAATAGCAATGGACAGATATTCCTGACAAGAGGAATTTACAGGTCTGTAACAATAGTTATACCTGTAGTCGGGCAGAGCATCAAACACAAAATTATTTCTAGTTGAAACAAAGGCAATGTGGGAGACTTTAATCTTGGAATAGACCATATAAACAATGACAATGAGACAGAGTTAATTAGCAATGTCACAGTGAAAGATCCACTGGGAACAGTCATCATGGTCTCAATTGACGTGCTGCTGCTGAATGTGTTTTTGTCAGAAGGCACATAAAACAGGATGGGCCCTATAACCAGAAAATAGATGATGGCCCAGCCCATTAACCTCCCTAAATAGCCAGGCTGACTCCCAGACTAAACGGAGTGGATGGGCGCCAAAAGCGATAGCTTGTTTGTTGCACAGAGGTTAAACAGATCATTACGAATCATTTGAACTTGCTGCTGGTGCTGGTTGCATCCAATAGTGAGTTCTTGGTGCTGACAGGCAGCGCCAGTTAGTATTGCTGCCTGTCAGGTTGGTTGGCAATACCAGAGATTGGGACATTCCTCCCATCACTTTACTAACTAACTTTGGCGGCACAGTGGTTAGCACTGCTGCCTCACAGCGTCAGAGAGCCGGGTTCAATTCCCGCCTCAGGTGGCTCTCTGTGTGGAGTTTGCACATTCTCTGCGTGGGTTTCCTCTGGGTGCTCTGGTTTCCTCCTACAATCCAAAAATGTGCAGCTTAGGTGAATTGCCTGCACTAAATTGCCCATAGTGTTAGGTGTAGGGAATGGGTCTGGGTGAGTTGTGCTTCGGTGGGTCGGTGTGGACTTGTTGGGCCGAAGGGCCTGTTTCCACACTGTAAGTAATCTAATCTAAACTGGCCCGTTATGCAAGATAACCGCCTTCCCGTTAATTCCTGTCTCACAGTAAGGGAAACAATCTACTACCCTGAGCAACTACATGCTTCCTTATGGATGTTTAATACAGAAGTAATGACTTTAAAAGTTGCTACCTTGAAGAAAATGGAATGAAGGTAATGAGGGAGGGGAGCAGAAGATGAGGCAGGGTGCATGGGGGAATAAGCGAGTGAAATGAAACTCTGAGAAATGGCAAAAGGCACGATAATTATAATCCTTGTGTTGCTCCCCTTTCTATTGGCAAATCTATTTTACTCTCTTGAATTACAAACGTGACAACTAAATAAAGAAAACAAAGGTGAATACAAAGGACTTCGTCAGTACAGAAAAAGGACACAGTGCAGCATACATCAGAGCTGTCAAGTGTGTTGCACGATCTCAACCCAAGAAAACATGGTTACTAATGGCTTTGTTTTTATCAAAGAAGCTGATGGAAACTGGCCAGAAAAGCTTTGAAAGGAGGAAAAAGACAAGCCTGAAGAATTAGCACATCAATGCAGCCCTTCATACCATTGATAGAATGTAACAGGACTCATGAAAATTTAACAGCGGATAAGATACTTGCTCCTAGCAGACTCACTTTAATCACTGGATTCTATACCCAGACAGTGTCTCTCAAACATACAGTGAGTCATAAAAATTACACGCTTAACATGTTGATCACGTTGGTCTCTTGAAAATTATGACATTTTTATAGCACTTAGAAAACAGAAACACTACTTAATAGTACCCAATTTGTCTTCTGTTCCAATGCCTCTGCTAAGGAAGCAATTCAGCTGGTGACTTCATGGATGCTATTGTGTCACCTACAAACAATCTCATATTTTTGCCTTGATACATTGAGGATGCTACACTGCATATCCCGAATTTTAATAACCCCAGCACTGGCCGAGGCACTGTGTACTGAGGGTGTCTCTTCGAACCTCACTGCGTCCCTCTCTCTCCTTCTTCAAATATTCCTCTTTGCCAAACTTTTGGTCATGTACCCCAGTTACTCTGATAAGACTCAGCATCAAATTGTGCTTGATAATTGTTCCGGTGAAGCACATTGGGTGCCATATAAATGCAAGCTGTTGATGCAAAATGAAAGAATGTGCATTGGAAGTCACCATACTTTTAGCATACCATAGGGGCTGCTGTGTCATTAAGCAGGGACAACTGGTGGCAATTTAACCTGAGGATCATCATGCCTCAGGTGAGGGGGTGGGGGGGGGGTGTTGGTTGAGAAGGTGAATCCTTCATGGTAACCTCCGCTGATAATGGAAATTGAACCAACACTATTGGCATCACACTGTTTCATAGCCCAATCATCTGAGCTAAACCAACCCCCAACATGTGTTAGGAAGAAGATAGTCTATTCCAAGGTTCATGTATGCAATCGTTTGGGATGAGGTAATGGGAGTGAATTATGAGATGTACCTGGCTCTGCAGCCAGGGTGGGCAAGCACTATGTGTCCATTATGAGGCAGCCCATATTCCAAATTTACACCTCAATATCCGTTTTACCAAAGTTGCCTCTTTGACCAAGGCTTTCAAACAATAGTGCCTCAGTAACATAGTAATTTTGTTTAAAGTTAATAATGTGAGCAACTGAAATCTTAACCAACATGATGGAACGCAAGTGCACACATTGAAACCACCATTGATGCATCCTTTGCCTTGAAAACAGTTAGTGCTAGGCCTATGTGGTTGGTCTCCATGCAGCCAGACCAACTGGCTGCTGGTCAAAGGTAACTTTTTAAAATATGACCCCTTTCACCCTGGGCTGAGTGGTACAGTTACATTCATCCTAGGTCCACACTGTGAGCCACTGCACAAACACCATAACTCTATAAACCATATCATACAATTACAGAAACGTGGCTCAGAGATTGGCAGCTTAATGTTCCAGGATATAAATGCTATAGGAAGATAGAAAGGGAGGCAAGAGAGGAGGGGGAGTGGCATTTTTGATAAGGGATAGCATTACGGCTGTACTTAGGGAGGATACTCCCGGAAATACATCCAGGGAAGTTATTTGGGTGGAATTGAGAAATACGAAAGGGATGGTCACCTTATTGGGATTGTATTATAGACCCCCCTAAGAGTCAGCGGGAAATTGAGAAGTAAATTTCTAAGGGGATTTCAGTTATCTGTAAGAATAATAGGGTGGCTGTGGTAGGGGATGTTAACTTGCCAAACATAGACTGGGACTGCCATAGTGTTAAGGGTTTAGATGGAGAGGAATTTGTTAAGAGTGTACAAGAAAATTTTCTGAGTCAGTATGTGGATGTACCTACGAGAGAAGGTGCAAAACTTGACCTACTCTTGGGAAATAAGGCAGGGCAGGTGACTGAGGTGTCAGTGGGGGAGCATTTTGGGGCCAGTGACTATAATTCTATTAGTGTTAAAATAGTGATAGAAAAGGATAGACCAGATCTAACAGTTGAAGTTCTAAATTGGAGAAAAGCTAATTTTGATAGTATTAGGCAAAAAGCTTTCAAAAGCTGATTGGGCGCAGATATTCGCAGGTAAAGGGACGGCTGGAAAATGGAAGCCTTCAGAATGAGAGTCCAGAGACAGTATATTCCTGTTCGGGTGAAAGGAAAGGCTGGTAGGTGTAGGGAATGCTAGATGACTAAAAAAACAGAGGGTTTGGTTAAGAAAAAGGAAGGAAATGTCAGGGACAGACAGGAGAGACCGAGTGAATTCTTAGAAGAATATAAATACAGTAGGAGTTTACTTAAGAGGGAAATCAGGAGGGCAAAAAGGTGACATGAGATAGCTTTGGCAAATAAGGTTAAAGAAAATCCAAAGGGCTTTTACAAATATATTAAGGACAAAAGGGTAACTAGGGAGCAAATAGGGCCCCTCAAAGATCCTAAAGAAGGGCTTATGCCCGAAACGTCGATTCTCCTGTTCCCTGGATACTGCCTGACCTGCTGCGCTTTTCCAGCAACACATTTTCAGCTCTGATCTCCAGCATCTGCAGACCTCACTTTCTCCCCTCAAAGATCAGCAAGGCGGTCTTTGTGTGGAGCTTCAGAAGATGGGGGAGATACAAAACAAGTATTTTTCATCAGTGTTTACTGTGGAGAAGGACACGGAAGATATAGAATGTGGGAAATAGATGGTGACACCTTGAAAAATGTCCATATTGCAGAGGAGGAAGTGCTGGATGTCTTGAAACACATAAAAGTGGATAAATCCCCAGGACCTGATCAGGTATACCGGAGAACTCTGTGGGAAACTAGAGAAGTGATTGTTGGGCCTCTTGCTGAGATATTTGTATCATCGATAGTCACAGGTGAGGTGCCAGAAGACTGGAAGTTGGCTAATGTGGTGCCATTATTTAAGAAAGGTGGTAAGGACAAGCCAAGGAACTATAGACCAGTGAGCCTGACGTCAGTGGTGGGCAAGTTGTTGAAGGGAATCCTGAGGGACAGGATTTACACATATTTGGAAAGGCAAGGACTGATTAGGGATAGTCAAAATGGCTTTGTGTGTGGGAAATCCTGTCTCACAAACTTGATTTTATTCGAAAAATAACAAAGAGGATTGATGAGGGCAGAGCGGTGGATGTGAACTATATGGACTTCAGTAAGGCATTCAACAAGGTGCCCCATGAGAGATCGATTAGCAAGGTCAGATCTCATGGAATACAGGGAGAACTAGCCATTTGGATACAGAACTGGCTCAAAGGTAGAAGACAGGGTGGTGGTGGAGGATTGTTTTTCAGACTGGAGGCCTGTGACCAGTGGAGTGCCACAAGGATCGGTGCTGGATCCACTACTTTTCGGCGTTTATATAAATGATTTGGATATGATCATAGGAGGTATAGTTAGTAAGCTTGCAGATGACACCAAAATTGGAGGTGTAGTGGACAGCAAGGAAGATTACCTCAGATTACAACAGGATCTTGATCAGATGGGCCAATGGGCTGAGAAGTGGCAGATGGAGTTTAATTTAGATAAATACAAGGTGCTGCATTTTGGGAAAGCAAATCTTAGCAGGACTTATACACTTAATGGTAAGGTCCTAAGGAGTGATGCTGAACAAATCGACCTTGGAGTGCAGGTTCATAGCTCCTTGAAAGTAGAGTCACAGGTAGATAGGATAGTGAAGAAGGCATTTGGTCAGAGCATTGAGTACAGGGGTTGGGGCATCATGTTATGGCTGCCCAGGACATTGGTTAGGCCACTGTTAAAATATTGCATGCAATTCTGGTCTCCTTCCTTTCGGAAGGATGTTGTGAAACTTGAAAGGGTTCAGAAAAGATTTACAAGGATGTTGTAGTGCTGTTTGAAATCCAGTTGGACTTCAGGTACTGGGCACTTTTGCATGGTCACATCATTAATCTCACATACTAAATGATCTCTCAGCATCTCATTAAGAATTAAACCAAAGTCACTTGCCTCTGCCAGTCATCTTAACCTAGTCAAAAATCCCGATATGGAATTCCCTGATTCACAAATTGCAGAGTAAAACCGATAGCGCTTCAGAATTAGAGGAGGCTCAGAGTCATAATATTCTTTAACTAAATCCATCAACTCTTGAAATAAATCTGGTGCCTCAGAGAAAGTTAGGCTCCTAATAACTGAAAAAGCTGCAGGTCCACAATGTCATTTGCCTGGAAACAATTTCCACATAATGGGCCCAGTGTTCAATGGCAGAATCAAAAGAGTCCCAAATAATGCCATGATGCCAGAGATTGCTTACTCCAACTTAAAGACAATTGTTGCAAGCAAATGTTTTCATGAGCTTGCTTTTCTTTCATTGCCACTGAAATAACTCCACAGAAGCTGGTACCCCATCACCAGTTCATCCTTTACTTATACATGGAGAGTCCTTGACACTGATCCCGCTCCCTCAGAGCCAGCTCTCAGAGTGAACAGAACCTCTGACACTTGTTTATGTCTGTCAGTCAGGGCTCCCTGATTGGAACAGGTTAACAGCCCCAGTCAGGGAACTCCTATTCTATGAGGTCCACTGGCTGACCTCGTTACAATCACTACGCCTGTTGCACCTCGGGAATTGTTCAGAATTTGAAAAGTAAATGACTTTGTTTTCTTAATTTTCAGTGTTGTTGTTTAAATTTTGGCCAGATCATATTGAAAGTGATGCAGAAAGAACTCTTGACACTATCTGGGATAGAGCAGGAGAGCCATCTCCCAGCCAATATAGACATCAACCAACCTCATTAACTTAGATTATCTGGTCACCTCTGTGACATTGCTGTTTATGTGACCTCACAGGGCAGAAAATGGCTACTCTGTTTGATTATAAATGATTATATTCCTTAAGAGTTCTTAATTGACATTGAGCTCTGCTGGGATATTCTGAGATCATAAAAAGTGTGAGAAAAATGCAAGTTACTTTTCTGCGTCTGAAACGTCTTTGCTGAGTCAGGCCACTTTGAGTTCCTCAATGTGAAGCAATTACACCGAAACTCTGCTTCCCTGACCTCTCTCAGTAAGAAAAGAATGCGCTGAATGTGCAGATGGAGGCTTTTTAAAAAAAAATTGTTTTATCTCAGGGGAAATGGTGTAATGGTTGCTCTGGGACATGGGTATCAATGCAATTTTGACTAATATGGATACTTGTTGTCTCTTCTGTTGAGGCTGTCAGTATCTTAAGCAAAATGTGTTGTGAAATCTTCATAGATTTGAGAGTATTGGACAAAGTGCCCAGAATTCAGCATTTAGTTGACAGTAAATGCTAGTAGTCACACCTCGGGTACAAGAACAAGGTAGTTGGGTTACCGTCAGTGGACAGAAAGGGAACTGGCAGGCAGTGCAGGGATCCCCTGCAGCCACTCCTCTCAACAACAAGTATACCGTTTTGGATACTGTTGGGGGGGAGGTGGGACTTAACAGGGATAAGCAATTGAGCACAGATCTCTGGCACAAAGTCTGTCCTTGTTGCCCAGAAGGGAAGGGGGAAGAGGAGCAGAGCATTCGTCATTGGGACTCCATAGTTAGGGGGACAGATAGGAGGTTCTGTGGGAACGAGACAGACTCACGGTTGGTGTGCTGCCTCCCAGTGCCAGGGCTTGTGATGTCTCTGATCGCGCTTTCGGGATCCTTCGGGGGAGGGGGAGAGGGAGCAGTCCCAAGTCGTGGTCCACATAGGCAATAACAACATAGATAGAAAGAGAGATGGGGATTTAAGGCAGAAGGTGGAAGCTTAGAGCTAGGACAAATAGAGCTGTTAACTCTGGTTTGTTGCCCATGCCATGTGTTAGTGAGGTGAGGAATAGGGAGAGAGAGGAGTTGAACACATGGCTACAGGAATGGTGCAGGAGGGAGGGCTTTGGATTCCTGGATAATTGGGGTTCTTTCTGGGGTAGATGGGACCTCTACAAATAGGATGGTCTTCACCTGAACCAGAGGGGTACCAAAATCCTGGGGAGAAATTTGCTAATGCTCTTCAGGTGGCTTTAAACTAATTCAGCAGGGGGATGGGAACCTAAATTGTAGTTCGAGTATACAGGAGGTTGAGAGTAGAGAGGTCTGAAATAGTATTTCAAGGTCACATGAGGGCACCAGCAAGCAAGAAGTTGGTTTGAAGTGTGTCTAGTTCAACACCAGGAGCATCCGGAATAAGGCGGGTGAACTTGCAGCATGGGTCGGTAACTGGGATTTTGATGTTGTAGCCATTTCGGAGACATGGGTAGAGCAGGGACAGGAATGGTTGTTGCGGGTTTTGGGATTTAGATGTTTCAGTAAGAATATCTAAAAAGATGTGGCATTGTTAGTCAAGGACAGTACTACAGTTACAGAAAGGACATTTGAGGACTCATCTACTTAGGTAGTGTGGGCTGAGGTTAGAAACAGTGAAGGAGAAGTCATTCTGGAAAGTGTAAAAATAGATAAGTCCCCTGGGCTCGATGGAATTTAGCCAAGGATTCTCTGGGAAGCCAGGGAGGAGATTGCTGAGCCTTTGACTTTGATCTTTGTATCATCATTGTCTACAGGAATAGTACCAGAAGACTGGAGGATAGCTAATGTTGTTCCCTTGTTCAAGAAGGGGAGTAGAGATAATCCTGGTAAATACAGACCAGTGAGCCTTAGTTTGGTTGTGGGTAAAGTGTTGGAAAGGTTATAAGAGATAGGACTTATAATCATCTAGAAAGGAATAAGTTGATTAGGGATAGTCAACACGGTTTTGTGAAGGGTAGGTCGTGCCTCGCAAACCTTATTGAATTCTTTGAGATGGTGGTCAAACAGGTGGATGAGGGTAAAGCGGTTGATGTGGTGTATATGGTTTTCAGTAAGGCATTTGATAAGGTTCCCCACTGGGCAATTTCACAAAATGCAGAGACATGGGATTGAGGGTGATTTAAAGGTTTGGATCAGAAATTGGCGAGCTGAATAAAGACTGAGGATGGTGGTTGATGGGAAATGTTCATCCTGGAGTTCAATTACTAGTGGTGTACCGCAAGGATCTGTTTTGGGTCCAATATTGTTTGTCATTTTTATAAATGACCTGGATGAGGGCATAGAAGGATGGGTTAGTAAATTTGTGAATGACACTAAAGTCGGTGGAGTTGTGGATAGTGCTACACGATGTTGCAGGTTACAGAGGGACATAGATAAGCTGCAGAGTGGGGCTGAGAGGTGGCAAATAGAGTTTAATGTGGAAAAGTGTGAAGTGATTCACTTTGGAAGGAGCAACAGGAATAAAGAGTACTAGACAAATGGTAAGATTGTTGGTAGTGCAGATGAGCAGAGAGATCTTGGTGTCCATGTACATAGATCCCTGAAAGTTGCCACCCAAGTTGATAGGGTTGTTAAGAAGGCATACAGTGTGTTAGCTTTTAATAGTAGAGGGATTGAACCATGAGGTCATGCTGCAGCTGTACAAAACTCTGGTGCAGCCGCACTTGGAGTATTGAACACAGTTCTGGTCACCACATTATAGGAAGGATGTGGAGGTTTTGGAAATGGTTCAGAGGACATTTCCTAGGATGTTGCCTGGTATGGAGGGAAGGTCTTACAAGGAAAGGCTGAGGGACTTGAGGCTGTTCTCGTTGGAGAGAAGAAGGTTCAGAGGTGACTTAATTGAGACATATAAGATAATCAAAGAGTTAGATAATGTGGAGAGTGAGAGCCTTATTCCTCAGATGGTGACGGCTAGCATGAGAGGGCCTAGCTTTAAATTGAGGGACGATAGATATAGGACAGATGTCAAAGGTAGATTCTTTACTCAGAGAGCAGTAGGAGCGTGGAACACACTGCCTGCAACGGTAGTAGACTCACCAACGTCAAGGGCACTTAAATGGTCATTGGATAAACATATGGACGAAAATGGAATAGTGTAGTTTAGATGGGCTTCAGATTGGTTTCACAGGTCAGTGCAACATTAAAGGCCAAAGGACTTGTACTGTGCTGTAATGCTCTATGTTCTAAATTAATGAATCTACTCAGAAAGGAAACAGAATTCCAGCCAGGAACATATTGTTAGTTCAGAGAAAACCATGGGTGGTATGGTGGCACAGTGGTTAGCACTGCTGCCTCACAGCGCCAGAGACCCAGGTTCAATTCCCACCTCAGGCAACTATCTGTGTGGAGTTTGCACATTCTCCCCGTGTCTGTGCAGGTTTCCTCCCACAGCCCAAAAATGTGCAGATTAGGTGAATTGGCCATGCCTGTAGTGTTAGATGTAGGGCTAAATGTAGGGGAATCGGTCTGGGTGGGTTGCTCGTTGGAGGGTCTGTGTGGACTTGTTGGGCCAAAGGGCCTGTTTCCACACTGTAAGTAATCTAATCTAGTAGGTTGAACTTTAACAAGCTCTGTTGACATTGAGATTTCCAGGTTTAAATGGATGCAATATTTTTGAACTTTCTGAAGGAATTTGATCAGGTGCCACACATTATTAGTGTTGGATAGCATTGTCATTTCCTCTAGGATGATATTAAGCAGTCCATCCATGCATTGTTCCCTTACAGTACATGTTCTTCATGGTTCTATTAGTATGTTCTTCAATGTGTAGCACATCTTTGAGAAGTAGCATTTTTGACAAAAGACCCAACAATATCATTTTTGTTGATGTGGAGTTTTGGGACTACACCTGTGATAAGATACTGGAGCATTCTATTGCTTAGAATTTCACGTTGATATTGTTACGTGTGGCACATTGTTCAGAATATTAGGCCTGTCTCCTCTGGTCAGATGGTTATTATACACTCAATGGACTTTTTGCTGTATAATGTTTTTTGAACAATTTTCTAGACTACTGCAATTGGATCTTTTGAATGAACAAGTTCTGTAATTGATTTAACAAAGTGATCAACTACAATATTGTTATAATGAATTCTTGTTGTAGACAGTTATAATGTTCTGGTAGCTTCTTTGGGAAGAACTTCCTGTTCAGAGATGTTTCCTTCCTAGCAGCTTTTCAGCTCTATAACTTTTCTGGCTGTGAGCAGTTTTTAAAGCTGTATCAATAAATTCTTTGGTCGATTTCAAGGCTATTTCCTGACCTTCAGTGCAGCCATGATTTCCTTTGCAGTGCATCCTGTAGCTGTCACCGGCTTTTACCATGTGATTTGATGCCACACTATGAGTTTGAGTTCAAGACAGACTGGTTGCAAAGAAGGCAAATTCAAGAACTGTTGTCAGGCTTCGACCTCCAGGTAATACTATGTATTGTACATTAATGTTGTTTCACATGGTGATCATAGGTAGACCAGGCTCTGACCGTACATTGGAATCTCTTGGGGTTTCCCATGGTGGAGCTGCAATGATGACATTAGGCTGGCCAAACAACCCATCACATTAAATGACTTTCACAGACTCTGACCATTTCCATCTAGAAGGACAAGGGCAACAGAAACATGAGAACACCACCCCCTACAATTTCCCCTCCAAGCCACTCAGCATCTAGATTTGGAAATATATCAGTGTTCCTTCACTGTTGTTGGGTGTAATTCCTGGAATTCCCTCCCTAATGGCATTGTGGGTCAACCTTATAGCACATGGACTCAGCAGTACAAGAAGGCAGCTCACCACCACCTTCTCAAGGGCAACTGAGGATGGGCAATAAATGCTGGCCAGGAAATGATGCCCATGTCCTATGAGTGAATTTTAAAAATCATGTTATGATTATTGCTGTCTACTTTTAATATTTCATTCATCTTGATATTAGTGGATCTCAAATGTAGTTTTTTTTTCTGAAGGAATCAAAATCCTGCCTTTACAACTTAAAATTTGGAACAAAGTGCAATAACTCCGATGTTTTCATTGCATATTTTCACTGAATGATATTCTGAATTGAAGCACGCAACCAACCCAGCCATTATTAGGAGAAGAAAGTTTAACTATACAATAATATAGAAGCAATTTCTAAAATACTCAAAATATTGATGATTCTAATTGAATTCATTGTGGATCCATCATTAATTAGAATTTGAGGTTTGGAATTTGTACATTTTATTCAGGGATTGTGTCTTAATACTCCCACCACACCATGACACAATTTAACCTTCTTATTTTGCTGATCCTCCCTAATTATGAAATGCCTCATTCCCAAAATGCCTCATGTTAATGGGTTGGCTGTTGGTGCAGGTGAGAAGGAGGGACATTGATAACAAACTGTCTGCATTTACTGTCCTTACCCCTTGAAGTTGACTGGAACATCTGAATGTCAGGTTGATTAAACAATTGAAAGGAGATATATATCTCCTTCTGCAAAGAGTAGTGGCAGGCCAAAACATTGGATAGAATATTCAAAATAACAACAAAACAAAATACTAAACCAAAAAGAGGGACGATGGGTTAGGGTTGGAGCATGAGACAAAGCTAACTGGAAATATAAAAACAGAAAGTAAGAGCTTTGAGAATAGGGAAAAGAGTAAGCAAAATGAGAGCTGGTCCTCTCAAGAATGAGTTTGGGAATTAATAATGGAAAATAAGGAAATGGTAGGTGAACTGAACAGATAAACAGACTTATCTCTTTACAGGAGATACAAGTGACATCCCAGAATTTTTTTTTCTCTATTCATTGACAGGATGTGGGCATTGCTGGCTAGGCAGCATTTATTGCCTATTCCTAATTGCCCAGGGGGCACTTAAAAGTAACCACAAGCAGTGGGTCTGGAGTCACATGTAGGCCAGATCAGGTAAGGATGGCAGTTTCCTTCCCTAAAAGACATTAGTGAATCATAAGTGTGAATCATACAATGAAAGGAAGGGATCAGCTTAAAACAATTACACTCACTAGAGAAAATCATAAGAACTAAAAGCCCATGGGTTAGCACTGCTGCCTCACAGCGCCAGAGACCCAGGTTCAATTCCTGCCTCAGGCGACTAACTGTGAGGAGTTTGCACGTTCTCCCCATGTCTGCGTGGGTTTCCTCCGGGTGCTCCGGTTTCCTCCCACTGTCACAAAGATGTGCAGGCCAGGTGAATTGGCCATGCTAAATTGCCCGTAGTGTTAGGTAAGGGGTAAATGTAGGGGTATGGGTGGGTTGCGCTTTGGCGGGTCGGTGTGGACTTGTTGGGCCGAAGGGCCTGTTTCCATACTGTAATGTAATGTAATCTAATCTAATCTAATGGGTCCCCAGATCACGATGAACTTTACCTTACGCTCTGAAACAAAGCAGCTGCTGAGATAGTTGAGAGCTTTAATTTTCAAAAATTCCCTAGATTCAGAAGAATGCCAACAGATTTGAAACTAGTGAATGTAACTCTTTTCATCAAAAAAGGAGGGAGATAAAAAGAAACAGGAAACTACAGGCCACTTTTTATACTATTTGTCACAGGGAACATGTGACAAGCTATTGTGAAGGAAGTTATAGCAAGGCATTTAGAGAATCTCAGTGAAACCAGGCAGAATCAACATGGCTCTGTGAAAGGATAATTGTGCTTGACTAATTTATGAGATTTATTTGAGGAAATAACAAGCAGATTAAAAGGAACCTGGATTTGATGTGCTTAGATTTACAGGAGGCATTTACACGGTGTCATATAAAAGGCTACTACAGAAAATAAGAGCATACAGTGGAGGGACTAATATATGAGCATTGATCATCGACTGGTTAGCTAACAAGAAACAAAAGTTGGCATAAATGGATAATTTTCAGGTTTGCAAGATGTAACGGATGGCGTGTTGTAGGAACCAGTGCTGGAACTTCAGCTGCTTACAATCTACATCAACATCTTCAATGAAAACATCAAATGTACAATCGCCAAATTTGCTGATGTCACAAAGATATGTTTGAAAGTAAGGTGAGGAGTACATGAGCAGTCTGCAAAGGGATTTTGATAGGTTATGTGAGTGGGAAAAGGTGTGGCTAATGGAGGATAATTTGAAAAAGTGTGAACTTGTCCATTTTGGCAGAAGAATAGAAAAGCACCATGTTATTTAAATAGGGAAAGATTACAGAACTCAGAGTTACAGGGGATTCTGGTCTCCTGGCACATGAATCATAAAAGATCGCATGCAGATGCAGGAAGTGAATAGCAAGGCAAATAGAATAATGATGTTTATTGCAAGGGAAATGGAATATAAAAGTAGGTGCTTCTATCAACCATACAGGCAATGGTGAGAGCATATCTAGATATTGTGTACAGATTTGATCTCCTTATTTATGGAAGGATATTGAAAGTGATACCGAGAAGATTCCTGGGATGAAAGGGCTATTGTGTGGGGAAAGTTGAACAGATTGCATCGATATCTATTGGTGTTTAAAGGAAGGGGAGGTGATTGCATTGAAACATATGGTTTTGAGGGGACTTGACATACTGGATGCCAAGGGGATGTTTGTCCTTCTCGGAGGCTAGGACTTGGGGACACAGTTTATAAATGAGCAAGCTCCCAATTAAGACAGAGGTGAGAAGTTTTCTTCTTGGAAGGTCATGGGTCTGTGGAAGTCTCTTCCCCAGAGAGTGTTAGAGATCCATGTCTAACAAGGGACTCAAAAGGATAAGCAAGAAAATGGAGATCAGACCACAGTCAGATTGGTCATGATCTTATAAATGGCAGAGTAATGTCGATGAGCTGGATGATCTATTCCTGCTTCCATTTCATATGTCCATAGGTTACTTGCAGAGGGATTAGCTATTGTTGTTTTAGAAGGCACTGCAAAACTATGTTAGAAGATAAACCATAAAATTTTATTCAAAAGTCATACTAGCGAGTTATATGTTGTGTAAGGTATCAGTGAACTGCAACTGATATTTTCACTATGATTCAATGGTGCAAAGATTTTTTTTTAAACTTTCTGTATGTATTCAAAATGTCATATACATTCTCACTGTCCACAACTGACTGGTAAAAGACATGATTCAATCACAGCAGGAACCTCAGCTCCAGTGACTTGCTCAAGCTAGAGTCGGCATAAAAGTGAGGAGAAAGTGAGGACTGCAGATGCTGGTGATCAGATTCAAAATGTGTGGCGCTGGAAAAGCACAACTGTTCAGGTGGTATCCTAGGAACAGGAGAGTTGACATTTTGAGCATAAGCTCTTCATCAGGAATGTTGAGGGGTGTGGTGGGGGGTGTGGTGATTGGGAGCTAAGAGATAAATGGAAGGGGGTGGGGCTGGATGGAAGGTAGCTAGGCTATAATAGTAGACCTCTAACTCGAGTCATATCAGAGCAGTGGAATCACCTTTGTGCTACAGGAATTGGACTGAAGCATTATGACTTTGCTAAAAGAAATAATTAATATTTTTACATTTCACAGCTTCAGAATGTCTCAAAGCACACTTACAGCCAAAGACCATAAGACAGAAGACATATGAGCAGAATTAGACTATTTAACTCACTGAGTCTGCTCCATCATTCAGTTGTGGATGTTATGATTCTCAACCCCATTCTCCTGCTTTGTCCCTGTAACCCTTGATCCTCTTACTAATCAAAAACCTCTCTCTGTCTTAAATACACCTAATGGCTTGGCCTCCACAACTTTCTGTGGCAATGCGTTCCATTGATGAACCACCATTGGCTGAAGAAACTCCCGCTCATCTCACTCTTAGGCTGTGCCCTTGGGTACCGGGGCGTCTCAGTATTCTGTAAGTGTCAATTAAGCTGACACCCCACCCTTTTAAACTCTATCGAGTACGGAACCAGAATCCTCAACAGCTCTTCTTATGAGAAGACCTTCACCCCTAGGAACATTCTTGTAAACCTCCTCTGAGCCCCCTCCAAAGCCAGCACATCCTTCCTTAGATATGGGGCCCAAAACTACTCAAAATGTTCCAAATGCAGTCTGACCAGAGCTTTGTACAGCTTCAGTAGTACATCTCTGTTTTTATACTCTAGCTCTCTTAAAATGAATGTTAACATTGCATTTGACTTCCTGACTGCCAACTGAATCTGCATGTTAACCTTAACAGAATCCTGAACTAGGACTCCTAAGTCCCTTTGTGCTTCAGATTTCTGAAGCCTTTCCCTGTTTAGAAATTAGCGTACGCCTCTGTTCTTCCTACCAAAGTGTGTAATCTCACACTTGCCCACATTGTATTCCATCTGCCACTTCTTTGCCCACTCTCCTAGCCTGCCCAAGTCCGTCTGCAGCCTCTCCGCCTCCTGAACACTACCTGTCCCTCCACCTATCTTTGTGTCATCTGCAAACTTAGCAATAATGTCTGCAGTTCCTTCACCCAGATTATTAACTTTTAATATGAACTGTTGTGGTTGCAAACACAGAACTCCAGTGGTCATTGGCTGCCAAACTGAAAAAGACTCCTTTAACCCTCCTCTCTGCCTTCCGCCAGTCAGTCAATTCTTTATCGGTGTCAGTACCTTGTGCCTAAGACTGTTATCTTATTTAGTAGCCTCCTGTGTGGCACCTTGACAAAGGCCTTCTGGAAATCCACTGACTGCCCTTTGTCTAACTTGCTTGTTACCTCCTCAAAGAATCCTAATAGATTTGTCGAGCTCATTCAGTCTTACTTTACAGTGCATTTCCAAGTACTGTACTCCACAAATCTCATCATTTTCAAGTGTAAGTCACTGTTTTAATGTACAAAACAAGCACACAAGGTTCCACAACTAACATGAGATGATGTTCAAATAATCTAGTTTCAATCAAAAGAAAGTATCAGAACTCACAGTATCAGACTGAAATAAGTCACCTAATGAGGTGAGTAAGCCTGTACCCTGTGGAATTCTGTACCACAGAAAGCAGTCAAGGCCAAAACATTGCATGATTTCAAGAAGGAGTTGGATATAGCCCCTAAAGTTAAAGGGACCAAAGGATATTGGGGAAAAGCAGGAAGAGACTCTTGAGCTGGATGACCAGCCATGAGCACAATGAATGGCGGAGCAAGTGTGAAGGGCCATTTAGCCTAATCCTGCTCCAATTTCCTCTGTCTCTGTGTAACAGACAGAAATTACACCACTAGTAATAGCAGGCATAATTACTTTAGAACTGATCATATCGGACAATGAGGAAATATTATTGAACTAGAAGTAACAGACCAATTAATTTAGCTTTATTGTCAATCGAGATCCAAGCCAGTCAGTGAGACAGAAACCAAGGCACCTTTCTTTTTGACTAGAGTTTATTAACTATGCAATCTTACACACATCGGTCTCACTAAGTCTCCCTTTATTCCTGCTCTTGCAATTAATTAATCAATGAATCCCAATCACCTCCTTAACTACATGCTCTATTAACATTTGTTACTGACAGCTTTAGTAATATTTTTGAATAATGAAAAATTGCTCATTCATTTAAATGCAGATTTAAGAATAGCTTCTTCCCCACTGTTATTTGACTTATGAATAGTCCTCTCGTATATTACAATTGATCTTTCTCTGCACCTTCTCTGTAGCTGTAACACTATATTCTGTGTTCTGTTCTATTACCCTGATGTACTTATACAAGGTACGAATTGCTTGGTTAACATGTAAACAATACTCTTCACAGTACCTCAGTACATGTGACAGCAATAAATTGAATCAAAATACACAGACTCTTTTCAGGAGAGCAATTTAGCACAGAAATAATAATGAAGAAGGACACAGGTATGGTCCATTTGATATAAATGGATATAAATTTCACACATTCTAAAAGGCATATGAATGAGTTCTTAATTTGCAAGGAGGCAGAACTTGTGGTTTGAGAGATCTTACAAGGTTAATCAAATATTCTGGCAGTGGCTTTCCTTGATGAATGGTTTGACGTATGGATTAAAAGATACTGCACATAATTACAATTAAGTATTTACTGCAAATCACAACAGGCTGACAGCAATGTACTTTTGCCATTTTGGACTGGTTTCAGTGTTGACAGCACTTTTGATGTTCCACTGGGTCTTTCAATTGCTAATCAGATATATCTCTTCAAGACTGAATTTTTATTTAAGCAAATATTATCTGAGCTGTTTAGACGCTACAGCTATTCATGTATTGTTCTGTCGTTGGGTCCTCACATGGTGATGGTTTACAGATTCACAATTACACTGGTGTATGCTTTCACTGAATATACAAAAGATTATTCGTGTGTTCTGTCTAATCTCCCAGCGTCTTGCAACAAGGAATTTTTTTTCTCTGGAACCAATTTTGTTGTAATAAATTAACCACAGCTCTGAGATTTTAGAAAGCAATTTAGTTCAGTAAAAGCAATGGCCTGTAGTTTGCGTTTAGAATCACAATTAAGCTATCAGTGCTCACTATGATGAAGGAGCAATTGGACAGCAACTTCCACCATGTGAACATGTGCAATTATACATGGAAATGTTCTGTTCCTCAACAAGTTTAACTACACCAATAACTCACTGGGAGGATCAGTATTAACATTTATGAAGAATGTGAAGTTGTTACTTGTCAATAGATGTGAAATTGGAAGGATACAGCATCCGAGTTGCAGGAAAGTCAATGTTTCGGTATGAAATACATCGACAGGACTTCCCTGCGCTTTGGATGCTCTCTGACCTGCTGTGCTCTTAGCTTAACATTTATTGACTCTGACATCCAGCATCTAGAGTCCTTACTGTCTCCTTGAAGTTGCAATTTGCCCACGAGTTCCCAATACTGATGCCCAAAGCTGGTATATTCTGGTACCTGCTAGTTGGTATATCACTGCCACATCTTGCCAGCTTTCCGAGGGAGAAATACTTTAGACACTTGGAGAATTGTTGGAGACCTGGAACTTGGTTATCCCAGGCAGGAGAGGAGCCTGCGATGTCCCCTGTTTGTGAGTTGTCGGCCAGGCACAAACAGCAACAGCGGGCAGGTTTCTCAGGAGCACTGGACAACCTGGTACGAAGGTGGCAGGACTGCAGCAACAATCTTGGGTCCTTGCTGTCCCCATGGACAGGTTGGTGGTTGCCATGGTCTGCCAGGTGAAGCACTCTGAGACTCTGCTGGATACGTGCACAGATCTGCGCTCCACTCTCGCCATTGGTGCTAAGGCGACAGGCACCTTGAGCTTACTTCAGGTGCTGCTTCCTCACAAGCAGATGGCGTGGTGCCAGTAGGCACCCACACCCCCGACAGCCCTCCTCTCAGAACACTGTAGGGTTGCCCAAGTCTTCCACCTCCCTCCTCCCTGCCAGCCTCAGCCCTGTGTTAGTTCTAGCCAAGGAGGGTCAACCTGCCTTTGGAGTGGACACACCCAGCTGGCCTGGGTCCTCCAGAAACAAATGACTTCAGGCTCACCTGACCAGCACTCCAAGGCCAATCAGCTCCACTGCACTTCAGACTCCCTCCACCCCCCAGGGACCCCAGAACTGCACTGAGACACAGTGAGAGAGGAAGAAAGAAAGAACTTCAATGGGCACATTGGTGGGATGGGTATCATATCACTATCAATATAATCATGTCATTGTAACTATATGTTTTAATCTTCTTCTGGATGTGCAAACATTTGTCTAGCCACAAGTAGGACTTTGAAAGTATAGACCCTAGACATACATAGTGCTACACGATGTTTGATAGGCCAAGCTATGAAGTGAGCAGCTCCTGCATGCTTCCTGTGCTCACCCCTAGACATAAGGGGATTCCACCACTTTGTAGATCTGCCAAAGTTACTTGTCTCTCCATCTCCTCTACGGTTACCTGTACCTGTAAATGTATGAGGTAAGGATTCTCTTTGCCACTTGCTCCTGCAACTATTTGTAGGGTTTAGCAATCCAGTGGACGTACCACACAATATACCTAAAGTAATTGAATTAAGATCTCAAAGGACTACATCTCACATTTCAGTCGGGAGGTCAACCTCAGTATCAATGCCTCCCAATTTCCTCTCTAACACCTTAGATACAGCAAAGAGGATTGTGTCTGTACACAAGATCGGTGACTTCAAAATAAAGATTTCAACTCACTATTCTGGTTGGATTCCACTCTAGTTTCAGACTGTCTTAATGGTAGCACTCTCATCTTAAATTCAACAGTGAAGGGTTCAAGCCTCATTCAAGTCCATAATCTAGTCTGCCAGTTTGGTGCAATACTGCAAATTAGAGGGTAATGTCAAGAATCTATTGTGTGTTGAAAGTATTTAATGGTATTTTGAGAAAAACAAGGAAGCTCTTGTAGTATCCCACACAATATTCCTCCTCCAATCAACACATAAAAACTAAATGATGTCTGCTGTATATCCATTTGACTTATTTTCTAATTCATTGACTGCAGTACACATTGGGCTGGACTTTGACACACTGATCTGCCACTAAGAGCCTCCAACAAGGGCTTAGTACATAGTTGGGGTCACCCAGTGTTAGAAAGATCCCAGTGCTGTTAACGAGCCTAATTGCCTGCCTGCTGCTGATTGATGGGCTAATTGCTGCCATGTTGACCCTCCCTTCTTAAGGTTCCTCAGAGACAGGAATGCATAGGAAAGCCGACCCACCATGCTATTCCCTAATTTTGTTCCAGGTATCAATCCAGCCCAGCCTCCATCATGCTGGAAGACTCCGCTCTGTCAGAAGCCCAAGGGTGTTTCAAGAATATACCTTCTTTATGGAAGCTAGAACTTACCATATATACTTTTGCAAATGAGGCAAGCCAAGTCAGAAACCTGTTTTAATATGCTCGAATTAACACACAAAAAGACTAATCCACAATATGCCTTGCCAGAAACCCCCTGGAAATTAATTATTGGAAAGATGGAAATCTAAAGGAAGAGTCAAATCATTTGAAAGGTTCATTTGTGGCAATACTCCAAACTGGACAGAGGAATCCAAAGGAAAAGTTAATGTTTAGTGAATGCTAGAGCACAGGGCTGCACAGCAAATGATTAACGAGCAATTTAATACGTTGCTTAAGAAACCACTGTTTTGTATCCAGAATCTGAAGCGGGGAAGCAAGAATGGATAATATTTCAAAACTAACAAAACAAATATGAATGGATTGTGCACCATTACATTAAACCTAACAAAGCTCACTTTGGATAACTGGCTTTCACTCAAGTCTGAATTGGAATTTGTTCCTGTAAAATTCCAGTTGTGTATACTATGTTAAAAATGTCTTGTTACCATACCACCATGGCAGTCATTGAATATTGTATACTATCACAAGATGTCACAATGTTTTACACTTGCTATTTGCAAACCTAGACAGAGATTGTTGACTAGATATTCCACAATGGAGACCATCACAACCGAGGCCTCTGTTGTTTTCACCTCATATCATGTTTGCTGAGTTTACTGGGATTAGGAAGTAAAAGAAAGACAATTTATTTTCTATTGCAGTGATAATCAGACTGGCTGTGATACCTAGCAATACCTTAACATTACTTATTCAGTCTACTGTAAGTCCGTGAAGAAGTGGAGACAACAGAATGATTATCCCAAATCCAACCTATTGTGCAACTTCATGTGATGTTTACTGACATTCAGTTTAGTCTAAAGATGCCACTGTGGTCCTTCAAAAGGTTAATTTAACAAACCAGATCAATACAGATGAGTACTCCATCAGATAACCAGATTGCACAGACAATTTACACTTGCCATTAAGTTTTATCCATCTCTGATAACCATAAAACTGATGCCCACCTTCTCCAAAGATGTGGAATAACATCTCTGAACAGGTCGATTAGAAAATATCTGAAACTGATCAAAATATAGAAAAGCCAGTACACGAAAACTATATCTTATAATTCAATTACATATTATTTCTGGCCCATTTGTAACCTTTAAGTACACAGACCTGGCCCATGTACAAGATGCTTCTAAATGACCCGATCTTTAATGTTCAGCACACACGCTATGATGAATCTACTGCCAATTTTTATTCAGCAACAGCAGTTGTCATGGCAAGTCCAGTCACGTTTTGGGTTAAAGGACCCGTAATGTTGCTGGAAAAAAAAATTGTTTGCCAATCCTTTTTTATTTTGTTTGCGGTTGAGTGATGACCCAGAAGAATTGCGCATCCTTTTCAAACATTGAAGCGACCTGCTGTGTTTCGACATCACTGCTTTGGACATCACTGGCAATGGTCTTTTTAATGAAGACTGTTAACAATCTGTCTTATTTTTCTTCTTAACATATATATCCAGAAGGAATATTGAAAAGACTTTGAACCATGAAAAATATTGGGGGGTTTTCCACCTCCAGCCTATACAAATTGTGATCAAGTTCTAATTCGAAGCCGCTGACAAATTCAGGTTCTTAGATAATAGTTTTTAA
The DNA here is from genome assembly GCF_037043375.1 of Chiloscyllium plagiosum. Taxonomy (NCBI): domain Eukaryota; kingdom Metazoa; phylum Chordata; class Chondrichthyes; order Orectolobiformes; family Hemiscylliidae; genus Chiloscyllium; species Chiloscyllium plagiosum. The sequence continues at coordinate 17,061,231 of NW_028270169.1, forward strand.
AGCTAAAGGGATGAAAGCGTGTGGGGAAAAGCAGGAACAGGGTACTGAGTTGGACGGTCAGTAGCCGTCACACTGCATGGCACAGCAGGTTTGAAGAGTAGGATCCCCTATACTGTGGAAGCAGGCCATTCGTCCCATCGAGTTCACATGGACCCTGTGAAGACTATCCCACTCTATCCCTGTAACGATGCATTTCCTACTCCAGGTCTACCCCAGTTACTATTTTCCAGGTTTCACAATATCTACCCCACCCTCCCAATGTTTACAAGCCACGATTCAATTATTTTAAACATAAAAAAATCTAGATTTGAGTCGAACAGCCCTGGATTGGATATGCTTACATTGAACTGAAAGTTTATTTTGCGGTAGGCTCTTCAAACCCTGCTGGCTATTCAGTTGAGCTGGGAATGGGAACAGATCGAGCCGGCGCAGTGGTGGGACTGCTCAGAGATCAGAGTGAGGTGACAGACTGCGCCTCCTGCTGGTCCATATTGTATTACAGCGCAGGCACTTGCAGTGTATAAGAGCGCAACGAGACCCATTCAACTCCGTTTGTCTTAATGTTGTTGGGGAAGCTGGAGCTGAGAAAAGTTCACCCAAAGCTGGCCCAAACCTTCCAGGACGGTAGAAACTCAATATATGACGATTGCATTAAATGCAGAAGCAATGACAATTCTCAGAAAGGATGCCAACTTTAAAACAAAACGATAGACCCACATTCCTGTAAATCCAAGTGCACTGTTTCATATCGCTTATGCATAAAGCTTTCTATGCAAATCAAACAGCGGGTTAATATTCAATGCAGCGACAATTTTACAGTAAACACATTTGTGCAGTCAATACAGATTAGTCACCGGGCTTACAGAAGGCGGAGAGATACCGAGTAACACAGAATCTAAATAATATGTTTGCTTTCTAAATAAAACTTTTCACCCTGCGAGTCTGGAATAGCAGTGCTGAAACTCAGAGCTTGAAAATGCTTGGCGGGGGAAAGGAAATTAGCAGTGGGTATTGTCAAGAGGAATTGGTCCTTTTAATTAGCCACTGGAGACATTGGCTAATGTCTCCTTAAAGCTTTCCCGGTCAGAGGGGCATAAATCATTCATAAAACCAAGCACTGAACGGTCACTTGTGAAAGAGCGGGAACAATTTGGGTGGTGGGGGAACTAGAATCAAACGAGATCTAATACCTGGATCAATCATTTGGGGTTGCAACACATTCACTTACGGGGTGATGGAGGGAAGCACCCAATCAGAATGCTCAGAGATCCGGGGCAGATTCGATGGGCCGATGCGCCTAACAGCATACCTCTTCCAAAGTCTTTGAGTCACCAAAATAGAAATTGCTGGAAAAGCTCAGCAGGTCTGTCAGCATCCACGCAGAGTTAACGTTTCGGGGTCGAGTGACTCTTTCTCAGAATTCGTTGCTGACCATAGATGCTTGTCAGACCTGCTGAGATTTTCCAGCAATTTTGTTTCTGATTTACAGCTCCTGCAGCTCTTTTTAAGTATATTTGAGTTTGTGAGTATATCTATATCGCCGTCTCCCTCTTCTTTTTGGATTTACAAGCAATCGGTGAGGCTTTTTAAACGGGGTTGGTGGTGGTCGTTAAATTGCATACAAACCAATTTTACTCCGCCGCGCACACACCCCATACACACACACATCCAAACATACACACACCCCATACACACACACATCCAAACATACACACAAACACACACCCAAACACACAGCCCATACACACACTCTAAACACCCCCCCACATACACCCTCACCCACACATACACCCACACACATCCACACACACACCCACACACATACACCCACACTCTCACACACCCATATCCACAACACCCACTCACACATCCACACACACACCCACACCCACAGACATACCCACACACACAGACACAAACCCACACACATACCCACACACACACACAAACGCACACACACACACACACACACAGCCCTACACACTCACACACCCAGACACACATCCACCCACACATACACACACCCCTACACCCCCACCCCACCCCACCCCCCCACACACACACACACACATCCACACCCCACGTTCCCTCGGGGCCCTACCTGCCAAGTGCCTGAAGGGATGTCAGCGAAGCTGCTCAGACCCCCGAAGGTGTAGCAGTTGTAGACACTCTCGGAGCAGTACCAGAGCAGTCCGAAGCTCACCGACTCTTTGCTCTTCTCCCTGACGATCCAAGCGGGCGAGATGAAGCTGAAACTGCAGACTGCAACCAGGCAGGAGGAGAGCAGTACCCAGAGGCAGCCCACACATGTCCACATCCTCTGGGGCTGCCCGAGCAGACTGTCCCCTGGCATATCCACCAAGCCCAGCTCAGCACCCGCTTCCTTCTTTTTCCGATCCAACAGCGAATGCATCTGGAAGACAAGTGATGTTTTTTTTTGGGATTGGGGGAGAGCTGTTCGTTCCCTTTTATTTTATCCCTCTCCAAACCCTACTCCTCCCACTGATCAAATCTTCACATCAAAAACTAAAGTCCAGCTCCGGAGTGAGATCTGATCGAAAAAGCCACTTGGATCTGTCCCAGTTAAGATACTGTTAGTTTTTAAGAAAACAAATAATTATCGTCCGCGGGTTTTGTTTTCGGTTCAGCCACAATGCAATTAACCCGGATTCTCTAATCCGGAAGATAGACTGGGAGGCTGTTTTAAGCAGCGTGTTGTCTCTCCCACTCTCTCTCTCTCTGGGTTTAGAGAAAAGGGGAGCTTTTCACTTTGCTGTCACAGATTGGTTGTCGCTGCCTCCTGTGTGTGTGTGTGTGGTTTTTATTGTACTGCTTGCTCGGTGCCGCTAGGCGCAGACAGGTCACTGTCTGTGAGCACCAATCCAGCAATGGGAGGGTGAGGCCACAGACCTGAGGGGAAGTATACTCTCAGGCAACAAACAAATCCTTTTGGCAAATGTGCCTGGGGCCTTTCACATTTTGAGCTCAATGAGCTTCCCTATTGGAGTGAGAGCAACAATTGGCTCCAACTCATGATGGGGAAGAGGGGGCTCTTGTGCCCCTGGATCAACTCCCACATTGTTTATAGACATAATCACTGAAGCAGTTCTGTTCTGCACAGTAACATATGAAGAAACAAACAAACATTGGAGTTTGACTCTATCCAACAAGCAAACCCAAGGCATTCCTTCCTTGTACAAGATTATATTTCCATATATTTGAGGCATTGGGAGGGTCTAATAATTGACCCTATTTAACACCCGAAAAGTTGACTTCTTCAGCTTCTGATGCTCCCTGGCTTGTGTTCTGGCAGGAAAACCTCAGATGGTAGTCTTTCCCCACTGCGCCTTGGCAGCAGCTGCCCCAAACTTCAGTGCCTCCCCCAGCACATAGTCCTGGACCTTGGAATGTGCCAGTCTGCAACCCTTAGTCAATGTCAACTCTGTGCCCTGTCAGACCAATACATTTCAGAGAGACCATTCACCGAGTTGATGGTCCTCCAGGCACAGTCAATGTGGTGCATCCCAAGGAACAGATCATAGAGCACAGAGTCCAACTATTTTTATTTTTAAAATATACTATAATTATTTTAAAAACTCTTTTCATATATCTAGATCATCACAACTGCAGTTCAATTCTGTACAGTTGCATTTCAAGTAAATAAACAAAACATTGGATTTTGACTATCCAAAAAAACAAAGATCTCTCTTATGTTTGTCTCAGTGTGTGTCCTGGGGAACAGACCATAGAGCACAGAGTCCTGCATCACAGAGCTGCTTGAGTTAACCAAGACACAAACCACTGCATCTTCCTCCTTTATAAAGGAACATTCCAGGAGATGGATGACAGTCTCTCCCACCCCAGCCCCCACAGCCACTTCAAGGGCAGCGTGCAGTGACGCAGACAGTTTGGGTGAGCATGAAGGATCTCACAGGTAGTGTGCTTCTCACCACCAGCCAAGCAGTGTCTTGGCATTTGTTGGAAAGTTCTGGTGATGAGGCATTTGGCTCATTTGACGGTCTGCTCAGGGAACCACCTAACAGGATCCACCCTCTCCTTTTTCTGCAGGGTCTTGAGGATGCCACATGCTGACCACTTCCTGATGGACTGGTGGTCAAAGGTGTTTCTCTTGGCAAATTTCTCCACCGTGATATGGAATAGTCTAAATACTTGGAGCATTCTGTGGCAACAAGGCCAGTCCCATCCTTCGCAACACCAGGGACAGGTAGAACCTCAGCACACAGTGACACTTGGTGTTTGTGTACCGAGGGTCTATGCACAGCTTGGTGCAGTGGTACACAAAAGTGTCCATCAGAATGAGGATGACATTGGGTACGGTCACCGCCCCCCCCCCCCCCCCCTTATCCAGACTGTCATACATGGTGTTCCTGCAGACCCCATCTATCTTTGCCTTTCAGATGAAATTGAAGATGGCTCAGGTGACTGAAACAGTGCAGTTTGAAGAATGGGCCAGACTTGTGCTACATACAATAACAGAGTGTCGCATAACTGATTACCAGGTTTGTAGCTGCAGTGGAAAGGGAGTAGTGCTCCCAAAACACCAGTTTCAGTTTTGTTTTGGTTGATGCGTTCCTTCCAAGATTTTGAGCACCACCCAGTCCCTCCAAACTGTATTCCCAGCACCTTCAGGTAATCTGTCCTGGCTGTGAAGGGGATAAAGGAATGGTTAGCCCAGTTCCCAAAAAACATGGCCTTTCCCTTGCCTCGATTTACCTTGACTCTCCAGGCCAGTTCGAACTGGCTGCAGATGCTCATGAGTCTGCGCACTGACAGCGGATCCAAGCATTAAACAGTGACATCGTCCAAGTACAGGGAGGCCCTGCAGGCCCCCGCTACCTGGAATAGTCACCCCTCTCAGGCTCACATCCTTCCTGATGGACCCAGCCAAGGGCTCTATATAATACACACACACAAAGTCAGGGGAGAGTGGGTAGACCTGCCTGATTCTGGATCCAATCAGGAAGTTTTCTGATTCCCATCTATTGATTGAGACTGCACTAACGATGTTAGTGAGGTAAAAACAATGACTGCAGATGCTGGAAACCAGATTCTGCATTAGTGGTGCTGGAAGAGCACAGCAGTTCAGGCAGCATCCAAGGAGCTTCGAAATCGACGTTTCGGGCAAAAGCCCTTCATCAGGAATAAAGGCAGTGAGCCTGAAGCGTGGAGAGATAAGCTAGAGGAGGGTGGGGGTGGAGAGAAAGTAGCATAGAGTACAATGGGAGAGTGGGGGAGGGGATGAAGGTGATAGGTCAGAGAGGAGAGGGTGGAGAGGATAGGTGGAAAAGGAGATAGGCAGGTAGGACAAGTCCGGACAGGTCAAGGGGACAGTGCTGAGCTGGAAGTTTGGAACTAGGGTGAGGTGGAGGAAGGGGAAATGAGGAAACTGTTGAAGTCCACATTGATACCCTGGGGTTGAAGTGTTCCGAGGCGGAAGATGAGGCGTTCTTCCTCCAGGCGTCTGGTGGTGAGGGAGCGGTGGTGAAGGAGGCCCAGGACCTCCATGTCCTCGGCAGAGTGGGAAGGGGAGTTGAAATGTTGGGCCACAGGGCGGTGTGGTTGATTGGTGCGGGTCAAGATCCACAAGCCTGACCACCCTGGCCGACCCATTGTCTCAGCATGCTCCTGCCCCACTGATCTCATCTCTACCTACCTCGACACCGTCCTATCCCCCCCTAGTCCAGGAACTCCCCACATATGTTCGAGACACCACCCACGCTCTCCACCTCCTCCAAGACTTCCGTTTCCCCGGCCCCCAATGCCTCATCTTCATCATGGATATCCAATCCCTCTACACCTCTATCCGCCATGACCAGGGCCTCCAAGCCCTCTGTTTTTTCCTCTCCAGACGTCCCCAACAGTACCCTTCCACTGACACTCTCATTCGTTTGGCCGAACTGGTCCTCACCCTTAACAATTTCTCCTTTGAATCCTCCCACTTCCTCCAGACCAAAGGGGTAGCCATGAGCACACGTATGGGCCCCAGCTATGCCTGTCTCTTTGTTGGCTACGTAGAGCAGTTGATCTTCCGTAATTACACCGGCACCACTCCCCACCTCTTCCTCCGCTACATTGATGACTGCATTGGCGCCACCTTGTGCTCCCGCGAGGAGGTTGAGCAATTCATCAACTTCACCAACACATTCCACCCTGACCTTAAATTTACCTGGACCATCTCTGACACCTCCCTCCCCTTCCTGGTCCTCTCCATCTCCATTAATGACGACCGACTTGACACTGACATTTTTTACAAACCCACCGACTCCCACAGCTACCTGGATTACACCTCTTCCCACCCTACCTCTTGCAAAAATGCCATCCCGTATTCCCAATTCCTCCGCCTCCGCCGGATCTGCTCCCAGGAGGACCAGTTCCACCACAGAACACACCAGATGGCCTCCTTCTTTAGAGACCGCAATTTCCCTTTGCACATGATTAAAGATGCCCTCCAACGCATCTCGTTTACATCCCGCACCTCCGCCCTCAGACCCCACCCCTCCAACCGTAACAAGGACAGAACACCCCTGGTGCTCACCTTCCACCCTACCAACCTTTGCATAAACCAAATCATTCGCCGACATTTCCACCACCTCCAAACAGACCCCACCACCAGGAATATATTTCCCTCCCCACCCCTTTCCGCCTTCCACAAAGACTGTTCCCTCCGTGACTACCTGGTCAGGTCCATGCCCCCCTACAACCCACCCTCCCATCCTGGCACTTTCCCCTGCCACCACAGGAACTGTAAAACCTGCGCCCACACCTCCTCCCTCACCTCTATCCAAGGCCCTAAAGGAGCCTTCCACATCCATCAAAGTTTTACTTGCACATCCACTAATATCATTTATTGTATCCATTGCTCCCAATGCGGTCTCCTCTACATTGGGGAGACTGGGCGCCTCCTAGTAGAGCGCTTTAGGGAACATCTCCGGGATACCCGCATCAATCAACCACACTGCCCCGTGGCCCAACATTTCAACTCCCCCTCCCACTCTGCCGAGGACATGGAGATCCTGGGACTCCTTCACCGCCGCTCCCTCACCACCAGACGCCTGGAGGAAGAACGCCTCATCTTCCGCCTCGGAACACTTCAACCCCAGGGCATCAATGTGGACTTCAACAGTTTCCTCATTTCCCCTTCCCCCACCTCACCCTAGTTCCAAACTTCCAGCTCAGCACTGTCCCCATGACTTGTCCGGACTTGTCCTATCTGCCTATTTGCTTTTCCACCTATCCACTCCACCCTCTCCTCCCTGACCTATCACCTTCATCCCCTCCCCCACTCACCCATTGTATTCTATGCAACTTTCTCCCCACCCCCACCCTCCTCTAGCTTATCTCTCCACGCTTCAGGCTCACTGCCATTATGCCTGATGAAGGGCTTTTGCCCGAAATGTCGATTTCGAAGCTCCTTGGATGCTGCCTGAACTGCTGTGCTCTTCCAGCACCACTAATCCAGAATCCTAACGATGTTAGTGCAGAGCAGTCAGATCCAATTGTAGATTCCCTCCCCAAAGCCCATTTTGGACAGCAGGTCCCACATGTACATGTGTGATATCCTGTGAAAGACATTCCCCTGGTCCAGGCTGATGAGGCATCCATCCCTTTCCATTCACATTCTTCCTTTCCAACTAACCATTTATGCCTCTTTTAAGTGTTGCTGTCAATGCCTCACATCCACAAATAGGCAAATGTTCTAATAATCCTCTGCAGATAAAAGTCTGAATTTCCTCTGTGATTATGTAAGCATCAGAGGGAAGGTTTCTTCTAAGTGTTCCATGCAGCAAAAATAGAGACAAAAGCTGTTCACTGTTTGCTTCAGGTATGGTGTGAACCAATCTGATCCTGTGTGTTTACTGTTAAAAGTGAGACATATAAGGCAGGCTGTAATTTTAAAATCAGATTGACTGAGCCAACCTCCAAGTAACAGAGTCTTTCTAACACTGTCTTAAGCACATCAATGAGAATCATAGAATCCGTATAGTACGGAAGCAGGCCATTTGGCCCATCGAATCCACACTGACACCCTGAAGAGCATCCCTTCAGATGCCTTATATTTACCATGGCTAATCCACCTAACCTGCACATCTGTGGACCGTGAGAGGAAAGAACGTGGTGCTGGAAAAGCACAGCTGGTCAGGCAGCATCTGAGGAGCAGGAGAGTCGATGCTTTGAGCATAAGCTCTTCATCAGGAAGCTTATGCTCAAAATGTTCATTCTCCTGCTCCTCAGATGCTGCCTGACTAGCTGTGCTTTTCCAACACCACGCTTTTTGACTCTGATCTCCAGTCCACATTTTCTCCTGTGGGAGGAAACCAGAGGGGATCCAGGCATACACACGCAGAATGTGCAAACTCCACACAGACAGTCACCAGAGCGTGGAATTGAACCTGGGTCTCTGGTGCTGTGAGGCAGCAGCACTAACCAGTGAGCCACCAATTATGCTACTAATGAAACTGAGTCATTACCAGCACAGGTTTTGAAATTCTTAGATTCTTGCTGTATGAACAGAGGCCTTTCAGCCAGTAATGCCTGTACCAGCTCTTTTAAAAAAAACTATCCAACGTAGTTCCACATCCTGGAAATTAGTCGTTTTGAAGTATATTTTCAGAAATCTCTACAAAGATGGGTGGGTGGTCACATTTCTTAGATTTTTTTGATTTAATGACACAGGGATGTTGCTGAGTCCCTTAATAAGTTTCCACGTGAAGGCAAATGGAAGAGAAAGAGCGACTTTACCTGCAACTGGCAGGCAGAACAGATTCAATCAAGAGGAAGACTCACTTTCCCCTTGCTCCTCTTGTCCAATTAATGATTTATTTGAACATCAATTTTTATGAAGTAATGCATTGAGTTGGAGGAGAAGCAACATTTTGAGCTTTTTCTTCAAACTCCTTGCTTTCTTCAGCTCATTTTTATTCCCATTTGTTTTCCTTTCAATTTGAAGCTTAATGAAACCTCTTGAAATGAGCTCAGATTCCTTCACAGCATCTAAACTACAAATGTAATTGTTACTTGGATGCCACAAATTGGTTGTTACGGTGTTCAGTCATTACTGACTCACAAAGTGACAAGAAAGTGTGGGCTGGGGGTGAAATTATCAAGAGTGTTGGCACAAGGATGCTTAATAGCATTAGCTCTCAACCAAAGATCCAGGTTTAATATTTTCTGGGTCGAAGCCAGTACAACAATGCTATGTTTAGCTTCTAGAAGGAACAGAAGTTTGACTTAGAGCCAGAATGGCTCCATGTTGCCAGTTTGTTCATCCAATTATTAGCAGTGTGTAACAATACATGATAATGATGATGAAACTGGTGAACGACCTTTGTCAAAATGAAGATCAATTTAAGAAGACAACGTGCCTCAAATCATGATCACAATTCCAACACCAACAATCTGCTGTTCACAGCTATAAAACGAGTATAGATTTGTATCAGTTCTAATTAGTCAACTATTGATTATCACTTGACAAACATATAGCAGTGAGGTTGCAATTGTTATTCTTTCACATGTTAAAGACAATACATCAAAACTGCGATGCAATTTTGCAATGAAAGTATTTTTCAATGCATATACAGAAGCTCCACTGGAAGCTCCACTTGTGTTTAGTTGATTACTATAAACACAGTTGTACTATTGGGGTTATGTTGCAACCTCAAATCCTTTGAACGGAAAAGCGTCTTGGATTTATATGGCTTATTCTTTTTTTGTTTAAATGAGGAATTAATCATAAGTAGAATATCACCCACACTAAAATGATAAATCTGCCACATAAAATGTGGAGTGCAGCTTGTGATGGAATGGTTTCTTTGGCATCGACTATACTTTTCAGCATTGACTCATTTTTTCCACAGTTAACTAATCAGAGTGTCATTTGCTAACCAGTGCCTAAAATATCAATCCAGAGGCAGGTGATCAAAATTGAACTGAATTGCAACGCTGTAGTTTATTTTTAATACTGGGCGCTTGCACTATAAAAGAAGTGAAGTAGCCCTTACTGCTGCCTCCACACATGAATCTCTTTGTAAACTGCAACTTGTCAGTGGAATGTTGTTGGTAGCAGCTTTTCAGGAATGCAGAAGATACAAAGTGAAGCCAAAGTATGAGCCATTTTGAGTGAATCTAACCAGTAAGTAAACAATCTTTTTAGGTATTAGTTGAACAACACTGTCTACGCTGCTTCTCATTCAGCTAAGACATTTGCATTGAAATGACCTGCAACACCCTTTCCTTCCCATTATATCGCCTTTCATTGTGATGAGTTTCTAAAGTACAGTGAAGCTCGTATCTCAAAGCCAACCATTTTCTATTGCATCCAGATCCATCACAATAGGTTTATGATATTTTTCCAACCTTTAGGGACATCAAGTGATTATTTGAGAAACCCATGTGGTTTCCTATGTTTTCTGAGGGTTTTTGTATGTTATGCAGTGGTACACATGTGAATTCTTACACTCACCAAATACTTCTGCTCAATGTAACATCAGTGACTTTGAGATACTTGGTGAGATAGGGTTGCCCAAGCTTTGACACTGGTTTGCTGGGTGAAAGAATGAGTGAGTAACTTGCATTTTGACATTTTCTAATGATAATATTAATAATTGATTGAGGGTCACGTTTCAATTTTTCTCTCAACATGGTCAAGACATGAGCAAATTTCAGAAAGTTAAAGTTTTCCACAAGAATATTCATGAATTTCAGGGAAAAAGAAAAATTCCTAAGTAATAATGTGATAATTTCAATCAATTACTAATATGATAATAGACAATAGGTGCAGGAGTAGGCCATTCTGCCCTTCGAGCCTGCACCACCATTCAATATGATCATGGCTGATCATCCTTAATCAGTATCCTGTTCCTGCCTTATCTCCATAACCCTTGATTCCACTATCCTTGAGAGCGCTATCCAACTCTTTCTTAAATGAATCCAGAGACTGGGCCTCCACTGCCCTCTGGGGAAGAGCATTCCACACAGCCACCACTCTCTGGGTGAAGATGTTTCTCCTCATCTCTGTCCTAAATGGTCTACCCCGTATTTTTAAGCTGTGTTCTCTGGTTCGGCACTCACCCATTAACGAAAACATGTTTCCTGTCTCCAGAGTGTCCAATCCTTCAATAATCTTATATGTCTCAATCAGATCCCCTCTCAGTCTTCTAAACTCTAGGGTATACAAGCCCAGTCGCTACAGTCTTTCAGTGTAAGGTAATCCCGCCATTCCATGAATTGACCTTGTGAACCTACACTGCACTCTCTCAATAGCCAGAATGTCTTTCCTCAAATTTGGAGACCAGAACTGCAAACAGTACTCCAGGTGTGGTCTCACCAGGGCCCTGTACAGATGCTGAAAAACCTCTTCGCTTCTATACTCAATCCCTCTTGTTATGAAGGCCAGCATGCTATTAGCCTTCTTCACTACCTGCTGTACCTGCATGTTTACCTTCATTGACTGGTGTACAAGAACACCCAGATCTCTCTGTACTGCCCCTTTACCTAAATTGATTCTATTTAGGTAGTAATCTGCCTTCCTGTTCTTGCCACCAAAGTGGATAACCATACATTTATCCACATTAAACTGCATCTGACCACTCACCTAACCTGTCCAGGTCACCCTGTAATCTCCTAACATCCTCCTTACATTTCACCCTGCCACCCAGCTTAGTATCATCAGCAAATTTGCTAATGTTATTACTAATACCATCTTCTATATCATTAACATATATTGTAAAAAGCTGCGGTCCCAGCACTGATCCCTGCGTTACTCCACTGGTCACTGCCTGCCATTCCGAAATGGAGCCGTTTATCACTACTCTTTGTTTCCTATAGCCAACCAACTTTCATTCCAAGTTAGTACTTTGCCCCCAATACCATGCGCCCTAATTTTGCTCACTAACCTCCTATGTGGGACTTTATCAAAAGCTTTCTGAAAGTCCAGGTACACTACATCTACTGGATCTCCCTCGTCCATCTTCAGAGTTACATCCTCAAAAAATTCCAGAAGATTAATCAAGCATGATTTCCCCTTCATAAATCCATATAAATGACCATTAGAAACTGCCAAGCAGCAAAATAGACAGGGCATTATTTAGTTCTGGTAATGTCACTGGAGTTACTCACTCAGCAAGTTACTCACTCAGTCACTCACCCAGCAAACCATTGACCCAACCACCAGAACTCACTCACTCACTCATACTCATTTACTCATATTCACTCATGCAATCACTCACCCACTCACGCACTTAACTCACTCACTCACTGTTCCAAGCTGTGCTATTGCTGCAATTGCTGCTTCTATGACTTGCTGGTCCACTGCTGCAATTTGCTGGCTTTCTCACCCTCTGAACCCCTCTTTAAATAAAAGAATGTTCCCTATGCTGCTATGATTGGCTGCTCTTCCCTTGTAGAAGGTTGATCTGCCAGTGGTATGGAGATGTTATCCTTAATAGAACCTTAGAATATCTGAGTTGACTTTCTTGCATTGGGAAGGAGGACAGAAGGCAGTCACAGCATTAGTACAATTCCCTCATTCAGGATGACAAATCAGGATCTGTTCATGCCTTACTCAAAATGTTTCAGACAGATGGTTGAATACAGGGATGGTCTCTTGGTGTGGCACGGAGTCGTGGTTAATGTCCTTTACACAGATCACAATCCTGCAGAACCAGGTTCACACTGCCATACACTGAGTGAAAAAAATATTATCTGCCCAATGTATTTGGTAAAAAAAATGTGATGTGGGTGTCACATTGACTGCTTAACCCTAACTGAACTGAGTTCCTTTCAGAAGGCAGTTAAGACTCTACAACATTGACTCTGAAGATCTAACTTCACATGTAGACCAGATCAGGTTCCTTCCCATTTGTGAACCAGATAGTATTTTACACCTAACAGTAATTAGTTCTGTGGCCACCAGTCTAAAGATCAGCTTTCAATTCCAGACTTTTGTTGAATTTGAATTTTAACTCCACTAGCTGCAGTAGTGGGATTTGAACCCAGTCTCCTAAGCATCTTCCTGGGCTCCTGAATTGCCAGGTCAATGACTATAACCACCTCTCCATAGATTGCTATTACATGACCAACTTCTCAAAGATAGAAAGGTTGGGTCCTGCTTTGTAATGTTTGGTCTTCTGATTAGTTCAGAAATGTATGATGTCAAGAGCCTAGTCTTTGGTTGGTATGCTTAAAAGAATTATAGAAGTGTGTTTTCATGGGCAATTTAACTTTTTGCTAACTCACAAAAGTGGTGTTCTAATAGTTGGAGTCACTTCTTGTAACTGTCAACATACCTCTAACAATGCAGACTGGATAATAACTACAGTTTACTCCTTCATGTAATATTTTAAGTAAAAACTTGACATAGATAATACTTTGTTATAAATCAATGCTCTACCCCAAGACTGTATAACCATTATACTTAACCATTATAAGATGAGATATACATAGACGTGATTACAGGGGGAGGTGATGGCTAAGTGTTACTACCTTGATCCAGAAACGCAGCTCATGTTCTGGGGAGCTGGGTTCAAATCTTGTCATGGAAACAAATATCTGGAATTAATGACCAATGACCATTAAACCATTGTGGATTGTCAGGAAAAATCCATCTGACCAACTAAACCCTTCGGGGACGGAAGTCTGCCATCACTATCCACTACTGATTGTGCTGTCAAGTCCGAAAGGAGATAACTGTTATTCTGGTCTGCAGCAGGTGGTGAGAGAATCAATAAGAGTGAAAAACATACTCATCCCTACCAATCTGCCGGCTGAAGATGCATCTGTGCATGATAGTATCAATAACAATGACCAACACACAGTCCTTATGCAGACAAAGTGTTCTCTTTATATTGACAATACCGTCCATTATGTTGTGTGACATTATCACCATGCTAAATTGGATAGACTTCAAACAGATCATGCAGCTCAAGTCTGGGTATCCATGAGATGCTGTGAACCACCAACAGCACCAGATTTGTACTTCAGTACAAACTGCAACCTCATGGTCCAGCATATTCCCCACTCAACCATTACAATCAAGCAAGGGGACCAACTCTGGCTCAATGGAGAGTGCAAGAGAGCATAACAGGTGCAAGAACCAGGGTTACCAAACAAAACTATTTGTGTGCCAAACAGCATAAGCAATGATAGAGTTAAGTGATCCCACAACCAATGGATCAGATCTAAGCTCTGCAGTCATCCCAAATCCAGTCACGAATGGTGTGGACAGTTAAACAACTCACTGGAGAAAGAGGCTCCACAAATATCCCCATCCTCAGTGATGGAAGGGCCCAGCGCATAACTGCAAAAGATAAGGCTGAAGTGTCTGAGCAATATTCAGCTAGAACTGCCAAGTAGATGATCCAACGCAGATTCCTATAGTGGTCCCCAGCATCACAAATTCCAATCTTCAGCTAATTTGATTCACTCCATTTGATATCAAGAAATGTTTAGAGGCACTGGATATTCCAATGACTATTCGCCCTTGTCAGCAATAGCAATGCAGACTTACACTCCAGAACTTGCCATTCCCCTAGCCAAGCTGTTCCAGTACAGTTACAAAACAGTCATCTACCCAACAATGTGGAAAATAGCCCAGTTATGTCCTATTCACAAAAAGCAGGACAAATCCAACCCAACTAATTACTTTCCTATCAGTGTACTCTCAATGATCAGTAAAGTGATGGAAGGCATCATCGATAGTGCACAGTGATATTCAGTCTGTGTTCTGCCAGAGCTACTCAGCTCCTGACCTCAAGACAACCTTGGTTCAAATATGGACAAAAGAGCTGAATTCCAGAGGTGAGGTGAGAGTGACAGTCCTTGATATCTAGGCTGCATTTGACCTACTCTGGCATTCAAGGAGCCCTAGCAAAACTGGAATCAATGAGGGCAAACCCTCTGCTGGTTGGAGTCATACCTAACACATTGGCAGATGGTTTTGATTGTTGGAGGTCAGTCATCTCAGCTCCAGGACATCTCTATTGGAGTTCTTCGAGGGAGTGTCCCAGGCCACACAAACACAATGGCTACAAGAGCAGGTCTGAGTCTAGGAATACCGTGGAGAAGAACACACCTGCTGACTCTCTAAAGCCTGTCCACCATCTACAAGAGGAGAAAGTGAGGTCTGCAGATGCTGGAGATCAAAGTTGAAACTTTATTGCTGGAACAGCACAGCAGGTCAGGCAGCATCCAGGGAACAGGAGATTCGACGTTTCGGGCACAGGCCCTTCCTACCTTTTATCTTCTCCTGCTGAACACTCTCTGCTCATTCCTGAAGAAGGGCCTGTGCCCGAAACGTCGAATCTCCTGTTCCCTGGATGCTGCCTGACCTGCTGTGCTGTTCCAGCAATAAAGTTTCAACACCATCTACAAGATACAAGTCAGGAATGTGATTGAATTCTCCCCACTCACCTGGATGAGTGCAGCTTTACTAAATAAGTTTGACATCATCCAGGACAATATAGCCTGCTTGATTGCACCAGATTCACAATGATCCATTCCCTCCACCACCAACGCTCAGGAGCAGCAGTGTGTACTATCTACAAGCTGCAAAAATTCACCAAAGATCCTTAGACAGCAATTTCCGAACCCAAGACCACTTCCATCTAGAAGGACAACAGCAGCAGATACATAGGAACACCACCAGCTGCAAGTTGCCCTCCAATTCACACATCATCCTGACTTGAAAATATATCATTCTTCCTTTACTGACACTGGGCCAAAATCTCGGAATTCCCTCCTTAAGGGCATTGTGAGTCAACCTACAGCATGTGAACTGCAGAGGTTCAAAAAGGCAACTTACTACCACCTTCTGAAGGGCAACTAGGGATGGGCAATAACTGCTGGCCAGTCAATGACACCCCTGCCCCATGGGGCAACTTTAAAAAAAAGGAAGTGTGATAGCAGTATTTTTCTTTTGTCTTTGGGGTCTAAGTTGCAACCCAAACTGATCATGTGAGCGTTACCTAGAATGAGAGCTTCAATGCTTTCTGCTGCCTGGCTTTTGGGCACTCACTCAGATCAGTAAAGTTACCAGTAGAGGGTAGCACTGAGTAGAGACAGAGTCTCCATCAGACAGAAGGATGCTTGTAGGAGCAAATTACTGCAGATGAACAATCAATTCTGGATGTCAAGATCTCCCCACGTCTAGATGATTCAAAATGTTAGCTTGCTGTCTCCCCATGGATGCTGTCTGACCTGCTGTGATCTCTAGCATTGGTTGCTTTCAGAAGGATGTTTGTCGTTGAAATTATAAATGTGTTCTAGTTTGATACAGGTAGGCGCTCTAACTTAATGATCATTCAAGCCTCCTGAAATTAATAAATTAGGACTCTCAATAATGTCCTTTGTCAGGAATGAAATTTTATTGACAATTGGCAGTCAAAATGCCACCATTTTTTGACAAAGTAGCAATATCTTGTACATAATAATCCTGCACAATGTTTGCTCAGATTTGATTATTTGAAACTTCTGTCTCTTAGAGAGGAGTCTTTGGTTATAGTACTATTGCAAGGATGTTAAGGGTAACAAAAGTGCACTTTCTTGGTTAAGTGCTGCAATTATAAAACATTCTGTAATATTTTAAAACATATTCATGCATTGCAAGAAAAGCCATGAAGTAGAGCCTTTCTAGAATGTTTACTCTTTCTTCTATTTTAAAGTTGGGGATGAGGTGAAATCAGCATAAGTCTGAAGGGAAACAGTTTTGTTAGATCCAATAAAGTGTGTTTCAGATTATTCATTTTATGGCAGTAGTGCTTTTGAGTTAATATAAATTTAATTCTAATATCATTTTAAAATGCACTTTAAAGCAAACATGACCATATTATAGTTCTTTAATTTTTTCAACTTAACTGTCTTTCAAATATTATATAACTTATTTAATCAAATTAATGCATATTAATATTAAATATTTTAAAATATTTGGGAAATAATTTAGAGGTCCGAGACATTAAGGAAATTGAAATTAAGTTACGCATTAAAAGACACAAAGAAAGTGAGCTACTTGAAGGAATGTTGGGGATAAGATTACCAGTAGAGCTCATTGGATATTTAATAGATTAATAGGATATTCCGAAAGATGGTGTACACCAGAGACAACGTCCCATCCAAGAGGTGCAAATTTGTGTGCGTTTGACAACTGATTTAGCAATTGATTACTGATTGGGCTTGATCACATCATGCTTTATTTGGCCTCCTTTTTTTATGAAATTGACTCGATACTTTCGGGGAGCCTTCCATATCCATCAAAATTTTACCTGCACATCCACTAATATCATTTATTATATCCGTTGCTCCCGATGCGGTCTCCTCTACATTGGGGAGACTGGGCGCCTCCTAGCAGGGCGCTTTAGGGAACATCTCCGGGACACCCGCACCAATCAACCAAACCGCCCCGTGGCCCAACATTTCAACTCCCCCTCCCACTCTGCCGAGGACATGGAGGTCCTGGGCCTCCTTCACCGCCGCTCCCTCACCACCAGACGCCTGGAGGAAGAACGCCTCATCTTCCGCCTCGGAACACTTCAACCCCAGGGCATCAATGTGGACTTCAACAGCTTCCTCATTTCCCCTTCCCCCACCTCATCCTAGTTTCAAACTTCCAGTCCCCTTGACTTGTCCAGACTTGTCCGACCTGCCTAGCTCCTTTTCCACCTATCCACTCCACCCTCTCCTCCCTGACCTATCACCTTCATCTCCTCCCCCACTCACCCATTGTACTCCATGCTACTTTCTCCCCAACCCCCTCCCTCTCCTCTAGCTTATCTCTCCACGCTTCAGGCTCTCTGCCTTTATTCCTGATGAAGGGCTTTTGCCTGAAACGTCAATTTTGCTGAAGCTCCTTGATGCTGCCTGAATTGCTGTGCTCTTCCAGCACCATTGATCCAGAACATCGATACTTTCGGGGTCATTCATTACAACCAGCTGGAGGTGGGGGGGGGGGGGGGGGGAGGTGGAGTGAGTTGACTCCTCTCTTTTTTTACTTCCTCTGTTGGTCACAGCAAATATTTTTACTTTTTTATGAGCAGACAGCAATATTATACGTCAATTTAAACATCGTAGTTATCACAATTAAAGAGCCAATTACAATGTATACTTGAGAGAAGGAAAGAAAGATTTTCTTACTTACCAACTCAATAAATAATAAAACATAACATCAAAGATGCACAAACGTAAGTATTAAGCTTAAAAAAAGGTGTCGAGTAGAGTAAAAAAAATAAACAATTTTTGTGCTGCTAATCACCTCATCCCATGTCTCCTATACACTCACTGTAACAGTGTCAGAAGCTCATGAATTTCTTTTATCCTTATAGAAACCATCTGTTCAACTGTCGCTGCTGTTTAAGTCCCTTCACATTTCTCACTAACGTAAACATCCTCCTAATCTCCATTCCCATCCACTTGTGACTGAACCACAATATCTCCATGTGACCAGCAGGAAGACTAAAACCATTATGCTTAGTTTCAGAAATCCTGTTTCCACCATGAATGGTTTACAAATGATCAATTACCTTTGATGACTTCTGCACTGGAGATCCCTGAACAGGGGCCTCTTGTTACAACTCTGGTCAGGAATCTCGAATCCAGTAGCAAAGAAGATCATTGTAGAATCCATTTCCCCTTTTACAACACTGAGTGCCATTTGTCGAACAGATGTATTGAAATCTGTTATGAATGTTTAAATATGTAAGGTAAATGAGGGGTAGCTGGGTGAGGGGGGTAGAGTGCCAGGTCAGATTAGGTGTCAGATGAGGCTAATGCCGGGGAGGAGGTGATAAAGTGGGGAAGATGGGAAAGATACTAGGCAAGTGAATTAAGTAGGGTGCCAGGCAGTGGATGTGCTTAGGATAGTTAGGGATTTGGGTTGGATGTGGGTATGTTGGGTTGAGCTGGGAAAGGGAATGGATGGGGGTGTTGGGCTGGGGCCAAGGATTGAGTGTTGGATGCAGTGGAGGAAGCTTGCGTCAGGTTGGTGTGGGTTTGTTGGGTGTTATAAAGTGAGTGTGTGTGTGCATGTGCGTGTCATTGTGTGTGTGTTTAGTGGGGGTTATCAGGTCTTGTGGATTGATGTTGGATTGGGGGATGGGAGAGGTTATCAGGTCTAGCGGGGTCAGGTTGAGGTGTGTTTGTCAGGCTGGGTGATTACAGATGTCAGGTTGGTTTTGCAGAGTTTTGTTTGGAGGGTCTGTGGTGACTCAGGTATTAAATTTAATTGATATCCAGATGCTAGAGTATGTTTTTAATCCTCCACTTTCTCCTGGGTAACTATTAAGCTTAAGTGTTTCAGATTCCACTGAAGTCTCTGGCTTTAAATAGCTACTTTGGAGGGTTTCAGATGAAGGTGAATTTCCAATTGGAAGTTTCAATTTCCGAAGCATTTTCCTCAGAGTTTGTAGCATTGGGAATTCCGTGTGGCCCTGATGTGCAACCTTGCTGCAACAATCCCAGAACCAGGGGTCTAAGGATATAGGAGATGAGGAGAAATGTCTTCATCCAGAGATTGGTGAGACTTTGGAATTCTCTGCCGCGGAAAGCAGCTGAGGCAAAAATATTGAATGTTTTCAAAAAGTAGTTAGATATAGTTCTTAAAATCCTAAAAGGTTCAAAAAGTATGGGGGTGAAAGTAAGAACATGATACTTTTTTGGATAATCAGCCATGGTTATATTGAATGGTGAAGCAGATTTAAAGGGCCAAGTGGCCTACTGTTCCTATTTGGTAAGCTTTTATGTTTTTTATGACTATCTAGCAATTGGAATATTTGAATCATTGTCTTTAATTTCTATCACAAACTTTAAATCCTTGCTGCTATCTTCATTTTTCTCCTTAGCCACTAGCTCAGGCCAGACCAGGTTATTTAAATTTGGTGTCTTTTTCATATCTCAGTTGAACTTCTAACTTTATATTCTCTTAATCACAGAGACAGTCCTGGTTTTACCTCTGCAGTAAAAATACTACTTTTATCTATGGGTGTATATCTATTTTAATATCTAATTTGAATAAACAAATCTTTCTTTTCCATATTTTGAATGCATAATTATACCTTTGCCAATGAATAATAAAATTATAAAATAATATAGCATAGAAGGAGACTATTGAGTCCATTGTGCATGAACTTACTCTTTGAAAGAGCTTTATAATTAATTTTCCATTGTTCTTCCCCTTTCCTTGCAAATAGTACCCTTCAAATATTTGGCCAACTCCCTTGGATTGAAGGGAAATTTGTAGGTGGTGGTGTTCCCATGTAATTATTGCCTATGTCATTCCAGATGGTAGTGGTTGTGGGTTTGGAAGGTGTTCTGTAAGGAACCTTAGTGAATTTCAGCAGTGTGTCTTGTAGTTGGTGCACACAACTGCTGCTAAGCATCAGTGTTGGAGGGAGTGAATGTTTGTGAGAACAGTGCCAATAAAGAGGACTGCTTTGTCCTGGATAGTGTGAAGCTTCTTGAGAGTTGTTTGAGACTCACCCATCAAGCCAACTGGGGAGTATTCCATCATACAACTGCCTTGTGTCTTGTAGATGGCGGACAGGTTTTGGGGAGCCAGGAGGTGAGTTAATCACTGTAAGATTCCTAGCCTCTGTCCTGCTCTTGTAGCCATAGTATTTACATGGCAAGTGTAGTTCTGTTGCTGGTAATTGGTAACCCCGAGGATGTCGATAATGGCAGAATTAAATGATGGCAATATCCTTGACGTTAAGTGAAGTCACTCTCACCTCAGCTCTGGAATTCAGCTTTGTTTATTTTGGAACCAAGGCTGTAATGAGGTCAGGAGCTGAACGTCCCTGACAATTCCAAACTGGGGTCTCACTCAGCAGGTTTTGGCTAAGCAGGTGCTGCTTGAGAGCACCGTTGATAACACCTTCCATCAATATGTTAATGAGCAAGAGTAGACTGATGGGGTGGTAACTGGCCAGGTTGGATTTGTCCTGCTTTCTGTGTTCAGAACATACTTGGGCAATTATCCACATTGCCGGGTATTCCCCAGTGTTGTAGCTGTTCTGGAACACTTTGGCTAAAGCTGTGTCAAGTTCTGGAGCACAAATCTTCAGCGCTATTTCCAGAATGTTGTCAGGGTCCACAACCTTTGCAGTATCCAGTGCCTCTGACTATTTTTTCATTTTACATGGAGTGCAAGGAATTGGCTGAAAACTGCCACGCGATGCACAGGGACTCTGGAATGGATTGCCCACTTCTGTTTTATTATTCTGTTATTGTTCGAAAGCTTCAGCTTTATTTTTTGTTCTGATCCACTGGGCTCCTCATTATTGAGATTGGGGATCTTTGTGGAGCCTCCTCCTCCAGTGAGTATTGAATTGTAAAACACCATTTATGGTTAGATGTGATAGTACTGCATAGCTTAGATCTGATCCGTTGGTTGTGGAATCGCTGAGCTCTATCACTTGCTGCTTATGCTATTTGGCACATAAATTGTCCTGTGTTATAGCTCTAACAAGTTGACATCTCAATGCTTTATGCCTTATGGTGCGCCTGACATGCCCTCCTGCACTCTTCATTCATCCAGGATTGATCCCCTGGCTTGATGGTAATTATTGATTGGGGGGGGACAGGTACACTGGGTCATTGCAGATCGTGGTTTGGGTACAATACCACTGCTGTTTATGGCCCACGGTGCCTCATGAGTGCCCCGAGTTGCCACATGTGTTCAAAGTCTTTCCAATTGAGCACCGTTACAGTGCTACATGATACAATGGAGAATATTCTCAATGTGAAGATGGAACTTCATCTCCATAACATCTGTGCAGCAATCACTCTTACCAATACTGACATGGAGAGGTACATCTGCAGCAGGCAGATTGGTGATGATGAGGTGAATATTCTCCTTCCTGTTGGTTCTCTCACCATTTTCCCTTAAGATGCAGTTAGGCAGCTATGCTTTCAAACTCAGTAGTGCAGATGTGCCATCCTTGGTGATGACATTGAATCTCCTGTCCTGTGTTCTTGCCACCCTCAGTATTTCCTCAAACTGCCAATCAACATTGAGGAGAACTGATTCATCAGCTAAGGGCAACAGTGCCTGGTAATCAGCAGGAGGTTTCCTTGCCCATGTTTGATATGATGCCGTGAAACTTTGAGGTCCAGAGTTAATGTTGAACAATCCCAAAGTAAGTCCCAGCGCAATTCCCTCCTGAGTATGCACCTGAACTCATACCTGTCGATGATTACTCCATCGACAGTAATCAGCGGCACGGTGACACAGTGGTTAGCACTGCTGCCTCACAGCACCAGAGACCCGGGTTCAATTCCCGCCTCAGGCGACTGACTGTGTGGAGTTTGCACATTCTCCCCGTGTCTGCGTGGGTTTCCTCCGGGTGCTCCGGTTTCCTCCCACAGTCCAAAGATGTGCAGCTCAGGTGAATTGGCCATGCTAAATTGCCCGTAGTGTTAGGTAAGGGGTAAATGTAGGGGCATGGGTGGGTTGCGCTTCGGCGGAGCGGTGTGGACTTGTTGGGCCGGAGGGCCTGTTTCCACACTGTAAGTAATCTAATCTAATCTAAACTCTCTGGATTAGCCTAGTAACATTTCTCCCCTGCTCAGGATAGTTAACTAAAAATCTTAAAGATTGACTTAAACACCTTTTATACATAGATTTTAATATAGGGATTAACATTTCCATTAGGAGAAAGTGAGGACTGCAGATGCTGGAGTACCAGAGTTGAAAAATGTGGTACTGGAAAAACACAGCAGGCTAGGCAGCATCCGAGGAGCAGGAGAATTGACGTTTCAGGCATAAGCCCTTCTTCAGGAATGAGGCTGGTGTGCCAAGCGGGCTGAGATAAAAGGTAGGGGGGAGAGAATTTGGGGGAGGGGCGCTGGAAATACGATAGGTGGAAGGAGGTGAGGGTGAGGGTGATAGGCTGGATAGGGGGTGGGGCGGAGAGGTCGGGAAGAAGATTGCAGGTTAAGAGGGTGATGCTGAATCCGAGGGTTGGGACTGAGATACCGCAAGAAGTTCACACTCCTGGCACCTTCCCCTGCAACCGCAAGAAGTGCAAAACTTGCGACCACACCTCCCCCCCTCACCTCCCTCCAAAGCCTCAATGGATCCTATATCTGTCGCAAATTCACCTCCACCTCCACACACATCATTTACTGTATCTGCTGCACCCGATGTGGTCTTCTCTACATTGGGGAGACAGACCGCCTACTTGCGGAACACTTCAGGAAACACCTCTGGGACACCCGCACCAACCAACCCAACCGCCCCATGGCTGAACACTTTAGCTCTCCCTCCCACTCTGCCAATGACATGCAGGTCCTTGGCCTCCTCCATTGCCAGACCCTGGCCACACGACGCCTGGAGGAAGAGCGCCTCATCTTCCTCCTCAGAACCCTCCAATCACAAGGGATGAATGTACATTTCTCCAGCTTCCTCAGTTCCCCTCCCCCCACCTTATCTCAGTCCCAACCCTAGGATTCAGCACTGCCCTCTTGACCTGCAATCTTCTTCCCGACCTCTCCGCCCCCACCCCCTCTCCGGCCTATCACCCTCACCCTCACCTCCTTCCACCCAGCACCCCTCCCCCAAATTCCCTCCCCCCTATCTTTTATCTCAGCCCGCTTGGCACACCAGCCTCATTCCTGAAGAAGGGCTTCTGCCCGAAACGTTGATTCTCTTGCTCCTCGGATGCTGCCTGGCCTGCTGTGTTTTTCCAGCACCACATTTCACTAACATTTCCATTACCGAGGATCAAACTTTGTTTGATACTTAGTGACAAATTCTGGTGTAAAGCATCTTTTTTTCAAAACTAGCATTCTGGAGGTTTAAAAGGAGCATAATTTACTAAAGATTGAATAATTTCCAATGGTACAATTAATCCCATTTGATTCCCATGAAATGAAAACTTTGCACAATTCTGTTACCATATATCTATTTGCTACAGCAGTTATTATGTTATCTATACAATATATTTGAATGTTGTGGTGTGAGAAAGAGAAATTGCAAATTTTTATATCGAGATGGATGGACTTCACTTGTAAATCTCATAGTTGCTCAACTAAAGCACACGCAAGGGTAGCTTGAATTGTTATGATTACAACGTGTATTTACACAACTTAATGAAACTAAACAACTACTATTAACAACACACTTCCAAAATGATTGCAAATACTTTTTGGAATATATAACCCTTTGGCATTTCTGCCACATACAGCATTCCCCAACCTCCTCTTTCAGAATTCCAAAGGGATAATTTCTCTGTGACACCCCCAAAACCCCCTTCCTTTCCAAACACACCTATCCATGCAAGCACAGGAGTTTCAACACCAGCCTTTTCACTGGCCAGGGTCCAAAATAGTCATAGAGTCATAGTCATAGTGTTCTTTATCAGTGAGAAAAAGGGGGCCTGTGTCCTTTATCAATGAGAAAAAGGTGGGATTGTGTTCCTTATCAATGAGAAAAGTGGGGATTGTATTCCTTATCAATGAGAAAAAGGGTGGATTGTGTTCCTTACCAATGAGAAAAGGGTTGGACTGTGTTCCTTATTAATGTGAAAAAGGATGGATTGTCCTCCTTATCACTCTCACTCTCACACTGTCTCTCCCATTCTCACTCTCACTCTCACATTCTCTCTCCCATCCTCACTGTCACTCCCACACACTCTCTCCCATACTCACTCTCAGCTCATTCCATACTCGTACTACCTTCTGCGTGAAAAAGTTGCCCCTTAGGTCCCTTTTATATCTTTCCCCTCTCACCCTAAACCTATGCCCTCTAGTTCTGGACTCCCCACCCCAGGGAAAAGACTTTATCTGTTTACCCTATCCATACCTCTCATAATTTTGTAAACCTTTATAGCATGGAAAAAGACCCTTCAGTCCAACCCGTCCATGCCGACCAGATATCCCAACCCAATCTAGTCCCACCTGCTAACACCCGGCCCATATCCCTCCAAACCCTTCCTATTCATATACCCATCCAAATGTCTCTTAAATGTTGAAATCGTACCAGCCTCCACCGCTTCCTGTGGCAGCTCATTCCATACTCGTACTACCTTCTGCGTGAAAAAGTTGCCCCTTAGGTCCCTTTTATATCTTTCCCCTCTCACCCTAAACCTATGCCCTCTAGTTCTGGACTCCCCACCCCAGGGAAAAGACTTTATCTGTTTACCCTATCCATACCTCTCATAATTTTGTAAACCTTTATAAGGTCACCCCTCAGTCTCCAGTACTCCAGGGAAAACAGCCCCAGCCTGTTCAGCCTCTCCCTATAGCTCAAATCCTCCAACCCTGGCAACATTCTTGTAAATCTTTTCTGAACCCTTTCAAGTTTCGCAACATATTTCCGATAGGAAGGAGACCAGAATTGCACGCAATATTCCAACAGTGGCCTAACCAATGACCTGTACAGCCGCAACATGACCTCTCAACTCCTGTACTCAATACTCTGACCAATAAAAGAAAGCATACCAAACGCCTTCTTCACTATCCTATCTACCTGCTACTCCACTTTCAAGGAGCTATGAACCTGCACTCCAAGGTCTCTTTGTTCAGCAACACTTCTTAGGACCTTACCATTAAGTGTATAAGTCCTCCTTATCAGTTAAACAGTGATTTACTTGCACTTCCTTCAATTTAATACATTATAGTTGCTATTCATGATGCAGTTTCCGTTACATCAGATAGACCCAAGACAGGTTGAGCGTCTTCTTTTCAGAACTCCTCAACTCAGTCTGCGAACATGACCTAACATTGCTTTCACTGGGCATATAAAATCTAGGCCCTGCTCCCACTCTGACCTCCCTGTCACTGGCCTGCCATTGTGTTCCAATAAAGCTCAAACATTACCTTATCCTTTGACTTGGTGTTGTACAGCTTTCTGGACTCAACATTAAGTTCCTGAAGAAGGGCTTATGCCCTAAACGTCGATTCTCCTGTTCCCTGGATGCTGCCTGACCTGCTGTGCTTTTCCAGCAACACATTTTCAGCTCGGATCTCCAGCATCTGCAGACCTCACTTTCTCCTCAACATTAAGTTCTACAATTTTAGACTGCAACTTGACAACATTTAAAAGGCTTTTGACTGGGTATATGAATAGGAAGGGTTAAGAGGGATATGAGCCAAATGCTAACAAATGAAACTAGATTACACTAGGATATGTGGTCAGCAATACACGAGTTGGACGGAAGGGTCTGTTTCCCTGCTATATATCTCTATATCTCTCTGACAAGCTTTATGTAGTCCTTGAGTAAACAACCTGAAGTAAACTCTTTGTTTTATTGAACTTAATTATTTCAATCTATTTCTTTAAAAAATGTCCACATTTTTACTTATAAACCCCTGCATATTAAAAGTAATCAACAACATAAAACTGGCAGAAAATACGTGGATGCTGTTCAAGTTTGAGATGGGCACTTCGGACCACGAATAATATATTAGTAACCACCCGCAAGTCCAACCACTTTTAACGACCAACGTGTTTGCTTTCCCAGCGGATTTAACAGAGAAAAATAGAACTTGGGAAACAAAGGTTTGGTGCTAAATATAGCTGACTTGTGCGAGGTATCTGTTTGTGGCTGCAGTGTGCGAATGCAACTATGCAGAGTCCAGGGTCCCTTGTCCTTTTGGGGTCTCTCCTACTGAGTCTAGCACTTTAGTGCGTTTGCGCGGTTTCCTTCGTTCATAGCGCTCAGTTCCATTCACTTTACTTCGGCAACGCTCGGCTCCATTCACAGTCTTTTGGCGGCGTTCGGCTCCACTCGCCTTCGTTCGGCTCCAACCACATCCTTTCGGCTCTACTCGGCGCACTGCACTCGGCTCCACGCACGTCCCTTCGGCAACGCTCGGCTAGATTCACCATCCTTCGGCAACGCTCGGCTCCACTCCCGTTCCTTCGGCAGCGCTCGGCTCCACTCACGTTCCTTCGGCAGCGCTCGGCTCCGTCGGTTTCCGCTCGGCTCGATGGCCGCCGACAGAAGACTATGAGGAGGAGGAAGTGCCGGTTTGACAGCTCCCTCTTTCCCTCTCGTATAATGAATGAAGCGAGGTCTGAGCCGCCGGCCATGCACTGAACGAGCGGCGCCACAATTCCCGCATAGTCCCCGAACATGTCATTTTTTAGGCGAAAAGGTAAGGAGGAGTGAAGCGGGTTTAGCGAGAGGGAGGCGGAGGCACCAGGCCCTACTACTGGGGGTAGGCCTCCCACAAGCAGCTGCTGCCTTCTCGGCAACACCCTCCCTCCTTCACATTACAGTCTCTGCCTGAGCAGGGTGGACAACAGCTTGCACCTTCATTTGTCTTTTAGTCTGCTTCCTGTGTTAATGTTCTGCACATTCAAGTGCTTTCTCTTTAAAAGGAAAGAGATGCCCCAGCTCCAATTTTAATGCAGTGAGCTCAACAATTCAGGCAGAGGAATCTTAAATTCAACCCGAGAGTTTGGAGAGAAACCACAGGGGTAGGGCACAAACTTTCAGGTTTCTACTGTGTTTTGAAATGAGAGAGTGTTATGCAATTTTAGGCGGATGTGTTCACCAGCAGCCTAAATCTCAACTACATAGTTTCATGGACTGTGTCACCTTGGCGTTCTGTTCCGTTGCAAAGAACTAGTCGGAACTTGGAGATAGGGGAGAATAAAGGAGAGCGCAGCTGATTGAGTATATAGAGGTTTCAAACTGTTGTGAAGCCAACTCAGAATCACTGGATGTCAACAACACAGGAAGTCATTCGATACTTCGTCTCTGTGCTAGCCCTTCAAAGGAGAAATTTGCCTTGTGTCACTTCACTGTTTTTCTCTTTGTAACCCTGCACATCCTTACTTTTTGGTTAATAATCCAAAATTCTCTTCAATGGAATCTGCCTCCATTACACACTGTGGTAGTGCATTCTGATGTCATGATTGCTACTTTTACCAAATACCTTAAAAACTGTCCTGTCGTTCTCAATTCTTTAACCATTGGGAACAACTTTTCCTTACCTACTTTCAAGACCCCTCATGATTTGAGTACCTCTAACAGCTTTTTGTTTGAAGAATACAGTCCCCACTTCCCTAATTTGCCTACAAAACCGAAGTTCCTCACTCCTGAAGCCATTCTCATGAGTCTTATGAACTCTCTCGCCCTTTCACATTCAACTTTGATATTCTGTTGTATAAATATAAATTTGAATTTAACATGGACTGCTTGGCAAGCTAACTGCCCGAATTGTATCGGATAAAATGAGATCTATAATTTGTGGCTTTTCTTTTGCATGCTTACAGTAGAGAACATAGTGGAAATGTATGTGCTACAAATGTATATCTCAGTTAGTGATGTATTTGTTAGTTTGCTCTTCTTGGAGTTGCTTGTTAGAACTTGATCAAGCTAATGGACATAAAGCCCCTACTTCATTCAACATTAGACCTTTAAGATAATTGCAACGTAGCCGTTTTTAGAGAAACATTAAATGCTAAAATACCCTATCATGAATAGTAACTTAAATAATAGATGCCCAAGGCAACATGATTGCAATTGTGTCCTCTGCCAATTCCAGTAACACTCTTGTCAGTTACCAATCTTTCATTCAGTTAGTCTGCAAATGTGACAATTGTACTTTAGAATTGAGAATGAGAGGCTGGAATGAGAACTTGAACTATTTATGAAAGACAGTGTGAATTTGCATTTATCATACTTGTGTATATTCCTACCTAAAGGGTAAGCCTTGGCTTACTAGTAACATCCTCACTTATGTGTCAATTGACCATGGTTCAAATTATGGTTTAGTGTTGAATCTAAACTAACTGATCATTGTAATTGTAAACAGGTGATCCACTGCTGGGGGTGCCAGCTTTTATATAAGAAAGTTAATTAAAATCCTTAAAACTAAATTGGGCAATTGCAAAAGATTCTGTTAACTACTTGAAAAACATAGGGAATTTCTTCCAGAGTTCTGGTGAGCATTATCACTTAAACCAACTCCATTTATTTTTCTTTTTTTTTTCTTTTCTTTTTTTTTCTTTTTTTTCTTTCTTTTCTTTAAATAATTTAACTCCCACACTACCGCCTAAGTGCGGTAGTGCTTATTTTTCCCTCAGCACCCATGGTGTGTGTGTGTGTGCAGGTGTGCGACACAGTGAAAGACACAAAGTGCACGAATCTTTATTCACACAATCTGTTCATTTTTTTTTATTTAACCCCCACACTACCACCTAAGTGCGGTAGTGCTTATTTTATCCCCAGCACTCATGGTGTGTGTGTGCAGGTGTGACCAACTCCATTTAAAGTGCACCTAGTCATTATCTGATTGTAGTTATGGGATCTTACTACACACAACTAAGCTTCCAAAGTTCCTTGTGCCAGATTACCTCCCAAACACCAGAAGTACTTCACCCTAAGAGCATTAATTTTGTATTGGTTTCTTGTTCATAACCTTGGCATCATAATTAAGACTGATGAGATTCTGGTCACACATCCACACGTTCAGCTCAGCGTACTTCCTCCTTTAATACTGCCCATCTCTGCACCTTATCCATGTCAGTCTTGTCTTTCGACTTGTGTATCCTGATTTTAAAGATTTATAGCTCAGGTTGTGAATTAGGTTGTAAATTTGCTCACTGAGCTGGTAGGTGTGTTCTCACATTTCATCACCATGCTAGGTAATATCATGAGAGCCTTGCAGCACGGTGTTTTGTCCCACTTGCTATTTTTGTGTCTTGGTCTGTTGTGGTGGGTAATATCACTTGCGGTTCTTTTTCTGAGAGGTTGGTAAATGGGATCCAGATTGATATGATTGTTAATGAAGTTTTGGTTTGAATGCCAGGCCTCTAGGGATTCCCGTGTGTGTCTTTGTTTAGCCTATCGTAGTTGAACTGGTTTCCCTCTGTCTGTGTGTATGGTTACTAGTGATAGTTGGTCAGTCTTTTGGTGGCTAGTTTTCTGCCCGTTTGTCCAATGTAATGTTTGTTAACGTATGGCAGGTGGCTAGAGTCTGTGGGTGTGTTGTTGTCTTGTTTAGGTCTGTTGCGTAAGAATTGGTGGACTATGCTTACCAGGTACCCGTTCCTGAATATGTTGTATGGATGTTTTTCCTCTGTTTCTCATAGTTCCTGGGTGCTGCAATGTGTTTGGGGCTCGTTTAAATAATGTCCTGATGCAGCTCCACCTGGGGTGTTGGGATGATTGCTCCTGTTGTTGAGTATCTGGTTGGTATGTGTGGCTTTCCTGTAGATACTGGTCTGCAGCTCTCTGGCTTTTCATTCTACTGTGACATCTATGAAGGGGAGTCTTGTTGTTCTCTTCCTCTTTGGTGAACTTTATACCAGTAAGGATGCTGTTTATGTATTTGTGGATTTCTTCTAATTTGTTGTGTTTTGTGATGACAAAGGTGTCATCCACGTAGCAGACCCAAAACTTGGGGCTGGTTCATGGAAAGGGCTGTTCACTCTAACCTCTGCATGACTGGTTCTGCTAAGAGTCCCAATATTGGTGATCCCATAGGTGTCCCATTGATTTGTTTGTAGATCTTGTCATTGAAGGTGAAGTGAGTTGTGAGGCACAGGTTTACTAGTTGGAGGATGTTGTCCTTTGGGTTCACTATGTGGACGCACACTGACCAGATGCTCAACTACAGGAGACATCTCTGAGATGATGACCAGACTACTCTGGCCTCTAGGCATCATGGTAGCCCATAAACGTACTACCACACTGAAACAGTTCCTGATGAATTTAAAGGACCCAGAACCAATAACCAGCAGAATGTACGTCCTATACAAAATACCCTGCAAGGGCTGCAACTAAAAGATATTACCAACTACCACTAGTATCCATACACAGACAAAGAGCACCAGTTCAACTGGGACAATACATCCATCATGAGATAGGCTAAACAAAGATATACACAAGAATTCCTAGAGGGCTGGCATTAAAACTGGAACTCCATTAAGAAACATATCGATTTGGACCCCATTTACCAACCTCTCAGAAAAACAACCAGAAGTGATATCACCCACCACCACAGACCAAGACACACAAATGGCAAGCAGGACAGAACACCAGTGCTTCACTGGAGGCTCACCGATGATGCTACCTAGCATGGTGACGAAACATCTGAGAACAAATCTACCAGCTCAGTGAGCAAACTTACAACTTGTATATCCCATCATTCTTGCTGGCTCCATCTTCTATCCCCCTAAATTTGAGCTGATTCAAAGCTTTGCTGACCATATTCTATTTCATACCAAGTCCCATTCACTCACCATTGTGCTGTGCTGGCTTCTGATGGGGCAATATCACAATATTAAAGTTTTTGGTCTTGTTCTCAAATCCCTCTATTCTCTTGTCGTTCCATATCTCTTTAATCTGCAGGTGCACATTTCTCTGCTATCTTTGCACTTCTCCATTTTGTGCATTCCTTCACTTCTCCATTGGCATTTATCTCTTCAACTGTCTAGTGTGTAGGCTCTGGAACACATGTACACAGGCACACACTCTCTTTACTCCTTTAAGACGCTCCTGATATCTTAGCTCATCTGTTTCTATATTTCCTTAGTGGCTCAGTGCCATTGTTAACAGTCTTGTGAAAATTTTTTGCCATGTTATTAAAGTATAAATGCAAGTAGCTGTTGCTTGCCATCTAAGTTTTCCCACAAGGTCTTTCCAAACTGGGACCTAATTCTTGGGAAACAGATGTGATGTCAAGTGCAATCATCTTCATGCATTATGCGCACCTTGGCCACAAAGATTTATACAAATGTAAATTATTTTTAATGTACAAGATAACTTTGAGCCTTTACAAGCTTTTAAATGCAATGTATGTACTTGTATACTCCAAAGCGTCAGTTACATTTTCCAGCTCTAGTGCAGGAATATTAGTGGGCACTTCAATGTCTATGCGTATTTAATAAATTTGAGGGTCTATTTCAGCAAGCAACTTCATGATAGCCAAAAGGAAAGATTTGTGAATATTTGAATTGCTGTAGACGACAGGTTAGCTTCACAGTAATATTAACATTATTCATACATGTAAAAATAGTAAGCCTCTCACCCTGCACAAGTTGTACCTTCTTTCAGCTGAACACTAAGGGTTGTTGACGTCTGTTGCTTACTCATCCACCCTCGCAGCTGCAAATGTACTTCATGGCTTTCCAGAAAATTGCTAACTTCTGTATAGTTAATTTAAACTATAACAAGTATGTGTTTGTGGTGTGTAGTGGAGAGGAACAAAGTGTTCATTTGGGAACACTAGTAATATCCTGGTCAGTAAACATTGCTTTACTAAATGTAAGACCATAAGACCATAAGACATAGGAGTGGAAGTAAGGCCATTCGGCCCATCAAGTCCACTCCGCCATTCAATCATGGCTGATGCGCATTTCAGCTCCACTTACCAGCGTTCTCCCCGTAGCCCTTAATTCCTCGAGACAACAAGAATCTATCAATCTCGGCCTTGAAGACATTTAGCGTCCCGGCTTCCACTGCACTCCGTGGCAATGAATTCCACAGGCCCACCACTCTCTGGCTGAAGAAATGCCTCCGCATTTCTGTTCTGAAATGACCCCCTCTAATTCTAAGGCTGTGTCCACGGGTCCTAGTCTCCTCGTTTAACTGAAACAATTTCCTAGCATCCATCTTTTCCAAGCCATGTATTATTTTGTACGTCTCTATTAAGTCTCCCCTTAATCTTCTAAACTCCAACGAATACAATCCCAGTATCCTCAGCCGTTCCTCATATGTTAGACCTGTCATTCCAGGGATCATCCGTGTGAATCTCCGCTGGACACGTTCCAGTGCCAGTATGTCCTTCCTGAGGTGTGGGGACCAAAACTGGACACAGTACTCCAAATGGGGCCTAACCAGAGCTTTATAAAGTCTTAGTAGTACATCTCTGCTTTTATATTCCAACCCTCTTGAGATAAGAGACAACATTGCATTCGCTTTCTTAATCACGGACTCAACCTGCATGTTTACCTTTAGAGAATCCTGGACTAGCACTCCCAGATCCCTTTGTGCTTTGGCTTTATTAATTTTCTCACCATTTAGAAAGTAGTCTATGCTTTTATTCTTTTTGCCAAAGTGCAAGACCTCGCACTTGCTCACGTTAAATTCCATCAGCCATTTCCTGGACCACTCTCCCAACCTGTCAAGATCCTTCTGCAGCCTCCCCACTTCCTCAGTACTACCTGCCTGTCCACCTAACTTCGTATCATCGGCAAACTTCGCGAGAATGCCCCCGGTTCCCTCATCCAAATCGTTAATATATAATGCGAACAGCTGTGGCCCCAGCACCGAACCCTGCGGGACACCGCTCGTCACCGGCTGCCATTCTGAAAAAGAACCTTTTATCCCAACTCTCTGCCTTCTGTTAGACAGCCAATCCTCAATCCATCCCAGCAGCTCACCTCGAACACCATGGGCCCTCACCTTGCTCAGCAGCCTCCCGTGTGGACACCATGGGCCCTCACCTTGCTCAGCAGCCTCCCGTGTAGAGATTTATTTTGAATTATTTGACATAAGGAAAGCAGTGTATGCTCAGCAAGTATATTAAGTAAGCTCTCATCAACATGGAAGCAGATACGACTAGGAATAAAAGATAAAGAAATAGTCCAAGGTGCACAAGGAAACAGAGCGGGAACTTTGGAAGAAACCTCAGAATTACTGAAATTCTTGAGAATTGATTTGCTGGCAGAAGTACACTGATGCTGGAAAAGCACAGCAGGTCAGGCAGCATCCGAGGAGCATGAGAATCGACGTTTCAGGTATTAGCCCTTAATCAGGAAGGGCTAATGCCTGATTTGCCGATTCTCATACTCCTCTGATGCTGCCTGACCGGCTCTGCTTTTCCAGCACCACCCTCTCTACTCTGATCTCCAGCATCTGCAGTCTTGCTTTCTCCTAGAAGTATACTGAACCTTGGATTCTTCATTGGGCAATTCAAATTGTTTATTCTAAGTTTTCTCTAAACAGACCTCTGGATGACATAAAGGAAATAAACCAAACCAATAAACATTTTGTGTTGTGTTTGAAATGGTTACACCAGTTTCATTTCCTCCTCATTCTCTCATTCCAAAGTGATCAGCAAAAGTGAAGATGAAGAGTGAGAGTATTTAGGAAATGTATCATTATTCAAGTTCAGAAGGTATTTCTAGCTATGATATCATAAATATTTCAGCAGAATCTTTCATTAACACAAACTGTTTTTGAAGGACTGTAATATATTCTGTGGAAAGTTATTCTTGATAGATATTTTTTGACCCTCAGTATAAAAACAACCAAATAAATGGTAAACAGCTAATTTCTCATTCGTTATTGATCTATGAATATTTCTGTATGGTGATGTGAGAGTGAACAAAATTGTGGACCAGCAATGAGTAAGGTACATGCAATATCTTCAGAAACTAATCAGTTTGTTGTTGCTTGCAGGTCTTTTTCAATTTTCTGTGCAAATGGAGATATCCCCTCCATCAATAATTGCCAAAATCTACTTCTCAATTTAGATTTTGCTTGTGGTTTAAAGCAGTACTGAGTAAGAAAGTTTGAATCCTGAAGTAAAATTGCTGCAACTATTGACAGTTCATGGATGATACTAAAATAAGTTGGAAACCAGGCAGTGATGAGCTAGAGTTTAAAGATGAATATAGGCTAGAATGTGGGCCGGAATCTAGCAGAGGGTATTTAATGTGGATAAGTGCAAGGCTGTCCACTATGGCTGGAAAAAAATAGAAGGACAACTTATTATATAAATGGGAAGCAAATATAAAGTGTGTCAGTGTAGAGCCATCTGAGCATTGTGCATGAATTGCAGACTTTAGGTACGGAGGTGCAGCATATAAGGAAGGCAAATGGAATCCTGGCATTTATTACAAAAGGATTGTATTATAAAAGTAATGAAGTGTTGTTACAATTATGTAAGGCATTGATGTGACCATGTCTGGCGTATTGTGTCCAGCTTTGGTCTCCTTACTTGAGGAAAGATGTGGTATTGGAGGCAGTTCAGAGGAGGTTCACACGGTTGATTTCAAGAGTTGAAAGGGCTGTTGTACATGGAACAGTTGAAAAGCTTGGGCTTGTACGCATTGGAGTTCAGAAGAATGGGATGGGGTGATCCGTTTTGAGGTATATAAAATGCTAAAGGGGATTGTTAAGGTGGAAATTGAACAGATGTTCTCCCTTGTGGAACAGTCTTGAACAAGCGCGCATGCATATGGAGTGAGGGAGAGGTAGTTTCAAAACTGAGATGAGAAACCGCTTCTTTGAGGGTTGTGAATCTGTGGAACACACTGCCATGGAGTCAAGTGGAGGCAGAATCAATCAACAGATTCACGAAAGAAATAGATATGTTTCTGACGAAACGTGGGATAAAGGGCTATTGTGGAGCAGTCAGGAAAGTGGAGTTGAGACCAGGGTATGATCAGCCATGATCATGTTAATGGCAGAGTGGGCTGGAAGGGCTGAATTTCCTGATCCCGCACCCAATTCCTATGCTCCTATGTCAAATGCTTTTCAAAGTATTTGATTTGAAGGACAGGATAATAATTTGTTATTCAGATTTTGTACTACTTTCCAATATGCTTGGAGATCTGCATAACAGAACAGCATGAGGGACTGATTTAACAAATCTTATGAATGATTGTAGAATTCGATTATTGACATGGAATAACCTTCAGAAATAAGTGAAGTTGAGCCTTCAATTAAAAAAATTCGGCAGAACCACAATACCACGAGAGGCCCACTTGCCTCGGTAATGTATCGCAATGGCCATTCTGAGGGTTAAGCTGAAATAGTGCATGTACAGCAATAACAACCTGCTGGAATAATTTTAGTGGATGACTTTCCTGCTAGAGAAGGTCAGATTTTCTTTTTGAAGACTTTGACAAATAAATCTGTAGATAATTTTAATCAGCCTGTTCAGACATGTTATGACATCCTCTGGAGCATGTGAGACTTGAACTCTGGCATTTTACTTCTGAGATAGGAACACTGCCATGTGCTGTGTGACTCAAATGGTACCACAGTTAGTTTAATTAACCTGATCAAACATTTTATGTCACATTCCCAGGGCAGTTAGCACTTTAACCTGGATCTTTTCGCCCAAAGGTGGGAAAACTATCACTGTGCCACAAGAGCCCTAGAAACTCTGTTGGCATAGTAAACGCCTGTGTTGTGTAGTGATGATGGTAGATACTTTTAATCATCCAATTCAGATGTGTTATGATTCACCTCTGAAGCTGGTGGGAACTTGAGCCGCGACACTACCACTATTCCATAAGAAGCTGATAGGATTCTGCATGCTCTAGTTTTTGTTTTGGGAGTTGGGAATCCTCCATATGAAAGACTCTAAATGAAATCCAGTGCTATAGGAGGCTAGGACACTGAGAAAATACAAATAGTTTGTTTTAAAATAAAATTGTAAATTGAGGGTACTTCTGGATTCTATAATGTGGATTGGGTTATGTCAGTGCCTTGGGTGTAATAGAGATTCCCAAAGACTGTGTTGGATGAGAGGCTTTGGTTATGAGAAAAGACTAGAGAAACTTTTCATCTCAGTTAAAATTGTTCAATATGATCTGATGGAGCTGGTTTGCTGACATATTTCTATTGGTCAATGAGTTAAACTTAAGGGGCATAAAATTAATCTCTTCAAAGGTTTCATGAGTTGCAATGCTCTACCAGAAATGTTGGTGGAAGCAGGATTCTTGGAACCTTTGAAAATAAAGCTGCTGAATATTTTAAATATGCACCAGTCAAGGAAGAGTGAAGAATGGGATTAAATCATTGTCGTGGAGCAGGCACATTTAATAGATTTCTTTTTGTGCTGTGAACATTTGTGGATTTCAACATGTATAACATTGAAGAGGAGAGAGGCCAAATGGTCTGTTCTATCCAGTTATGTGGTACAGCCTGCTTCTGCCATCTACATATCCTTCTGTTAATAGAATGTATTGGGAGAAGTTTTTTTGAAAAAATTGGGCCAGTTTATGAACACAGTTTTGGGAAATTCATTATGTTGCGGAAGGTGTTTTTGTGTCCTTGAATTTTCTTATGCTTTTAGAACTCAGTACATTGCTTATGTTTACGTAACACTACAGAATGTGTTTTACACCTGATGCATGGTGGAAGATTGAAGTTGAACTGCTCAAGGCAGTTGCTTTGCACTGTCACATTGCCTGACTTTGGAGTTAAATCTGTGACCTGTGTACTTATTTTAAATGATCTTGGAGGGCTTAATTTATTGAACTATTTTCTGGTTTCTCATTTCCAATTTTCTCCTTACAGTATATTAGGGGGGGTACATGTCCCACCCACACTCATCTCCCCCAGTATGTTGTTGACCTTACTGCTGAGCTTTTTGGAATGTGCCTTGGGATGGCATACAGTTTGTTTATTTTTCCTTTTCTTCCTTTCATCTTCTTTGCTTCATGCTTTAGGGTGATGTGATTGATTTCTCGTTTATACCTGAAGGCAAGAATGGAATTTGCTTTGTGTGCAGTAATGGGCACAGAGTTGCATCACAGTATTGTCAAAATACATTCGATTTGATGTATTGCAACACTGTGTGGGGATTAGGCTGTTTACATGGAAAATCTGATTGACCTAGTTAGAGTTCTGCTGCTTGGAGGGAAAAGTTATTTTCTGGGGGAGCTGTGACGAATGGTGAAGAGCTACTCAGATTAGCGACTACAAATAGACCAGAAACCCCTAATGTGCCATAATAAGGTTGCTATGAAAATTAACAGAAAACATAATATGCGTGTTCTTGAATACACACACATTACTATGTCTAAATATTTTTGCATCGCCATTGTTGACACAAAAGCCAAATCAGTTGGGTTTAAGTCTGTTTTGTTCTTGATCTGCCTTTGGACCAATGTAGCTCAGTTGTCCATAGAAACTCAGGATTTTCCTCACTTCCTGCATTTCTCCATACCAAGCATATGAAACTCTCATGTGTAATTCCATAACTTCAGTCTCTGCCAGTTTACCAAAAGGCCATTCCAGGCGTTATCACTCTACTTCCTAACATAGCGTTGATTGTCCTCTGGTCTGCCTTGTGGTGCAGTGATATTGTCTGTTTATCTGGACTGGGAGGCCAGGGTTCAAGCCCCACCTGCTCCAGAGAAGCGTGTAATAAAGTCTCTGAACAGTTTGATTCGAAAAATAGATTAAATGTTTTTAAAAAAAACATTTATTGTCCTAGGGCCGCTTTGTGGTGCAGTGGTAGTGACCCCTGGAGCAGGGGTCCTGGGTACAAATCGCACCTGCTCCAGAGGTGTGTAAAAATAGATTAAATTAAAAATAAATCTTGATTGTCCGGCTTATCAGTTTACGCCTCTCCTTTTTCCTGTGGTCATTGTTTAATTATTATAAGAGTGCTCTCAAGTAACTTCTATGCCAATTAATAACTCATTCTCTTAAGGGTCCCTTTCAACTTCATTGTAATGGCAAAGGGCCCAGACTCTGAACTTGTGCTGAAGTATTTGATAAGTGAAGTCACTGCAGTTGATGGCCTGATGAGACCATGGTGCTGTACAGTTATAAGTAAGTTAGACCTTTACCTCTCTTGGAAAACTAAGATTATATTTTGCAGCTTTTGCAACTGAAATTTCAAACAACTGGACAATATGTCTGGAATTAGAGATATCCAGTTATACTTTGCTGCATGCTATTTATATTGTTCCTGAAGAGCAGTCAATGCTTATTTATTGTATTTTAATATTATTATTATTTTACTCCCTGATGATTGAGCAGATAAATAACGATGACATAAATTGATGACTGTTACATGAGGATACTTGAAGGAAAGCAGCCATAATGTGGATGAGAATAAAAGTAAGAAAATGGCGAATGTGTAGATAATCTGGGTAATGCCCAGGGGACCTTTATGTGCTATTCTTTAATCAATGGTAATATACAAAAAATAATAGGAAAAGATGAGCTGCTTCATAAACTTGTCTCAGACTTCTGATCCTAGAGAATCATAATCAAACATTTCCTGCCCTACCTCTCACCTCCCCTCCTCTCTCCATAGCCATGTAATCTCCTGAAGGTACAAGAAACCAGAGAAACAGAAGAAAATCTCTAGAAAATTTGTTTCCAATCTCCCCAAGCAAACAATTTGTCAGGAAGGTCTAGCAACAGATAAACCTGAAGGATATATGCAGGTCACCTCAAATTGTGCAGATTGCTATGAAGGAGATAATACCCAATTGGAATGAGCTGCCAGTGGGAGTGGTTGAGGCGGGTACATTAACAACATCTAAAAGTTATTTGGACAAATACATGGATAGGAAAGGTTTTGGAAGGATATGGGCCAAATGCAGGGAAATGGGGTTAGCGTGATTGGACTTTTTGATTGGCATGGACCAGTTTGGGCCAAAGGGCCTGTCTTCATGCTGTGGGACTCTATGACTCAAAGTGGCTTGAATTTGAAAGCACAACCAGAAATTTGAGTAAGGCATGAAATGCAAAAAAAACCAACTTGAAGCTGAGGGCCAGTTAACAGACTACTTTCTCAAGCAAGTGTTCCCAGGAAAATGTAGATGGAGAGAACTCTAGAAATACTTGACCTCAAACAGTATGTGAGATGGGACTGAAACTGGGGTTCCAATGATTCATCTGTATGTTCAGATAGAGAAGTTATTAAGCAGATCAAATGCTCATGGAAGCTTCTTGTGAAAGGTTGGACAAACAAGCTGCAGAGGGTAGGAGGTGATAAACTGCTGCATTTGGAGGATTGAGGAGTTGTTGGTGATTAGAAAGCTGAGAGAAATAAGATATTAGAGCAAACTTAGTGACAGAAGTAATTGGGAGGAGACAAAGAATAACAGTGTGATATGAATTAGACGAGAGCGAGAAGTACATGTAACACTTAACATTTAAATGCAAATATTTTGTTTGATCCAAGTTTGAACCAGAATAATATGTAATCTTTCACATCTGTTTTTAACAATTTCCAAATTTTCCCTTTTGATCACTTATACTATAATCCTTTTCACAAGGGTATATTATTATACTGCATTGTAATAGTAATGGGTGATTTTCTACAGCCTTCAAATGTTAATGGGGATAATTAAATGAGGCTTTTTGAGGATTACTTGCAAATTTAGCTTCCTGAATGCTACCCCAAGGATACTTGAAGCTGACATGTGACAGCTTGAATTTTTAATTCTTGCAAGTCATAAGAAACCAGAGACTTAGCCACACCAGATACACAAACACAGGCTACAAAAGCAAGTCAGTGACTGAGGATTCTGCAGGAAGAAACTCGACTCCGATTCCTGATAAATTCTCCTACTATCAGCAAGGTACAAGTCAAGCATTGAAGGAAAGCTGTCCATTTAGCTGGCTGAGTGCAGCTTCAACAACACTCCCAAAACTTTGCATCATCCAGGATCCAGCAAATCACTGAGTTGGCATGCCCCCCCCCCCCCATCCTTCACCTTAAAAATTTGTTTCCTCAAAGTGTGTGCCATCTACAAGATACACAGCAGCAACTGAAAACAAAAAAATGCTGGAGATCACAGCAGGTCAGGCAGCATCCATGGAGAGAAAGTAAGTTAATGTTTCAAGTTTAGATGACTCTTCAAATGTGGAGGGGACAGAAACTCTTCAGTACATTGTTGATATCATCTCTGCAACTCCCATCTACCCAGGAGGACAAGGGCAGAAGATGCATGAAAACACAACTGTGAATAAGTTCGCTTCCAAGCTACATGTCACTCTGGCTCTAAAATAAATTGCTTTTTTGCATCATTGCCTGGAACCAAAAACCTGCAACTCTGGATAGATTGGAGAAGCTGGGAGCTGCTCCCGTCTGAGAGGTGGTGATTGGAAACGAAATGATGGTGAAAACATTTTTGCGTAACAACAGTGGGAATCTGGAATGTGATGTAGGCTGATTCAATTGAGGCCTTCAGGGGAGAACTGAATAATTGTCTGAAAAGGATAAGTTTGTAGGTGCTAGATGAGGTGCTCCTGCAGAGAGCCGAATTCACACAGTGGGCTGAATGGTCTCCATCTGAGCTGTGTCTGTTCTGTGATGCCATGATTTCCTAACCTAACAGCATTTGTGCAATTTCACAGGCTGCGGTGGTTAAATAAGGTGATGTTGCATCACCTTTTTCAAGTGCAATTAGAGTTGAGCAATTAGTGAAATTTTAAAAATTCTGTACAGTATACTTAAAAGTATGATGTAAAGTTTCCTTACAAACCAAATGCCTTCAAATTTATTGTGGTGATATTTTCAGATTTTTTTTTAATCAGGCCATGTTTTAAAGCAAAGCAATATTTGTATATAAAAGGCTGCAGCAATCCCCTGTTGAATCAACACATGAATTTGTATGATGTTTACAAGGAAATAGAAATACCACTGATGAGCATCTTAGATTTATGCCTTCATAGTTTGCTCAAGTATGGTTTTGGTATGTTCGAGTTAATGTATGTTCAAATTATTGTGATTGCATGTGTTAGTTGTAAACTTCATACAATTAATTGCATCCAGTTGTGCAAGATTGTAGAATTTATATTGATAATCTGGATAGATAATCTATTGCAAGATTTTGTTTTAGAATGCAAGACAATAGTAGGAAGACAAGAAAATTTAGCTATGGAAGTTACAACTGAGTTAGAACGGTGGATATATTGACTTACTTTGACTCATGATTTTCTCGTCTTATTAGTTTGCAGTTTAGCAAGACCATCTAGTTTGACGCATTAAAGAATGGTGATGTAATTCACAGAAGAGGTACAATCTTAATATGGTGTAGATTTTGAGGTTCTAGACAACCGAATTAGTCACAAATTCACAATAACACTACAAAACAGGTGTATGAAAAGGTGACAATAGCTCCTCAAGACCTTTCAGGATCTTATACACTTTAATCTTGTCAGCCTTTACTCTTCTGAACTTCATTAGAACTGAACCCAATCTGTCCAACCTACCATAAGACAGCACTCGATCAACGTGTCAATCAAGTAAACTTTCTCTGAACTACCTCCAAGCCACTTATTTTTAAAAGAAGTTTTTTTTTAAAGGAAACTTGTTGATAGAATGTGGGCATTGCTGACTGGACCAATGTTTATTTGAGAAGGCGGTGGTGAGCTTCTGCCTTGAACCCATGCAGGCCACTTGCGAAGGTAGTTCAGTACCACCTTCCTAAGGGTAACCATTCGGTGGGCAATAAATGCT
Organism: Chiloscyllium plagiosum; assembly: GCF_037043375.1. Taxonomy (NCBI): domain Eukaryota; kingdom Metazoa; phylum Chordata; class Chondrichthyes; order Orectolobiformes; family Hemiscylliidae; genus Chiloscyllium; species Chiloscyllium plagiosum. Next base: position 17,103,360 of record NW_028270169.1, read on the forward strand.
GGCTTAGCCAGCATCATCCAGATCCGATGCATCAGTTAAAATAAAAAAATCATTAAATAATGAAGTTAAAGCTGCACACAATAATTGATCGGTGTCCTAATTTGAACCTAACATCTTTACATTTATGTTCAGATTATCTCATAATAAAGGAAAACATAGAAACACACAGCCATTTAAAAAAAAAAAGGACCAGGGTGTGCCATTCTGTCTTTTGAGCCTGTTTTACCATTTAATGTGATCGTTTAACTCGATACCCTATTCCCACTACCTCCCCATAACTTATGATCCCTTCAGCCCTCAGATGACATCTAACTCCTTGAACACATTCAATGTTTTGGTCTCAACTGCTTTCTGTTCCACAGGCTCTTCACTTTCTCAATGAAGAAATTCTTAGATAGAGACTCTTAATTTTGGACACTCTGCTCGTCAGGTACATCCTTCTTGCATTTATCCTGCCTAGTCCTGTCAGAATTTTGTAGTTTTCTTAGATCCCCCACTCCTCATTTTTCTTAATTTCAGTGAAATGATGGGGGTGGGAGGAAGGTGTTGGGGTAGAGCTTTAACCAGTAGAGCTAATATTGCTGGCTCCTAAGTGATTATCTGCAGCTAGAATTTTTTTATTTGTTGAGTACTAATTCTTCTTAAGTAAGAATATTAGTCCAGTTTTTCTGTTAATCTGAGTCTGAAGAAAGATAAATTGGGGAATTTTGCAGACCTTTATAAAGTCTTTAACTTTGATGTTGGGAATAGTGGGGATAGATTTCTAATGCGCTATCCTACTGAGACGTAATGCACTTTTCTACTAGTTAGCCAATCATCTATCCGTGTTAAAATGCTACTCCCTGCACTATGAGCTTCTATATAGTTTTTTTTAATATGGCACCTTGTCAAACAACTGCTGAAAATCCAAGTACACAGTACCTGCAGGATCCCCTTTATCCACAACTCATTTTTTTCCCTTTAAAGAACTCCAATAAATTGTTGAAACATTATTTCCCTTTCTCAAATCCCTGATGACTAGTTCTGATTACCTTGAGTTTTTTCTAAGTGCCCAGCTATAATCTCCTTGGTGATCAACTTGAACAGCTTTTCCTACAACAGATGTCAAGTTTATTAGCTTGCCTTGATTTCTGCTTCCCTACCTTTTTGACTAGATGATTTACATTTGCTACTGTTTAGTTCAGTGGAACCTTTCCAGAATCTAAAGCACTTTTGAGAATTAACACCAGAGCGTACAGTTCTTCATTAGGCACTCAGTCCATCAGGATCCGGAGACTTGCCTGTCTGCAGGTTTATCATTATGCTCAGTATCAATTTCCAAGTGATTGTAGTTTCACCAAGTTCCTCTCTCTTTTCCACATCCTAATTTACAGCATTACTGAAAAGGTTTTTGATTCCTGTACAACGAAGATGGCAGTATTTTTTCATTTCATAAGCTATTACCTTATTATCTACTATTAACTCCCATTCTTAATCCAGTAGAGGCCAGCTGTGTATATTGTTCCGGGAGCATGGCCGACCAGGACCTGGTCACACGGTGGCATTATGCTTTTAAAAAACAATTTGAAAGGTTTTTCTTTGAAGCTGTAAAATGGATGTTGATGTGACTTTAATTGTTTCCAGCTATGTTCCTAGAATAAATGGATAGGTGTTTTCAACTTTAAAGACTGCATTGACAGCAGATGTATGGTATCCTTGCCATTTAATTTCTGTTGATATAATGGCCATTAATCCAATGGAATTGCAACCCAGATATTTGTTTATCTATTGCTTTCCCCCAGTGATTGTCTAATAAATCAGAAAAGGGAGGTACTGAACCAATTGGGTACATCTGCTTGCTTGTGTCAGATCTTTTGAGATTAAGGTGGTTGATTCAGATGAAACCATTGGATCCAATTTCTTTAGGACGTGCAATTTTTGATGATTGTAATGCAGTATTTATTTGTTTATTGTACTACCACCAAAATCAGGGTGCCAATAGCACAAGATGGTGAGACAATTGAGTTTTAATAATGGCTTGTGTCAAAAACTGACAACTGAGAAAAGCTGTATTCACAACCACTGAGGTATCCCTCTCCCTTGACAATTTCCGGAAAACACATCAATGAGGAACCAAAACAAAAGGCATGCTGTTTCTCAATTGCTTATTTGACTGTGATTATCAGGGTTAAGTTAGAGGGGTTTTGCATCAGACACTGAAATCTTTTGCACCAAATTGCATGCATTCTGTAGCGTAGAGAAGCTGTTTGGTCCAACTGGTCTGTGCTGATATTTATACTCCACACAAGCTTTTTTTTTCTTTCTTGTGTATCAAATCCTGTCAGCAATCTTTCTAGTCTAAATTAGAAAATGGTGACAATGGGCCAGTTGAAAATGTGGGCATTGAGCAACCAAGCAGTATAGCAGTGGATTAAAAAAAAGAGGTGCCAAAAAGACTGGCAGTACTCCAGATAGCAAAGTTGCCAGGCCTGGATGGGATTTACTCCAGATGTGAGGTAAGGGAGCAAATTGCAGAGCTAGTGACAGAAATTTTCCAGATCCCTCTGAATATTTGATTAGAACTGGGGACTGGAGACTTTGAAAATATGAAGCAGTTTAAGAAAGGCTCAGAGGATAACCCAAGAAACTACTGACCTGTCAGCTTGATAGTGGAAAAACTGATGAAGTCCATAATACAGGATAAGATAAATATGTCCTTCAAGAAAAATAATGAGAGTTCTTTAATAAATTGGGTAAATTGAGTCCTTTGACAAGGTGGCACAAGCAGTGGATGAAGGTATTGCTGTGATGGCATATGTTTCAACTTTCAGAATGCAGTGCTACATGGCAGGTCCATTGGCAAATTAGAAATGTTTGGTATTGATGGGTCCTTGGTGTAGAAATTGGCTAAAGGAGAGGGGATAGGTATAGATGAATATTTCGCAGACTGAAAATGAGTTGAAAGTGGTGTTCCCAAGCGATCAGTGTTGGGACCCTTGCTTTTTCTGATTTGTATAAACTATTTGGAGATGGGTGTCAAGAGAAAAGTCTCTAAATTTGTAGATGATACTAAGCTAGGGAGAACAGTGGATTGTGGGGATGACATTGAGTGACTTCAGATGGATATTGACAAGTTGGTCAAATGGCACACAACTGGAAGATGAATTTCAACGCAGAGAAATTTGAGGTAATGTATGTTGGTAGAAGAAACATGAGAAGACTGTACAGACTCAATGGTACAACTTTGAGGATAGTACAGAAGTAAAGGGACCTTGGGGTTCAAGTGCATAACTCTATGAAGATGATCAGAAAAGTTAAAGCACTTATTAAGGTTTAGAGGAACCTTGGGTTATAATTAGAGTGGTGGAATAAAAGCAAGGAAGTGATGCTGCACCTGTACAAATTATAGGTTAGACATTTGGAGTATTATCTTCAGTCTGGGCACCTTATTTAAGCATGTGGCACTGGGAGTAATCCAAAGACTACAACCTTTTGAGGTCTTTAGTCTACTGCTTGGCTCCCTAAATTTTTAATGCAAGGCCTCATCCCTCATTCTCCCTATATCATTGATACCATTGTGTGTACCATTGCCTCTGTCCTATCCTCCCTCTTCAGGATGCCTTACAGCCACTAAGTGATATTTCTGATCTGGCAGCAAGGAGACAACATACCATCTTGGAGTTACATCTGCCACCACAAAAATGCCTGTCCAATGAATACCCTACCACTGTCACTCCTTTCTTCCTTCCCTCCTGTGCAGTCTTCACTCCCTTGAGGAATGAGCATCTCGTCAGCTTCCAAAAGTGGAAAAGCAGTTTGTGAGCAGGCCCCAGGGGACTTCTGCACTGACTGCCTGATTCCTTTTGACTGCCTGGTGGTCAGCTGCTACCTCTTTTCCTCCAGTCCCTTTAGCAGCAGTGTGACCACCTCTCTAAATGTGGTCTCCACGTAACTTTCCGTCTTGATGTGCCACAGTGTCTTCAACCACTGCTCAAACTCTGAAACGTGGAGCGTTTCTTCCACATGTGGTCATCTAGGACGTTGGTGGGTTCCATGACTTCCCACATATGACAATTACTGATTTCATTTGGCTGCACACACTCATCATGAGTTAAACTTAAATTTGCTTAGTCTGACTTGTTAACTTTTCTAATTAGTTAACTGTTAAGATGCTTCCTTTACTTTAACTTTTGTGACTTTTTATTCTCTGACTTTTACTTATCCCTGGTGCTTCTTCATTCAACCCGTGATGTTCTTCCAGCTCTTGGTCTTTGGTTTGACCCTGTCCCCACTGATCTGTGCAAGTAATTAGGAAAACAAGACAGAACAAAAAGAAAGGCTCCCTCCCACATTTCACCTAATTCCACACTGACCAAACTGCCACACCTCACTCACTGCTGCCTGCACTTTGTCCTCATGCTTATCCAGGTTTCCCTTAAATGTGGTTTGTCTCAAATACTTCTGCTTGTGAACCTTGTGTGCCTACGTTTTCGATAAAGAAATTTCTTCTGAATTCCCTATTGGATTTGTTATGGCTACCCTATTTTGTGTCCAAAAACACAATGCTGAGGGTGCTGGAAATCCAAAATAAAAACAAATGCTGAAGCAGAGCAGTTTTGGCAGTGTCTCTGCAGAGAGAAGCAAGCATTTCAGGTCTGTGACCTTTTCACCAGAACTGGAAAAGGTAAAATGTGATAGGTTTGAGCAAGTGAAAGGTGGGAAGACCGAAAGGCAAGGTCTGTGATGGAGGGCAGGAGAAATTAACTTGTAAGACATCCATGGATCTGAACTGCACTGACTAGTTATGGGACAAAAACGATGTTTTTTTTGGCACGATATTTGTACCTTTGCATTACCAACCCTTTTTACTACTGTATCATGAAACCTCTGATCATATATTCTCTCTTGGCCTACTGTTTATCACAGACTACCCTTCTGATGTTTCCAGCCTTTCTCTACGTTCCAACTGAGCCCCTTTTACTTGTGCAACTATTATGTTTTTAACTTTAGTTCTGCTGACCTTTTCCCATTTCCACAGATGCTGTCCATCCTGTTGTGCACTTCTAATGTTTTCTATTTTTAGTTTTAGTTTTTTGTTAGTCCTAGTGTTTAGGAAAACAAATGAAGCATCTTTCTATGTCTAATCTGTCAAAATCATCCATAATCTTGAAGAGCACTGTCTTATAAAGGTACTTTGAGGATCTACCACTGTTGAGGTGCTGGTTGGAGAGAGTTATGTCTTTGAAATCTTTGGATTCTCAAACCTCTTTTATTGCTGTAGTGATATTGTACTTTGACTATGGATGATGAGTTGTATAGAGATCAGTGAGCCCTGGAGCTGCAAGTTGTTATTACCAGAAAATAAATCCCCTGATTTCATTTTGGAAAATAATGTACTGCTAGCATTTTGTTGTGGGGGTGGAGGATGGAATGTTTTTGTTTGTTTAAAGAAAAAGGGATGTAAGGTGATAGAAATTTTCATGCCCTGTGCAAAACAAATTTAGCATTTTTTACGTTTTATGTTGACTTGAAAGACTTAAGTACATGTTATTGACATTTTGTGCGAGTCACTAAATGACCACTAAATTTGCCTGATCTGTGGAACTGGACTGACAGATCATGGTTTAAACTCTGAAGTATTACTAGCCCCACTGTACTATATTTTATGTTGTGACAATTACCACAAAGTATAACATAGCATTACAGATCTATTATGTTTGTTACAAATGTGGAATTATGTAATTAGCTCCAGTGCTAAGTGAGATGAATGTGTGTTCAGAATATGGCAATTATGTTAAAACCATGATTTTTACAATGTAATTGTTTCCTTCCCTTTCTCAAGCTGGCAGAGTTTGAACTTAAGTGTAGATATAGAGCACTAAGTTTATAAATGCTTCTGCTCGACTTTTAAATGCAGTGATCTTGTAAAATAAACTCTATTGAAAGCAAAATATGTGGATGCTGGAAGTGTGAAATAAAAACAGAATTGCAAGGAGTGCTCATGTCTTGCAAAATCTGAGAGAGAAATTGAGTTACTAATTCAAGTCAAACTGGCACTTCTGAAGAATCCTGTTTGACTCAAAATTAATTCTGATTCTCTCCACAGTTGCTAATAAATTTCCTGCATAGTCATAGTATTTTCATTTTTGTGTTTTTCCTAAATTAAGCATCAATGAAGATTGTAATTCCTTGAGCAAGTAAAGTATCGCAAGCAGTACTGTGGTCTGATCACATCTATTAATCAGTCAAACGAATAGCACTGGCACTGTCATTGGCTCATTCTGGCCCAGGTCTGTGGGCAGAATGCTGGCATTAATTTAGGATCATGCCATTGAGGAAGTTTGTGAATTTCTGTACTGGAGTGAAAAATGAATTATGTGATTGTCATTAGACTAACTTAAACCTGCGAAGATGGTGCACAGAAATTCCCCTTTCTATACTTAACCCTGTATTTTGGTCACTGGAAATTACTTAACATTTTACACTTTATAATGACTTGATACATTATTTGTTGCAGAAAAGTCTTCTCCAGTAAGATTGGAACGTATCTCATTTGAAACGTCTTGGAGAGGCGTGGCGCACATTAAAAAAAAATCACATCCAGCGGTCATCTTCAAATCTTTGCCGCCCCACTGCCCTGTTTGTCATTTCAGTTTGCAAACAGCTATAATGTAACTTTGCTATTTTTAGATCTCCTGAAATTTGTACTGTATGTTCATGCTGACTGACTTGTTGAGTATTTAGTATAAATCTGTTGGTTATATGTAGCCAAAGATCAAAGCTGCATGGTTGAGATAAAAAATTTGGCATAATGCACTCCTGCACTCTGGTGTTGCAGAACCATCGCTCACTTTCATCTGTTAAGTTGAAGAAGTAATTTTCCAATTACAACCTATCGAAAATGGATATAGATGCTTGACAGAAGGCAGTTTATCTACTTTTCTATTTACATAATGCTTTAAATCGATCAATTTTTTTCATTGCCATTCCTGTAACTTAATTTTTCTTGTTATCTCGCCCTTGAAATCATTGTGATGTCTACCTTCCAAAGTTTAGAGAATAATGGAATAGTTACAGTAATTCAATCTACTGTGCAACTTTATGCCCAGCTAGACATCAGATACAGGGAATCAAAGTGAAAGAAAATTTATTCAGATATAGATATCAGAAGTATAAATCTTATGTTGGATGTTCCAGACCATTTGCTTTTAACATCAGTAACTTCTATCTACACCATTGGGCCACTTTGAGCCACATTAGCAAGTTTGAGTAAGTGTTCTCCATTTGCGTGGCATAGAGGAGTCAGTGAAGAGGAGACGACAGTGTCAGTCAGATGTGAAAATTATTGATCTTTCCTTATACACTGTATTAAAACAACAGCTAACTTTGTGCCCTGTGTAAATAAGTTAATTTTGGATTGGGTCATCAAATTTCAGATCTCTTCGGTCACTGGAGATTATCATTAAATTCCTGGTTGTCAAAAGTTATTGAAGAACGTATGCATGTTCAGTGGTAATGTTGTATGACAGTGTTTGTAGAGCAGCTGGAGTATCGAATTAATGAGTATGTTTGTGTTTTGTACAGGTAAAGCCAAAGGGGAAAAAGAGAAACTCCCAGAGCCACAAACCAACAAAGGTAATTTTTAAAAAATCTAGTGTGTGTAGAGATCGGGCGGTATGTCCGTGCGCACATGCTGGTATGATCTGGAACAATACTACATTTACCACAAATGAAGCTGTCACAATAAGTCAGGATCACAAAAGTTGCTTTCATTGTAAATATCTGCTATAATTGGAAGAAAACAGTGTAGATTCATATCCAGGGATTTAATGTTCAGTAATACTAGCACTTTTCATCTGTTAGTTTCCTGACCACCTTAACATCTAACCTGCTTCTGATACTGCATGGATACATATTTGGTGTTGAATGATAACTATTTGTGTCTTAATTAGAATTTAGAATTAACATCAAATATAAAAATGTGTGACACACCAGTTGAAATTAACTCTTGAAATATGTATTTTGTGTATGTATCACTTCTGCATATAAAAGCTAAACATGTTATTTGCCAAATATCCCCAATCTAAGATTGTGACTTTTTGTGATAACATTATCATGGCAAATCTTTTCATTATAGTTTGAGGATGGGTAATGAATTGTTTTAACTTGGCCTTTGCTTTTCAGACCAACAAGTGTGCTGAAGTCATAAAAATAGGCATATCAAATGTGATCGAAGTTTAAATTCTAAAGCTGTAATTTGTATGTTTTTGAACGTATTCTGGAAGTGAATGTACTCAAGGTTTTATTGGAGTAATTTGGAGTCTATAATTGCTCCGAGGGACAGCTACAGACATTTGGATGAAGCAGTAGCTTCTATGGACATTGGAAAATTATTTGTTAAAAATATTTTTTTCTATAGGATTTTTTCCTTTTTCTTTCTGCTTTTATTGTAAATGCTATTAACTTTGTGCTGGCAATATGCATTTGTGAGCTCCAATACAGTAGTAATGGGAGGAGAGATGTATTTGCATTTTTCTTTTGTTTAAATAAAACTATAACAGTATTTATATTGTATAAAATTGGGACAAGCGTAAGCAAAGACCAATTGACACTACTGCAACAAGATAATGGCAAACCTTCCACATCAGCCCCATTGTCTGAACCATCCTCCTATCTCTTGATTGCCTCAGCGTCCAGAAATCGATTAATCTCAGTCTTGGCTATAATTATTAATTTAGCATCTACAGCCCTCTGGAATAGAGAATTTCCAAGATTTACAACCCAGTAAGTGACAAAATCCATCCTCTTAGTAGTTGTATCTTATTAGTTCTAGACTTTCCAGGCAGAGGAAATAGCCTCTTGAAATCTATTCTGTCCTGTTAAGCCCATTAGTAATTTTGTACATTTCAATGAGACCATATATTTTGCCATAGTTCTCATGGGATAGCTAGTGCATTCCAGAAACCAATCTAGTGAATCTTTGTTGCACCCTCTCAAAACAGAGCATAAGCTATGTCCGGGAGTAGGACATTTGCTCCCTTGAGCCTATTTTGCATTTCTATTTGCAGTTCTACTTTAAACATTAAACCTAACAGCCTTTCCTCCATCACAAACTGGGAAAGAGGCTTCCACAGGCCCAACCGTCCAAGAGAAAACCTATCTCCTCAACTTAGTCTTAAATGGGAGACCCAATTTTATTTTAAACTGTGTACCCCGTCGTTCTCGTTCCTTCTATGAGGTAATATGCTTTCAGCATCTGCCCTATGAAGTCCTCTCAATATCTCCGCAGATGCTGCCAGACCTGCCAAGTTTCTCTAGCTGTAACTCCAGATATGGTCTCAGCTGTGTTCTGTACAACTGAGCAAGAGAACTCTATTTTCATATTCTTGATGCCTGTCAATATATAACAATATTCCATTTTTGCTTCCAAATCACCTGCTATGTCTGCATGATAAAGTTTTGCGATCATAGCTGATCCAGTATTCCTCATGTCCACTTATCTGACCTTTTCTGGTGATCCTTGATTTCCCGATTGATCAAGAACTTATCTCAGTTTTAAATATGTGTAAGGCCTCTGCCTCCCACAAGTCTCTGTGGCAAGGAGTTCCAAAGACTTGCAACCCTCTCAGAAGAATTGCCTCCTCACCTCAGTCTTAAATTGGCACCCCTTTATTCTGATACAATGCTCTCTGGTCCTACACACTTGCATGAGGGGAAACAATTGTCTCAGCATTTACCCTGTCAAGCTATATAACAATTCTATATTTCAATGAGTTTATCTTTCATATGTTAAATTACAGTGAGTAGAATCCCAGACTGTTTAATCTTTGCTCATAGCCCCTCCGTGCCAGGGATCATCTTTGTGCACCTTCTCTGCCTCCAATATATAATACCTTCTCTTAAATAAGAGGGCCAAAATTCTTTGCAGTACTCCAAATATGGTCCCATCAGCACCGTGTACAGTTGTAGTAAAGCTTTCCTACTCTTGTACTCCAACTCCCTTCAAATAACAGCCAACATTCCATTCGCCTTCCTGATTACTTGCTGCACATGTATGCTAGCTCTGTGTGTTTCATGTACAAGTATCCCCACATCCTTTATGTTGAAGCTTTCTACAGTTCTCCATTTTTAATATTCTGTTCTTTTGTTCTCCCTTCCAAAATGAACAGCTTTATGTTTTCCCATTTGCCAACTTTTTGCCCACTTAACCTATCAATCTCTTTCTCTAAACTGTATCCCCCCCTCTTAGCCTACCTTTCCATCTATTTTAGTTTCGTCTGCAAATTTGGCTACAAAACATTCACATCCTTTATACTGTAAGCAGTTGTGTTCCCAGCACTGATCCCTTTGGAATCCCACTGGTCATGGGTCACCAACTAAAAAGAATCCCTGAATCCCGGTCGCTGAATTGGACAGTAGGTAGCTGAGAATGTAAGCCAGTGTTGTTTTCAAATTTAAAATCTTTTGATTATAGTACATCTGTTCAGGATAGAAGTTGTTCAGTTTTGGGAATGCATAAATGTGAATTGTTTACTATTATTGTTTTTTATAGTTTTGAATTTTGCTGTGATACACTTATCAGCTGACAAATATTTTATGCTTTGTGGGGATGCAGCAAACCAAGGTGGCCGTTTCAATCTTTGAGCCTTTCTGTTCTCAGAAATGCTTCTAAACTTGCTAACAGCCATCTGGATTGCTGAGTCTTGGCCGATCTGCAATGAACTCAAGCCAATTGGATGCTAGTTTTGTCCAATCACAAGAAAAATAGATTTCTTTTTGTATTTGTAGGACTCATTGGTTTGGGGGCTGACAAAGGGAAGGGAGTAGAAGAGACATTCAACTGCAATCTTAGCAATTTGAGCAGTTTCAAATTAAAAGTAATAGTTTTGCAACTAAATATTGCTTTTATTTTCTGTCTTCCTTTTACATCAACACATTGAGCTGAAAAAGGGATCAACTAATTACTGCATGTTGTTCTGAAGGAGTTGGTTAAACATACTTAGCCGAGGTGTGTGTTCTCTGATAACATTATTTGAATTGTAATTTAGGATTGTCAAACCTAGACATGTTGAATTGTTTAAGGTCAAATCAATAACAAAGAAAAAATAATTTGCTGAATTCTTATCAAGTTCCTGAAATATCTGAGCATTACAATTCAATATTTTAGGTTATTTTTACATTGGCATAAAGCAAGTCCAGTATACTTAAAATGGCGATTTTATTTAAATGACACAAAAAGCATCAACTTGTCCAAAGCCTTCTCTGATGTCCGGGTTTTAAAGTGCTGTCACCTAATGACTATATCATCGTTATACTTTGCCTTTTCTCTCTCTAAATTTCAGTTATTCCTGTATCACAAACAACTGTCCAACCATTCTTTGAATTAATATCATTAATGTCGTCTTCTGTTTAACTGATTAGGTCGTCTTTCTTGAACTTGACCTTCACCTTGAAAGCAATTGGTCATTGTATCTTATTGGAAAATTTCTAGTTCCCACTGTTAGTGCTGGTTCCAATTATATCTGTTCAATAACATATCCAGGTATTCTTCATACAATCAGAACAGTCTCCCCAGTGTCCATCCTTCGTCTTCTCCTCATCCTTTTCATTATGGTGACAGAATCTAGAAGTATGGGATCAGGAACAGTGTTAATGCTTGACTTTATCTTTTTAACAATTGTTGATTCCAAGTCAGTTGTTGATCATTCTTAATTCTATCTGATGTTTTTGAAAGTTTCTCCAGCTCAATATAGGAAAGACAAAACCTGTAGTCATTAATTTAGTTCCTATAAACTTCTAAACATTTGCTTTCTCAGCTGCCGTTTCTGGATCCTTTTGGTGGATAATGTCTTTGTATCTTATTTGATTTTTGAGCTGATTTTATTCCTCAACGTCTATTCCTATCACTGCGATTCTTATCATTTATCATTGCAGTACTAGCCTTTTTCAGGGCTAACTGTCCTGCAGATTCTATTTCAGGTTTTTTTTATATAGTGGCTTTATCTTTACAATACTTTTCTAACTGGTTTCACTATTTTTAGCCTTCATTTGTTCTAAGTCATGTGAAATAGTTTTGCTTGCGTACCCTGTCCCTGCGCTTTCACTAACATGGCCCAGGCCAGATTCCACTGGTTCCCTGTGTCGCCATAAATCAAGTCCAATTTATCCCTCATGCAATCACACATGGGCTTGTGTTGACCTATTTCAGTGACCTGGTTCAGCTTTGTTTCTGGATGCAATTCTGAAATTTACATTCACTTGTTTCAGTCTTAAAACAGAGACTAATACTTGAAAAGCTATATCTTTCAATCTGCAAAAAAAAAACTTTTTGTTTGCAGTGAGTCACTAGTGTTTGCTTGTGTTCTTATGGTATTAGGCTACTTGCAGTTTATTGCAATGATTTCCTCAACTAAAAACATTCAACATTTTGTAGGTAGGTCTTGTTAGTCAATTTTGTTCTAGTTATTCAAGTTTAAATATTTAATGCTGATTATACTATTAAAAGGAGAAGCAACAGCCTAGTGGTATTGTCACTGGACTGTTAATCCAGTGACCCAGGAAATGTTCTGAAACCTGGGTTCAGGCTGGTGGAATTTGAATTCAGTAAAAATCTGGAATTAGAGCCTAATAATGACCATGAATCCATTGACAATTATTGGGAAAATCCATCTGCTTCACTAACTCCCTTTCCTGTCTGTCCCACATGTGATTCCAGACCCACAGCGATGTGGTTGACTCTTAACCCTCTAGGCAATTAGGCATGGGCAATAAATTCCAGTCTCGCCAGTGATGCTCTCATCCTGTGAATGAATAAAAAGTCATTTGACTATTGTTTAAAATCTTGACAAATAATTGCATCTCTATCTCTGTGACTTCCATTTGAAATTGAATCATTATAAATGTTTATTTTCTTTACAGTCCATTCTAGTATTTGATGAATCATTCAGTGACTTCAAAATTTTCAATGCAGTTTGACTAAAACAATTGGAAAAGAGATAGTGGGACTTCAAATGTTTGAAGCATTCTGATTCATTTCATAATTGGTTTGACTTATTTTTCTCTTTGGAATTAATGACTCACTGCTTTGAGAGCCAAGATTTTATTTTAACATCAAAGTTTTTTTTTTAATAGTGACTTGAAAATAGAGCAATAACATTTTCTCTCACATTAGGGATCTTAAAATAGAAGTCCAGACTCTCTGAACTAGATTCTCAAGTGTTAGCTCGATTAAACTTTTCAAGTTGTAGAGTTATATAAATGTCAGTCACTGAGCAATATTATTCCTCACAAGTTATCACTACAATTTCAGTGAAATGCAGGGAAGTTTGCCTTTTTTAATGCAGTTGTATGGTAGCCTTTCCTTTCCACAAGGTTGGTTAGCTGGACTGTTGGTTTGTGATGCAGTGATGCCAACAACACTGGTGCAATTTTCGTCCAGGCTGAGGTCACCATGAAGGCTCTATCTTCTCAAACTCACCCCTTTGCTGTTATATAGTGACCCTGAGGTTAGACCTACTGCCAGTCATCTCTCTCCTTAATGAGAGAGCAGCCTGTGGTGCTCTGGCATTATGGCGATGCTCACTTTCACTTCATTTCGTTTCATTGTGCTAAGGATATGCAAAACTATCAGACTTGCCTGCTTGAATTGTAACAGTCACCTGGATTGCATATGATATGTAAGGCTTTATCTGCCCAGCTTGAGTTGAGCCAGGAGATTGTTTGCAGATGTGTAATATGGAATTGATGTACCAGTGAATATAATTCTTTCATTGGCGGTGGTGATGAGCAGTTTGAGGTGATAAATTAGGTTTGAAGAAAGATCTTTCATTTCTAAAAGCAGCTATCATGTTATATGACATTTCTAACCATTCACAGTAAACACAATTTTTTAAAGAAAATTCACTGTTATAGGCAAAAAATTTACACTGAGGAAAATCGCAAACACAGTAAATGAGACAAATGAAAACAGAAAATGCTGAAAGATCAACAGATCAGACAGCATCTGTGCAGAGAGAAACCAAGTTAATGTTTGAAGTCTGATGTTTTCTCAAAACATGCAATCTACAATCTGTGTTTCAAGTTTATAACTATCTGACCCAGGCAAAAAGGACACTGGTTAACTTCAGCATGGTTTTGCTCCAGTTCCATTACATCAAACAATTCAATAGTACCAAATATTTGCAAGCCAACAGCCAAACTGCTTACTGCAAAGTCCCACAAGTAGCAGTGAAGAATCTTAAATTGATAAATGTTGTATCATAAATGGTGACCAACACCAAAAGAGTCTTTTATGTCTGCTTTGGCCATCTGATGTCTCCATTTAAAGATAGCGCTTCTCCAGTAGTAAAATAAATTGTCATTACCTGAGGGCTTCTGCCTCGATAAATAGGCAAAGTCTTTTCTCTGGGGTCAGGGAATCCAGAACTAGAAGGCATAGGTTTAGGGTGAGAGGGGAAAGATATAAAAGAGACCTAAGAGGCAACTTTTTCACGCAGAGGGTGGTACGTGTATGGATTGTGCTGCCAGAGGAAGTGGTGGAGGCTGGTACAATTGCAACATTTAAGAGGCATTTGGATGGGTGTATGAATAGGAAGCGTTTGGAGGGATATGGGCCGGGTGCTGGCAGGTGGGACTAGATTGGGTTGGGATATCTGGTAGGCATGGGTGGGTTGGACCGAAGGGTCTGTTTCCATGCTATACATCTCTGACTCTATGACCATCCTTTCAGGCAGAGAGTTCTAGATCCCTACAATCTTTTGGATTAAAAATATCCTTCTCAACTCTGCTCTGATTTTTCCACAGATTGCATTAAATCAGTAGCCCCTAATTGCTTCTGCTTCTGCTAATGGAAATGGGTCATTTTTGTTTAATCCACTGTATTCAGACCACTCCATTTTGTATAGTTTAGTTATTCCACACCAGCCAAAATTGTCATGCAGGAAATACCGGGTACAAAGTTGCAAGTTTTAGGAATTGACTCTTGTCTCTTGCTTTCAAATACACTTCAGGTGTTTCAGTAATGTAACACCATTTGTATTGATGTGAAATTGAAATTGTTGATTACTTCATCTCACAATGTAATGTTGAAGATACCAGAGAGCATAAAAAGTTGCCATGTTTAGTTGTGAGGACTTCAAAATAGTACTGTATGTCACTTAACTTACAATTGAACATCAGTTTAAAAAAATTCAATGTACTATAAGCATGAAAATGAATTTTCTTCTTCTAATAGTCTGAAGCCAGATATATTTGCCATAACGATTACCATTTCATTTGTGTCAGCTTTAGCTCAGTGTCGCGCACTCCTAATTCTCAGTTTAAAAAATAATGTGGTTACAGTCCTCTTTTTTTAAAAAAAAAAGTGAATATGTAATTTAATGTAGCACTTCATTACAGTACTGTGGAAATGGTACATTGTTCAAGTTACAGCACCATCCTTTGGATGAGATGTTAAAAAGTGGCGCTGTCTTCTGAGATGGACGTAAAGTATTCTGCCACACAATTCTGAGAGGAGAATGTGCCTTGGTGTACAATCATCCCTTGACGAATAAATGCATAGGACAAATTATCTGATTATTTAATTGCTATTTATGTGACTTTGCTGTTTGTAAATTTCTATATTTACAAATAATAGACTATATTTTAAAAATGTTTTGGTTGTAAAGTGCTTTGGGGCACCTTAATGCTGTGATGAATGAAAAGATTTATTTTCTGCCATAATTCAGTGAAGTGAAGTTTGACAGACTTGAATTGTTACATTATGAAAGTAAATAGTTTTTGACTATATATGCAAACTTTTCCATTTTAATGTTTCAAACTAAATGGGTGTACAGCTCAATGTACAGCTTCGATGTTGATTGGGCTGGGGTTAATCAGATTGATAAAATAACGAGAAGGAAAATGGTGATTCACAGCATTTGAAAAAAATGGCATGACACAAAATTGCCAATTTTTTTGATTCCTGCTCATGTTGGGAATCTATTAATTTTGTGATCTTTAAAATTTTAAAGTTGTATTATTATTGCAACTTGTATTTATTTCAATAGCTCAGTGGAGTTGAACAATGAAGATGTGACTATGATTGCATCTTTTGAGAAGAAAATTATACACTTTTCCCAAATTGGTAAAATGGCACTTCTTTTCCAAACTATTGATTGAACATGTGTGAAAGCATTCCTTTCTGTAACATCACAGTTTGGTTTCAACATATGGATAAAAACTTTCAACATGTGATACTGGATCCATTCGTTTCTAGAATTTAGTTGTGCAGGGTAAATTTATACCTGTCAATTGCAGACAAACACTATCCATTTTTCCTGTCAACATTGGCAGGCAAGATCATTGTGAAATATCTGCCGTTTTTAATTAAGCAATTGGAATGCCTGTTTAAACAACAAACATCCCTCTAAATTAGAACCTTTCCAACTGTGTTGATTAAAAGCTAGAGTTAAACATTTCACCTGGAACAATGGCTAAATATGCTGATAACAAAATGCTTTCATAATGTGGTTAAATAGATCGTCGTTTGTAAACCCGTATTTGAAAGGATTGTTGCTATTTGTGACTGTTGGGGGTATGAAACACTGCATATATTACTAAGAATCAACAGTCATAAGCCTTTACTTGATTGGGTTTGGTTGGTACAGAAGCACCTGGTAATTGTTTTGCTGGCTGTGAAATAAAACTAATTCCCTGTCGTTATTCCTGTTTCCTTATATGTACTTACTAAATTTAGGTTTGCAGTGTACTAGGTTCTGATCTTGATTTTGAGTGTTTTCTAGGAATCTACTGAATGAAGGTGATTCTTGCAGATGAAATGGGGAGAAGGTTCAAAGTTAACTTGTACCACTCGAACTTTCTCACCAGATTCAAAGCAGACCCCCCCGCCCCCCCGAAGTGTTGACGTGAAATTAAGATCATAGACCTGAAACATTAATTTTGTTTCTCTCTCCACATATACAGTCTGCAGAGCTGGCAGTATTTCCAGAGTTTTGTTTTTAGTTCAAATTTCAAGCATTTTTGGTGTTTTGCTTTTGGAATAAACATGGTTCTTTCACTTCCTCCTCCCATCATGAAGCAAAATACACTTGTCGTGACCATGCATGAACTAAAATAGAAGGTGTGATGCTTAATAAGTGGAGAATGTACCTATATCAGTTGGAATTATAGAGTCATACAGCGTGGAAACAGACTCTTTGGTCCATGGTGACCAGGTATCCTAAATTGAACTTGCCCCATATCCCTCTAAATCTTTCCTAATCATGTACCTTTTTAAATGTTGTTATAATTTATGTGCAGAATGAGAGCATTTCTCACCCCAATTATTCAGTCAATTGTGTTAATGTGACACTTCCATTTTGAATATTAGATTCTTAATTGAGGCTCCCCATTTTAAACACAGATTTTGTGCTGTGACCCATAACAATTAGAGCAGCAAGTTGCATTTATAACACTTACTTCAAAGACAGCCTGAAGTATTCATTCAGAAAGAAAAAAGGAAAACACTTTTGGGCTATGGGAAAAAGGTAGGTGAGTGGCATTGAGTGCCAGCATTGACATGATGTACACATGAAGCTAAAATTGTCATTGTCCTGCTGGACCATAGGGCTGTTCTCTTATTAGAGACATGATTGGTGGTGGTTTAACCTGAGGATCGCCGTGACTCAAGTGAGGGAAGTGGTTGACATTAGTGTGCTTCATGGCAACCTCAGTTGAATTGGGAATAGAGCCCACGATGTTCAAACCAGCTTTCTGGCCAACTGAGCTAACCAACTCCCAATTAACATACATGTGGGTCAGTACATATGAACAAGAAGCAAGAGTGGGCCATTTGACCCCTGAAGTTTGCTGCATTATTCAATAAGATCACAAATGATTTAATTGTGATGGTCTGAATGACCTCCTTCAGTGCTGTATTCTTTCTATGACGAAGGAAAAAGGTGAGTGACACAGATTTTAAGGAGGGAATTTTGAGGCTTAGAGAACTAGCAGTTGAAGATACATTGGTGATAATGAAGTTATGAACGATAGGATTGTTCAAGGCAAGATGTAAAGGAGCACAGATATTTGAGAGTTGAGGTGATAGAAATGGGACATACAAGGCCTGTGGAGAGATTTAAAAACTGGGTGAATTTTAAAATTGATGTGTTGTTAAACTGGGGGATGTTGTCTTTTAGCAAGCTCAGGGATGATGTGTGAATGGGACTTGATGCAAGTTAAGATATCGCCTGCAGACATTAGTTGAACTTTTAGTTTCATGGACTGGAGAACTTAGTAGGCTGGACAGAATTGCAGTGGAATTATCACTTATATATAGCAACGATATGGATGAGGATTTCAGAAGGAGATGAGTTGAGATGGAGTGAAGTTAGGCCATCTTGGTTATGGCATGGATGTCTGGTTGAAAGCATAATTCTGGGTCTCGTGTCGGAGTGTGGCGAACAGTTCAATTCAGTCCCAGTCGGGGTGTGGAATAATATTGATGGCAGGGAAAATGACAGAAACCAGACATTTCCTGGGATTCAGTACTTTCCACTAAAGCATCAAAAATTGACAAAGCACTTACAATCAGTGCACAACAAGAAGAAATGTTATTGCTTTGCTCAGTTGGCTGTCAATCTGTATCCCACCACATTTATACAGTGCATTTAACATAATACATCCCAGAGTGCTCCACAGGAAAGATTATCAAACAAAATTTGTAACATGACCACATCAAGTGAAATGCTGGGGCAACTTACCAAGAGCTTGGACAAAATGGTGTGTATTAAGGAGCATCCTAACAAGGAGAGAGGTACAGAGGTTTAGAAATAGAATTCTCAAAGTTAGGACCTTGACCGCAAAAGGCATGGCTAACAATGATGGAGCAAATAAAACCAGACGTGTGGTAATCTATAATTAGAAGAGGACAAATGTAAGGATTGAAAGGATGGGGGAGTCATTACAGGGAAGAGAAGGAAAGAGGTGATCAGGGTTTAAAGTCTGTGGTTTCCCAACCTCATGCTAGTTCTGGCAACTGATGTGAAGCATCTCAATCTTACTGGTAAGTAAAAAGGTTGAGAACCTTTGGATGTTTTACTGCATTTAAGTTGCATTATAAGAACAATCTTACTGTTTGTACTTACTATTTTTACATTTGTCCTTTTTTTTAAAGTTTTGTGGGCTTGGGAATTTAGATAATTGGGTATCGTTGGATAAGTCTATATCAGAACAGCAAGAACTTAACTGCATGACCCTGCATTTCGAATTTGCTCTAAACCCCCTTTGCATGCTTCCTTCAGTCTCAAAACTTTTTAAAATCTCATCTGGTACCCTCTGTACCAAGATATTGCTCATTCTTCCAAATAGCTTCCTTACTCCCTGAAGTGTATTGAAATACTTTTCTACACTAACAGAGAGACTTTCCCACATCTAATGACTCAAGGTAGTGAAAAACAAGTGTTCATGTCTGTTTCTTTAGTAGGTTTTCCCTGATGTGACAGCCTGAGTGGTACCACCGCACATCAAGCATGTGGCCAATCAGGAATTTCTCCTCCTACTGCCTAACCTAAGCACATTGGGAAGGTTGATAGGTTAGTAACCAGCCTGTTTGGATACATTATGGCTGTGCTTTCCATGGCTCTCATACCCTGAAGTGAGACTCTCAACCCCACGGTTTCTACCTCAGAAGCAGGGACACTACTCACTGAACCACAAGACCTCCCGTTTCCACCTAAAATGGACACTAATGAAACAGACAGGATAGAATCAGAATTATTGCAGTATAGAAGAGAGTCCTTTGATCCATCAAAGGATTATAAAGTCATGAGGGGCATGGATAGGATAAATAAACAAGGTATTTTCCCTGGGGTCAGGGACTCCAGAACAAGAGGGCATAGGTTTAGGGTGAGAGGGGAAAGTTTTAAAAGGGACCTAAGGGGCAACCTTTTCACAGAGAGAGTGTTGCGTGGTGGAGGAAGTGGTAGAGGCTGGTACAAATATAGCCTTTAAAAGGATGGATATATGAATAGGAAGGGCTTAAAGGAATATGGGCCAAGTGCTGACAAATGGGACTAGACTAATTTTGGATATCTGGTCGGCATAGATGAGTTGGACTGAAGGGTCTGTTTCCGTGCTGTACATCTCTATGACTCAATGCCTGTGTCCACACTGAACCTTCAAAGCAATTCACAAGCTGCCACTAACCCTTTCTCTCCCACATCCCAAGTGACAATAGACGTTGGGGAGTAGAGCTAGCAGGGGGAAGTAGTGAGGATCCTTTGCAGGCTCTTTTAAAGCCAGTATACTCTCGTAAATGTGACATTTTTTAAGGCTGAAGTGGGAGCTGCTCCCAATGTTAACACTTGGACCCGTGAGAGGGTTTCAAAAATAGTCCCATTGAAGTCACAGGATTTGCTGCAAGAGTCAGGCACATGAAATCTTTACTCTGCACTGTGTTGTATATTTGTATCATGTAAATATCTTTTTTTTTAAAACCATTGAGCGCACACCATTTTTTAATTAAAAATTTCTTAAAGTACATCCTTAGTGGTTTAAATAATTGGTATTAGTATCTCTATTTCCTTCAATTATTAGTCTGAGGTGGCAGATCCACAATTATATAAATAGCTTAAATTCTATTTAAATGGAATAAATTTACTGTGTTTTAGCATTTTATTCTGTTGTGGGGTTATAATAGTAATGACTAACATTCTTAAAATGAAGGCATTGTTCATTGGAACACTGATAACATTAAAAAAGACATGAAGCACTTGTTCTACTGAATGACACCGATCTTGGCATTTAGCAAGGCTTCGCGCATGGATGTTGGTGATCACCAGTCCCTGCATACTAATGATGAGAACTGAACTGTAGTGTGACTGAGTTCTTCCTACTTCTAAATGCTAGCAATAGTAAAGCTTTGTCCAGTCATCCCAAATCATCCTCAGTTTATTTTTTATTTGCTTATATTTCAAGTGTTGTAATTCTTGTGATTTATTATTTGTAGTGGTGATTTCCACTTGTAGTTCAGTAGTAGGATTATTTTAGGATGAATGGTTTAGAAATCAGTATGACTCATCAGTGTGCATGGAGTACAATAATTTCAGCAAGTTAATAGTGAAAATAAACATTTTAAGTTTCATAATGCAACATTTATAAGCACAAAGTTTGTAATGGAGGATAAAACTAATTTTCCCAATTTGTTTATTTTCGCTTTTAGTGCTGTGTATTGCACTTAGGACCCAAGGCCACCACTTTTGGCCATGTAAAGTACCCAGTCTATCTCATCACCTTGTAAGAGCATCTCAAAGATTTGAATTGAGAAGTGAAGTTAGCCTGTTTCACAATGCTACATTTGACCAGCAACATTTGTGGTATTTTCCATAAATGGGATGCTGTTCTCAAGCCAAAAGGATGTTCTTCCTGTGTCTTAAATCAGTAATGTGGTATGCACATTTCAGTGCCAGTATGGTGCCATATATGTAGACCATATCTGCAGAGGAACCTTGATTATCCAAATGAGATGGTTGGGCACTATTTCTTTCGGATAATTGATTATTTAGTTAATTGATTCAATGCCTCTCCTCTGGGCTTGGAGTTTTCTGAAGTTTCCTTCTTCATTGCTGTGCCTGCCTTGCTTCCTCTGTCTGTCTCAGGGTTTGTTTCTGAGCAGACACATACTCATGTGTAAGGGATCTGCAGCATTGCTGAAGATGATCTCCCCCCCCCCCCCCCCCCCCCAAAAAAAATCAGTTCAGTGCGATTGACGCAGTGAGACTTGCTAAGTCTACTCCCGGTTCAGGAGACTAGACAGCAGCACAATGCACATAAGCCCCCATCTGCCTGCTCACAGCTCCTGTGAGTCCCCTGTCTGCTCCCCATTCCCTCTCCGTGGCTACCAGACTGGACACCCACAGGAAGACTACTGTTGCCTTTTGGGGGGTGGGGGGGGGGGAATGGTTGCGTGAGAGTGTGTCTCAAAATAGCACACACATGCACACAACCTTTTATTGCATCATTTTGACATGTTCTACCATTGTCCTGTACAGGACAATCCGTGTACAACTCCAGGAAAAGTGTGGGGGGAGAGAGGGGGCAGGCAGTCAGTCATTTTGAGACCGTGCCTGGGCTCCCATCGATATACAGGACTCTTCTCCGCAGCATTTCACTAAGCCAAGTTCATTTTTAATCATGTGATCTGTGTGGAAGCACCTCTTTGACATAATCTTTCTATCGGGACCTTGAGATCTTCTTCGGATAATCTGAAATTCGGATAATCGAAGTTCCTCTGTATATGGCTAGTAGGTCTTATTAAACCATGTGTCTCTTTGTTTGCAACAGACTGAGTACTGACCATACTGAATCACTTTGTGGTTGCAAAACCCAGGTCATAATGTCTATCATTATTTATGATTTTGAGATTGGGAAGCACTCAATCCTAAGTGTGCTAAGTAGTATATTGTTAGCCAATGAAAGATTGTCAATTGGGCTCACCAGGTAGTGCACGTACACTTGCTAGATGCTGCTTAAATTCATATTCTAAGGTAAAGGAATTTGTCCAGCCAAATTTCTTTTTAAATTAACCAAAAATGCTTCCTGGTACAATCTGCTTGGCAACTCCTTGACCAATTGGGATCCACTTGCCAGTCAGTCTATGCTGGTTTCTCATCGCGTAAAATTTTTGCCCTTTGGAATTATTGCATTTGCTCTGAAAAATGAGAGATGTAAACCTTTATGCTTTTTTCAAAATATTCAAGTTTTTGGACTAAAAATAAGTATATATTAAATGATGTTGGGTAGCTCTGTGAAGTGTGCAGTGGGAATTTTATTAATGTTGCTTATAGGTTTCTGTTAATTATTTTGAAAGTTTTTAATTGAACTTATGCAAGTATTGGTGAACTTGTACACTGTTTGGCTGTACTGAACTGCTGTCTCCTGTTGGGGAGAGCGCATTTTGGTGACTTAAGTTTAGGTGTCCCTCCAATTGAGTAACTATGCAATTAAATTAGATTAAATGTTACTGAAAACATTACATGATATGTTGCTCAGCACCTTTCCTGTTAGAAGTATGACATATATCTAATATCTTTAATTTGTGTTAGTGTCCCTCTCCCATTTCCTTGCCCACCCCCTCCTCAGATTTTATGAAAAATGTCAAGACTTGTGATGTCTTTTCCTCATTAGTTGTCTTTTAAATTGATCTGAGTCATTTGACCAGTAATGGATTGCCACTGTATTTAATATGAAGGTAATTGGCTCTTTTCTTTCCTCTGAATGTTTGTTTTTTTACTTTTTTGCAGGCCCAGCCACCAGTCCTGTTGCAACCCCATCACCAAGCAGGAACAATGCACTTCTGGAAGCTGCAGGACCAAGCTATGTGGCAATCAATGCCATCTCTGCCAACATGGACTCTTTTGCACGTGGCAGAACAGCAGTTCTCAATCAACAACCAATTCATATGGAAGCTGCTCATTTTGGAGACTTAGGTAAAGTCGTAATTTATTAACTTATGCTCATGATGATATATAGTAAAATAATTATGCACACTCTTGAATAAATCTGGAGAGGCTGTATATGAGACATACTGATGTTTTTGTTTATTATTGTACATTGGGTGTTACAGATGCTTAAGTTGTCTTAATTGATGGTCTCAACATTATACCAGTCTTCAAATATTTAATGAAATGATTTGGCAATTAGTAGTCTATTGTCAAAAAAAGGGTAACCTAATGATCCAGAACAAATTTTAAATTGAAATCTTATATTTGCAAAACCAGGTATGCTTTTCAATACGTAATCAAGATTACATATTGAAGAATCAATGTAGAATGAGGGAAATACCATCAGCCTTTGAAAGCGTTTTGAACCCTTTTTGTAGTTGTTAATGTAATTTTTATCTTCATGGATCTGCATCTGCGTTGGTTGACTGCATCACTAACTATCCCATTATAATGTTAGTGTGTACGTTTACAAGTTGCCAGTTTGACTTTATCAATGTGAAATTACTGGTGTGTGCTTACCTTCAAATCTAATAGAATTTCTATAATGTCAGCATTAGCTGATGAAGGCTTAAAATAGATATCTACTTCATGTTCGTATCCAGTTTGACACATACGGCGGGATGAATCTATGCAGCTTAACTGTTCCTTTGCAAACTCTATTATCACATACTTCGTAAGTGCTGCCTTTTTCCCTTTCTGTGAAACCTCGAATACCTATGCGTGCAGTGAAATCACTGGATTAATTTGTATTGCTAGCTTCTCCGTTATATGTAAAAGAGTGTTCTATCTGGTGATTGTGTCTGGAGCTACCTACTGTCAAAATTCTGAATTTTTAAAACAAAATCTGTTTATAGCTCTCTCATCTCCTTTAAGGCAATCCTGTTGTCTTTGTCGATCAAGCTTTTGGTTAACTGTTCTAATTTTCCTTTATGGTCTAATATCAATTTTTTAATTGATAATGCTTATGTGAAGCATAAGAGTAAATTTTAAATACAATTTGCTGTTATTCACATGCATTAAGTAACAGCATCCAAATTCTTTGTATTCCCCTTGTTTAATGACATAATGACTTTGCCTCGTTAGCAGTTTTCAATAATTAATTACTCATTCATAGTAACTTTCAATTCAGAGCTATCCTTTTTCTGAATCATTCTAACTCAGGCTTGGCCAAATATTTTCCCCCAAAGCAATTTTTTAAAAGTTTTGACCGAGCATTTATCATAAATTCCAAAAATAAAGTTAAGGCATAAAGAAAACAGACAACTTAGCAACCCCCCAAAAAATTCAAAGCAATAAACTGATAATTTACAAACAATGAGTAATTAATAAATTTAACAGTGCCAAGTAGCAGAATGTAACTTTTTTTTTTCCATTTTTGCTTAAGAAGCAACGGTTCCTGAGGTAGGAAATAAGACTAAGCTAAGGACCAGAGTTTAACTGACGCTGATCTTGCATTTGCCTCTGGAGAACACTTTGATCAGAACTTAGTGGAATTGGTACGAAAATGGATTTTGGAGGCAACTTGCTTTTCAACGTGTTCTCAATCTCTCCCTGACACTGTGGTTAGGTTTTTGGGGAGGTGGCTCCACGTTTATCCACACTAAATAGCCACTGTCTTGGTGCTCACTTTCAGTCTCCTTGTTTCACCATATGTATCACCATCTATACCCAATGAGAATAAAGGGTATGTGTGAGAATCTGAGAGAGAATGATTGACAGATTCCCCTCTCACTCGGACATTTTAAGATAAATATACAAATGTCTGAGTTAGGAGCAGGAAAAGATATTCAAGGATTCTGCTTCCAACATCTTTTAATGAAGAAACTTCAAAGACTCATGATC
This sequence comes from Chiloscyllium plagiosum, assembly GCF_037043375.1. Lineage (NCBI taxonomy): Eukaryota > Metazoa > Chordata > Chondrichthyes > Orectolobiformes > Hemiscylliidae > Chiloscyllium > Chiloscyllium plagiosum. The sequence continues at coordinate 17,128,661 of NW_028270169.1, forward strand.
CTCTGTTAAAATTCACCTCACTCTGTCTTAAATGTATGATTCCATATTTTTAAATGGCGACTCTTAGTTCTAGATTCTCCCATAAGAGGAACATTCTCTTTATATCCACCATGTCATGCTGCCTCAGGATCTTACCTTTCAGTCAGGTCACCTCTTAGACTTCTGCACTCCAGTGGACGCAAGCCTAGCATATCCTCTTTAGATAACCTGTCTATTCCAGGTACCTGTGTTAATATATTAAGCTTTCTCCGAGCTGCTTGAAATACATTTGGTGAGGAGGGTGGGTCTGGATAGGATGCTCTACAGAGGGTGTGGATTTTAAGGGCCAAACGGCCTGGTTCCACACTAGGGATTCTAAGTGAGAAATATTAACTCTATGTAAAACATTAAGAAAATGACATCTATGGCTCTAAATCCAGAAGCCTAATGTGCAGTAACATATATTTTAGGAATGTTCTGGTGATGAGCAGAATGTTTATTGAATAGTGGAGAAAAGAAGAGACACCCAACAGATGGTTTCTCTATTGCAATTTTTCCTTTTTTGTTGGCTATGCCCCATTAGGCTAAGTTTAGAAAATGAATGAAGCTTGATCCAAAGCAGCAAATGAGAGCTTCTTTATAAAGAAGCTATCAACAAAATTCAAAATACAGATATTTTGATGGCTAAATTTTAATAAGTTTAGGAAGCACAATATCAAATATTCTTATGACTGTCTTCTATACATTTTGAATAATACAGCAGATGGTAGGCCCAATATTATGGGAATCATGGAAATGACAATGAGAGGCCATGCTGAATATTGGATAGTGTAATGTTAAATTGATATCCTTGAGCTATTTTTATTTTTATTGCCCCTTGGGAATTCAACAGCAGTTTTGGATATTTTTATTGTGTATGTCTGGCTTCATGAGATTAAATCATTTGGTGCAAATTCATGGCATTTCAAGTTCTGCATATTTATTTGGATGGAGTGTCATGTTAGGCCAAAGAATTGCCATTTCATAATGTTAGATATGAATGTACAAAGGTAAAATGCCTTGACAGTGTACATTACATCAAGATTTAACTCTGCAGTATTTCTCCCTATTTGTGTTCTATTTTCTGAATTTCTAAAAGACATTCTTCATGTTTCATTACAACCAGCTGTTTGTATAACTGTTGACTGTGTACCTTTTACAGTGAGAGATGCATGTATCCAGCTTTCTGCAGTGAAGTATGCGGGGAGGTCTTTAGAAGGTCAGACACTGAAGAATCACTGGATGCAAGTTTTATGGTCTGGACCTATAACAAAAAATGCCAATGTGAATTTGTCATATTTGTTGTATTGGGCATTGTGCCATGTCCACTTTGGCATTTTTCCAAAGGGTTGGGTTTGGTAATCTGCAGTGTGACTGGTGTGCAACGTATCTCATTTTACCAGTTCATCATGCAATATCTCAAAAGTGAGACGAGCTTCCTACAAGTGCTCCATTTCAAAGCATTACTACTTTAAGAAATGTTTTTCACATTGTGGAGAATGGCTGTACCCAACGATACTTGATTGAAATGATTCCATAGTTACACAGAATGATTATTTTTCAATAGGTATGGAACAATATTAAACAATCATAGAATTATAGCCAACATTATGGTATTCAAGAAATATTCTTGCCTCCTGTGGTCTGCTCTGGTTTGCTACAGAATCCTTCGGTGCAGATATACCTTTGTACTAAATGAAGAGTCCATGCTACACACTCCTCATGTTTTTGTTTTTAAATAGGTCATTCTTGCCTGAATTATAAAGCTGAAGAGATTAACTCCAGACTCTCAAAGACTCTTGAACAAGTTCTGCAGGACAGCACTGCTCTCCCATATATCATCCAGTTCATGGAGATGCAAGGAGTTGGACAATTGGTTAAATTCTGGTTGGAAGCTGAAAGTTTCCGCTCCACAAGCTGGTCTCGCATCAGAGCCCACAGCCTGAACACAGTAAAGCATAGCTCTTTAGCAGAACCTGCATCCCCTGCAAATAGACAGTGTGATGTTGATGTGCCGGTATCGCTTGACTCCTCTGTGTCTCCTGAGCTGGAGGCAAAGGGTAATCCAGTTTCTAGTAATAATAAACTTAATGTATCAGACCTCACAAGCCTGGACTGCACTGGACAAAACAAAACCTCTCCAAATCACTCGTTAAATAAGGGTGGCAGAGATTTGAATCCATTGAATGACGGGGCATCAAGAGCAATAGCTACTCGGACAGGACCCGCGAGTCAAGAATCTCTAAAACCTGTATTGAAAGGAAATGCACAGCAAACCGGGCTGAAAGGCCTATCGGGCAAATTGATGAAAAGTAAGCCTGCTTCTATTATTTTCTTTCAAAACTGATCACTTGATTCAATTTTCTCTTCTGTAATGTGTTACCTGTGATAATGGAATAAGTTTTGTTATGGACATTAACCCATTGAAAAGCTCCCTAAATCATTGCTTACTGTTATGATTAATTAAAATGGCCAATCAGTAATTAACTTTCAAAATATAATGCCCTCCCCAAAGTGTTTTGTAGGTTGATCAACAAGCAGTTGAGCCAAACAAAGCAGAATGTCCCAGTTTCCATCTCTGCTCTGTGCTTAATTCATCATGAGGCAGGAAAGGATCTTTTAAGGATTATCCTTTTTTGGCGATGCAGCAAGGGCAAGGAAATGTGTTTTGGTATGAAAGGCAGTACTGATTTAGTGCAAGAGGGTATACGTTTTAGTATGTTGCCGGCGTTTTTGTTTTGAAAAGTAAAATGCATATTTTGATATTGCCCACCATTTTGTAGCAGAGTAAATTGTAATTCTGTGGATTTTGGATGCACAGCTCTTAAAATGAGTTCTAGTTTGGGGTTTCCATGGTTTAACCTTCCTTATGGAGAACTCTGTTGTAAATAGGAAGTGGTAAATGTAACATGTAATGACATGGTTCAGTTCAAACCAGCTGGGTTACTTTACTAAGAATGATGTGTAGTTCTGGTACAATGCTGCATGAACAGTTGGCAGCATTTATTATTCCAGTGCAATAATGGGAGAGTGCTGAAACCTCACCAACGTCACATCATCCTTGACCCTCAAAACAAGCATTGGGTAAGGTAACAATTAAATGCTGGTGTGGACCAGACCAAACTCCTTTAAAGTATATTAAGAAGATAGCCTAGACCCTAACTTTTTCTTGTTTTAAAGGCAAGTACCAGGCGTTGCGTTCCAGGTGCAATTCAATTAGTCAAACTACCAGGTTTGATGCAAAACAAGCATTATTCATACACTATAGTTAAAATACTGGAAAAGAAAGGAAAGAAATTGGAATAATTAAACCTATTGGAAAGCTTAACTGAATAATATTTTATTGAACTACTAAACAGCAACTATTCTAATAAAGTAGTATGCCATAAGCGCACCCTTGACAAAAGTTCAGTAAAATAGATTGTGTCTCAGGCAATTCTCCAGTCCAGGAGGACAACACAGAGAGGGGATGATGAGAAAGAGAGACACAAACTGCAGTTTCCAAACCCAGCTTCGAGGCCCCAGTAGCAACTGCTACTGACAAACTAAAAATCTTGGCTCTGGGGGAATATGACCCCATCCATTCAGGCTGCTTATCTTGTTCCAAAAATAAACTAAGCCTTCACAGGCTGTTAACCTTATTGATTTCACAAAGACAGCTCACACCTCTGAATGAAGACGACTCCTTTTTTTTAACGAAAGGGACAAAATACACCTCTGAAAGTCACCATACTAAAAGACAAAGTTTCATTGAAAAAGCTGTAAGTCATGTGGCGTAGAACTTTGCATTCAATTCTTCAACTTATTGAATATATTCATTCCATTGTACAAATTCTTAAATTCTGGCAACCAGCCAGTTGTTTACTTGAATTTAGTGTCTGGATTTGTAGAAAGCATGATAAAGGTCCAACAAGCAACATTAATAATAAAATCATTCAGTGTGTGCAGAATTTGATAAGTTGAATACTGAATCTATTTTAATCCGTTTCTGCACTTGTTAAATAAAGGGTCCATTATTCGTCTAAGTGTTACATTATTGTAAATTTAATTATTTTTAACTTTAATCCTTCATAAAAGGTGCAAGCTCCTGGTTGAAATGGATGCTGAGATTTTTGTTTCTGGTAATTTGATGTAATTTTAAACAACAAATAAATTCAGATTCATATTTTCACCAAGTTTAATGAAAGACCACAGACCTTGTTATTGCCTATTTCAGGGTTTTTAGTTCTTTGTGATGCAAATTGTAGGATGGTTCACACAGTACGCCTTCTCCTTTACACTCTTCAAATCCCCCCACCCCAAACACCACAACCACTCCTGCCATATCCTTAAAAAAAAAGCTGATATCAGTGTATGTACAATGTAGCTTTAATTTGAAGTTGGAAATCTGTGAAAGATTGACTTGTGGATGCACCTCAAGGCAGACTTTAATTATGAAGCATAATATTTGAAGTTAATTTTAATATTTGAAAATTCTTCAGCACAAAATAAAATCAGTAAAGGAGTCTTCCATTTCTTTCACAGATTTTGATACCTACTGCCATTAACTTGTCAGGCAGATTTGGAGGGAGGGGAAATGCTTTATACACTGTTACATGAAGCATAGTAAATTTTATGTATCCCATTTGCAAGGTATGTTATGTACAATCAAATGCAAACCTCCAGTCTCTTGTAACACCATTTTCAATCTCTAATTCTTACAATGGATGCATTTGCTTCATCCCCAACTGGAATGCGTTTGTTGGTTAATATAAGGATATCGGAAAAGGCCAGTTTTAACTGTATTGAATCGAGGAACTCCGGATTTTTTTTTACATTCCTATGTTGTGCTATGTTTAATGTGCAAATGTGATTTTACAAAAGACAGCCAAATCCAAAATTATTTTGACAATTAAGAAAAATAACTCCATACCAAAAGAAACCCCACAGTTGGCAATAAATTTCAGTGATAGATTTAATAAAATTGCTTTGGGGCAGCAGGTCATTTTGGGAGGCACCTCAAAGTTTGGCAGCAATTTATTTTGTGCCTGGTGAAGTGTATTGCTGTTTCTGCTGGGATTTCATAGTCTTGCTAATGAGATTCAGTTCACAAAAGATGCAGAACAAATGATATGCTTCTATAACCCACCATGCAAAATTAATTTGCTGTAGTGTGGCATATTTGAAATTTGCTGATCAGGTATGTTTTCAGTTTTCTATGTTCTTCAATTTACAATAAAATTTGAATCACCATAACTAACAGGCTTGTGGAAAACAATTGTAATGCATTCGTTAATGCACCCTAGGGTTTTACTTTGAGCAGTCATGTTCATGATTGTTTTCCTCTGCAGGTATAGAGCGTGATGCAGTTAATATATTTACTAAATACATTTCACCAGATGCTTCTAGACCAATTCCAATTATGGAAGCAATGAGAAATGATATAGTAGGTAAGTAACTGACTGAATCGCTCTTTTAACTGGGAGGTGGTGTGGGACTAGTTGGCCTTCAAATATAGAGGGTATTTAATCTATTTTGCAAGTTAAGTAACCAAGAGTCTGACAAACTATTTTTCTCTCTCCTTCCATTAGCCTTCCGCCTGTTACCATTCTTTAATGGCACACGTAACTGTTGCTGGGCTGTTATTCCATGTGTGTTGATGGTCTTTCACAATCTTAGTATTGTGACCATGACTTGTGTCAGTGGAATTATACAATGTTTGGTGCATCGTCTGTGGACACCTTCACAGATGAAGTGAATCTTATCCAGATGTGTTAAATAATAGTTAATTGGACTATTGCTGCTGAACTGCTAGGTGTCATTTTGGTGGCAGTCTCTCTTTGAATGCAATGTATAAAATAACTGCCCAGTAACCTTAAAAACAAATACTGTACAGAGCTAGCATAATTCAATTTTCACATCTTGCATTATTGTTACTGGTACTTTAATAAGAATAAACGCTGTTTGATATTGCAAAATTCACTGTCACAGCTGGGGAAAAAACAACTTCAATTTGTTTCCAATCACTAAAAGTGAATGTTTTTCATGATCCATTTGGATGAGTCCACTGAACATGCTTGTTTTCGAGCAACTTGGAACTCAGTTGGGGTTGTGTGGGGTGACTGGGAATTCCACCAATGCATTTTTCTAGGTCCCTCACAGACTTGCTTGAAGACATGAGTTTTTAGGAGGTTTTTGAAAACAGTTTTTGGTGGGGGTTAGGTGAATGGCAAAGCTTAGAGAGAAAATATCAAAGAAAAGTCGATGACAAAGATCAGCATGTGAAGATGGGAATTGGAGTAAATGATGGGCATTACCTTTCCTTTTATTGATGACTTTCCTGCTGAATAATAATCTGATGCAAGGGTAGAACAGTCCCTTTTGTTGCATCTGCATTTTGAACTTGCCTACCTGTTGATTGACTGAGCTGCTTGATGCTCCCGAGAGAAGTGCTGTTTTATCCTTGAAACATCGGCCCAAAATTTCATTTATTGGTTTTCAAGAAATTCTGGGTGGTCAGGAATTAACTGAAGGCTATTTACAAAAGTCCTAGAAGCTAGCAGTGACTTAATGTATGCACCAGTTTTACTTTTACTTTTGCAGAAAATGCTGTCCTGTCTGTGTTTGATCCTGTGGCTCAAAAGAATCTTAAAACTATTCTCTTATTAGCTTCAGAATTATGAAATGGATCCTGGTTGTGTATCAGTGTGCAGTACTGAAATTCTTTCATTGGTGTAAACAAATGTGCTTCTGTCTTAACAGCTAAGATATGTGGAGAAGATGGACAAGCAGATCCCAACTGTTTTGTCTCTGCACAAGCAGTAGTGTATGTTATGATGGAAAAAGAGTGAGTAAATTTGATGGAAATGATTATTTCAAAATACTCATAGCTTATTCAGTTGGAGGTGGGTAAGATATTGGAGAAGGGCAAGTGTTAGGCCTATACGATTTGACACACACCCGCAACTAGAGTAGGTGGATTTGTCTCTATATCAGATGCCTAGTAAGAGGGTGTAATCAAAGGAAATCTGTAAAAACTGCTATTTTCAGTGGTAACCTATGGAGGCAATGTTATACATTTAGTAATGCATATATTGCAGCATTCCAGTGTACTGAAAACCAACCTGGAATGAAGATTTCTGCTAGGTCAGTGGTTCCTATGTACACTGTATATAGTGTGGATCGTACAGAACAAACGAGGTTAAATGAGATTATTAAGCAAATGCCATTTCTCAATCATTTGCAAACTGCCTGTTGAGTTGGGCAGTTCAGATGTCTGTCATTTACCCGAAAACATCTGACTGGGATGAAAGAGTTATCACACAGTCACCGAAGAGAGATAATTGCTATTAGGCAATCTTTGTTCAGGTTTATTGAAAAGAAACTTAACTTTGAAACACTGTACATCAATGCACCTTATTGTGCTTGTCACTAACCTGCTGTTTCTCACATGTTTGGAAGAATCCATATGTATTTCCTAAAATACAAGAGCATTAGTGAAGGCAATTATTTTCAAAACTGTTCTTTATGTTCTTACTTAAATCAAAATAGGTGATCCTTTTTGGTCTGCATTTGCTACCATAAACAGTACACTGCCCCAAGCATGTTTTATTGGCGATATTACCTACAAATAGAATTGCTGACTGTGTGTCACTGAGATGAGTGTAATTTCAGCTGGAATGCTGATCCCTGATGCACCCTGTTCACTGTTTAGGGACAGATATAAACTGGAAAAAACTTGATGAAATTGTGACTGATGATTTGTTGCCATCTTGTGGTTAAACATAAAGCTAAAATTTGGGCTCTGGGTTTGTACATTCTGACTGCTGCTGGATCATAACTAAAACCTAGTTCTCAAGCTATTCCAAAACTTCAGTGCAAAGTAGATTCCATTCATAATAGTGCATCATCTTTGTTAAAGATTGCATAATGTTAGCAAAACATTACCATATGCCATCCCAAGGTCAAAATAAGTGTATTGCTGTTTTAAGAGCTCTTGGACCCTTAATACTTTCTATTTCTAATCTGCTTTCACCCCCATGTTGTATCAGAAAGGAGCAGATTTAATAGCACACATTGCCTTCTGTTTCATAGCTTATTTTTCAGAAGTGCAACAAATCATTGTGTTGCACAAATTTGTTCCAGTTAGTTGCTACTGAGTTAGCTACTGGAATGAATGCTTGGGAAAGCCTGGTGGTCAAAGAAACTACCCACAGTGACTTAAGAGACACAAATTTGCCTTGGCAAAGCCAAGAACAACATCATCACCATGACCTTCGTTACTTCAACTGAGCTTGGAAATCCTTAAACTAAAGGAGAGATTGTTAGTCAGTCAAGTGGAGCATAGTGAATGTGTTAGAAACTAGATTTGACATTAAACTATTTCCTGAAAAGATTGCAAATCAGTAGAAAGTGTGCTCTAAAGTATGTTATAATGTGGGTTTATCAGTTGGGTGAAGGTATTCCTGTCATTTAGAGTAATACTTGCTTAATTGTTAGTGTTCTTTTTAGTTTGTTACAGTCAAAGTCTTAACTTGAATTCTTGTAGAATTCCTTTAAGTTAATCACTGGGAATTCAAATATCTTGTTAATCTCTACAGGCATTGTAAGAAATGGTACAGGTACACAATCCTTTATCCGAAACCCTCGGGACCACTTAGTTTTAGGAATTCAGATTTCGGAGTGAGCGACAGTTTAACGGTGAAATTTTAAAAATCTTACCGAACAGCAGACACACCTTTGACTATTACGGGCCCTGAGACAAAATTGACGCCTGCCGGTACTGAGCCATTCCCCCTGCATGAGGTGGGTCAAGTGGGTGTGGAGTTGGGTTAACAGTTTGCATGCCAAACAACCTTGTTAATGAGAAAAAAACTTCAAGAAACTTCGGATTTCAGACAAAGGATTGTCTACCTCTATAAGATTTGGAATGTGAGGAATGTTTTAATGATTTGAAATATCACTTGAACTTGCCTGTCCTTAACTGTATTCTCTACAATGGGGGCACCTATTTGGCCATTTCACTGTCATTTGTGAGCTCAGTAGTTTGTATAAAATTTCCTGGGTTTACAATTTGCATAGCCTATTTAGATGTGCTTTCTCCATTTTATTATCATGAAAATTCAGTGTAGATCTACAACATCCCTTTATTTCAGCATTTTCAATTCATCCTTTTATTCTGCTTGTCCAGTATTTGCTATTGTTGGAAGTGCACTGTCTGTTATAGAGCTTGGGTTGGAGCAATTGCCAAATAATGGCAATCATTCTAGCATTAAATCATTGAAACTTGACTCCTCGGTCAGTATTAGAGATGGCCTGTACTGATACATTTCACTGTTGTAGCTGCTGTGCCAACTTTTTTGGCAAGATTCATATGGACCAACACTGCCAACAGATTTATGATGAGGTAATGATGGAATGTTGTAAACAGTAATAGGCCATCTATTGCTAGGCCCTAGCAATTTATTTTATGTAGCCTTTTTAGTCTGCAAGGCAATTGCATTATCTAAAGGGATACTTTTGTAAAATAAGGTACAGTTGGCAATACAAGAATATTTTAGATAGTAACATTTTAAAACCGCAATTTTCCTTTAAGGGCAGAAAGTACTAATACAATTTTCAAGGGTAATGGGATCAGGCAAGAAGGCAGTGAAAACTATTAATCGGATCAGCTGTGGTTTTTATCGAACGTTGGAGTAGGCTAGCGGGCTGAATGGCTTTTTCCTGTTTCTAATGATGTGATTTTGTGCAGGGAAGGGATTTTAAAGATTGGATTCTGTTAACTGCCCAGTATAGAAAATGAATGCTGACCTTCTCATTTTTATTTCTTCTCCAGGCACTTTACGGAATTCTTACGGAGTCATCATTTTTGTAAATACCAAATTGAAGTGTTGACTAGTGGCATTGTTTACCTGGCTGATATTCTTTTCAATGAGTCGGCACTCTTCTATTTCTCAGAGGTACGATGTAACACAATGTGCAAAGTTTTTAATTCATTGGTAAATACCTGGCTGGATGTAAGAGCTTTCAGACAAACAGAATTGTGGCAAATTGGATTATCATTCTTCATGGACTTGTGATAAGTGTGCTTCAGATATTCAAATGTGCCACTGTTGTGAACTGACATTCAAGAACAATGTGGAGATGACAATGTTTCTGTGTGTAAGAGATTTCATTTACCATACTTTAAAGCGGGGTCTCCAAATTTCAGAAATAAATGCCAAGGCTTCCTAAAGTTTGTATATTTATCCTGATTTTGCACCCAGGCTTGATCAATTAAACACAAAATGCACGAATAGTCAACAGGCCATCCTAACCAAGCACAGAGCAGTTGATCTGTACAGCCACCAGATATTTTGTGTAGTAATTTATTGTCACTCATTTACGACGTTTGTGAAATCTAGATCCTGATGTGCACTGCAGTAAGTAGTGTATCATTTAAAGTAAACATTTAAAGGGGGGGTTGGGTCTGGGTGAGATGCTCTTCAGAGGGTCAGTGGACTCGATGGGCCGATGTAAAAACAATGACTGCAGATGCTGGAAACCAGATTCTGGATTAGTGGTGCTGGAAGAGCACAGCAGTTCAGGCAGCATCCAAGGAGCAGCGAAATCGCGTTTTGGGCAAAAGCCCTTCATCAGGAATAAAGGCAGTGAACCTGAAGCGTGGAGAGATAAACTAGAGGGTGGGGAGAAAGTAGCATAGAGTACAATGGGTGAGTGGGGGCCTGCTTCCAGACTGTAAGGTTTCTGTGGTTCTACGGTAAGCCTATTTTTCTGTTGAAACTTGAAACTGCTTTGAATTGACATGGACAATAGTAAAACTAGCCTTTTGTCTGCCTTGAAATTGATTCTATAACAAGTTAGAGCCAGGAGAATTATGAAACAAAATATGATGTCAAACAACTATGAAGGCATAGGTCAACAATAACTTCGTCAAAGGAGGTAGGTTTTAAGAACTGGCTTAAGGGAGAAAAGTGAGGTGGAAGGACTAAGATGTGTAGGAAGGGAATTGCAGATCTTTGGGCTTGAGCAACTGAAGGCACAGCCACCAGAGGTGGGGTGATTAAAAATCAAGGAACCCAAGAAATCAGCACAGAGATCGGAGGGTTGTGGACCTCAACGAGATTGCAGGGGTCAGGGGGAGTGACACAAGTGGCGTGGAAATTTGAGTACAAGGATAGAAATTTTATAATCAAGATTTTACTGATCAGGAAGCCATTCAGGTGGCACTGGGGCAGGGCTTGGTGTGAGTAAGGGCGGAGGAAGCAAAGTTTTTTGATTGGTCTTAGGTTTTCTGAGAATGGAATGTGAGAGAACAGCATGGAATGCATTGGAATAGTCAAATCTAAAGTTAAAAGCTTAAAAAACAGATGAGCTTAGGCAGTGGTGAAGTTGAGTGTCATTACATTGGAGAAAATAATAATTCTTAAGAATGGTGTGGGTATGCAGTTGGAAACTCCTCACCGAATTGAATGTAAAATAAGGTTATGAACGGATTTGTTTAGTCTCAGGCAGTTGCTAGGGAGAGGGTCTGGGAAATTGAATCTTGAGCAAGGATTCTGAATAATGGCTTCAGATTTCCCATTTTGGAGTAAATGTCCTTATTAGACGTTGGTTAAACAATACAATGATTCAGCCCTTCATTGTTATGGAAACGAACTGCTTGATGCTACTGCATAATGCGGATAATTTTAAAATAAGTGTTCAGATTTAATTGGGAAAGTGCAATATGTTTGCAACGATCCTTTCTCATTCTTTTTGGCCTCCATGAAAGTTTATGTGAAACTCTCGTTTTACAATTCTGCTTTATTTAGAGAAAATGTTTTTTTAAATATGTTTTGATTCTGCATCTTCCATATTATGGAAGTATTGACTACTTGAATGTTTGGTTTCATTTGCTCCCAGGTATAGGAATGCTAAGTCTGAGCATATTTCTGTGAATTTCAATCATGCAACCTGCTCCAACCACTGTGTTTGGTCAAATAAACATCTACCTTCCTTTGCCTCAACCGTTTCCACTTTTAAAATATCTGATCGACAAAAGAGTTCAAAGAAAATGAAAAAAAGTGCACACGTTATAGCCACATACGTTTTCTGCTGATTTGTCTGCATCAACACCGAGGAAATAATCTCGTAATTGCTGGAGGTTCCAGGCCAACATGGAGGGTCAGCAGCCTTCCTCTGGTGTTATCTTGGTCTGATGTAGGTCACAACTTAACATTTAAGGTGATTTCAACTATTTGCAGAGCGAATAATAATCTTAAATCAATAATTCCTAAATTGTTGCAGATCATTTGTTAAAAACATGAGGTTCAAGTTCTTAAGATTCATGAATGTTTATTGATCATAAGGGGTCATGAAGAAAATGGCTTTGGTATTTCATAACCAGATTGTTTGTAAATATCTCAATTTCAAAGAAATAATTGAAACTCTTGATTAGACCTACATTTCCAGACAGAAAACCCATGTAAAGCTATGGAATTCTTTAATTAACAACTTGAAAGAGGACAGGCAAGCAACTTTACTGGAGACTTGAACAGTCCCACAGCAATTTCAAATGATGTTCTCAAAGGAGATTGTTGACCTTACCAAAACGAACGAATAAACTGAAACTTTTGACTATCATGTGAGAAAATTGTATAAATGCTGATAGGAAAGGTAATGGGTTTTGGGTGATGGTAGAGGGAGTGGATTGATAGTTAAATTGATTTAGGTTGGTGGATATTAAGAGTAGTTCGATATCAGGTCAGAGGCAAGGTCACTGTTTGAAGCATGTGGGAGTGTCGTGGGAATAAGATCAGAGAGGATGTGATGGTTGTCAATTTAAACCACAATGTTCCAAGAGTAATTCCTCAATGAATAGTTTTAAAAGAAAAAGATTTGCAAAGGATATAACTTTATTCTTAGTGATTATTCTTAAGAATAAAGTTATATCCTTTGCAAATTTCTTTCTTTAAAAAAAATTCTTAAGAATAATCCACTGTGAATTTGATTAGATGAAATGTAGTGATGTCTCTATTGGTTTCATAGTTTTGAACACAGTACTAACTGAATGGTGTACTCCCAACAGGGAGTTCTGTGCTACTCTCTCTACAATAACTGTATCAAATTTTACAAAGGGAGTGGAAAACCAATCCAATAGGATTGGCTATGTTCCATAAATTGGTACATTTAAACAGTAATTTGTGTATACTTGCTGTGGCATGTGGAGTGTAGACTGCTACTAGTATACGATTTCCTGGTGATTTTCCTCAACAAACGAATATCCACCATGACTGTTTCTAGTTGAGGATGTCAAAGCAAACCAGTTAACATTTCCCTTACTCTGTATGAAGACTTGAAATTCAATTGAACCTGTTGTGCACGTTTGTTTCTGTTGCTTTAGCATTCTCACGCGTCCAAAGATTATAGGTACAAGTGAGATACAAGAGAGGAGGTTTCCTGTTGTGGGAGAGTCTAAGATTAGAAGGCATAATCTGAGTCAGGGGCTACCCATTTAAGATACATGAAGATTTCTTTTCCTGAAGGTAATAGCTCTGTGGAATTTCTTTGACTGCAGAGGACTGGCGGGGCTGGATCATTAAGTAAATTTAAGGTTGTGAGATTTTTAATCAGTAAGGGAATAGAGAGTTACAGGGAAAAGGCAGGAAACTGAAGATAAGGTTATCAGATCAGTCATGATCTCGTTGAATAGCAGAGCAGACTTGATGGGCCAAATGACCTGCTTCTGCTCCCACATCTTACAGTCTTTGGACTCTGACCAGGAGTTGAGCAGCACGTCTAAGAAAATACTGATGTAGTAACAAGGCAGTGCTACATTGTTGAAGTAACCACCTTTGGAAAGGATAATAAAAGATCCCATAGAGCAATTTAAAATGAACGTTCCAACATTTTCCGAGCTAACGTCACATCTTCAGTCAACACCAATGAAAACACTTTATGGTTATTCATTTGCTATTGTGGATTTGACAGAAGTGGTTGCTTTCCTCCGTTCAGTAAGACTGACACATCAGGTAATCATTTGGTTGTGAATAGATGCTATCTGAGCTGCAGAATTTGGTTTGATTTTTAATCACTACTTTCTTTCTAGTACATGGAGAAAGAAGAAGCTGTAAATATCCTGCAGTTTTGGTTGGCTGCAGACAACTTCCAAGCTCAACTGGCCGCTAAAAGCGGGCAGTACGATGGTCAAGAAGCACAGAATGATGCCATGATCTTGTATGATAAGTAAGTATGAAAGAACAAATAACCACATATAATGCTGTTAGGAAAAAGCAACTTGAATAAATAGCGTAATCTAACTTACCGGTTTTGTATATCCCTTTTTGTCTTCAAGTTTCATGTCAATACATGGTGAGTGTGTAGTTTTTTTTCCCCTGCTCTTGAGCCAACCATATAATTTGTAGCTAAACTTTCTGTTGCAATTTTTGCAGTAAATGTACCCTCATGCTCCATGGTATCGCCATCCTCTGGTGTTTTTGTAACATTTGTGCCTTTGTCTTTTACATGGGCAAGTTACATGTAGAATTGCAAAAACAGACCCGTAGCACTACTTATTTAATTTTTTTTTCTATTTATAGGTACTTTTCCTTGCAAGCTACACACCCTCTAGGATTTGATGATGCTGTCCGATTAGAAATAGAATCAAATATCTGCAGAGAAGGAGGACCTCTCCCTGACTGTTTCACCACTCCATTAAGGCAAGCATGGACAACAATGGAAAAAGTGAGTTTACTTTGTCCTTAACCATTTACTTATGTAAAACCATATTTCAATTTGAACAATGATCAATGTTATTCCTGCTGTTTAATGTGGGCAGAAGACTTACTTTGAACTTTTTGGAAATATTTTCTGAGGAAGACTGTGGGCATAAACATGGGCTTTGTTTGTGCTCAGTGCATTCTTCTATTTTCTTTGTTAAATATTTAGTTTGTTTTTATCGGATAAATGGAGCTTCTGAACTCCGTTGACAGTGAGTTGTTGCACACTATTGGCGACTGCGGAGTAGTGGTTATGTTACTGCACTACTGCAGCTGAGGACTATGAATTCAATTATTTGAATAAGTCAGGCAAACAAAGTTATTATCACTAGTTGTGACCGTAAACCTTTCAGACTGTTATAAAAGCCGTCAGATTCACCAGTGACTTCGGGCAAAAAAAATCTCTTATCCTTGTACATCTGGCCTAGATTGACTTCAGACTCGGCATTGTCATTGTCTGTAAAATGCCCTATCACATTATTTGGTTGCGTAAAAGTAATTTGCTGCCACCTTTTCAAGGACAATTAGTGATGGACATTAATTGCTGGTTTTGTCAACATTGTATGAATGTGGATCTTGATCAGATGGGCCAGTCGGCTGAGGAGTGGCAGATGGAGTTTAATTTAGATGTGAGGTGCTGCAATTTGGAAAAACAAATCATAGCAGGACTTATACACTTAATGGGAAGAAAGTGTTGCTGAACAAAGAGACCTTGTAGTGCAGGTTCATAGTTCCTTGAAAGTGCAGTCGCAGGTATATAGGATAGTGAAGAAAGTGTTCGGTATGCTTTCCTTTATTGGTCAGAGTATTGAGTACAGGAGTTGGGAGGTCATGTTGCAGCTGTACAGGACGTTGGTTAGGCCACTGTTGGAATATTGCATGCACTTCTGGTCTCCTTCCTATCGGAAGGATGTTGTGAAACTAAAAAGGGTTCTGAAAAGATGTACAAGGATGTTGCCAGGGTTGGAAAATTTGAGCTCTTGGGAGAGGTTGAACAGGCTGGGGCTGTTTTCCCTGGAGCGTTGGAGGCTGTGGGGTGACCTTCTAGAGGTTTATAAAATCATGAGGGGCATGAATAGGATAAATAGGCAAAGTATTTTCCTTGGTGTGGGGAAGTACAGAACTCGAGGGTATAGGTTTAGGGTGAGAGGGGAAAGAAATAAAAGAGACCTAAGGGGCAATGTTTTCACAGAGAGGGTGTTGTATGTATGGAATGAGCTGCCAGAGGAAGTGGTGGAGGCTGAAACACTGGCAGCACTTAAAAGGCATCTGGATGGGTATATGAATAGGAAGGGTTTGGAGGGCAATGGGTCTAGTGCTGGCAAATGGGACTAGATTAGGATATCTGGTCGGCATGGACAGGTTGGACTGAAGGGGGTCTCTCTGCTATATGTCCCTATGACTCTAAAAATTACAATTGATTTATGAGCAGTTCAGTGCACTAGACTTTGCCCTAAATTTGACACCTAACAATTCAGAAGCAGAATGTAAATGAATTATAGCTAGAGAAATTTAGTGGTGGCACAGAATGGGTGAAGCACAAATATGATTAGTCAATCAGCTGACTTTAGGGAAAGTCTGTGTGTATTGTCTGCAGTGCTTGAAGTTGATGAATATTGATTAATGTCCAGATTGTTTTCTTCATCTTCATTATAAATAGCTTTTCCTTTTCTATCTTTCAGGTTTACTTACCCGGTTTCTTGTCTAGTAACTTGTACTACAAGTACTTGAATGATCTCATCCATTCAGTACGAAATGATGAATTTACTGGAGTCCACACTCCCTTTCTTGGCCAAGGACCAAATAGTCCTCATGAACAAGAACCCAGCACAGGCTTCTCTGATGGTAATGCAGCACAGGTATGAAAGATCTTATTTTAATATATGTCTGATTTTGTACTTCACATTATAGTCTATAGAATGTACTAAAGTATAGGATCCACCTTACTTTGTCACTTGCATTTTTTTTTAAAACAAGATCAACTTGTTATCATAAAATTGGGAAAAAAGACACCTTTTAATTTATAATAAATTCAGAATATTCCAAGATAATTGGTCCCCATCAAATAATTTACTCTTTAAATTTACTGACTGTTATGAAGGCAAGCCCATGTACACCAACCAAGTTGTGTACAGCAGATTGCATGAACAATATGAAAGATTGTTCAATCTATATTGGTGGTGTTGATTTAAGGAAGTGTCAGTGCTCCTGAATTCATTAAAAATGAACGTTAATAAGCCATACCCCCTTGAAGAGAGAAAATAGTGGCTCTGAGAATGGAACTGCAATTCTGAGGCAATTGTCTGTAGTTAAAGCTCAGGTTTAATACCTGAATGATCTAGCAAAACTCATCCTGTGATACCTGAACAGAAACCAGTCATTCAGTATTAAGAGCCAAACATGATTGGATGGTATGTACAGCTAAAAACATAATCGTTATGATTTAACTGGATGTTGGTGAAATAGAATTTATGTTCTCCCATGCAGTTTTATATTCTTTCTACAACTTTACACATTTATTTTCTGTTGTAGCATTTAATCTCAGATGTCACAAAAGTTAGAAGTAAACTGTAGGGAGGATAGAATTGAAGTCATCAGGTGGAACTCATCAGGTGGAATGGGCAGATGTGTGACATGAAATTTAATGCAGGGTAGGTTGTGGTGATGTATATTAATGGAAAGATCAAGAAGATCTAATAAACTAAAAGCCGCCATTCTAAATGAAGCATAGGAACAGAGGGGTCTGAGACATTAGTGCACAAATCATTGAAAAAGATTGAGAAAGTGATTTATTTTTAGAGCGTACAGGATTGTGGTCTTTATAAATATAAAAACAAGGAAATTGTGGTGATCCTTTTATGAAACACTGACTTAGCATCGAATGGAATATTGTCTAATTCTGGGCACCACATATAAGGAAAGATGTGAAGGTATTAAGGAAGGTGGTAAAAAATGGAGAATGGTTCCAAGGATGAAGTACTTCAAATGCTTGGATAGATTGGAGTTGCTGTCTGTCTTGGAGAAGCAAAGGTTGAGAGGGGTGCTCAACATCATGGCAGTTCATATGCATAGATGAAGATAAACTTCCTATTAGTGGAATACTGTAGACATTAAGCTACAGTGAATGACAATAGAAATAAAGATGACGTGAAGAAATGTTGGGGATGATATCTAAAATGTGCCTGAAAAGCTTTTGAAAGCAAATTCAATTGTGGCTTTCAAAGGAGAATTGGATAACTACCAGAAAGTAGAATAATTTCAGGGTTGCAGTGAAAGGACAGAGGAATGGAACTAGCTAAATTGTTCTCGCAGAGAGCCACCTCAAGCTGTGACGTTAGCATCCTGTGATTCCATGATACCTCATGGGCCCTCACACCACAACCTGCAGCTTGACCAAAATAAATGTAAGCAGTATAAACTTTGTTTTTACATTAACATTGATGTTAACCTCTTTTAAATAGCATGGCACCAGAAAAGCCACAGTAAAAATCCTGAAAAACTTTGATGAAGCAATTGTTGTTGATGCTGCAAGTCTAGAGCCAGAATCTTTATATCACAGGACTTTTGCAGGGTGAGTTACACCAATTTTGGAAATACTGCTGTTCTCTGTTTGTCTTGTCACTGAATGCTTGCTAAATTCACACCGGGGAGCAATAGAAAAGTTGTCAGCTGCATTATTAGATACATTAAGTTTGATCATGCAGAGGAAGGCACAGGTTATATTCCACTAATTATCTTGCTTTTGTTTTCTATACCTCCCAGGAAGTTGCACGTTACCTGGTGAATTGGGGGAATATATGTATTGTTATGCACAAGGGATCACAATGTGGAACAGGCTGATTGAAATAGGAGGTCTTTTGTTGTCTGCTGTACAGCTGTTTTATAACAGACATCCAGCAAGGATTTGAAACAAAAAACACAAACTTTCAGATCATTCTAAAAGTCACTAAAACATTTACATTATTATGCCAAGACTAATTGAGATTGTGCTTTTATTTTGTTAAGGATATTTCTTAATTTTAAAAAATGCCAATTGCTTTCTCTATTTTATAGTGAAACACTAAACTGTAAACTCCCATTCCACTCTAATGGTTAACAATTGCTTGTGCTTCAACTCAAAGTTCTCCTTTTAAAAGCTCTTGTTGCTGGAAGTGGTGAACAGTAATATCCTTGGGCTAATTTAGACATAACTGAGTTCTGTATTATTAAACATTTAACAAAAGCTTAGAACTAGCTATAGTTAGAGGCATTTTTACAAAATCATAGCAATTTCATCAATTTTATCTGTTCATATGGTTCAGTATATTTTACTAACTTACATCACGTTTAACCTTCCCCACCAGCCATACCATAGATTGAGTTTCTTATGTCTATTCAATTTGGTTTGAACTTAGACTACCTTGTTATCTTTACGGGGACTTCTGTTTCTAGTGGAGAGCAGTGTCTTTCCAGACTATGGCAAATAATGCACAGATTGTGCGAGCACTAAATTGTCTTAATAAGTTTGTCAATTGTGTCAAAATTCTTCTTGATTTATTTGGTAGGAGAATGACATTTGGGAAGATAAATGAACTTGGCCAGTTTATAAGAGAGTCTGAACCAGAGCCTGATGTAAAAAAATCAAAAGGTAAGTGTTCACCCAGTTTGTTTTTATTTGAGAGATGCTCGAGCTATTTTTCAGTCATTGACTCGGTATCCATTTTTGTCTGAATTACACTCCAGTGACATGCCTTGGAACGTATCACTACATTAAAGGCACCATATAAATGTAAGTTCTTATGGTATTCTTCAGATCTGATATAATAATATTTGCAGTCTAGCAACAAGCTTTGTGTAAGCACTTCACAAACATAATGGCTGACAAATAACTTGTTCTATGTATTGTGCAAGACAGGAAAGGAATGGAGACATGGAGACAAAATAAAAGTAGAAAGCGAATGTTGTTAATAATTTCCGGCCTTGAACCAGCCGTAATTTGCTTTTTGCTCACTTCTCATCTTCCCTCATCGCCCACGAAATGTTGTTTTCCCTTGACAGAACTGGTCGAGATTAAAGGCTCACTGAGTGGATCATTGCAATTAGCAATCTGTGTAACCATCACTGGCATCAGCAACTGTGCTAAATGGAGCATTAAAAACAGCAGCATCACTGTTTTTAAAATCCCGACCATCACCTTACCACCTTGTAAACAGGATTATATTATCTTGCTGAAAACTATAACCAAGAGGGATTTTATGCACTCCTATTCCAAATTACATTTGTAAACCTATTTTTATATTATATCAAACAGGTTCCATGTTTTCACAGGCCATGAAGAAATGGGTACAAGGGAGCACGGATGAGGTAAATAGCTTTTTGACAAAGTTTTAAAATTGGGTCATTCTTTACTCTGAAACATCAGTAATTTATAATTTGCAAAGTAATTCTCCGCTTGGTTGGGATGAAAATGGTGGTGGTAAAGTGTCACAAGATTATCACTTTCTGCAGCATTTCCAGACTGTTCCACATCCCTTGCATCATCTTGCACAGTTCCAGTAGAAGTCAACAGCTCATCCTCACATCAGAAAATGTGACGACACGTTAATTTTCATTGACAGAAATTTATTCATAACGTCTAAAAAGAGACAAAATCCAAACTTTTAGTCTTACACTTGACTATTAAGAAACCAGAGTTCAAAAGGGAACACCAATTTCTACAGCATGAGAAGAGGGTGCTGATCGGTTGGGCCATGGTTGCCATGGAGATGTCGCAGGATTTGTTAATTGTCAATCTTTGCTCGCTGATTAATTTCAAACCAGACAGGCTGACTCTGGTTAGCTAGCCATCTCACACTGGGATTTTACACTAATGGGTTGCTGCTATCACACCAAAAAAATGTTCTGCCTACCGGACAAATGTGTACTATGGTGTAGGTTTCACGGTCACTGTGATACCAGGTATGCTGGCCATACTCCTCTTGGCTGGTGGACTGGATCAAACACACTTGCCTTTAACGCATGCACAATAAGTAACGTGCTCACAAACGTTTTCTCAAAACTGAGTAGTGTGTCCGGCACTAGATATGATTCTGCTATTGAACAGCATTTACTAAATAATCCCAATTGTGCTAAGAATTACAATGGAAACAATTTAAAATAATCATTCCAGCTGAATGAGTTTAATTCGTATGTGCCAGAAACTGCACATATTTGCACACAGTACTCTGTTCCAGGTAGGCAGGAACTTAAGCAAACATTACACCTTTTCCATTGCTGGGGTGTATGGAGACTTCCAGTCTATGTTGTGTTCCCATGCCTAGTTAAGATTAACAGTTAACAGACGCAGCTGCAGGTCTATGCCAACCTTGTTCCAACCTGTCAATCCGTCTTCTCAAGCTGTATACATTGGCATTCCATTTCAATGTACAGTTTTTTGCCTTCTAGTCCTGATAGACGTTGTGTCTCCTTTTAGTAATGTTTAAATTCTGTGCCATTATGGATATGCTGATACATTGACAAGGACGTGACCTTTGCACTTTCCTCTGATTTTTCTTATCCATTAAAAATACAAGAAGTCTCCTAATTCCATGAGTTCAAAATTGGAAATCAAAAATAATTGAATTGCAATAAGCAGACACATTGTGTGACCATGTTATGCTGCAGAAAAGAGCTCCTGCTGCAGCATCTGCTTTAGCTCCACAGTCAGAAAAGCCAACTTTTCAAATATGACCAGCAAACTAGTGTGACCTTTATAGGCAAAACGTCCTTGGTCATTTCTGCAACTTCTAATGTTTTTGAACAGTTCACTTGGGGTCAGTGCACGTGTTAATTTTTGTTTTTCATTTGTACCACATTTGCTGCCTGAAATTAATTAATTCAAGTCTCTAGCTACAGCAAATTTAGATTTGGTTTGAAACATGATTGGTATTTTCTGTATTTTTATGAACCATGTCAGAATTAACCAGTACCACATGTATTTACAGCCATGATTAACAATCTGTGAGCATTGGTCTCCATTTACTGTTCATATTTGATACCAGGCTATGTTCTTTCCAACATTTCATAAAATCTTCATCTCCGTTCTGGTGTTTTGAACATGCACCAACCCCTCAATGTTTCACTTCTCTTGATTGGCATTACCTTCTGGCCTTATACCTGAAATGCTTTGTGAATGGATCTTCCCATTATGTTTTTGTACTGGTTTCTGATTTTTTTTTTGGTTCTTCTCAACAGTGAACCATTAGTCGAAAAATATTTTCTATAAATACCCAATATTGATTTGATCATAAGTGATTGATTATAACTGTTGAATATTAAGGCAGAATTGAATTAGTCGTCATTTAACTCTTCTCCACATCCACTCAATTAAACTTGCAGAGGTAATTGTATCCTGCATAAACACGGTATCATGCTAGTGGATGATGCTTCTATAGAAATCATAGTGGCTAACTTTCTTTAGATGCAATAAATGTCATTTTCTAAGTGAAGAAAAGAGGGAATTTGCACTTACAGTATTTCCCAAAGCACTCCATATCCAATGAATTACTTTGTGCAAATGCTGTTTATTATTAAGTGTACACAATAGTTATAACATGCAGTAAATTCTACAAACAACAATTTGGTGAATGATTGTGCAATCTGTTTTTATGATGTTGGCTGAGGGCACTCCTTGCATTTCAAATATTGCTGCAGGATCTTTAGCCATCAATCTGAATCACTTGAATCCATATTCCATGGAAGTTTGAATTGAAACGGTGTCTAGAGCCCCTAGATTTCTGACTTAAGACCATAAGAAATAGAAGTGGAACTAAGGCCATTTGGCCCATTGAGTCCACTCTGCACTTGGAGTTAGGTGCTACCAGCTGTGCCATAGGTGTCAGTTAATAAGTTTACAGTACATTATCAGGGTTCAATTTATCTTTCCCTTAAGAATTTTGAATACTTGGTCAATATTTTTTCTCAGCTTTCCGGTCTATTAAATAAACAATCCCAGATCCTGTTGTTCAGATTCTAATTTTAAAACTGTGATCTTAATTGTGCACACAACTTGTATCAGTGGCTTTCTCCTTGATATATGATCTGTAACTTAGATCATACATCTCAAGATCCAGCTGGATTCCAAAGGTGCTGTATGTGCAATAGTAACGGCTAACCTCCATTCCCTTCCCTCCAGTTTCGATGCTGTTGGAAACTGCATCTAATTCCCTTCAGTGTTTCAGATCCAGGTGGGCATGCTGGCTATGTTAACAAATTCAGGGAACTCCCTCCCTTATAGCATTGTAGGTGTACTTGCACCAAATGGATTATAGTGTTTCAAGAAGATAGCTGACCACTTCCTTCTCAAGGGGAACAAGGGAAGGGCAATAAACACTAGCCCAGCCAGTGAAGCCTATGTCCTATCAATGTATACCATTTTTAAAAATTCACAAAATGGAGGGTAAAATGAAGGTGACAAAACTAAAAAAAAAAAATAATTGGGTCAAAATAGAGGTTTTTCTTCCATTTACCGGCCGTGTAACAATATAGGATTGTGAACTTGTTTCTGTTTTAGGCACAGGAAGAGATGGCATGGCGGATTGCCAAGATGATTGTCAATGATGTTGTACAACAAGCACAAAGTGAGCCACTTGTTGCAAAATCCACAAAGGTAATGAATTAGTGCTGCTGAAACACTATATCTTTAATAATATTACTGTTAAGAACTGCTGAAATAACATGTTGTGTTGTTCACAGTGGACCAGAATGTAAAGGAAACATTTGTGTCTCAGGTAAGTGCTTGTTTTTCACGTCCAGAGTATGAGATTTAGAAATGGTAAAAAAAATAGTCAACATTGAATAGTTGGTGAATTTTAGGCAGCTGGTGCAACTAGAATTACATTGGTAGACTTTTTCTTAACAAAACACTATATACATAATTGGCAGGAAATTTTTCTCACAACCTTCTCTCTCCCTCGGTCTTCCATTTTCCTGCCTTCACTCTTGCTTTCAGTCTTATGGGTGCCCTTTGCACACTCGCCCACCTTTTTCTCCACCTTCCTTCACTTCTCCATTTTTCATACGGAAGAAAAAATCAGAAATTTGAAATAAAAACCAGAAATAGTTAAAATGTTGAAAAGGACAAACAGTATCTTTTGGAGGAAGAAATAGAACTAATGTATTAGGTCAGTATCCATTCATGTGAACCAGAAAATGATAGAAATATAACAAGTTTTTAGGGAGTATTAAAGCAGGATACAAGGAGGTGGGGAAATGATGGAAGGTAGAAGACTTAAAAATAATTAAGTCAGAAATATGAGCAGGAGAGAACCAGAAGGCCCCTTAAGTCTGTTTTGCCATTTATTAGTGTTATGGCTTGTCTTCAAGCTTAACTGCACTTTCCTGTCCAATGCTTCTATCGCTTGATTTTGTTAGAGACCAAAACATCAATCAATTCTGTCTTAAATAAGCTAAATGACTGAATACCATCAGTTCTTTGTGTAGAAAACTCGCAAGATTCACAACTCTTTGAAGAAATTTCACCTCATCTGAGTCCTAAATGGTCAACTTCTGATCCTGAAACCACTTACCCCTCTCCTCCATTCTAGACTGCAGCTAGAGGGGAATTAGTCTGTCAGGTCTTGATGATATCAACTCGTCCTTCTAAGCGCTAAAGAAAAGTGGTCAATTCTTTTCAATCATTCTGCTAAGACATCCCAGGAATTAATCTAATGAAACGTCATTGTACTGCCGTCTCCCAACACAGATGTGATCTTCCTTGGGCAAGGCAATATACATTATGCTAATCGGTGCCTTGTGTGGAAGAATACCAACAATTAATAGTCTTGCACCATATAGAAAAACAAAACATTGTTTTGCCACATTTTCTTGCATTATATTTACCTCCTTGCCCAAATACTAGACTATATCTTTTCAAATATGTTGCATAGTTCTCATCACTGCCTCCTAGTTTCATGTTGTCTGCAATTAGATACATTCCACACAATCCCTCCATCTTAATCATTGTAAATTGATGTCCCAATAAGTTGCTTGTGTGATCTCGCTAATAAGAGCTGACAGAATTAAAAATGGCCCATTTGTTCTTATTGTCTGTTCATTAATCAATCCTTTGTCCATATTAGTACCTCAAAACCCAGGAGCCCTTATTTTTCCTGTGGCAGTTAATACCTTTTAACAATCCAAACACATTAATTCCACTGGTTCCCCTTTATCCACCTTGTTAGGTATACCCTTTTTAGAAAATGTTTGTCACTGACCATTGCCCTTTCCTAAAACCACTAACATTGTCTAATCGTATGATTTTCTAAGTGCTTGTTACTACTTTAGTAACAGATTCCAACGTTTTTCCTACAACTGATGTCAGGATACCTGTGGTTCCGTTTTCTCTCTCCTGACTTTTCTTGAATTGCAATGTTGTATAGCTGTATTCTGAAGTAATTCCAGATTCTAAGAAATATTGAAAAATCACAACCAGTACATCCACATCTGTTGGAACTCAAGGTCTACACTACTAGGTCCAGGAGATTTTTCACCTTTTAGCCTTTAATTTCTCGAGTACTTTGTCATTTGTATTTTTTGTTTGGTCCAAGTCTTCCTATCTGGGTCAGCAATAGGATTTTAGACAAAAGAAAACTAATTTTTTTAACCTGCAATTCCTCTGGTCTGACTTCTCTTAATGAACCTTACAGAACCTCCCACCACAAGAATCTTCACCGAAGAAGGTGTCAATTTTTGTCAAAGCCACTTTCTATGGCACTAGCTGCTATTTTCCAGTAAATAAACAGTTTCAATATCCAAACCCACTTTGAGATGCCAAGGAGAGAAGTAGGTAAGGTGGCAGGTGGGGGAATGGGTATATGGGGTATAGACAGGATAGTTGGTGAAGTGTCAAAGAGGAATCAGCAATGGAGAGTTGAAGCTCTGTTGGGGAAGGTTTTGGTTGTTGGCTTACCCAGAAGTTTTTCATGGTTTTAATCCAACTCTTTGTGGGGAGCGATCCAGGTAAGTGAGATGGAATCATCTAAAATCTCTGACTAACTGAGTTAGAATACAACAGCTAGTGCTGTAAAAGGTTGTAGACTTCTTCAAAGGTGTCCAAGCATAAGGTAGGTGCTCATTGGAAGTTTAAACTTCTCAGATAATCACCTCATTATCAGTGCGTCAGGACTTGCAAGACATCCTGGTGTGTATCTTTGGGACTACATCTGCAGAATTGAGTTTGAGGCCTTTGAGTTTGACCCTTTTATTGAACCATTGGTTTCCCACTCTTTCTAGTTTTGTCTCTTCTACTGTGTCGGATACAAAATATTTGTTGAACATCTCTGACATACACTCAATCCCCATTATAATTTCTTCTGTCTCAACTTTTAAAGGCTCTACATTTACTTTCACTACTTTTTGCTGTTTGGACAGGATCTCGCAATCTCTTTCATATTTCCTCCTCGTTTACTGCTGTCTGTTTCTTCCTTGATCATTTTTTCGGTCACCCTTTGGTTTCTAAAACTCTCCCAACCTACAAACTACTTGGCAACATTGTTTTTTCCAACCCTCCTGCTTACAGTGAGGAGGAAAGCAAACGAAAGGGTTGGGGAGGGTACAGCGAGTGGAAGGCAAGTGTTTCTTTTTCAAAAAAACTGTGTACTTCATAACTGTACTAAAACAAAAATGCAGGCAAAGTTATTTGGAGAGTGTCCCCGATTCAGAAACGCTATTAAAGCATGCATTAAGCAGCAAAGACCTGTGCTGACAATGGGTGAGGAAGAGGAATGGGACTAAGTTTAATATCCATTTTGCCCATATTATGTAAGTGGCTAGGGGAAAACGGAAGATTCCAGTGGATATACAGGCTAGGAGAAAAGCATTTTGAAACAGCTGAGTTCAGTCAACCAAATCCCCTTAAATGTTGCTGAGATGAATTGAATGCATTTTATTGCATGGAAGCTTTGTTTCATATGAACTACTGATGGAATTATTAGCTGGCATTACATAGTAGAAAAATGAATTATTAAATATGAAATGATCTCAATGTTTCAAAGCAGAATGAGATATTTGCTTTCAGTTTATGAATAGTTGAATAAGTATCGAATATCTCAATGGAACAATTTTTCCTGCTCAGAAGTTTTGGCAAGATATAGTGGATTAATCGGTTCATTCCTAGGAATTGATAATCTTTGTCAGATTGAATGAAGCTGTTGCTGTAGTAAATTGACCAACTTTCAAATACATTATTAATGAAGTTTCTTCCACAGACAGGCTGAAAATTTAATCCGTTATTTTAAACTTAGTTTTAAACATCTATGCTTTTTCCATGTCCAGTGTATAGACAACCAACAATTTTGGACCTTGGCTATTCACCAATACCCCTCATGACCTTATGAACTTCTATCAGGTCACCCCTCAGCCTCTGATGCTCCAGGGAAAATAGCAGCCTCTCCTATAGTTCAAACCCTCCAACCCCAGCAACATGCTTATAAATGTTTTCTGCACCCTTTCAAGTTTAACAACATCTTTCTTACAGCAGGGAGACCAGAATTGAACAGCACTCCAAAAGTGGCCTAACCAATGTCCTGCATGCCTGCACCATGATGTTCCAACAAATGATGACTAAACAAGAGTTTTAAGAGTTCTAAGGCCACACTGTTTTTGTTGCAGTCACTTCAGTTGGCTTCATTGACTGTTAGTGGGATAATGAACTATGACCAATGGACTAAATGTGTAGTGTTATGAAAGTACATATAGCATCGAATAGCTGTACCTACACCTTTATATATATGTTAGATCACAGTTGCGATAAAAATTAAACATTTTTGCTTTGTTCCCTGAAGGCAACGTAGCTTTTCGCAAGCTACAAGTTGATTGTTGTCTGTGTTTTCTTTGTCCTAATTATAGCTATGACTAAAAGAAAGAAGAATTGGTTTCTGTACACTCCTCGTCAAACAGCTTCACTTCACGTCCAGCAGAAGCCACCTCTTTCCTGTTAACACAGCCATGAAATGACACTGTACGCAGTCTGATACTACTCCGTTGTTTGTATGAAGAAAACTATGCATTCCAGGATCGCCAGCCTCCAGTTTCAACAACCTTAATATCAGTCAGGGCTCTATGAAGGGTTTTTCTTGTGAAGTTGCTGCATTGAGTTGCAGATCAAAGGATTACAAAGCACTATTTTCTTTTCTGGGTTCTGGGTGTATAGTTTGAGAGAATTTGAAGTGACTATTATAATAGAGCTTTGCTGTGTTCTAAATGGCACCCCATTGGTTTGTTGCAGTCTGTTTTATTGTCAAGCCCTTAGATACCTTCAGGATTTTCGTTCAAAAAAAAAATCGGCAGAGTAAAGAAAGAACAACCTGCGATTTTTGTTTTGTAAAGATTTTGGAAATTCTCTCATGTTTCTAGCTGATATCTGATAAATGGAGATATTTACTCAGATGCTACCTAATTGTATTGAGATTGAGTATTATCACAAACAGGCAAACAAAGGCTGTGTGTAGGTTTTTGGTACTATGTACCATTTCTATGTTTTCGGATGCATAAGTATTCATGTACTTAATCTAAAATCATACCTATTTAATTGTGTTTGATTTAAAATACATATATTATTGAGAATGGTGTGATGTGTGTTTTATTTATGATTTTTGAGTACATGGGAGGGAAGAAATTCTCATCACTATGGTCACTACACTTTCACTCATTATGATTGGCTGGTGAACCTTTTGTACAGTGTTGCCTCTGACTTGTAATAGTTTCTAGGAGTACAGTGAAATACTTGATCATCTTATTTGTACCAATAATTATAACCCATTGGCCATTGCTAATGTTCTTTTCTTACAATTGTAGTTCATTATTTCAAATAAATCTACCTGCCTGTCACACACACTCTTCTTACACACTCAGTTTCTTTCGCCTTCGCACACTCTCGATTTAAATGTTCTTGTTGTAATCATTTTTTTGTCGTCCTGAATAAGTTTCAGCATAGATTGACAGGCGGCAAACTCAAATGGATCAATCAGTTATACAAACTCAATAGCTTGAATGACCCTGAACTGAGCTTCAAAACACCATATTTCATCGCTCTGATTAATCAATACCAATTACATTCCATTAAGGCAAATCTGGCTTTGAAAAAAGGATCTGGATGTAAGCTTGCTCACTGAGCTGGAAGAAACCTTGCAGCTCAGTGAGCAACTTACATCCAGAACCCCAACCTGAGCTTCAAATATTCTCAACTTGAAAAAGGATCTTAGATACTTTTTGTAATCTGTTTAATTTACATAAAATTCTAATTAGACCTGATTCTTAAAAAAACTGATTATTTTATTCAATATTTGATTGGTAATCAAGCCTCTTAAACCAAAAATGTACTGAGGTCATAGCATTTTTGCTGTCTTTTCCTTTGTCTCATGCTGTAAGGGAAGTGAAATGCCGAGGAAATTATTCAACCAAACTTCCTGATTTTTAAATCTCATTGACTTCTAGCTTTGTAAACGTTAGCAACTATTAGTGCTTTTGGTTAGAAACTGATTAACAGTTATGCATACAAAGCAGGAGTAATGCTCCAGAGAGAGACAACTGTGCAAAAACTCAACATATGACAGCAATGACAGAGACATACAGATGTAGAGAGTGGGAGGATCAGAAAGTTACAGAAGAGGCAAACAATGCTTTTGGGAGTTCAGTATTTGTTCTTGTTCCTTCGAAACAATACTTGTTGCATAAATGACCTTTTGTTCAGGACCCCTATAAATCAACAGTTTCCCGTTGTTGTTAAAGTTCTGTATGAAGCACATTCTGAATGATCTTACACTAGTTTCACAATTAAATGAACACTATTGGAATTTAGGTAATGCAGAAGGGTGCAGTACTGCTTTGAGTAAGTTCATCCTAGCAGTGATGTCGGCATGCACTTGTTTATCTGTGTGTCTGTTTTCTCCCTTGGTAGCCAAGAAAGCAGTCCCCAGAGCGCTCAGCAAGCTTCCTGATGCCCTCTGTGCCTCTGCAGGAATTGGATTGGCTACAACTCCCCCTGCATTGTGGGAAATAAATAACTGTGCGCTCTGAAGAGGTATATCTCACTGGCAAACCCACCCACGGGACATGTGTGTGCAGAGAAAGTATATATGGAAACATTTTAGATTTAATACTCTTCAGGAAACATTCATGATTTAAAGGAAAGTTGAAGTAGGACAAAATGATTGTCCTTTTTAGGGATGCTTATCTTGATTTTGTCACATGAAAGGATGAAAATTAGATCTTAAACAGAAAGGAAGAATCTGTTCATGTTTTGTGTGTCTCGTACATAATCCTAAAGGTTACCCTGAGCATTCTGGGATCCATGAACAGCATAAGATAGCTACAACTGCAGTGGGTGGAAGATGAATCTTTCAAGGCAGAAAGAGCATTGCAAAGTGATACACCACTTCAAGTAGACAACTTGCATTATCTACAGCATCCAATGTGGAAAAACAATCCAAGCAGCTTCACCTAGTGTTTTTAGTTTGTACTCTTCCTCGGATCAGAAAAATAAATGAACAAACACATTGAGAAATAAAAGAATGGGGACAAAAGTGAATTGTTAGCAAAAGCAGCAATTAAAAAAAATTGGATGTTGAAACAAACCATTTTAGTAGTATTGTTCAACACTCCTCATGAACCCATTCTAGATTGACAGGAGAACGTTGTATTGAAGTGGTGCTGTCTTGTTAGGAATTTCCACTTTCAGATGTTGGAATGTTATCGAGATTTTTGCCAGAAGTTTTGTTGTGCAGAAGGAGACCATTCAGATCATTGTATCTGCACGAGTTCTTCAAATGAGCATCATTGCCTTAGTGCTTTGTTTTCCCTGTTACCCTAGTACATTATTTTTATCTGTTGCCTTCAAATCCCTCAACTGAACTTGCATCACATTCCAGGCAGTGCATTCCACATCCAAACTACACTCAGTGGGGAAAAAGTTTATCTTTTATCACATCATCTTTGCTTCTTTTGCATATTGCTCCTTGTCTCTTTTACAAGTGACAATAGTTTCTTCCAATTTATTCTATCAAGCCCACTCACGATTTGGAAATGGGGCGGCACAGTGGTTAGCACTGCTGCCTCACAGCGCTAGGGAACCGGGTTCGATTCCAGCCTCGGGCGACTGTCTGTGTGGAGTTAGCACATTCTCCCCGTGTCTGCATGGGTTTCCTCCAACAATCCAAAGATGTGTAGGTTAGGTGAATTGGCCATGCTAAATTGTCCATAATGTTCTGGGATCTATAGGTTAGGTGCATGAGTCAGGGGTAAATTAGAAGGTTACTCTTCAGAGGGTCAGTGTGGACTTGTGCTGGAGGACCTGTTTCCACATAGTAGGGATTCTAATTCTAAATTCTAACAAACCTCTATCAGATCTTCTCTCAGTCTCTTCTCTAAGGAGAACCAGGCTAGGTTTTTAATGTATTCTCGCGATGCATGTTTCTCATCCCTGGAGCCATTCTTGTGAAAGTGAATGTTAAAGATTCTTGGGTGCTACCCAAAAAAGAGCTTGAGGTTCTTCCACACTTTTGGCCAAATGTATGCCTTAACAAATAGAATAATCATCCTCTTATATCATTGACTTTTGAGGACAATTGCAACTGCAGAATCAGAATTGTAATGTGTCTGCCCAACTAATTATTGCTGTATTCAAAAGTAATTTGCTGCATAGAACACAGAGATATTTCAAAGAAATTGTAAAGTGTTATAAAAACAATATTTTATATTAATCATGAACGCTGATGGACAATTAAACAACACACTGGAGGCTCCACAAATGTTTCCATCCTCACTGATAGGAGAGCCCAGCACATCAGTGCAAAAGTTAAGGCTGAAGCAGTTGCTGCAATTTTCAGCTTGAAATGCCCAGTGGATGATCCACTTCCCCGGGGTGCCCAGCACTAATGATACTAGGTTTCAGCCAATTTAATTCACTCCATCTGATGCCACAAAACAGCTTAAAAGCACTGAATATTGCAAATGTTATGGACTCTGACAACATTCCAGTAATAGTACTGAAGAATTGTGCTCCAGAATTTGCTGTACCCTTGGACAAGCTGTTCCAGTATGGCTACAACACTGGTATCTGCCCAGCAATGTTGAAAAGTGGCCAAGTATGCGCTACACATAAAAAGCAAAACAAATCTCATTCCATTAATTGTGACCCCAACTATCTACTCTCGATCATCAGTAAAGTGATGGAAGGTGTCATCAATAGTGCTATCAAGCAGCACCTGTTTAGTGATGCCCAGTTTGGGTTCTGCCAGGGCCACTCAGCTCCTGACCTCATTACAGCCTTGGTCCAAAGGTGGACGAAAGAGCTGAAATCCAGAGGTGAGATGAAAGTGACAGCTCTTGACATCAAGGCCATAGTCAACCAAGTGCAGCACAGAGGAGCCCTGGCAAAACTAGAGCCAATTGGAATTAGGGGAAAATCTCTGCTGGTTCTAGAATTACCTGGCACAAATGGTTGTAGTTGTTGGAGGTCAATTATCTCAGCTCCAGGGCATCTCTGCTGGAGTCCCTCAGGGTAGTGTCCTATGCCCAACCATCTTCAGCTCTTTCATCAATGACCTTCTTCCACCATAAGGTCAGAAATGGGGATGTTCACTGATGATTGCACAATGTTCTGCACTATTCGTGACTCCCTTAGATACTAAAGCATATCCAAATCCAACAAGAAATGGACAATATCAAGGTTTTGGTTGACAAGTCGCAAATAACATTTGCACCATGAAAGTGTCATGCAATGACCATCTCTGACAAGAGAGAATCTAACCATTCCCCCTTGATATTCAAGGGCATTACCATTACTGAATCTGTCACTATCAATTTCCTGGGGGTTACCATCAACCAGAAACTGTATTGGATTGGCCATGTAAAAGCCACAGCTGCAAGAGCAAGTTAGAGGCTAGGAATGTTCAGTGAGTAGTTCACATCTTGATTCCCAAAGCCTGTCCACCATTTACAAGACACAAGTCAGGAATGTGATTGAATACTTCCTACTTGCCTGGATGGATGTAGCTCCAACAACATTCAAGAAGTTTTGCATCTAGGACAAAGTAGCTTTGTCCATTTGATCTGCACCAAACATTCACTCCCCTCACCACCTATGCTCAGTGTGTACCGTCTGTGAGGTGCACTGTAACAACTCAACAACTTAGGCTGCATCTTCTAAATCCACAACAGAGCAAATACTGCCACCTGCAAGTACCCCTCAAGGCCACTCACTGTCCTTATCTGGAAATCTATCATTGTTCTTTCAGTATCACTCTATCAAATTCCTGGAATTCCCATTCCAATGGTATTGTGGGTTGACCTACACTAGATGAACTAAAGCAGTTGAAGATGGCTGACCACCTCTTTTTCAAGGGCAACTGGGGATGGGCAAAAAATACCGTCACAGCCAGCAACACCTATATCCCATGAATGAATTGTTAAAAATTGTAATTGGAACTAAGAATACTGAAAAGGATTGAAACACGCAACTAATCAAAAGCCATGGACAGAATACAAGGTCAACTCTTCTCATTTGTGTCCTTCATGACTGTATGTGAAAAAGCAGATTAACAGTGATTGGAGAAAGGGACACAGAAGGGAAAATACTTTGAAAAAGTGTCGAGGACCAATAAAATGATTTCAGGATGATGAGACTTACAGTCTCAGTCAGGGAAATGAAATTATTCATCACTACAGTAGGAGGTGTTGAGGAAAGTAGGAAAATATTTAAAATTTATAAACTTGGAAATAGGGTTTAAAACTTCAAATAAAAAGATTTGGCAAAATAAAACACGAACACAAATAAAGAAACCATTATGGTAGAATCCCGACAATGTGGAAGCAGGCCATTCAGCCCATCAAGTCACGCTGACCTTACAAAGATCATCCAACCCAGACCCTATCCTACCCCGTAACCCTACATTTCCCATGGCTAATAAAACTAACCTGTATAATTTAGCATGGTGAATCTACCTAACCTGCAATCTTTGGACTGTGGGAGTAAACCAGAGCACCCAGAGGAAACCTATGCAGATACAGAGAGAATGTGCAAACTCCACACTGACAATCAGCTACAGCTGGTAATGAACCTGGATTGCTAGCATTGTGAGGCAGCAGTGCTAATCACTGAGCTCCCACACAGCCCAGTCTGATAATAGCTGAATTCAATTAGTGCAGGCCTATATTTTACTATTCCAAAACAGGATTGTTGGATCCATTAGATCTACTGTCACTTTTGTAAATCTGCATTTTATTTCCTTTTGATCATCATATTACATTCTTTCTTGTTTGGTTTTATGCACTTTGCTATTCTTATACATAATGAAGAATTTCTCATAATTTCCTGTGAAAAGGTGTTCAGAAAATTAGGCTAATTTCAAACTTACAACAATGACTATGCCTTTTAACATAGGAATCATAAACCAAACTCCTCCATTGTATTCAATGTCAAGCTGCTGGAGGTGACCGTTTGAAGATTGACCAAAGATTTGATCAAATTGGAGAGTATTAGTGAATTCTGGAAGGAATGGGATTTAGAAGGACAGGACAGTTTAGATGAATTCCACATTTGAATTAGAATTAGACTTAGAATCCCTGCAGTGTGGAAACAGGCCCTTCGGCTCAACAAGTCGACACCAATCCTCCAAAGAGTAACCCACCCAGACCAATTCCCCTATCCTATTATCCCATATTTACCCCTGACGTATGCACCTAACCTACATATCCTGAATACTATGGGCAATTTAGCATGGCCAATTCACCTAACCTACACATGTTTTGGACTGTGGGAAGAAACCGGAGCACACCCATGCAGACACAGGGAGAATGTGCAAACTCTACACAGACAGTCCCTTGAGGTTGGAAACGACCCTGGGTCCCTGGTGCTGTGAGGCAGCAGTGCTAACCACTGAGCCACCATGCCGCTCACCATCCCGGTACAGAAAAGGAGAGGTGAGACATGTTTGAACCAGTTTGCTCAAACTTGACAACAGTTATCTTATAATGATAAAGAAGTATGTTCTGTTTGAAGTTTCAAAACAGTTGAAAAACTTATGGTATTGTAAATAAGACATCTAATCCTACAAAGTCTGAGTTAGGAATACTCAGGTGCCTTAACAATCGCCCGAGGCTGGAATCAAACCCAGGTCCCTGGCACTGTGAGGCAGCAATGTTAACCACTGAGCCACTGTGCTACCCAGTGTGGAAGCAGGCCATT
This sequence comes from Chiloscyllium plagiosum, assembly GCF_037043375.1. NCBI lineage: Eukaryota > Metazoa > Chordata > Chondrichthyes > Orectolobiformes > Hemiscylliidae > Chiloscyllium > Chiloscyllium plagiosum. The sequence continues at coordinate 17,163,617 of NW_028270169.1, forward strand.
CAGCCTATGCTGACCCTCCAAAGAGCATCCCTTCCAATCCCCATTAACCCTGCATTCCCCATGGCTAACCCACACATCAATATAGGGACAGATTGCCCAAATGCACAACAGCTCAGAATTTTAGGGATTAGATCCTATGTTGGGAAGACAGGAATACTATAGTAATTGGGACATAATGCACAATAGGATATGGGCACTAGAGATTTGGATGAGATGTTTTTGAAGGGTAAAGGATGAAAGGTCAGTCGGGAGAACTTTGGAATAAAACTAGTCTTTACTATTAAAAAGTGACCATAACATTGATAGATTGTTGTAAAGACTCAGCCTGATGCCTTATCAAGCAAAAAACCTGTTGTCCTTACAATGTGTCTAGCCCACATATGATGCTGGTCACACACCAAGGTGCCCTGTAAATGGCCTAGCAAGCTATTCAGCTGATGAATACATTGAACAATGGTTCAAGAAGAAAATAAGCAGCAGTGAATGAGCCATCTCTTTTACATTCCACTTGACCCTTATTTCCCATGGAAATATGGGGTCATTCACTAGTACCTGCCTCACATATTGAGAATGAACACTTAGACACAGCTGAGAAAGGATATTTTGCTCATGGAATATACCCAAGTATGTATCTACCATTGCAGAGAAAATTGGAGGGTCTCAAAATAGGTTTAAAAAATCATGATTATTACAATTACTTCCAGGTGCAATACCCTAAATAAAACAGTTGGTTAGCTTTATATAAAGAGTTCATTAAAATAGTTGAAAACACACGCTGTGCTATGAGTGCCCTCAAGTGGTCATGTTCTGTTAGCCAACAGAGACATCAAAGTTCTGAATTGCAGCTTAGCGTAAATTGAATTTTTAATAGTACTAAGGAGTTAGGTGTAAAATTCTTCTTCGTTATCAACATACAGTAACTGCTGTTTTGCCAGTGCCACAACATTTGTCAAATATAATTATTTTCTGAATTAGGTAGTGAATGACAAGGAGTGTGAATTGAGAGTGAATCCAAAGTAGTTTCTGCTTGTTGATTGAACATTAACACTTTGATTGAATTACTGTTTAAAATTCACTATTTTAGTCTGCAGTGGGGAGCAAATTATTCTGTCATTCACATCTGCAACCGAATGATCATGCTGAATGAAAATTGAATTCTTCGAGTCATATATTACTAACATGAGAAATATATGACATTTAAATGTCAATTTGTGCTCATCAATGAATGATTTCTTTTGAAAGCAAAAATTTGGTTTACACTTTTTTTAAAATAGGAATACAAATAGATAAATGGAATAAGCTATCTGAAAAGACAACTGAATGCAGAGTTGATGGGTGAGACCATAGTTGAAAGAAAGTTAAGAATTGGCCTGGGGCAAGATTCAGATTGTGCAGATTCTTTCACAAACTCAAGATGTTCCAGAGCACCTTGCAGTCAGCGAAACACTTTAAAATACAGTGATATTTAGAATATAATGCACATAGTGGACTATAGTGGAATATAGTAGCAGGAAAGTCCCACAAATATCCACTGTGGTAATGATCAATAATCTAGTTTGACAATATGGACTGAAAGATAAATATTGCGGGGACATCAAGGTACCCCATATTTTCTTTGGAAGAGGCTTCAGTTTAACTTCTCCACCACAAGGTGGCACCTCTAACAACTCTTTCAGTACTGCACTGGAGCGTCAGACAGGACCTTTGAGCTGAAGCCTCTGGAAGGGAGAAGCTATGATGCTACTTCCTTTCCAAGTTGCTTGCTGTACCTGCATGTAGTTTACAAGCATCTTTTCTGCATTTAGTTTAGGCAACAAGAAACACTGGCAATGCATCTTACTGCTACATGTTAATGGAGAGCTGTACAGGATCAATCATATATTGATGGGTCATTACCTTGGAAAGAGAGACTTGAATTTATATAAAGCTACTTCAATAAAATGTTTTATGGAGAATCATTAAGTGGAGCAGCACCAAATGAGGTCATTTGGCCATCATGTCAATTTGATAGATCTATCGAATTAGTCCCACGCCCTTGCTCTTTGCCCATAGCTCTGAAAATTTCCACCACTTCCACTATTTGTTCCCCTATTGAAAGTTGTTCTTGAACCTGCTACAAATACCTTTTCAAGCTGTGTTTTCTAGGTCACAACAACTCGCTGCATTTTAGAAAGAAAACCCTATTAGAGAGCCACCTCTAGATCTATTGTCGATGACTTTAAATCTCTCTCTGCTTTCTGACCCTTCTCCCACTTGAAATAACTTCTCCTTTCTCACGCAGACAAACCTGCCAAGATACAAGATGCCCTCTATGAAATCTCCTTCATGGTTGACCTGGCTGCTCTAAGAAGAGCAAACCCAATTTCTCAGTTCTCTCCACCAAACTGAAGTCCGAGCACCACTCCACTTACTCTTCTCTGCACCCTCTCTACAGTTTTGATATTGCCCTTAAAACATGGACCTAGAAATAGCCACAATATTTTAGCTGTGGCCTAAACCCTGGCTTATAAAGGCTTAGCACAGCTTTGTTATTTAAATATGCCATACGTCCATTTGTAAAACCAAGGATCTCATTTATCCTTGTAAAAGCCTTCTTAATTTGTCTTGCACTTTCAAAAGTTTGCATACGTACATCCCTAATGGGGCTGTTGCACCCCTTCATAGTTCACCATTTATAAGACGGATTTCCATTGATGTGGATTGACTATTGTGTATGCAGACAAGCAGTGTTTCCACTTTATGAAAACAATAACCCAAATGCAGTTCATGGAATCAATAATGATTCTTCTTCTATGGACTGCCTGGAGACAGGTCCATCTCATAGCCCCATGATTTCCTCCACAGTAGGTCAGGTCTTAAATCTGCTTTACCCAGACCAGGGATCGAACCTCTTGCAGTCAGCAACCATCTAATCAACACTGGCCAGTTAGGTCCCATTCCCCCCCCATTATAAGGAGTTCAGGTTGCTGTGACAACATAGATTTTTACATGCATGATGTACCCTGGAGGTGTGGAGTGATGGACGAGGGCTACAATTTGTTTTCCATCACAAACCTGACCAGGAAGCTCTCCCACTCTTACTGCTTACCATTTGTGTTTGTTTGAAGGATTTAATTTGGCCACATTACGTAATGGGACATGGACAACAGTGAGACCTGGTAAACATTTCACTCTCAAGGAAGGCTCTGAGGAAGGGTCACTGCAACTGAAACCTTACTCTGATTTCTCTACTCAAATGCTGCCAGAGCTGTTGTGCTTTTCCAACAAGCTCTGTTTTTTTTCTACTCTGATTTGACTGTAGCTCACCTTCAATCTCTTCACTCACAAGTTATTTACTCACCCTCTCTAGTAAATTTATCGTATCTTGCTCTTGCCTATTACACAGCCTCGATGCATCTCATTACACTGGCTAACTTATCGTAAGCTAAGCATTCAACAGCTGATTGCATTGACTGCGATCTACACATTACACACTTATGAGAAAGATAAAAATAAACTATTACGTTAACATTATTTTAAATACAGCAGGAATGCCAAGGAAATAAAGGGCCACAAAGAGACAACTAGGAGTAGCAGATGCCCGTGGTGGATGGTTGATGTTAAATGCATTCAATGATGCCCCTCATCAATACCTTCCTTAGGGTCTTTTAAAACATCAAACCAGGGGAATTATTGCTACAGCTACACTTGCAATCTTTTAATTTGGCACTACAAGGACTGAATTGTTGAGTGGTCACCAGTTGTAACATTATGTTTTAATTTGATGAGCTACCCTTGTATTTTTAAGTGTTGTTATTATTGCCTCAAATGGGTCAGACATATTAATGACATTTTGTTGCCATCACTGGGACAACTGAATGTGTCATTGCTGGTAAAAAAAACATGCCTGAAAAACATGTCCATGATATTACTCACCAAAATCCCATCTTGATACCCTACCAAAAGGAAGTATAATGTTCTAAGCATCAACCTTTAAAAAGTACAAGAATACACATGACATCAGTTTTAATAAGATATTTAATAAAATCCGTGCTTTTCACTTCAGTCCTGCTGTGCACTATGAATATTGATATAGCTGCATCAGTGTGTAGTCAGCAATTGATCATTTAGATTGTTATAGCTTGTTCACAATCAAGATTCTCCATGTAGATGCCAGCAGACAGGTCGCAGACCTGGCTTCACACACTCTAGACTGTTGTTTTTATTTGTTTTATTTCTAATAAATGTCAGCAAAAAGACTACTTACAGAGCTTGGCCTTGCTACAAACTTTTGATCCTGTAAAGTTCATGGACAACCGTCTGCTTCATCCACACAAACCATGAAATGCAGTTGCTTGACACCAAACCAGGAGAGGAAGAGGTCTCACAGAGTAGTCTGTGAAGCGTGGCACCATGATGCCTGATTCCTTAATACAAAGAAGACATCTCGGCACACTCCATTATTCCTCAAGTCATTGTCTGGTTCATAAAGTATAAAACTGTTTGGTTTATAAAATAAAAATTTTCAAATTACAGAGCACTTACAATATCATAATTTGATTTGAGTTATTATTGTCACGTATCAAAATACAGTGAAAAGTATTGTTTTGCATGTTAACTAGACAAATCATACCTTACATAATTACATCAGGGTAACGGAACAGAATGCAGAATACATGTATAGTGTTACAGCTACAGTGAAGGCGCAGAGAGAAATCAACTCTAATATGTGAGAGGTCCATTCATAAGTCTGATAACAGCAGGAAAGAAACTGTTCTTTAATCTGTTGGAATCTGTTCTCAAACATTTGTATCTTCTGCTGATGAAAGAGGGTAGAAGAAAGTCTTACTAGGGTGGGAGTGGTAAAATAATTAGGCAGAACCAACACAGCTTTAAGAAATTGTAATCAAAGCTTAAAAACATGTTAGGGTTTTTTGAGATCGTAACCAACAGGGTGGACATGGGTAAACCAACACATACAGTATATTTGAATTTTCAAAAAACAATTGATAAAGTTATTACAGAAGGGGTTATTAAGGGAATGTGTTCATTTGCATTTAGATTTTGTTAACTGTCAAATAAATGGAAAGTGGAAATAAATGGTTATTGTTGGACTGCAAGTCTACATTAAGTGGACTAACGTAATGGTCAGTATTGGGCCTCAGTTATTTATAATATATGGCAATGATTTAGTTGAAGGGACTGAGTATACTGGATCCAAGTTTACTGATGATACAAAATGCAGTTAGAAGGCAAACTGTGAAGAGGATACAAAGAGAATCTCTCTCAGTTGAGGAAAAAAGAAGGCGTGTCAGAAGCACTGGTGAGGATGGTTGCATCATCAGAACAGATGACATGGAGAAACTGGGAGAGTGGAATTCTGACACAAAGTAGTGTGAGAGCAATATAATTGAAGTAATTGTGTGAGTCAGTGAGTTTATCATAGACATGTTTACACCCTATCCCCAGCAATGGAGACAAAATCAATGGAAAGAGATAGAGTCACAGGGTCATACCACATGGAAACAAATCCTTCGGTTCAACTCATCTGAGTCAACCAGGTATTCCAAATCAAACAAGAGTTATTTGCCTGTGTTTGGCCTATATCTCTCTAAACCTTTCCTGTTCAAGTACCCGTCAAAATTTCTTTTAAATTTTGTAACTATATCGGTTTCTGCCACTTCCTCTGCTCACCCTGCTATAGGCAGGACATTAGTAAATTTGAAATGGTACAGAGAAGATTGATAAAGATACTACTGAGACTGGATGATTTGAGTTATAAGGAGAAGCTGAAAAGGCTGGGCCATTTTTTTCCCCTGGAATGTAGGAGGTCATAAGGGGCATAGAAAAGGTAAATAGCAAAGGTCTTTTCCCAAATGTAGGGCTTTTAAAACTAGAGGCCAAATGTTGAAGGTGGGAGGGGAAAGATTTAAAAGGGACATAAGGGGCAACTTTTTCACACAGAGGTTGCTTTGTATAGGAAAGATGGAGATGAATCATATGAAGGGGAGATAAGGTATAAACGGGAAGCAAAGTTGATAAAATTTCTTGTTCATTTAAAAACACCAATACAACATGCTGGATAAAGGAATTAGGGAGTGGTCCAAGTTCTACTGGAATGGGGAATGCACAAATAAGCTGCCAGAGGGTGCAACTACAACCTGTGAGGGTACCTTTTACTTTAAAGAATGAGTTAGGTTAAAGAACGAGTTCTTCAATGTGAGTACAAGTTCAGCCCAGCCAGGATGTGGTGGGGCTCCAGAGACACAATCCATGGAAGGAATACAGCAAAGGCTGATTGGACCGATTCCTGGGCTCAGGACACTCTTCTCTGCGGAGAGTTGAGTTGACTGCGAGTATATTCCTTGGAATTTGGAAGGTTGAACAATGATCTCCTGGAAACATATACATTTTTAATGAGGTTGGTAGAGAGATGCTGACAACATGTTTTCCCTGGGAGCCTAAACTTAGAAGTTTCGTCACAGAATAAACATTTATGATTGAGATGAAAGACATTTGTCTCCTCAAAGGATTATGGATCGTGTACCTCAGGGGGATACGAATGCTCAGTTATTGAATTCAAAGCAGTGGTCAATAGATTTTTGAATGCAAAGAACCTCAAGGGCTGTGCGGAGAATACAGACAGCAGGATTGATGTAAAAGATTAGCTATAATGTTATGGAAAGGAATAGCAAATTCAAATGGCCTGCTCCCATTTTTAACATATCACTCTTCCAGTTGTTCTACATACACAAAGCCACCAGACAGAATGATGACTACATTGGCACTGACAGACCATGTCATGATATATGTGAAGATGACTCAGTACCTGGACAATGAAAGCTTAAGGACGAATCCAATGTTTGCGGACTTGTACATGTGCAAGAAAGATATTTGATGATGTTTTTAATGACATCCTAAAACACCTTCCAACCAATTAGTTACCTTTTTGAAGTACAGTCCCTGTTGTACAGTAGTTTCTACACATGAAAGATTCACTCAGCAATGAGACAATTGTCAGGTTTGTCTGTTCTGGTTGTATCGGTTGAGGGAATGGAACTCATACCACAGAGCATACACTTGCTCTCCTGCAGTACAGCCATGGATTACAATCAAAAGCATAGCACACAATAACCTGCTTCTTAAAGATAATCCAGTACCATATCTCTCCAGTTCTCCTTTCAGGCTTATATGTTTCACTGTCATAAATGTGAAGTGATGGGATTAGCTCCCTAACTTGAATGTTCTTTTACCTTCCCATCGTCAAAAATACTAATCAGGGGACTGCTTTCTAGAATAGGGCTTTCAGGTTCTTATGGCAACCTACATCTTTGGGTTCAAAAGCCTGAGTTCCAACCTTACCTGCTCCATCACACATCTGAACAGTTTTATTACAAGTATCTAGAGTAACGATGATTGAAAACAGCAGATGACTGCTCTTCTGTGCCTCAACCCCGGTTAATTAGATACTGTGCTTGTTTCTGATGTAGAGGTTGTAGGTTCAAATCTCACTTCAGAGACATTAAAACAAGAGTCTGGAGTAATATTCCCATCACAGTGTCGAGGGGTCATTTTTGATGGCAGAGATGCCATTTTTCAGATGAGGTTTTAAGATTAGGTGTCATTTGTTCTCACAGGTGGGTGTGGAAATTCTCATGACATTTAAAGAACGAGGAATTATCTGTGATACACCAATCAATACATATCCTTCATCAACATCGCTATAGGACATTATGGGTTTTCTGTATGACAGCATTAACTACAGGACAAATTTACCTCATTGACACTACGTACCATTGGAAAATGCTAAGATTGTGAAGTGGATGTTAAAATTGTAAGTTTTCTTTGGATGCCTCGTAGCTGGTGTCTGCTGAGAAGACAATGGGTTGCTCCTGGAATGAGTGCAGGAGAGAGAGAGAGAAAGAAACCCACATTGCTAACTGACAGCCATGAACCATGAACAGCACTGTTACGGCCTTTGCTGTTTGAATTTATGTATCGCTGGACATCGGAGTGTGTCTGGGAAAATTAACAAACAGTGAAATTCACAACTAATCTTGCAGGAACCTGTTTGGGAGAGGTCACAGCACAGAAACAGATAAGCAGATATTTTAAGCATGGCCTTACAGTAAGTCTGCAGTAGTGAGTAGAGCAGGTTCTTTCTTGATTATATGTTTTATTGAGATATGTCTCTTGATTAAACTTAAAATATAAGTCATAAGTATTCATTTAACCTGGAGCAGTGTTTTGTAGAGGAATAAAATGGTGTTATTTTCTGGGTCTGTAGATTGAAAGCAGCAAAAATGGCCTTTAGTAGAGTGATATGCTCTTCTTGTCGGATGCGGGGATTTAGGGAGAGTTTAAAGGTTACTGAGGATTATATCTGCAATAAATGCCATTGGGTGTGAATCCTATCAGATTGAATGGATTGGTTGAAGAGACAGTTAGAGGCTATGGGGAATTTACAAGAGCAAGGGGATGTGATGGATGCCAGTTATAGGAAGTAGGAAAAGTCACAGATAGAGTCACATATATGGGTTAACTCCAGGAAAGGTAAGAGAGGTAGGCAGTTAGTGCAGGAGGCTTCTGTGGCTATTCTCCATTTCAAACAGGTATGCTGTTTTGGAAAATGTAGAGGGTGATGGATTCTCAGGGGAATGTAGCACGAACAGCCAAGTTTCTGGTATTGAGACTGGCCCTAATGCAATGAGGGGTATGAGGGGTTCCAAGAGATTGACTGTGTTAGGAGACTCTCTAGTCCGAGGTACAGACAGACGTTTCTGTGGCCAGCAGCAAAAAATCAGAATGGTGCATTGCTTCCCTGGTGCCAGGATCAAGGATGTCTCAGAGAGGGTGCAGAATGTTCTCAAGGGTGAGAGGGGCCAGCCGGAGGTCATTGTACACATTGGAACCAACAATATGGGAAGGGAAAAGGTTGAGATTCTGAAGGGAGATTACAGAGAGTTAGGCAGGAATTTAAAAAGGAGGTCCTCAAGAGTAGTAATATCTGGATTACTCCTAGTGCTATGAGTTAGTGAGGGCAGGAATAGGAGGATAGAGCAGATGAATTCATGGCTGAGGAGCTGGTGTATGGGAGAGGGATTCACATTTTTGGATCATTGGAAACATTTTTGTGGTAGAGGTGACCTGTACAAAAAGGACGAATTGCACCTAAATTGGAAGGGGACTAATATACTGGCAGGGATATTTGCTAGAGCTGCTCAGGAGGATTTAAACTAGTAAGGTGGGGCAGTGGGACCAAGGGAGATAGTGAGGATAGAGGTCAATCTGAGACTGATACAGATGAGAACAAAGGTGAGTCAAACAGTCAGGGCAGGCAGGGACAAAGCAGAGAGCAAGGTAGGACTGATAAATTAAACTGCATTTATTTCAATGCAAGAGGCCTAAAAAGGAAGGCAGATGAACTCAGGGCATGGTTAGGAAAATGGGACTGGGATATCATAGCAATTACAGAAACATGGCTCAAGGATGGACAGGACTGACAGCTTAATGTTCCCAGATAAAAATGCTATAGGATGGATAGAAAGGGAGACAAGAGAGGAGGGGAGTGGTGTTTTTGATAAGGGATAGCATTACAGCTGTACTTAGGGAGGATATTCCTGGAAATACATCCAGGGAGGTTATTTGGGTGGAACTGAGAAATAGGAAAGGTATGATCACCTTATTGGGATTGTATTATAGACCCTCTAATAGTTAGAGGGAAATTGAGAAACAAATTTGTAAGGAGATCTCAGTTATCTGTAAGAGTAACAGGGTGGACATAACTTTGGGGCCAGCGACCATAATTCTATTCGTTTTTAAATAGTGATGGAAAAGGATAGGCCAAATCTAAAAGTTAAAGTTCTAAATTGGAGAAAAGCCAATTTTGATGGTATTAGGCAAGAACTTTCAAAAGCCAATTGGGGACAGATGTTCACAGGTAAAGGGACGGCTAGAAAATGGGAAGCTTTCAGGAATGAGAGAACGAGAGTCCAGAGAAAATATATTGCTGTTAAGGTGAAAGACAAGGCTTATAGGTATAGGGAATGCTGGATAACTAAAGAAATTGAGGGTTTAATTAAGAAAAAGAAAGAAGCATATGTCAGGTACAGACAGAATTGATTGAGTGAATCCTTAGAAGAGTATAAAGGCAGTGGGAGTATACTTAAGAGAGAAATCAGGAGGGCAAAAAGGGGACATGAGGTAGCTTTGGCAAATAGAGTTAACGAGAATCCAAAGGGTTTTTACAAATACAGTAAGGACAAAAGGATAACTAGGGAGAGAATAGGGCCCCTCAAAGATCAACAAGGCGGCCTTTGTGTGGAGCCACAGAAAAAGAGTGTTTTGCATCAGTATTTACTGAGGAAAAGGACATGGAAGATATAGAATGTAGGGAAATAGATGATGACATCTTGAAAAATGTCCATATTACAGAGGATGCAGTGCTGGATGCCTTGAGACACATAAAAGTGGATAAATCCCCAGAACCTGTTCAGGTGTACCCTAGAGCTCTGTTGGGAAGCTAGAGAAGTGATTGCTGGGCCTCTTACTGAGATATTTGTATCATTGATAATCACAGGTGAGGAGCCGGAAAACTGGAGGTTGGCTAACGTGGTGCCACTATTTAAGAAAGGTGGTAAAGACAAACCAGGGAACTATAGACCAGTGAGCCTAACATCAGTGGTGGGCAAGTTGTTGGAGGGAATCCTGAGGGACAGGACGTACATGTATTTGGAAAGACAAGGACTTATTAGGGATAGTCAACATGGCTTAGTGCGTGGGAAATCATGTTTCACAAACTTGATTGAGTTTTTTGAAGAAGTAACAAAGAGGATTGATGAAGGCAGAGCAGTAGATGTGATCTCTATGGACTTCAGTAAGGCGTTCGACAAGGTTCCCCATGGGAGACAGGTTAGCAAGGTTAGATCTCATGGAATACAGGGTGTACTAGCCATCTGGATACAGAACTGGCTCAAAGGTAGAAGAGGGTGGTGGTGGAGGGTTTTCAGATTTGAGGCCTGCGACCAGTGGATTGCCACAAAGATCAGTGCAGGGTCCACTACTTTTCGTCATTTATATAAATAATTTGGATGTGAGCATAAGAGGTACAGTTAGTAGGTTTGCAGATGACACCAAAATTGGAGGTATAGTGGACAGCGAAGAAGGTTACCTCTGATTACAACAGGATCTTGAACAGATGGGCCAATGGGCTGAGAAGTGGCAGATGGAGTTTAATTGTGAGGTGCTGCATTTTGGGAAAGCAAATCTTAGCAGGACTTATACACTTAATGGTAATGTTCTAGGGAGTTTGCTGAACAAAGAGACCTTGGAGTGCAGGTTCATAGCTCCTTGAAAGTGGAGTTGCAGGTAGATAGGATAGTGAAGAAGGAGTTTAGTATGCTTTCCTTTATTGGTTAATGTATTGAGTACAGGAGTTGGGAGGTCATGTTGTGGCTGTACAGGTCACTGGTTAGGCCACTGTTGGAATATTGCGTGCAATTCTGGTCTCCTTTCTATTGGAAAGATGCTGTGAAACTTGAAAGGGTTCAGAAAAGATTTATAAGAATGTTGCCAGGGTTGGAGTATTTGAGCTATAAGGAGAGGCAGAAGAGGCTGGGGCTGTTTTCTCTTGAGCATCGGAGGCTGTGGGGTGACCTTATAGAGGTTTACAAAATTATGAGGGGCATGGATAGGATAAATAGACAAAGTCTTTTCCCTGAGTTTGGGGGAGTCCAGAACTAGAGGGCATAGGTTTAGGGTGAGAGGGGAAGGATATAAAAGAGACCTAAGGGGCAGCCTTTTCACACAGAGGGTGGTACATGTATGGAATGAGCTGCCAGAGGATGTGGTGGAGGCCAGTACAATTGCAACATTTAAAAGGCATTTGGATGGGTATATGAATAGGAAGGGTTTGGAGGGTTATGGGCCAGATGCTGGCAGGTGGGACAAGATTGGGTTGGGATATCTGGTCGGCATGGATGAGTTGGACCCAAGGGTCTGATTCCATGCTGTACAACTCTATGATTCATTATTGGATTGAATTTTGTCTGTTGTGGCTATAGAAACCAATTTGTCAGAGTGAGTTCCCTCAGCAGCTGCAGCCACAGATTGATAGCTAAATTTGGGTGATGCTTCTCCTTCTGATGGGCACTTATTTCCAACTGCTTTTGCATGACCTTCCTGAGCGCTTGGCTTCAAGCACTCCTGATAGCAGTAAGGACTTTCTACACACTGTCCATAATCCTGGCAACCCTGAGATCTCACCTACAACATCCTTGAATGGTGGGAGTGGTTGACTTACTGATCTTGTATTGATGGCAAACCTGGCAGAGCATGTCTTTGGGGATGCAGCCACATCCATGTGGCCTACATAGAGTCATAGAGATGTATAGCATGAAAACAGACCCTTGGGTCTAACCAGTCCATGCTGACCAGATATCCCAACCCAATCTAGTCCCACCTGCCAGCACCCGGCCCATAACCCTCCAAACCCTTCTTATTCATATACCCATCCAAATGCCTTTTAAATGTTGTAATTGTACCAGCCTCCACCACTTCCTCTGGCAGCTCATTCCATACACGTACCACCCACTGTGTGAAAATGTTGCCCCTTAGGTCTCTTTTATCTTTCCCCTCTCACCCTAAACCTATGCCCTCTAGTTCTGGACTCCCCCAAACCCAGGGAAAAGACTTTGCCTATTTACCCTATCCATGCCCCTCATAATTTTGTAAACCTCTATAAGATCACCCCTCAGCCTCCCACGCTCCAGGTAAAACAGGCCCAGCCTGTTCAGCCTCTCCCTATCGCTCAAATACTCCAACCCTGGCAACATCCTTGTAAATCTTTTCTGAACCCTTTCAAGTTTCACAACATCTTTCCGATAGGAAGGAGACAAGAATTGCACGCAATATTCCAACAGTGGCCTAACCAGTGACCTGTACAGCCACAACATGACCTCCCAACTCCTGTACTCAATACTCTGACCAATAAAGAAAAGCATACCAAACGCCTTCTTCACTATCCTATCTACCTGCAACTCCACTTTCAAGGAGCTATAAACCTGCACTCCAAGGTCTCTTTTTTCAGCAACACTCCATTGGACATTACCATTAAAAGTATATAAGTCCTGCTAAGATTTGCTTTCCCAAAATGCAGCAACTCACATTTATTTGAATTAAAGTCCATCTGCCACTTCTCGGCCCATTGGCCCATCTGATCAAGATCCTGTTGTAATCTGAGATAACCTTCTTCGCTGTCCACTACACCTCCAATTTTGGTGTCATCTGCAAACTTACTAACTGTACCTCTTATGTTTGCATCCAAATCATTTATATAAAAGACAAAAAGTAGTGGACCCAGCACCGATCCTTGTGGCACTCTACTGGTCACAGGCCTCCAGTCTGAAAAACAACCCTCCACCACCACCCTCTGTCTTCTACCTTTGAGCCAGTTCTGTATCCAAATCGCTAGTTCTCCCTGTATTCCGTGAGATCTAACCTTGCTAATCAGTCTCCCATGGGGAACCTTGTTGTGTCAATGGAGTTGCTGTTGACTATAGAAGGCAATCATCTTGGCAATTGCTGCACGCTGATATCCTTCCATTTCTACCACCCTGGCTTGGCAGGACAGGCACAATAATCATCTGAGGCAGAAGAAATGGGGAGAATTGGGCCACTTTTCTTAAATCAGTGGCAAACTCTTCAGGATCATTCCATAATGAAATCTGGATCCTTGAATTCTGTTTCAGGTCAATAAATAATCTCCAGGAAAGAGATTGGTCTATGTTTAGCTTTTAAAGGCTTCTAGGGGATTGGGGAGAAAGTGGGAATATAGCATTGGGAAAGAGGATCAGCCATCATCATTTCCAATGGCAAAGCAGGCTTGAAGGGCTGAATGGCCTCCTCATGATGCCACTTTCTATGGTTCCAAATTCCAGCTGTTATAATTCAAGGAAATCCTTCTGGATATGTGTTGTCCAAATGTGATGGAACTGATGGATTGAGAAGATCATGATTCGGGTAATTTGACAATAGATGCCAAAGCATGCAAGGCTAGGGGCCTTGGAAAATGGGACTAGTATAAAGCTAAATGCTTGTTTTTGTCAGTGCAGACTGGGTGAATCCAAGGGCCTGTTTCTGTGCTGTTTGAATCTGACTGAGGTGTCGGAGTCAGAAAACGAGGTTTCATTGACCGTGCAAAAGTAGGGGTTGTGGTTCTATCCACTAGCTGGAGATTTAATGCAAATTTCCAAAATAACAAAGAGAAGGGACTGGATTCAGTGGAACACTTTTTGACACCGACTTACCATCAATAAGCAGATCTTTATAGATATTTAGCTGCACTGTATAAGTTTGATAGGACACTAGTGGCATGGGATAAGCACCCCTCACCAAGTGTTCCTAAAGGATTTCCCAATTGATTAGTTAATCATTCAGTGCTCCTAAATCCCCACGAACAGCAATTGTGGTTGGCCTGCCATTTGATGGCGCCCAATGCAATTCGCTTGTAGTTGAGGCATCATTAATTGGGCTGAGGATTCTGCCTTGAAAAGGATTGGGGCGCTGCTGCTAGAGCTATCGCCAGTTCGAGATGGGGCTCTTTATCTTATTGCTGCTGCTGCTCTGGAGTCACCCTTTCAGGGTCAGGACTCTCGATTCTCCCCCGCCAGGCTCGGGCCATGGCTCAGTGCGATACTTTGACTACCCCGAGGAGATAACTTGTACGCCGTCCGGCGTTGTGGTGCGAATTCGTAATGACTCTTTCCAGGGAATGTTCATTCGACTGTCCATCGTGGGTAAGTCATTAACGCTCCGAGTAATGCGAAGTGTTTCGAACTTGTTGTAAATGCTTTCTCCCCTCTATGCATCTATCTCTACCCTCTTGTAAATAAAACTAAATGTACATTTGGTAACTTGTTTGTTCAATTGGAGTGCGGAGTTGAGTCGCCTTTCCTCCCCGGCGGTAATTTTAGGGTACCAAATAACTTAATTCATTATGGGTGCTTGTGGTCTCTATAGAGTATCTCTAATTGCTGCTTTAATGGGACCAGCGATAACTTTTAACAAAGCTTTTTAACTTGGAGATGCCTGTGTTGGATTAGGGTGTACAAAGTTAAAAATCGCACTAGTCCAACAGGCTTATTTGAAGCATGAGCTTTTTGGAGCGCTGCTTCAAGTGCTCTTTTTAAAAAAATTCTGGTTTTATTTTTGACTTTCTATATACTACACCGGCAAGCAATCGCCCTTCATGTTAGAGACGAACAGAAATAGCTGGAAAGGCTACACATTGCTAGCAGTACCTCTGGAGAGAAACTAGGGCTAACACTTAGGGTCCAATGACCCCTCCAGTAAAAGCTGTTTTGGTTTGTCATGTTAGAGTCCCCTGACTGAGGAACAAGACTTACATTGTCTAGTGTCAGAGCTCATGCATGTAGGCCCATGGCTCTTTTTAAAAAGCCAATATCTATGATCTTGAGGTGTCCTTAAACAATAGGGCCACTCTTCTTGTGGGTTGTAATAGCTGAGAAGCTTTGTCAGAGACACAACATAATGGAACTATCTTCCCTCTAGCTAAGAACCCTGAGGTGTCAGTCTTGGTAATCTTTAAATGGGCTTCAGTTATAATGAAAACACCCTCCTTTCTACTATGTAGAAGTTTCTACATTGGGATTTTCTGATCAATGAACTAGCTTATACAGCAACTGATAAGGCTAACTGATTCATGATACTAGTCAGGTAACTCCATATATTCCAATTATATTGGGGGAAGATTATTTAACTGGGCTTTAAACACTTTTCATGCATTGAGTGAAGGGGTTCTGGATCTCATTTTTTAAACTTTAAAATATCTGGCATTTAAAAAGCTGACCCTCTGCTTGTGTTATCTATTGTGGTTGAGTCAGTGCTCACTGCTGGGTTAATGTACCGATCTAACCTAATTGGGAGTATATCCTCTTGGATATCATTGAATAAGATCATGGCTGATCTGACTTACTCAGTGCCCTGCTTGCTCATGATCCATTCCCCACTTTGTTTTCAATATATAAAGTTGAAAGTGACCTTACTAGTGCAGCTAAAAATGCTGAACTTTGAATGTTAGTCACAGGATAACATTTTGAAGATCATTGGAATAGGTGCTAGCGCCCAAGGACAGAATTTGTCTCCACATTATGCTTTGTTAACTGAAGAAACCTTGCTTGGGTGGCCCTGCACACACTTTGATGTCCATGGAGTACTGAGCTGGATGGTGACTGTCTGGCTTGTGGCATGAGTCTTGCCATTCCTATCTGAATTAGGATGACTAATTATACTTTGTTTTAAAATTGCTATTGCACATGTCTGAAAATAATTCTTTCTTGAATAGATAACTATGGTATACCAAGAGACCTGCATTCACTGCCCAGCAGTTGTCCATATACCACTGTACCACAAGCAGATGGGTCCTTGCTTTTCACTACCCCATACAAGGGATGTTATGTTCACCTAATGGTAAGTACAGACTTCAAAGCAGTGGTAATATTTTAGTATTCTCTTTTGGATTGGAAATAGCCAAAAAACAACCATAGCAGCTGCATCTTATAGATTTGACCACAAATGTTGTGCTAGCAGCACAGGTCTGACAACTTCTTCTAGCCAAGGAAGTTTTTTTGGAAGTCTTTTGTGGAAAGATATTAAGGGTATTCTTTCAGTTGCAATTAACTCCTTTTGCCAATGGTGAAAGTGTAATCTGGTTGAGCTGCAGTCATGAGACCCAGTTGAAAGGGTATAATGGCAATCGGCAAGGTTTTTTGATTATACTCTGCATCTTGTCGAGCAGATAAGTTAATGGGTGAATTGACTCCTTTCCTGAGGAAGGTTAGCCTGGTAAATACAGTACCAAGATCAGATGGCAACTTTTGGTCTGGCCATTGATCAGTCATCTTTTACACTCCAGGAGTAAAGTATGGAGTGACAATTAGGTTTCTATCCACATGGGAAGTTTCCACTTGTGAATTAGATGAAATCTCCCCACTTTCAGTGGTGGACTTTGAACTGACTTGTCAAGGTGTAAATACCCCTCCCAATCATAATTGGGAGCCAAGGGTAGGCCATTACTAATAACTGAGTGGGAAGAGAATTTCCAGTGAGAATGGAAACCTCTATTCTATCCCATTAGAGAAATGGATGACTTGGTGATCTTCAAGACTCCTAACAGGCTTTGGTTTTCAGCTAATATCAAATGCTGTTCTTTCTTGTAGAACAACACAGTGAGCCTGGAGCTGAGGATTGATGGAATTGATGAATCCAAAAGAATTATAGTTATAGAACGCATTCCACTAAACTGTACCCTGCCATCATTGCCTTCTGTGACTGGTAGGTTTTAAGTAATGCTTTGTGTAGCCAAGGCTTTGCTTTCTGTACAAGCAAACGGTCCATTGCCTTGTGTAGTGGCTGATCCTGATGCTCTGAATCACTTGATCTGTCCACTCATGATCAGTTGTGTATGTCATATTAGCATTTAATTTGACTCTCCACCTGGCCTTACAAACTCAAAGCTGCATAATCTAAAGTCAGGACCTGGATGGGCTATTTAGTCTTAATTCTCATAACCTGTGTCACATGACACTACTACATAATTGCAGATTATTTAAATTTGACACTACAAACATCAAATTGTCAACTCCAGATTTTCTGGTGTAAATGTCCCTGGCCTGTTCAGTGCAGTCGCTTGAACCAAGGGCAGGCTAAAGGCTGCCAATTAGAAAATGGTGTAACTTCTCCTTTTCTTGCCTTCCTCACCTGAAACTGAACTTTAGGTTCAGTTAAACTATTTTTCCCAATTGGCCTTCAGTTGGAGTAAATATAAACTACTAGGGCCTTCATGTCCTGCAATACATTAACCACAAAATCTATAGGTAGAACTAAATACCTGCATGTAAACTTGGTCTTCAATTTGACAAGTGGCTAGTAAAAATAATAAATCTCCCTCTCTCCCCTCTGCAATGGAGTACTAATCTGATTGTGACATGTGCACCCTGAATCTCATGGAAACAAATAATATTAAAAGCTTTTAGACATGACTATCTCCTGTAACTCAAAGTAAATGGCCTGTTTAACTCCAACTGTTCTAACTTCCCCAACAGTGGGACCCACAAAAGGAACACTTCCCATCACCAAGGAACCAGAGGATACCACTACTGCAAGTACCCCTGTTGTAGATACTACTGCAGTGACCCCCATTACCAAGGAGCCTGCAAATGTGACCACTTCCATCACCACCAAGGAGCTAGTAGATGTTACTGCAGTGACCCATTCCACCACAAAACCTGTGGATACCACTGAGGAGCCTGCAAATGCAACTGTTCCCACTATGGAGCCAGTGGGTTCTACTGTTTTGACCCTTCCCACCAAGAAACCTGTGGATGCTACTGTCTCCATCACCACCAAGAAGCCAGTAGATGATGCTGCAGTGACCCATTCCATCACAGAACCTGTGAATGAAACTATTCCCATCACCAAGGAGCCAGTAGATGTTACTGCAGTGACCCTTTCCACCACAGTTTCTGTAGATACCACAAGGGAGCTTGTGAATGTAACTGTTCCCACCCTGGAGCCAGCAAGGTCTACTGTGGTGACCCTTCCCATCACCAAGGAACCTGTGGATACTACTTCAGCAACAATCCCTGTTGTAGAAACCACTGCAGTGACCCTTCCAATCACTAAAGAGCCAGTAGATGGTACTGCAGTGACCCCCACCAAGGAGCCTGTGAATGCAACAGTTTCCATCACCAAGGAGCCAGTGGGTTCTACTGTGACCCTTTCCATCACCAAGGAACCTGTGGATACTACTTCTGCAACCATCCCTGTGGTAGATATCACTGCAGTGACCCTTCCAATCACTAAGGTGCCAGTTGATGTTGTTGCAGTGACCCATTCCACCCCACAACCTGTAGATACCACTGAGGAGCCTGTGAATGCAACTGTTCCCACTACCAAGGAGCCAGTGGGGTCTACTGTGGTGACCCTTCCCACCACTAAGAAACCTGTGAATGCTACTGTCACCATCACCAAGAAGCCAGTAGATGGTACTGCAGTGAGCCCCACCAAGGAGCCTATAAATGCAACTGTTCTCATAACCAAGGAGCCAGTTGATGTTACTGCAGTGACCCTTTCTACCACAGAGC
Source organism: Chiloscyllium plagiosum (assembly GCF_037043375.1). NCBI lineage: Eukaryota > Metazoa > Chordata > Chondrichthyes > Orectolobiformes > Hemiscylliidae > Chiloscyllium > Chiloscyllium plagiosum. The sequence continues at coordinate 17,182,759 of NW_028270169.1, forward strand.
CTGTGGATACCCCTGAGGAGCCTGTGAATGTAACTGTTCCCACTACCAAGGAGCCAGTGGGGTCTACTGTGGTGACCCTTCCCATCACCAAGGAACCTGTGGATGCTACTTCTAACATTTCTGTAGATACCACTGCAGCAACCCTTTCCATCACTAAGGAACCAGTAGATGTTACTGTAGTGACCCCCACAACCAAGCAGCCAGTGACACTGACTGTGGTAACCCTTTCTCTCACTGAGGAACCAATGAATACCACTGCAGTAACTATTCCTGTTGTAGATGCTACTACAGTGACCCTCTCTGCCACCAAGAAGCCTGTGGATGTGACTTTAGTGACCCTTTCCACCAAGGAGCCTGTGGCTACCACTACAACTGTTACTGGCACAAAGGTACCAGTGAATAGAACTGTTGCAACTCCTCACACCACTGAGCCAGTAGATGCTACAACAGTGACCCTTTCCTCCACTAAGGAGCCAATAGATACTACTGCTGCAGCCATCCCTATTGTAGACACTACTGCAGTGACACTAATCACTGGAACCATGAATGTAACAGCACCCACCAAGGAGCCTATAGATTCCACTGCAGAAACGGCTCCCATTACCAAGGAGCCAGTGAATAGGACTACAGTGACCCCCTCTTCCAAGGAGCCTGTGGATACCACTGCAGCAACCCTTTTCACCAAGGAGCCTGTGAATGTAACTATTCCCATATCTAAGGAGCCAGTAGATGCTACTACCACAACTGCACTTGTGGGGCAGACAGCTGGCTTCACAACAGCCACAATCAGCATGGACCTGACTTCAAATGGAGGTATGATATGCAGATTAAGCTTACACAAACTAGCAATACTTTAGCTTTTAAAAGCTAGTATCACTCATGATAGATCTTGAAGGGGGCCTTGTGACCAAGGAAACACGATTGAAGTTAATGTTGGCCATCTAACAGGCATTCATATGCCTAATATGTAAAATCAGCCTAGTTTCCCCTAATCTAGGGAGTGTAGCTAGAGAAGCCAACTGAGCTTAGTCAGTTTGTCAACTCTAGACATGCACTGAGTTTTTGTTTAGCATAACATTCCAGCTAATTGTGTTCTTACACAAACTTTAGATCTTACAAACCAGAAGATCTATGTTCAAATCCAATTGTCCTGGGCATGTTCAAATAAGTATGAATGGATTGTTGGCAGTAAATCCAGATGGGATTTGAAAGTTGATCCTGGTCTTGAACTTTTAGCTTTGTCCAGTATACAAACCAGTGCCTGAAATAAGACTGATCAGAATTGAGTCCTAGGTATCTAGTTTAGGTTTAAAATTGCAGTTCACTGCTCGTGGCTAACTGAACTTCTGATTGCAGATAAAACCCACATTTGTGATGTTGATGCCAAGGACCGTGTGAACTGTGGAAATGCTTCAATTGGTGAAGAAGAATGCTATGCCAAAGGATGCTGCTATGATCTCCTCAGTGGGCAAATCCCTTGCTTTTATGGAAAAACTGGTTGGTTTTTAAATTTGGTATAAGTCTTTCTAATCTAGAATAATTCTAATTCTTGCTCAGATAACTGAGTCCTAGCTTTTGAAATCAACACTTTTCTTTTCTCAAAATTGTCTGTGGGCAGCTAAGACTGATCTTATGCAAAAGCTGGTGCTTGATTAGCCTCTGTACTTGGAATTGAGAATTTTCTTGAACACTAATGCAATAGTAAACCTGTTGTGCTGCACTTAATTGCTGAATACTAAATACCTTTTTTTTCCCCAGCTTACATTGACTGTACAACCAATGGGCTATTCACCATCGTGGTTCCCAGAATTGCTACAGTACCCCCACTCAATCTTGACTCTGTCTCACTGCTAAATAATACAAGTCCACAGTGTGGTCCTATAACCAGGACAACAGAGTTTGTTCTCTTCAGATTTCCTCTTGACTCATGTGGGACTACACAAATAGTAAGTTGTTTCCTCCTCTAGGGTGGTGAGGGAAGAAATAAGGATTGGATCCTTACCTTTTTTCTCTCTACATAGGTTGATGGACTCTACATCACTTACAGTGTAGATGTAATGGCCAAAAGGAAAATCCAAACTGGACCTCGTGGCTCTATAACCAGGGAGAGTACTTTCAAGTAAGCTCTTGATACTGAACATCTAACTGTAGCAAATTCTACTAAGTAGATTAAAAATTCTGCTCTAGTTTGGTTGATTATTCTTGTTGCCACTAGAATCAGCCATGCAGTATCTATTGATGAAATAGCTTGCTTCTGTCATAAGCTATATAGTCACTTCAAACCTAAACCATGTCATCTTTCAAAGGAAATTACTGTTAGCAACTGACCCTAAAACTCATCTCCCATGATCTGAATGCTACCTGTATGTGCATTAGTACATGTAACCATTCTTCAGGCTGGTGCCACAAATTAAGTTCCTGTCCTCAACAACAGACTTGACTAAATTTCTTGCTCCTGACTACTTAAACTATCAAACAAATTCCCAAAGTACTTTCTCATACACTCCTCTAAGGAGCTTGAGTGAAAACAGTGAAATTGGAAGAACCAGCACTGTTAAAGCATCTTGCCTCCACTGCCCCAACCCAATGTAATAATCCCATATGCACCTTGTGAATAGAATGCCTTTGATTTGTCTTTCTCAGACTGTGTAGCATTAATATCTTTGCCTTAATCCTAATGAACAACTGAATACTGTTTTCCTAGGTTACATGTGAAATGTCACTTCACTGGCAAGAAAGACATCCCTTTGACACTAGTAGTGAATACTGCTTCACTCCCACCTTTTGTATTGAGGGAAGGTGTCCTCCAAATGGAAATGAGGATTGCAAAAGGTGAGTCTAACACATCTGAAGAACTGTATAAACTTTGCATTGTATTCACTCACTACCTCTCTCTGCAGAGAAGTCCTACAGTACCTGGTTTGCTGATGAAGACTACCCTCTAGTGAGATTTCTCAAAGAGCCAGTGTATATAGAAGTGCGTCTTCTCCACCGAACTGATCCCAATATTGAACTAGTGCTGAATGACTGCTGGGCCACACAAACACTTGACCCTCATCGTGCTCCAAGATGGAGCATTCTTCTGCATGGGCAAGTATTTCCATTTAAGAACTAGCAGATGAGTGAGCACTGGTCAACTTCAGCTAGGAAGTCCCACTAGAATTTTTATGCTAGTTTGTGATGCAAAAGCATTCTATTAAGTGCTCATACTTAAACCTCCCTTTCCTATTCATGTCAACTTACTACCCTTGGTGAAGGCATCTTTAATGTTCACCTTTTGGTTCTCAATGCACAACTTGAAACTGTCCCTGCATTCTAATTACCTGTTAACACCATTTTAGCTACCTGACTAAATCTCAATGGAAAGCTTGAATGCATCTTGCCAAAAATGCACTTAGATCATCAGTAGTCTCCAAGCCATGTCTTTGGGCCACAAGGGTTTTTGAATTAACAATATTATCAACACTAACATCATCACCAGAGAACTTCATGACCGATGCATATTACTGCTTTTTTCAGGCTAGTTAAGGAATTACAAATAAAAACCCTGTGCTTCACTACCCAAATTTCCATCCCACCCACTTGATACACAAACTGTCAAATGTTTGTATTTAACTTGTGAAACATCCCTTGCTGTTCAATCTGTGCCTTCACCCTCTAATGAAGCACTTGTACTCTTTCTGTAGGTGCCCATACTACAGAGACAACTACTTGACCCAGTTGCATGCAGTAGAGGCGGCTTCCGATGTGCCATTTCCAACTCATCACAAACGGTTTGAAGTGAAGACCTTTGCATTCTGGAATCGGCAGAGTCGGACAGCACTGAGTGGAGAGGTTAGACTTTTTTCACTTTACTGAATGTCTCTTGCTGGGTCCTTGTGCTTAACTATTCTCCTCTCCTATAGGTCTACTTTCATTGTAGTGCAACTGTGTGCCTTCTACCTGACATGCAAGAGTGTGCCACAACCTGTGGTGCTGGAAGAAGTAAGAAACTTTCTCCTAAGAATGGAAACTCTTTATTTCAGCTAGCTTCATGCCACCAACTTTCTTTTCTTTTTTTTTCCCCCCAGGGATAGCCAGACATTCAGATGTTAACATCTCAGCTGAAGCATCCTACCATGGATTAGTGACACTGAAGAGACCCATAGTTTTCACTCTTGCTGAAGGAAAAACTGCAGACCTATCTCAGGCAAATGGTATGAAGTGATTGCATGCCAATCTCAGTCAAACATAACAATGCATAGCTAGCAAGTAAATAGAGTAAGCAATTTTTACCTTAAACTAGTAATCAAGTCCATAATTGTCAAAGCTCTAGTGCTAACTGTTCCAGCTAGTTTTGGAAGTATCAGTTACTATTTGCATTACTACCCTACTGTCAATCACCACTACAATATTGCCATTCTTGATCAGCAATGCTTTCTCAGTCTTAAAGGAGTTCTTATTTCTCCCCAAGACTGAAGAATTTCCATCATGTAGATGGACAGCTATTACTTGTCACCAAGATTTAAACCACTGAAGGTGGTGCTGGAGGCATCAAGAGTTGGTTTATGCTTTCCATAAGCATAAGGGTACACTGTACCCAAGGATTTCTGGAAGTACACCAATAGGGAGAAAGCAGGAAGAACACTTACTGAGGATGGGGTCCAAATAAGTACCACTTCAAAAGGTGGGGGTTTCTTAATTGAGAATTCTCAACTTTCTCAGCAGGAATTCTATTAATCTAGGATTAATAGGTCTGTTTGAAATGAGGATACCACAGCCACAATTTCTAAAGAATATTGGACCCAATGGCAGCCTCTTGCTCCCCTTGAAGTTTTAGGCTCAGCAGTCTAGCTCAACACTAGTAAATGAGCTTTGACTTCAAACTGAATCACCACTGGTGAGCTATAGGATACATTGACTCCTGCCAAGCTAACATGTCCATGTATCCAGAGCTTAAGCTAATGCATTCAGTTTTTAAATTAATCCAGTGATCATTGACTCGAGTTGTAAACTAGTTTCATGTTGGCTGTCCCTTCAATTCTGAAGTTTAAACAGTGGTGAGGCATGGGTCAATGGAGTAAAGTCTTTTGGGTGCTGTTCTATCTATTGAGGAAGGTAAACGGTCTGTCCAACAATCATGGAAGTGACAGAATCCATCTCATTAACCTCCCCTCTCTTACAGTGAATACTACAGATGGTGTTCTCCTTGCAGCAGCTGTAACATCACTGGTGTTGGCCTTGATCTGTGGACTAGTACTCTGTTGGAATTGCAAACAAATGCCCATGTCTTGAGCTTGTGACTGTTTAAGTAGCACTTTGACAAGTGTGTGCAAGGTTTACATGTCATAAACCCCAAGTCTTGTATGACCTGGATCACCTTTCAGTGGGGACTGCAATATTTAAATGAACCTAATGGGGCTTGGTGACTTCTGTCTCTTGTGCATGGACTTGACTCTTAGCAATACCCTTGGCAATAGCATTGAACTGTTTAATCACTATCACTTGCCATTCCTAAGATTTGCTAAGAGCAATCTTTAGTCTCTGACTCAAAGCTAGACTGTAAATGTGGTATGTAACTTCTTGCCCTGTTTGTTTAAACAATCATGTCTCCTTGTAAGAATGGGGTTTATAACTGACTTTTTTGAATGAAGCTAAACTGTGCTAATAAACTATTGACAACTGAATCTTTCTGGTTTGTGGTTAATTCAAGAATTGTAAATCTGCCTCACCCTATAACTAGTGAGTAATTGAATTTTGAAATCCTGAAGTTTTGTTTCTAGCATAATTATGAAACACATGCAATTAAGTTTGCACTGACCTAATTAAATGTACTCCATTTGTCATAAACCTTCCAACTTCCTAATCAAATCAGGAGATGGCCCAATATTTTAAATGGCAGAAGGCAACAAATGCCAGTTCTGAAGTGCCTAACTCCTCTGACAGTCTATTAGTGAAACCAGGTGTTCAAGTCTCCTCCATCAGACTGCTCCTGTATGTATCTCGCACATCTAGCAAATTGGAGTACTACAGATTCTGAATCTTTTTTTCCTTGAAGCTCAGCTGGTGGGGGTAGTACTTCTGAAAAGAAACAAGAGTTCATTGAATCCTGTGACCCTTCAAGCTAGCTAGGAAAATCCCCATTTAGAGGGGAAGAGAAACAGTTCTCCAGATCATGGAGAACTTTCTCCATGACTAGCTGTTAATGGAGGTCTTGTTACCAATAGGTGAGACTACTTAGTATGGGGTAGGGACTAGGGTGAGTTCAGGCTGAGATTCTGCTCTTCCAGCTTATATTGAGCTTTGTTAGAGCACTGCAGCAAGCCTGAGCCAAATGTTGGCCAGGAAATAGCATGGTGTGCTAAAGTCACAGGTAACGAAGCTTTTTTCAGGCAGAGCACTGTTCTGCCAAGCAGCCTCTACTACCTTTAGTGCAGAGGTACTACCTTTAGTGCAGAGGTACTACCTTTAGTGCAGAGGAGATCACAATTTGTGAGCAGCAAATTCCATAGACTAGATTTGTGGGAGGTGCATAGTGTTGCTTCACTTGGAAGATGTTTTGGGCACTAAAGGTATAATATCGACTCATTCATCCTAAGTCATGGGGTGGGAATAGTGGGAGTAAGGAAGGGTGCACTCCCTCCCTGGAGGGCATGATCCCTGTGGAATGCTGATTGGCATAATGTCTGGACATTGCACATACAGTACTTACTGCTCTGTGAATGCTGGTGGAATGGTAGGTAGTTCAGCTCAAATCTTGAGCTTTGCCCCAACAATGCTGGGGGATCCTTGGTTGAGGAAGTCTGATATTTCAAACTCTATTGAAGCTGGCCTTATTGGATACATGTGCAATAACAGGAACCAGGAGAAATGATGGGTTTTTTCCTTTACAGGGAGCACAGCAAAGTTGAATAGTCCAGGTAACAGTTGGCACTTAGTGGATATTATTGACCACTATCACCAGAAAGTGAAATATTCCAAGGAAAGGAGTGAGGTCAGATTAGAAGTTGGAAGCTACATTGAAGTATTTTCTGGTGTTGGGTTGGGGGAAGCAGCACCTACACAACACAATATTGGAGAAAGTTGTTGGACTAGAACAACAAAGGGTCAATGTACCCCACAAAGATATAACTGGTGTCTGTACCTCTAGTATCATCCTATTGGGTGAGCAGTCTGTCAAAACTCTGAAGGCACTAAACCAACCACTCAGATGAAATCATGGTCTGACTGCTACACTCAGTCCTAAGGTGAGCTTTAATGTTTCATGCTGATGTGGGAAGCAGGAAGGTGATTAGATTTACTCCCATTCCCTTCATGGAGGCCATATGAAGCCACTAAACCTTCCCCTTAAGATTGCATCCCCACTTGGAGTGAAATATGGCAGGGCTCAGCCTAGTTGTAAGGCTGGTCACAAACACTGCTTCCTTCCAATGAACATGTCTGAACTGTTCCCCATTTGTATAATGAACATAGGAGACAGTGTTCTGAACTTCATGGTATTTGTCAATAGCTCAAACCTTTCACTGAGGAACAAATCCTGTTATGCTCAGACTTTGGCTTCTGTATAAATGTAGAATGCTTTCATCAACTCTTGGTATTAACTGCATTATTCTACAAGCTTGCTTTCACCTCTACTGCATTCTAATTTCAGAATGAAGAGTATGCTTGGCTAGCCTGCTGAATTTTTGCTGTTTCTACACGTGAATTGAGCTCTGCAGTGGTTAAATCAGTTGCAACATCCTACTATCTAATGTTTGTAGTTGTAACTTTCTATGTTTACTCTACTGTAATGTAACTAATTTTCAGGCTTTTAAAACTCCAGATCACCTTTTTTCTATCACCTTCTCCTGTGCTGTGACCACTGACTGCCTCTTGTCTTTCTTTTCTCCTCCCCCCCCCCCCCCCTCATGGAAGGATCTATTGATGGGGACTATTGCATCATGGGGCAAAAACAAAATTTCATAAAACAATGTACAGCTGTCTACAACAACCTACCCTTTCCCCTTATTCAATTCTCCTGTACAGAATTTAAAAGGTTGCCTTAAGACAACTTGAGTGCTCTTCAGGCACATTCATGGGTCAGTTACATTAGTGACATGACTATCATTGGTTCTAATGTAGGAAACATGGCAGCTAGATTATGTGCAGCAAGCTCCCATTAACAAAACATTTAGAGCCTCAGCCTAAATTCTCCCTTTTGAAAGGTGACACTTCTGATAGTGCAGCACTAACTCAGCACTGTACAGGAATGAAACTGGAACCAAAATCAATGCAAGAGTCACTGACCCTCTCAACTGAGCCTTAGATTTCAGTGCCAGAACAAAATATTGTTATCCTGATCGGTACTTCATCTGGAAATTTTTTTTTGAAACTGGCTCAAGATAGTCATAGGGATGTACAGCACAGCAACAGACCCTTTGGTGGTTCTTGGCTGACCTGATATCCTAAACTAATCTAGCCCCATTTGCCAGCACTTGGCCCATATCCCTCTAAACCCTTCCTATTGATATACCCATCTAGATGCCTTTTAAATGCTGTAATTGTACTAACCACCACCTCTGGCAGCTCATTCCATACACGCACCACCTTCTGCATGGAAAAAGTTGCCCTTAGGTCCTTTTTACAGAGGAACATCTATTATTCAGCATTCAATTAACCAAATTTCAAATGATCCGATCAAGGTCCTGATGTGTGTGGTGACCTGTGGTGTCTGGCATCACTTAATTGAATTAAATATTCCCTGATGTTGTCCTTTGGTTAATCAAGGTTCCTCTGTATATCTTTCCCTCTCACCCTAAACCTATGCTCTCTAGTTATGGACTCCCCCAGGGAAAATACCTTGTCTGTTTATTCTATCCATACTCCTTGTGATTTTATAAACTCTAAGGTCACTGCTCAGTTGCTGATGCTCCAAGGAAAACAGTCCCAGCCTATTCAATCTCTCCCTATAGCTCAAATCTTCCAACCCTGGTAACATCCTTGTAAATCTTTTCTGAACCCTTTTCATATTTCACAACATCCTTCCAATAGGTAGGACACCAGAATGGCATGCAATATTCCAACAGTGGCCTAACCAATGTCCTGTATAACTGCTTAATGACCAGACTCCTATTCTCAATACTCTGACCAATAAAGGAAAACATACCAAACACCACCTTCACTATCTTATCTACCTGCGACTCTATTTTCAGGAACTATGAACCTGCACACCAAGAGGTCTCTTTGTTCAGCAACGCTCACTAGGACCTTGCCATTAAGTGTATAAGACCTGCTCTGATTTAACTTTCCAAAATGCAGCACCTTGCATTTATCTAAATTAAACTAAATCTGCCACTCCTCAGCCCATTGCCCCATCTGATCAAGATCTGGTCATGCTCGGAGGTAGCCTTCTTTGCTGTCCACTACACCTCCAATTTTGGTGTCCTGTGCAAACTTACTAACTATACCTCTTACATTCATATCCAAATTATTTATATAAATGATGAAAAGTAATGGATCCAGCACTGATCCTTGTGGCACTCCACTGGTCACAAGCCTCTAGTCTGAAAAGCAATCCTCCCCCACCATCTTGTGTCTACCTTTGAGCCAGTTCTGTATCCAAATGGCTAGTTCTCCCTGTAGTCCATGAGATCTAACCTTGCTAACCAGTCTCCCATGAGGAACCTTGTCGAACACCTTACTGAAGTCCATATAGATCACGTCCACCACTCTGCCTTCATCACACCTCTTTGTTATTTCTTCAAAAAAACTCAAGTTTATAAGACGTGATTTCCCACATACAAAATCATGCTGACTATCCTTAATCAGTCCTTACCTTTCCAAATATATGTACATCCTGTCCCTCAGGATTCCCTCCAACAACTTGCCCACCATTAATGTCAGACCCACTGTTCTATAGTTCCTGGCTTGTCCTTAGCACCTTTCTTAAATAGTGGCACCACATTAGCCAACCTCCAATCTTCCAGCACCTCACCTGTGACTATCAATGATACAACTATGTCAGTTTGGGGCCCAACAATTACTTTCCTAGCTTCCTACAGAGTTCTGGGGTAAACTGGATCAGGCCCTGGGGTTTTGTCCACATTTATGTGTGTTTCAAGACATCCAGCACCATCACCTCGGTAATGTGGACATTTTTCAAGATGCCACCATCTATTTCCCTACATTCTATATCTTCCGTGTCCTTCTCCACAGTAAACAATGATGAAATATACTCGTTTAGTATCTCCCACATCTCCTGTGGCTCCATACAAAGGCCACCTTGCTGATCTTTCAGGGCCTTCCTAACCTGCAATCTTCTTCCTGACCTCTCCGCCCCCACCCCACTCCGGCCTATCACCCTTACCTTGACCTCCCTCCACCTATCGCAATTCCAACGCCCCTCCCCCAAGTCCCTCCTCCCTATCTTTTATCTTAGCCTGCTGGACACACTTTCCTCATTCCTGAAGAAGGGCTTATGCCTGAAACGTCGATTCTCCTGTTTCCTGGATGCTGCCTGACCTGCTGCGCTTTTCCAGCAACACATTTTCAGCTCTGATCTTTCAGGGGCCCTACTCTCTCCTTAGTTACCCTTTTTATAAAAACCCTTTGGATTCTCCTTAAACCTATTTGCCAAAGCTATTTCATGTCCCCTTTTTGCGCTCCTAATTTCTCTCAAGTATACTTCTACTGCCTTTATACCTTTTTCAGGATTTACTCTATCTCTCCTGTCTGTACCTGACATGCTTCCTTTTTCTAAACCAAAACCTCAATTTTTCTAGTTATCCAGCATCCCCTACACCTACCAGCCTTTCCTTTCACCCTATACTGTCTCTGGAATCTCATTGTCTCAGTTCTAAAGGCTTCCCATTTTCCTGTCGTCCCTTTACTTGTGAACATCTGCACCCAATCAGCTTTTGAAAGTTCTTGCCTAATACTGTCAAAATCAACCTTCCTTCAATTTAGAACTTCAACTTTTAGAACCGGTCTATCCTTTTCCATCACTATTTTAAAGCTGTTAGAATTATGGTTGCTAGCCCCAAAGTGCTCCCTGACTGACATCTCAGTCACCTGCCCTGCCTTATTTCCCAAGAGTAGGCCAAGTTTTGCACCTTCTCTAGTAGGTACATCCACGTGGTCTGGACACTGTTTGTTATTTGCTCGATCTCACATCAGGAAGCTCTTCATCCACTAGAGATTTCTTAAAGTTAGAAGAATGTTCCTTTTTTTCCCCCAATTTTCTTTACCTCCAGAACGTTGTAAATAGTGAGCATTAGTGATCCAAGTCATTAAATCAAGATGATCACAGCTCAGGAACCTGCCTTGTTTAACTAAATCAAAGTTCAGTAGTGCTTTAAGACAAAAAGCTTGAACTCTTTTGACTCTCAACTGAAAGCCAATTTTGGAAAGCAATAACAATTTGTAATGACAAGAGGATGCTGACTGGTGGATGACAGTAAATACAATGGCAGGTGTTGTTAATCCTAAATTATCAAATCCAATCCAGGGCCCTAGCTTCTCTCTATCTCTCTCTTACCTTTGGTCTGCATAGCCTTTTAATAAACTTTTTATGTAAATTAGTCAATTGGAAAAAAAGCCAGCTATTTACTGGTGCTGTTTGATAGATGAAAAATACAATGGGTGATTTGGTGATGGTAAAATGTTCAGTTGTACACAAGAACTGGATTTAAAAAGAAACACATTCATTTCAGGTAGTTGCCTTATCAGTGCATTTTACTGAGGAATACAGAACGGCTTGCCTTTCTCCATTGCACCTTTTCCAATGAGGAGAGGGTTGTGTCAGCATATCCTATTTTGCCTCCAAAGAGCAAGGTCCACAATGAGAGTGCTTCTCACCCACACACATAAATCTGAGCCCAACTCATCTAAAACTCAGCAAGAAACTGGTGGTCTCATGCTGTTACTTTGCAGCAAATGCTCAAATGGTATTCGGCACCCAACGGGGTGTTGCTATCAAAACAAGAGAATGTTCTACCGATTAAGTCACATATTTTGCCTGTCTAGGCACATGGGATCCACAGTAAGGTGGTTACAAAATTGGCTTGGTCAAAGAAGGCAGAGGGTTGTTGTGAAGGGGTGTTTTCTGACTGGAGGTCTGTGACCAGTGGTTTTCCAACAGGATCAGTGTTGTAATATATATAAATGATTTGGATGCAAATATAGGTGGTCTGATTAGTAAATTTGCAGACGACACACAAATCAGAGTTGTGGAGAGTGAGAAAAGTTGTATAAGTATGCAGCAGGATACAGACCATTTGAAAAGTTAGGCAGAGAAATGGCAGATTGCGTTTAATCTTGACAAGTGTAAGCTGATGCATTTTAGAAGGTCAGATCAAGGGGACGGTACACAGGAAATGGAAAAAATCTGAGGAGCGCTGATGAGGTGCAAGATCATAGCTTCCAGAAGTTGACAACACACATGGATAAGGTGGTGAAGAAGGCAATGTGCAAGGCATGTCCTTACACAGAGGGTAGTTGCGTGCCTGGAATGTGCTACCAGGGGAAGTGATAGATGCAAATATGATAGCAACATTTAAGATGCATTTAGACAAATAAGCAGGGAATAGAGGTACACCAATCCTGTGGAGATAGCTGGGATTAGTTTGGAATGACATCATGGTTGGTGTAGACATGGTGGGCCAAAGGGCCTGTTGCTGTGCTGTACTGTTCTACGTTCACATAAGAATAATGTGGATTTAGTTTCTGTGCTTGGATAATGCCAGATCCATAGACCATATGTCCCAGTGGCTAGCATATAGTATTGTGCGACATGCCAATTTGAATAGGTGAAAGTGAGTACTGCAGATGTTGGAGATTAGAGTCAAGAGTGTGGTGCTGGAAAAGCACAGTAGGTCAGGCAGCATCTGAGGAGAAGGAAAATCGATGTTTCAGGCAAAAGCCCTTCATCAGGAATGAGGCTGGGTGCCTCAGGGGTGAAGAGATAAATGGGAGAGAGTTGGGGCTGGGGGCGTTCAATAGGTCGATGGAGGTGGCGGTAAAGGTGATAGATCGGAGGGGAGGGTGGTGCAGATAGGTGGGAAGGCAGATTGACAGATGGGACAGGTCATGAGGACGGTGCTGAGCTGCAAGGTTGGAACTGGGGTAAGGTGGTGGAAGGGGAAATGAGGAAACTGGTGAAATCCACCGATGCCATGGGGTTGGAGGATACCGAGGAGGAAGATGAGGCTTTCTTCCTCCAGGTGTCCAGATCCCTTTGACTGTCTGTAATGAGCAGTGCACCAATTATGCTCAACCAGGCTGTATTTGCAAAGCTCTGACCATAATGTCCACCATTAAACATGATTCTACCATTGGACAACATTAACTAAATAATCCTGACCATGCTAGGAATTGCACTGGAAATCAGTTTATATGTTTAAGCTATCATCTATAAAAAGTGATCAAACTTATTCAAAGACTTGTTTTTGGGGCCGTACATCAGAAAATCAAGTAACTCCTAGTCCAACACTGGCATTAAGTTTCAATGTTTAAATGCAATTTTTTATTTTAATGGCTTCTAGCAATATTTTTCCATTAAAGGTGCTATATAAAGCCAAGCATTTTTTTTGTGTGTTGCTATGAACCAGAAGATCATTAACTTACGGCCCTTCCAGTCTTTCAGCACATAATATCGGCCAATGCAATACTGGGGGGATGCTGCAGTGTCAGGGGTGCTGCTGTTTTGAATGAGGTGTTATACACCGATGGCTCTTAATCTTTGAGGGAATGTAAAAGATTTCACATCATGGTTCAAAACAGATGTTTATCACTCACAACTGTATTTCAACACATTAGCTCATCATTTATTCCTTGGAAGATCCCATGTTAGTATTTGCTCACTTTAGAGAAACTAACTTCTCTTTTCCTTAGCTTCCATCCTTCTAGCTTTGCTCCCGCAGATGAGTTACTCGTATGGAAACTCACGCCCTAGCGTATTCTTCTTTCCCAGGCACTATACTCAATTCATACATAAGACATCCTTTGAATTGCTCTAGCTGCCCTTTAGGGATGATCATCCATGAACCAAAACGGGGTAGCTGACAATCTAAAGCAACGTCTCTTTGACTTTTCCCACTGTGACCCCCCATTTTGAGACTTGGAAATTGTCGCATCCCCCTCACTGAGTACTGTGTGAGAGTAAGGGCTATGTTAGACTGGGAGCATGGTGGTTGTAACTTGGTTTGAGCACCGTGGGACACTCATGGTTTAAATTTTTGGCTCCTGATCGCCACTTTGGGAAGTGCTGACCTAAAGCAAGTAGTGGTAGGCAGTACAGAAAACAAAACACTGAAACGGTTTCTTCTTGACATCACTTTATTTAAAGATTTGAGTGTTGTATCTTTTTCAAGGTACTTTGATAGAATTGCCATTCCGGAGAAGCAGGATTGTTAGCTACAGTCCATAATATAAAAGGCAATAGTGGTGTGTGGAAACCACCACACTGACCACCAAAGGGAGTGCGTGCAGTTAGCAATGGAAGTACCCATCAGGATTGTTACAGACACAAAATACTGAAGAGTCCAACTTGGAACGGAAACATTAAACACTCGAAACGCACACTGCACCTAAAAGCTAAAGGACCCAGCTGATGTTTCAACAGGGAACCCTCATCAGAACTGGCCAAGTAACAGAGTTATCTCTACAGACATGGAAGGAGGCCCTTTGGGTCACCATTTTGCTTTCAGAGCTTTGAAAGAGCTTTCCAAGAAATATCTTATTCCATTGCCCTCCCCTTTGTCTCTTCCTCCTCCTTTTCAAGCACTTTATCTATCTCCCTTTGGGGTTGAACGAAAGCAAAAGCCCAACATGATACAGGGTTCAGTTTTGACTTCACAACTGGAAGGTGTAATGAGATTTGAAAATCTGATTTAAGAGGTGGGTCATCTCAGTTAAGGAGAAAGCTTTAGCAAGAATTGGATTAGAATATGGCAGTGTACTGTTGATCACACTGTACTAGCTGGGTAAGAGTCAGGTGATCAAACCCTATCATGGAAAGTAAGGATTTGAATATAGTAAGCTGTGGTAAGTATTGGACTGCCGAAAACAGCTTGCATTGCTCATGGGTCTCAAATCCACTTGACCGTTAATTGAAAAGATAAATTCATTCTTTGGATATGGATGTTGAAGTGAGGCTGCTGTATGTTCCCAATCCTTAGCTGCCCTTGAGAAAGTGAATGGGCCATCCCCCTGAACTGTTGGGGAAGGTGTTCCCTCACAATGTTTAAATAGGAAAGAAGGGTCAACACAATCATTATCTCAAGATAACCACAACTGGGCAATAACTGGGTCTTGCCAAAAACGTCCAACCTTTGAGGAAACTGAAAGGGATGAGTCAGACACAGCTCCAAAATGGAAGGAAAGCTGCCAGTTCTCATGAAGGGTCTCCTGTGAAAGGCTCAGCTACTTTCTCTTCCATATTTCATACTTTGAAAGCTAACA
Source organism: Chiloscyllium plagiosum (assembly GCF_037043375.1). Classification (NCBI taxonomy): domain Eukaryota; kingdom Metazoa; phylum Chordata; class Chondrichthyes; order Orectolobiformes; family Hemiscylliidae; genus Chiloscyllium; species Chiloscyllium plagiosum. Next base: position 17,198,176 of record NW_028270169.1, read on the forward strand.
ATTTTGACATAAAATGACCTGTTCCTCTCACTTCTGCTGGGTACGCATTTCTGACACTCCTGATCCAGGACATAAGACACAAGCTGGCAGCTTAATAGTTGAACTAACCTTTCACCATTACCAGAATGGGAATGGTTATAAATATATTTTAACCAATCTGTTTGGACTCGTTACAACACTCCTCCAGGGTAGGTGAAACTTGAACCTGGACTTTCTGGCCCAGAGATAGAAATACTTTGACTACACCACAAGATCCTTGGAAATGGTTATGTCACGCAACCTGCTGCTCATTGGAGCAACTTATCTCTGTTAAAATGTGGTGCTACCATCATATGTTTGAGTAACCTGTTAGGGAAGACTGTTTTTGTGCTCCTAACTGCCTGTAGTCAAGAAACAGATTTCAAACCGAATTGTAAATGTCTGGAGATGTACAAATGATGAATAAAACTAACAATTTAAATGGAAACTAGGCAACAATTCTTATGCATGCCATTCCTCTCGATCTGACAGTACTGTGTTTGCCTGGTCTCAAATCTGATACAGCCATCTGATTTTTGTCTTCCTCCTCTAATTCTGGCCTCTTGTATACCCCATTGATTGCCATGGTTACAACTGCAAGGCTGTAAGATCTGGATTTCTCTCACAAAATCTCTCTCTCTCCTCCTTTGTGGCACTCCATAAACCCTACCTCTTCAATCAATCTTTTGGTCCTCTATGTTGATATGTATCAGTATTAAGTTTTGTTTCATACTGCTTTTTTGAAGAATCTTTAGATTGGTACCATGTGAGTTCAAGTTGTTGCTATTAACGCTTGTTGTACAGTTAGCACAGAGAGGAAGGAAAACAACAGAATAAGCCACAGGGCAATGATTGACCTTTCCCCTCAAATGAATGCACCATTGTATTCTATAAGTCTTTAACAGCCTTTTTACATATGAATCATAATAGTTTAGTACTTGAGACAATGAGGCAAGTACATGACAGGAATACAATGAGGAGAACAGGATGACAGAGAGAGTGGTGTGAAAGCTGCAGAATGGGATGGAACTTGAATCAGTTACAGAAAGAAAAATCGAACATTAGTTACAGTCACACCTTTTTTAAAGAAACGTTTGCCTTGGAACAATGCCACAAGACTTGAAAACATTTTTACCAACAGAACAAAAGCTTCCAAAGGGAAGAATTAAATAGTGTTTAAATAGTTAAGGTAAAGGTCTATCACTGTCACCATAGGCAGTGCCTTTAATAAATTGATGCCACACAAAATGATAGGGTGACACGGTGGCTCAGTGGTTAGCACTGTTGCCTCACAGCGCCAGGGACCTGGGTTTGATTCCTGTCCTTGACTGACTGTATGGGATTTGTACATTCTTCCCCATGTCTGTGTGGGTTTCTTCCGGGTGCTCCAGTTTCCTCCCACAGTCCAAAGATCTGCAGGTTAGGTGGACTGGCCATGCTGAATAGCCCATAGTGTCCAGGGTTGTGCGGGCTAGTTAAATTAGCCATGGGAAATGCAGGGGTAAGGGGTTTGGGATGCTCTTCAGAGGGTCACTATTGGGTTTTGAATGGCCTGCTTCCACTGTATAAGGATTCTTTGAGATAGAATCTGAGATCTCATTCTTTCGCATCCCATTCAACTTGGCACCTTTAAGCAAAACCTTACAAGGTACTCGGAAAAACACAAAGCTCGTGAAGATTATCTATTGTTAATTAACACAAATTCAGTTGAAATGATCCCAACTGACTGCAAAAAGCAACTCTCCCCTTTAAATTCAGGACTGGGGATTTGCCACTCTAAAAGCAAGGTTCACTAACCCACTCGTCCCCTTTTCCCATTGTCACATATAATGTGTATTAATGAAGCCATGGAAGCACAGGAAAAAGTCAAATGAAACTGTGTTCTTGCAAAGCAGTGCGCAGAGAAATTTAAGAAACCGGGAATCAAGGGGAATTCAGAGGAATAACTCTGTCCCATGACTGGGGAACTCTGCTCTTGTGTTTTAACAGACAGGTCTAACCTTCAATAATATTTAGATGATTACAATCGCAGAAATCTCTCATTCACCATTTACTGTTGGGATTTTAAAAAGAACACTTTGGGAATTTAATTTAGGATCTATTTTTATGAATTGCATTTGCATAGGGTCCAGGCTTCATTCTGTGAATCACGCTGTGATAAGTCATGACAGGAATATTCAGAGTCAGATTTGTTCTTAAATTACACATTTGAGATGTTCGGCGTATATTACCTGGAGTTTAGAATAGTGAGAGCTGATGAAGCTTTTAAAATTCTTGATGGAGTTTGTTTTCCTTGGCTGCCAAGCCTTGAGCTGGACATGGGGGCAAGTCAGAATCTCAAGACAACGGGTTGTCTATTTAGTGACTGAGATAAGAAAACATTTCTTCATTCAGTGTATTGTTGAAATTCTAAAAGGCTGCGAATGATCAGTCTTCGGTGAACTGAACACTGACATTGATGGGATTTTTGGACAACATCAAAGGATATAGGGAGCAGACATGAAAGTGGAGTTGAGGTAGAAAATCACTCTTATTGAGTGGTGGAGCAAGATGTTTACACACACATATTAAATGCAAACACAACATGCCTGGAAATCTGAAATAAGTACAAAAAATGCTGGAGAAAGGCAGCAGGTCAGGCAGTATCTATGGAATGAAAGGGTTAATGTTGTGGGTTGATAGTTGCTCATCAAAACTAAAGAGACAAAGAAACCTGTGTCTTTGAGCCAGTGGGAGAGGCTGGGGCAGGATGTATAGAGGAAGAAAATCTACAATAGGGTGATACCCAGGGGTGAATTTTTTAAAATGCACAAAAGATTTAATGATAGAACAGCCAAGGAGAGTGACAATGGATAATTGAGAAGAGACAAAAGTTGTGTCAAAATGTGGGCATTAATGACAATCATAAAAAAAATCTGAATGGAACATAATTGGATGAAGATTGAAACAAATATCAACCCAGCAACAAAACTCAAAAGAAAGATAAAACACATGGATCAGGATGAAGGCAGAGGCTCATGTTGGTGAACTCAATATTGAGTTCAATGCTATAGAGTGTCATATTGAAAGATATGCTGCTGTTTCTCAAGCCTGTGTTGGAACTTCACTGGAGCAATGTAACAGGCCATCGACAGAAAGATCAGTGTGGGAGCAAAGTGACAAAGGTTTCCCTAATGTGGTTTTGGGAAGGAGGGCAAGGGACAAGAGCAGAGATCTGTGGAATGGATCTGACACATTAAAAGATTCTGTTGACCATGCTGAGTGGGAATCCTCAATTGAGGAACAAGGAAAAAATGTTGGAAGTGCTGGTTTGAAAGATGGGATCATTGGAACAGATGCATAGACATAGACAGAGAGACTGGGAAAATCGTGGAGACTGAGAAATGGGAAGAATGGTATCCCTGGCAGCACCACTCTTAGGGAAGAATGTAGCATGGAAATAAATCAGTTAAAATTCAATGCTTTTACATACTGCCTTTGCCAAAATGATTGGTATTGTTAAAAAAAACTCTTTAGCTTGCTGTATTACTTTTAGACAAAGAAAGATAATTAACTCTAGCCCACAATGGATCATAAGCATTCAAGAGAATGACAAGTGATTATTTAGTTCAAGGGGGAAAGAGACATTTCATTAGGCAATAGATAAGGCAAGGGCAACTCTCCATGCACAAATATTTCTGACTTATTCCATTTCCCGTGTCTTACATAATGTTATGTCTCCATGGGCAAAATGTACTTATGCTTCAGAGCAAATCAATGACAAAAGGGGGATGTCAAAATGTGTTCCTGCTCAGCTTCGCTGGTGAGACAGAAGGCTTGTAATCTACTTGATTAAGAGTAGGGACTGCAAGTCTGAATGCTAGCTCAGGCGAACCCCTCTGTTGTACAGTGAAGCTGTTACAATGGGTGTCAACTGCTCTACCTAATCTGGTCTGAGCCAAGCAGAACAAGATGGCCTGAAGCCAATCTGTTGGATTCACCAGGCATCTATACATATAGTAATGAGAGTTTTCTAAGAATGGTCAGCAGTGAGCTTAAACACGATGCACCCCATAGCTAGTCAAAATTCACTGTAGGGCACATGCATCAAAAATATCTGCCTGGAGCAGGGATCAGATCTGGGCTCGTGCCCAGAGAACTGCATTGTCATGACAGTCAGCATTTTCTAGAGAGGAAGGGAAAAGAAACTAAGGGCAGCAGAGAAAATGGAAGCCCCCTGTGCAGAATTGACACAACCCTTCTCGCAACCCCAGGAGTCTCTTCATACTACTTGCTCTGCTGAGAATTTTGCTTCGCCAAACAAAAAAACATTTATGTTAAAGGTAACAGCAGTGTCCCTTTAACTTGGCTACAGAGAAATGAAGTCTTCAGCAAAGTCATTCAGGTTATTGTTTAGACATTAGTTTCAATTACAACTGCACGCACAATTCAAACATTACAATATTGCATTGATTTGTCCTTTTTAAACCTGCTGTAGAGATAAAATGATTAACTATTAATCCCAACAGATAAACATTCTCATTGAGAGACTATAGAAGTGCATGTGATTATTGCAGCATGAAAACCAGCTTTTACAAATAAGAGTTCTGGAACTAATGTTTATAGATATTTTGCTAATCATGGAAAAGAAAATAGCATTGGGCTGTTATTCATAACTGAAGTGGGGGCTTGAAAATTCTAGAGAGCAGTATTAGGCAGATGAATTATTAAATGTGATAACTCTTTGCTTTCATTCAGAGATTGCTCACCCTTTATCCTCCAACCACCATCTCCCCACAACCCCACCCCCAACCTCCCCAAAAGTTATGGAGGTTTCTGATGAGGATAACATTTTAAAGTATTCTTATTTGTGGTAGAGTTTTCAAGGTTAGTGAAACAGGAATCAGAAAGTATTAACTGGAGCAACTATCCATGGCAGCACAGTGGTTAGCACTGCTGCCTCACAGTGCCACGGGTCCCAGGCTCATTTCCAGCCTCGGGCGACTGTCTGTGTGGAGTTTGCACATTCTCCTCATGTCTGCGTGGGTTTCCTCCGGGTGCTCTGGTTTCCTCCCACAGTCCAAAGATGTGCAGGTTAGGTGAATTGGCCATGCTAAATTGCCCATAGTGTTAGGTGCATTACTCAGAGGGAAATGGGTCTGGGTGGGTTACTCTGCAGAGGGTCAGTGTGGACTGGTTGGGCCAAAGGGCCTGTTTCCACACTGTAGGAAATCTAATCTAATCTGATTAAGCATAATTTAATACAGAGCTCAGCCAAGGTGTGCTTGTGGTTTAGTGGTAATGTCTCAATCTCTTATGAAGGAGGCCTGGGTTTAAGTATCATCTGTTTCAGAGGTGTTTGAGATAAAATCTCTGAACAGGTTAATTATAAAATATCTACACAGCTCAGTGCAGGATATATCTATGTTGCTCAATAGCAAATTTACATTAAAAACTGATGAATATCCCTTGATATTAGTTAGAACTGATTCAGTACATATTGAGGGATGCATTAATATTTGGGGCAGCTATAGGAAAGGCCACTGCTTAGACCTTTCAGCCATGGTATAGCAAGGGACTGGAAACTGTGATATCGCACAGACTATGTACCTCACAAAGAAAGTATGTTGTAAATTGTGAGCATTTAAAATGTACCTCAGTGAAATGTGTTGTATAGGGAACATATTTATTGCACTTTCTGTTCATTTCAACTTGAAATGTTTTGCCTGCAGGCTGTATACCTGACATAGCATGCATTTTGTCAATATTAAGACCATTACAGTCAAATTAAGCGGAACATGTTGCCTTGGGGTATGTTGAATTTTCTTGCAAATTATGTAATATTCCAGTTGAAGTGTTTTTGCAATGATTTTGCTTCATGACTTTTATGAATAATGTATATGTTTGAAAATAATACAGGATTAATGTGATAAATTTAGTGTTTTCTGACTTGTTTAGCTATTTCAATCACTTTAGCTCAGTGAACTGTGCTTTCACCCCTGATTCAGAAAGTTGAGAATTCAGGTCCCACCCCAGGAGTCTTAGCCAAAGAGCCTGATACTCCTTTATAGCACTGAAGACAGCTGACAAACCAAGATCCCATTTGCCCTTGGAGGTGAATAAAAAAGATCTGTAGTTTTGTTTTGAAGAGGAGTAGGGAAAGTATCTTTGATGCTCAGGCCAATATTTGTTCCGTACTCCACACTGCAAAAACAGACGATTTGATCATTGTCACTTTGCTGTGGAAGCGTGCAGTGCACAAAATAGCTGACACATTTCCGATATGACATTGGAGTTTCCTGGAGTTATGCAAATCTTTCTTGAAGTAAATGTGAAATAATATTTTGTCAGGTTATAAGAAAATGTGAATTTGTTTTATTATTTACAATCTTTTTGAGTCATTGATTCCAATGAGTTCGATTCATTTTAACAGCAAGGCTGTTTTCTCTGCTTCAGTTTGCTACTAAGGGTCCTTTCAAGCTCATATCATCCAATCATTGGTCAGTAACTAGCACCAAATCGTTATTTGTGAAAGGTGAGAATTTTTTGTAAATCATGTTGTCCAAGCCAAAAGCAGTCAATGATTGCTAAACATTGTTTTGCATCTGAAATAATGTGAGGGCGTAACAAAGCACGTGCTGAATGCAAGTGCTTTATATCCAGAATTCTGAATCTCTCATGATTAATTAGAAGCTGCATAGCTTTGAAAGGATAGGATGCATTTTTTTTATTCCCGTATGCAAGCATTGCTGATTAGGCTAGCATTTATGACTTATTCTTAAGTGCCATTGAGAGAGTAATGGTGAGTTGCTGCAACACACGTATGTGATGCAGATATACTGGTAGTACTATTGGGAAGGGACTTCCAGGATTTTATCTCACTCAGTGTTGGGCTAGCAAAGTAATTCCAAGCCAACACGGAATGTGACATATTTTATACCTTCACAGGATGTACGCACAACTGGCTAAGCCAGCACTTAATGCCCAGAGGGCAGTTAAGAATCAAACACATAACACCCTGTAGTTGTTCAGGGAGAGGTGGGCAAGGAATGGAGTGCATTATTTCCCCCTCCAACTCTATTTTGATTTAATCCCTGCCCTCCCCTTCACTGTTTGATCACACAGCATTGCCCTTTGATGTGAAGGGCACTGCTTGTCACTGGCCAGAGGACACAGCTTAAAAATACAGGGTAGACCATTTAGGACAGAAATGAGGAGAAACTTCTTCACCCAGAGAGTGGTGGCTGTGTGGAATGCTCTGCCCCAGAGGGCAGTGGAGGCCTAGTCTCTGGATTCATTTAAGAAAGAGTTGGATAGAGCTCTCAAGGATAGTGGAATCAAGGGTTACGGAGATAAGGCAGGAACAGGATACTGATTAAGGATGATCAGCCATGATCATAGTGAATGTGGTACAGGCTCGAAGGGCAGAATGGTCTACTCCTGCATGTATTGTCTATTGGCCACTCGGGTGTTTCCTTTCTTCCTGGTGGTGGAAATTTGAATAAAGATTCGTGCACCTTGTGTCTCTCACTGTGTCTCACACCTGCACACACACACCACGGGTGCTGGGGAAAAAAAAAATCAAACATGTTGCTGTGGGTTTGGAGTCCCATGTAGGCCAGACTCAGTAAAAGCAGCAGATTTCCTTCTCTTGCCAAATTAGTGAACCAGATAGGTTTTTACAACAATAGCTAATGGTTACAGCTGGCTATTCCAGACCTTTATTGAATTCAAATGCCACCATCAGCCATGGGATTTGAACCCATGCCCCTGGGTTCTGGATAGCAGGTCCAGTGATATTACTATAATTCCCCTTTAGAGAGGAACTTGAAAGTGGTGGCGTTCTCATATGTTAGTTGCCCTTGAGATGGTAGAGGGCATTAGTTTGGATTATGCTATTCGAGGACCCTTGGCTAATTGCTGCAGTGCATATTGTAGATGGTATATACTGCTGCCATTGTAGTTCCATGGTAGAGGAAATGAATGGCCAAATGAATTAGCTTTTTGTCCTGGATAGTATTGATCCTTCTGAACATTAATGGAACTACATTCATTCAAGTAAGCCAAGAATGTTCCATTATACTCCTGACTTGTGCCTTGAAGATGGTGGAAAGTTTCTGGGAAGTCAGGAGATAGGTTGCTTGCTGAAGAATGTCCAGTTCCTTACATTCTCTTTACATGGCCAGCCGAGTTTCTGATCCAAGGTAGCCCTCAGGATAAATAACAGAAAAAGTGGAGAAACTCAGCAGGTCAAGCAGCATCTGTGGACAGAGAAGCAGGATTAATGTTATGGGTCTAATGTCACTTCTTCAGGACCTTCAGATTTGCATCTGCAGCATTTTGCTTTTATTTGAGTTTTTGGTTTCCAGGATGTTGTTCGTGATGGATTCAGCTGTGGTAATACTAAAGTATGTCAAGGGGAGATAGTTAGCACTCTCTGCTGGTAAAATGTAGGCCCCTTATCCCTCTTAAGACTTTATTGACAGTCAATCAACACTAGGTGATTCATATAGGAGTCAGGTAGGTCATGAAGATGTTGTGTGTGTGTGTGTGCTGTTTTCTGTAGCTGGAGACTGTCTCTAAGTTCCACATGATTACTTTATTGCCTTGTATTTATGTTTTAAAAAGTATGCCAATGTTTGGAATAGGGTTACCTGCAATGTGGTATACAGGGTCTGTGTCTCGAATTTTTGTACTGGGGAGATTGTTTGGATAAACACAACAGTTTCAAAAAACTATTAAGCAGCTGGATCACCCACTGATTTGTTTGAATAGAGGCTCAGGTTCCTGAGATTAATAAGAAAGCTCTGTATATTACTTGCCTATGCTCATCTTGCCTATTCTTCACCTTAAATAGTCTGTTTCTTCCAAAATGTTATTCGCGGGGGCTGAAGCTCGGCTTGGGGTGTTGTAGATGGGGCTGTAGCCTCAGTGAATGGCAGGAGAGAGGAGCGGCAGGTGATTGGTCACCCCGTTGCTATGTGCGGGGCCTCGCTCGGTGCAAGGCGGCTGCTGCATTTGCCTGCACGGTGACCAACATCGCATGCGAATGCGTTTCGGGGTGTGAAAAGACGCGAGTGATCAAAGCGAGTTCCTTCTAATCGTTAACCCCGTGACAAAGAGTTGCTCTACTTCCGAACGCTCTCCCGCGCCTTTTGCAGATCCTCGCCGGCGCTCTCCTCGTCCGTGAGGGGGATCTCTGTCTCGGCGGGAGGTCCCAGAAAGTTCGAGCACTTTGAGCTGCCCTCCGCCACAGTCCTGGGCACGAGCGACTGCGATTGCACAGGCGCGAGGCCTCCGCTCTCCAGTCTGCACTCGTGAGTGACGGGTGCCAAGCCGCCTGCCTGGTTCTGCCGCCCGCCGTGATGCCACCTCGCCCGCAGGAAAAGCGCAGGGTCGGGCATGGGGTCTAGCTCGTCCAGTCCTGCCCGGCGCCTCTGCTGGCTCTCGGTGCAGATTCTATCGGTCACTTTCGAGTGGACTTTATGGTGCCTCCTCAGCGAGACTGAGGTGTACACCGGAGATGTCGGGATGGCTTTATCGGCGGGCTTGTCCGAAGGCCGACCGCCTTGCCTGGAGTTACTCAGCTTCTGTTTGACGCTGTGCAACTGGAATGCGAGCTGGGCCGCAGTCTCCGACTGCTTCTGCAGTTCACTGTTCAGGAGGGTCATCCTGTGACTCCGTCTCTTGAGCTCCTCGAGGAAGAGCCGCTCCCTCCGTCGCAGGCTGTCCTCCAGCGCCGCTATCAGGGCCTCCTTGTGGCGGAGTTCCTTCCTCAGCGCCACGTTCTGCAGCTCCTTCTGCCTGATCTCAGCCTCGAGGGGGGCACAGTCCTCCTGGTGTTCACAGTCCTCTGCAAAGGCAATGAGAAACACAGGTCACACCAATGGACTTGGGACAGGCTCCGTTCAGGTAAACGCATCTCTCTCTCTCTCCATTGCCTAATGGGAAAAGTTGTTCTGTTTGGAGCCTGACCCCCTCGACTACCACAAATGGTAGCACAGTAAACCAATAGAAGGACCAATACCTCATCCTATGGCATCTTACAAAAGACTAAGCTCAACTTTGAACTTATGGGCGGCACAGTGGCTAGCCCTGCTGCCTCAAAGTGCCAGGGACCCAGGTTTGATTCCAGCCTTGGATGGCTGTGTGAGTTTGCACATTCTCCCCGTGTCTGCGTGGGTTTCCTCCGGGTGCTCCGGTTTCCTCCCACAATCCAAAGATGTGCAGGTTAGGTGAATTGGCAATGCTAAAATTGTCCATAGAGTTAGGTGCATTAGTCAGGGGTAAATATGGGGAATGGGTCTGGGTGAGTTACTGTTCAGAGGGTCGGTGTGGACTAGTTGGGCCAAAGGGCCTGTTTCCACACTGTAGGGAATCTAATCTAATCATAGAACATTACAGAGCAGTACAGGCTCTTTGGCCCTCGATGTTGCGCCAACTTGTGAACCATCTAACTTACACTATTCCATTATGATCCATACATTTATCTATTACTATTTAAATGCCCTTAAAGTTGGTGAGTTCTACTGTTGCAGGCAGGGCATTCCATACCCTTACTACTCTGAGTAAAGAAATTACTTTGATATCTGTCCTCTATCTATCACCCTGCAATTTAAAGCTAGCCATCACACCTGATGAAAAAGGGTCTCACTGTTCACCCTATCTAATCCTCTGATCATCTTTATGTCTCTATTAAGTCACCTCTGAACTTTCTCTCTAATGAAACAACCTCAAGTCTCTCAGCCTTTCCTCATAAGACTTGCCCTCCATACCAGACAACATCCTGGTAAATCTCTGCATATCATTCCTATAATGCGGTGACCAGAACTGTAGGTAATACTCCAAGTGCGGCTGCACCAGAGTTTTGTACAACTGCAACATGACCTCATGGCTCCGAAACTCAATCCCTCACCAATAAAACCTAACACACCATACGTCTTCTTAACAACCCTATCAACCTGGGTACCAACTTTCGGGGATCTATGCACATGGACACCTAGATCTTTGCTCATCCACACTACCAAGAGTCTTACTATTAGTCCAATATTCTGTATTCCTGTTATTTCTTCCAAGTGAATCACCTCGCACTTTTGTGCATTAAACTCCTTTTGCTACTGTTTAGCCAAGCTCTGCAGCTTATCAATGTCCCTCTGTCACCTGCAACATCCTTCAGCACTTTCCACAACCCCACCAGCCATTGTGTCATCAGTAAATTTACTAACTCATCCAGGTCGTTTATAAAAATGACAAATAGCTGTGGCTCCAAACCATCCTTGTGGTACACCACTTGTAGCTGGATTCCAGGATGAACATTTCCCATCAACACACACTCTGCCTTCTTTCACCTAGCCAATTTCTGATCCAAAACAGGAAAATCACCCTCAATCCCATGCCTCTGTATTTTCTGCAATAACCTACTGTGTGGAACCTTATCAAACACTTCATTGAAATCCATATGCACATCAACCGCTTTACCCTCATCCACCTGTTTGGTCACCTTCTCAAATAATGTGATAAAGTTTGTGAGGTACAACCTACCCCTCACAAAACCGTGTGACTATCCCTAATCAAATTATTCCTTTCTAGATGATAATAAATCCTATCATCTCTTATGATCCTTTCCAACACTTTATCCACAACCGATGTAAGGCTCACTGGTCTATAATTACCAGGGTTGTCCCTATTCTTATTTTTGAACAAGGGGACAACATTTGCTATCCTCCAGTCACTATTTATGTAGACAATGATGACATAAAGATCCAAGCTAAAGGTTCTGCAATCTCCTCCCTAGGTTCACAGAGAATCGTAGGATAAAGTCCATCTGCCCCAGGGACTTATCTATTTTCACACTTTCCAGAATTGCTAACATCTCCTCCTTATGAATCTCAATCCCACCTAGCCTAATAAATTGTATCTCAGTATTCTCAAAAATGTTGTCATTTTCCATTATGAATACTTATGAAAAATATTCATTTAGTGCTTCTATCTCCTCAGACTCCACTCACAGCATACCACTACTATCCTTGACTGATCCTAATCTTACTCTAATCATTCTTTTATTCCTGATGTACCTATAGAAAGCTTTAGGATTTTCCTTGATTCTACCTGACAAAGACTTTTCACGTCCCCTCCGGCTCTTCTTAGCTCTCTCTTTAGGTCTTTCCTGTCTAGCTTGTACCTCTTAAGCACCCTGAGCCTTCACGTTTCATCTTTACATAAGCCTTCTTCTTCCTCCTGACAAGAGATTTTACTTCTTTAGTAAACCACGGCTCCATCGCTTGACTACTTCCTCCCTGCCTGACAGGTACATACTCATCAAGGACACGCAGTAGCTGTTCCTTGAACGAGCACCACATTTCAATTGTTAGCCCAACCCCTGTAGTTGCCTTCCCCATCCTAAATCTTACTTAATCATATCATAATTGCCGTTCCCCCAGCTACAACTCTTGCTGTGCATATATACCTATCCCTTTCCATTGCTAAAGTAGATGTAACTGAATTGTGATCACTATCACCAAAGTGCTCATCCACCTCCAAATCTAACACTGGACCTGGTTCATTACCTAGTACCAAATCCAATGTTGCCTCTACTCTTGTTGGTCTATCTGCATACTGTGTGAGGAAATCCTCTTGCACACACCTGACAAAAACTGACCCATCTGAAGTACTCAATTGAGTTCAACAATTTTAAAATGCGAGCAAAGTTACAGTGTAAGTTTTTTTGTTACTTTAGTTTCTTTTCTCTCTTTCTCTTATTGTTTGGTTTCAAGCAATTACTGTTCGTGATTCTGCCATTCACTGCTCCTCTGGACACATCTGTTTTTTCTTTTTAGTCCTGAGTAAGAGTCGCAAGCGACTCAAAACGGTAACTCTCACGCAACAGATCTGCTGAGTTTCTCCAGAACTTTGTTTATCTTACTTCAAGTCGCCAGCATCCAGTATTTTGCTTTTAGCCTTTTTTTTTTAACTATACAGTTTAAAACTAAAAATTCTCCCCTTTAAGACAGAGATGAGGTAATTGTTTTTTGCCTCAGTGGGTTGAGTATCTTTCGAACTCATTTCCCCAGAAAGTGGTGGAAGGCAGTTCATTGGAGAATACATGAGGTGGCGGTAGGTACACTCTCGAACACCAAGAGAGTCAATGTTATTGGCAGCAGGCAGAAAGTGGAGTTAAAGCCACAGTCAGATCAGCCATGTTCTTATTTAATAATAGCACAGGCTGAAAGGACCACATGGCCTACTCCTATACCTAATTTGTACGTTTGAACATATGTTTACTGCAGGCTTTAGCCCCACACTTCGGATTCTTATTGCCATTTCATCTCTCCCACTTTCTACTCCATCACAGACCTTCCAATTTGTGGGGAGCTTGTGGAATTCTCTGTCACAGGATGTGGTTGAGACCAAAACATTGACTCTTTTCAAGAAGGAGTTAGATGTCGTTCTTAGGGCTAAAGAGATCAAAGGGAACAGGGAGAAAGTGAGAACAGGGTACTGAGTTGGGTGATCATAATGAATGGCAGAGCAGGCTCAAAGAGCTGAATGGCCTCCACCTGCTATTTTCTCTGGTTTTGTGTTATTTTTCTCACTCCACCCATTTTTAAAAAATTCACAGCATGTGAAAATGGAGGTTTTTTTGGAGTTTGATGTATAGACCAAATGGTTTACTTTGTTATTTAATTTTTGCTCTGCTGAAGTTATTATATCATTAACAAATTGCTAAATCTTCTGTTTAAGATACAAAAGAGCGTTGAGAATTGATCATTTGCAAAGTCTGAGTTTGGTTATTTAAAAGTCTGGTTCCAGTGGTTTCTAATAAATGTTGAGGACCTTTGGGGGTTTTAATCTTACTGGAATTGCTGGAAAAGCTCAGTTCTGTGGAAGGGTCACCGGGCCTGAGACATTTACTCTGATTTCTCTTCACAGATGCGACCAGACCTGCTCAGACCTTTCAGCAATTTTTGTTTTTGTTTCTGAATTACAGCATCTGCAGTTCTTTTGGATGTTATTTAATTTTAACGTGTTGTGAATACAGAGCTAGAGAGACTGGTTTGGTTCAGCTGTCTGTCTCCATGTCATAACAATGTCTTTGAACCGCAAATAAACAAGTCATCCAATTCATTCCATCAATATATTCCTTTGAAAACATTTTCTCTGCTAGTTCTCCTATATAAAGTGATACTGTCAAACTTTGGGCACTTTGGGCTGGGAACTGGATTGAGGTTGTTCAAACGTGTTGTCGGCTGTGGCAAAGTATTGGTCACTTCAAACACCATTGGCATTACATGTTAGACGGCACTATCATTGACACTCTCTTTGCCTGTCACTCTGGGCTACATTTAGAGTCAGAGACTCTTAGAATTTTTATAGCATGGAAAGAGACTCTTTGGCCCATCATGTTCATGTCAGCCATCAAGCATCTATATATTTTAATCCCATTTTCCAGCACTTGTCTTTTGCTTTGAATGCTACGGTGTTTCAAGTGTTCATTGTAAATCTTCTTTGATGTCTTAAAGGTTCCCACCTCTACCATCCTTTCAGGCAGTGTGTTCCAGATACCCACAGCCCTCTGGTTAAAAAAAGTCACCAAGATAATCAGAGGGTTAGATAGGGTGAACAGGGAGAGCCTTTTTCCAAGTAGGGGATGGCAAACACAAGGGGACACAACTTTAAAGTGAGGGGAAATAGGTATAAGACAGATGTCAGAGGTAGTTTCTTTACACAGAGTGTAGTAAGGGTATGGAATGCTTTGCCTGCAACAGTAGTAGATTCGCCAAGTTTAAGTGCATTTAAGTCGTCATTGGACAGGCATATGGACATACATGGAATAGTGTAGGTGGGATGGGCTTCAGATTAGTATGACAGGGCGGTGCAACATTGAGGGCCGAAGGGCCTGTACTGCACTGTAATGTTCTATGTTCTATCTGTTCCGCTTTCTCCTCCTTTTTGTTTTACAGTAATAAACCCATCACTTTTTCAGTTCCAAGGAAGCATCATATTGGACTCAAAACATTAACTCTTTCTCTCTCTACAGTGTGGCAATACAATGGCTTTAAGAGATTATGATGTCCTGTTTTTTTTTTTAAAAGAGAGGTTTTAAGGCAGAGCTGCTGACCCATCTACCAGAGCCACGAATTAAACAGCTGGTGAAGCCTGGGATTTTCTTTTCAAGTTGGAACAATAGAAGTAGCCTGAATGGGTGTGGTCAAGCACCAACAGAACTAGGATTTTTAGTCTTAGCTTTCAGTAATTGTTGTTGGGGGTCTCAGTGGGTTTGGAAGCTGCTACACTCTTTCAGAATTTTCTCGATTTCTTTTTTGACCTGGACTACTGAGGTTGCATGTGAGACAATCTATTTTCTGAATTTGCCTTTTGCAAGGGCGTGTTTATGTGATGTTGCTATATAGGAACAGTTAATTAGTAACAGTTAGTGTCTCTATTATTCTGTTACATTTTTCAGTAGAGTTAAGCGATTACCATTCCTCTTTCTTGTGTTGTATTTTAACTATAGATGATAAATAAAGTGTGTTTTGCTTTAAATCTGGTTGTTTGACCAATTGAATAGCAGCTGAAATGCAACATCTTTCAAATGGGACTAGATTAATTTAGGATATCTGGTCGGCAAAGATGAGTTGGACGGAAGGGTTTGTTTCCGTGCAGTATATCGCTATGACTCTATTTACCTTTGGTCAGAGAAATTAGCCCAATAAAGTAGAGACCATACAAACCAGATCGGGTGAAATTGACAAGCTGTTTATTACAAGCCATATCGCTGTAAGGGAAATTGACTAGGCTGACACAGAACTAGGTAAAAACAAGGACTGCAGATGCTGGAAACCAGAGTCTAGATTAGAGTGGTGCTGGAAAAGCACAGCAGGTCAGGCAGCATCCGAGCAGGAAAATCAACGTTTCGGGCAAAAGCCCTTCATCAGGAATAGAGGTCGTGTGCCTGCAGAGTGGAGAGATAAATGGGAGGGGTTGGGGGTGGGGGTGGGGAGAAAGTAGCATAGAGTACAATAGGTGAATGGGGGTGGGGATGGAGGTGATAGGTCAGAGAGGAGGGTGGAGTGGATAGGTGGAAAGGAAGATAGGTAGAACTGTACAGGTAGATCAAGGGTTTTCTTCCTCAAACTAAGGATGAAGTCAGGTTTTATAGGAATCTTGTACAATAAGGTTAATTAAAATGGGGAAAGATACAATGTACTTGGAAATTGAATAATCCAATTACAACGATGATAATTGAAAAACAGTTATCAAAAGAATGTCCTGATTGTCAATACATTGCAACATCCTGACAGTATCAATAGGATCAGGAGATTCCAGCTCTTTGCAGGTAGGTGAGAATGTCTCTTTTTAAACAGTAAGGTGCTTCCACTGTTCCTGTCCTGGGAGCAAGGTCCTTGGTGGTGCCTCTCCATCTGACCTGTTCTTAGTGTGGCTTTGGTATTGCTGTGTTATGAGACAGCCCTTAAGACTTTGGGACAGCTGTGTTGACCGGGTATAGTTAGTGTGTTTTGGGAAGTGTATTCCCTTGTCTGCGAGTGCTGTCAAGTTTCACTTGTCAGCCTGTTTGCTCACTGCTGAGGCATTCCGGGCGTTTCTGGTATAGTTTGGCCAAGTTTGCTTTCCGACGTTCTGTGTGGGCCTACTATGGGTAGGGCAGGGTGGCAGATCTTTTCCCACACCATTAAAATAAGAAAAAGTTAGGGTCTAGACTATTCTCTGAATATTTTGAGGGGGTTTGGTCTAATCCGTAACAACAGACGCTACCAGGCCTGCTGAGTTTCTCCAGCACTTCCTGTTATCACTTCAGATCTTCAGCATTTGCAGTATTGTGCTTTTATTCTCATCTGCATTTTGTTTACTGTTAGATTATTTTAGGATTTGTGGGATTTGAAAACGTTTTTGTTAATGTGGCAAATGATATGAGGCAGAAACTGAAAATCTAATGCACTGCTCAAAAATGGCTGGCCAAAGGCAAGACTGGAAATGGTCACATAATAGCTGAGGGTTTCTGGGTAGGGATAGGTAAAGGCTGAGGTAGGGGCAGGGACCATCATCACGGAACTGAGTGTTGCTTTTGGCCCAGACTCCCAGCTCTGAGTAGCGTGGCCCTAATACTAGCGTCCTGGTTATACAATTGCTAGAACCCCTGTCCTGGGACATGAGTCTGGGCTGAGATATTGACTAGTGTGGGGCAAAAACTATTCCAGTAAATAGTAACATTAATAATGTTTCTAATTTGCATTCTGAACAAGTACATGAGCGATTGCTTCATGGTCTTTTGATCGGATTAACACAAACTTCCTAACACTTGACAGGACGATACAGAAAAGATGGTTCCCCTGCCTGTAGAACCTAGAACATGGGCTCACAGTCTCAACAGAATGGACTGAGGTGAGAAAAAATATTTTTACTAAAAGATTGTGAATCTTTTGACTTTTTCACCCCCAAGAGCTGCCAAATGTACTCAGTAACTATGACATCAAGACACAGTTCAATAGCATTTCAGGAACTACAAGATTTGGGGGAAGTGCAAGGAGGTACAATTGAGGGAGAAGGTAATGTTGAACAGATTTAAAAAGTTCAAATGGTCTACTCCTTTGTATATTAAGCATAAAACAAGGATTCTATGTCATTATCTGGAAACACGTTCTAAATTAGCAAAATCGTAAGATAAAGAAGCAGAAGTAGACTATTTGGCTCTTCGACTGAACTCTTCTGTTGATCCTCATTTACTGCTTTTTCCCCTATAACCCAGGATTCGCTTAATAATTAAAAATCTGTCTACCTCAGCCTTGAATATACTTAACGATCCAGCCCTTGCAGTTCTTTACGGTAATAAATTCCATGGATTCACTCCCCTTTAAGAGAAGAAATTCCTCCTCCTCTCTGTCATAAATGGACAACTGCTTACAGGTCAACATGCTTTAGCGAGATAGTTGTGTTCCTCTGCAACCTGGCACATTAAAATATCGAGCTATGGAAAACAGCCATAGCAGATTGCTAATAGAAAACCGTTATGCCTGTTCAGTAGAAGGTTCACATATCCAAACAACGTCGACAATTCGTCAATCGTGTTATAGCCAATTCACACCGATGAAACGTGAGTTATAGCAGAATGACCTGTATTCTGAAGTTATTCCTTCTGGTCGTAAACTTTCCCACAAGGGGAAACAACCTCTCTGCATTTATTGTGCAAAGCCCCATAAGAATCATTTCATAGGGGTTGCGCCTCATTCTTCCACACTCTAATTCTAAACAAATTCAACCCACTCTTCATCTCCTCATAGGTTAATCCCATGTATGGAGGGATTTTCCTATTAAACCTATTCTGGAAGGTTGTAGGGGACCAGAACTGTTCACACTTTTCTGATAGTGTGGTCCCACCCCTCAATGCCAGCAGTCAATTTGCTTTCCCTATTCCCTACTCAACTGCTAGCTTTCTCTGATTTAGAACATAGAAGAATACAGCGCAGTACAGGCCCTTTGGCCCTCGATGTTGCGCCGATCCAAGCCCACCTAACCTACACTCACCCACTATCCTCCATATGCCTATCCAATGCCCGTTTAAATGCCCATAAAGAGGGAGAGTCCACCACTGCTACTGGCAGGGCATTCCATGAACTCACGACTCACTGAGTAAAGAATCTACCCCTAACATCTGTCCTATACCTACCACCCCTTAATTTAAAGCTATGTCCCCTCGTAATAGCTGACTCCATATGTGGAAAAAGGTTCTCATGGTCAACCCTATCTAAACCTCTAATCATCTTGTACACCTCTATCAGGTCACCCCTAAACCACCTTTTCTCCAATGAAAACAGCCCCAAGTGCCTCAGCCTTTCCTTATACGATCTTCCTACCATACCAGGCAACATCCTGGTAAACCTCCTCTGCACCCGTTCCAGTGCCTCCACATCCTTCCTATAGTATGGCGACCAAAACTGCACACAATACTCCAGATGCGGCCGCACCAGAGTCTTATACAACTGCAACATGACCTCAGGATTCCGGAACTCAATTCCTCTATCAATAAAAGCCAGTACGCCATATGCCTTCTTCACCGCATATTTACCTGGGTGGCAACTTTCAGAGATCTGTGTACATGGACACCAAGATCCCTCTGCTCATCCACACTACCAAGTATCCAACCATTAGCCCAGTACCCCATCTTTTTGTTACTCATACCAAAGTGAATCACCTCACACTTACCTACATTGAACTCCATTTGCCACCTTTCTGCTCAGCTCTGCAGCTTATCTATATCCCGCTGTAACCTGACACATCCTTCCTCACTGTCAACAACTCCACCGACTTTCGTATCATCCGCAAACTTGCTCACCCAACCTTCTAGCCTCTCCTCCAGGTCATTTATAAAAATGACAAACAGCAATGGTCCCAAAACAGATCCTTGCCGAACACCGCTAGTAACTGCACTCCAAGATGAACCTTTACCATCAACTACTACCCTCTGTCTTCTTCCAGCCAGCCAATTCCTAATCCAAACCTCCAACTCACCCTCAATGCCATACCTCGGTATTTTTTGCAGTAGCCTACCATGGGGAACCTTATCAAACGCCTTACTAAAATCTATATACACCACATCTACCGCTTTACCCTCGTCCACTTCCTTAGTCACCTTCTCGAAGAATTCAATAAGGTTTGTGAGGCATGACCTGCCCTTCACAAAACCACGACCTGCCCTTCACAAAACCACGACCTGCCCTTCACAAAACCAAGGACTCCCAAACCCCTCTGTTCCATAGCTTCCTATAGTCTATCTCCATTTCTACAATATTCACCTCCTCTATACTTTCTTCCAAAGTGTGTAACATCACAATTTCCCACATTATGTCCCCTCTTGCACTTGTTTGGCCCCTGCTATATTCCTCTGAAGACTGTGTGCCATCCTCACCACTTGAATCAAAGATAAGAGAAGCCTGGACTAGGCTAGTTATCATTCATCTCTTTGGCTGTCAGGTTTGCAACTAATCTTACAGGCCAACACCCCATACAGCCAACTTATATAAATCAAATCAACAAAATATTTAAATCCTCAGTCCCTTATTCTAAAATCTAGCACCAGCTGTGGAACTGGGGTAATCTTAAGATCTATTTAACATTGTCACTTGTGATAGGTGTATAGTGTCATCATATTCTGGCGCCATTTGGATTACAGAATAAATTATACGACTGGTAAAATGCTGAATAAATTGAATTTAAATTGATACTACTGAAACTGAAACACGTGAATTGACACTCAGAGGCAGATGGAAATGGCCATGCTGTAAGTAAGAGGGAGATGGGTGGCATGTAGTGTTGGGGGTCAAGTTACACAGGAAAATTCTTAGATTATATTGCAACACTGACCATACTTCAACAAGTACTCTCTCCGTGACATTACCATTGCGGAATCCCATATTATTAACAACCTGTGGCATATCACTTGATCAAAAACTGAACTGACCAGCCATAAAAATACTGTGGCTATAAATATGGTAAGAGGCCAATCGTCTCCTGTTGCCTCAAAGTCTGTCTACCCTCTAGAATATGCAAATCAGGAGTGTTTGGAATCTCCCCACCTGCCTGGATTAGGGTGGCTCCAATAACATTCAAGTAGCTTGATACCATCCAGGATGAAGCAGTCTGCTTGATTAGTATCCCATACACCACCTTCAACATTCACTGCCTTTACCACCAATGCACCATGCCAGAAGTGTGTACCATCTACAAAATGCACTGTAGCATCTCATCATGGTTCCTCTGACAGCATCTTCCAAATCCACAACATCTACCATCTAGAATCAGAAGGACAGCACATACATAGGAACACCAGTACCTGCAAGTTCCCCTCCAAGTCACTCCCCATCCTGATTTGAAAATATAATTGCTGTTCCTTCAGCGTCACTCGGTCAAAATCCTGGATTTCTCATCCTAACAGCATTGTCGGTATCCCTACACCACAAGGTCTGTAGTGGTTCATACACTATACAGGGCAATTAGGGATGGGCAATAAATGCTGGCCTAGCCAATGATACCCACATCCCGTGAGTGAATGCAGAAAGCTTAATTGATTGGCAAGGGCTTTGACAGGGGGTCAACAAAGGTGCAGATTTTTGTTTGTTTAAAAAAAGCGATTGTCATAGTAACACACAGCCAGGAGCGCAATGCTTCAGAACTGTGAATTGATGAATATCTTTTTAAAGACCTTCACCAAATAAGGAGGAGTTCACTTTTAATCTACTTCGATGCCATAATGTCACACGCTCTGATGTTATGGAAATGAATAAAAGCTGTTAGTAATGACAAAGGAGGAACAGGGCACACTGTAACTACAGTTTCCTGCCTCGAATGTAATGAACTACAATGCCTTATGAATTAAGGATCTGCTGGCTCTACCCAAATATGCTTTTCTGAACTTGCATTAATCTGCAGGCAATTAGTGAACTAACAGAAGTTAAAGTGAATTAAATGATCTCAGGAATCTAATTTGAGTTTCTAATTCCCCTTTTGAAGTGTCATGCTTATTAATGAGGAAACATAGGGATTAATGACTGCTGGTAAATCCTGAAACAAAGAGCTCAACCACCATGGTTCCTTAATGCCTGACCTTCCTAGTGATGCTAGTGGCTGGTAAACTTAAATGATTAACGTGTGGTGCTAATAATGCCAAGGTTATGGTTTCAATCCCCATATCAGTTAATGTTGCTGACCTCTTCCTCAGATTTTAACTCTGAGGGCTGCTGTGACACAGTGGTAGTGTCCCTACTTCTGAGCCTGGAGATCCAGGTTCAAATCCCACTACTCCAAAGTTGAAGTTCCTTGAAGTTTATACCTTGACTGTGTAAAGATGGCATATTTTCAATTTCTGTATTTTTCATTGTGAACTGAAACGGGAAAAAGATGGCTTTTAAAACCAAGGCATGTGGAAGCGATTGCTATGTTTTGTAAAAGCAACATACTGGCACGCACTGTTAGTCAAAGGATCATTGCAGATGAACTGGCCCCAGGGGATGTTTACAAAGTAAGATTCTGGTCGCAACAACTAGCTGATTGGTCTACAAATGACAAAGGCCTCTGCCTGCCAACAACCATGTGATTGGCTCCTAGTAGCTGAACAGCTTGTGGGTAGGAACAATATAGCCAGTAGTCTTTGAACTTTTGGAAAAGAAGGTGATATCCTTTTCTCTGCAGTTAAGAAACACAAAATCTGAAGAAAGCCAGTTTATTTTCCCTTACCAGGTGCAGTAAGCTGTGGCTTTTAATCATTAAATCAGAGACTTTATAATTTACGATTCTGCAAACAAATGAAAAACAATTGGAGAGAGACTGACAAACAGAAGTCCTGACCAGCACAAGGATGATCTAATTGAACAGCCTTTCCAGTTTTTCCCTTCACCCATAACACCATTTCTTTTTTGTCTGTATGTGTAGGAGATGTTTACAAGGATTTTGAGTTTTACTAGTAGACTTACATTCAACAGTTCATAGTTTTCACCAGCAGCCAGAACCTATTTATTTGTAATAATTTGTAAGATTTGTTAAGTACCGAAACATATTCTTCTTTTCTGTTAACTTTATGGTGAAAAGACAGGTAAAGTGGGGAATTTTGTACATGATTATAAAATGATTAAAATGTGTTGTGATAACTTGGAGAACAGTGGGTCTCGATTCCAGCATCCTACACTACGGACACATGACTAGTTCACTACACAAAAGCTCTTTGGGCATGTATTCGTTTTTTCCTACAAATGCATCTAAGTCAACAAAGTCCTCCAGTGACCCACTTTGTTTGATATTTTCTTTTTCACGCTCCTGGCCTTTGCCTTCGCTGCAGTTAGGAACGGAGCTCACTTGCTAACGAGGTCAGACAGAAAACTCTCAAATCTGTATAGATGGGAAGTGAAGGTAAGAACATAGCACACCTTGATCAGAGAACTCTCCATGCCAGGGCTTCCCAAATTGGCATGGCAGTCTCTTGGTGGCCTAGCTCAGTGATCCTTCAGTCCAGCATAGCCTCAGCGTGAACTTCCAGCTTCGAGATGATTCCTGAGTGGTCTCGAGTCAAGGCCCGATGCAGTCTAGAGGCTAGGTGCCAGCTTGGACTGGGTTGGAAGGTCTGTTATTCCGAACATTTTGTTTCTCTATTTTTCTAATTTATTCCTATGATCCGTAATCCTGGACATTTTATTTCTTTAATTTTTCTAATTTTCTTCTTCCCTAAGAATTTATACTTAAGAATCTATATCTGGGTCTTATATCTAAGATAGCACTGTAAGTGACGACTTGTAAACTTTTCATTGTCCTCGTTTGAGTACATGTGATCATAAAGCTCATTCTAAGATAAACATGGGGGTCAGGAACCCCAGTAGCTGCCATTTTCGGGTAGTGAGTTCAGAGTCAGCAATAGCAGCTATGGGCCTCTGACAGAAAGGCGCACATGTTCCCACCTTTACAGCCCTCACTGAAGGCTCATAACAATTTTCAAGCCTCTAACTGGGCTCACAGTGGGAAATTGAGGAAAAAGTGAGGTCTGCAGATGCTGGAGATCAGAGCTGCAAATGTGTTGCTGGAAAAGCGCAGCAGGTCAGGCAGCATCCAGGGAACAGGAGAATCGACGTTTTGGGCATAAGCCCTTCTTCAGGAATGAGGAAAGTTTGTCCAGCAGGCTAAGATAAAAGGTAGGGAGGAGGGACTTGGGGGAGGGGCGTTGGAAATGTGATAGGTGGAAAGAGGTCAAGGTGAAGGTGATAGGTACTGGACTACACCTCACACCCTGCCCCCTGTAAAAACGCCATCCCATTCTCCCAATTCCTTCGACTCCGCCGCATCTGCTCCCAGGAGGACCAGTTCCAAAAACGTACAACCCAGATGGCCTCCTTCAAGGACCGCAATTTCCCCCCCGACATGGTCGACGATGCCCTCCACCGCATCTCTTCCACTTCCCGCAACTCCGCCCTTGAGCCCCGCCCCTACAACCGCCACCAGGACAGAACCCCACTGGTCCTCACCTACCACCCCACCAATCTCCATGTACAGCGCATCATCCGCCGTCATTTCCGTCACCTCCAAACGGACCCCACCACCAAGGATATATTTCCCTCCCCTCCCCTATCAGCATTCCGTAAAGACCACTCCCTCAGTGACTCCCTCGTCAGATCCACACCCCCCACCAACCCAACCTCCACTCCCGGCACCTTCCCCTGCAACCGCAGGAGGTGCAAGACTTGCGCCCACACCTCCCCCCTCACCTCCCTCCAAGGCCCCAAAGGAAACTTCCATATCCGCCATAGATTCACCTGCACCTCCACACACATCATCTATTGCATCCTCTGCACCCGATGTGGCCTCCTCTATATTGGGGAGACAGGCCGGCTACTTGCAGAGAGTTTCAGAGAACACCTCTGGGACACCCGGACCAACCAACCCAACCACCCTGTGGCTCAACACTTCAACTCCCCCTCCCACTCCACCAAGGATATGCAGTTCTTTGGACTCCTCCATCGCCAGACCACAACAACACGACGGTTGGAGGAAGAGCGCCTCATCTTCCACCTAGGAACCCTCCAACCACAAGGGATGAACTCGGATTTCACCAGTTTCCTCATTTCCCCTCCCCCCACCTTGTCTCTGTCAAATCCATCGAATTCAGCACCGCCTTCCTAACCTGCAATCTTCTTCCTGACCTCTCCGCCCCCACCCCAGTCTGACCTATCACCCTCACCTTGACCTCTTTCCACCTATCACATTTCCGACGCCCCTCCCCCAAGTCCCTCCTCCCTACCTTTTATCTTAGTCTGCTGGACAAACTTTTCTCATTCCTGAAGAAGGGCTTATGCCCGAAACGTCAATTCTCCTGTTCCCTGGATGCTGCGCTTTTCCAGCAACACATTTTCAGCTCACAGTTGGGAAATTGTTGGGGAATTACTGCTCTATAGTAATGATACTGCGCTAGTCCCTCACCCAGAAACTCTGCTACTAAAATCTTCACGCATTGTCTCTCTTATGTTAATGACTCATTCTCCCTTACTCAGAAACTGTGGTTATAGGACAGTGTTTTTTATTCATTTATAGGACCTGGGCATCACTGGCTAGGCCAGCAATTATTGCCCATCCCTAATTGCCCAGAAGGCAGTTGAGAATCAACCACATTGCTGTGGGTCTAGACTCACATGTAGGCCAGACCAGGTAAGGATGGCAGTTTCATTCCCTAAAGGGCACAATCTCTGTCCTTGATGACTTTAAAAACACCACACACTGTGGAAGTGAATAGCCAATTGTACTACTTTGGCTGCACAGAGATAAACCATAAGATACATGAGCAAAATTAGGCCATATAGCCCACCGAATTTGCTCCATCATCCAATCATGGTTAATATGTCTCTCAACCCCATTCTCCCACCTTCTCCCCATAACCCTTGATCCTGTTACTAATCAAAAACCTATCTATCTCTGTCTTAAATACAATCAATGACATGACCTCTACAGCCGTCTGTGGCAATGAGTTCCACAGAATGTCCACCATCAAGAGTGGCTCAGCAGCAGCACCACTGATCAAGTTGGCTGGGTCCTAAACGGTGTAGCTGCCAGACTGGGTCAAAGGCAGGTGGTGAAGGAAGCAAGATAAAAAAACTTGAGCTCACCCTTACCAATCTGCTGGCTGCAGATGCGTTGGTAAGAATGACCACCACACAGTTCTCATGGAGACAAAGTCCAATCTCCGCATTGAGAATACCTTCTATCGTAGCATTGTCACTGTGCTAATTGGGACAGACTTTGAAAGGATGTAGCAACTCATAATTGAGATGCTGTGGGCCATCAGCAGCAGCTGAATTGTACTCCAACACAATCTGTAACCTCATGGCCTGGCATATCCCCATCTCAATTGCTACCATCAAGCCAGGTATCAATCCTGGTTCTTTGTAGAGTACAGGAGGGTATGCCAGGTGCAGCACCAGGCATAACTGAAAAAGAGGTGTCAACCTGGTGAAGCTACCAAACCTGGACTACTCGCATTCTAAACAGCAACTGATAGACAGAGTTAAATGATCCCACAACCTACAGATCAGATCTAAACTCTGCAGTCCTGCCACATCCAGCCATGAATGGTGGTGGACAATTAAACAACTCAATAGAGGAGTCATTTCCACAAATATCCCCATCCTCAATGATGGAAGAGCCCTGCATGTTAGTGCAAAAGATAAGGCTGAATCATTTGTAACAATCTTCAGCCAGAAGTGCTGAGTGGATGATCCATCTCAGCCTCCTCCAATTGACCCCAGCATCACAGATACCAATCTTCAGCCAATTCAATTCACTCCACATGATATCAAGAGATGTATGGAGGTACTGGGCACTGCAATGGCTATTAATCTTGACAGTATTCCAGTGTTAGTAATCAAGACTTGTGCTCCAGAACTTGCCAAGTGGTTCCACTACAATTACAACACTGGCATCTACCAGCAATGTGGAAAATTGCCCAGGTATGTCCTATACACAGAAAGCAAGACAACTCCAACCCTGCCAACTACCATCCTATCAGTCTGCTCTCAATCATCAGTAAAATAATGGGAGGTGTCATCAACAGTGCTACTGAGCACCTGCTCAATAATAACCTGCACAGTGACTTCCAGTTTGGGATCTGCCAAAGCCACTCAGCTCCTGACCTCATTACGACTTTGGTCCAAACATGGACAAAGGTGAGAGGTGAGGTAAGAGTGACAGCCATGGACATCAAGTGCATTTGACCAAGTGTGGCATCAAGGGGCCCTAGATGCCACACTGGAAGCAATGGGTATCAGGGGCAAATTCTCCCTGGTTGGAGTCATAACTGGCACACATGAAGATGGTCGTGGTTGTTGGAGGTCAGTCATCTCAGCTCCAGGACATCTCAGCAGGAGTTCCTCGGGCTCGTGTCTGAGGTCCATCATAAGGTCAGAAATGAGAATCTATGATTGTACAGTGTTCTGCATCATTTGTGACTCCCCAGATAGCAAAGTAGTCCATGTTCAAATGCAACAAGATCTGGACAACATCCCGGTTTGGGCTAACAAGGGGCAAGTAACATTTGCACCACAAAAATGTCAGCATTTGTCCCCAACTATCAATATCCTGGGGGTTATCATTGACCAGAAACTCAACTCGACTCACCATAAACACAATGGCTACAAGAGCAAGTCAGAGGCTAAGAATACTGCAATGAGTAACTCACCTCCTGACTCCCCAAAGCCTGTCCACCATCTACAAGGCACACTTCAGGAGTGTGATGGAATACTCCCCACTTGCCTGGATGGGTGGAGCTGCAACAACACTTAAGAAGCTTGACAACATCCAGGTCAAAGCAGCCCGCTCGATTGGTACCACATCCGCAAGCATCTACACCCTCCATCACCATCGCTAAGTAGCAGCAGTGTATTCTATCTACAGGATGCACTGCAGGAATTCATCAAAGCTCCTCAGATAGCAACTTCTGACTTGGAAATACATTGCAGTTCCTTCACTGTCACTGGGTCAAAATCCTGAATTTCTCTCCTGGATCAACTTTTAGCACGTAGACTACAGCGATTCAAGATGGCAGCTCACCACCACAACTTCAAGGGCAACTAGGGATAGGCAATAAATACTAGTCAGCCTGCAACACCACATCCCATGAGTGAATAAAAAGGTCCCAGGGCCAGACGTGTTGCGATAAAAACCTGAAAGCTGAATACATCAAAACTCAAATATATAACAGCTTCAGAAAGAAGCTATCTGCATTTCAGTTTAAAAGTTGAAGTCACAGGTAGATATGATGCTTTTACCATAGTCTAGTATGAGTGATGTTTTGATGACTTACCAAGATTGTTTTGGATACTGTACAAAAACCTTTATCTTTTCAATTTAGAGATGAGTATTCTGGGAGTAATGGAATTATACTTCTATTAAGTTTAAAAATCTTTCAGTTAGTATTTTCAGTAGATGGTTTAGAGTGTTCTATTTTATTTACCCTTCTTATGTAATAAACTTCTGTTTTATTGTTAAAGCAAAACCTATAGCATTGTGTGCTTATGTTTCAGTGAGGGACTACTTTACTAAAACAAATAAAAATACGATCTACCTAGTCAGATTCCTGACCTGGAGTCTGACTTGGATAATAACTGCGATCACAACAGCTGTTTAAGTTAAAGTCCAACTGGCAGACTATTGAGAGCATGGTAAAGGAAATGCCTTGCATTTATATTGCACTTTTCCAAACTTTATGATGTCTCACAAACTGCTAAACATCTATGATGTACTTCCAATGCACAGTTAGAAAAACACAGCAGCCAATTTGATCACAAGAAGCCATCTCAAACAGTCATCTAACAATGACCCAATACAATGTTGACTGGGAGGTAAATATTGGCCAAAGCACAGCAGACAATTCCTTTTTGCGATAATGCCATAGGATCTTTTATATCCACCTGAGAAGGCAAGTGGCGTCACGGTTTAATGCCTCACCTAAATGATAACAGGTTTCTGACAGTGCAGCACTCCCTCTGTACTGCATTGGAACATCAACCTAGATCTTCAAGTTCAAGTCTCTGGAGCTGGAATGGAACCGAATTCCATAACATTCTAACCTTCATTGGGAGCTCAGAGGTCATTCCCTAATTCTCACTGAACGTCGCTTACTGAATAGCCATGAATCCACTCCCCTACCCCCCCACACACACATCACTTCCACATGACCAGTTGAGAAACAAGTATTGTTGCCACATTTAGAGATTTTAAATGAGGCAAAAGTCTGATAGTGCGCTGTGGCTGCTTTCAATGCCCCATCCTGTACTGACCCGTTTAATGTCACTATTAACCACTTCTAGTTCTAAAAGAAATCAGTACAACACTTTGAATAATTAAACCACAGTGTGCACCATCGATCATAGTCAGCAGATTGGTCAGTTCACAATACAAACATCGAAGATGTAATGCCGCTGAATTGCATATTTCAGGGTACTTCAGGGCTTTGATTTTAAATTCTCCAACCCAGACTTAACCTGTTTTGGAGACGGTGGGCTGGGGGGGCTCAAATGAGCAACCAAATCATCACCTATTCCTAGCTCTTCACATTTTAAGTCATCTTCGTGTCAAAGATGAGTGGGGTGACATTCAAACATCACTGCAACATGCCTTAAACCTAATGACAGGTCAGAGCAAGGGCTAAGTGATTGCTGACCTACGGAGAGCCTGAGCTGGGGCTTGTCCATCATGGAAGGTAAGTGCTGAAGGGTCAGCTCGATTTTAACTATGTAGGCCAGGGGGAGGGCCATAATCTCCCAGGGTGCACAAAGGCATCTTTGGCAGTCCGTACGGTCCCCCAAGCTCACACACTGATGCTGATCTGCCTCCCCTTCATTTCAATTGGATGGTTCAGACCCATCCGCAGGTGCCTGGCTCTGACATTCCAGCTCTACCTCTCTCACCCAACCGTGCACCCGGCTAATAGCTGAGTAGGAATCTGCCCTAAAGGAGTGGGACTCTCTTTGCAGCAAGGCGTGTCTGGGAAGCCCAGAGCGGGACTCTGGTAGTGGTATGTTATAACAGTGGAGAAGGAGAAGTTGAAATCTCTAAGTGATCTTTTTAAAATTTTATTCTGTGAATGACGCTTATGTACAAGCAACAGTACACGCTTTTCACTGTAATTTATATTGAATGGACATGACAATAAGAAGGATATTCATTACTCAAAAGAGAGGTTTTTACTGGCTGCCGACCATCCTCACTCCTATCTCCTAGTACCTTCCCCTTTCAACATTGGGGCCCAGATCTCAACTTCCTTCCACAATGTCAGAGACCTTTAGTCCATTACCTTAGGAGTAGTAATCTCTTACTGACTGTTGAAGAGCTATACCTGGTGCTATCAGGGTCTCATTGCTAACGAGTGACAGGATCGCTGAACTTCCAGATCTCACTCATTCCACAGAAATTTGACAGAATCCTGTATAGCCACCCAATTACAATGATTAATCATATTGCTTTAACCAGTGAGGTGTGTGTTGCCACAAGCCGTAGTTCAGCAATGGACCCATGAATTGATGGATATTTTGGAGCATTTTTTGAGGTCATGGAGATATTTTGTGAGTCTGTATATAAGGGCTTAAAGACATGATGTAGGGTGTAAGATAGGATGGATAATACACAATGTGTGGAACAAGAGAACATATGTTATGGGCCAGATGAGTGGGACGGTGGGCGGCACGGTGGTACAGTGGTTAGCACTGCTGCCTCGCAGCGTCAGAGACCCGGGTTCAATTCCCGCCTCAGGCGACTGACTGTGTGGAGTTTGCACGTTCTCCCCGTATCTGCGTGGGTTTCCTCCGGGTGCTCCGGTTTCCTCCCACAGTCCAAAGATGTGCAGGTCAGGTGAATTGGCCATGCTAAATTGCCCGTAGTGTTAGGTAAGGGGTAAATGTAGGGGTATGGGTGGGTTGCGCTTCGGCGGGTCGGTGTGGACTTGTTGGGCCGAAGGGCCTGTTTCCACACTGTAAATAATCTAATCTAATCTAATCTAATGACTTTTTCTCATTCTGTGCCTAACATAACCAATAAAAGGTTCTTTAGCAATCACTTTATTTGTGTGATGTGTACATTTTCATGAGTTGTTTAATTGAATGTAAGATTTGTTTGTGAAAGTAAGACCAGACATTAAGATTAAATGAATAATCAATGGTTCAGCTCCCCCAGGAATAAGCAAGCAACTAATATAATGGAAACAGGTGAGCTGGTGTCGGGATGGTAAGTGAATTCAGTTAATGAACAATTAATGAGGTTAGCAACATGGAGACTCATTCCAAGAACTTCAGTACACAGAATAAAATCAAAACCAAAAGGGATGATGAAGGTTGACAGTGTAGAGGTTTAGAAAATCATGAGAGGCACAGATACAGTAGATAGCTAACAGCTTTCCCCCATGGTAAGGGAGTCTAAAACTAGAGGGCATAAATTAAAGATGAGAGGGGAGAGATACAAAAGTGTCCAGAGGGGCAATTGTTTCCCACACAGAGGGTGGTGAGTCTCTGGAATGGGCTGCCAGAGGTAGTGGTGGAAACGAGCATAATTTTGTTATTTAAGAAACATTTGGACACGGATGGGATAGGTCTAGAGGGATATGGAACAAATGCAGATAAATGGGACTAGATAAATTGCAAAAACTGGGCAGTATGGACAAGTTGGGCTGAAGGGCTCATTTCCACGCTGTAAACCTGATGACTATGACTCTAAGAGACTTAGCAGCCAACATACTGCACTGTCACAAAAGGTGAATGCTGTATACTCATTGAATGCACCTTGTCACCTTCCTTTGTTATCTGTCTTTTGCCAAATTTCATCTGAAGATTTTGCTTTGTTTGTTGTCTGAGAAACTGCACAGTACATCAGACAATTGCCATGGTAATATCCATCAGCAAACTCATGGGTGTAAGTTCCCCATCACAGATCTGATAAGAGTGCAAGTCACACACATCATTGTGGGGGTTTTGTGGAAGGATGGGGGCTCATATTCAAATTACAGGGAACGCATCTCAACGAAGTTTTTGGGAGGGTTTTAGCAGCACTATACACAAGCCTACTAGCAGCATGTCTGCCTATAGTCCTAGATAAAATACTCCATGAAACCAGGAAGCAATGATGTGGGACAGGGAAATGGAGCACTAAATGGATTAAAACTGGGAGTTTGTTTGTGCTTTGTTTCCATTTTCTGTCCTTCAGCATCACTCCCCACCACTTCCCAAACATGGAGAATCTGTGAAGTGATGACACAATGGTAGATTAAATTTATTGCTGATAAGCGTAAATTATAGCATTTAAAAAGACAAAAAAAATTATTTGTTACAGATCTGGATTTCCCAGAATTCTGAAGAAAAACGTCACTGGACCCGAAACGTTAACTCTGATTTCTCTCCACAGATGCTGCCAAACCTGCTGTATTTGCCCAGCAATTTCTGTTTTTGGATTTCCCATAGAGGTCTTCTTGAGCTTACTGGTTTCAATCATTTCTAGAACTGATCTGAGCATCTAACCTTTTTTCCCCAATCAATTGCCCTACATCTACTTGCTTGATACTGCAGTCCTGAGACACACAATCCTAGCAATCTAATTTGGATTCATGCCTCTTGCATACATCTCTAGCTCCACAATTCAAGAAATGAGGACTGATACAAATCATTAGATTGATTGATTTCACAGTGGAGTGAACTTACTGAACAGCAGATATGATTGGACTCTCTGCATCAACCTTTCAATTTACTGGCACAGAAGACAAACTACTGTAAGTCAGTGGGTTGTTGTAAACCAAATGGCTTCTGATCATCTTATACCACTTAAAACCTTCTTGTCTCAGCAAAAGCTTCTAATTTTGTTTAAATATTTCCAATGCAATGTGTCTTTTAGTCTTTTTTTAATCATCTAAACAAGTTACAAATGATAATTGTTCAGTCTCCTTGGAAATAATGTTGCATATTATCCATTTTTAGGGATCTAGTGCACATTGTTAATTTTTAGGGACTTTGTAAGTAGACATTAAATTACTTACAGTGTGGAAACAGGCCCTTCGGCCCAACAAGTCCACACCGACCCGCCGAAGCGCAACCCACCCAAACCCATTTCCCTACATTTGCCCCTTCACTTAACACTACGGGCAATTTAGCATGGCCAATTTACCTAACCTGCACATTTATGGGAGGAAACTGGAGCACCCGGAGGAAACCTACGCAGACACGGGGAGAATGTGCAAACTCCACACAGGCAGTCGCTTGAGGCGGGAATTGAACCTGGGTCTCTGGCGCTGTGAGGCAGCAGTGCTAACCACTGTACCACCCAGCCACATGTTAGCTTAAATCGCTTATGTGGAAAGACAATCAATAAATCTTCAAATGTGGAATTAAGTACTCTATGAATAATGTCAAGATAATTTTTAACTATGTTGAAAGAGATGTGGCTCAATGGAAATGTAACAACTCTGACAATGCAGCACTTCCTCAGTACAGCATTGATAGGAGCTTGTTCTCTTTATCTTTCTTTAAAACTTTCCAATGCTAAATCTTTCTCAGTACTGCAATTCTGGTCAATATTTTAGTACCTAAAATTAGCTGGGGTGGTGGGTGGGTTAATGATGGGGTTTGGGAGAATGTAGGAGAAGATGATATGCTCTAGTGACAATGATGGCTGCGTAGGCAAGTCGATTGTGAGAAAGCCCTGATGTTTCACCTGAGTTGATGGGTGGAAGTGCGACTGGATGACAGTAAAATACTTGATGATAGTTGAATTTCGATTTTCAATTCCTATCCGAGCAAAGATGCAGCAATGACTAAATGCGACAGGTTCTGCAATATATAAATAATCATTAGATAATGGAAACTCATCTTTTGTTTAGGTATGGGGAGATCAGAGAATAGTATAGCACAGCAGGTGGTCCTTCAGCACATTCAGTCACCAATGGCTCTTTTGAAGTCCAGAAACGAAATGTCTAGATACATGAAAACATGATTTTGATCTCTTTCAACTGCAACACAGTTTGATTCTTCACATTCCTAAGCGGTGACCAAGTGATTTATGTGCAGCTAAAAGCCATGATATTGAATGCCAAAAAGCTGCCACGAAGATGAAAAGAACAACCATGGCTGTGAAACTGGACTTAAAGCAAGTTGAGGGTTTTGGTTTCTCATCATTGCCCCATTTGCCTCTGGATTCAATCTAAAGAGAGTTTTTCAACATGTTGGTTCAGAGAGTATGAATTGTGAAACATCATTTCCACTGACTGACAAACAAGAGCTCATAGATTCAGGATTACTAGTAGAATAACAATAGAGGAAAATATCAAAATCTTTCAACACAAACCTAATAAAGCCTGCAATAGTTTATCTCAAGAGCCTATTGATGCAGGGACTACAGTATACATTAAAAAGGAAATGGTCATGTGTAGGATGATGCCATTCAGTCCACTGGGCTTGTGCTACTAACAGTTCTTCAACTGGAGTTGATCTCGAATTCTCTGCGGTTCCTTTTAGCCTTCTACACTGGATTAGGGCTTTTGAATCTTAGGCACATCCGTATGTTTATATAGCGATCTGGGAGAAGGATGCCACCAAAGTTAAAGTGTGCATTGTTGGGAAGAGAATGTAGTGAGGAGGAATTGGATGATGCAATGTTTGGCTTTTGAAAGCCCATGGACTGTATTACGAGGCAGCTCCGATTGAAAATTTAAAGTAGTTTAGTTCTCTCTCTCCTGATGTCGCCACGCACAAATTTGTGAAGTAGATAAACACCAAATGTGACATGCCAATTTAGAATAAGGTATTATCTTCGCAATAATGACAAAAATCTAGCCAGTGTATTAAATGAGACCAGATTTTTTTTTCAAAATTATGATGTTGGCTAAGTTAAAGACACTCATCATTGTTACATGGAATAAAATATCAAATGCAATGGTTGATTATCCTATTAGAAATGCAAAATAATCCCTGTGTAATTTAACTTTGAAGATTTGCATTTTTTACTATGCTCAGAGAAAAGGCCAACCAAACTGCCAGGGAAATTGTTGTCAGACAGCATGATTAAAATCCAAGTGTATGAGAGCTTCTCCTAAATCCACCCTTCAGATCCTTGCTAAAGTGTGAAAGTGATCCCCTGCACTGGGACTCTACAGACAGCTCAAATGATAGCAATTCAGCGCATCCATCCCAAGGTCAGTGAGACCTCCTGGAACAGCCAGTAGCCAGCCAATTGGCCTGACTTTCAAGGACTTTGGGAGGGAGGGGCAAGAGAGAGAGAGGGGGGAGGGGCAAGAGAGAGAGAGGGGGGAGGGACAAGAGAAGGGGGGGGAAGGGAGAGAGAGGGGGGGGAAGAGGGGGGGGGAAGAGGGGGGGAAGGGAGAGAGAGGGGGGGAAGAGGGGGGGGGGGAAGAGGGGGGGGGGAAGAGGGGGGGGGGGAGAAGAGGGGGGGGGGAGAAGAGGGGGGGGGGAGAAGAGGGGGGGGGGAAAAGAGGGGGGGGGGAAGAGGGGGGGGGGAAAAGAGGGGGGGGGGAAGAGGGGGGGGGGGAAAAGAGGGGGGGGGAAGAGGGGGGGGGAAGAGGGGGGGGGAAGAGGGGGGGGGAAGAGGGGGGGGGAAGAGGGGGGGGGAAGAGGGGGGGGGAAGAGGGAGGGGGAAGAGGGAGGGGGAAGAGGGAGGGGGAAGAGGGAGGGGGAAGAGGGAGGGGGAAGAGGGAGGGGGAAGAGGGAGGGGGAAGAGGGAGGGGGAAGAGGGAGGGGGAAGAGGGAGGGGGAAGAGGGAGGGGGAAGAGGGAGGGGGAAGAGGGAGGGGGAAGAGGGAGGGGGAAGAGGGAGGGGGAAGAGGGAGGGGGAAGAGGGAGGGGGAAGAGGGAAGAGGGAAGAGGGAAGAGGGAAGAGGGAAGAGGAAGAGGGAGGGGGAAGAGGGAGGGGGAAGAGGGAGGGGGAAGAGGGAGGGGGAAGAGGGAGGGGGAAGAGGGAGGGGGAAGAGGGAGGGGGAAGAGGGAGGGGGAAGAGGGAAGAGGGAGGGGGAAGAGGGAAGAGGGAGGGGGAAGAGGGAAGAGGGAGGGGGAAGAGGGAGGGGGAAGAGGGAGGGGGAAGAGGGAGGGGGAAGAGGGAGGGGGAAGAGGGAGGGGGAAGAGGGAGGGGGAAGAGGGAGGGGGAAGAGGGAGGGGGAAGAGGGAGGGGGAAGAGGGAGGGGGAAGAGGGAGGTGGAAGAGGGAGGTGGAAGAGGGAGGGGGAAGAGGGAAGAGGGAGGGGGAAGAGGGAGGGGGAGGGGGAAGAGGGAGGGGGAGGGGGAAGAGGGAGGGGGAGGGGAAGAGGGAGGGGGAAGGGGGAAGAGGGAGGGGGAGGGGGAAGAGGGAGGGGGAGGGGGAAGAGGGAGGGGGAGGGGAAGGGAGGGGGAAGAGGGAGGGGAGGGAGGGGGAAGAGGAGGGGAGGGAGGGGGAAGAGGGAGGGGAGGGAGGGGGAAGAGGGAGGGGAGGGAGGGGGAAGAGGGAGGGGAGGGAGGGGGAAGAGGGAGGGGAGGGAGGGGGAAGAGGGAGGGGAGGGAGGGGGAAGAGGGAGGGGAGGGAGGGGGAAGAGGGAGGGGAGGGAGGGGGAAGAGGGAGGGGAGGGAGGGGGAAGAGGGAGGGGAGGGAGGGGGAAGAGGGAGGGGAGGGAGGGGGAAGAGGGAGGGGAGGGAGGGGGAAGAGGGAGGGGGAAGAGGGAGGGGAGGGAGGGGGAGAGAGGGGAGGGAGGGGGAGAGAGGGGAGGGAGGGGGAGAGGGAGGGGGAAGAGAGGGGGGGGAGGGAGGGGGAGAGAGAGAGAGAAACAGGGGGAGAGACGGGGGAGACAGAGGGCTGGAGGGTTTGGAGGGGATGGGCAGGAGAGAGGGGGAGAGAGAGCGAGCGTGCGTGAAGTGGGGGGGGGGGGGGAGGAAAGGAGTTGCGGGCATGGACTTTTTAATCTATGAATTGTATTGAAAAGAAATGGACAGTCTGTAAAACAAAAAGCTTGTTACAAAAAGTGTCAGTGCAGTTCTTCATACAGTTCTACATGTTGAATGTAATGGAACCCAGTATTTCAGGGTCTTGTTAAGTAGTGATAACCCCCATGTTAACTCTTCTGAAGTACTTAATGCCAGACTCTATAATTCTGGAAGTTAGCTGTTCTGTACTGTGCCCTCCACCTCTCGAGTATTCATTCGGGATATTGGAATTTAATCTCTTAAAGGGACTGTTCCAGTTTTGCATAGGTATTGTTTGTGTGGCTTTTTGGTTGGATTCTGGCCTCTGAATCTGTAAGTTCGAGCCTTGACAAATTTCGATTCTGACTCTGTAGAAATGGCCAGGAGATGGGATGGCTACTTTGAGCTTCTGCAAATCCACATTCCCCACCAAGAACACCCAACAAAATCCAAGGCCTAAGGAACCCAACATCCAAATTCTGTGCCACCGCCAAGACCTCAGGTATTCACTCCCAGTTGTATGTTATTTTTCTTACATGATCTCATGCAAGTGAATTCACGTTGATCTCAGAATCAGACATACACAACGGCAGCTGGATAGAGACCACCCCCATACAATTCCCATGTGACCTCTCAGTCCCTTGTGAATCAGATCAGTGCATTGGATGTGCAGCTAGGAGCTAGGAAGGAAAGCCAACATGTAATTCAGAAACACAGTTTGTGCGAAGATTTGTAGCTCGGGTGCTCGTTGCTGTGGTTCTGTTCGCCGAGCTGGAAGTTTTTGTTGCAAACGTTTCGTCCCCTGGCTAGGCGACATCATCAGTGCTTGGGAGCCTCCTGCGAAGCGCTTCTTTGATGTTTCCTCCGGTGTTTATAGTGGTCTGTCCCTGCCGCTTCCGGTTGTCAGTTTCAGCTGTCCGCTGTAGTGGTTGGTATATTGGGTCCAGGTCGATGTGTTTGTTGATGGAGTTTGTGGATGAATGCCATGCCTCTAGGAATTCCCTGGCTGTTCTCTGTCTGGCTTGCCCTATGATAGTAGTGTTGTCCCAGTCGAATTCATGTTGCTTGTTGTCTGCGTGTGTGGCTACTAAGGATAGCTGGTCGTGTTGTTTCGTGGCTAGTTGATGTTCATGTATGCGGATTGTTAGCTGTCTTCCTGTTTGTCCTATATAGTGTTTTGTGCAGTCCTTGCATGGTATTTTGTACACTACATTAGTTTTGCTCATGTTGGGTATCGGGTCCTTCGTTCTGATGAGTTGTTGTCTGAGCGTGGCTGTTGGTTTGTGTGCCGTTATGAGTCCTAGGGGTCACAGTAGTCTGGCTGTCAGTTCCGAGATGCTCCTGATGTATGGTAGTGTGGCTAGTCCTTTTGGTTGTGGTATGTCCTCGTTCCGTGGTCTTTCTCTTAGGCATCTGTTGATGAAGTTGCGCGGGTATCCGTTTTTGGCGAATACCTTGTATAGGTGTTCCTCTTCTTCTTTTTGCAGTTCTGGTGTACTGCAGTGTGTTGTGGCCCTTTTGAATAGTGTCCTGATGCAATTCAGAAACACAACAGGTCTGGCAACATTGCAACACTTGTGGAGGGACAAACAGATTTAACGTTCCAAATCTGGTTTGAATTCTGTTCTGAAGAGGAGTGATATTAGACTTGAAACGTTAACTCTGTTTCTCTCTCCATAGATGCTGCCAGACCCACTGAGTTTCTCTAGTATTCTGAGTTTATTTCAGATTTCCAGTATCTTCAGTCTATTACATTTATTTCTGTAACTCAACAAACTGTTTAGCCAAAAGACCATGCCTCTTGAAAATCTTCTCTGTACTGCCCTGTAGCATCAGATTAGATTATGTACTTTTTAAAATCCTGGTATTGGACTTAATCCCATAACTGTTAGGGAATACGTGAGTGGTGGTACCTGACAGAATTTATGCACAAATCATTGAAGATAGCAGAGCAGGTGAAGGAAGTGGTTAATAAGGCATACGGGATCCTGGGTTTCATAAACAGAGTATACAGAAACAAGGAGATTAAGATAAATGTATATGAAACAGTGGTTCAATCTCAACTGGAGTTTAGGAAGAATGTGAAAGCTTTGGAGAGGGTGCAGAACAGATTTACAGGGATGGATCCAGCAATGAGAGACTTCAAATGGGTGGATAAACTGGAGAAGCCAGAAACATTCTTCATGAAGAGAAGATGAGGTGGTTTGATAGGGGTGTTCAAAATCATGACGCTGCTTTGAATTCAGCCTTTCCCATTGCATCAAATCTGTGGCCCACTCTGCCTCCCACAGTCTCCTCTTCCTCCTACAATGTATAGACTTTAAAATCCAAGCTTACATCACCTATGTATGATATTTGACTTATTTTAGGTTGAACTGTTTTCAACCTTGATGAAATCTGTCACTCTGGTCCTAAAATTTGTTTTAGTTTCTGGAGCGTGCACCCTCACCCAAATTTACTGGTTAAATGAAGAGATCCAAAATATATACATTAACATGCCTATAAATGAATTCCAAGCTCACTGCACATTCCACAATATCCTACTCACTGTCACTGTATGCCATTACAGGAAGTAATTTTGATGCTAGTATCATCCTTCACCTGGCATTCAGAAGGATATGTGGTACTGTTGTCAGATTCGGGTGAGAATTTTCCTGTGTTTCTTAAAAGCAGAGCTTGTTGTGTGCAAATTAGTTGATGAGTTTCCCATATAGCAACAGTGAAAACACCCCAAAAATACTTTGCGAAGTACTGGGAGATGGCCGGTCATTTGGAAAGGTGCTATACAAATACAATCTTTTGTTTCTTTATCCTGTATACAGGGGGGCTCCATCAATCAACTCAATCACATTATTTTAAGCAGGCCTATTTTTAGAGGGTGTAATACACAGTCAATCATTTCGCAATTACAAGGAAGTTGAGGCTTTGGTTTAAAAAAAGTACGAGGAGAAAGTGAGGTCTGCAGATGCTGGAGATCAGAGCTGAAAATGTGTTGCTGGAAAAGCGCAGCAGGTCAGGCAGTATCCAGGGAACAGGAGAATCGACGTTTCGGGCATTCCTGAAGAAGGGCTTATGCCCGAAACGTCGATTCTCCTGTTCCCAGGATGCTGCCTGACCTGCTGCGCTTTTCCAGCAACACATTTACAGCTTTAAAAAAAGTACATTTACCTGAAATAAACACAGAATGCTGGAGAAACTCAGCAGGTCTGGCAACATCTGTGGGGGGAGAAACAGAGCTAATATTCCATTTCTGGTCTGACTCTTCTCCAGAAGTGGTTCTTCTTCTGAAGAGACATACAAGCTTCTAAAGATTAACTCTGTTTTTCTCTCTCTGCAGATGCTGCCAGACTCGCTGAGCTCCTCCAGCATTCTCCGTGTTTGTTTCAGATTTCCAGCACCTGAGTATGATGTCTTTCTTCAAAGAGATTTATGTGGTTTGTTTTCTTTTCCAGAAGTCACATGACACCAGATTCTAGCCCAAACATTCACCTGATGTAGCAGCGCTGCTCCGAAAGCTTGTGATATCAGATAAACCTGTTGGACTATAACCTGGTGTCTTGTGACTTCTGACTTTGCCCACCCCAGTCTAACACCAGCAACTCCACATTATGTTTTCTTTTCCGGGTTGAGTGGCATTCCGTCAACAGGATATTGGATTTAGAAGCGGCTATTGAGCAAAATCTGTCCCACTCCAGGCAACAGGAAAACTGGAAAGAGTAAGCGAATACCTAACAAGAGTAGAAAATTGATTTTGAACTCTTCTTTATTACCAGATTACTGCTATCTGTTTAAAAGTGGGTGTCACTCTGGTATGTCTTTGTTATGTTATTGCGGAATTGGGTTGGGCGAGTGATGCTAATCCAAGGAGGCTAATCCTGAATGAAGAAAACACATTTTTTTCAGGATTAATCTCCATGTGTCTTCTGTGCTGCTCTCTAAACAAACATTTCCAATATTTGCGGGCGGCACGGTGGCACAGTGGTTAACACTGCTGCCTCACAGCGCCAGAGACCCGGGTTTAATTCCCGACTCAGGCGACTGACTGTGTGGAGTTTGCACGTTCTCCCCGTGTCTGCGTGGGTTTCCTCCGGGTGCTCCGGTTTCCTCCCACAGTCCAAAGATGTGCGGGTCAGGTGAATTGGCCATGCTAAATTGCCCGTAGTGTTAGGTTAAAGGGGTAAATGTAGGGGTATGGGTGGGTTGCGCTTCAGCGGGTCGGTGTGGACTTGTTGGGCCGAAGGGCCTGTTTCCACACTGTAAGTAATGTAATCTAATCTAATCTAATCTAATCTAATCTAAAATATGAACATTCATGTTCAGGTCAATAATTATAGAAGATATTCCTTTCTCCTTCTAAGATTTCACCAAATGTGTAATAGTCAGCATAATGACCTCAGTAGATACTGCTGCTTTCATGAAAATTCCATATTTGCCAGCACTTAAAGCAATCTAAAACTTATGAAACATAGCACTAGGAAAGGCTCAGTTTAAGATTTATGTTGTATTCAGAAGCATTTTTAATCACACATTTCTTATTTATTTCTGCGAGCACTCTAGGGAAGGAGGCAATTTGGACTTCCCTTGGCTTGGGAGAATAGAACATGGAGTCAGTCTCAGAATAAGAGGTCAGTCATTTAGGATTGAGACAAGGAGAAGTTTCTTCAGAAAGTGATGTGCCTCTGTGGAATTGTCTGCAATAATGATTGTGGAAGCTCAGTCAGTGACTATATTGTAGACAGAGATCAATAAATATTTGGCTCTTTGAGGGAACTAGGGAATATGAGGACTGAGCAGTTGAAGTCAAATGTCAGCCATGATTTTGTTGAACGATGAACTAGGCTCGAAAAACCAACATCCTATCCAGCTCCTAACTCTCATATTCTTTATAAATTCTGGAGTTGGGCTTGCATCAAAATCAAACATTACAAAGGGAAAGGTTACCTCAGGCTATCTTTGTATCAATTTTAATAACATCATTCACTTAGTAATAATGAAATTAAACTTGATTTCCCTAGAGTGCTCGCAGAAATAAATAAGAAATAAGTGTGATTAAAAATGCTTCTGAATACAACATAAATCTTAAACTCAGTCTTTCCTAGTGCTATGTTTCATAAGTTTTAGATTGCTTTAAGTGCTGGCAAATATGGAATTTTCATGAAAGCAGCAGTATCTACTGAGGTCATTATGCTGACTATTATACATTTGGTGAAATCTTAGAAGGAGAAAGGAATATCTTCTATAATTATCGACCTGAACATGAATGTTCATATTTTAATATTGGAAATGTTTGTTTAGAGAGCAGTACAGAAGACACACGGAGATTAATCCTGAAAAAAATGTGTCTTCTTCATCCAGGGTATGATTATTTCAGGTATCAGGCATGGTAGAACTCAGATGATAGGACTCTCACCTGTGCACCAGGTTATGGGATCCAGTTCCTCTCCAGAATACAAAATCTAGATTAATACTCAGAGGCAGTACTGGGGAAGTGCTGCACTGCCAGAGGTGCCTCATTTTGATAAGAGTTCAAACCAATGCGGTGCCTGCAGCAGCAGATACAGAAAAATCACAGGCATGGCCACATCCCTGAACAGACATGGACTGGGCTCATATGTACTAGCAACATCCTCTCTCCAGCCTGTCCTTGGGCGTTGCCTGGCCTGGTGAAGTTTCGGAGATTCACCAGGATGCTGGCAGGGATGAAAGGTCTCAGTTTTGATGAAAGATTGGATAGGCTGGGTTTGTATTCTTTGGAGCACAGGAGGTTGAAGGGAGTGGGATCAGAGTCATTATGAGAGTTACAGACAAAGAGGATTGAACGAATCTTTTCCCCAGATATGTCTAAAACCCAAGGGCACCAGTTTAAGACAAAGAGCAAGTGGTTTAGAGAAGATCGGAGAAAATACTTTTTCACCCAGATGGTGACAGATATACGAAACGTGCTGCCTGAGACAGTGATGGAGGCAGATACTTTAACATCATTAAAGAAGCATCCGAATGAGCACTTAACCTTCCCCTGCCACCGCAGGAACTGCAAAACCTGCGCCCACACCTCCTCCCTCACCTCCATCCAAGGCCCTAAAGGGGCCTTCCACATCCATCAAAGTTTTACCTGCACATCCACCAATATCATTTATTGTATCCGTTGCTCCCGATGCGGTCTCCTCTACGTTGGGGAGACTGGACGCCTCCTAGCAGAGCACTTTAGGGAACATCTCCGGGACACCTGCAGCAATCAACCACACCGCCCTGTGGCCCAACATTTCAACTCCCCCTCCCACTCTGCCGAGGACATGGAGGTCCTGGGCCTCCTTCACCACCACTCCCTCACCACCAGATGCCTGGAGGAAGAACGCCTCCCTCATCTTCCGCCTCGGAACACTTCAACCCCAGGGCATCAATGTGGACTTAACAGTTTCCTCATTTCCCCTTCCCCCACCTCACCCCAGTTCCAAACTTCCAGCTCAGCACTGTCCCCATGACTTGTCCTATCTGCCTATCTTCTTTTCCACCTATCCACTCCACCCTCCACCCTCCGACCTATCACCTTCATCCCGTCCCCCACTCACCTATTGTACTCTATGCTACTTTCTCCCTATCCCCACCCTCCTCTCACTTTATCCCTCCACCCTTCAGGCTCTCTGCCTGCATTCCTGATGAAGGGTTTTTGCCCGAAACATCGATTTTACTGCTCCTCGGATGCTGCCTGAACTGCTGTGCTCTTCCAGCACCACTAATTCAGAGCACTTAAAATGCTAGGACGTAGTAGGCTACAGAACAAATGCAAGTAAATGGGATTAGTGTCATTTGGTGTTTGTCAGAAAAGACATAGTGGGTTGAAGGGCCTGTTTCTATACCATGTAACTATGTAAGCACTATTTTGCAAGAATGGGAGTTTAGACACCATATCATTTACCTCTGAACCAACACCACAAAAACTGACCCACATTGCCACTGTGAATAAAATACATATAAAACTATTAAGTTCTCCATTTTCAATCTTACTGATTAAAGCATTGTTTCCTCTTAGAAGTTGCACTAACTGGTGATGAGGTATTACAATATGGAAATATGAACACACTGCCTGTGCTTATTCTCTCACCCAGGTCATTTTTACCCAATCATCTCACCTCACCTAAGTTTGCCCCCTGTTAAGCAATGCCTTGATTTCACCCCTTCCCATTTATATGTAATTCACAAAACCCTCTGAGATAACTGCACTCCATTATTTTTGGCCACTTGAGCATCTTCCATTGTGATTGCTCCAACGTTGGTGCCCCTGTCACTAGCTGCCTAGGATCCAACCTCTCCTTTCACCTTTCCATCTCCTATTATTTTCTAAGGGACTCCTTACAGTACACATCTTTGATCAAGCTTTGGGCCATCTCTCTTAATGTAGCCTTATGTAGCTCACTGAGACATCGGACACTTTAGTACATTAATAATTTGTTCACTTTGAAACCACTGGTTTTTGTGAAAAGCCAAGCTCTCTGAACTCGGCAAATGGCTTAGTGAGTCTAATAGCCAGTGAGTGAGTTGCCCTAGAAGATCGCTGGCTCCAGCCCTTTCCTGGTCTATGAGAACTAATTTCTGCTGAGACAGCCATTCCAAGAATGTAATTGGCAGAGCTGGATAAGTAAGTTCGGGCTTTTGTCCTTGTGTATTAACCTTTCCCGGACACGATGCAGCTAATTTCTGCTGGGTTTAAAGATCACTGAGTTGTCCAGCAGAGAACTGCAGTGGAGATCTGCACTGTAACATTCATCAGTCGCTCACTTATGTTCCGAGATTGAATCCAATTCCTCAAATGCAACACCCCTGTGATGTGCTGCTCTGTTTACTATCTGACAGGCACAGTGCTAACCCAACACAGGTGTACCTTCCTTCAAACCTCTTACATCTTTCCTTGGATCCCATGGTACTGTATAAAGTTTG
This sequence comes from Chiloscyllium plagiosum, assembly GCF_037043375.1. Classification (NCBI taxonomy): domain Eukaryota; kingdom Metazoa; phylum Chordata; class Chondrichthyes; order Orectolobiformes; family Hemiscylliidae; genus Chiloscyllium; species Chiloscyllium plagiosum. The sequence continues at coordinate 17,242,561 of NW_028270169.1, forward strand.
ACTGTCCTGACCTTCTGGAAAGATGATTTTAAAAGTCATTAAATGTTGCATATCACCTCCAGAGACTCTTTTGTATAACAACACTACTTTTTTTTAAAACTCTAAGATTTGTACCTGGGTACTTGTACCAAAGATGTACCATTAAAAAGCAACCATTGTAAAAACTTTTCACTGTACTCCTGTACTACAGTACAAGTGAGAATACAAGATATTCAGAGTTGGGCAGTGTGGGACCATTGATAGTGATATTATAAAAGGTCCAAAAGACAAAAATGGTGCAGGCTACATTTCTGGCATAGGAAGTAAGTGAGTGTGGGCACACCAGAGAAGTGCCAGGGAGAGCTACCAGAAAATCATTTAGCTGCTCTGGCTGATTTCATGCCTATTTCAGAAACTTGGACTGCACGTGTCTGCAATAAGCAGTCTCAGCTCAACAGTAGCCCCAGGGAATCACCCTCCATATCCCAGCTGGCATTATTTAAAGGGCTGGGTGTCAGGTTTGTAGATGAGGTGCTTTGGACTTAGTGTTAGAAAGTTAGTGACTGTCTGAGACTTGTCCCTGGAGGTTTTGCAGTGGTCTGCTGCACACATTCAGGGAGGCCACCTCTATACTAGCCACGGGAGGCTGTGGTTATCATACCTCTGGGCTTGCAAGGGAACCTAGTTCCTTGTCCAGGAGAACAAGACTCTGTACGAGCAGAGGAAACCAGAACGTGAAAGAAAACCCAGCGATCAAAAGGTGTGCACTGGTTATCATGCAGTGTTTGCAATGAGGGGGAAGGCCTGTGAGGAGGGAAATGGGGGTATCCACAAAAGGCCCTTCCGTCCCAACCAAAATGGCTGACTGTTTGATGCCTGTGATGGTCCCAGGGAAATACGTCTAATTAATATTTCACCAGCTACTGGTTTCTCCCTGGATTCATTTCTGGGACCTCAAGGATGTCAGGCGTCAGCTTCAGAGCAGAAGGTTAGCTGTGGATGCCAGTGTGATGTCCTAGCACTCTGACATTGTAGTTGGTCAGGACACATATGGCACTAACCTCAGATGCACAACCATCTGCTCGACTTCTATATATTCAAGTGGCCCACTGAGCCAAGGCAGTCAATGGAAATTTAGTGTATAAGAAGAAATCATAGAACCCTTACAGGGTGGAATCAGGCCATTCAGCCCTATTGAGCTGAGAGTGCTACTGACCCTCCAAAGATCATCCCACACAAGCTCACCTACCCACCCTATCCCTATAACCCTGCATATCCCATGGCTATCCCACCAAGCCTGCACATCCCTGGGGCAATTTAGCATGTCCAATCCTCCAATCCTGCACATCTTTGGACTATGGGAGGAAACCACAGTAGCTGGAGGAAACCCATGCAGACATCGGGAGAATGTACAAACTCCACACAGACGGTCACCCGAGGATTGAATCAAACCCGGATTCCTGGTTCAGTGAGGCAGCAGTACTAACTACTGACCCACCGTGTTCATTGCCTCATCCTACGTTAATGTATAGTTGATTACAGTAGCAATGCCCTGTTGTGAACAGTATAGATGCATTTAACTGGATAAGGAGAGAGAAAGTAAAAGAATGAGATATTGGTTAGGTGGAACACTAACAATGGTACAGACCTGCTTAGCCAAATGGTCTGTTTCTGGGCTGTAAATAAATTGCAGTCTGTAGTAACCTTTAGACTTTTATGCAAAACTTGCACTATCGTTGTTTTAAATTTGTTGTGAGAACCAAGTGCTAAGTATAGGCAACATTAGAAAACAAAGTTGACAGAATAAAGAATGGGCAGTACTTTTCTTCTCAGGTTACAATCTGGCTGGCCTAGGTATAAAACTCATGACACTGAGATCAGTTTCTGGGTTGTTCAGAGATCCTTCAAGAGCTGCATTAACCAAGAGTGAAATACTCTCCCCAGTCCAAGTGTACAAGTCTTGGTATAAGTGGAGGAAATGAGAACGTGAAGTAAAACTCAAATTATCAAAAAGCTGCCTATTGGTAAATATCCACCAAATGTGATAGATGCTGAGTGGAGCAATTTTGCAAAGAAAACTATTGCTTCATGTTTAGTCGAGGGAAAGGTGGGCATTCAGTAGAAGCTGTTTATAATTTCTCCTGGTTTACAGGATGCTGGAAAGAGATTCTCGGTCAGTGCAAAAATCATTGGTGCGGACATTATAGAATTCAGGAGCAATGGCATTAGCTTTCAGGTTTCACTCAAAAACAGAATTGGGCATCTGGAAGACATCTGTTCAAATTCCACCCAATCAAATAGAAGACTTTATTTATTCAGTCACCAGAAAGCATTGGCCTTGTTTTAGTCCCCACATACATTATCACAGCAGGTAAAAGGGGCAGACTAATTAGATATGTTCCTCAAGGCATGGACAAATTGTAGAATCCCATGTGAGGAGAAATGAAATTTGACATATTCCATCACCTTAAACCAGGTACTCTGAACACTGCTTATCTGTGCATGTTACCAACTTGCACAAAGAGGGCTTTAGTCCCTGATTGGTTATCAAGAGATATGTAACCCCCTTGGCTTTGAGTGAATTAAAACTTACCTTGAAAACAATCGCTGAAAAGATTTCAGAACAGGCTGCTGGTTTGATCCTGCCAGTCTACCTCTGTAACCACCATTATTTGTTTTACATTTCCAAAATGATCACTGCACTACAAAGTACAAATTTGGTAATTTTCTAAAGCTTCACAGTCGTAAGCCAGCTGTGCAAAACTATTTAAACATTAGATTTGAGGCACTGCCTTTTGTCAGAACTGTTTGTGAGTTCATATTGGTAATGTTCATTTTTGGAGTGACTGATGGCACATCTATTGCCAACGTGCATGGCCAACACTAATGACTAAACTAAATGATGTGCCAACTTTCTGTCCGCTCCTGTGCTAATTCCCTATTTTCCTCTTTCACTGTCACTGGTTTGCAGGCTTAACTCTGCATCATCTGAGCAAATCTGGAGACAGTAAAAAAAGATCTTATGGCACTGGACATGTCTAAACAGATGGATGCCAGAAAAGCATGATTTGGCAACGTCAATTACACCAGAATATAAGACAAAAAGGGCTTTGATAAGTCAAGTTAAAAGAAACTTTTTATCAGTGATAGGAGGTTGGTACCAAAAGAACAAAAGACGATTACCAAAACAGCCAAATACAACTTTTCTTTTAATGCAGTGACTTGATGAGGATCTGGAATTCCTTGCTTGAAAGGGTGGTGCAATTGGAACTTTCAAAAAGCAATGGGATCAATACTCGAAGGGGGGAACATACAATGCTATGAAGACAGAGTAGGCAGGTGGAACTAATTAGATATCTGTACCAAAGACCTGGCAACGATACAATAAGTTGAATGATCTCCTGTTCATTCTCTGACATGACACAATAAACATCCACCAAAGGATTAATTGGCCCAAAGGACACTACTTCATTTGGGATTAATTCGCTTGTCGTTTGAGAGGGCAGTGCACAAACTGCTCAAAATCAGTGATTGGCCTCTTCCCTTGCTACAACCTTTCTCTTGTTTTAGAGATCACCCTCAGTATTAAAGCCTCAGTATTGTTGGAGTCAAAGATGCAAGATCAGTGCAGATGGCAACTTATTGCTCGGGGTCTCTAGTACTGCCAGAGTAGTTTAGGCAGCTGCTGAGTTTCCTTTACCCTGATGCTTCCAATGTTACTTTTTACCTTACAGTGCTAAGCTCCACAATAAAATACTCCAAAATAATATGCAACATTGTAAGTTGCCATGTTGCACATCGCTTACCTGATTGGCCGTTTCTTGATGACTTCAATGTTAGTTCACAGGTCAACTCTGAAAAAGACAGCCAACAGTACAAATCAGTATGGAAAAGGTTCAACTCTTGCAGCCATTATGTGCACAGGGCTGGGAGGAGTGGCGGGGGGGTTAGAGAACGGGGCGGGGGAAAACAGGAGAGGGATGGGATTGCCACCTGCCTCTTTTATTAAGTCAGCTGACTGAATGAATATCAAGAGGACAACATAATGAGCAGTATTCACAACTGAGGTTGTCTCTTCTGGCAGCTCATATTAAAGGTCTGGACCTGCAATGGGTACGGTTTTCCAAACGTTGGTTGTAAACTCCTGACTACTGTATCTCTAAAACCTTGGTGTGTGCTTGCAGAGGCTTCCCATCAAGTAGCATGGACTCAAACTTAAACTCTACCAAACAATGTCTGCTTTTCTTTTATAAAGAAATAACTGTGACTTCCTATACCATTTTGGTTAAGGTTTGGAGGTGCCTATCAGTAATTTCAACAACAGAGTTTACAATGTGCTTTCATCATCAGCAATAAGGCAATGTTAAGTACTCAGGACAAAGAAAGACTCCACTTGCATTGCCTTCACAGAGACAGAGTAGACAGAGAGCTGTAGAATGAGCTCCTTTGGGATCAGTGACTGGAAGTACAGTGAAGGAGACAATGAGTGAGGTCAGATAGACATGATCCCACTCGTTCCATGACACTGGCCCACCCAATCCACTTGGATTGATGAACATGTGAATGATAACGGACAACAAAGGACCTACTGAGCCATCCAGCTAGCCCTGGACCATGTGATTTCTTGTGACTCACTAAACGTTTTGAATTGGTGAAAGGTGGAAGCCTGAGAGAGTGAAGTTCTGTACTCCTCCAACTAGTGCAAAATACAGGCAAGTGGGTCACTTGATACTTAGAATTTCAGTGGTTTTCAAGCAAGCAGTCCCCATGGCTTCTGGAAGGAGGTCAGTCCTTATTCTGAGATGATGGATTACTGCATTTGCGGCACATGACCTTCTGGCACAACTTGGCATGTGCCAGAACAGCTGATCTCAGTTGGGGAGCTTCGACTGACTCTAGGTGCTGCTGGGATATTTTGACCTCCTCAATTCACCCCATACTGATGGGTGAGCCCAATGACCGAATGCTCACTATCAAGCCTCATTCAGGAGAGCTGACCATGCACAAGATATACAGGGATGCACTCAGCAGGTAGCACACACTTCTGAATTATAAGGTGGTAAGTTCAAGTCTCACATCAAAGCTGGAGCACAACATTCTGAAGGATGGCACTATGCAATGGGGTAATAGTGATTTATTTCACTAGCATGTGGTCTTTCAGACAAGATAGCAAACCACGATCCTTTCTGACCTTTTGGGTGAATGTAAAACAATCCTATGGGTGCTATTTCAAAGGGAGTTTATTCCTGCCAATATTTATTCCTCAGTCATGATCACTGAAGATAGCTTATCTGATTACATTCTTGTTTGTGGGAGAGTGTTGTATGCAAATTGACTGTCCTTGTTGTGGTATTATGTGCATGTACCTTTAAGGGGGCATGTAGAGTTATGGAGTCATACAGCACAGAAACAGACCCTTTGGTCCAACCAGTCCATGCTGAACATAATCTCAAACTAAACTAGTCCCACCTGCCTGCTCCGGGCCCAAATTCCTCCAAACCTTTCCTATTCATGTGTCTATCCAAACATCTTTTAAACATTGTAATTGTGCCTGCATTCACCACTTCCTCTGGAAGTTCATTCCATACTTGAACCACCCTCTGTGTAAAATAATTGCCTCTTATGTCTTTACTAAATTTCTCTCCTCTAACCTCAAAAATGTACCCGATAGTCTTGAAATCCTCCAACCCAGGGAAAAGACAACTGCCATTTACTCTATCTGTACCTCTCCTTATTTTATAAGCTTCTGTCAGGTCCCCTCCCAACCTCCTATGCACCAGTGAAAAAGTCCCAGCCTTTCTTTATAACTGAAACCTCCCATTCTGGGCAACATTGCGGTATATCTCTTCTGAACCCTCTCCAGCTTAATAATAATATCCTTGCTGTAACTGGGCGACCAGAACTGGACACAATATTCCAGAAGAGTGTCCAGCACAACCTCAACATAATGTCCCAACTCCTACACTCAAATGTCTGAGCAAAGAAGGCAAGCACGCCAAATGCCTTTTTAACCACCCTGTCTATATGTGATGCAAACTTCAAAAATTGAAGTACCTGCACGCAGCTTAAACTACCATCACTCACTCATAGGGAATGACAAGCCTGTACCCAAAGAGCTATCACCCTGGAGTAGGGGGGATAAACATCTAATTACCCCATTACACATTCTAAGACTTAGTTATTCACCTTTCACTTAAAAGCTGCTCAAACTTTCTACCGTGTTGGTTGAGAGTAGGGAATGGTCAGATTCCTGATCTCCTGGGATTGCTCATCATAATGTGGAGTGTATTTAAACAACAGAAAGTGCTGAGGGTTGGTCTTTCCCAACCAAAGTGAGAATGCTGATTGGCATCCTGCAACTGGCTGAGGCAATGTTCCTACAAAGATTTAAGGTGGCACTTTGTTGAAAATCACATCTTGAACATCACAATTGCTCATGGGCTGCATGGGGAATGTCGGAAACACCATGGACTGACAGGAACCGAAACCTGGGGGATTTCCGTGGAGAGCTTCAGGAGCTCAGAGTCAGGCTCACTTGGGGGCTGTATGCTGGCATCGTGTGACGAAAAGTGACAGAATGTGGTTTTACCTGGTGGCCTGTACCGACCCTCTGAAGTGGGCGGTTAATAGAGGCTGGAGGGGCAACAGGAAGCCCACCAGTGCTGGGGAAGCAGCAGGCTGTCCATTCAGGCGCCTAAGACGGAGGGAACCACAGGATGGCCTGCAGCTGAACTCAGGCAGGCACAGAGGATCCCTAGGCCTGCCTGGAGAGCTGACTCCCAAGTCTGTTGCCAGCAGATCACCTCCAGGCCAGGCCATTGGTCCCAGATGTCTCTGACAATACGCTTCACAGTGCTATAAGAAGCCTCAAGTGGAAACCTGCCACTTGTGGACAAGTAGCCCTGCTTTACCCCCATCTCCGGAGGCACTGGATGGTGCTAGGAAACTGCCCCCAAACCAACAAGGTCATGCCCATCTCCCTCTGTATTTGCTTCCACTGGAAGCTCACAATCCTACCCCAGTCCTTCAGCAAAACAGCTGATATCAATAGTGCTACTGTGGACAGTGGTCCTGTTAGAGGTGGGTACTTATTCTCTAAAACAAAAGGAATGAATCAACAATTCCTGCAGCGTGGGGAGAGGGCATTCAGCCCACTGAATACTTCAAAAGAGCATCCCACCCAGACCCCTATCCTATCCCCATAACCCCACATTTCCCCATGGCTAATCCACCTAGCCTGCATATCCCTAGACACTATGAGGATTTTAGCATGGCCAATCCACCAAACTGCACATCTTTGGACTGAAACCATGCAGACACGGGGAGAATGTGCAAACTCCACACAGTCAGTCATTCGAGGCTGGAACTGAACCTGGATCCGGGCACTGTGAAGCAGCAGTGCTAACCGCTGAAGAACAATGTTGTATATATTTCCTTTGTCTTATATTGGAGTTGCAATGTTTTTTTCCCCATTTGCTTGCTCAATGGAATGGACCTCCTCTCACTAATACCCATCCTCTACATTCTCTCTTGGGAAATGGAGATAGTGAATCAAATCCAAATGCAGCAGAAAGTCTGCACAGGAGCAATAGCTGGACACAGGAAGGCAGCAAACATCTGCCATACAGCATAAATCTTCATCGCATTATCGGGACACCAATATCATTTCTGTCAGACAGAATTCTGGAACACCTGCTTTGAACTTGTGCGTCCAAAATCTTTGTTCCATCTTTGACTCCACCTCAGTACCCCTACAGACTTGAATGATTCCCACTCTTGCACAATAAGAGATATAGCAACGAAACAACTGGTGGAAGTTTCAGATTTATGATTGTATCACAATACGCATATCATATTATAACCACATTCCTGATGTGCTACTGTGGACAGTGGTCCTGTTAGAGGTGGGTACTTATTCTCTAAAACAAAAGGAATGAATCAACAATTCCTGCAGCGTGGGGAGAGGGCATTCAGCCCACTGAATACTTCAAAAGAGCATCCCACCCAGACCCCTATCCTATCCCCATAACCCCACATTTCCCCATGGGGCATGATGGGCTTATATGCCTGAAACATCGATTCTCCTGCTCCTCAGATGGTGCCTGACCTGCTGTGCTTTTCCAGCACATAACTCTTGACTCTGATCTCCAGCATCTGCAGTTCTCACTTTCTACAATCAGGAATAGGGCAATTATAGCACGACCAGTTTACTTAGACAATTTCTATGATAATACACAAGAATTTTTAATTGAAATAAAGTGGTTCAATAAATGTCTTTGGACTGACAACTCAATCACACCTCTATATCTAGATTCAAATATCTGCTGCCTGCTACTCCTAGAATACTGAAGGCTATTCTGATAGGAGTTCTGTGACATTTGAATAATCACACTTCAACTTTCTAGGAATAAGAACTCATCTTGTTTATTCTGCAGGCTGACACCACACTAGTTCAGACAGGTTCTCTGAAACCCTATGTTAGCCCTAGTCCAGCTGTGAAAAAGGAACCCACTGAAAGACTTAAACATAACGTGAGTTCCTAGTTCTAACTTTTAACAGTGTAAATACATAATATACAATACAAGCTTCCTCTAATTCCTGATGAGTAATACCTGTGACCATGCTGCTCCTTTAACAAGGTTGTCCTAGGTTTTTTTTCCAAAAGTGTTATCCGAGGCAGAGTTGCCAAGATGTCTGGGTTTATCTATTTGAAAAGGCTTTCAAGTTTTTTTTTTAAAAATCACTTGTTCAATGAAAGGCGAATGGCTAGTTCTCCCACCTCAGATTTTCTCTGGTTTGGGCTTGGTTTTAGCAAGCAGTCAGTTTTTGAGGCTGCTGGACCAAGAAACAGCTCCATGGAAGAAGGTATTCCATGCTGAGTCCTTCTGCCATCTCTTGCTCTCTCTCTCTCTCTTCTGTATCACCCTGTGTTTGATTTTATCTTTTTTGCCAAGGGGTGTTTATGGCGATTATTGCAGGAATTTGGAACAGCATCATCAAATTGGGATAGTCCATTGGGTGTTTGGATCAGTTAAGTTATTCTGTTCTCTTTTGTTCGTATTTCATTCAGTAGTCTGTAAATAAATTCTGTTGTGTTTAAAACTAAGTGGTTGGGCCAGCTGCATCTCTCCTGGAATATCCACTTACACCTGCTTAAAACAACTGGAAAAGTTAGAATCTGGGCTACTTTCTTAGAATGTTTTGAGGGGGGTCTGGCCTGGTCCATAACATACCACACAGTATATTAATGGGTTGACTCAAAATGTGTTTATGATGTTGAGTATTTGAATAGAGTGTTAAAGTCATTCATCTTGTTCCTGCAAACGTAGTCTCCTCTGACTTTGTAGCTGTGTTCATTATCTTGATATATTCCAATGCTGGAGTTCTAGTTTTGGAGAACAAGAAGGATTGTTTCAATAGCACCTCAATACTGTATCTTGAATTTTAATGTTGTAATTATAATGATTGCCAAATAATTTAAAAATAGTAATGCAGGTTAATCAGGCCATAAAGAAATGTAAACAGAGCAAGGGGTTCATTTCTAGAGAAACACAACTGAAAAGTGAAGGTATGTTAAATTGGAATGGAACTTTGGTCCAATCACACATACTGACCACAGTTCTGGTCTCTATATTATGAAAAAGAATATGAGGCACTGAAGATGCAAAACAAATGACTTACAGGGATGATGCCAGAATTGAGAAATTATAATTATCAAGAAAAATTGAAGTAGTGGAGACAGTTTCCATTGGAAGAGAGAAGGTCGAGGGGTGACCTATTAACTGGTTCAATAAGGCAAACAGACAGAATACTGCTACATTTTGAAGCCTTCAAAACTAGGCGGTATAAACATAGCTGTGTCACAAACAAAATGAATTCAGAAGAATCGTCTTTGTCCAGAGGGCACTTGCAAAGTGGAACATACTACTTCAAGAGGTAATTGAAATACATTAAAAAGTTGAAATAGTCTTTCCAGATCATAGGGCTGCTTTCTTATGAGGGAAAAAGATGACTGGTGGTAGATGAACCTGAGGGTCACCGCGCCTCAGACGTGGCACAAGGTTGAAGAGGAGAGTACTTCAGCTGGGGCAGGAATAGCAAGGATGCTCTGAAAGAGAACTAGAGCACATAGCTTTCTAATCTTACAGAAGGCTTGCTGATAGTGAGAGATGGGGCTCGTGTGGAGGATTAATAAACAGATAATTGGACCTGTACCTGCACAACAGATACGCTTTATATCTGTTATGTAAACAAAAATCAATCACACATCTCTATCTTGTGTGGTGAATTGCTAATTAATTGAATATTGGGGGTGTAATTGAAGGAAGACACTGGAGAACTCCCTACTCAATATGTTATTGGCTGACATGTAATGGGAGAATCCAAAGCTTTGCATAAATTTCATACTATTTGGCATCTTCTGCTGCCACCTCCACCTTCACTCTCTCCTTCCACCCAGAATTCTTTAGTGCAATAAAGAAAGAAAAGGCAGATGCTTTGATATCACCTGTTTCACAACTACCAGATGTCACAAAACACTCCACAGCCAATGAAGTAAATGTGAAGGGTAGTCACTGTAGAATGTAGAAAACACAGCAGCGAATTTGCACACAGTAAGGTCCCTCTAACAGCACTGCGGCTGTGATCAGATAATCTGTTTTTTCGGAGATGTTGATTGAGGAATAAGAATTGGCCAGGCGATTCTCTTTTTATTTACTCATGGGATGTGGGCAGCTTTAGCCAGGCTAGCAGTTATTGCCCATCCCCAATTGCCAGAGGGCAGTTAAGAGTCAACCACATCGCTGTGGGTCTGCAGTCATTTTGTAGGCCAGCCCAGGTAAGGATGGCAGATTTCCTTCCCTAAAAGGGCATTAGTGAACCAGATTGGTTTTTCCAACAATCGACAATGGATTTGCGGTCATTACTAGACTCTTAATTCCAGTCTTTTATTAAATTCAAATTGCACCATCTGCCATGGTGGGATTTGAACCCAGATCTCTAGAACATTTGCTGAGTTTCTAGATTAATATTTAAGTGATAATACCACTAAAGGATAACTCCCCTACTCTTCTCTGCAACAACACCATGACATCTTTTGCATCCTGACAATTAGGAAGATGGGGATTTATCTGACATTCTATCTGAATGACAGCATCTCTGACAGTGCTGCACTCCCTCAGTACTACACTGGCGAATTAGTCTTGATTTTTGCGCTTGCAATGGGAATTAAAAGCAGAATGTAATGATTCTGACTCTGGAGAGGCACAGCTGACACCCATGATAAAATCCAAACCATCGTACAAATGAGAACTAATACTAACGTAGGAAAACAGTTGGTCATATTTCACAAATGTGCAGAAAAGATGTTTATCATTCCGTGGATATTCCCCCAGAGGCTGACAGAAAGCTTTTATGAATCATGTACTTTCCTAGTTCTCTATGAGCTGAGCCACTTACAAGGTTCCCTTACACAATCCAACACTTCCCTTAAGTGTGCAGTTTTAAAATTTATTATGCAAGCTCTATTGATTCAAGAAAAAAACAAACATAAATCCTGTGGGTCCAATGAAACAGCAGTTAAAGTTTCTGAACACAGAATTGAATGTGGATTCAGTTCTATATTACCATTTAGCCTTGAGTCATTCCACAGAATCCCTGCATTGGTGAAGTGAGCTCCCACATAGTTTTTATTGCAAAAGACTGTACACAGCTCACATTTATCCTTGAACCAACAAACACTTCTTTTAACTTCACTACTGAAGCAGAATTCGGTTTTCCTTCTTTTGTCTAGTAGGGGTCTCACCACACGTTATATGTATGTACAGCAACATCCCAGAAGTTGAAGGCATGTGGTATTAGTAGGAATGTATCTGCAGAAGGAGATAGCTAGGGGATTGACAAAACTGGAGTAATCAATAGACCTTCCTTCAATTGGTGGAAATATATACATATATGTCCTCGTGACCTGCCTGTGAACCACTTTGCTGGTTGGGCCTATTTTTAGGCTTCTGACAGAGCTACTATGAAATGGAACTCAGAGTGTGGCAAAGTGCAAATCCTTGAATTTCCCTCTCTTTCCCTTCCTGGATAAGGACTCAACCCAGCAGCAAGTTGGCACCAGCAATTCAACTTTGTGTATACACATATTTGGAACCCTTGGCAAAACTCAAGTTAAATATTTACCTCTCTACAGCCCCAGGTTTGTCAAATCCTATCATTGACAGAACAACACCGTATTAGTTCTGACTGATGGATTTGTGCATCAGCCAGTGAGGAGACTTCAGTTTGTTAACGGTGCCAATGAGGTTAATTCTATTACTAAGCTGAAAGCTCAGGCTGATCAGTAGACAACACAGTGGCAATCAGATGATAGACAGCTAGCTTTTGCACATTATGGCACAAACTATGACCGAAAACTGTGGGAGATCAGTAAAACTGATAGAAGAGAAAAAAAATGGTTTAACTTTTGAGTTGTGGTATTTGGTTCAGGAGGAAGCAGTAATTTTCAAAAAGGAATTGGATCTCTACTTAAAAAGGCAAAAGGTTCAGAGCTTTGGGGAGAGTGTGGGTGAAACTGGGCCACTTGGATAGCTTTTATAATGCCAGTACTAATAAGATGGTCGAATGACCTCCTGGTATACTGGATGATTCTATTGTACCAATAGGTCATTTTCACTGGGTTGAGGAAATGGGATGGTCAATGTAGGTTTGGGAACCAACAGGTAGACAGCAGAGGGAAAAGTCAGAGAAGCAGTAGGTAAATGGCAGAAGGGGAATTGAGCTAAATTACTAACTCTCTTGGATAGATGCGATGGACCAATCCTGGGCCTCCGCACAGGATTCCAGACTTTCCTGATTCGAATCCCTAGTGCTGCTCTTTGGAGCATCAACACATAGGGAGCAGGTTACTTGCCTAATATTTTACACAGAGCCAGAGTTGAGGCACTGGGGCGAGTGAAGGAAAGGAAAATTTGAGAGTCAGGAGAAATAAATGCGCACACATCTAAAATCATTCTGCATATTGAGTTGAGACAACATGTAGATTGTGGGGATTTAAGAGAAGATTTGTAGCTCAGGTTGTGGATCAGTTACCCGATAAGCTACCCGATCAGTTACTGATTCCTGCACAACAGACCTAAACAGGAAGGCACGACACGCCCAGAGACTCTAGTCACCCTACCATACATCAAAGACATTTCAGAGATGACCACCACGCTAATCCGACTCCTCGGCATCATGGTAGCCCACAAACCTACTACCACACTAAAACAACTACTGATGAATTTAAAGGATCTCATACCCACAGTCAGCAGAACGAACGTAGTATACAAAATACCCTGCAAGGACTGCAACAAACATTACACTGGACAAACAGGCAGGAAACTAGCCATTGGATGCATGAGCACCAACTAGCCACAAAAAAAAAGACCAACTATCACTAATATCCATACACACTGACAAAGAGGGACACCAGTTTGACAATACATCCATCCTGGGATGGGCTAAACTAAGGCCAGAGGCCTGGTACTCAAACTGGAACTCCATGAACAATCATATAGATTTGGACCCTATTTACCAACCTCTCAGAAACAGAACTGGAAATGGTACCACCCACCACAATAGACCAAGGCACATAAATTGCAAGCGGGACAGACATCAACACTTCATCGGAGGCTCACTGATGTTACCTAGCATGGTGACAAAACATCTGAAAATAAAAACCCACCAGCTCAGCGAGCAAATTGACAACGTGTAGGGGGACTTAATTTTAATTTTGCTGTGCAGTGAGATACATCATTGGCACTGCAACTGAAAATAAAAAGGCTCACAACTGAGAATTGTTTTTTAAAAATGTGCACACATTAGCCTCTGTTGCACAGATACCAGCTAGAGAACAAAAGGATGCTGCAAGTGTTGTGTTCCGATAAATCAGGAACGGTTGCTCATCAAGTATTTATGTTGATAACAAAACCGTCTCTTCCCCAATTTACTTTAGGGTTTGAAAAGATCATTGAAGATCTTCCAAAAAGGGTAAGGGGTCTCCAGCCATTCGTCATTCCTGGCAGATTGTCATGAATGGTTTTGATGATGGAGGGTCGTTGCGGGACATTAAGGAGAGTGCTGCATGGTGTACATAGATGGTTTGGACTGGCTGCACCACACACAGTCTGGGTGGAGTCTTATGCTCCCAGACAATGTAATTCCAGCAGACAGACCAACGGTGATCACAGAAGCTGCCTGATAAGCAGAACATCTAGAGGCTGGGTCACCTATCGGAGATACAAGACAAAACTCAGACCAGTTTTGTGCCACTGTAAACCCCACATCACCAACTGAAGATTAGACACAAATAAAAAGCAGAGAAAGATCTGTATTTAAATAGTACATATTGCAATGTTAGGATGTCCCAAAGCACATAAAAATGTACTTGAATGACATTAAGGTTGGTGGCATATTGGTAATGTCTCCTGACTAGGAATCAGTTCTGCATGTTCTGGATACATGGATTCAAATCCTTCCATGGCAGAGGGAACAAAGAGCCAGTTTAATGGTGACAATCTAACCACTACCGGATTGCCATTTTAAAAAAAAAAATCCCATCTTGTTCACAGATGTCCTTGAGGGAAGGAAATCTGTTGTCTTTAACTGGTCTGGCCTACATGCGACTCCAGACCCACAGTAATATGGCTGACAATGAACTGCCCTCTGACTAAGTAGGGATGAACAATAAATGTTGACCTGACCAGTGACACCCACATTCTGTAAACAAATAAACAAAAATTATAGTGTAGGAAATGTGGCAAGCTAATTTTAACAGAGCGACTTCCCACAAAAGCAATGCGATTAGATAATCCGACATCAATTCAAGGATAAATATTGGCCAGGAATTATGCCCACTTGCAAGATCAGACCAATCTTGGCTTAATCTCTCATTCAAGTAATGGCACTTCTGATAACGCAGTGCTCCTTCAGCACTGCACTGGAGTGTCAAGTCTACAATTGTTCTTGTATCAGGTCCGTGGAGTGGAACTTGAATCTTTGGATTCAAAGTGTTACCAACTGACACTGGATAAAAATTGAACACACTTCAGGTGATGTGATATTATATTTGAAATACTGTGGATTCAGATAGTTCAACCAAGTTAGTTACTGAAGTGGATTGAAACAAAGGTTGTCCTGAAGTCATACAAATGCCAATATTTTCAGAGCAGTTTTGAGGGGACCCCATGGCAAATGAAGGAAAACCTAAATCGGTCAGTTGTGCCCCATATGATCATTCTTCAGTGAATTTGTTTTAGTAGAGTCTGTCTCCTTGTCTGATAATGACCAGATTGGACTTGTTTGTGATCTCCTAACAGCCTGCAACTACTCAAATGATTAAACTCACAAGTGACCACTAAACACAAGACTGCAGAATGCTGCACACAGTTTATCAGAACTAAAGGACACTCCAAATAAGCATCTTGCAATTAAATAAATCCCTCTGCCTTACTAACTTCGGTTTGCTCTGCCATTTTTTTTCTAGAAATTATTTTGGATTTCTCAGAGAAATGAGCTCAATTTCTAGTCAGACATGCTTCATTGAGACACTTAATTTGTTTTCAACAGGAATCCAGTGAGTCACTATACTCAAAGTATCCTATTTGCAGTTTGTTTATTTGATCAGCTTTATAACCCTCCTCCACATCCAGCAATGTATCTCTGTGAGTACATCTGTAACATACTGACAGGAACTCAACATTTTCACCATAAGATCTCTGTCTTATCCCAAAATAGCAACAACTTATTGTTTGAGTTCTCTTTGTTGAGTTAAAAAAAAACAAGAGAAGTTCCACAGACACTGACAATTCCTTCCACATTTGACAGAAAATTACTTGTACCTCTACCAATGTCATTTACTGTATCCATTGCAGCCGATGTGGTCTCCTCGACATCGGGGAGACAGGACGCTTTCTTGCAGAACGTTTCAGAGAACATCTCTGGGAAACTCACACCAACCAACCCCACTGCCCCATGGTTGAACACTTCAACTCCCCCTCCCACCGCCCTCCTGACCTGTCCATCACCTTTCCCATACATCTGCTCCACCCCCCCAACCTATCACCTTCTCCCTCATCTTCACCTACCTATCGCTTTCTCAGCTACCTTCCCCCTCCCGCCCCGCCCCCCACCCCATCCACTTATCTCTCAGCCCCCAGCCCACAAGCCTCACTCCTGATGAAGGGCTCATGCCTGAAAAGTTGATTCTTCTGCTCCTCAGATGCTGCCTGACCTGCTGTGCTTTTCCAGCACCACACTCTCGACTCTGACAATTACCTGATCGGTCTAACCTTGATCATCAGTGAAATGAAAGGAAGTGTCACTTACTCATCAATAACCCGCTCAGGGGTGCTCAGTTTGGGTTCCACCAGGGCCACTCTGCTCCTAATCTCATCATAGCTGAATTCAAGAAGTGAGGTGGCTGTGACTGTTCTTGAGGTCAAGGCTATGTTTGATTGGGTGTGGCATCAAGGCACCCAAGCAAGATTGCAGTCAATGGGAATCAAGGAGAAAACTCTCTGCTGGCTGTTGTCATACCCAGCATGTTACGGATTGTAACTGGATATCTCTGCAGGGGTTCCTCAGGGTAGTTTCCTTGGCCCAATCATCTTCAACTACTTCATTTGTTCTCCATCAGGTCAAAAATGAGATATTGACTGGTGGCTGCATAAAGTTCAGCGTCATTTGCAACTCCTCAGATATTGAAGCAGTCCATGTTTAAATGCAGCAAGACCTGAACAATGTCTGGGCTTGATTCAAAAAGTACCAGGAAACATACCTGTCACACAAGAGCCAGGACATAACCATCTCCAACATGAGAGGATCCAATCATTGCCTCTTGGCATTAATATTACCGAATTCTCCCAACACTACCCTCCTGGGGGGTTACCATTGATCAGAAAACTGAACCAGCCATATCAATACTGTGGCTACAAGAGCTGGTTGGAGGCTAAGGAATCCTGTAACTTAACAGAGGCTTCCCCAAAGCCTTTCCACCATCTCCAAGGCATAGGTCAGGAGTGTGATGGAATACTTCCCACTTGTCTGGATGACTGCAGCTCTAACAACCTTCAAGGATCTTGATGCCAACCAGGACAAAGCAGGCCAATTGACTGGCACTCCATCAACTGCCTTTATATATTCACTCTCTCCACCTTTGATGCACAGTGGCACCAGTTGTATGCCAACTACAAGAAACCCTGCCATAACTCACCAAACCTTTTCTGAGAGCACCGCCCAACCCATGGCCTCTACCATGATCACCAGGAAGGACAAGAACAACAGATACATGGGAACACCAGTATGACCTGCAAGTTTTCCTTCAAGCCACTCACCATCCTGACTTGAAACTATATCATTTGGTTCTTTCACTGTTGCTGGGTCACGATTCTGGAATCCCTTCCTATCAGCACAGTGGTGTATTTACTCCCATGGAATGAATCTCCTCAAGGGCACACAGGAGATTGCAAATATGCTCACATCACGTGAACGAATAAAAGATAATAAATGTCAAGACATAAAAGAATAAAACATCGGAAGGATGACCCAAAGAGTTTTAAAGTGGGTCTTATTTAAGCAAGAGGGGTGAGATGAACAAATGTATACATTTTGGGTGCAATAAAGAAGATGCATCAAAAGGACAAAATCATAGCAACGCATCATATAGATGCTGCAGAGGATTACTGGGTAAAGGAGGGGTGATATCACGAAGGGATTTAAACTTGATGAGAATTTTAAGTTTAAAGCTTTGCATGGACAGCAAGGTCATGGTGAGCTGGGGTAATGTCGGCTAGGGTCCAGGAGGAAGAATTTTAGACAGGGTGATGTTAATGGATGAGAGGCTGACCAGGCACCACTGGAATGTACAAGTCAGAAGTGAAACATGCATGTCTGAGGGTTCCATAGCGGATTGGTGGAGTCCCACAATGGAGCAGAAATGGAAGTGGCTTGCCTCTGTGATGAAGGTAATATGGCTTCCTTCCTCTCCATGCATGACAACTGATCCACTGGCAGTGGTGGCTGGGTGAGTGAACCAGAAAGGAGGTTGGCGAGGTAGGGCACCCTGTGGGCATACTGGGCAAGACAGCTGATAAGTGACAATTATAGGACAGCTTGGGTTAGGGTTAGGAGGCCAGGTGGTACCTTCAATGGGCACACTGGAGCAGACCAAGAGGGGAACTGAAAGTCCCTGTGTCAGGATATCAGCCGTGGTTGCAGGCCACTGTCGGGACTGAAGGAAGAACGGGAAAGGTTGTTGCTAGGAAGAGGAGCAGTGGAGAAGAGAAAAGAAAAGATCAGGAGAGCAAAACATAAAATGACTATTGTCTGGAAATAGCAGCCAAAATAAGTGTAAAAATACTTAAGCCCATAAAGCTACTGATAGATCAATCTCCTCCCACTCCACCCCTATCTGGAGGTTGGGGGGAGTGAGCATTAGAGACAAATACATGACTTCAATCATGAAATTTGTTTTTCACAACCAAGAGACCATTATATTCCAGTCTTTCCACAACATCTTTATCAAACATATTTGAGAATAGAAACTCCCAAATACAGTAATCATAGATCTAAACTAAAATATAATTAGAAATATAAGAAAATTACATGTGCTTCAACTGATTGGCGCTTAGAGACTATTGTTTAATATTCAGGCAATAATGATAAAAATTGAAGCAGAAGTGACCAGGGGTAAAGTCTTAAATGGCCTGTGAGAAAAATAAAGGGAGAGTCATTAATCCTTAATAAACACGAACAACTTATTGAAAGCAGAGATCCCATTCTGCCCCAATACATTGTTATGTTCTGTCTCCATCTCCTTTGTTTATAAACAGAGATCGTTTGGCCATTCATTAGTGACAAAAACAGAGATTTAGCCTTTAACAATTTGGATGCCAAGCTTTGGACGCCCCTTTCCTCTACCTCACTACCACACTTAAAGTATTTCATTAAAACCATCCCTTTAACCAAGCTTCTGGTCACCTGTAGTAATATCTCCCTTTGTTTTTTTTTAAATATAATGCTCCCATGAAATGCCTTGAAGCAATCCAATATGTTCAAGGTGCTATACGAATGTTGTTGTTTAATGCACGCAATCCAGTACCTCCTTGTGGTCCTCAGTATTTCACTGAGAAGATAGTGGTTTATGTGGAGTGCCGGCACAAGGTATTACAGCTCTGATTCAGCATTACCACATTCTCCTTGGCTACATTCCTGCACTGTACAGTACGGATTGAATTTCAATCAATAGTTTACTGGCAGCTGACCTAATGCTTTAAGTTCCTCTCAAACCTCATTGTACCTTGAGAATTCAGTGACTTTGAAAATCTGGTGTGCTGGAGAGAGAGAGAGAGAGAGAGAGAGAGAGAGAGAGACAGAGAGAGAGAGGAGCGTGACAGAAAGAGAGAGAGAGAAAGAAAGAAAGAGACAGAGACAGAGAAAGAAAGAGACAGACAGAGACAGAAAGAAAGAAAGAGGGAGACAGAGACCAGCGGGTTCTGTCATTTCTACAGCAGCTACACTGGGGAATTCACTGAGACAGCAGCAGGTTACAAGAAGCTCTTTTGCTTCCAGGGCATGAGGCAATCGTCCGCAGCCGCTTGGTGAAAGTCATGTGTGTTGCGGTACATTATCTGGTCACCTCTTAGGTTTCTAGTCTAGACTAATGGGGGTGAAGAGTGATATTGTCTGTCTCCATTTCCAATTGCTGAGATTCAGTTCCATGATAGATCATACCATATATTCCCAGCAATTTCCAGTCTTCAGACTCTGAAACAATTGGGGCAACGTAGAAAATTGAAAAGTGGGCAGTCTAGACGGAGACCCTTTCAGATCGCACACTAGGAAACGAGAATTTGCTTGGGAAAGGATGTGTCTGCACCCCCCACCCCAGCGTCACATTTCCTCCTCAAGCCTCAGTGAATAGTCACACATAGCTGTTAGAGAACCGCAAGAGGTTGTTCAGCCCATCATGTCAGTACTGACTTTCTGAACGAGCAATGCATCTCATGACATTCCGTCTCCACCTCCTCCAACCCCATGACCAGAAAGGAAGAACGTGCAGGGTTAATATTCCAAATCCCTCTTAGGTGCCTCAGTGGAACCTGCCTCCACCACACTCTCAGCAACACGTTCCAGATCTTAACCACACATTATGCGACAAGGCTTCTCCTCATGTCTTCGTTGTGTGACAATACTATGGCTTTAAGGGGAGTATTTTGTTCTGGATTATTTTTATGAGGAAAGGGTGAGAGAGAGAGATGTCGAACAGTCTACTAAAGCTATAAGAGTTGACAGTTTGTTAATCTTGGTTTCCTTTTAAGTTGGAATGATAGAAGCAGCCTGAATGGGTGGGTTAAGCTCCCATAGAACTAGGATTTTTAGTTTTAGTTTTCAGTAGCAGCAGTTGCTATGGTATTGAAGCAGGTTTTGGAAGCTGCAGTACATCTTTCCCTGCTACACTCTCTCGCAGAGTTTTCTTGTGATTTTGTTTCCCTCCTGGACTGGAGAATTGCCTGTGAAACAATCTAGTTTACTGAATTTGCCTTTGTCAAGAGTGTGTTTACAGCATGTTACTATATTGTGAGCTGAGAATGTGTTGCTGGAAAAGCGCAGCAGGTCAGGCAGCATCCAAGGAGCAGGAGAATCAACGTTTCGGGCATGAGCCCTTCTTCAGGGCTCATGCCCGAAATGTCGATTCTCCTTTCCTTGGATGCTGCCTGACCTGCTGCGCTTTTCCAGCAACACAGTTTCAGCTCTGATCTCCAACATCTGCAGTCCTCACTTTCTCCTGTTAGTATATTGTAACAATTACGGTTAGTAGTTAAATAATCTACTATTCTGTTAAGTTTTCCAAGAGAGTTAGGTTTTTCCAGTTTCTTCTTTCTTTTGTTGTACTTGAACTATTGTCTATGAACAAAGCGTGTTTTGTTTCAAATCTGGTAGTTTGACCAATCCAATTGCATCCAGAACACATCGCCTGGCACTTGCCTTTAAAATAAGAGAAAGTTTAGGTTTAGGCTATCTTCTCTTGTACATTTTGAGGAAATCTGGTCTGATCCATAACTTGCAAAAGAAGCAATTGTTATCTTAATGCTTTCCCTCTTTTGATCATTCTATTAGTGGAAACAGTTCCTCTTGACCTACTCAATCCAGGCCCCTTCTTCTCAACTTTCCATTCTTCAAGCACAACAGTTCCAACTTCTATCCATCCACATAGCTGAGTTAAATGAATTAGTGAAAGTATTAAAGGACTAGACAAACGTTACTAAGCATGAGAGATCATGTACAAAATACAAGGTTTACTTGAAGACTGGAGGGACATGCATATATGTAGAAACTCAGCAGGTCAGGCAGCACCTGTAGGAAGAAAGCAGAGTTAATATTTCAAGTCAGTGACCCTGTTCTGATGAAGAGTCACTGAACTTGAAACTGTTTTCTTCCCACAGATGATGCCAGAACTGCTGAGTTTCTCCAGCATTTATTTTATTTCAGATCGTCAGCATCCACAGTTCTTTGTTTTATTGAATGCATTCATGCAGCACTTTCACAATTTAAGTATTTATAATATGGAAGTATCTGTGAAAAGCGGTCATTGTTTTCATGTGGGAGACACAGCTTGTAATTTGTGCACAGCAAGCTCTCACTAAATGCTCCACTTTGAAAATTATTACGGGATGTTGTACAGCTACTTAGCAAGGAAGATATTGGTGTAGTTACATCACTAAACTAGTAAATGCAGAACCTCGGGCTCTTCTGGGGACATGAGTTTGAATCACAGTTGAATTTCAAAAAAAAGCTGGCCTATTGGTGACTATGTAACCACTGTGGATTGTTGTAAAAACCCATATGGTTCACTAATGTTCTTACGCGGAGGAAATCTGCCATCTTTACCTGGGTCTGGCCTAATGGTGACTACAGACCCACAGCAATGTGGGTGACTATTAACTGTCTTCCAGGCAATCAGAAATGGACAATGAATGCTGGCCTTGAGAATGTGTTGCTGGAAAAGCACAGCAGCTCAGGCAGCATCCGAGGAGCAGGTGAATCGACGTTTCGAGCAAAAACGCTTCATAGGAATGGCTTTTGCCATCCTGAAGAAGGGCTTTTGCTGGAAACGTTGATTCTCCTGCTCTTCGAATGCTTCCTGACCTACTGTGCTCTGCAGCATAACACTCTCAACTCTACTCCTGCATCTGCAGTCCTCACTTTTGCCTAATAAATGCTGGCTTAGCCAGCAACACCCAGTTCCTATGAATGAATGACAAAAAAAGGAAGACAGGGCCTTGATTTCACACCTCGTCCATAAGACAGTACAATACCCTGACATTACTGAACTGAAGTTCCAGGAGTGGGTTCTGACTCAGAGGTGAGATTGCAACAATGGAGCCATGGCTTAAGTGAAGGGTCTGATTTTGAAATTGTATTGAACCTCCTCACCTGATCTAATGGCCAGCAATGAAGTTTGCTTTGGTTTTGATAGAAACACAATGCTACTATGCCCTTCACACCTGACAAGATAACACGACTCTTATTCGTTAACACTGTGCCTCAACTGGACATTCTCACCTCTAAAAGGGTATGGGGGCATCTTTGGATTAGCAACTGCACCCCTATTAACAACTATTTTTGGACCTTTGAGCCATAGTATGGGCATCTAAACTGGGTGAGTCTCAAGAAGGTCTACTCCAGTACTGTTCATCAAGTGATGTGACTCAGGAGGATTCGCAGTCTACCCGATGAGCACTGTTCAACTGATAATGGCAAAGGGCTCAGCAAATAGTTCAATGTGTTGACATTGTTCTGTGTTAACATTATGGTAATAAAGTCTCAGGTTGCATTAGGAACAAGAGTGGAAGAACAATTAGATGTTGACTGACTGAGGATGGAATGTTGAGCCTGTGCAACCCTTCAGCTAGATCACAGTTGAACTATGCCCTACCGCTCCATATTCTCAGATTCAAAAGCTAATCAACCTCAGTCTTGAAATTGTCCAGTTGTCCTCAGACATTTAGAATCATGAAAAGAATTCCAGATTTCCTCTGTACACTGAGTGTGGAAAAATGGTTTGTGATTCTTCTCCTGAATTTTGAGATTACATCACTTTGTTCTTCATCTCCCTCCCCTTGCATTAGTAAAAATTTTAAAAGATATTTACACTGCCGAATCTGCTGAACAACTTTGGTACCCTGTGTTTGCCAGATGCAGAAATACATTAAATAGATCATGTATCTTTTCGCATTCCTTCGCAAATACACGTTTTTGACCACTAACTATTCCATTGGTATATTAAATTGGGTTACAGTGTACTTTTAGGTTGGATGATTAGATTTTGACTGGGTATAACGGAAGGCTAAAGCTACTTAAGCAACAGGAATAAGTCAAAATAGTATTTTTTTTTTTTAAAATGAACAGTGGCTATTCTCACCTGATTTCAGACTTTAATCCTTAACTCAAAGTTGAAGCCTCCTTTACAGGTAAAACATGCATTGGTATTCACAGCCTAAGGATGTTCCAAGAGCTTTGTAGCTGATCCTAATCTGATAAAACATTTGGTGACAGAAGCTCAGAGTCGTAGAGTCATACAGCACAGAAACAGACCCTTCCGTCCAACCAGTCCATGCTGAACATAATCCCAAACTAAATTAGTCCCACCTGCTTACTCCAGGCCCATATCACCTCCAAACCTTTCTTGTTCATGTACTTATCTAAGTGTCTTTTAGATGTTGTAACAGTATCCACCATTTCCTCAGGTCATTCATTCCACATGCAAACCACTCTCTATGTAAAAAATTTGGTCCTCATGTCCTTTGTAAATCTCTCTCCCCTCACCTTGAAAATGTGCCCCATTCTATGAAAGCCCCCAAATACCATTAACCTTATCAATACCCCTCATGATTTTATAAACCTCTATAAGGTCACCTCTCAACTTTCTATGCTCCAGTGAAAAAAATTCCCAGTCTATCCAACCTTTCTTTATAACAGAAACTTTCCATACCCAAGAACACTCTGGTAAATCTTATTTGAATACTTGGATGAACATCTGCAATGAGTTATTTGTCCGGCTGATTTTGAACCTGCGCACAGCATTTGGTCAGGTCAGCCATCTTTATAGCCTGCAGGGTTTAACCAGTGAAACAAATAGCTCATTTGTCTAACAGTTTAAATGACATACATTTTCTTCCCCAAGTAACACCTTCGATTAAAGGTACAAGATATCTTGAAGGAATCGGGTTGACAAAATTAAAAAAAAAAGCTATCTGTAGTCGTTTAACAATGCAACGTTCACGTTGTCTGAAGAGACCAGGGTCAAGTAACCAAAAGAAGATCTCAGAAGTCCAGTGAGCCGTGGGAAAAGAAGACTGACACATGTTGGACAAGTGTATTGTGCCAGGCCTCAACTAGAGAAATGGCAAGTATTAATATTAATTGTGCAATAAAGCTTCTGCCTGTTTGCATTCTAAATCAGTAATACTCCTCTTTGCCAATAACGTTATTCCTTGACAAGAATTTTCTTACCCTAGCTAGCATTTCCAAACGCCTGCAGAGGGAGAAAGTGAGGACTGCAGATGCTGGAGATCAGAGTCGAGTGTGGGGTGCTGGAAGAGCACAGCAGGTCAGGCAGCATCCGAGGAGCAGGACCATTCTCCTGTTCCTTGGATGCTGTCTGACCTGTTGTGCTTTTCCAGCACCACAAATCCCTGCACAGCACCAGGTATACATCTTACAAACAGGTTATTCTAATATCATAGGTATTTTTAAAGAAAAAAAGCATGTTATAAGAATGTCTCCACTTTAAAATATATATGTTGGTCATTAGGTTTTAAAAAGCCTGTTCAAGATGGAAGCCACAGCCGGCTAAGACTGTTACACTAGATTATTTCAAAACCTATTGAAATGTGTTACCTCAGTCTTAAGTTAGAAAATGAAAACGTTTGTAATTTACTCTGGGCTTCTGGCATGCAAACAGCTCACCCTGTTCCCAACAAATACCAAAGTAGGAGCCATTCAAATTGAACAGATAAAGGATCCGGAAAGCTGTTTGCCTCAGCTAAACTGTGACGGATGAGTTCAGGACATGGGCTAATCAGCCTTCTCAGTTAGAAAAGTGCGTCCACAGTCTGGGGCAGGCATTTCTGTTGATCGAAATTGCATGAAAATAGATCGTCCACCTAACTGGTGCATTGAGTCTCCGAAAGGCCACTGTGAGAACCACTGAGGACAAGGGAAAGGCTGAATACTGCTATATTGAAGGAAGGTCACGCAGTACAAAACTGTCAAAACCACAGAATTGGTGGAGAACAAAGTAGCCTCCTTTCCGTCCCAAAGTCTGCTGACCGGCTTGAGTCCACCGCTGCAAGAAATCAACTTTCCGCCGACAGAAGTCATCACATATGCTGGATCCAACATCAATTGTTAACTTCTTCACTACAGCAATAAGGAACTAAGCAATGGTCTCTACCAGAGACCTTCTGGGGCTTCCTTCTCAAATGTTCTATTTAACATAGCAGTCCTTGTTTTCATCTTTAGTCCGCTGTTAGTTTACTGTTCCTTGCATTAGCAATTGCATCCCTATCATCAACTTTTTTTGGACCTTTGAGCCATAGTGTGGAAGTCTGTTGTTTAGTTCTTTAGTTAATAACTTTATTAGGAACATTCAGCAGCAGTTTGCAATAAACCAATCTTTAACCCGTTTAATAAAAAGCTTGACTTCTGATCCATTTTTCATTTGAATCATACAAATTTTAAAAAAGGCAAGCAAGTAAGTAGTATTAATTCACCAAAATAAAACAAAGAACAGTGGATGTTGAAGATCTGAAACTCAGCAGATCTGAAAGCATCTGTGGGAAGAAAGCGAAATATGAATTCAGTTCACGGACTACAACGTGGATACATCTGGTGGCCTTGACACACATAAGGGCACCTGGGATTTAGGTAGAGGCACCTGGTTTGTAGGCTTGCAGCTTTACTCTGTCGGAGGCATGAGATTGTACATCCACTGCCTATCCCCTAGCAGACAGTGATGGACAGCAGTTTCAATATACTCTTTTATAGGTACATGCACATCGCAACACAAATACACTGAACAGGATTCCTTCAGATAGTTCATGTGCAGCTGGAATAGGTGTCTCCACACAGACACTGCTGGATCATGCTTTATACTTTCCTAGTCTGCCTTATGCATTGGCATTTGGCTCCCCTTATGCCATTACCATTCACTTCCTTTCCATCTACAAGCAACTGATCCATGTCTCGGCCTCGATTATCCACAGTATCAGAGATGGACCAGACAAACTGCCTGATCCATCCATGCTGTTTGTAGGCAGGATCAGTTTTTCCTGAGGTAAATCTATTTCAAGTCTAGCAAAAGTCTGGAGTCATAGAGCACAAAAACAGACCCTTCGGTCTAACCAGTCCACGCTGACCATAATCCCAAACTAAACTAGTCCCACCTGCCTGCACTTGGGCCATATCCTTCCAAACATTTCTTATTGATGTACTTCTCTTTTAATTGCTGTAACTGTACCTGCATCCACCACTTCCTCTGGAAGTTTATTCCATGCACAAACCACACACTGTGCAAAAAAAAATTGCCCCTTATGTTTGTTTGTAATCTTTCTTCTCTCACCTTAAAAATATGTTGAAATTCCCCACTGTACGGAAAAGACACCTGCCATTCACCTTATCTATACCCCTCATTATTTTATAAAACTCTATAAGGTCACCCTTTATTTGCTCCAGTGAAAAATGTCCCAGTCTATTCATCCTCTCCCTCTAACTCAAACCCTCCATTCCTGGCAACATCCTGGTAAATCTCTTCTGAACCCTCTCCAGCTTAATAATATTCTTCCTATAACAGAGAGATCAAAACTGCACACAGTACTCCAGAAGAGGCCTTACCAACGTTCTGTACTACCTCAGCATAACGTCCCAATTCCTATACTCAAAGGTCAGGGCACGAAGGCAAGCATGTTAAACGCCTTCCTAACCATCCTGTCTACCTGTAATGCAAATTTCAAAGAATTATACATCTGAATATCCATGTCTCCCTGTTCTACAACACTACCCAGGGCCTGACCATTAATTGTCTAAGTCTTGCCTTTGCTTGTTTATGAAGATGATTATGCATGACTCTCTCTCTCTCCCCAAACAAAGCAGATTTGCTTTCAGCCTTTACCAGTGACCCACTACAAAGAGGCTGTGCGATCAATGCAGTTGACTAATTGCTGTCCAATCAGACAGACAGTCTCCTTGTCCCATGCCCTCGAATGATCAGTTTCAACGAGGATGAAGTGTCAGCGTGCTGGATGAGATCATTATTAAAAACAAAACTTTCTGTGCAGCTATAAATGCGCTCATTGCAAGGCCAGATTGCATTGACAGTTTTTAAGTGAGACACAGTGTTCACTAGGTGACATTCAGAGCCTGTGCAATATTGTTCACTTCGAAATGAGGGAACCAGAGGCAGCAATGTTTTCACAATCAATCAGATTGAAATTAGATTAGATTAGATTAGATTCCCTACAGTGCAGAAACAGGCCCTTCGGCCCAACAAGTCCACACCGACCCTCCAAAGAGTAACCCATCCAGACCCAGTTCCTTCTGTCTAATGCACCTAGAACTATGGGCAATATAACATGGCCAGTTCACCTAACCTGCATATCTTTGGACTGTGGGAGGAAACCGGAGCACTTGGAGGAAACCCACGCAGACACGGGGAAAATGTGCAAACTCCACACAGACAGTTGCCCGAGAGTGGAACCAAACCTGGGACCCTGGTGCTGTGAGGCAGCAGTGCTAACCACTGAGCCACCGTGCCTTTTGCTCACTTATTTTGGATCACACACAGCGCAATATTAAATCTGCCCAAGAATGGGACAGAAATGCCAGTAACTGGAAATCAAAATGATAAATGTTGGAAATGTGCACTGAGTCAGTGTTTAGAGAGATACTGCTTGGTGTTTTAAATGAGGACCCTATAGTAAAAGTACATATGATCCTAAAGTCACTGCTTCTATCAATTAAATATAATTGAGGTTTAATTTTTTTTAGAACTTGGACAGTTCATGTCAAATGTCCTGCAGGAAAGGAAATCTGCTGTACATACCTGGTCTGACCTACATGTGATGCCAGACCCACAGCAATCTGATTGACTCTTTGCAATGGTCCAGCAAGCTACTCAATTCGAGGGCAATAAGAGATGAATGACAAATGCTGGTCCAGTCAATGACAGCCACATCTTATGACAGAATAATGAAAAAACATATCTGGTCAGGCAGCTCTGAAAAATGATGGGAATGACTGTAAATGACGAAGGCCATTCAGCCCGTCTGAGTACATGCACCTAATCCAGTCTGGCGCAGGTTTACCAGAATGATGCTTCAAGTCTAAGAGTTAAATTACAAGAGATTATGAAAACTTCTAATGTAAGATCGCAGACCTGAAACATTAATTCTATTTAACATACGATAGATGCTGTCAGATCTGCTGAGACTAATTTAAAGTATTTTCCTTTTTTATTTAAACAAAGTAGGGTTTATACAACCTGGAATTTAGATAACCAACTCAAAGCACTCATTATATCAACTGTTGTTTCCACTCGCTGAGGACATTCTCTTTAGGTTAAGCTCGGATTTCATTTTACACATAAGGAGCAACAGAAGTTAAAAATAACTTTTCTAAATAGTAATCAATGCTGGATTAATCATTAGTTTTAAATCGGAGACTGATCCATTTTTATTAATGTGAGGTATTGAGGGATTTGGGGAAAGGCTAATGTATGTAGTAAGGTCCAAGCTCAGTTAGGACCTCATCAAATGGTGATTCACAGACACATGGCAGCATCCTGTCCCTCTGTTCCATCCAGTATGGTCCTAACAATTTCCCCCTCTTATCTCCATTGTAGCATCCAGTTGGTTCATAAGACAACTCTTGGGTCTCTGCAGTTGTTGTTTCATAAGTAGATGAGTCGAGTGTGTGAGAAACATTTATTATCCAGACTCAGTACAAAACTTGAAAATGTGTTGCTGGAAAAGCGCAGCAGGTCAGGCAGCATCCAAGGAGCAGGAGAATTGCTGCCTGACCTGCTGCGCTTTTCCAGAAACACATTTTCAGCTCTGATCTCCAGCATCTGCAGTCCTCACTTTCTCCTCAGTACAAAACTTGCCTTTTACAGGTTCCCCTTGACCAACTTCAGTAAATTAAAAATCAGTCCCTTATATCTCTTTAGAAACCCCCAAACCCTCCCGGAGGTCAGCTCCTGTACAGGCTGATAATGCCAAATTTTTCCAGACAGCTTCACATCATCTGGGCAACATTTCACTTTAATGATTCAACGACCATTTTGGCATTTACATGTGCCCATTCCCCCTTAAACCAAACCAGTGGCAGTCAGCAACAGATTAAGGGGAGGCCATTGTATTATATTATCACTACACTATTAATCCAGAGACCCAGGTAATGTTCTGTGGGTTTTAGTTTGTCCTGCCATGGATTGGAGTTCAATAACTATCTGGAATTAGGAATGTAATGATGGCCATCAAACCATTATTTACTATCAGGAAAAAAACCCATCTGGTTCACTAATGTCCTTTAGCGAAGGAAACTGCAACCCTTACCTGGTCTGGTTTACATGTGATTCCAGACCCACAGCAATGTGCCCTCTGAGCAGGTAAAGATGGGTAATAAACACTGGCCTGAACAGTGCTGTCCACGTTGAGTGAATGAATAAAAAAAAAATTTAAAACGAACTGAGGTTAGAAACTAGAAAGAGGAGTACAGTTCTCAGCAAACTTGGTGTATTAGAATGCTTTGGGATTAAAGGATCAGGCAATTTTATTGTGAAAGCTGTGTGCAATTGACTGTCTATTATAGTACAGTGGGCTAGTTTAATGACAGATCCTGTGAGGAAATGGGAAAACACAAATAATGGCTTCTCCTTCAATTACAGCAAACAGCTCCCACTTGTACTGAACAGATAACATGAGCCTTGCCTAAATGGTACAGCAGGGAGAGTACATAAGTGCATAGTATTGTAACTCATCTTTATCTGAATCAAAAGAAAAGTCTAGATTCTTTACTCTGCAGCTTCTAAATCTCAACACCTTCCTAAACAAGGGCCAGGCACACAGGAATCCAGCACCTGCTAATTCCCCTTCACACCACACACCATCCTATCACCAATCCTTCCATCTTGTTGGATCAAAACCCTAGAACTCCTTCTCCATTAGCACTATGGGTGTATCTACACCACACAAACTATAGCAGCTCTGCAAGGTGACTCAACACTGCCAGCTGAACGACAATGTGGAATAGGCAATAAATACTGGCTGTGACAGCAATGCCAACATCTGAAGAACAAAGAGGAGAGATTTAGAGATCTAGATATAGTAGACATTTATAGCTGTAGAACTATTCACATCCCAACTAGCTGCATGCTACATGGACATTCCTAAATGTTAAGCCTGTAGTCTGGAAGTCAGAAACAAAAACAGAAATTGCTGGAAAAGCTCAGCAGTCTGGATGCAGGCAATTATTTCCTAGTTTCCGTGCTCCCTTCCGCCTCCCCCGACAACTGCTCTCTGCCCCGGACTATTCACAAACAACGTCATGGGAGATCATTTTAAAAGGAGAGATGACTAACTGGAGCACCTCTGCTCTTGGCCATGATGAGGAAAGAGAAACCAACTGTACAATCTTGCACCTTTACCGCCCTGTCTCAGATGGGGCCTGTCCCAAGTATAAAAGGCACGGTTGCCCTCGCCACCTGCCCACCCACCCCACTGCCCCTCCTTTCAGGTTGAAAGTGATGGCAAAGACTCACCGGTGCAGCGTTTCTGCAGTTGCAGGATCTCCATGTGCAGCCCATGCAGTAGGTCCATGTGTTCCCCCTTTAAAAAGGCGATGTTTCGTTGAACGCTCTGCAGCTGCCGCTCCAGAGATGAGATCTCCATGGTGACCGGGTAAACAGTCTGAGCCGGGAGGAAAGGACAGGTTAATGATCAGGAGAGACGATGATGTGAAGCACAGTCAACGTGTTCAGAGACCTTTAAGGACACTGCAATAAATCCTCCCCTTTGCATAACTGAATGAGCAACCATTTTCAACCCACTGAGCCCCTGTGCAGTGCCCTCACTGTTCCTCTGCAAAAAACAGCATTTCACAAGGAAACCATTTTTTTCATTTTCAAAGGACACTGCAAATTTAATGATGCTTGATTTATTATACATTACTATTCTGCACTCTACAGATTATGCATGTGTCTGTTTACAAAATGCCACTTGGAAAAGCACTCCGGTTGTACAGTTATGAATTATGGATTTTGGCATTTCTAAAATGGGGTGCAGACAACACTAGCAAGGTCAGCATTTGCTGCCCATCTCAATTTGCCTCAACTGAGCAGATTCCAAGCCCACATCCAAGCGCCAGGATGTTGCTGAGAGTTTGGAGTCGTGTTGTAATGTTAAAAAATTAAATGGGAATATCTCTCTGAACATTAATGTAAAGAGTTAAACTGCACTGAGTGAACATTCTGGAAGTGGGTGGGAACAACAGTCATGCAAGAATGTGAATGACTCCCACTCCAATTCAACAGTCATTTACTACTACTCCCCCTACTATTATCATTCAACGTCTTCCATTCAGAAATGCTTTCTAGCCATCCACTGAAGCTCGGACACATCACAACAACATTGTCTTGGGGAATCACTGAGTCAGGAAATCATCTGCATAATGATTCCCCAGGATTAGGGCATTAGCATTTGCATTATCTCCGAGGATGATAATTGTACCTGCCATTGTACCTGGGGTAACGTGATTGTGAGTAACTGGGGGTTGTCTTGAGTGGCATGTGATGGTGTGGGAGTGGCCAAGTATCTGTAAGCATGGTCAATTGACCTGTATAAAGGGGATGTGTTTTCTTTGTTCAGTGATTCACTTTGACTCAACCTCGCACACCTGCAAGGGGGGTAAAAGGGGGTCACCTAGCTTGTACAAGCTTTCATAAACTTTAACTGTTCGTGTATGGAATGAGCTGCCAGAGGATGTGGTGGAGGCTGGTACAATTGCAACATTTAAGAGGCATTTGGATGGGTATATGAATAGGAAGGGTTTGGAGAGATATGGGCCGGGTGCTGGCAGGTGGGACTAGATTGGGTTGGGAATCTGGTCGACATCGACAGGTTGGACCGAAGAGTCTGTTTCCATGCAGTACATCTCTATGACTCTAAGTTGGTGTGTGCAAATTGTATCTTGTGTGTGAAACCTCAGGAAAAGAACGTAACAGTTTGGCCAGGTTGGGTAAGAGATGGCAATTTCCAGACCGAAACAAATGATGGTTTGCAACAAATCAACAGTTTCATGGCCCTCTCACTCCATCACTGAGACTAGCTTTCATTTTCTTTTGTATCTGGAAGAGTTATTGCACACAACCAAACGGTTTTCCCACTGCCAAACCACCGTGACTTTTTTTTTGTTTTTAACTATTAACCACCACCAGTAGAACTAGCTTTCAAGTACAGACTTATTTATTAATTATAATTAATTCATAGCACTTAAATCCTACCAGCTACCAAGTGGGATTTGAACCCACATCCCCAAAAACATTAGCCAAGGCCTCTGGGTTACTGGTCCAGTGATAGTACCAGAGCCTCTCCCACATCTCTGACCAAAAACATGGTCAAGGACTTTAAGGCCCAGTCAGGGTTGGGAACTGAGGCAGACAGACAGGGAATCACATACCACTGGGTGTTGTATTGCCTCCACCTGCTCGGAGGATATCTTGCCCCAAGGAGGGCTATCCTTGTGTTAACTCTGAGTAACCAACTGAGATAAGTAAAGGTCCAGAGAAGGAGGCGGCGAAGTGGGTTTCCCCAGTCAGGCTCCAGGCTACCATCGAGATTCTCCACGGGCAGAATCGAGGGCTTTCAGCTTCTCCATGTTGCCTGAGAGCTGGAGGACAGCCTGGGTGCCTACAAAGATCAGTTTATATGTCCAGTCTCACTTCCCCTGATGTGGCATCCTGATACTGCTTTTGGAAGCAGTCTGATTGGACCGCCACACACCATTGCTGATTGGCTAATCAGCCTGCTCTCTGGCCATTCATTGGTCATGCTGAGGAAAATTGCAGACCGAGTCAAAAGTTTAAGTCACCCTCCATTGAACTCGATGGCAGGATCCTGAAACCCACATGCAAAATCCTGTGTGTGCACTCTGAATTATAGTGTTCTGTAAATTCAAGGGTAGCACTCCTTTATAAATGTTCTAGAGGGTAATTGGATCTGAAATATTAACTCTGCTTTCTAGCCTCAGATACTACCACACTGATGAGTTTCTCCAGCAATTTCTATTTTTGTTTCTGATATCCAACATCTACAGGTCTTTGGCTTTATTTTTAATGTTCCTTTATTAATGATGTTTATTTAATGTGAACCACAAAATATAACTGGCCTCGCAAAAGCAAGAATAAGCAGGAATAAGAAACATTTGCGGCAACTGTAAAATTATTATTTATGGCAAACATAATTTATCTCCACCTTATTCAGGCCACACACAATGAAGAAAGATTTGACACATTTGATCCTACAAACTCTGCCTATTGCTTTCTCCTTGCCTCCTTGGTTTGGTCGGTCTATTAGGAATCTCCTCAGGTCTTATCCATCTAGTTCCAAACATTACCACCCAAAAGACTCCCTCTGATACTAACTGACCTGCTGTGCCTTTGCCATTTGTCTTATCCGAATAGGAGCAGGCCATTCAGCCCCACTCACCTTCTACCAGCCGATTAGATCCTGGCCAATCTGTATTTTGAACCCACCTGCTTCACTCAATCCCACATCTCTTCACACTGTTCCCCAGCAAAAACCTATCGATCTCAGTTTTGAAATTTTCAATTGATCCCCAGCTGATTATTAAAGGGGGTTTGTGTTGGGAGTGAGGAAGGGGAGGGGGACAATTCCCATTTCTAATCCCCTCTGTGTGAAGATATCCATCCTGACTTTACCCTGGCTCTAATTTAAGGTAATGGCCCCACAGTCGGTCTTTCTTTCTGCACCATCAACTCCTTTGACAATCTCAGACACCTCAACAAATCACTATTAAACTCCTATTCTCTTGGGTGTACAAGTCTAGTCCATGAAACCTGTTGTCATAATTTAAGTTGTCACATTAATTGGCTGCCAAGCCCCAAATCAAAATCTCAATGAATACAAGATGGAATCTCCATTGAAAAGCCATTAACTAGTCCTTATTTCATGCTGCCCAAGTATTAACCCTTTCACACTTCAAACAGAAATCCCTCCTTCACTGTATATTCGAAGCTGCAGCCATCAATACATTGACCAATATTTTGGTTACAACTGTAATGCCGTGAAATCTTTCCAACCACCTTTCTCCCGTATTCTACTTTTATTTTCAATTAGTGTACCCAGTCTTCAAGGTGTCTGAGCTCCCATATCGTCACAGAAATGGAACTCAAAATGTTCTCCTCTCCTTGTCTCTCTCTGTATCAGGCTCCCAGATGTTTTCATGAACATCCAATCCCACTGCAAAGTGAACCTAAATGACCTACCTTGACAAGTGTGGCAGGTTATTCATTGCAGGGAAAGTAGACAGCTGGTTGTAGTACAAGGAGTTAACTTTGACATTAATACACAGGTGAGACAGTATTTATCACTTCTCTGTGATGATTTTGCTTTTGTCTTGCAATCATGTGACAACGTGAAGCCTGAGTAAGCACTTTTACCAATAAAGTTGGGGAGACAATGGCATAGTATTGCTAGATGATTAATCCAAAAGCTTGGCTGATATTCTGAGGACCTCTGTTCGAATCCCACTGTAGCATTTTAATTCAATAAAAATCTGGAATTAAAGAGACTAATGATGACCATAAATCTACTGGTGAGAAAAACCTGTCTGGTTCATTAATGTCTTTTGGGGAAGGAAATCTGCCATCCTTACCTGGTCTGGCCTACATATGACTCCAAATCCACAGCAATGTGGTTAACTGCTAAGTGCTCTCTGGACAATAAATGCTGGCTTAACCAGAGATGCCAGCATCCCGTGAGTAAATACAAGTTAACGTTTTCCTTACTTCAGCTAACTCTGTAAATATTCAGTATCAGCACAACAAGACCAAGTATGTTTAGAAGACTGCTCCTAATTGACCAACTCTTTGGAAGAGCTGGCACAGGCACAGCAGTCTGAATGGAAACCTCCTGTGCTGCATGATTCTCCGACGGCATCTCCAAGAGGCTATACAAATGCAAATTGCTGCAGAGCGACAACTCGAAAACACCCTCCAAATGAGAACATGCTGGAAATGCTCATCAACTCTGGTGACAACAATGGAGAAAAGTGAAACAGAGTTCAGGATTCAAGGTAATGACCATGAATCCGGCCAAAAACATTAACTCTGTTTCTGACTCCAAAGCTGTTGCCAAACCTGCTGAATATTTCCAGCAGATTTTGATTTTTATTCAAGGGGCTATTCTTGACTTCAGCTGATCAATCTGGGACACAGTTGCCAAGAGGCAATGATGATAATTAGGAGAAACTGTTCCAGCAAAGGAGTAGGGGAGGGGAATCACCAAAGATAAATTGTAGTCTTTCTAGATATCATTCCCAGTGGAGATCATTGAACCTGGTGTATTTTTAGGTCAACATGGGTCATGTCTCCATTTGCATTTATCAACCCGGATAGGAAGGTGTATAACAGTTTGATATTAACAGTGTAAATTTCTGCCCTCACTGATACTGCACATTATGGAGTAAAATGTCTTTAAAATCATAAGATCAATACATATGGAAGCGGGCCATTCAGCCCATCGAGTCCACACTGACCATCCGAAAAACATCCCACCCCGCCCAACATTATTCCTATCACCCCGCTTTTCCCTCGGCTAACCCGCCTAGTCTGAACATCCCTGGACACGATGAGCAATTTAGCATGGTCAATCTACGTCTTTGGACTTTAATTTACAAACAAACAGTTGACCCAATCATTAAAGTGAAACATGGTACTATTATTTCAAAATAGGTTCACAGGCGTATAATCCTCTGTTGAGTGGATTGTATGCTGTACATCAATGTTATGAATCAGTGCTGCTAATAATGTTATTTATCAATGAGTGATATGTGGATTTCTTTCTATTTCCCAACTAACCTTGTTAGAAAAAAGCTTTCTCGATTCAAGTAATATCCCTGGTGGAATATCTTTCTTGGTGTACTGGATGGAAAAATGCAGTTACAATTGATTACTTTGAGTAAGAATTGAAAAATGAAGAACAAAACTGTGACGCCAGTAACAAGCATCTCAGAGAGTACAAACGGACAGAGTTCAGAAGTTGATCATGAGAGGCCTTAGCCCCCAGAACCACAATCACTGAAGCTGAGGGCATTGCTGTATTATCAGCTGAATATCTGACTGACAGGTCATGAATAACAGACAGTCAACACTTATGAGGCAATGCTATACAATCAAGTGAGCCAAGGGTGGAAGTGCCACCACCAGCAATCCAGGAAGAAACATCAAGCAAGTCTGGTCAAGTCCCCAGATAAAAGTTGGCAAATTGAGATTTGAGTCAAGGATGCTTTGGCACAGTTCCTGCTGAGACTGCTTGCAGAGCTGTGCAAGAACCAGTCCGTCAGCTCCCATCATTGTTTTACAATTCAGGAAGGAAGAAAATCAAGAACAGGCTGTACAATTACAGCATTTACAAGGCATCTGGATGGGTATACGAATAGGAAGGGCTTAGAGCGATATGGTCCAGAGTGTGGTGCTGGAAAAGCATCCGAAAAGCAGAAGCATCAATGTTTCAGGCAAAAGCCTTTTCCAGCACCACACTCTCGACTCTATTCTCCAGCATCTGCAGTCCTCACTTTCGCTTAAAGGGATATGGGCCAAATGCTAGCAAATGACATTAGATTAGGTTAGGATATCTGGTCAGCATGGACAAGTTGAACCAAAGGGTCTGTATCCCTGCTGTACACCTCTATGACGACCTCTTCAAAAAAGAAACATTGTTGACCACAGGCTCCTCCAAGCAGGAGCACGTGCTGCACTCTTTAGATCCACTCCAAATTCTTCGTCTCCTTTTTCCCTGCCTCCTTCAATTCCCTGATTTCTTTTGCTTGTGTACTCACCTTGAATTCTGGTTCCACACCCACACATGTGGCCCTTCACGGTGAATCTTTTTTTTATTACAACACAAAGCCTAACAAAATCTTTTCTCACAGGAGAAAAAAAACCCTTCGATACTTGGTAATGGATGTGGTGGCCCTCCAGTTTTGAAGTATACAAGATGAGACAGACCAATATCTGGTTTGTTACTTTTTTTTCCCCTTCAGGGAAATTAACCAAGGGACGTTAATTAGGACTGGTATCCCTGGTGCATTCTTGTCCTCTCATCAACTGAAAGATCCTGAGACCAACAGCAGTGTTTCCATGGGAACAGCAACAAAGGAACATTCTATTCAATGCCTTGGGCCTGCAAACGCATCAAGGCTGGTCTGTGCCTCATTTCGATTTCCCTGTCTTGATTCACTTCAGAAATTGAATCATGAGCCTCTATGGACCACTTAAATATCACTTATCAATGCTATCCCAAATCATGTGACATGATTGCCCTTTCATCCCCACACTTTGACATATACTGCTATGGAACAGTGCAAATGATAACTTCTCAGAAAAATAAATGATTCCCATAGATTATACTATTGCACAGTTCTGAACTGATAACAGGAATTGTCTGATGTAAGAGACACTGACATCATTTTATTCTATTTTCCTGATGGTCCTGATGTGAATTTTTTGGCCCCATTATAGTTCCTAGAATTTGCAGTTTTCTCTTTGAACCTTCTATACGGCTATTTCTTTCACAATATTTGTTGTTCTGATTCTGAAACATGCCTTCATTCTTGGAGTCTTGTCCAGATACAGGTAATGCTCGCTAAACAGGCAACGAATCCTGGGATGTCGGTGGTATTCATTGCATGGAGAAAGTTTACAATCAGAATTTAAGACTTTTCTTAGGGCTATAAGGAAGGTGGGATCAAAGGCCTCCATCGATAAGAACTATGAAATAAATAGCAAGGGCTAAATGTTGGAAAATGGGATTAGAATAGTTAGGTGTTTGTTTTTGACTGGCACGGACACAGTGGGTGAAAGGTCCTTTTTTTGTGCTGTAGATCTCCATGACTCTGGACTACCACCCCATTACAAATAACAATTAAAAATAATGACTGCAGAACTTTTAACAGTCAATTGCAAATAATGCTTACATTCTGCATAGAAGCGGAGAACTCGAATATTGCTGAAAAGGGGTAACATTACCAAACGTTTTCATGTTGCCTTCATCAATGCAAAATTTCAAGTGATCTCAACAATTTTATATCATGGGAGAAAAGGGTGCCTTTTTAACTCCTGTAAAATAAATTGCTGTGATCATTTCAAACTGGACATTCTTGCATCTGGGCATTCTGTCCAGATGGATGTAAAGTGTAAAAAAGTTCTGTTTTCAACGATTATACCAAGTTTCCAGTTGGATATCAGCATTACATTTGAAGTTGATAACGAATCATGAAAGAAGTCAGACTGCTGGTTATATTACAAGTAATGTCAGTTAATCTACTAGCAACAAGCTCGGACAGAGGTTATACAAGTACCAATATTCAACAAATATATACCAGTTAGGAGTTTCAACATTACCCGTGATCCAAATGATTGGTGAAATAGTCTTGATGGATTGCAAAAAAATCAAAAATCACAGCCAACAAATTCTGAACCACAAAAAGTTACCAAAACCCACAAAATGTGAAAAGGGGCTAGGGAACAAATCAAAGTAAATGTGTCACTGGTTTGCTAAGGACAAGAAATCAGAATGTGCGGCTCCCCTACCATTACAGCTAAATATAGCAACTTTATAATGTGATATGGCTCAAAATCCCAGCACTGGTATCACTGCCACCCTCTTGAAACTATTACAGAAAGAGTCATTACTGTTGACATTAGTCGGTCGTCCATTCCACACCACCCCCCACAATCCCCATCTAGGTTTGGCTGATCCTAAGCTGAATATAACAACCAGTCTGGTTTAGAAATGATATTTAACATCCAAAACTGATCATAATGGAAGCTAAACAAAGCACAATGAGATCCAATGCAATTTGCTCCTGCTGCAGTGACTCCCGAGATGTCCTGTGTCATTGCCTTAGCTTAAGCTCCTCCTCTTGATCATTTGCCAGCCACCAGAGGCTGCAACCTGTACAGGTGACAGCTGTTAAAAACATCGCTGCTGCTGGCATCTGAGTTTAACAGAGAGTCATTGATACAATCACTCAGATCACTGACTCTGTGACCACCACTTCTGCTTCAAGTTCCAACGTCCAAAGTCATCCGATAGTGGAACTTGGAATTCACTCTCCCGTATGTGACTTGTGGAGGCTGAGACTATTGAAGATTTGAAGACAGAGACGGAGAGTCGTTTGGTCAGACAGATGGAGCTTAGTTGGATCATTAGAGTTGAGAGACAGGTCTTTTTTTCACAATTCTAACACGGGTTCTGAGCATCACTAGCAAGGCCAGCATTTATTCACTAAAACAGGAAAGGAACTGCAGATGCTGGAGATCCGAAACAGAAACAGCAATTGCTGGAGAAACTCTGCAGGACTAGCAGTACTTGTGGGAAGAAAGCAGAGTTAATGTTAAGAGTTATCAAGGGACTCAAAACATTAAGTCTACTTTCTTCCTAACGACGTTGCCAGACCTGCAAAGTTTCTCCAGCAATTTCTGTTTTTGTTCCAGCATTTATTCACATCACTAATTAGCCATGGTGATGATGATCCACTTGAACGGTATATTCCAACTCATTAATACTTCTTATTTAAATATCTACAATATACAACAACAAACTGCATTTTTATAGCTCACTTAATCCAGTGAAATATCCTAAGGCTGGTTATAGATTATCAAACAAAATCCAACACTAAGCTTTATAAGATGACGTTAGGTCAAATCCATAGAATCCCTACATTTAGCCCAACAAGTCCACATCAACTTTCTGACCCACCTAGACCCCCCGCACCCCCCCTACCCTAACCCCATAACCCTGCATTTCCCATAGCTAATCCAGCTAACCTACACATCCCTGGACACAATGGGCAATTTAGCATGACCAATCCACCTCACCTGCACATCTTTGGACTATGGGAGGAAATCTACATAGACATGAGGAGAATGTGCAAATTCCACAAGATAGTTGCCCAAGGCTGGAACTGAACCCAGGTCCCTAGTGTTGTGAGGGAGCAATGCTAACCACTGAGCCACCGTGCTACTCCAAGATGAACAAAGGCTTAGACAAAGAGGTGGGCTTTAAGAAGCTTCTGTATGGAAGTTAGATAGATGAAGAAAGAATTTAGGAAGGAACTGAGGAAATTAGGGTCTGGTCAGTTTATGGTTCAACAGGGGTTGAGCAACTAAACTCAGGGAAACACAAGAGGCCAGAATTGGAGACATGCAGAGATCTTAAAGTCTTGCAGGCTGGTCGGGTTACAGAGATAATAAGGAGATCACCACGAGGATATTATAAGCAAGTATAAGAATTTTAACACTGAAACAATGCCAGACCTGGAGTCAATATAGACTGGAAACCACAGGGTTCAGAGTGTGGTGCTAGAAAAGCACAGCAGGTCAGGCAGCGTCTGAGGAGCAGCAGAATCAATGTTTTGGGCGTAAGCCCTTCATCAGGGCTTTCGCCCGAAATGTTGATTCTCCTGCTCCTCGGATGCTGCCTGACCTGCCATACTTTTACAGCACAACACACTTGACTCTGCTCTCCAGCATCTGCTGTCCTATCTTTCTCCTGGAAAGCATAGGGTTGTCAAGGGAATGGGACTTGGCACAATTTAGGATTCGAGCAACAGCATTAGGGATAAGTTCAGTTTGTGTAAGATGGGAGGTGGGATGCCAAACAATAAATGGTTGGAATAATTAAGTCTAGAGGTGACAAAGGCATGGGTGAGATTTCAGGTGAGATTATTTCAAGCTGAAATTTCAGGATACTCCAGTCACTTTGTACACTTACCTCAAGAGCAACTGAGCTACAAGGAGTAAGATCCCAGATTCAATCCATGGCATCTGCTTAATTGGTTAGTCTGATCCAAAGCCGCAAGTAAGATAATTGACACCTCGGGGCCCTTGTGTTTGGGAGGAGAACTTCCCATTGCC
Source organism: Chiloscyllium plagiosum (assembly GCF_037043375.1). Lineage (NCBI taxonomy): Eukaryota > Metazoa > Chordata > Chondrichthyes > Orectolobiformes > Hemiscylliidae > Chiloscyllium > Chiloscyllium plagiosum. Next base: position 17,283,797 of record NW_028270169.1, read on the forward strand.
CTGCTGTATTGGGCGGATGAACAGTAGAATTTAGAATTTAGAATTAGAAGACATGATCAGGTAAAGCACGATGCGCACCTCCCAGAGACAAATAACCTTGTGTAGGTTCACACATGAATAATGTCCATTTGGTGAGATACTGGAGATGGACCAAGGATTTAAGAACCGGAATCTAACAAGGGATCAATGCATTACAGCAACCAGGACAGACTGGGTGGTTAGGGCAGGAAGTTGGTTCAGGAGGTAACCATTTCTCACTGATGTATCAAGACGTGATAAAGATACACACAGCATGACTGACCTTGCAAAATCTACCTCAGTAACATCTAGGAATTGGTGTCAAAGGATATTATCTTTGTAGCAGCAGCAAAACCTTTTTTTGCAATTCACCATCAAACTGATCTGCAACGCAAATATGGTGATTAGGAAGATATGGGATTTAATTATACAGGGAGATAGAAGCCAATTAACTAGGACTGGATTGAAATGCCATCAGGAGCGAGTACAAGTGGGACGTTTCTTTCCAATCCAAGGTGACAACATCACCCTTGTGAACTTCCGAGTCAGTGGAAATGTGTGCGCGAGCACGTGACGGGCCACATTAGAACTGAGGGCTGCAAGCGAAACACTTGCGCATATGAAAATATGACATTTCTTTTTAAAAATTCACATCAGACAGCTATCACAATATGGCTTAAAGGTTCAAATTATTAGCGAGGAATATTTAGCAACATCGCTATTTAAATGTCACCTGAAACAAGTCCCAATCTGAAAAAGTTAACATTCAATACTATCACCCAACTAATGAAACCAACAGGGATCAAATTCAGCGAAGATTCGATAATTTAGCTTCCCTCATTCGAATGTAAGCATATAAAATTTATTCTTTTTAAATAGACACTGCTCAAAATGGTTAACTGGCCTCACAAATAGCATCATTCTGTCTAACTATATCTAGATATATTCCTAGCATGCCCCACTATTGACAGCTCTGGAGGATTACGATGTGAAATGGTGCGAATCTTGAACAGTTTTAGACTCCTTTTATTATTTTATCTTCTCCAAACATCACGGAAGTAGTCGGGAGCACAATTCCGTGCTAGAACAGCTAGTTCAGAATGAATAATATATTAGTCAATAATGGTTACCCTGTACAAGGGTAAAATGGCCAAAGTCTTAACAGAGCATAAGGCTGCACTCTCACAAGAGAGACAGACAGAGAGACAGACAGAGAGACAGACAGACAGAGAGACAGACAGACAGAGAGACAGACAGACAGAGAGACAGACAGACAGAGAGACAGACAGAGACAGACAGAGACAGACAGAGACAGACAGAGACAGACAGAGACAGACAGAGAGACAGACAGAGAGACAGACAGAGAGACAGACAGAGAGACAGACAGAGAGACAGACAGAGAGACAGACAGAGAGACAGAGACACAGAGAAAGACACACACACACACACAAAGAGAGAGAGAGACACACACACAAACAAAGAGAGAGAGAGACACACACACAAACAAAGAGAGAGAGACACACACACAAACAAAGAGAGAGACACACACACACAAACAAAGAGAGAGACACACACACACAAACAAAGAGAGAGACACACACACACACAAACAAAGAGAGAGACACACACACACACAAACAAAGAGAGAGACACACACACACACACAAACAAAGAGAGAGACACACACACACACACAAACAAAGAGAGAGACACACACACACACAAACAAAGAGAGAGACACACACACACACAAACAAAGAGAGAGACACACACACACACAAACAAAGAGAGAGACACACACACACACAAACAAAGAGAGAGACACACACACAAACAAAGAGAGAGACACACACACAAACAAAGAGAGAGACACACACACAAACAAAGAGAGAGACACACACACAAACAAAGAGAGAGACACACACACACAAACAAAGAGAGAGAGACACACACACAAAGAGAGAGAGAGAGACACACACACAAAGAGAGAGACACACACACAAAGAGAGACACACACACACAAACAAAGAGAGAGACACACACACACATACAAAGAGAGAGACACACACACACAAACAAAGAGAGAGACACACACACACATACAAAGAGAGAGACACACACACACAAACAAAGAGAGAGACACACACACACAAACAAAGAGAGAGACACACACACACAAACAAAGAGAGAGACACACACACAAACAAAAAGAGAGACACACACACAAAAAGAGAGAGACACACACACACACTCAGAATTAGTGGTGATTTAACCTGAAGGTCACCATACCTCAGATGAGGAGAATCCTTCATAGTAACCTCAGCCTGTGTGGGAATTGAATCCATACTGTCTATCATGTATTCTGTCCCACATTTCACTTAAAGCTAGTCAGTTAGAATTAGTGTGCCCCTAAAGTGACTCCATTTTGATTCAAAGTAGAAAATAAGACTGGGAGTAGGCTACTCATCCCCTTGTTTCTGCAATCAAATTGTAACTGATACACATCTTAACTCCAAATCGCTCAATAAATCTTACCTATCAAAACATTAACAAATTTCAGTCTCGATAACTCCAATTATTCTGGCATCTACAATTTGCAGGGAAGAGAATTCCAGATTTCTGCTTCTTTAATTATGTACAAGTGATTCCTGAATGGTCCTCTTGAATAGCCACATTCACATTTAAAGATGCTCGTTGTCGATCCCCTCTCAGAGGGGATCTTTCCAGTGAACCCACCCCATTAAATCTGTTTAAATTATATGATAATCCCATCATGTCCTTAATCAATGGGGATACAGAGAAAATTTATGCATCTTGTCCTCAAAAGTTAACTCTCTTAAGTCGCAGTATCATGCTGGTAAATGTCTGCTGGACCTGGCAATATCCAAAGCACAAGAGAGGTGCAGCCCTCAACAGGAGAAATTTTTAATGTTGGGAAAACCAAAGAATGACATTTGGTCAGCGTTTATTACTGAGGTGCTATAGAGCTACCAGGACCTCTCAAATACAGACATAGAGCTGTACAACGTGGATCAGACTCTTTGGTCTAACTTGTCTATGACGACCAGATATCTTCAATTAATCTATTCCAATTTGCCAGCATTTGGACTATATTCCTCCTATTCATGTACTCACCCAGATATCTTTTAAATTGTACCAGCTTCCACCACTTCCTCTGGCAGCTCAGCCCACACACACACCATCCTCTGCATGTTAAGTTGCCCATTAGGCACTTTTTAAAATCTTTCCCCTCTGACCTTATACCTTTGTCCTCTAGTTTTGGACTCCTTTACCCTGGAAAAAAGACCTTAGCTATTCACCCTATCCATGCCCCTCATGATTTTAGAAAACTCCATACAGTCACCCTCAGCCTCTGCCGCTCAAGGGAGAAAGCCCCAGCCTATTCAGCCTCTCCCTGTAGCTCAAACCCTCCAATCACAACAATATCCTTGTAAATCGTTCAAGTTTAACAACATCTTTCTTATAGCAGGGAGACCAGAATGTGCATCATTAGACCTAAAATAATAAAGGTACTTTATCCGTTTCACTGTTTTGTTCGACAGGCTACAATACTCCAACCCTTTCCAAGTAAGCATCTATTGTACACACATTCCAAGGTGGATTTGCCCCTGTCCATTCCTTTCCCCAGTTAGCTTTAAACCTCACCTCCTCCTAACCATGTCTATCACTCACTTGTGTTTTTGTGATATTGGAAAGCTTTGATTTAAAAATCAATTTCACTCCTTACTTGAGCTGCTAGCAGAAAATCATTTCTTGAAATGGATACCGTGAGCAGTTTTGTCATCTCTTCTGAAAGAGTCTAGCTGAGACCAACACAAGCACTTTCCAGGGGACACTCAGACTTGTGTCACCCAGACTGGGAGATTATGGTCAGGCTCCTTGTATATTGTCTAACTGCAAGAGTTCTAGGAGGATAAAAGGGCAGCACTATGGCTCAGTGGTTAGCACTGCTGCCTCACAGCACAAGGGACCCAGGTTCGATCCCACCCTCGGGCGACTGAATGGAGTTTGCACATTTTCCCTGTGTCTGCGTGGGTTTCCTCCCACAGTCCAAAGATGTGCAGATTAGGTGGATTAGCCATACTAAATTGCCTATAGCGTCCAGGGATGTGCAGGCTAGGTGGGCTTGCCATGGGAAATGCAGGGTGATCGAGTAGGGCAAGTATGTCTGGGTGGGATGCTCTTTGGAGGGTCAGTGTGGACTCAATGGGCTGAATGGCTCACTTTCACACTATAGGGATTCTATGATATTGAGGTTAGCCTTGGTTCCTCAGCATCACCCATTCCCTTCACTAAGTTAAATAGCTTTAGATTTACCATTCTGTTGTCAATAACTGGACAAGGGATGAATCCATGCTGACAATGAGTGTGAGATTAAAATGCCCTTGCATTAAGTAAGACCTTGGAAAACTGGAGTTCAGTGCCCATGTTACAGCCAAGGCCCCTGCAATTTGTAGCATTGTACATGACCAAAAGGAATGCTGAGTGTTCACACAGTTCCAGTGACAGTGGGGGCGAGGCTGCTACACCAACTGATGTCATCCCATCTGTTGGCCTGCTATCTGTTCAGTCCCAGTGACCTCATGCAAACTGGACATGTATTCGAAACAAAAACAACTCTGCCTGATCTGCATCCTCATAAGGTTCAATTTCACCCCCAAAAGCTTGGATTTAGAACTCCCACAGGAACCTACCCCAGAATGATCCTTATTAGCAATGCTTTTCTAATTGGTGGGTATGACATAAATCCAGGGCTGTAATTTCCTGCAGGGTAGTATTAAATGTCAGCAGACTCCTCGACCAACACATGTCCATAACTATCTCATATGTGCAACAGATTATACAACAAGCACAATGACTAATAAGATAGAGTACCTACCGTGTGGGAGCAGGCCATTCAACCCATCAAGTCCACACTGACCCTCCAAAGAGCATCCCACCCACTAATTCTAGCCCTGTAACCATACATTTCTCATGTTTAACCCCCTACCTGGACACTTCAAATAATTCAGAATAGCCAATCCATCTCACCCATACATCTTTGGACTGCAGGAGGAAACACAGTGAAAACGTGCAAATTCCACAAAGTCATCTGAGGGTGTAATAAAACCCAGGCCCTTGTTGCTGTGAGGCAGCAGTGCTAGCCACTGAGCCACCCACATTGAATAAATCACCATGAGCACTCCGATCCAATGATTGCAACATACCCCAATAGAAACTGACTGCCCTCACCATTGTTAACTATCATGACTTTGTGGACTACTATACTAATTGCCAAAAACATGAATGGCCAGGCGACTATCCGAGGGTGAGCTTTATTAAAGTTAAATTTCTATTTATTTTAATATAAATAACAATAATATGGCTTTCCATTAAAAGAAAATGAAACTTTAGCACAGAATACTATGCACTAACACCTTAATATTGGAAAGAACAGAGAAAATGGGCACAACTGGGGATGAAGGGGAGAATGCAACAATGCGTTGGGAGAGAGAGATGAGGGCACAATTATGTTTCAGTAACAGACTGTTACAGTTGTACAAAAACGGCAAAGGCTCTCATTGACTTCAGTGCAGGAGAAAGAATGAACATTTTCACACAGAAATACTTGATAACCCGCTTGCATTAGCCTGAAGATTCTGCGGAAGTCCAACACTGAGAGAGGCCACACTAATACCCCAGAGCAGTCCTGTCAGAGTTATTGAGTCATTGAGATGTATATTTCAGCATCAGGTCCAGTTGGCCACTTTGGTATTGACACAGAATTGATAAAGATGAACAGTACCCCAGACCACAAAGATGATTATTATAATTCATTTAGCCAGATTGTATTGTTAGGTGCCATACACCACGCATGCTCTCCAAAATTATGTTAGTGTGGGGCAGGACTCTGGTGGAGAGACTTACTAAGGTACAACCTACTCTACTTGTCAGGAACATAACCACAGACCTACCTGCCCTCAGGATCTCAGTAGAGCAGGGGAGTTCTGACCATTAATCATCCCTCATCACCATCACTGTCCGTGGAATCTTGCTATACGCTGATTGGCTGCCGCGCAACTCCCCGACTGACCGGCTGAATAAAGGTGGTGGGGGACGTCCCGAAATCGAGAGAGGTGCTATACAAATGCACGGTCTTTAACGCCACCTTCAGCCTCCGGGCGAGGGAATTCAACGCCGAGCGGTAAACCTGATGTGTTTACACCGTTTCCAAAGCCTGAAATCCTCCTCTCCTTTCACAGGAGAGTTCAATCCGGCCCCCGAAGGTGAGCTTGCTCGGATAAAGGGGGGGGAGGAGAGAGACGGGGTCATTGTAAACAAAGCCGAACCAGACAAGCCCAGCACAAACCACAGCGTTGAGTTAACTCCGAATGCACTCGCAACATTCTGCAAATGATTTCATTTTAAAAGTAGCAGCTGCTGTCCGAACCCAACCTACACACAAACACAAACACACACAAAATGGAATAGTTGCAGCGACCAATAACCGAAGCCCTGGGTTTAGTAATCTCACTGAAACTAGACTGTGCACTCACCGGAGAAGCCGCCTCTCCAGACCCTGAACAAAGGCACAATCTCCCTGTCCCCACCCCCCCCCGGCAAGAGCAGGCCCTCACAGACACACCGAGCTCGATTTACAAGTGTACGAACATCGCAGCTGGAAATTCCGCACCAGCTCCTGGAAACGCCGGGGAAGGAGGAGGACAGGGCGGAGCGCTCGCCAGCAGCTGATCCGCCGCCGTAAACACCGCGCAACGTGACCGGAAAACCAGCGCTGGCTGTTCTCCCCTCCCTCGGGGGGCAGGGTCTTGTGCAGCTTTGGCTCGTCCTTCCCCTGGTGGAGTGTTTTCTTTTCATGTTTTTCTTCCATTTCTTACTATTGCAGCCAGCAACTGTAAGGGGGAGATGCCCATGACCTGAAGCATCTACAAGGTCATGAGGAGCAGCCACAAAGGAACGCCACTTCCAAGTTCTCCTCTCAGCCACTAGAAATCTATCAGAGCTCCCTCATAGTCGTTGGGTCCAGTGCTTTCACCAAATAGACTGCTCCTGTATGGGGTTAGGTTAAAAATCACACAACACCAGGTTATAGTCCAGCTATAGTTGTATGAATGTTGGACTATAACCTGCTTTTTAACGTTGTCCTCCTCAGTCAAACCTGCACCTGCATGGCCTGTATAGGATGTGAAGGTTGCTGACAAGGTCAGCATTTATTTTGCTTATCCCAAATTGCCCTGGTAAGCCCCCTTCTTGACCCTCTGTGAGGGAGACCCATAGCATCATAGGGATGAACAGCACGGAAATTGAACCTTCAGTCCAACTCATCCATGCCGACCAGAAATCCAAACCTAATCTAGTCCCACCTGTCAGCACTTGGCCCATATCCCTCTAAACCAGATGCCTTTTAAATGCTGTAATTGTACCAGCCTCCACCACTTCCTCTGGCAGCTCATTCATACACGTGCCACCATCTGTGTGAAAAGGTTCCCCCTTAGGTCCCTTTTAAGTTTACCCCCCTCTCATCCTAAACCTATACCCTTTAGTTCTGGACTCCCCCATCCCAGGGAAAACACCCTGTCTATTTAGAGTGGTGCTGGAAAAGCACAGCAGGTCGGGCAGCATCTGAGGAGCAGGAAAATCAACGTTTCAGGCAAAAGACCTTCATCAGGGGCTGACCCCCCCAGGTGGTCACAGAGGGAACGGTCTTTGCAGAAAGGGTGGGGAGGGAAATATATCTCTGGGGTCTGTTTGGAGGTGGCGGAAATGTTGGCGGATGTCAGGTCCACTCCCCCCAACAACCCACCCTCCCTTCCTGGAACCCTACCCTGCCACCGCAGGAATTGCAAAACCTGTGCCCACACCTCCTCCCTCACCTTCATCCAAGGCCCCAAAGGAGCCTTCCACATCCAAAGTTTCATCTGCACATCCACCAATATCATTTATTGTATCCGTTGCTCCCGATGCGGTCTCCTCTACACTGGGGAGACTAGATGCCTCCTCACAGAGTGCTTTAGGGAACATCTCTGGGACACCCACACCAATCAACCACACCGCCCTGTGGCCCAACATTTCAACTCCCCCTCCCAATCTGCCGAGGACATGCAGGTCCTGGGCCTCCTCCACTGCCGCTCCCTCACCACTTGATGCCTGGAGGAAGAATGCCTCATCTTCCGCCTCGGAACACTTCAACCCCAGGGCATCAATGTGGACTTCAACAGTTTCCTCATTTCCCCTTCCCCCACCTTACCCCAGTTCCAAACTTCCAGCTCAGCACTGTCCCCTTGACTTGTCCTACCTGCCAATCTCCCTTCCCACCTATCAGCTCCATCCCCGCCCCCATTCACCTCTTGTACTCTTTGCTACCTTCCCCCACCCTCCTCTCTGACCTATCACCTCCATCCCCATCCCCATTCACCTATTATACTCTTTGCTACCTTCTCCCCACCCCCACCCTCCTCTCATTTATCTCTCCACCAGCAGACACTCTGCCTCTATTCCTGAAGGGCTTTTGTCCAAAACATCGATTTTCCTGCTCCTCGGATGCTGCCTGACCTGCTGTGCTTTTCCAGCACCACTCTGATCTAAACTCTGGTTTCCAGTATCTGCAGTCCTCACTTTTGCCTAGGGACTGAAATTAAGTTTGTGTTTCATTTCTATTCACTTCCCCAACTACTGTTTCAGATTCTTCAATATGTTTTGCATTTTTAACTTTTATTCCCCTGTTGGTTAAGTAAGATGTCAACATCATGATAGTAAGAATCTGTGAGACATGCTTGCACTGTCCAATGAGCAACTCTTGCTTCCAAATCCATTCCAAATTGCATTCGCTCCTGAAACTGCTGTTACCTAATGGTACCAAGTGCCCATACTGCATGTGTGAACCTTGTCAGAGAGTTTTGACAGCCAACCAATAGCAGGCATCATCAACACTCTACCCCAGACCACTCAGTATTGCCGTACACCATGCATTTAGTCACTGAGACATTGGAAGATCCCTGCATTCATTACATACCAAGCATAGCTGGCTCCCTCACCTCAGTGAACCACGTGCCAAAAGAATATTGAGCGTCTGAAACTAAATCAAATACATACGTCAATTAGCAACATTGATGTATTCCTCTATAGGCCAGTCCTTAATTGCTGTTGGCCGAGATGAACCATATTCAGATGTATTTCATGTAAGATTTCTATTTAGATTGATACCTTCAACATCAATTAAGTTTTTTTTCTCATCACTTCTGTGTTTACCTGCCAATGATTGGAGTTTCAGCTTGTTTTTAACAACTCCATATGGATATAGAAAGGCTGAAGAATAAGTAGGCAACCTTCAAAACAAGGAGGAAAGGCAGCAATGTTTGCTCAATGTGGTTGAAGGGCATTTTCTCAAATGGTACAGGAGCTTAGAGAATAGGAGTACGAGTAGGCCGTTCAGCCCTACGTTCCTGCTCAGCCATTCAAACCGATCCTGGATAATTGTCGAACTCGTATTCTGTTCCCGCTTTCTTCCCCACATCCTTTGATCCTTTTAAGCTTCTCCAGAGTACTGTTGAATCGGAACAAGAGCAAAGCAAATAAGTAATAAAAAGTATCTTCTCACAGTGTGAGGTCATTGTAAACTAAACCACATCCGCACGTTTCACTTGTGGTATAGGAAGAGTAGAAGACCTTCCCTTGAAATGTTCCAATGGTGAATTCCTAACTGCAGCCAGAGCCCACTGACAATAGGGAAGGGCCATTTTCTGGGGGGAATTGGGGAGTCTCATAGTCTGCACGGCTGTAAACACACAGTCAGTCAATGGTGACAGTTACAGGGAGATTATTCCTCTCAGGTACTGCAGAAAGAGAGGCACATTGAGCGGTGATGGTAAAGTGGGGAGCAGGGGAAATGAACATAAACCTAATTAAACAGAAGCTCAGAAATCTTTAAGAATATACAAAAAAGCTTTTGTTTACTTTGCATCCAACACACTTAGGATATTGCATTTAAAAATGCCACAAGTGAACATATGTATGTAAAGGGAGGAAGTTATATTTTTATACTGGTTGCCCATCATTTAGTTCTCGCCCAAGAGAAGTCTGTGACTTACCAGTAATTGTCAAGCTCAGACAGCTGCATTAACCGTGAGCTTCTAATGAAATCTGTGGCTGAGGGTCCGGAGTTTATATACATTGCTTTTCCAAAAAGATGAACCCTGCAGGTAACAGGGCAGAAGGGAAATGGGACTCAATGTTTGTGGGGGGCGAGGGAAATCACTCACAACGCCAGAGACCCGGGTTCAATTCCAGTCTCGGGTGACTGTGTGGAGTTTGCACATTCGCCCTGTGTTTGCGTGGTGTTTTTCCTCGGGGCGCTCCAAGTTTCCTCCGACAGCCCAAAGATGCGCAGGTTCGGTAGATTGGCCATGCTAACTTGCCCATAGTGTCCAGGGTTGTGTAGGTTGGGTGGGTTGGCGATGGGAAATGCAGGGCTCCAGGGATAGGGCAGGGTAGTGAGTCTGGGTGGGATGCTCTGCAGAGATTCGGTGTGGACTTGTTGGGCCGAATGGCCTGTTTCTATACTGGAGGGTTCCTACGCTTCTATACCGTCCCTCAGGTTATCTGTGATTAACGCCACAGATGAATAGCGGCAATTTCCGTCTGTCACCTCAAAGCTGGCCACAGATTGTTACGTTGGTGTAAAAATTGGAAGCTACAATATTCTGCTTCCAAAACCAATATGTACCAGTCTGGGCGTGGAAGAAATTCACAGAGACAGGACCCTTACCCCTTTAATACATCAGCATTTTTGCTTACTTTACTTTTTGTATGTCACCATTTTTCCTTTTGTTTCCGTGTTATTGGATTGTTATTCCATAGAATAATGATAGTACAATAATAACCTTGACCTTTGCAACTGACTGAAAATGAACAGAACAGCAATACAGCTTATGGTGCTATTTAATTCAATGCACTTCATAACCACAGGAAAGTACCGCCCCATTTACTCTTGAACTGCACTTGGAGCTAGTATGCAGAGTCTAAACTAACTTTTTCTCTTGCAGTATGCAAACAGGTTTCGCTATTAATATAGCACTCTCCTATTTAAATGAAGTTCTGATTTAGAGCGAGATGAGGTTTTTTTTTAACTGAAGCTTCACCACTCAAATGCGATACAAGCTTTACATGTGTTTCCACTCTCTCTTTCATGCCCGAGCTGCTCATTCCTGTGAGTTATAATCGTTGGGAAAATCGTGATAGTCACAGTCAAGAGTGTGGTGCTGGAAAAGCACAGCAGGTCAGGCAGCATCCGAGGAGCAGGCGAATCGACGTTTCAGGCAAAAGCCATTCAGGGGAAATTCCTGATGAAACGTCGATTCTCTTGCTCCGAAGAAGCTGCCTGACCTGCTGTATTTTTCCAGCACCACACTCTCGACTCTAATCTCCGGCATCTGCACTCCTCACTTTCACCTAAATCATGATAATCCTAAACTCTCGATCTTGCAGTGAAACAAGATCTATTTTTGACTAATCTCTAATCTTTACACCTGCCCACCTCCCAACAAGGTGGCTGAAATTGACAATTCTGTCTTTGGACTCCTTCTTAATCAAACAATTATTTACTATTGAAAACAGAAAAATACCAGAGGGTTTCAGCACCTTGGACAGGGCACCCTTCCTCCAAACGGGATTGAACTCATGGCGCCCTCTGGTGGGAAATATTTTCACTTCTGTGTGGCTTCTTTGTTTTCCTCCAGGACCAGATCATTCTCAAGGTCAGTCTTCCAGATTTTGACCTGATCGAGCTTAAGCGTTACAGCCATTCTCTTGTTCTTTAAAAGCTGATATTTGATTCTAAATTTGAATATATTCTTGGGCTTGGCAGGAGTTTAGAAATGAATTAAATATGAAGTCCAAAGTGATAATTCAGGATGAAGGAAAATGATTGTGGGCCGAAGATGGTTATAGATACAATGCACGACGTAAATAATATATAAATTGAAGAACATCATGCAATTGATTGCCGGTGGGGGCTGTTCCACCTTCAGCCAGCAACTCACCCTTAATCTCTCCATAATTTTCAAGAATTTGCTGCACCACAGGAAATTAAGCCTAGCAATTAATAATGTAATTACTCTATTAGCATGTAATCATTGTCAATACAGGATAATCAACTATCTTCACCAGGAAGATAATTGTTATATCCTCCAGATTGTGAATTATAGACTGGTCGAGTCTTACACATGGAAACAGACCCTTCAGTCCATCTCATTTATGCTGATCAGACATTCCGTTCTGACCTAGTCCCATTTTCCAGCACATGACCCATATCCCTTTCAACCCTTCATATTCACATACCCATCCAGGTGACTTTTAAATGTTGTAATTGTACCCACCTCCACCACTTTCCCTGGCAACACGTTCCATACCCGCACCACTTTGCATGAAAAACTTATCTCTTAGATCCTTTTCAAATATTTCCCCTCTCTCCTTAAACCAATGCTCTCCAGTCTTGGATTCCCCCACCTATTGGCTATTCACCCTATTCATACCCATCATGATTTTATGAAGGTCACAGCTCACCCTCCAAACACTCCAGCAAAAATAGCCCCAGCCTATTCAGCCTCTCCCTATAACTCAATGCCTCTTGTCCTAGAAACATCCTTCTAAATCTTTTCTGCACCCTCTCAAGTTTAACAACATCTTTCTGACCAAGAGTGACCAAAATTGTATACAGTATTCCAAAAGTGACCTCACCAGGGTCATGCACAGCTGCAACATCATGTCCCCAACTCCTATACTCAAATGTTCTGACCAATCAAGGCAAGCATGCCAAATACCTTCTTCACCACCCTGTCTACCTGCGACTCCACTTTCAAGGAATTATGAACCTGCTTCCACTAGGTGTCCCCTAACATTCCCCAAGGCACTTAATTGTATAAGTCCTGCCTTGGTTGCCTGACCAAAATGCAATACCTCATGTTTATCTAAATTAAACTACATCTGACATTTCTTGGCCCAACGGACAATCTGATCAAGGTCCCATTGTACTCTGAGATACCCTTCACTGTACACTACACCAACTATTTGCAAACTTACTAACCATACTTGCTTTAGTCACATCCAAATTATTTATATAAATGACAAGAAACAGTGGGCTCAGCTTTGAATTTTGTGGCATACCATTGGTCACAGGCCTCCAGTCCAAAAAGCAATGCTCTACCACCACAGTCTCCTACCTTCAAGTGAATTTTGTACCTAATTGGCTGACTCCCCCTGGATCCCATGTGATCTAACCTTCCTAACCTGTCTACCATGCGAAACCTTGTAAAATGCTTTGCTGAAGTCCATATAGACAACACCCATCACTCTGTCTTCATCAATCTTCTTTATCATCTCTTCAAAAATTCAACCAAGTTAATGATATATGATCTTCCACTCACAAAGCCATGCTGACTCTCCCTAATCAGTCCTTGTCTTTCCAAATGCACGTAAATCCTGTCCCTCAAAATCCCCTCCAACAACTTGCCCATCAATGATGTAAGGCTTTCCATACAGCCTTTCTTAAATAGTAACACCACATTACTCAACTTTGAGTCATCTGGCACCTCACCCGTGGCTACTGATGATACAAACATCGCAGCAAGAGGCCCAGTAATCTCTTTCCCAGCATCCCACAAAGTTCTGGGAAATACCTGATCAGGTCCCAAGGATTTTATGCATTTTATGACCTTCAGTACCTCTTCTTCTGTAATATGAAATCTTCTCAAGGCATCACCATTTATTTCCCCAAGTTCCATAGCTTCCATGTACTTCTCTACTATAAGTACTAAAGTGAAATACTTGTTTATTTACTTATACTTATCTCATTCATCTCCTGTGGTTCCACACACAGATAGCCACTTTGATCTTTAAGAGGCCCTTAATCTCTCCCTAGTTACTCCTTTATCCTTAATGTACTTATAGATTCTCTTTGGATTCTCCTTAACTCTATGTGCCAGACCTAACTCATGTCTCCTTCGTGCCCTCCTGATCTTCTGCTTAAGTATATCCTCCTGCCCTTATACTCCTCTTGGGATTCACTCGATCCCTGCTGTCTATACCTGATATATGCCTCTTTTTTCTTGACCATGCCTCAATTTCTCAAGTCATCGAGCATTCCCTAAACCTCTCAGCCTTGTCCTTCATATTAATAGGAAGTTACTGCTTCTAAACGCTTGTTATCTCATGTTCAAACATCTGCCACTTCCCAAACATCCTGTGAATAGCTTCCCCCAATCAGCTTATGAAAGTTCCAGTCTAATACCATCAAAATTGGCTTTACTCCAACTTTGAACTTTAACTTTTTGATCAGTTCTATCCTTTTCCATAACTCTTTTAAAACTGATACAGTTATGAACACTTGCCCCAAAATGCTTCCCCAATGTTACCTTTGTCATTTTTCCTGCCTTATTTTCCTACAGAAGGTCAAGTATTGCTTCGTCTCTAGTAGGCACATCCACATACTGAATAAGAATGTTTTCTTGTACGCACTTAACAAATTCCTCCCCATCCAAGCCCTTAACACTATGACAGTTCCAGTCAATGTTTGGAAAGTTAAACTCCCTTAACCATTACAACCCTATTATTCTTACAGATATCTCAGAACTTCTTACATATTTGTTTCTCAATTGCCAACTGACTAATGGGAGGTCTATAATACAATCCCAACAAGATGATCTTCCCTGTCTTATTTCTCAGTTCCACCCTTATATCTTCACTGGTTGATCTCTCTGGAATAACCTCTCGAAGTACAGCCGTGGTGTTATCCTTAACCAAAAATGCCACTCCCTCTCCCCTCTTGTCTCCCTTTCTATCCTTCCTATCGCATCTATACCCCAAAGCATGAAGCTGCCAGTGCGGTCCATCCCTGAGTCAGGTTTCTGTAATAGCTATGATATCTCAGTCCCATATTCCCAGTTAAGTTCATCTGCCTTACCTGTCAGGCCTCTTGCACTGAAGTAAATGCAATTTAATTTATCAGTCTTACCCCGTTCTCTACCAAGCTTTTGTCTCCCTTGTCTATTTGACTTGCTCTCTTTACCTACTGCACCAGCCTTAGCCACTTCTCTTCCTCTCATTTCTCACTGTTGCTTTGGTTCCCATTCCCTCCCTGCCTTACTAGTTTAAAGCTTCCCGTGTATCTATAGCAAATCTCCCCATCAGGATATTGCATCCCTTGCAATTCAGATGGAATTGTCCCTCTTATACAGGTCATTTCTACCCCTGGTAAAAATGATCCAAAAATGTGAATCCTTGCCCTTTACACCAGCTCTTCAGCCACGCAGTTATCTGATTTTTTAAAAATTCAAATGTTTCAATTTTATCTTGCCCATCATGTTCCTCTTTTTTTCTCCCTGACTTACTCAAGTCTTTTTACTTCACTTTTATTTCTCTTTCTGTCCCTGAATTGATATTGAATTCAGCCACTAATTCTTGCTCTTTTTCAATCCTTCCCTTGTTTCTCAATTCTTCAAGTTCATTCCTGGATGTTGACCTTATCTACGCCTCAAAAGCATTTAAGTTGGTTATAAAGTGCAGCACACAGTCAATGGGTGTGAAATATAAATGCAAAGTTTTCTTGTAAACAATTAAGAGGTACAGTACAGAATTGGTCCTGTCATTGACCTAAGTCATAAAATGCCTTGTTGCCTACTTTGCACCTTATCAGTTCACATTTTTAGCTACTTCGTATTTTTTTTTAACAAATCTACATGTGCACAGATAAGTTTCCCTAATGGATCATTTCACGGGACTCTCCACTCCAGTAAAATCTTTCCCAACTGATGCATAAAAAAATTGCTAACAAGTGAACTTTGGCTTAACATCAGCACTCCCTCTCTACTGCATAAGCAGGAGGGTTTCTTGGCTCCTGCACAAACTATCATTCAGTCCCTCCTGAGTCAGTGCCAAACTACCAATTCAGTGTCAATTTGCATGGGATTACTAGCAGATTTGTGCCAGGAATTTGTATGAAGTTAAAGCTGGGTTCACACAAAGACATTTCATGGAGGTCTCTTAGATATCGGGCATGAGAGACGTTTGTCTCATTGTGGACTGGAATCAAACCCAGCTTTCAGAAGCAAAGGAACTGTTCAAGTCTGATCTACTATCCAGTTCCCAGTGGCCTTTATATTAAATTTATCATTAATAAGATATTGATAACCTTTGCCTTTCCTCTCATGATTTGTATCCTCCTTCTTTGTACAGCTTTCATTTACTTGGGTTGAGACCTCCATTCACTCTCTATCTTATTCTGGTATTCTGGAGCTCTGACTGAATGGGGTAAAGCTGACGATGTTAGTTTCATTTGAATTATGAGACTGATTCATACCATGAAAGGACTACATTAGGAGGAAAGACTGAGAAATCTTGTCTTTTGGCCTTGAACGGGGATATAGAAATCTGTAAAATAGCAAATAGTGCAGAAAATGAGCTCCCTAACCTACATAACACAGTGATTTCCTGCATCACTCAGGATGTCAACCCAAAAACTTGATCTTTACTAGTGGGACTGTCTGGAATAGGTTTTGTGTCCCGCTTACTTAGAAATGGGAATGTTAGCATTAAGCCAAAAACTCAGGTATTAGAGGTAGCAGTCTCAAATATTTTGAGGAATAGTTGATTGGAGCACTGGAGGAAATGACAGGATGAGCCAAATGCTCCTCCATATCCATAACAATGCAGTGGCATTGATTCAAACAGCAGTTAGGAATAATGGAGGTGAGTATTCTCTTACACACTCTCACATACATTGCTACTTGCCACTGGCAGCCTGCCAGTGTCAAAGACAAAGATGTATCAGCTGCATTTTATTGTTTCAGTCATCTAATGCACCATCAATCAGTTTCCTCTCCTCCATAGAACTTGCAAATGCGCCGCCTTTTACAAAACCAGGCAGATCCAAAAAAAGAATCAGCTCCTGAGCTCACGGTGAGCAGTGAATAGTTGTGTAGAGTTTGCCTGTCAGGTTCCTTTTATAAAGCTATTTATTCTGAGCTGAGATTGATCTTCTCAAAAACCAAACGTGATAAAATGAGAGCAGAGCAGTAGAGAATTTTTTTTTTGATTTTTTTGCATACTTGTGCCTCATGTTTTGAAAGCTGCTACAATGTAAGAAGCATTGGTATCCATGACTGTGGATTCTTTCTGATCTAGAATGTAACTAACACTTTGCAACTTCTGTGTGGAGTTTGCACATTCTCCCTGTGTCTGCGTGGGTTTCCTCCGGGTGCTCCGATTTCCTCCCACAGTTCAAAGATGTGCAGGTTAGGTGAATTGGCCATGCTGAGTTGCCCATAGTGTTAGGTGCATTAGTCAGAGGGAAATGGGTCTGGGTGGGTTACTCTTCGGAGGGTCGGTTTGGACTGGTTGGGCTGAAGGGCCTGTTTCCACACTGTAGGGAATCTAATCTAATCTAACTTCTGTCATTGTTGCTGGTCACTGTGTTACGAACGGTGTACAGAGAGGGGGAGAGCTGTAAGCCAAGCTCTTGCTTTGATATCCCAATCCTTTGATATCCCAACCCCAAGTAAACCCTCTTGCTTTGACATCCCAATGCCCTCAGAAAACAATGAATGCTGAACAATGATTCATTTAATGTATTCCAGACTGAGTTTGGCAGATTTTAGATCCATAAGGGAATCAAGGGTTAGGGAGGAGCAGGCAGGAAAGGTGAGTTGAGGCTCCAATTGGATCAGTCATCATCACGTTGCAAGTTGGGCGGCAGCGGAGTAAGTAGTGTCTGTGCTCTGAACACAGGGCACATCCACTCCGCCCATTTTTCTTTCTTTTCTCCTTTTTGCTACTGCTTTTCTCATTTTTCTTCTTTTTTAAAAAAAAATTCTATTTTGTATGTTTTACTGACTGGGGAGAGCTCGGTTGTGGAGGTGATGGCGTCGGGGTCAGAGCATGGCACAGGGGAGGGGGGGGTTAGAGTGGGACCCTGGCACTCTGCAGCTAGTGAGCCGGGCAGAACTCTGCTGGTGGGTGGTGAGAAAGCAGCGCATGGTGTGGTGTGGTGGCAGGGGGAAGATCACATCCAGTGTGGGAGTAGGGGGGAGACAGATCGAGCCCAGCATGGGTGGGGTTGGGGTTGGGGTTGGGGTTGGGGTTGAAATCAAACCCAATGTAGGGGGAGAGAGATGGAGCCCTCTTGGGGACAGCTCAGCATGGTGCGTCTGCAGGCCCATGGCTAAAGAAGAGCTGTAATGGTGAACTTTTAACTGAATTCTTTATTTTTCTATTTTGTACCTAAGAGTGTCTATGCAGGAACCCAAATGGTGCTGGAGAATGGTGACTTCATACACCTTTCACTGTACTCCTGTATCCCTGTACTTGAGTACACATGAGAATAATTCTAATATTCTACAGTGGAGCTGGCTTGAAGGGCAATTGTCTACTGCTGCTTGTAATTCTTACATTCTTGCGTTATTCTGCTGAGTTATTAGCAATAGAGACTTAATAGAATTTTACCTCTTCATTCTTAAATTGGGAAGTTGAAATATCACCATTTACTTGTTTCTAATTTTTGACCTTTAGAATTAGATTCCCTACAGTGTGGAAACAGGCCATTCGGCCCAACAAATCCATACCAACTCTCCGAGGAGAAACCCAACCAGACCCATTCCCCTCTGATTAATGCACCTAACACTAGGGACAATTTAGCATGGCCAATTCACCTAACCTGAACATCTTTTGGATTGTAGGAGGAAACCGGAGCACCCAGAGGAACCCAATAGCAGACATGGGGAGAACATGCAAACTCCACACAGACGGTCGCCTGAGGCTGGAATTGAACCCGGGTCCCTAGCATTGTGAGACAGCAGTGCTAACCACTGAGCCACTGTGCTGTCTCCCTGCCTTTCTTGGCAGCTTATTGGTTTCCACAGAAACTTAACTTGTCTAGTTACTTTAACTCAATTTGGACTGTAAATGTTGTTTCTGACTTCTCAAAAATCAAAACAAAATTCTCTATCTGAGTGTTGCCTTCTGGTGAGTTACAAACCTGGAAAACTTTGTGAGTTACAAACCTGGAAAATTACCTGTCACATTGGCAACAGGCAGCCAATATTCCGAGAAATCTTTCCCCAGCCATTATTTCAGCACAACTACAATCAGGGTTCTCTTCAACCAGTTCATCAGATCCATTTAGATAGCAGTCAGAGGAATGCTCTGTAAGGGCCTTAAATATTCCGTGTCAATATTGATCATGTTTTTGATGCCTGAGGTGAATTGTTCCACACTTGCACACCAAGGAATGCACAAATTGAAAGTTTGTTTTTTTTTCTACTCAAGATCTTGACCCTTTTCTTCAAAATGATCAAACTAAATTCCATGAGGAATTCCTTGGAAAGGTATTTTAAAAATGAAATCTGGAGACACCAAATGTCCTTACATTGCATGAGAATTTGTCAGCACATTGAGTATTGTATATATGTATAATTGTTTTGTCCCTTGTAGTGCAGTTGTAGTGTCCCTATCTCTGAGCCAGAAGGCCCAGGTTTAAATCCCACCTGGGCGAAAGTGAGGACTGCAGATGCTGGAGATCAGAGTTAAGATTAGAGTAGTGCTGGAAAAGCACAGCAGGTCAGGTAGCATCCAAGGAGCAGGAAAATTGACATTTCGGGCAAAAGCCCATCATTCTTGATGAAGGGGTTTTGCCTAAAATGTTGATTTTCCTGCTCCTCGGATGCTGCCTGCCCTGCTGTGCTTTTCCAGCACCACTCTAATCTTGACTTAAATTCCACCTGCTCTCGGAGTGTGTCTCAGCAACTTTGAACAGATTGATTTCAAACCTTTGTGTCGCACTTTGATCTAGCCTCTGATTCAGTCTCAATGTGACAATGTATTTGAGTCACTTTTTGTATTTTCCTGTGTGTCCTCTCGTTGCTTTGAGGCTGGTATTTAAGCGTGGCGTGTGGTGACCACCACCAGTTGTCTCTGTCAAATGAGAAAGGAGCCCTATGGTCCTCTAAGACTTTCGCCCAGGTGGGATTTAAACCTGGGCGGTGCACACATGTTCAGAGCAGGGCTGTGTACACATGGTGTGAGCAGGGCTGCGTACACATGGTCTGAGCAGGGCTGTGTACACATGGTCTGAGCAGGGCCGTGTACACATGGTGTGAGCTGGGCTGTGTACACATGGTTGGAGCAAGGCGGTGCACACATGTTCAGAGCTGGGCTGTGTACACATGGAGCAGGGCGGTGTACACATGGTTGGAGCAGAGTGGTGTACACATGTTCAGAGCAGGGCGGTGTACACATGGTTGGAGCAGAGTGGTGTACACATGATCAGAGCAGGGCTGTGTACACATGGTTGGAGCAGAGTGGTGTACACATGGTTGGAGTAGAGTGGTGTACACATGGTTGGAGCAGAGTGGTGTACACATGGTTGGAGCAGAGTGGTGTACACATGGTTGGAGCAGAGTGGTGTACACATGGTTGGAGCAGAGTGGTGTACACATGGTTGGAGCAGAGTGGTGTACACATGGTTGGAGCAGAGTGGTGTACACATGATCGGAGCAGGGCTGTGTACACATGGTTGGAGCAGAGTGGTGTACACATAGTGTGAGCAGGGCGGTGTACACATAGTGTGAGCAGGGCGGTGTACACTTGGTCAGAGCCTGGCTATGTACACATGGTCAGATCAGGGCTGTGTGTACCTGATCAGAGCAGGGCAGTATACACATGGTCTGAGCATGGTGGTGTCCACACAGTGTGAGCATGGTGGTGTAAATGCTAGCTGACTATACTGCTCAGTCTCTTCACTGGTTAAAACTTTAAGCATGTTTGGTTGAAGAGTACAGTTTTCATGTTGGCTGTGGGGGTGTGGCAAATCCAAGGAGATTGTTTGTAACACCCAGTTATTCAGCTGAATCTTCACAGATGATCTAATCGGTTAACCATATTTGGTTGACCGTATTTGGGGTTGAGAAAGAAGTTGTGCAGTTGAGGTTGGTAGCCCAATACCTACTGAGCTTGTGCGATGGTCTTCTTTCTGCAATAAGTGGGTTAACCCTTTGCTAATTCCTGCACAGAAGAATACTAAGCTTGAGGTTAAGGCTTCCCACAGTGACATTGATGAAAACCACAGGCAGCTGTGAATGATTGCAAGAGAGAAAATTCTTTTCTCTGCAGGAGAGAATTCAACGTTGACTTCAGGAGTAAGCTGGGAGAATAGCTGTTATTTGAAGAGCTCTCGATACTGTGTGCTGCTAGTTCAGGGCTGTGCAGTTTGCAGACAGACATGGTGAGTTCATGACCCTCCACTCATAGTGAGGAGCAGTCGTCACAGGAAAGACCTCATATAAATTGTGTCTGTGCGGTGCTGGCCCCTGTTCTTCCAGCCTTTCATTCTATTCAGATTGTGAAGCTCCCAGTAAGTGCAATTCTCTCACCCTTTTTGTTCATTATCAAAGTGAAACGAAGAGACATTTCTTCACCCAAAGAGCGGTGAGTCTGTGGAATACATAACCACAGGAAGTAGTGATGCCAAAACATTGAATGTATTCAAGAGGCAGATAGATACAGCACTTGGGGTGAATGGGGTCAAAGGTTATTTGGAGAAAGCAGGATTAGGCTACTGAGTTGGATAATCAGCCATGATCATGATGAATGACAGAGCAGGCTTGAAGGGCCGAATGGCCTCCTCCTGCTCCTCTCTTCTGTATTTCTGTGTGTCTATGTGTACGGCAACTCCTTCATCATCTCCTGCCATCACGTCCACCCGTATTTAATTCCAATTTTCTTCCAACGCTTCCTAGCACATAGCCAGGAAATGAATGAAAGGTTGTCATCTTCCCTCCCTTTCCCACCTCTCTCTTTCCTTCCAAGGAGCAGGATCGGGATTCATTAGGCACAGGAATTCTTTTCTTTTTGACTATAGGATGCATTTTTAAAAAAAAAATTGTTGCCTCTCCCCAGTTGCTCTGAAAAGTTAAACCGCCAGCTGCTACAATCCTTCCAGTGAAGGGTGTGGTGTCTGGTGGTAGATCAAAATCCTAGAATGCCCCAGCCCAACAATGATAGAATGCGGATATTACGGGCAAGTAATATGGACAGGGTGAATAGCTATGGTCTTTTTGTCAGGGTGGGGGAGTCCAAAACTAGATGGCAGAGGTTTAGGGTGAGAGGGGCAAGATTTACAAGGAATCTGAAGGGCAACCTTTTCACACAGAGGGTGGTGCATGTATGTAATGAGCTGCCAGAGGATGTGGTAGAATAACAACATGTAAAAAGCATCTGGATGGGTACATGAATAGGAAGGGGTTAGGGGGATATGAGCCAAATACTGGCAAATGGGACTTGATTAATTTAGGATGTCTGGTCAGCTGTTGGACTGAAGAGTCTGTTTCTGTGCTGTACATCTCAGTGACTAAGTAACTTTGAATTAAGATTCAACGATATTGCTGCTCTTGTCCTCATGGCTATAGAGGTAGCAAGGCCAAGGTGTGACAGTCAGTATCAGCTTTGATAATGAACCCTCATGATTCCTGACTATGAGTGCGGGAAAAGATCTGCCACCCTGCCTAACCACAGCATGGCCACACAAAGCACAGAAAATCAAGTTGTCCAAACCACACAAGGAACACCCAGAATGCCTCAGCTTTGACCAAACAGGCTGACAAGGGAAACCAGGCATGACCATAGTCACTCGCAGACCAGGGAATACACTTCCCAAGACAAACTGACAATAAGCTTCCTGGACCCAATAAACACAACTGTCCCAAAGCTCTAAGGGCAGTCTCATATGCCAGTGACACCAAAGCCACACAAAGAACAGGTCAGACGGAGAGGCAGTAGAATACCTCGCTTACAGGACATCAACAATGGAAACACCTCACTGCCAAGAAAAGGGACATTCTCACCTACTCTCGATGAAAGCTGGAGTCTCCTGATCCCATTAAGAACTGATGGATGCTGCCAGACACTTCATTGTATTGACATTCAGGGCATTCTTCTGATTACTGCTTTGCGATGATCACCATCGTAACTTGATTACTTGACTCCTGCTCCTCGGATGCTGCCTGACCTGCTGTGCTTTTCCACTCTAATCTACACTCTGGTTCCAGCATCTGCAGTCCTTGTTTTTACCTACTTGACTATCAAGACCACTGCATTTTCAATTCACACCATTGTACTGTATTCCTATACAAACTGGCTTGATTCTCAGTTTGGGGAAGAGAGTTTCAGCTACCTGGACAGACTGCCTGTGCTGTTTCAGTTTGGTCAATTTCTCTTCCAGATATCACTGTGTTAATAAATGGTTTGTTAATTTCACTTTGATCTGTGTTTTGTGATCTCTGCTTTATTGGGCTAATTTCTCCGACAATGAATCCAAAGGTTATCGGTTCAAGCCCTCCTTCAGATGCTTGAGCTCATCATTTAGTTAGACTTACTGTCAAATTGGTCTGTCTACATTTTTTCATTGTAATGTACAGAGAGATTATACCAGCTATAGGCTACATTGGTGGAGAATGTTGTCTTTTGAATGAATTGTGAAACCAGGGCCTGATCTGATATTCTCCAGCACTGTCAAAGATTTCACAGCACCATTTGCAAAACAGCAGGGAAATTTATTCTGGTGTCTCAGGCAACATTTATAGTGTGCACTGCAGTAAGGAAGACAGCCAATATTAAACTAACTTTATTTACTCTTTCCCTACAGAGAGTGTACTATAACAAAATGTCCAGATCTTGCAATAAACTACAATTTATTCCTTAAACAAGCCACTTGGTTGATCTGGAATTTTGCTGCACACAAATTGTTTTTCTCTTGTGCACCAGAGCTACAAAATATCAAAGGTATTTCATTGGCTTTTTATAAGTGTTGGAGGGTTTGAGTTACTAGGATAGGCTGAATAGGCTGGGGCTGTTTTCCCTGGAGCATCGGAGGCTGAGGGGTGACTTTATAGACGTTTATAAAATCATGAGGGACATGGATAGGATAAATAAACAAGGTCTTTTCCCTGGGGTGGGGGAGTCCAGAACTGGAGGTGCATAGATTTAGGGTGAGAGGGGGAAAATTTAAAAGGGACCTAAGGGACAATTGTTTCACGCTGAGGGTGGTACGTGTATGGAATGAGCTGCCAGAAGAAGTGGCGGAGGTTGGTACAATTACAACATTTGAAAGGCATCTGGATGGGTATATGAATAGGAAGGGTTTAGAGGGATATGGACCAAGTGCTGGCAAATGGGACTATAATAGGTTAAGATATCTGGTTGCCATGGACAGGTTGAACTGAAGGGTCTGTTTCCATGCTGTATATTTCTATGACTCTGTAACTCTATGGCTGTGAAGCCCTTTTGACATTCCGAAGCCATAAAAACACTGTCTGAATCGAAGTTACTAACACATGGAGGATGTAGGGTCAGAAGGTGACATTTGCACCCTGTCCTGAGCAGTGCACCAAGTACATTGCAAATAGAGCTCACACAATAAATGTACAACTTTTATTCGTTGCAGGATATTGAGCCAAACAAATTCATGTGCTTTAAATAAAGTGCTCTTGGAGTCAGTTGCCTGAAAGCAACTTTAAAAAAATGCTCAGGTTCACTCTGTCACCCAAAAGCACTTTTGACCAAATGGTTATTTCTAAGAATTTAATGTATTCAAACAGTCAGATCAATATTCAGTGGAATAGTTGATCGTTTGGATGATCCGTGATCTCTTTCCGATGGGCTCCAGGCCGTAGATAAAGTGCTTCCAGCAGGAGGTTGCACTAATCCTGCGCAGTCAGCAAGATCTGTCTAAGAGTGAGGGCAAGGTGGCTATATGATATAATCCAATCAAAGTGAGAATACCATGTCTTCCTGTCACAGGTGCTATTTCTTGAGCTCCGTTGTTTCCTGTGTTATTCCACTGGAGTCTGTTAAGAAAGAGAGAGAGAATATTTATTACTGTTTAGCATTTTTAAACAAAAAGGATTCTACATCGAGTTATTGAGCTATAGAGTCATACAGCATGAAAACAGACCATTTGGTCCAACTCATCCATGCTAATTGAATATCCCAATCTGACCTAGTCCCACTTGCCAGCATTTGGCCCATACCCCTCCAAACCCTTCCTATTCATGGACCCATCCAAATACCTTTTAAATGTTGTCATTGTACCACTTCCTCTGGCAGCTCATTCCATATACGCACTACCCTCTGCATGAAAAATTTACCCCTCAGGTTCTTGTTAAATCTTTTCCCTCTCACCTCAAACTATGCCCTCTCTTTGGACTCCCCCATTCTAAGAAAAATACTTTGGCCATTCAGTCTATCTATTACCCTCATGCTCTTATAAATCTCTATCAGGTCACACCTCAGTGTCCAACACTCCAGTAAAAAAAAAAACCCAGTCTATTCAACCTCTCCCTATAATTCAAACCCTCCAGACACAATAATATCCTTGTAAATACTTTGCACCCTATCAAGTTTAACAACACCCTTCCTATAGAAGGGCAACTAGAATTGCACACAGAATTCCAAAAGTGGCCTCACAACTGTCCTGTACAACCACAACATGACATCTCAACTCCCAAACTCAATGTTCTGACCAATGAAGGCAAGCGTACCAAACATCTTCACCACCCTATCTACCTGCGACTCTACTTTTAAGGAATTATTCACCTGCACCCCAAGGTCTCTGTTTGACAATGCTCCCCAGGGCCCTACCAATAATTGTGTAAGTCCTGACCTGGTTTGCCTGACTAAAATGCAACACCCCACATTTATCTAAATCAAACTCCATTTGTAACTCCTCAGTCCATCGTCCCATCTGATCAAGGTCCTATTGTACTCTGAGATAATCTTCACTTGTCCACTACACCACCAATTTTGGTGCCAACTACAAACTTATGAAACATTACTCCTACATTCAGATCCAAATCAATTATATAAATAATGAAAAGCAGCGGACCCAGCACTGATCCTTGTGGCACATCATTGGTCACAGCCCTCCGGTCTGAAAAACACCCATCCACAACCACCCTCTGTCTCCTACTTTTAAGCCAATTTTATATCCAATTGGCTAGCTCCCTCAGATCCAATCTGATCTAACCTTACTAATCAGTCTACCATGCTTGTCAAACGCTTGGCTAAAGTCTATATGGACAACATCTGCCCACATCAATTGTGTTTGCCACCTCTTCAAAAAACTCAGTCAAGTTAGTGAGACTGTATTTCCCATGCACAAAGTCATGTTGACTATCCCTAATTAGTCCTTGCCTTTCCAAATTCATGTACATCCTGTCCATCAGAATCCCTTCCAACAACATAACCACCACTGATGTCAGGCTCACCGGTCTATAGATCTCTGACATTTCCTGAGAGCCTTTCTTAAATAATGGCACAATGTTAGCTATCCTCTACCTTCCGGCACCTCACCCCTGACTATTGATGATAGAAATATCTCAGCAAGGTGCTCAACAATCTCTTGCCTAACTTCCCACAAAGTTCTGGGAAATACCTGATCAGCTTCCAGAGGTTTGTCTACTTTTGTGCATTTTAAGATCCCCAGCACCTCCTCTTCTGTAATATGGATACTTTTCAAAATATCAATTTATTTCATCAAGTATCCTAGCTTCCATTTCCTTCTCTTCTGTAATAACTGACACAAAACATTTGTTTAGTATCACACCAATCTCCCTTTGTTCCACACAGAGGCCACGTTGATCTTTAAGGGGCCCTATTTTCTCCCTAGTTACAGTTTTGCCCTTAATGAGTTTATAGAATCTCTATATGACTCTATTTGCCAAAGCTATCTCATGTCCCTTTTTGCCCTCCTGATTTCCCTCTTAAACATACTCCTACTGCTCTTACACTGTTCTGGGGATTCACTTGATCCCAGCTTTCCATAAATCCCAGCTGTCTACCTTACATGTGCCTCCTTTTTCTTGACCAGAGTCTAGGTTTCTCTAGTCATCCAGCATTCCCTACACTGCCAGCCTTGCCCTTCACACTAACAGGAACATACTGTCTCCGAACACTCATCTCATTCTTAAATGACTCCCACTTCCCAACCGTCCCTTTACCTGTGAATAGCCTCCCCCAGTTAACTTTTGAAAATTCCTGACTAATACCGTCAAAATTGGCCTTACTCCAATTTAGAACTTTAATTTTAGAACTTTTGATCAGTTCTATCTTTTTCCATAACTGTTTTAAGACTAATAGAATAATGATCACTTGCCTCAAAGTGCTCCCTCACTGACACCTCTATAATTTGCCCTGCCTTATTTCCCAACAGAATATCAAGTATTGCTGTTCTTTAATAGGTACATCCACATAATGAATAAGAATGTTTTCTTGTACACACTTGTTATGACATAGGGTAAAATCTACTGCTTAATTTAAAACCAGCAACACAGAAAAGATTTATCCCATGCTGTAATCTGTGAAAACTCGAGTGGCCAAGAACTATGTAAAGTAAAAATTAACAACTTTATTTCTTAAAGTATAACAGAGAATAATTAGCTAACCACTATTTACAATTTCTTTCTTTAATCAATCAGTTACCTTCCCTTCTACAATACTAGTCTGATAAAACTCCCAATTAAGATTTACAAAACAACACTTCTTATCTCAAAACCAGGCAGCTGTAGGTTCTTCTCTTTGAATCTTCCTGTGTCTTCTTTGTTAGGAATTTCTGCATCACATGTTACTGATCAAAAAGGTACTTTGAAGAGAGATTTTTTTTTCCTGCCGTCTGTTACATGCTAGGACTTGGCGGTTCTCCTCTCAACTGGTCAATTTCCCCCTGGTCTTATACCCAAGAGCATCGGATTGTGTCACTGGCTTTTAAGATTGTCAATATACTAATTCAAACTTGATTGGAAATTGGTATTTTTTGGGGGTATAATTTAAATTGATTGGCCAAATTCGAATTTGTTTTTGTCTCCAAGCAACAAATGTATCAAGTTGTTTCCCCCAGTGTTACATTGTTGCCTTATTGAGAACACTTGGTGCTGTGTCCGCTAATTCTGCTGCTTTTAACTCTCTTAAAGGTACAACCACATCTTCATAACACACTTAACAAATTCCTCCCCATCCAAGCTCTTAACACGATGACAGTCCCAATCTAGTTAAAATCCCCTAATATTCTAACCCTATTTTTCTTATAGATATCTGATATCTCCTTACAAATTTGCTTCTAAATTTCCTGCTCACTATTGGGGGGCCTGTAATAAAATTCTAGCAAGGTGATCATCCCTTTCTTATTTTTAAGTTTCATCCATATAACTTCACTGGATCTGATTTATGTTTTTAAAGCAATAATGTCAATGCTCATTAAGAATATTAAGGTCTGAACAGCCCAATTGTTAACATTTCAGTTCTCAAGACTCAGTTGCAGCTTAGCTATTCTAACACATAAGGCAGTTAAAGTCCCAGAATTATTCAGAATAAATATGCTCCAGTAACTTGGGCTCATTTCAATCATATATGTTGGTTATCTCATTAGCTCTGTGCAAATGTTTATTGATTACAGAGGCAGAGTTCAAGATGAGTGCATGACGATGGATGCATGGTTTGACAAATTTGAGAAATCGGATTATATTCCAGAACAGGCTGAAGAGGTTGAATGACTGTTGACTTAAATGGGAGAGTAGAGTTTAAAAAGAATGAGGTAGCAGCTTCATGATGGGTGTATTAGGTTAAAATGTTTCCCAAAGGCATTGCAATCAGTTTTTGGTTTGTGAAGTACATTGAAAAGATTATTATAGAACAACAGTGGCTCTAAGATGGCTGAGCAATGTTTAAGACTTTTCTTCCTATTTTAGCATGGGAGATGTGTACAAATTACGTACTGTAAACTCAGATGAGCTGAGATGATAGCAGTCTATGTTGGAATCATCACTGAAATCTAACATATGAGCTGTCCAAGTGCTAAAAAGGGCAGAGAAAATTGAACAGTGGAAACTGCACATTAACCGTGCTGGAAATGAAACCACCATGCAGTACTTGAGAGAGGAATCACAGGATGTGGTCCAGTCTTGAGTTCAAATGATAGATTACGATGCTCTTTGGACCCCCCCAACGAGTTTAGTACTTTTTAGACCATTACCAGCAGTCCATTGTTTTCAATACGATCATATGGACAACGACCTCGATTATTTAAGTGCTTTCAAACGCACTGCTGCATATTGATTATATTTATAATGCATCTTAATCTGAGTTTATAAATAACCCAGCAGACATGAAACTCTACCATATTTAGACCATTAATTATTGAGTCTGTTTTCTGACTTAATCATATTGCCCCAGCATACATTTCACCATCATAATGGATAGGAAGACATGGTTGTGAATTACAGGCAGATTTATGTGATTGGAAACTGTGTAATGCATCAGGAATGGTGTCTCTTGTTACAACCCCCAACCTTTGTTAATCTTCTCACATTGCTGCTGATGATGTAGAGTAAGTGGTTCAGACTGGTCTAGCTTAGTATGAATCCAGTGCAGTGCTGCATCTATATCTTCAGCTGGGTTACCTTGTTCTTCAAGAGTTACCTCCCAACCAATGTGGCTTTCACACTCCCAGTTGGAGGCTGTGTTCACCTTTGGTGCCAGAAAGACATTGGGCCAATTTGGTGATGTTCATCTCTCTGCATTCAAAGTGGATGGGAATCAAGGGAAGAGCATGTTTGAATTTCCAGTATCCATAGTATAACAACCTATAATTAACACAACTCAGGTCATTACCCCTGTAGGCAGGCAGGTCCACCTGCAAAGTTCCAAACTTTCTTCACCCCACTGGTGTCAGTGTCGGCTTCTGTTGTCCAAACTCCAAGATCTGGAATTCCCTCCTGATACCAATTGACTTCTGAAAATCTATTTCTTTGGTCAGCAGTCTTGATTTTGTTTTCTTCCACCTCAGTGACAATGTTTGTCTGATTTAACCCCTGTGAAGTTCTTTGTGATTGTTTTTTTGTTCATACACACATTGTTTTTTTAAAATTCATTCACTAGATGAGGGCACCTCTGGCTAGGCCGGCATTTATTATCCATCCCTGGGAAATGTTAAGAGTCAATCACATTGCTGTGGATCTGGAGTCACATGTAGGCCAGACCAGGTAAGGATGGCAGTTTCCTTCCCTGAAGGACATTAGTGAACCAGATGGGTTTTCCAATAATTGACAATGGATTCATGATCATCATTAGACTCTTAATTTCAGACTTTTGTTGAATTCGAATTCCACTATATACCATGGTGGGTTTCGAACCCAAGTTCTCAGAACATTACCTGAGTGTCTGGATTAACAGTCCAGCAGTAATACCGCAAGGCCATTACCTCCCCCTTGATATTCAATGTTACTGACAAGGCCACCATTTATTTCAAGCCCTCAGTTTCCCTTGGTCTGGTGTTGGTGAGCTGTCTTCTAGAGCTGATGTAATTCATTTGGTATAGGTACAATTACAATGCTGTTTGGGAGGGAATTCCAGGATTTGACTCAGCCACACAGAAGGAACAGGGATGTATTACTGAGGCAGGATGTTATGTGGACTAGAGGAGAACACATGGAAGTGTTCTGCGTATCTGCTGCCCGTGTCATTCTAGGTGGTAGAGGTGGTGGGTTTGGATGGTGCTATCATGGTGAGCTTTGGCGAATTTCTGCAATGCATCTGGTAGATGATACACACTATGCTGCTGTGCATCAGTGCAGAGGGAATGAATGTTGAAGGTAATGGTTCAAGTGCCAAACAGATTGTATAAAACTTGCTGAGTATTGTCAGAGCTACATTCATCCATGACTTGTGCTACATCCATCCTGATTTCTGCCATGTAGATGGTGGACAGGCCTTGGGGAGTGCACATGGCAGAATTCCCAGTCTCTGACCCTTTCATATGTTATGGACCAGGCCAGACCCCATTAAACCATTTCAAGGAAGTAGCCCAGACCCTAACTTTGCTGGTTGTTTTAAGCAGGTGCAACATGGATATTCCAGGAGAGATACAGCTGATCAAACCCCTTAGTTTTAGAATGAAAATTACAGCGCAGTACAGGCCCTTCAGCCCTTGATGTTGTGCCAACCTGCAAAATTAATCTGATTCCCAACTAACCTACACCATTCCATTATTATCCATATGTATGTCCAATGCCCATTTAAATGCCCTTAAGGTCCATGAGACTACTACTGTTGCAGGCAGGCCATTCCTAATACTTGCTGAGTAAAGAAAGTACCCCAATATTTGTCCTAAATCTATCATCCCTCAATTTAAAGCCACATTCCCTCATGTTAGCCTTCACCATCCGAGGGAAAAGGCCATCACTGGCCACCCTATCTAACCCTCTGATTATCTTATACGTCTCGATTAAGTCACCTCTCGACCTTCTTATCTCCAAGGTGAACAGCCTCAGTTCCCTCAGCCTTTCCTTGTAAGACCTTCCTTCCATACCAGGCAATATCCTAGTAAATCTCCTCTGAGCCCTTTCCAAAACTTCCACATCCTTCCTATAATGCGGTGACCAGAACTGCACGCAATACTCCAGGTGTAGCCTTACCAGTGTCTTGTACAGCTGAAGCATGACCTCGTGGCTCTGAAACTCAATCCCCCTACCAATAAATACCAACATACCATATGCCTTCTTAACAACCCTATCAATCTGGGTGGCAACTTTCAGGGATTTATCCACCTAGACAGCACAATCTCTCTGTTCATCCACGCTGCCAAGAATTTTACTATTAGGCCAGTGCTCTGTATTCCTGTTACTTCTTCTGAAGTGAACTACCTCACACATTTCCACATTAAACTCCATTTGCCACTTCTCAGTCCAGGTCTGCATCATATCTATGTCCCCCTGTAACCCACAATATCCTTCGGCACTATCCATGACTCTGACTATCTTAATGTCATCTGCAAATTTACTAAACCATCCTTCTTTGCCCACCTCCAGATCATTTATAAAAATGAAAAACAGCAGTGGCCCCAAAACAGATCCTTGCAGCACACCACTAGTAACTGAGCTCCAGGATGAATATTTCCCATCAACCACCACACTCTGTCCTCTTTCAGGTAGCCAAATTTTGATCCAAACCGCGAAATCATCTTCAATCCCGAAACTCCGTATTTTGTGCAATAACCTACCGTGTGGAACCTTATCAAACACCTTACTGAAGTCCATGTACACTACATCAACCACCTTACATTCATCCACCTGTTTTGTCACCTTCTCAAAGAACTCACTAAAGTTAGTGAGGCACGAACTACCCTTCACAAAACCATGTTGACTATCCCTAATCAAATTATTCCTTTCCAGATGATTATAAATCTTATCTCTTATAACCTTTTCCAACACCTTATCCACAACCGAAGTAAGGCTCACTGGCCTATAATTACCAGGGTTGTCCTGACTCCCCTTCTTAAACAAGGGAACAACATTTGCTATCCTCCAGTCTTCTGGTACCGTTCCTTTCGACAATGATGACACAAAGATTGAAGCCAAAGGCTCTGTAATCTCCTCCCTGGCTTCCCAGAAAATCCAAGAATGAATCTCATCCAGCCCCAGGGTCTTATCTATTTTCAGATCTTCCAAAATTGCTAAAACCTCCTCTTTGTCAACCTCAATCCCATCTAATCTTGTAGCCTCTATCTCCCTATTCTCACTAACATTGCCTTTTTCCAATGTGAAAACTGATGAAAAGTATACATTAAGCACTTTCCCTCCATCCTCAGATTCCACAGACAGTTTTTCACAACTAAGTGGAAAGTTCCACTTCCACTTCTACAGAGCAAGTTTTAAACAAAACAGAATTTATTTACAAGGTTACTGAATGAAACACAAATAAAAGAGAATGGAATACCAAATAACTTAACTATCCGAGAACCCAACAAATTATCTCAACTTAGTGATACTGTTCCAAATTCCTGCAACAATCCCCATAAACACCCCTTGGCAAAAAAAAGCAAAAATCAAACACAGGGTCTTGCAGGAGAGAGAAAGAGAGAGATGGCAGGGTGGAGCACCTTCTTTTAGGTAGCCGTTTCTTGGACCAGTAACCTCAAACTGAACTGACTGCTTTCAGTGAACAGCCAGATTTCTAAACTCCCAAATGAAACCAGAGAAAAGCTGAGCTGGGAGAAATGGGCCGCTCCCCTTTCATTGTACAAGTTTTTTTTTGAAACTTGAAAGCATTCTCAAGTAAATCAACCGCAGACATTTTGGAGTCTGTGTCATTATAACCTCTTGAAAAACAACAGCAAGGACACCCTAACCTTGTTAACGGAGCAGCATCGTCACACTCACAGTCACATTTTTACATGGATGGTCCAGTGTCTGATAGTGGAGTATTCAGTCACAGTAATGCCGTTGAATGTCAAGGGACAAGGGTTAGATTCTTTCATGCTGGAGATGGGCATTGCCTGTCATTTCTCTCACATGAATGGTCTTTGCCACTTTTTAGCTCAAACCTGGGCACTGTCCAGGTCGTGCTGTGTTTGGATATGGACTGCATCAGAATCTGTGGAATTGTGAATGGTCCTGAACATTGAGAAATCATTGGTGTACCTCCCTTTTGCTGCCCTTATGATGGAGGAGAGGTCACTAATGTTGTGCACAGGCAAGGGCAGGCCACCACCCCCTGAGCAAAGCACAGCTGCCCCACACCAAAGAGGAGCACAACACCCCACCCCCCAACCCCACCCCACTCCAGTTAATAGGCCCTGATGTCACCTACTGTCCCAGCCCTGGGCAAGGACACTACTCTGAGTGTTGTCCTATAGCTGAGATGATTGACCTCCAGCAATCACAACCATTTTCCTTTGTGTTAGGTAATATCCTGAACAGCATAGACATTTCCCTCTGATTCCCCTTAACTTTAGTTTCGTTAGGGCTCCTTGATGCATGTTCAAAATCTGCCTTGATATCAAAATTAGTCACCCTCATTTCCAATCTCACATTCAGCTCTTGAGTCCATGTGTGAACTGAGGCAGGTCAAGAGCGGAGTGAGCATCTGTGAGAGGGTATTGCTGAGCAGATGTCATTTGATGGCATTGTCAACAACACCTACCATCACTTGAGTGATAATACAGAGTTGACTGATGGGCGGTAATTGGCCAGGTTGGATTCATCTAGCTTTTTGCGAACAGGACATAACTGGGCAATTTTCCACATCACTAGGTAGCTGTACTTAGTGGGCGGTGTTTGGGGGGGTGGTTTGCTGTGTTGGCGGGGGAGGGGGGGGGGGGGGGGGGTGGTAGGTGGCTAGTTCTGGAGCGTAAATCTTGTTGGAATGTTGCCAGGGCACATTGCCTCTAGTGTCGTCAGCCATTTCTTCATATCACACGGAGTGAATCGAAGTTTGCTATATGTGATGCTGGGGACTTCAGGAGGACGCTTACCAACAGCTTTGGCTGAAGAAGTGCTTCAGGCTTGTCTTTTGCCCTTAATTTCCTCATCATTGAGGGTGGGATGTTTGAGGAGCCTGATGCTCCAGTATGTTGGTCAATTGTTCACCACCATTCATGACCAGACATGACAGGATTGCTGAACCTAAATCTTAACTAATATTGTTAAATGCTGACAGCTCATAAAGGTTTATCTGTAGCTCCAGTGCATTTATTTGTAATAAATTGTCATTCTTGTTAAGAACAGAAACCTTGTCAATCACATCTAAAAGATAGGAAAATCGGCAAACCTTTATGTTTTTTACAAACATTGTGATGACACCAGGAAAAGCATTGCTCGGTTTCCAGTGCACTACCTCACGGATGCAATAACAATGCTTCTCACTGTTGGACTACATCAGAGGAGCTAGCTCAGCACAGCCCTGGTACACAATCTCCAACATTCTGGTTTGGTGTGGCTTCATCCAAAATCACAGCAGGTCATGGCGAGCCAACCCCTCTGCCACTGCCAGTGTGGAAGGTAATGGATCCTGACTGCAATGTTCCATACGGTGAATTACAGCATCAGCCGCATTCCTGCAGGGAAATAATGTGGCGAAGTCTGGGGGCTTCCTTGTCAGGGCAAAGGGAGGGAGAAGAGAGATTAGAGGGAGAGACCTCTTGTTGGGTTGCTTTCCTATAAACAGCCTTTTTGCAAGAGACTGCAGGCAGGACAAGGTTCCAGCATGGTAATAGGGACTGTCAGCAAAGGGGAGGGAGGAGGAATATGTTAAAAGAAACAAGCAATTAAAACATTCAATAATGAGTGAGAGCTGATTCTGTTTAAATGTACATCAAATCTTATCACACTACACTGGAAGATTTGTCAATTCCTGATGAAAGGCTTATGCCTGAAATGTCAGAAGCTTCTCAGATACTGCCTGAATGGCTGTGTTTTTCCAGCGACACACTCTTCGACTCTGGAAGATTTGTTAATTCAACCACCCCCAAAACCTTAAATCTCACTTTCTTTTGGAGGAATTTACAAGCTAGGTTTGTTTTGAAGAGCTTTATATTTCGATTGGCTGCATTTTCAATACACCTTACTCAATTTGCACTTGTGTTTTGCAGTTCACTCGCACTGATTTACTGATTATTGACTACGGTCTGAGAGCCATTAAAATCAAATGTGGATGACAGAGTTAATTTTGAATGCAAGCTGTAGTAAACCTTCACATTATAATTTAGAGAAACTGATATTGCTTGCTAAAGCATGTTGTGTGCTGCTTCTCTGAAAGAAATAGTTACGGTGCAATAAATTTCCAATGCAACTGTTTGCTCAGCAGACCAATGCAGTCCCCTGGGCTTTTGAGGGCAAATATGATATTGCACAGCAAAGTTTAGACAGTGTATGGAGATATACATATGAAAAACTCATCTGGTTCATAATGTCCTTTAGGGGAAGAAACCACTATCTAGATCTGGCCTACATGTGACTCCAGACCCCTTATGGATGGGGCAACAAATGCTGGTCAAGTCAGTGGCACCCTCAAGATGTGAATGAAGGAATAAAGACGGTCCCCTATGTTTGAGCCAGGAGACCTGGGTTCAAGTCCAAGCTGCTCCAGAGTAGTAACAATATTCCTGAACGGGTTGGTGCAAACATTTCTGTTCACTTGTGTTTTGGGTTTGAGATAATCTCACACTCCATCGAAATCAGTGAAACAGCATCGCCTGCTAAAGCATGGGACAACTCAGTGGTCAAATTGCCACAGAATGTCTTCATTAAATTCGTGAGGCTTTGTCAACAATTGATAAAACGTTCAATAAGCGATCATTATGTTTTACCAAGATGGCCTTTCCTGTTCCTAGATATCTCTTCATGGATCTGCATCTTCCATTGAAGAAGCTTTTCTTTCCCATGGGCATTTAACCAACTGCACTGGAGTGTAATTGCAATGGAGAATAAGCTCTTTGGTCACCAGTATTTTTCTTGACATGAAAGCTGTTCTTTTCAGCATTTGGACTAGTTTCTGGAAAGGATTACAAATGATGACAGGCTGATGCTGTTAAAAAAAAGTTGCTCTTTTGTTTGCTGGAGTTCAAATCAGTTAGAAAGGGGTTGACGAGGTTTTGAATTTGAAATTACTTAGCATAAGAAAAGAAGTGAAGGGAACATTTGACTTCATGTGAAGTCAACATTGACAAAACGTGAAACAAATGCAGAGAGAATCTCAGCATTCTCTATTGGTTTCAGGTTTCCAATATCCAGAGTGTTTTGCCTTTACTTGAGTGACAAAACGAACTTCAGTGAGAAGCAATGTTTGTAGTTTGAGTGGTTTATCTAAATTTGGTTGTAGGATAACATGAAATTATCTGAAATAATTCCATGGCCAGATAATCCTTCCTTTATTCCTTTACTTCCATGCCATATACACCATTTTGTCCAGAAGATAAGTTCCTAGTGTTTCAGCTTTGTTAATGCTATTTTCTGCCTGTCAGTTAGAGGTGTTTTGGCTGATCTGCATCCTTCCTCCCTTCTTGACATCAATGGCCAGACACTCAAAATCACCCCACCATGGGGTGTACATAGAGATCTGGCTGTTCAGGAACATTATACCCTGAAGGTGGCAATGTAGGTCAATCGAGTGGTCAAGAAGGCATACGGCTTGCTTTCCTTCATCAGATGGGGTATTGAGTACAAGAGTTGGCAAGTCATGTTACTGTTGTATAAGAATTTGGTTCAGCCACATTTGCAATACTGTGTACAGTTCTGGTCGCCACATGACCAAAAGGATGTTGCCTTGTATGGAGGGTGCAACTATGAGGAGAGGTTGAGTAGATTAGGATTATTTTCATTAGAAAGATGGAGATGGAGGGGGGACCTGATTGAGGTCTACAAAATTATGAGAGGTATAGACAGAGTGGATAGCAAGAAGCTTTTTCCCAGAGTGGGGAACTCAATTACTAGGGGGTCATGCATTCAAAGGGAGAGGGGCAAAGTTTAAGGGAGCTATGCATAGAAAGGTCTTTACGCAGAGGGTGGTGGGTACCTGGAATGCGTTGCCAGCAGAGGTGGTAGAGGCAGACACAATAATGTCAATTAAGATGTAGCTAGATAGATACATAAATGGGCGGGGAGCAAAGGGATACAGATCCTTAGGAAATAGGCGACAGGTTTAGATCAAGATCTGGATCAGTGCAGGCTTGGAGGGCCGAAGGGCCTGTTCCTGTGCTGTAACCTTCTTTGTTCTTTTGATCTTTGTTCTCATGGGATCTCATCAGAGAGGAAATTACAGGTTTGGAAATCGGTGTGTGAGGACTTCACCGCAAAAGTGCCCTGTGTCACTTTGCGAAAATAAATCCTTGCAAACAGCAAATAAAATGTCCATTTTAACCACTTCAGATTTATAAAAGAAAATGACATACTTACAAAGGCCCCAACTGTAACTTCCTTATAGCAATAGTTTATTGTAGAGTCACTGTATAAGTAGTGCCTCTTATAGCATGCAGCTTTAAACGTTTTACTTCCTAGCGGGCAAATAAGAAAGTAATTGCCAGAAACAAAGAAAATAACTTAATAATAATTAAGTTACAAGCACGCATTAATTGTGATATGTGTCGATCACAGTACAAGCCATGAGTATTAACAGAAGTAAGCAAAAGTTAGAAATTTTGTCACAATCTAGTTAAGCAGCAGCTTTGAAATAAATCATGCTCTGCATTTCGCAAAATGCAGCTGTTGCTCTGCTCCATTAAGCTAGAGCTTGGACTCTGCTGCTGTAACATCAGTCTCAGTATTCTTAAACAGCCAAAACAACCATCTCTTTCTTCTCTTGATATAAATTCGCAACAGAAGAAATAACTTCTTCATTCTGTCCTTAACTTTGTTACACTGGCTTTGTTATAATCTAGAACACTAACACAAAGGAAGTGAGGTCTCAGGGAAGGAGGCTTGGGCTGGATCACTTGTCTTTTAAAAAGACAAATCTAAGGGGTTACCAAGTGAAAGACACTGAGAGAGTGTTTCCAACTGTGGGAAAAGCAAAGATAGAGAATAAGGATATGACAACAAGAAACCTAATGGGGAATAAAGAAAAAAGGTCTTTATGCAGGGATTGGTGAGATTGTGGACTGCTCTATCTCAGCCATTAGTTGAAGTGGACATCAGGGATTTATTTAAGGGAAAGCTAAATAAGTGTCTGAGTGAAAGGGGAAAGGAGCATTAAACTGACAGAGATAAAAAGAGACTCCATAGTTGTCAGCGTTTGTTCCAATTTAAGACTTGAATATGACACTACTTTCAATTTTCCACCAAGTCTCAAACACAATCTTACATGTACAACAATAGAGCTGGTAATGTCTTCCACCAAGAAACTGTTATATTTGCCCTGGAACAGGCACATCGTCTCAGTTGAAATATGGGCCTCTTCATGAAACTTCAAGCAAAGCGAACTTGGATTGCAAACTATCTAACTCAGGCAAACGTTTCCAAAGATTTACTTACAGCATAACTGAAATGTCTTTGTGAAGTTGGATCTGAAATATTTAGCACAGTTACCAGACAGTAATGTCTAGAGCAAATATAATGCAACTTCGGCAGTGGATCTACCAACAGCTGGCAAGTATTTTCAGCTTTGGCCTGCATCAGGTCCAAGATCTCTGGTACTTCATCCGCCTTTGTAATCCTGGGATTGATGATCTGTTTCCCTTTGTTAGCAGTTCTTCAGCTTGTACATAGTCTGGTAAAGTAAGAACATTCCTCAACAGGCTGCTGATAGGCACAGCTTGGGAGGCCCATTGGTGTCTTTCAAGATGTGTACCTTGATCCTGACTGATTAATCGAGCCAATCAAAGCGCATTGCGATAGGATGTTCATCTTTTGGTAAATCAGTGTATTCCAGTATACGCTGTGCAGCATCATGCATCACTCAGTAAGCTTAAAATAGAAATGTAATGAATGCAGAGAATATTGCACCAAAGGAGTCTCTGTTCCTGGCAAGAAGTGCAAATTAATTTTCTTCATATGGAAGCAGTAAGGGATGGCTGTTGGAAAACCGTACCCTTTCTGTTGGTTATTTATTTTGCATTTTAAAGCTATGAAATTACATAGTCAATATCAATTCCATAATCCAAGATATTCATTCATGTGGGTGTGAGGAATGGGACTGTCATCACTCGAACAGCTTCATTGCTGTCGCAGTGATTCATTTTTTTGCATGTTGCTTATCACATCAAGCCATTAACATTTTGAGTGGAATTAAAGCCAGGAAGAACAAGAGGCAGAATGACAAGTTCTATGAAAATGAGAACCATTGGAGTAAATAGAAAAAAAGAGTAGATTTCAAAGAAGAATTATTTGTGACTGCACTGGCAGTTCACTTTGACATTCACCCGATTAAACACAATACAGACCCATGAGATGAGTCTGGCTCACACTGGTCCTAAGTCAGAAAGATAACTCCATCATTTAGTATCAACGAACCAGAGGTTAGGTTTCAGGATGAATCTGATCTGTGCTTTGATACGGTTGGTATTGGATATGAGGGAGGGATGGTGGCTTCAACAGATCCAAAAAATGGATTTGGAGCCTTTTGGCATCAGCAGATTATTCTATTTGGGAAGAAAAATGGAGATCAGCCCTGCCCAATTCAACATGCCTTCAGTGCCAACTGGTGACTTGGAAATGATGTTGATGAGGAAGTCTATAGCTCAGATCATTCTGACTGAAGGAGGAAGCCTTCGGATGGCTAATTGGGATATAATGAAGAAATTTCACTCTAAAAAAACAAGCTCATAAAAATTGTACCTCAGCCTTTCTTGTGTGAATATTTTTGATTGACAGAGCTTCCTTCAAACTCTCAGTCAATTGATTTCTGCTTGTTATCTTAGACTTACCTCACCCATTTTATATAATGTATTTGCTGTCCTATCTTGTTTTCCTTTAACTATGGAGCATAATAACTTCTCCAGCCTGTTGCTGACAGCCAGCAGAAACTAACCAAGAACCTGAACCCACTTTCATAGAGTCATAGATCTGTACAGCTTGGAGACAGACCCTTCGGTCCAACTCGTCCATGCCGACCAAGTACCTGAAATTAATCTAGTCCCATTTGCCAGCATTTTGCCTATATTCCGCTAAACCCTTCCTATTCATATACTCATCCAGATGCCTTTTAAATGCTGTAATTGTAACAGCCTCCACCATTTTCTCTGGCAGCACATTCCATGCACGCACCACCCTCTGTGTGAAAAGGTTGCTCCTTAGATTCCTTTTAAATCTTTCCTCTCTCACCTTAAACCCATGCCCTCTAGTTTTGGACTCCCCACCCTGGGGAAAAGACCTTGGCTAATCACTCTATCCATGCTTCTTATGATTTTATAAAACTCTATAAGGTCACCCCTCAGTCTCTGATGCTCCAGGAAAAACAGCCCCAGCCTATTTAGCCTCTCCCAGTCGCTCAAACCTCCAACCCTGGCAACATCCTTATAAATATTTCCTAAGCCCTTTCATGTTTCACAATATTCTTCCTACAGTAGGGAGAGTTGGATGGAATGCTGTATTCCAAAACTGGCCTAAGCAATGTCTTGCACCGCCACAACATGACCTCCCAACTCCTATACTCAATGTACTGACCAAAATGATCTGGCAATTAAATAATGACTCTCATGTCCTCAGAATATTTTGAACAATGTTTAGAACCAATGAAATAACTTTGAAATATAGCCACTGTAGGAGAAAGACAATAGCTATGGAATCTTTTATGCCCATCTGAGCGGGCAGATAGAGCCTTGGATTAATGTCTCATCCAAAACACAGCACTTCTGACAATGTAGCACTCCCAATAATGTAGCACTTCCACTCTACTACACAGGATTGTCAGCCTCGATTTAGTTTCCAAGCATCTGGAAGCATCTGGTTGATACTAAATTGTTTCTTACTGCTCCTGGTACATGATCAAAGTCAGCAATTTGGACCACAGGAAATTGGTCAACAGTTCCACAGAATGATGAATCATACTAACTAATATCCATGTATGTGTTTACCAAGGGGTGAAAGATTGATTGGGGTAAGCAGGAGTGTAGGGTTACTGATAAAACCTGACCAGTCATGATCTTATTGAGTGGCAGAACAGGCTGGAAAGGCTGAGTGGTCTACTCTTGTTCCTTGTGCTTCTTGTTATCTATCGGTAAGTGTTTATGGTTGCCTATGGTTTATGGGTACCTATGGTTGCCAGTAGATGCTCAGGGCACAGGGCAATCCCATTCTTGAACTTGCACCACAGCATTCAGTGATACAGCCTCCTCACCTAGGGGAAGATGGTGGCATTGTGGTAATGTCACTGGACTAGTCGTCCAGACACCCAGATGAACAGTCCAGGGAAATATGTTCTGATTCCACCTATGGTTGCCAGTAGAATTTAAAGTTCAAATAAACAAAAATCATAAATTGAAAGACAGTCTCAGTAATGGTCATAAACCTGCTCTCCAATGATGCCTGCTGCTCGGGAAGGCCGAATGAAAGAGACCAAAACTCTACTTCTGCAACTTGGGTTAAAGGGAGGAAGAAAGGGGATACTTCCTTTAGGTATCCACTCTGTTCACCAACAACACTCTGCCACCACCCTCCCCCCACCACCACTGAAGTCATACCTCTCCTTTTGTCTCCCTCTAAAATCTAAATCCCCACTTCCTTCCCCTTGTTCCACAATGTCCATGATCCCTACCCAACCAAAAACCCCAGAATTGCCCAGAACCAGTGGGCATGTTGTCTCTGTCTCCAAACTCCTTTGTAATCTCCTTAACGGCCACTACTGTCCTCTGATGCTGTCGGGACAATGCAGTTGCCAGCCAATCAGATTGGTCGCAGCTCTCGAGGGTGAGACAGACTTTCACTGAGTGACAGAGGTCACTCACTTGCCTTGATAAGGCCAAGCCCAGTGCAGTACCGCTTCAGGGCAGCCTCTTCCTAAGATTGGCAAGT
The DNA here is from genome assembly GCF_037043375.1 of Chiloscyllium plagiosum. NCBI lineage: Eukaryota > Metazoa > Chordata > Chondrichthyes > Orectolobiformes > Hemiscylliidae > Chiloscyllium > Chiloscyllium plagiosum. The sequence continues at coordinate 17,326,147 of NW_028270169.1, forward strand.
TTAAGACTAATTTTATACTGGTGGAGGGGAGTGGAACACGACATGTCACTGTCAATTTCATTCCACAGAGTGTGCTATCCATCCACGCAATTGTTTTCCAAGTGACAAAGAGTGCCAAGTGACAAACCCACTGCCAAACGTTTGGGCAATTATCATATGGGCCCTGCTCCTACTCAGCTCGCACTCTGAGGGCACTATGATTATCTGCGCTGAATGGATTCATCAGTCTGCCAGGAGGAAGGGACGTGCCCTATAACTGTCATTCAAAAATGCCTCTCATGAGGAAATGTCTGTATTCTCAATTGGTCGGGTTAGCCAATTGGGAAGACCTGAACTTTTGCAATAACCAAAACTCCCAAAAAAACTGAACTTCGCTGACTGAAATGCTATTCTTAAGCAGAAATCAAAATTGGTAATCAAGGCTACAGAATTGTATTTGATTGGCTTCAGCTCCCTCCCGAATGGAGAAATGGCCCCTCATTATCACCTCAGATTCTGAGCATATTTTTTTGTGAAAGATAGAAGTCGGCTTGTACCACTTTCACTGGATGATGCTTTCCTTTGCAGCATTGAAAAGCTGAAATTATGTCAGTGACACAGAAAAGCCTTCGAAACAGTGTCACTGCCTCCATTAGTCTCTGAACTCAGCCAGCAGTGCTTGATTAGTGTTGGTTCCTTTTTCTAATTGCCTGCCGGAGAGGTACAAAGTTACATTGGTACAATCCAGTCAGTTTCCTGTTCTGACCTTCCAACTAGGACCAGAGGAGAAACTGACAGCATCAATGTGCAGCTAGCTAAGCTGATGGAGATTTCCCATGTGCTGCAGGCTGGGGAGTTTAGATCAAGCTGTTTAGACCCACTGCTGTGCAGTTGTAGGTAAACCTAGCCCGAGAATAAGAAAACTACTCTCAATAATGGCAAGCAAGAACCAATTAGGTGAGACAAAATGGGAACTTGTCAAATGGTGAGTGAGGTTTTCAGTTTTTAGTCATTTAATTTCTGTCTTTTGGGCATCTGCATTGAGTTAAGTGAAGAATGATTAAAAACCTGCCAGTGCTGTTAAGTTATGTTTCTGCAGCGATTGTTTCAGCCACCACTCCGTATGGTTTTAAATATCACAACAGCCCTGTGTTTAATAGTGGATAAGGTTTTCCTACAGATGCTTGAAGTGATGGAAAAATGAAAGTAATATGAATCATGTCAGTTGTCCATTATTTCAACATGCTTAAGAAATCATCAGAGAGATTTTTAACCATTTGAGGGCTGTAATATCTCATCCACACTGAAGTGAAAACCCAAACATTGATTCTTTTAAATCAGGGCCTGAAATTAAGATGTATTCTGTAATTCTGTGTGGTTTTATGATTCTGGTGACTGTTCACAATGAAATTAGTAGATTTGTGACTGGAAGGGAAAGATGGTTTTATTTTCTAAGCTCCATAGTTGTTTGGGTACTCAGATTGGACCCACATTTGGTCAACAGGTTTCCAGTTTTCCCTTCCCTTTTATAAATCCACATACAAATAAAGTTCTGGAGCAGCTCAGCACAGCATAAGGTAGGGTGAGAATTGGGGCAGAGATGGAGTTAAATCACATAAACTAGATCAATGTCCTCCATGTTTCCAAATATGTTAATTTGGTTGCAAACAATAGGGATATTTCCCTGACTGCATTGTGTTTTTGTCATTTCCTCATTCTGTTGGGTTGAAATTTGTATCTGTATTGTTGTGAGCTAGGTGGATTGGCCGTGCTAAATTGCCATAGTGTAACCAGAGATGTGCAGGCTAGGTGAATTAGCCATGGAAAATGCAGGGTTACAGGGATGGGGTGGGTCTGAATGGGATGCTCTTCAGAGGGTCGGTGTGGACTGGATGGGCCGAATGGCCTGCTTCCACTCTGTAAAGGTTCTATGAGTTTGGATGGCAGTCTCTTGATGACACAAAGATAGGCAGGAAAGTAAGCACAGGAGACACAAGGAGGCTGCGACAAATGTATTGACAGGTGAAGTGAGTCAGCAAAGATGTGGCATTGGAATATCATGTGGGAAAATGTGAAACTGTCCATTTTTGGAAGGAAGGATAAAAAAGGAGCATATTATCTAAACAATGGGGATTGCAGAATTCAGAGCTGTACAGGGATCTAGGTGTCCTCATGCACAGGTTAGTGGACAGCTACAGCATGTAGTTAAGGAAGCTAGTAGAATGTTATCATTTATCATGAGTGTAATTGAACTTAAAAGTAGGGAGGTTATGCTTCAGTTATATATACTTCAGGACAATGGTGAAGCCACATTTGGAATACTGTGCATACATTATTTAAGAAAAGATGTAAATGCCATGGAAGTGGTTCAGCGAAGGCTAACTGGGCAATATTTGGAATGAGCAGGCTGTCTCATGGGAAAAGCTTGGACAGGTTAGTCTTGTATCCATTACAGTTAGAGGAGAAGGAGATGTCTTGATTGTAATGTGTAAAAATCCTGAGGGGTTTTTGACAGGGTATATGTGTACAGGATGTGTCCTCTTAAGGGAGAATCTAGAAATAGGGTTCATGGTCTAAAAGTCTGGAGCTGCTCATTTAAAACAGAAGAGATTACTTTTTGTTTTCCTCAGTGGGTTGTAATTTATAGAATTCTTTTCCTGAAAAGATGGTAGAAAGAGAGGGGTTGGAGGGGTAAGCGTGAATATGAATTTGTGGTTACAGTCAGACCAACCATGATCTTACTGAATGGAAAAGCAGGTTCCAGGATCTGTATGGCCTCTTCCTGCTTCTGATTCTATCCAGAGTCTAAGTAGTCAAACTATACGAGAGCAAAATGCTCATAAACTATAATCATGACCATAACATTACACTATATTTATAACATACATTTGTATTTAAGTATAGTTGAATTCATACAAAGATTGCATTAAATATTGACTGAAATGTCAATGTACTGTTATTAGTACAGTGCTTCCAAAAGACTAGTGTTGTACAGCTGAGTGCCCTTTGTGGTTTTATTACAATGGGCTGGCTATGTTTCATGCTTTATTGCTGCCTGCTATTGTTAATAACCTGATAGATAAGAAGACAGTATTTCATACACCTGCAATGACTTTCCAAATGGATTAAGATGATTTGTAGTTTTTAACTTGTAAGAGCTGATTCCACATAGAATCCTCAATACAGACTCCACTCTGTAAGTGTCAGATCAGTTAGTAACACAGTTGCCCCTCTATTCTAAGGTTGGGGTTCAAGTCCCCACATCAGGACTGAATCAAAAGTTCAAGGCTGACCCCTCAGTGCAGTAGTGAGGGAGTACTGCATTGTCAGACGTGCTGCATTCAGGTGATAAGCTGAGGTCCTACCTAGGTGAAAGTGTGGACTGAAGATGCTAGAGATCAGGGTCTAGATTAGAGTGGTGCTGGAAAAGTACAGCAGGTCAGGCAGCATCCGAGGAGCAGGAAAATTGACATTTTGGGCAAAAGCTCTTCATCAGGAATACTTGCCCTATCAGGTGAAAGTGGGCGGGCACTATTTTGAAGAAGGGCAGAAGAGTTATCCTTGATGTTCTGGTCAAAATCCACCCATCAATCATCATCCCAATAACTGATTATTTGGTCATTATCACATGACTGTATGTAACGGAGTGTTGTGTATCCTACAGGTTATTCTGCTATAACACGGATTTCGGTAATGTGAATTCACTAAAACACGGTTGACGAATTGAGAGACAATGTTTCTATAGCGCAAACTTTTAAAGCATGTATTGGTTATAATGTGATTCCGGCCCTCTTAGTTTAAATGGTGCTACTATTATGTAATTTTCTTATGACACAGAATGCGCAAGAATGAAACTACCGCGTCATAGCAGAACTGATTGTACAGTGCAATGGTAGCTACACTTCACAGCATAGTTAGACACTTCTTCTTAGTATTGCAGGGTGTTTACACGTATATTAGAGGCTGTTGAATACTTGTGGAATAAAGCGCTCCACTCCTTTCATCCTTGTAATACTCTTTCTTTACATTTATAGATGACAGCTTAACAAATGCATCTCAAGTGTATATCTAAGATCACTTTCTCTTCACATACTACTTCTAGTCTGCTCTCCACTTCTGCTCTGCTGGTGCCAGAATTACATCATCGGCTACATCATCATCATCACCATCACCATAGTGGGTGGCACGGTGGCACAGTGGTTAGCATTGCTGCCTCATGGCACCAGAGACCTGGGTTCAATTCCCACCTCAGGCGACTGTCTGTGTGGAGTTTGCACATTCTCCCTGTGACTGCCTGGGTTTCCTCCAGGTGCTCCAGTTTCCTCCCACAGGCCAAAAAATGTGCAGGTTAGGTGAATTGGCCATGCTAAATTGCCTGCAGTGTTCAGTGAAGGGGTAAACCTAGGGTAATGGGTCTGGGTGGGTTGCGCTTCAGTGTGGACTTGTTGGGTGAAGGGTCTGTTTCCACACTGTAAGGAATCTAATCTAATCATTTGCACATCCATTATACAATATCTCCCCCCGAGGTTCTCTCTTATTTGGTTGACATAATTCCAGCAAATTGTTTTTTCGTTATTTACATGATCAATGTTATTGTGAACATTATTGTTACCATCTTACTTCCCCTGCGCCCACCCCACCCCCTCCCCCATCATCACCACCTCAAATTCTGGATCGTACCATCATTGGACTCTCCCATCTGGGTTGCTTGATTTCCACATGAGTGATAGTCTGTACCATTCCTCAAAATGTAGCACATTGTTTTCAATATTCAACGTAGTATGGGTATCTCTGTCCCACATCCATGGATAATAGTACTCAGTCTCAATTCTTGGCTGAGGTAAGATTAATGCCTTCCTGTTTCTCCTGAATATTTCTTCAAACATTCTGACAAAATATGATTTCAGTTGATCTGTTTCTTTAATGACTGCTGCCTCTTTCTGACCTGGTTTTAAAGTTGGCAGTGTTTTTACAACACATCTTCTATTTTGTGTTTCATTTCTTTCTCCTTTTAAGTAGTCATGGGAGGTTAAGTCTGACTTGAGATCATACTTTAACACCGGTACATCTGTCTTCACTCTCCTTCCCATTAGTAATTCTGCTGGTGACTATCCATTAGTTAATGGCATGGCTCCATAACTGAGTAGAGCTAATACTCAGTCAGTATTCTTTTGATATTAGTGACATTACTAGCTTGACTTCCCTCTCTGCCTTTCCATTCAATTTTGTTGAAAATTTATCTGGTTGATACCTGCCTCTGAAGTGAATTTTCTGAATTTCTTGTTCACAAATTGAGATCCATTTCCAAAATGGTTTCCTCTGGGAAGTTCAGGTGTTGCAAAGACTCATTTTGGTTTTCTAATCACTGACTCTATTGCCATTGCAGGAAGTCTTGAGGCTGCAATCCATCTTCAATGGCAGTCCATCAGGACAAACTACATCTTCCCTTTGAAGTCAAATAGCTCTGCTACTAGTCTTTCTTGTAGCCTTTCTGGAAATTTTGAGGACATTATTATCTCTGCTGGCACTTGACTGTTGATAGCTGAAAATGTGTTGCTGGAAAAGCGCAGCAGGTCAGGCAGCATCCAGGGAACAGGAGAATCGACGTTTTGGGCATAAGCCCTTCTTCAGGAATGAGGAAAGTTTGTCCAGCAGGCTAAGATAAAAGGTAGGGAGGAGGGACTTGGGGGAGGGGCGTCGGAAATGTGATAGGTGGAAAGAGGTCAAGGTGAGGGTGATAGGTCAGACTGGGGTGGGAGCGGAGAGGTCAGGAAGAAGATTGCAGGTTAGGAAGGCGGTGCTGAATTCGATGGATTTGACTGAGACAAGGTGGGGGGAGGGGATATGAGGAAACTGGTGAACTCGGATTTTACCAGTTTCCTCATTTCCCCTCCCCCCACCTTGTCTCAGTCAAATCCATCGAATTCAGCACCGCCTTCCTAACCTGCAATCTTCTTCCTGACCTCTCCGCCCCCACCCCAGTCTGACCTATCACCCTCACCTTGACCTCTTTCCACCTATCACATTTCCGACGCCCCTCACCCAAGTCCCTCCTCCCTACCTTTTATCTTAGCCTGCTGGACAAACTTTCCTCATTCCTGAAGAAGGGCTTATGCCCGGAACGTCGATTCTCCTGTTTCCTGGATGCTGTCTGACCTGCTGCGCTTTTCCAGCAACACATTTTCAGCTCTGATCTCCAGCATCTGCAGACCTCACTTTCTCCTCCTTGACTGTTGATATCACATTGCAAGATAACATGCCTTATTCCTTTCTAAAAGCTTGACCACTATACTATTCCTCAATGCCCCATATGGAATGTTTGCAATCCATCATCTCAGAGTAACTTCTTCATCATTTGCACATTCCACTATACTAAAGTATCTACCCTGCTTCCTGACAGATCCACAGCCATTACTCTGTGCTGCTCAGGAATCACATTATATCCTGTGTATCCTAGTCTTAAGCATCATTGTGATTGTCATTGTTCAATATAATAGTTTGGGATTGGGGAACTTATTACTGATTGGCACTGGATGCAATTTATTGCCAGGAAATATGACACAGTGTATCTATTCAGCACTAAAATGTGTAGAACGATTTTCACAATACTGAATGCCATATGAACAAAGGAAGTATCCCTATTTAGTGTAATGGATGAATAAAGTTTTTATAGATATAGATAGATAGATAACAGGGAGCATTGTCTTCTACCTTCAGTTATGTTCCCACCACAAAACTTGCCAGTTCTTAGCTTTTATTTGAAAGTGCCAGACAGAGTTATGAATTGTGAGAGTGGAAGTTGCACTGGAAAAGTTTCTTGCAGTTGGTAACCTTTGAGAGGAGATGGAAAGGAGCTTGTGCATGTGTCAGTGAAATTTTAAAGCTGCTCTCCTGAGGTATAGCTCATTTAAAGTCAAAGGAAACCCCAGTTCACAACAGTGGGGATGTATGACAGGGAAAGAATAGTCAAAATTAAGAATGACACAGAGAGTGCATGCAATATCCACACCTTTCAAAAAACATAACATTGTTATTGCATCTATATAGACTTCCATGATAGATTTCTCTGTCTCTAATTACTAAGTCAATTTTTCAGCTTGAATGTATCATTGTTCTTGGATAGTGTCAAGTTTCTTGAGTGTTTCTTGAGCTGCACTTATCCAGACAAGTCTGGACATGTCTCACAGCAGGGAATCCCTAGCCTCTGATCTGTTCTTGTACTATAGTTTACACATGGCTGGTCCAGTACCATTCCTTGTCAGTGGTAATGCCCCATGGCATTCAGCAATGATTGACCAAGATGGATCTGTCCTGCTTGTTGTGGATAAAACATTTCTGAGCAATTTTCCACCTTACTAGGTAGATGCCCATGCTGTAGCCTGGAAGAGTCTGGCTAGGGATAGTTCTTCAGTACTATATTCAAAGAAATATCAGAGAAATTCCTGTGCTTCAACAACTCTGCATAAGAACATAAGGACTAGGAGCAGGATTAGGCCACCTGGCCCTTCTAGCATGCTCCGCCATTCAATATGATCATGGCTGATCTTTCCATGGCCTCAGCTCCGCTTACCCGACCTCTCATCCTAATCCTTAATCCCTTTACTGTTCAAAAAATTATCTATCTTAGGTTTAAAAACATTTACTGAGGCAGCCTCAACTACTTCACTGGGCAGGGAATTCCATAGATTCACAACCCTTGGATGAAGAAGTTCCTTTTCAATTCAATCCTAAATCTGATCCCTCTAATTTTGAGGCTCTGCCCTCTTTTCCTAGTTTCACCCGCCAGTGGAAACATCCTCTCTACTTCTATCCTATCTATTCCCTTCATATTTTATATGGTGCTACAACATCCCCTCCCCCCCAATTCTTCTAAATTCCAATGAATATGATCCCAATCTACTCAGTCTCTCCTCATAAGCCAACCCTCTCAATTCTGGAATCAACCTAGTGAACCTCCTCTGCAGCGCTCCCACTGCCAGTACATCCTTTCTCAGGTAAGGAGACTAAATCTCTACTTTTCCACATTGCCCCAATTTTTGTTATTTCACAAGTATATAGAAAAATAAGTAATGAATGTGTGTTTAAAAAGGGGACTGAATTATTTCTATTGGATTGTGTTGAGTTCTGTGTTGCTGTCAACCCTCATTTTACCTAAAGACCACACTGGTGTGTGAGAAATTCACCAGTAAACATGCTCAGTGCTATATAAAGTTCAAAGCTGCTAAACTCAGAGTCATTGAGTCATAGAGATGCACAGCACAGAAACAGACCTTTCGGTCCAACTCGTCCATGCTGACCAGATATCATAACCTAATCTAGTCTCATTTGCCAGCACTTGGCCTAAATCCCTCTAAACCCTTCCTATTCATATACCCATCCAAATGACTTTTAAATGTTTTAATTGTACCAACCTCCACCATTTTCTCATTCCATACATGCGCCATCCTTGGCGTGAAAAAGTTTTCCTTTATGTCCCCTTTATATCTTTCACCCTAAACCTATGCCCCAGTTCTGGACATCCCCACCCCAGGGAAAAGACCTTGTCTATTCACACTATCCATGCCCCTCATGATTTTATAAACCTCTATAAGGTCACCCCTCAGCCTCTGACGCTCAAGGGAAAATAGCCCCAGCTTATTCAGCCGCTCCCTGTAGCTCAAATCTTCCAACCCTGGCAACATCCTTGAAACTCTTTTCTGAACCCTTTCAGATTTACAATATTCTTCCGATAAGACATAGACCAAAATTGCACACAATATTCCAAAACTAGTCTAAGCAATGGAGAGTTGTATGGGTATTTTGATCAGTCCAGTTGGGTTAGGATTAAATCTGGCATCCTCCTGTTTTGAAAGGCTGAATCCGATGAATGTGCCTTGACTCATTGAACCTCCAGCTTCCTTCTTATTAATTTACATGAAATGAAAGGGACAAACGTGATCAGGGCTGATAAGGCTATCTTGACCCATTGCAAGTTAGGGAGAAGTGGTGCTGGATGAGTAATGTCACTGGATCAGCAAAGCAGAACCCCAGGTGAATGTTTTCCAGGGACATAGGTTCAAATCCCACCATGGCAAATAGAGAAATTTGAATTTTAGAAACCTTTAGCCTAATGGTGGCATGTACCCACTGTTAATTGTCATAAAAACTCATTTGATTCACTAATATCATAGAGTCATAGAGTTAAACAATACAAAAAAAAGACTCTTTGATTCAACTCGTCTATGCTGACCAGCTATCCTAAATTAATCTAGTCCCATTTGCTAGCATTTGGTCTATATCCCTCTAAACCCTTCCTATTCATATACACATCCAGATGCCTTTTAAATGTTGTAATTGTACCAGCCTCCACCACTTCCTCTGGCAGCTCATTCCATACACGCACCACCCTCTGTGTGAAAAAGTTATCCCTTAGGTCCCTTTTATATCTTTCCCCTCTCACCTAATCATTGGGGAGTCACAGTCAGGGGTGATGGTTTAATGATACAGGCTAGGCCATTTAGGACTGAAGTGAGGAGAAATGGCTTCACCCAGAAGGTCGTGAGCCTGTGGAATTTTCTGCCACAGAAAACGGTTGAGAGTAAAACGTTGAAGCTTTTCAAGAAGGAGTGAGATATAGTTCTTAGGGATTAAAGGATCGAGGAAGAAAGCAGGAGCAAGGCACAGAATTGGACGACCATATTGAATGGCTGAGCAGGCTTGAAGGGCCGAATGGCCAACTCCTTCTCCTACTTCCCTATGTTTCTATGTGTCTAAAACCCTCGCAGTTCTCTTTCAGCAGTGGGCAAGCCATTTGTGCTGTTTATAAATACTGTTTGCCAGCATGAAAAACCTGACTTTGCATTATTAAGCATAAATCCTTGAAGTGGAAGATTGGTTTGTTCACTGGTGTCAACATAGTAGTCGCATTTATACATCAGCATGTCTTATGCAGTTTTTACATCAAAATGCTGTTTTTGCTTTTGACTCTGTAAAGGAGCTAAGCCATGAGCATGATATGAAAGAATATCCTTCTCTTTCAGCTCCCAATATTTCTCCACTAAACCAGCTCACTGCTCCCCTTTAATGTCACGTTGCAGTGTTCTCTGCTGTGCATATGGAACTGAGTGAAGAAACTGCAGTTCTGCCAAAAGCAGTCAGGTTAGTGGAGATAATTTATCACCTCAGCTGTAAAAAGGAGCAGCAAGCAAAATGAAAGCTGCAAACAAATCTGCAGAATGTACTGTTTTGCTGGAGTCATCTGTTTACTTACTGGACAAACTGGCAGAGGAAGCACAGAGAATAGCGAGTGGGCGAACTTAATGGGGTGAGAGGCCAGAAACTTGGTTCTCAATGTCGACATAAATTTTAGCAGAAGTTTCCCTCTCGGGTGGTGGGTTTTCACCAGCACATGACGAGACTTTTAGGGACATGTATTAACCCTAACCCTATCGCCGTAATCTTGCCAGACCATAATGCTTGCCTATCAGTGAGATAGTTTAACCTGGGGCTTACCATGCCTTGGACAAGAGGAGAGGTTGCGAAGGAGAGTCCCTTCATGATAACCTCAGCCAGTGATGGGATGGGAATTGAACACATATTGTTGGCATCACTCTGCACTAATAATGCGCCATCCAGCCAACTGAGCTAACTGTATTAGCGTCTTATTTAACTTATCCTTTATTTGCCTTTCTTTAATACCCAGGAGTGCTATCATACACAGTTGACCACCTTTCCACCACCAAATTCACCGTGACTTGTTTTGTTTCATTTTAAGCTACTAACCAGCACCAGTAATCACCCACATAGCCAATTACTTATCTACAAACAAGGCCCATTAGCATCTGATTGAAACACAACTCGCTGGATTTAGAATAGCTTTCCCAATTAATTTCTGTCTAATCGGAAAATGCACACTTCAGATAACTCACCACATGAAGTGGATGTGGACACAGATTCACTTTGGAAGGTCAAATCTGAATGCAGAATACAGGGTTAAAGGCAGGATTCTTAGCAGTGTGGAAGAACAGAGGTAGATTGGGGTCCATGTTCATAGATCCCTCAAAGTTTCCACCCAAATTGTTAGGGTTGCTAAGAAGGCATATGGTGTGTTGGCTTTCCTTGGCAGGGGGATTGAGTTTAAGAGCTGTGAGGTTATGCTGCAGCTCTATAGAGCCCTGTTTCGACCATACTTGGAATATTGTGTTCCGTTCTGGTGGCCTTGTTCTAGGAAGCTTTAGAGAGCGTGCAGAAGAGATTCACCAGGATGCTGCCTGGAGTGAAGAGCATGTCTTATGAAGAAAGGTTAAGGGAGCTAGAGCTTTTCTCATTGGAGTGAAGAAGGATGAGAGGTGACTTGATAGAGATGTACAAGATATTGAGAGGCATAGATAGAGTGGATAGCCAGATACCTTTTCCCAGAGCGGAAGTGGCTATCACAAGGGGCATAATTTTAAGGTGATTGGAGGAAAGTTTAGGGGAGATGTTAGTGGTCAGTCCTTTATACAGGGAGTGGGGGTGCGTGGAATGGACTGCCTGCAGCAGTAGTAGAGTCAGACATACGAGGGACATTTAGGTGATTCTTGGATAGGCCCATGGAAGTTAGTACCATGAAGGGTATGTGGGTTAGTCTGAACTTAAATTGGGATAAAAGCATGGCAGATCATCGAGGGTCAAAGGGCCTGTACTATTCTATAACATGGAAACAGGCTATTTGGCTCATCGAGTCCACACTGACCCTCTGAAGAGTATCTCACTCAGAACTATCCCTGTAACCCTGCATTTCCCATGGCTAATTCCCCCTAGCCTGCACATCCCTGGACACTATGGGCAATTTAGAATGGCAAATTCACCTAATTTGCACACCTTTGGACTGTGGGAGGAAACCAGAGCACCCGGAGAAACTCCATGTAGACACAGGGAGAATGTGCAATCTCCACACAGACAGTCACCCGAGGCTGGAATTGAACATAGATCCCTGGTGCTGTGAGGCAGCAGTGCTAACCACTGACTCACCGTGCTGCCCCAAAGCCACTTGCACCTCTACTTGGAATTTGGAGAAAATAGCCACTGCTTCATCCTTACAGTGATGCAGCTTTGTGTGACATTTCCATTCCGCTGTGAGCTGTGCAGGTACATACACTAGCCCAAGTGGTAGGAAGCGGGGCTCTGACCCAGAGCCACCTTAAAGCCTTGCTGGCTAACGGCAAACAGAGCTGTGCTTCTGGCCATAGGATAGGTGGTTGTTCAAACGGTGGATACAAACTGCGCAAAGGGTAGAGAGCCACAAAAGTGAGAAAGGGGAGGGAAAGCTGGCTGAGCAAGGGTGTGCTCAGGTCAATCCCAAGGGAAGGTGGGGCCCCCTGTAATCCTGGAGTTATGCTGCAGTCAGTCTGAGGGTGGTCTTAGCTTTGTCCAGAGCACTCTCCCTGCAGTGGTTGACTCATGTCTGGGGATCTTTCTATTGGTGTTGTGTAGCGGAGAGAGGGTCACAATCATAGGGAGCAGTTTGGTGTCGTAAGGTGGTGCTTGGGATGGTTGAGGAACATACACCGTTGTAGCGATAGAATTGAGAACATCAGTTTGCATGTGACCTCAGTCTGGGGAGAGCTGAGCTTTAGCAAAGGCAATGGGACCTATATAATGAAGGGGTTTGGCATAATTACAACTGACCTTGGAGGAACCTGTTTGGGAGAGGTCACAGCACAGAAACAGATAAGTGGATATTTTAAGCGTGGCCTTACAGTAAGTGTGCAGTAGTGAGTAAAGTGGGTTCTTTCTTGATTATACATTTTATTGAGGTATGTCTCTTGATTAAACTTAAAATATAAGCCATAAGTATTAATTTAACCTGGAGCAATGTTTTGTAGAGGAATAAGACAGTGCTATTTTCTGGGTCTGCAGATTGGAAGAAGCAAAAATGGCCTTTAGTAGAGTGATATGCTCTTCTTGTTAGATGTTGGAGTTTAAGGAGAGTTTACAGATTACTGAGAATTATAGCTGTAATAAATGCTGTTGGTTGCGAATCCTAGCAGATCGAATGGATCGGTTGGAGAGACAGTTAGAGGCAATGAGAAATTTACAAGAGCAAGGGAATGTGATGGATGTCAGTCATAGGAAGGGGGAAAAGTTGCAGATATAGTCACGTAGATGGGTTTACTCCAGGAAATGTAAGAGAGTTAGGCAGGTAGTGCAGGAGTCTTCTATGGCTATCCCCATTTCAAACAAGTATGCTGTTTAGACAAATGTATGGGGTGATGGATTCTCAGGGGAACATAGCACAAACAGCCAGGTTTCTAATGCAATGAGCGGTATGTCGGGTTCCAAGAGATCAATTGTGTTAGGGGACTCTCTAGCCAGAGGTACAGACAGACGTTTCGGTAGCCAGCAGCGAAAAATCAGAATAGTGTATTGCTTCTCTGGTGCCGGGATCAAAGATGTCTCAGAGAAGGTGCAGAATGCTCTCATGGGGGATAGGGGCCAGCAGGAGGTCATTGTACACATTGGAACCAATGACATAGGAAGGGAAAAGGTTGAGATCCTGAAGGGAGATTACAGAGAGTTAGGCAGGAATTTAAAAAGGAGGTCCTTGAGAGTAGTAATATCTGGATTACTCCTGGTGCTACGAGCTAATGAGGCCAGGAATAGGAGGATATAGCAGGTGAATGCATGGCTGAGGATCTGAAGTATGGGAAAAAGAATCACATTTTTGGATCATTGGAATCTCTTTTGGGGTAGAAGTGACCTGTATAAGAAGGACGGATTGCACCTAAATTGGAAGGGGACGAATATACTGGCAGGGAGAATTGCTAGAGGCGCTCAGGAGGATTTAAACAAGTAAGGTGGAGGAGGGCGTGGGACAGGACCCAGAGAGATAGTGAGGAAAGAGATCAACCTGAGACTGGTACAATTGAGAACAATGGCGAGTCAAACAGTCAGGGCAGGCAGGGACAAAGCAGAGAACAAGGTAGGACTGATAAATTAAACTGCATTTATTTCAATGCAAAAGGCCTAAAAGGGAAGGCAGATGAACTCAGGGCATGGTTAGGAACATGGGACTGGGATATCATAGCAATTACAGAAACGTGGCTCAAGGATGGACCGGACTGGCAGCTTAATGTTCCAGGATACAAATGCTACAGGAAGGACAGAGAGGGAGGCAAGAGAGGAGGGGGAGCGGCATTACAGCTATACTGAGGGAGGATATTCCCGGAAATACATCTCAGGAAATTATTTGGGTGGAACTGAGAAATAGGAAAGGGATGATCACTTCATTGCAATTGTATTATAGACCTCCTAATAGTCAGAGGGAAATTGAGAAACAAACTTGTAAGGGGATCTTCGTAATATGTAAGAATAATAGGGTGATTATGGTAGGGGATTTTAACTTTCCAAACATAGACTGGGACTGTCATAGTGTTAAGGGTTTAGATGGAGAGGAATTTGTAAAGTGTGTACAAGAAAATTTCTGATTCAGTATGTGGATGTACCTACTGGATAAAGTGCAAAACTTGGCCCATTCTTCGGAAATAAGTCGGGGCAGGTGACTGAGGTGTCAGTGGGGGAGCACTTTGGGGCCAGCGACCATAATTCTATTAGATTTAGACTAGTGATGAAAAAGGATAGACCAGATCTAACAGTTGAAGTTCTAAATTGGAGAAAGGCCAATTTTGACAGTTTGAGGCAAGAACTTTCAAAAGCTGATTAGGGACAGATGTTCGCAGGTAAAAGGACGGCTGAAAAATGGGAAGCCTTCAGAAATTAGATAACTGGAGTCCAGCGAAAGTATATTCTTGTCACGGTGAAAGGAAAGGCTGGTAAGTATAGGGAATGCTGGATGACTAGAGAAATTGAGGGTTTGGTTAAGAAAAAGAAGGAAGCATATGTCAGGTATAGACAAGATAGATCCAGTGAATCCTTCGAGTATAAAGGCAGTAGGAGTATACTTAACAGAGAAATCAGGAGGGCAAAAAGGGGTCATGAGATAGCTTTGGCAAATAGAGTTAAGGAGAACCAAACGGATTTTTACAAATCCATTAAGGACAAAAGGGTAACTAGGGAGAGAATAGGGCCCCTCAAAGATCAGCAAGGCGGCCTTTGTGTGGAGCCACAGAAAATGGGGGGGGATACTAAATGAGTATTTTGCATCAGTATTTACTGTGGAAAAGGATATGGAAGATATAGACTGTAGGGAAATAGATGGTGACATCTTGAAAAATGTCCACATTACAGAGGAGGAAGTGCTGGATGTCTTGAAACGCACAAAAGTGGATAAATCCCCAGGACCTGATCAGGTGTACCCGAGAACTCTGGGGGAAGCTCGGGAAGTGATTTCTGGGCCTCTTACTGAGATATTTGTATCATCGATAGTCACAGGTGAGGTGCCGGAAGACTGGAGGCTGGTGAACGTGGAGCCACTGTTTAAGAAGGATGGTAAGGACAAGCCAGGGAACTCTAGACCAGTGAGCCTGACGTTGGTAGTGGGCAAGTTGTTGGAGGGAATCCTGAGGGAACAGGATATACATATATTTGGAAAGGTAAGGACTGATTAGGGACAGGAGAAAGTGAGAACTGCAGATGCTGGAGATGTGTTGCTGGAAAAACGCAGCAGGTCAGGCAGCATCCAAGGAACAGGAGAATCGACGTTTCGGGCATAAGCCCTTCTTCAGGAATCCCGAGATAGAAATGGAAAAGTCTAGGAAGGGGAGGGAGGAGTCTGAGACGGTCCGGGTGAATTTGAGGGTCTGAGACGGTCCAGATGAATTTGAGGGTCTGAGACGGTCCAGATGAATTTGAGGGTCTGATTCCTGAAGAAGGGCTTATGCCCGAAACGTCGATTCTCCTGTTCCTTGGATGCTGCCTGACTTGCTGCGCTTTTCCAGCAACACATTTTCAGCACTGATTAGGGATAGTCAACATGGCTTTGTGCGTGGGAAATCATGTCTCACGAACTTGATTGAGTTTTTTGAAGAAGTAACAAAGAGGATTGATGAGGGCAGAGCGGTAGAGGTGATACATATGGACTTCAGTAAGATGTTCGACAAGGTTCCCCATGGGAGACTGATTAGCAAGGTTAGATCTCACGGAATACAGGGAAAACTAGCCATTTAGATACAGAACTGGCTCAAAGGTAGAAGACAGAGGGTGGTGGTGGAGGGTTGTTTTTCAGAATGGAGGCCTGTGACCAGTGGAGTGCCACAAGGATCGGTTCTGGGTCCACTACTTTTCATCATTTATATAAATGATTTGGATGTGAGCATAAGAATTAGTAAGTTTGCAGATGACACCAAAATTGGAGGTGTAGTGGACAGCAAAGAAGGTACCTCAGATTACAATAGGATCTTGACCAGATGGGCCAATGGGCTGAGAAGTGGCAGATGGAGTTTAATTCAGATAAATGCGAGGTGCTGCATTTTGGAAAGCAAATCTTAGCAGGACTTATACACTTAATGGTAAGGTCCTAGGGAGGGTTGCTGAACAAAGAGACCTTGGAGTGCAGGTTCATAGCTCCTTGAAAGTGGAGTCACAGGTAGATAGGATAGTGAAAAAGGCATTTGGTATGCTTTCCTTTGTTGGTCAGAGTATTGAGTACAGAAATTGGGAGGTCATGTTGCGGCTGTACAGGACGTTGGTTAGGCCACCGTTGGAATATAGTGTGCAATTCTGGTCTCCTTCCTAACGGAAAGATGTTGTGAAACATGAAAGGGTTCAGGAAGGATTTACAAGGATGTTGCCAGGGTTGGAGGATTTGAGTTATAGGGGGAGGTTGAATAGGCTAGGGTTGTTTTCCTTGGAGCGTTGGAGGCTGAGGGGTAACCTTATAGAGGTTTATAAAATTATGAGGGACATGGATCAGGTAAATAGACAAAGTCTTTTCCCTGGGGTGGAGAGTCCAGAACTAGAGGGTATCGGTTCAGGGTGAGAGAGGAAAGATAAAGAAGAGTCCTAAGGGGCAACATTTTCACACAGAGGGTGGTACGTATATGGAATGGGCTTCCAGAGGAAGTGGTGGAGGCTGGTACAATTGCAACATTTAAAAGCCACCTGGATGGCTCGTCCACATCCCGCACCTCCGCCCTCAGACCCCACCCCTCCAACCGTAACAAGGACAGAACGCCCCTGGTGCTCACCTACCAAACTTCGCATAAACCAAATCATCCGAGGACATTTCTGCCACCTCCAAACGGACCCCACCACCAAGGATATATTTCCCTCCCCACCCCTTTCCGCCTTCCACAAAGACCGTTCCTTCCGTGACTACCTGGTCAGGTCCATGCCCGCCTACAACCCACCTTCCCGTCCTGGCACCTTCCCCTGCCACCGCAGGAATTGCAAACCTGCGCCCACACCTCCTCCCTCACCTCCATCCAAGGCCCTAAAGCAGCCTTCCACATCCATCAAAGTTTTACCTGCACATCCACCAATATCATTTATTGTATCCGTTGCTCCCAATGCGGTCTCCTCTACATTGGGGAGACTGGACACCTCCTAGCAGAGTGCTTTAGGGAACATCTCTGGGACACCCGCAGCAATCAACCACACCGCCCTGTGGCCCAACACTTCAACTCCCCCTCCCACTCTGCCGAGGACATAGAGGTCCTGGGCCTCCTTCACCGCCGCTCCCTCACCACCTGATGCCTGGAGGAAGAACGCCTCATCTTCTGCCTCAGAACACTTCAACCCCAGGGCATCAATGCGACTTCCACAGTTTCCTCATTTCCCCTTCTCCCACCTCACCCCAGTTCCAAACTTCCAGCTTAGCACTGTCCCCATGATTTGTCCTACATGCCTATCTTATTTTCCACCTATCCACTCCACCCTCCTCCTTGATCTATCACCTTCATCCCCTCCCCCACTCACCTGTTGTACTCTATGCTACTTTCTCCCCACCCCCACCCTCCTCTCATTTATCTCTCCACCCTTCAGGCGCTCTGCCTGTATTCCTGATGAAGGGCTTTTGCCCGAAATGTCGATTTTACAGGATGCTGTCTGAACTGCTGTGCTTTTTCCAGCACCACTAATCCAGAATCTGGTTCCCAGCATCTGCAGTCATTGCTTTTACCTGAGTATATGAATAGGAAGAGTTTGGAGGGATATGGGCCAAATGCTGGCAGATGGGAGTAGATACGGTTGGAATATCTGGTCGGCATGGACAAGTTGTTTCTGTGCTGTCTATCTCTATGACTCCATGACTCTAAACAATGCTGGCATTGAGAACTTGTCAGAAATAGGGAGAGTCTGGAGGCTCACAGGGACAATCGGAAGAGCCAACCAGTGAGGAAAAAAAAGAGAATTCGGGAAATCTGGTGGATGAGGAGGTACACACAATCATAGAATCCCTACAGTACAGATACAGGCCATTCGGCCCATTGAGTCTGTACTGATGCTCCGAAGAACATCCCACCTTGACCTGGCCCCCCTACCCCATCCCCGTAACTGTACATTTACCACAGCTAATCCATGTAACCTACTCATCTCTGAACACTACAGTGCATTTTTGGCATGTCCCCTAACCTGCCCATCTTTGGATTGTGGGAAGAAACCAAAGCAATTGGAGGAAACCCACACAGACACAGGGAGAATGTGTAAACCTCACACAGACAGTCACCCAAGGCTGAGATCAAACCTGGGTTCCTGGTGCTGTGAAGCAGCAGTGCTAACACTGAGCCCCTGTGCCACCCAGATTGCTACTGGAAATGTCAGACATTGATAGTGAGTCCTGCCATTTTTATTCGAATGAACTGTGCAATTCCCTTTCAAAATTGGCATCCAAAATTGGAGGAGATTTCATTTGAAAGAGAGTGGATTGCAGCTTGACCTACTGAAAAAGGTGATGCCATTAATCCTGAATCCCAGTGATGGGGAATCATGGTTCATATCTCTGGAGAATGTTGGACTTGAACCCAGGCAACTTAGCTTAGAGATAGGGCCACTACCGCTGCACCACAAGATGCCACCTGAGACATTAAGAGCTGACACTCATCACGATGTATTTTGGTTCATAGCTTACTGAGATCTCCTTGAAATACGAGGTCATGAGAACAGTTGATGTGCTGGTTATGTGGGATTTGAACCCAGCTGATCATGATTCTCCATCGGGGCGAAAGTGAGGACTGCAGATGCTGGAGATCAGAGTCAACAGTGTAGTGCTGGAAAAGCACAGCCGGTCAGGCAGCATCCGAGAAGCAGGAGAATTGACATTTCAGCCATAAGCCTTTCATTATGAGCCCCTTCCTGATGAGGGGCTTGTGCCCGAAATGTTGATTCTCCTGTTTCTCAGATGCTGCCTGACCGGCTGTGCTTTTCCAGCACTACACTGTCGACTCTGATCTCCAGCATCTGCAGTCCTCACTTTCGCAGTCATCAACTGTTCTCATGATCTCATATCGCAAGGAGATCTCAGTAAGCCATGAACCAAAATACATCGTGATAAGTGCCAGCTCCTAATGTCAGGTGGCATCAGCTGGTGCAGTGGTAGTGACCCTATCTCTACGCCAAGTTGCCTGGGTTCAAGTCCAACATTCTCCAGAGATATGGACCTTATAGAGGTTTATAACGTCATGAAGGGCATGGATAGGTGAGTAGAGAAGATCTTTTCCCTGGGATTGGGAAGTCCAGAACTAGAGGGCATATGTTTAGGATGAGAGGGGAAAGATATAAAAGGGACCTAAGGGGCAACTTTTTCACACAAAGAGTGATATGTGTAAGGAATGAGCTGTCAGAGGAAATGGTGGAGGCTGGTACAATTACAAAATTTAAAAGACATCGAGATGGAATCTACATATGAATAGGAAGGGTTTAGAGGGAGATGGGCCAAGTGCTGGCAAATGGAACTAGGTCAGATTGAGATATCTGGTCAGCATGGACGAGTTGGACCGAAGGGTCTGTTTCTGTGCTGTGCATCTCTATGACTCTATGACTTCTTGAGATCTTAGAAAATTGCCTGCTTCCTTACTATAGGGGTTCTATGTTTACGATAAACTCTGGCATTCTGGCTGGGAGCTTCTACTGTTCAAGGGGAAAGGTAGCAAGAGAGTTGGGGGATGAGGGGCAGTTGCTGGAATCTCTGTCATGCCAAGGCAAGGTTAGAGGGGCTCTGGTGCCAACCTCCCTGAGGGGAAGCTGATTATCATCGATGGGAGGGTTCTCTGACATGCCTTCAATAGTCCAGGGCCATCAGGTACCTGTAGCTTTACTTTATTTTTGCAAAGAGCTGTCTTTGAAGCCACACAGGATGGAGCCTTCCATGTCAGACAAACTGAAAATGTTGCAAAATCAATAACTTTTCCACAGCATGATGAGGCCACCAGGGCGAATGTCTATCATGAAATGACCTCGGGATAGCAGCCGATGACGAGTGGAGTTACGCAGGGATCCACGTTGGGACTACAGCTATTCATGCTCTACATTAACAACCTGGACAAAGGCATTGTTGCTAAGTTTGCAGATGACACAAAGTGAGGTGGAGGGACAGATAGTGTTGAGGAAGTGGGAAGTGGGAAGTGTCTCGAGGAATTAAGGGCTACGGGGAGAACGCTGGTAAGTGGAGCTGAAATGCGCATCAGCCATGATTGAATGGCGGAGTGGACTTGATGGGCCGAATGGCCTTACTTCCACTCCTATGTCTTATGGTCTTAAGGCTGCCGAACGACTTGGACGGGCTAAGAGAGTGGGCAAAGAAGTGGCAGATGGAATACAATGTTAGAAAGTATAAGGTGAGACGCTTTGGTGGGAAGAATAGAGGTAAAGACTATTCTCAAAATAAGGAAAGGGTGGTGAGGGTTGGGGGGTAATATGTGTCTAGTGGTGGCGTTCCGCTGGTGGTGACAGAAATGGCAGCTAATGATCCTCTGGATGTGGATACCATTGGGATAGTAGGTAAGCTCTTGTGGGAGGGAAGAGAGGGGATGAGAGCTGAAGTATGGGAGATGGGTTGGACCTGGCTCAGGGCTCTGTCAACTACACTGCTCAGTTGAGGGTGAAGGTGGACATTTCGGAGGCTCCCTTGTCAAAGTTAGCATCAACAGAACAGATACAACTTTTTTATGTGATGTGGCTGTGATAATGAGCTTTAGCAAATAACTTGTCAGACAGCAGGACCGATAGTGAAATTAATGATGGTGAACAAGAGAAAAGATTGGAACAGAAATCCTATCAGGAAGAGGACTAGAACCTCTTCCAGGTAGGCAGTGAATTAAACACTAAATTAAAAAATCCCATAAAAACTGCAGATGCAGAAAATCAGAAACAACATTTCTCTGGAGTTAGTCTCTGTTTTTCCAGGATACCTGGCTGTGTCAGTACAAGGAAAAGACAATCAAAATGTGCAGTAAATATGACTCTGTCCCTCCTTTTAAGAAGTAAGAAGAGACCTTAAAACAGGGCCAGTTGAAAAGATACCTCTCACAGTGAACTATTTCTGTGAACCTGAGAAAGTTTCAAATATCAGTATCTCTGTTTGCTCATAAAACCAGAAAACTGAACTGTTGCTTTAATTCAAAGCCCTAAGTCTAACTGACTTTCCATCTGGACTGAAATCTGGTCTGAAGACTTTCCATCACCCTCCAGTAGTCAACATTTTGATTGAATCAGTTGAAAACTCTAAAATCTGTGTGAAGTCACCATTTTATCCTTTGAGTTTGAATCCTTGGCGGTCAACCACTATGTAGTTTTCCCTTTGTTTTGAAACTATGTCACCTCTGCAGAGTTTGCGATATGAATATATTTGTTTGGGATTATGGGGAAATAGTTCAATTCCTGAATGTATCTTCATTGTTACCCAGTTGATTAATGAACTTGTTTATGATAAGTTTTTTATTTATAAGAAACAGGTTACTATTGAGTTTGTTAAAGAAACTTGGTGAAAGTCTGTTTTCTTTCGGATAACAGTAATCCGGGAAAACAACTTGACCATTTTTGGTATTAAAATTAAAGCATTTTAATTTTTTTGTAAACATCATTTACATTTCCCAAAGCCTTCAAAATTGTTAGGGAGGGAGATTAAAATACAGGCCCAAAGCCTTTAAAATTGTTAGCGAGGGAGATTAAAATACAGGCCCATGAAATAAAAATACTTCCAAAAATATACTTTATTTATAAAAAAAACTTTATATATAGTCACAAACACAGTTTGATTCTGAACAGTAGCGTATCAAGGAAACAAAAACATTGAAGTTTGACTCTATCCAACAAACCAAAGACAACTCCTACTTGAACCTGACTATATTTACATGCATTTGAGGTACCAGGAGGGTCTGATAACTAAACCAACCTCCATATAACTTTGGCAGAAAGCCCTCAGATGGTGGTCTTTCCCCAAGGCGCCTTAGCATCAGCTGCCCCAAGCTTTAGTGTGTCCCTCAGTACATTGTCCTGGACCTTGGAATGTGCCAGTCTGCAACATTCGGTCGAGATCAACTCCTTGCTCTGGAAGACCAACAAGTTTCAGGCAGACCAAAGAGGGTTTTTCGCTGCGTTGATGGTCCTCCAGGTACAGTCAATGTTTGTCTTAGTATGTGCCCCGGGGAACAGACCATAGAGCACATAGTCCTACATCACGGAGCTGTTCAGGATGAACCTTGACACAAACCATTGCATTTTCTTCCAGACTTCCTTTGCAAAGGCACATTCCAGAAGGAGATGTGTAACAGTCTCTAACCACCTCCCCACCCCTTACCCCATCCACTTTGAGGACATCATGCAGTGTCCGGGCAGATATGAAGGATCTCACAGGTACTGCCCTTCCCACCACCAATCAAGTGATGTCTTGGTGCTTGTTGGAAAGTTCTGATGATGAGGCATTCTGCCAAATGACTTTGACAGTCTGCTCAGGGAACTACCTGACAGGATCCACTCCTTTTCCCGCAGGGTTTTAAGGACACCACATGCTGACCACTTCCTGATGGACTTGTGGTCAACAGCGTTCTCTTGGCAAATGTCCTGGCCAAAATGTGTCCCACAATCAATACCTAAAAGTAAGCGATCTTGTCTCTTACCACATTGCAGTTTATGAGAGCTTGCAAATTAGTTACCACGTTTCTTGTGTTACGATGGTGAGTGCACTCCAAAGTCGTTTGTTAGCTGTACAGTAGTTTGAAATGTACTAAGACTGCAAAAGACAGCATATCAATGCAATTATACTTTTCATTTTATTCCAGCCTATTTCAGAACATTGTGCTCTTAAATAATGGATATGCAAATAAGCTGGTTCTTTGATCCAGCTCTCATCTTCAGCCCCCACTCTACCTCCATTGCAGCCTCTCTTATGATACACTGTGAAATGTAACATGGTGATATATTGGCCCAATAAAAAGCAATGATAATGGCAGAACACCAATGCAATAAGACATGGGGCTGACATGCTATTATTGAGTATGACACTTGCATGATTAGGGAGTTGTGTGCCGTTTACACGGGAGACAGTTGTTGAGATTACAGGATGAAGACATAACAAGGTTTCATAATATTTGTCTGCTGTTTTCATGGAGCTGTTGACCCATTTTAAATGCACTGCCTAATGTCAGAGCAGACGGCCATGTGGAAGTGTAGTTTGTCAAACAATCTTTAGGAAGATGAGTAAACCCTCAACCACGTTTTGCCATTCAGTTATATCAAGGGTACGACCTGTGAGATCTTTCCTGTACGCCCGGACCCTGTGTGCCACCACACACTGCCCTCGAAGCAGCTGTGTGTGGGGCGTGGGGGTACAGACTGTCATACTTCTCCTTCTGGAATGTGTCTTTGCAAAGGAAGTTTGAAGATGCAGTGGTGTTTGTCGAGGTTTGTCCCGAGCAGTATCATAACTCCATCTACCCACTCTGGTTCCCTAACCTTACATTTTATTCTAGTGCTGTGTCATTGTCAATATGTACCTAAAGTTCCTGTCTTGTTCCTGCTCAACTTCAATTATGCCATCTTACACCTTCTTATTATACGTAACCTTGTTTCAGTTCATGTCCATTTTACCTCAGTCGCCTGATGACACGCAATACGGCTGGCCCTTCATTTAAGATTCGGTACTTTTTCTTGAAAAATACAAGAGACCATTAAAATTTCTCCAGCATGTCATGAGCAGATGTCTATTCCCAAGTGACACACTTCTATTTGTGTGAATCAAGACTCTGTAAGGGCAAAAGTGATCAGTTCATTCCCAGATAAGTCTGAACGATTTGCACTGAATAATTTCTTAGTAAGTGACTGTCAGAAGAAATTAACATGAAGATGTTTCCCTTCATTAAGGATGTGAGAAGCTTTGTCACTTGACCTTTAAAACTAAGGTACCTTCTAAGCAACAGGGTTTATGTAAAAAAAAAGGCTGATCTGTCAGAGTGGATTAAAGCAAATTTCTTGTAATCGCCGGTTAAACTCATGCATAAAATGAATAACAAAATCTTCATGTACCTTTGCGGGGGAGATTACTTTACACCATAAACCAGCACTTAATTTAGTCATTTTAAATGAAGGAATAATTCATTTTTTTGCTTCAAAATAAAATTACATTGCTAATTACTAAACTCCAGTTATATTTGGATTACACGACACAAACTAAGCTGGGTTTTCCCGGTCAAATTTCAGGACTTGAAATTTCTTTAAAACTCTAGGATTCTTAAGGTGCTTGTCAGGAAAAATACCAAGAGCATGTTTCTCCTTATGGGTGAGTTTAGGATCAGAGGGCATAGTGTCAGGATAAAAAGGATGCCAATTTAAGACTGAGGTGAAAAAGAATTTCTTCTCTCAGAGGATTATAAGACCATAAGACCATAAGACATAGGAGCGGAAGTAAGGCCATTTGGCCCATCGAGTCCACTCCGCCATTCAATCATGGCTGATGGGCATTTCAACTCCACTTACCTGCATTCTCCCCGTGGCCCTTAATTCCTTGTGACATCAAGAATTTATCGATTTCTGCCTTGAAGACATTTAGCGTCTCAGCCTCCACTGCACTCTGCGGCAATGAATTCTACATTATAAGTCTTTGGAATTCCTTGCCACAAAGAGCTGTTGGGGCAGAATCCATTGTATAGATAGATAGATAGATAGATTCTTGAATGATAGGGAAATCAAGGGTAATGGGGAAAGGACAGAAAATTGGATGTGACGAATGTCAAATCAGCTGTCACCCTTTTGAATCCCTACAGTGACCATTTGGCCCAACAAGTCCACACCGAACCTCCGAAGAGTATTCCACCCAGACCCATTCCTCTGTCCTATTACTTTACGTTTCCCCTGACTAATGCACCTAACCTACACGTCCCTGAACACTATGGGCAATTTAGCATGGCCATTTCACCTAACTTGCACATCTTTGGACCATGGGAGGAAACCAGAGCAAACCCACACAGACATGGGGAGAATGTGCAGACTCCACACAGACAGTCACCTGAGACTGGAATTCAAACCCGAGTCCCTGGTGCTGTGAGGCAGCAGTGCTAACCACTGAGCCACCGTGACACCCTTTGGAGGATGGAGGAGCAAGCTCAAGGGCCCGAATTGCCTACTCCTGATTCTATTTCTTCTGGTCTTATATGAATAGGGGTACACCATTTAATGCCTTGAGTCATTCAAAGACCCTGACTGATCTGCACCTAATTCATATATCCACCATTGGCCCATATGCTTGATACCATTAGCTAACAGAGTTTTGCAATCTATCATTTATTAGTGTCTACAGAAGAGAGTTCAAAACTTGTACCACCCATTATTTGCAGGGACATTTCCTAATTCTAAATGATTTTTTGATTGTAACTCCTAGCCTTGGGCAAAAAAATCAGAAGAAACATTTTCCCTCAATCTACCTTCCACTGTTGCCCTCAATATTTTTTTCTTTTAGTCATTCACAGAGTGAGGATGTCATTGGCTGGGCCAGCATTCATTGCCCACTACTAATTACCCAAGGGGCGGTTAAAGAGTCATTGCTGTGGATCTAGAGTCACGTGTAGGCCAGACTGGATAATGGCGGACAGTTTCTTTCCCTGAAGGACACTATCTTGAAAGCTTTAATCAAATCACCACTTAATCATAGA
This sequence comes from Chiloscyllium plagiosum, assembly GCF_037043375.1. NCBI lineage: Eukaryota > Metazoa > Chordata > Chondrichthyes > Orectolobiformes > Hemiscylliidae > Chiloscyllium > Chiloscyllium plagiosum. The sequence goes on from NW_028270169.1 coordinate 17,352,123, forward strand.
AGTTGCAAGGAACATAATCCTAGGTTGTGTGACTTCTCCTTGTAACTTAACCCTTTGTTGTGAAACTTAAAAGGATTCAGAAAAGATTTACAGGATGTTGCCAGGGTTGGAGGATTTGAGCTATGGGGAGAGGCTGAACAGGCTGGGTCTGTTTTCTGTGGAGCATCGGAGGCTGAGGGTTGATCTTATTGCAGTTTACAAAATCATGAGGGGCATGGATAGGGTGAATAGGCAAAGTCTTTTCCCTGGGATCAGGGAGTCCAGAACTAGAGGGCATAGGTTTAGGGTGAGAGGGGAAAGATATAAAAGAGACCTAAGGGGCAACCTTTTCACACAGAGGGTGGTACGAGTATGGAATGAGCTACCAGAGGATGTGGTGGAGGCTGGTACAATTGCAACATTTAAGAGACATTTGGATGGGTATATGAATAAGAAGGTTTTGGAGGGATATGGGCCGGGTGCTGGCAGGTGGGACTAGATTGGGTTGGGATATCTGGTTGGCATGGATGGGTTGGACCGAAGGGTCTGTTTCCATGCTGTACATCTCTATGACTCTATGTTCAGATACTATTATGGTATGCTGCACTCTTTCTGAGGCCAATGTATCTGTTCTATGGTGTGGGTGCAAAATGTGAACACATTTCAGCTGTGCTTTCACCAGAAATTTGAATAGCGAAAGGATTAGAGGATTAACTGCTAACTGGCCGAATGAATCAGCTATTGGAAATGTTCCCAGAAGCTGCTATAATAATGGAACTTAAAGGAAATGGAATAACTGTCCATCATTAGTCATTCTGACCTGAGAAATTCCACATTGGTGTAAACCAACTGAGGAAGGCATGCAAATCCATTATTTTACACAGAGGCGTACGAGACTTTGTTGTCATCTTCAGATAAATGTTTAGCATTTTATTTGAAGAGATAATTATCATTTGTAACTGCAGCCAATTACAGGATACTTCAGTTAAATACAACATGCAGTGATACTCCAAACAGACTGAAGGCAATCATGAATCACTATATTATTCCAATAAGGAAGGATCAAAGGTTTATCAATATTTGATTAACCAATGATCTGGGTGTTATCTAAGGTAAAATGAAAGTCCTATGTCCAACTACTATCCATGGAATGGGCTCATATCCCAGCTTCATTTGCGCTATTTTAATCTCATTTTGGATAAACTTACTTCTCATGCTGCCTCTGAGTTATTGGTTGAAAATCTTTGCCCACATTTGGGGGATAAACCTCTTATTGTGCACAACAGGAAAGACTCGAGAAAGGGAGCACGGTGTCAGAATAAAGAGGTGGGCTATTTAGGATTGAGATGAAATTTTGTTATTCGGAGGGTGTTAAATCTTTGGAATTCTCGACCCCAGAGAGCATTGGAGGCTGAGTCAGTAAGTATATTCAAATCGTAATAGATTTCTAGATATTGAAGACATCAAGGGATATGAGAATTGGCAAAGGCAGTCGGTGTACTGGAGATCAGAGTTGGAAGTTGAAGACAAGGGTATAATGCTTGGAGCAAGTTGCAGAAAAAAATTGGAGAATTTACAAACCAATGTTTAAAACCTAATCCATATGTTCATACGGAGCATGGCTTTGAATTGATTGAGTTGAGGGACAGAGAAGCAGTGGTGTTGTATGGAGAGGCTTTGACAAAGAGCTGAGATTTTGGAAAAGAAAGATGTGTTTCCAGCAGCCTGCAGAAGTGGAAGTTGTCCTGTTAAAAATAAAAAACAAATTGGAATGCCACACACATCGCAGCTTCTTTGACAATGAAGAGCAAGTGAGATTGTCACCATTACTTCTGCTTTTATTTTTCAAAGATGGTAAATCCAGGGCCCTCCTGCTTTTATTAGTATATGAAAAATGTTTTGATACTATTTTGAAGAAAAGAGGGGGATCTATCCCCAATGTCCTAGCTCAAATATAAACATTCAGTCAGCATCATGAAAATATGTTCACTGGTTACCTTAATTATTAATAATGGGGGCGACTGAAACTTAGGCTTGTTGCTTTGATACCATGGTGTGAACTACCATGCAAGTGGTAGATGCATGTACAGTGACAATGTTTAAAAGACATTTAGAGAAGTACATGAATAATAAATGTTTGGAGGGATATGAGCCAATGCAGGCAGGTGGGCGTAGTTTAGTTTGGGATTATGATCAGCATAGACTGGCTGGACCGAAGGGTCTGTTTCCATGCTGTATGACTCTAAATCAGATACAATTCCAATTGAGTGATTAGTGGCTTTTAATATGTGCCCCATCTTTTCAAGGGGATGTTAAATTGAAGTTCTGTTCAGTGAGCCAATGGATGTACAGACTGTGTGCTGAAACTCCCTCATTTATTTTTCAGGTACGTGAGAGAAGGGAAATTCAAAATGGAAGAAAGGACGCTCACAGCTTTCAACTGGTTATACACTCCGTATCAGCATCGTATAGTCAGCAGAGCTGATCTAGAATCTCCCAACAGGTAGGGAAAAAACAAGGGAAGAGATTGCCCTTCCGAAACATAATCTATTTTCTCAGGATGTGTAAAAGCACTCTGCAGCCACTTTCAAAATGTGAGCATGTTGACAAATGCAGCAGCTAATTTTATAAAATGATTCATAAATGGAAAGGAATAAATAGTCACATTTTAAAAAAAATTATACCACCCAGTGCATCTGTTTTTGGTGCTGCAGCAGCCTACAAGGAAACATTTAGTCTATCCTACCTGTATTAGCTCTTTGGTAAAGTTTTTGAATTAATCCCACTCCCTTGCACTTTTTCCATAGATTTATAATTTACCTTTCAAATATTTATTCCAGTTCTCTTTCAATACTTTTGAATGTGTTTCCACCACATTTTAGGCTGCACATTTCAGATCACAGCAACTTATTGTTTCCTTGTGTCACCTTGGGTTCCTTTGTCAATCACCTTTAATCTGCACCCTTTAATTACTAATCCTACTGCCATTGTTGCTGAATCACTTCATCAAAATTATTTGCATATCTCTGTCAAGTCTCATGTTAACCAGCTTTGATGCAATTTGGGGAATCTCACCCAGGGTCTGTGTGCAACATTGAAAGTGATGTGGGACCTTTATCATGTCCTTGGAAGTATCCTGTGTTCACAATCCATCCCCATGGCTGTCTGAGGTCTTAATGCTGAATGACAGGTACTCACTTTAGTCTCTAATGGTGGGAGATATTGGAAACCACTAATTGCATCAGTTTTTAGCACCAACTGTAAAAGATTTACATTCTTCCTATGTTTAAGTGTTGAATGTGATCGGCCTCTGGTTTGTGAGGGAGAGCAGGAGACTGAATCCCAAACGCATCTTGTTTCCAAAAACATGGTTTCTCTCCAATTTAGCATCGTATGTGAGATCTGCTTTCAGAACCCAGGCATCTTGCCAAAGATGTCAGTTGGAAAAATAACTGAGATCTGCATGGAAAGACTAACGTTTGCACACTTGCTGTGAGGCAGCAGTGAGAGTTTTAATAATTATTGACTTGAGTAGTGACAAGAACTTGAAGCCTGGTGGCAGCATGTAATTTCATTAATAAACACGAAGAGACTTCTATGTTGTCACTTTTTGGTGGAGAAATGCCTAATGGCTTTTTCATGGTTTGTATTTGTGTTTCTTTTTAAATAAAATTATTTTTGTATATTGCTTACAGTTTATCAAGTTAAATACAGTATTATGAGTTGAAATATTGTGGCACAGAATCTCAACGTATAGCAATGACTTCACTGCTTCCTCAGGGCTTGAATTAACACTCTGTGTGTTAGCAAGGTAGACTAACATCTGCATTCTGCCAACACTTTTCATGGTAACGAATGTGGGAAGGACCAGTTTTATTTTGTGCAGGATGTTGCTGCTGTTCGGAACAACAGCCATCATTATGATGGTCTACACCCCTGATTGCCTGCTTGGGCATTGACCAACGGGATTGACAGGGTACTTGGCCAATGCTCCTCCCCAAAAAAAGCATTGGGTGCTGGTAATGCACCACCCTCTTTCAGGACCCAAACAGGAACTGAGACAAAGCACAAAGCCAGAGAAGGCAAGAATGCCTGCCTCAAGAAAGATTTATGAATCAGTCTTTGGAGGCAGAGACCTCTAGCTGGGCTTCAACTTCCCTACTCCCACACCCCCACTTCATCTCATGCCATTGGCTTCCTCAATGCATCTGAAAATGGGTAGCCAAACATGGGAAAATCCTGCTCTAAATGTCCAGACCATATTATCCATACTGTATACTGTCTGTATATTAATAAGGTTTCACACAGGAAATATTGGTGCAGGAGGCACAAATCATTTATATGGCATCTGTTCCAAATAAAAGTGACTAACAAATTCAAAATTGGAAGATGGTGCTTGCCAGAGCTTGTTGATTAATGATTGGAGGCAGTAAACATGCTGTGCTGGGCTATAAATTGAATCTGTGGAGTTCTTTACTGCAAAGGGCTGTCATTGAGTGCATTCAAGGCTGAGAGAACTAGATTTTAAAATGGTAAGGGAATCAAGGGAAAAGGCATAAACGTGGAGTTGAAGATTGTCAGACCAACCATGATCTTGTTGAATGGCAGCAGACTCAGTGGGCTGAATAGCCTCCTACGTCCTCTGGTCTTAGGGTCATATAACACTCCTCTTCTTTCCGCTACACTAAATCCTTCCATTTCTCATAATTTCAGTAGTTTTTAAATCAGTACATTACACCTATGACAGCTGATATCGGCCATGCATTAGCATCTTACTGCGTGTTTGCTAAGGAAGGTATGGCCTGTTTCTTCCCCGCGATCGGTCGCTGCAAATTCAGCAGGTTTTGTTTTTCAGGAATGGATAGAATGAGGAGCCACATCTCACGGTGCCTTGCCAACTTTGTGTTTATTGGAACTCCTCTGGCTCATGGAATTCACATGTAACAGCAGCATTGATTAGGATGGATGTGAACGGATTAAAGAGGATTCAGGAAAGATGTGGCCCGGACCCCAGCTCCAGGTTCAGGGGGGTGGTAAGATGGCTTAGTAGTTAGCACTGCTGCCTTACAACACCAGGGTCCAAGGTTCGATTCCAACCTTGGGGACTGTCTGTGTGGAGTTTGCACATTCTCCCCGTGTCTGCGTGGGTTTCCTCCAGGTGCGCCAGTTTCTTCCAACTGTCCAATGATGTGCAGGTTAGGTGAATTGGCCATACTAAATTGCCCATAGTGTTAGGTGCATTAGTCAGAGGGAAATGGGTCTGGGTGGATTACTCTTCGGAGCGTCAGTGTGACTTGTTGGGCCAAATGGCCTGTTTCCAAGCTGTAGGGAATCTAATCTAATCTAATCTAATCATTTACAAGGGAGGAAGAATTCCAGTTATTTAGAGTGAGGAATGTGGAGCTGTTCTCCTTGGAGAAGAGGAGATTAAAAGGAGATCATGGCACTCAAGTCCTGGGTCTAGACATGGAGAAATTATTCATCAGAGCAGAAGGAAAGGTTAAAGTTTGTGGAAATAAAAATGCAATGATGGGATGAGGAAAATAGGTCTTCTGCACTGAGTAGCAAGAATCTGGGATACCTTGGTATGTGGTAGAGAGGCTTTCCAAAGAAAATTGGATAGATGTCATAAGAGAAAGAAACTTTAGAAGACATTGGGGAGGTGAAATAACTGCACAGAAGCTGGTATCCCATCACCAAGTCACCCTTTGTTTACTAGTGCACAGTACATTGGCTGTGGCCAGCCAGCTCGGAGTCAGTCCTCAACTGAGGAGATTCTAATCTCCTGGTTATATTGGTCAGTGAGGGCTGATTGGTCACTACGGGAGAAAAGGTCGGGGAGTGGGAATTGATCTTGCAAAGTATCAGTGATATGCCAAATAGCCTCTTCCTGTGCTGTAATCATTCGGATGCCCAAATGGGAGGAGAGAAGCTGCGGACAGCTCAGCAATGCTTTGATCATTGGTGGATGTTGGGATGATTGCTTCTGAGGAGGAGAAAGTGAGGGCTGCAGATGCTGGAGATCAGAGCTGAAAATGTGTTGCTGGAAAAGCGCAGCAGGTCAGGCAGCATCCAAGAACAGGAGGACCGACGTTTCGGGCATAAGCCTGAAGAAGGGCTTATGCCCGAAATGTCGATTCTCCTGTTCCTTGGATGCTGCCTGACCTGCTGCGCTTTTCCAGCAACACATTTTCAGCTATGATTGCTTCTGAAGCTGCATTAGAACATTATTTTAATGACCCACCACACATTGCAGCACAGAGGAACTACACAGAGCAGTGGAAAATCACCTATACAGTGTATTCAAAAAGAACGGGTACCCAATGAACACAGTCCGCCAATTTCTCAGCAACAAACCCAAACAAGCAGACAAAACACATCCAGAAACCGTAGCCGCTCTCCCGTACATCAAAGACATCTCGGAAATGACTGCCAGACTATTCAGACTCCTTGGCATCATGGTAGGCCACAAACCCACCAACGCACTAAAACAGCAGGTAATGATCTTGAAAGACCCTATATAGACAACAAGCAAAACTAATGTCATCTACAAAATACCTTGCAAGTACTGTAACAAACACTACATTGGACAAACAGGTAGAAAACTAGCCACCAGGATACATACATTAACTAGCCACAAAAAGACATGACCCACTCTCACTAGTATCCTTACATACAGATGAGGGAGGACACCACTTCAACTGAGACAACACATCAATCCTAGGACAAACCAAACAGAGACATGCATGAGAATTCTTAGAAGCATGGCATTTGAACCAAAACTCTATCAACAAACATATCGTGTTACACCCCATCTACCAACCCCTGAGAAAAAAAACAGAAAATGTCATCACCTAGGAAATGATATCACCACAGGAAATGATATCACTGACCCAAGGAAACCCAAACATAGAAAGCGGGCTACACCACCTGTGCTCCATTAGGAGGCTCACTGAAGATATTACCTAGTATAGTGATGAAACATCTGAAAACAAACCCTCCAACTCAGTGAGCAAACCTATATGCAGAATCCCAACCTGAGCTACAAATCTTCTCAAATCTCATGAAGGAGGAATGGATGCTGATCATGGTAGAGTTAACAAAAGACAGATGGGAGGAATATATCTAGCTGTGTGGTCAGGTTCAAAAGCATGTTTCCTTGTTGTATTTTTGATGTAATTCTAACAGCAGGCATGTTACAGGCTGGGCAAGGAATGATTATGTTGACTTTGCTACATCTGCAGAGTCCTGGGTTTGCAAGAAACACAGAGTGCTGGAGAAACTTGGTAGGTTTGATGGAAATTTCTCTATTCTGTGTTTTTTTTGTTTCAAATTTCCAGCATCTGCAATATTTTGCTTTTATTGCAATCTTGAGTTCATTCTGCGCAAAGTTAAATGGTGTCTTCTTCAGTAGAATGATGTAACTGTTATCTTTACCAATTTCATTTTGTCTCCCATTAATTCATTCAGTGGGCATTGAAGGTAACCTGTTTTATTTCCAATTTGGAAAGACAATCTGTGATCTCTGTGGAAGAGAAGTTCTTTACATGGAGTCGGGGGAGAAAGTAGAAAGCATTAAAACCTAAGATATACTGAGCATAGCTTGAAATGTATGTACTTCACTATCAGGCCATTCTCCTCCTGCAATGTGGGTGATCTTGATTCAGATATTCAGTGGAAGTTGCTATTTCAGCAAAGGGTGGACAAATGACAAAGATCAGCATCCAAGAGAGAGGGGAATTGGAAATGTTGAAGGGAGCTTGAGGTACAGTTGTGAGGGAGAGAGGGGATTTTACATTACCACTCTTGATATAGTGAAAAATCTTTGCATTACTGGAAGGATTTCTGTTTCTCATCATTTTTTTTGAATACCCTTTCCTTAGCAATTTTAAAATAGTGGAGTTGGGGCAAAGCGACTGGTTAACTGGCAGTCAGGAACCAGACAATAGAGTGAGAAAGGGCTTGTTGTCATTCCTGGTGGAGAGGGTACATCGTGAGGGTTGGATGAGAATATCAGTTGAGCAACGGCAGCAGTGTGAGGGTAGGGGGTTAGTTGTTGCAAGCAAGAGATAATGTGATGAAGCCTTCAGGAATTGCACAGCCATTGTTGGCTGGTCTATTCCATGCTGTCAACATGCCTTTTTATACGGAATTCTGACGGCTTCTGTCCCCACACCACAGGCATGAGAGAGGGAGCTAACTGTGCAATCCTACCTCTTGACAACTCCCTGAATTCAGTGCTCGCCTACTGAAGGCCATGCACTCAGTCTGTCAGAATAACCAGAGTTATTCTGGTTTATCAGAGATTTGTCTGAGAAAGAAAAGTTACATTTCCGCATTTATTGCCTATCCCTAATTGCTGTTGAACTGAGCTGCCCGCTAGGCCCTTCCAGAGGACATTTAAGAGCCAACAGAATGGCTATGGATGTGACATCACATGGAGATCAATCAGGTAAGGAACATTAGTGAACCAGGTCTGATTTTACTAGCGACAATTCCCTGCTTGACATTATACTCGCTTTATTTTTAAAAGATTCCAGATTACATATGAACAGGCAAGGAATAGTAGGATACAGATCATGAACAGGGAGATGGGATTAGTTTAATTTGGCATCATGGTCAGTGCAGATATGGAGGGCCGAAGGGCTTGTTTCTGTACTGTAATGTTCGACACTCTATGTTTATTTGCTAATTGAATTCAAAAGCTGTCACAATGGACCTTACGTTACTGGTCTTTAGCCCTCTGCTGGTCCATTAATAATGCAAGGCTAGTGAGAGAAAGGTGTTCTAACAATCAATGTTAGATGTACTCATCTCTGCCGATTTAACGCTTATTGTAAACAGCTATAATTTCTAAGGGAGGATTTTAAATGAGCACATTCTATGTCTCTATGATAATACACTGTATATTTTCATGCACATTGAAATCAGTAGGTGGCATAATTTCCCTGAAGATATCTGAATAAACAAGTTCCATTGAAAGAGCATTGGGCATGAATTCAGCACAAATATGTTACTCAGAGGCTTAAAACAGCAAACAGGGGAAAATAAACTCTGAGATTCTTTTCTTTTCACAACTTCACACACACTAAAAATGTGAAATGAAAACAGAAAGTACTGTTTTGTACAGTACAGACCTCAGCAGGTCTGGCAGCATCTGTCCTGCTCACTAGTCTGTTGCCCTCCTGTTGGCCTATTAATAATTTAAATATAATTAAGGAAAATGTTCAATAAGTTAACATACTTAGAATCCCCTCAGTGTGGAAGGGGGCCATTCAGCCTATGCTGACCCTCTAAAGAGCATCCCATCCGATCCAACCCCCATACCGCTGGGCACATTAACATTGCCAATCCACCTAACTTGCACTTCTTTGGACTGTGAGAAACCAGAACACCCAGAGGAAACCCACACAGACACAGATAGAATATGCAAACTCCAGATAGACTGTCGCCCAAGGCTGGAATTGAACCTGGGTCTCTGGTGCTGTGAGGCAGTAGTGCTAACCACTGAGCCACTGTACCACCTGTTCCTAATGTATGCCACTGTACTTATCCCTGCTATGTTAAGCAATTAATCACCAACTTATCTGGTTTATTGTCAAAGAAAAACCTTACTGGACTCCATATGTTATTTCAGATTGACTCTCCACAGATGCAGCTAGGTCTGCTGAGTCCGTCCAGCACCTCCTGTTTTTATTTCAGATCTCCAGAATCTGCAGAACTTTTCATGTTATTTTAGTGCCTAACAATATTGTGATTCAGGATGACATGCAGTTAGCTTAAATCCTTAATTACAGGCTGTGACAGTCTCCGGTTCCAGCAGTTGTAACAACACTGTGCTGACTGTGAATTGATGTCAATATTGTCACAGGCACAATATTTGTAATGATAGATTCACAATGGCCCCTAAAATCAATTGGGGGACAACACATACCAATGAAGAGAAAAAGTAAAATCTCTGCTGCATTATTGGAGAAAATGTACCTGTCTGATTGTCTTCAAAACAATGTTAACTGTGAAGCTGATCAGACCATTTCTGAAGGAAACTGATACTGATTATAAAGTTAAAAATCACACAACACCAGGTTATAGTCCAACAGGTTTAATTGGAAGCACACTAGCTTTCGGAGCGACGCTCCTTCATCAGGTGATTGTGGAGGGCTCGATCGTAACATAGAATTTATAGCAAAAATTTGCAGTGTGATGTAACTGAAATTATACATTGAAGAATTGATTGTCTGTTAAGCCTTTCATCTGTTAGAATACAATGATAGTTTCACTTCTTTCATGTGTAAATCACAAAACCTTTTTTTTTAAAGTTGCATTCTCGGGTTAGCTGTTAACAATGGTGATAGCTAGACAATATGTTGAAGGTGTTAGCCCCCTGTGTTGTCTGTCTATGACCTGATGTTTAGATTGATTCCAATCTAAAAAGTGAAATAACAGAGTTTTACATAAATTCATGCAGTTTTTGAGCTCAGAGTTCGACATGAATCTATGTGGTTTTTGAGCAAAGTGCAATGTAACTCTGAAAGTACCACAAAAATTCACCACACACAATATATATGTGTGCATGTGGGTCTTTGTCTGTCTGTGTGTGTGTGTGTCTGTCTGGGGTGGGGGTTGTGAGTGTGAGAAAATGTGTGTGTGTGTGTGTGTGTTTCTTAAAGTTAGTATGTTATTGGAATAGATTGTAGATATAATTAGGTTGGACAGTATTTTAAGATCTTGATTGCTGTACAAAATATATAAATTATGCAAAAGTGTAGTTGCTGCCAAACGTTTGAATTTAACCTTTAGGTTTTGGGCAGGCCCAGGGGCATTCCTGCCTCCTGGCCTCATCCATTTCATTTCCTGTGGTTTTCAGGTCTCGCACAATGGAGATACACAGTCAGTATTTAAATATCATGAGCAAGTTCTGTGAGCTTTGGACAAACAGTGGTTAGACATCAAAAAAGTGGAAAGTCACAAACTTATATTAATTTTTATCTGGTTTTTCATGGGAAGTGGGCATTGCAGGCAAGGTCCATATTTGTTGCCCATTCACATGTGCCCTTGAGCCGAGCTTCTTGCTGGGCTATTTCAGAGGACAGTTAATGGACAACCACATTGCTATGAGTCTGGCATCACATGGAGGCCACATCGGGTAAGGAACATGAGTGAACCAGATGGGCTTTTACCACAACCAGCACTCCAGACTCCTCCCAGTTGTGATGCCAGACACTGTACTGACAGGTTTGATTCACAATTTAAAAACCTAGATCTGTTCACTTGTCACTCATCACAACACTCCCAAACTGGTGTGCTTTAAAGAGCCAGTCATTTGACTTTCAAGATTCATGCTAACTTGTACATTTGCATAGATTCGTGCAGGTTAGGTGGATTGGCTGTGCTCAATTGCCCATAGTATCCAGGATGTGCAAGCTAGGTGGGTTAACCAAGGGAAATGCAGAGTTAACAGAGGTAGGGGGGTCGGAGGCTCTTTGCAGTGTCTGTGTTGGATTCAATGGGCCAAATGGCCTGCTTCCACACTGTAGGGATTCAATGACTCTGTGACAGCTAAGAGTCCACAAGGCCACCAGCACTGAAGGAATTCCTGCTGAATTGCAGCTCATTTCACCATTTTCCTAATCTGTAGATTGAGAGTATGCCAGAAAATCGTACAATTACAACATTTCAAAGGCTGGATTGGTATATGAACAGAAAGGGTTTAGAGGGATATGGGCTTAATGCTGACAAATGGGACTGGGTCAGATTGGAATGTCTTGTCGGCACAGACAAATTGGAACAAAGGGTCTGTTTCTGTGATGAATGACACTATGACTCATTGACTCTAAATACTATGGAATGCTTTTAGAGGTGCTTTGGTGAGTTGCTGGATTTAGCAGGGTAAGTTTCCACTTCCTCATCGATGGAGGATCTGGTGAATCATAAAGGCTGCAAGTGGGGGCAGCAGTGGAGGTGCTTCTGGGTCTACAACACAATCCTATGATGAGGCAGAGTTTGGGGAGAGGGCCAACTCTGCGCGATGTCCTCTACCAGTTGGAGCTGAGGTCCTCTATGTCCCTGGACACTGTGATGGAGGCCAGCCCACACACGTGGCATCTCAGTGTACAACCTCTTCAATGTTCCCCTGAATGACACCCTATCAAAAGACCTTGTACCAGAATCTCTGTGATCTCATGCTGGTGAACTGGCATAAAAACAAACCTTTTCCCCTGACCCCACTTGAATTCACTTATGCCCCCTCTGAAAGGACTAAGTTTATTTTATTTGGAAATATAAACTGGAAAATAGAAGGTTGGAATATCACCGTTCTTTAACAGTTCACAGAAAAGTGGGGCAGTGTGGTGTTCACTTATTGGTTAATTGGCATATAACTTTTGGAGAAACTGAATTTGATACTTTTATGAGATTAGTTGGCACCAAGTGTCCTTGGCTTCAAGATACATTGCCTGGAAACAGCCTTTGGATTTGTTTTAACTAGCAGTTTGTCAACACCTGAGGGATAGTTGCACGCAAACCTCCAAAAGTTAGAAGCCAAGACAGATCTCTCCTTCGATCTTGGTGAGTAAAAGAAAACCCTAGCATTAAAGGACTCAAAAGAAAATAATTTCTAACTCGGGCAAAAAACCCTAGGTCCAACTGACCGGCTATTGCACTGGAGTTCACCATGATTGTCAACAACATGATATCATCACCAAAAACCGAAATAGAATTAGAAAGACAACTGGTTCTACCCCTTTATAGTTTGGATTCTTTATCCACAGAATTTGAATCGTTTATGCCCAGATTTTCTACCTGTAATATTTCTGCAAAACTGCCTGTTTTGTCCATCCACATAAAAGAGAAAGACTAGCCTTGGAAGAATAATGTTAAAATCCTAACATTTCCATGACATACTTTCTACTTCTCTTCCTTGACTATTTTCCTGACCTCTGAGTCACACTCCCTTTCTTAAGGCAGAAAGCACGCTTGAAACTGAGCTCTTCCTTGCGAAGAACAGACAAGTTTCCGCACGTTCACCAAATGAGACTCTTTCCCCAAGGCTCACAAACCAGCTGTTCCCTGTCAAAAGCTCAAGGCTTTTCCCAGTTACTTTGGCTACTTACAGGCTTCCAAGTTGCACATAGAAACCAGAAGCATGAGAAGGCCATTCAGCCCTGCTCTGCTATTTAATTGTTGTCATGAATGATCCTCTATTTTAACAGCACATTCCTGCTCTGTCTCCATACTCCTTAATGCCTTCTGCTAGCCTGGATCCAGAATGGATCACACTTTGAAGGTTGAGTGCTTGGTTTGTTGAAATCGTCACAGTTTCATCACAGAGACCAACAGGTCAATTTCTGGATGTGTTTCAACCTGTCAAGCAGAGAGCTGTTATTACATGGTGCTCATCATTTCCATGGAATTCCATTAATTGATGGACATGTATGTAATCATAAGAGTAGTTCAGGTCAACTCTACAATCCTTATTATCTCCCCAGCATCCCAAGCTGCATGTTAGTAATTCATTCACAGGATATAGACATCACTGGCTAGGCAGGTACATATTGCCTATCCCTTGATAAAGCAGTGATGAGCTACCTTCTTGAACCATTGCAGTCCATATAATGTAAATATACCCACAGTGCTGCTATGAAGGAGATTCCAGGATGTTGACTCAGCTGCAGTGAAGGAACTGGCAATGCAGTTTCAGGGCTGTGTGGTGTATGGTAAGGCTTGGAGGGAATCTTGATGGTAGTGTAGCCATGCAGCTGCCAGCCTTGGCTTTCTTAGGTACGGGAGGAGGATGTTTGGGAGGTGTTGTTGAAAGAATGTTGCTGAGTTGCTGCAGTGCAACTTGTAAGCGCAACTGACCACTGCGACTAGATAAAGATGGTGGAGGGTGTATTGAAGGGGTGCTGATATGATCAGAGAAATAGGAATGGGCCATTCAGGCCTGCTCTGCCATTCTATAGAGTAATGGCTGTTCCAACATGTCAATGCCACCCATCTCTATAACTGTCTACCATGGAAACCATAACTCGATCGATTTCTATCTTTAACATATTCTAGACTGAGCCTCATCTGCCCTTTGTTGTTTAAGAATTCCAAAGATTCAAGACTGTCTGAGTGAAACTTTGATTGTTCACTTCAGACCTAAGTGGCAACCCCAATATTTTTACTTTGTGTCCCTAGTTCTAGATGAAACAACTAAGGGTGTTACATCTACTCGATTGTTCCTTTAAGTATTTTATAAGCTTAATTAGATCACCGCTCACATTTTTCAAAAATCTAGAGGCCCAGTTTGCCCAATCTCTGTTCACAGGTCAGTCCCACCATCCCAGGAACAAGGATGATGAACCTTCAAGGCACTCCCTCTATCTCTACATAGATCTTCAGGTGTGGTCTAACCAAGCTCCTATACAATTGAAACAAGACCTAATTACTCATCCTGCGTATCCGAATTCTCCTGCAATAAAGACTAATATTCTTAATAGCTTGCTGCACCTGCATGTTAGCCTTCAGTGACAAGGTCATCTTGGTCAGTTTACACATCCAAACTTTCCAACCTCTTACCATTTAAGAAAGACTCTGCACATCTGTTTCTCCTACCAAAGTAGATAACCTCATATTTTTCCATATTATACTCTATCTGTCATGATCTTGTCCATTCAATCAGCTTGTCCAAATTCTTCTAAATTACTTTATATCTTCCTTACAGCACAAATTCCTACTTAGTTTTGTATTGTTCACAAATTTGGAAATATTACATTTGGTACCCAACTCCAAACCATTGTTGTACATTGACCCAGTATGATTGGAATTTCCCACTCAGGGTGGTAAGTGGTTTGGAGGGGAGCTTGCCTTCCCCTCTATCCGCTCCCATGTATCTTCTGTTCTTGTCCTCCTGAATGGTGGTGATCATGGGTTTTGAGCGTGCTATCCAAGGGGCCTTGCTAAATGTCTACTGTGCATCTTGTTGGTGGTACACACTGCTGGCACTGAGCATTAGTGGTGGAGAGAGTGGATGTGTCATCAGTCAAATCATTTGTCCTGGATGCTGTCAAGCTTGAGTGTTATTCGAGCCGCTCTCATCCAGACAAGTGGGAGTACTCCATTCCACTCCTGACTTATAGATGATGTCTTTATATGGCGAGTCCAGTTCAGTTTCTGGTCGACCCTTAGAATATTGATAAAGGGGGATTCAGAAATAATAATGCCACTGAATGCCATTGAAAGGTGATACATTCTCTCTTCTTTGAGATGTTCATTGCCTGACATTTGTGTAACAAATGTTAATTGCCACTTATCAGCCCAAGCCTGCATGGTGTCAAGATCTTGCTGCATTTGGATGTGAACTGCTTCAGTGTCTGAGGCGTTGGGAGTGGTGCTGAATGTTGTGCAGTCACCAGTAAACATTCCCACTTCTGACCTTTTGATGGAGGGAAGGTCATTATTAGAGAAATAGAGACTATTCCATCACACAACAGTAAAGTGAGAATGAGTTCACTGTCTGTTTCTTCATTGCTGGCTTTCCTTTTCTCTTTTTACTTTCTGTTTCTTTCTCCAGCATTTTCTTACTCTGTCTCTGACTGCCACAGTATGTGTTAATTTTTTTTCACTTGCCAGTTGATTTCCCCTCCCCCCCCAACACTCTGTTCTCCGTTCAGCAAGATGCTGTAGAGTGTCCTCTTATATTTACTCTCCCTTATTGAGAGAAAAGCCCTCAACCAGGAGCTGCCCAGTTACGTTTACAATGGACTTTTGACAAGATGGTACTCAAACACACGATTGTCCTTTCAGATTCACAGCAAGCTGTCAGCATGTAGCCTTTAACCAGAGGCTGCCCTGGTGCATTAGCAAAGCTTCAGTTCCCTGTAGAATTTCTAACAGTGCAGCCTTGCCTTCCCAAATTGCAGATGGCAGTGATACATCCTCTCTTAAGGCAGGCTGTTGATGTGATTCTGGCTGTGTTATTGATTGATGTGATGATGAATCCTCATAAAACTGCTCAACAGGCTGTCAGGATCTCACAGTATGACACTTGTTTGACAGAGCTTGTTGCCAAGTTCATTTCTGGCTTTTTGACAATTTTTCCAAGAACACAATTTGACAGCAGCCAGCTTGGAAGGGGGAATGTATCAGGGTGGAACCACAGCTGGAGTTTGGAGCTTCGCAATGCTGATGAAAGTGAATATTTCCTGATTCAGCACAAGGGAAGAAAAGGCAAAACCTGTTTGTGTACCCAGTATGACTAGGTTCCACTAAAGTTCAAGCACACAATCCAAGCTATCACTCCAGTGCAGTATCTGAGAAGTGTTGCATTGTCAGAGGTGCTGTCTTTTAGCTACGACACAAACTGAAGTTTTGCCTGCCTGTTGACCATCTCCACAAACCATATTCAAAGAAGTTCAAGGAATTATTCTGATATCCAGGCCAACATTCAACCCTCAATAACGTACAGAAAATCCTGAGCTGTTTGCCTGCAGTATACCACTCCTGGTTGGACAGGCTCCCAGTCTAAAACACGCAGTTACTGGGTTGAATGATCCCCATTCTGCATTGCAGAATTTTCAGAAACTTTACTTCTTATTTTAATCGTATTAAGAGTGATTGAAAAGTCAGCCACAGCATTTTTACTTCACATCAGACACTCTGAAGAAAGATTGTCAATAAATTCTTCAGTGACACATGGGAAAGTGACACAGGGTGCACAGAATTGGCATTTACATCATTTATATCGAGTCTCATCTCTCTATGAAGCATTATTATAAATGTACTAATGTATGTTTCCAGGGCAGCAAATGTAGCTCACAAAATGGTTTAATCTGTCCCCAGAGGCAATGTGGTTTGTGGCAGAACTAAATCAGTACCACAGGTTTCCAGGCTGCCATTTTATTCTAACTGTGGTTGGGCTGAAGTGTCAGTTTATTGTGAGGCAGCAAGGCGACTGTTGCCTGATTAGAGTCAAAGAGTCATTGAGATGTATAGCATAGAAACAGACCCTTCGGTCCAACTCGTCCATGCTGACCAGATATCCCAACCCAATCTAATCACGCTTGCTAGCACCCAGCCCATATCCCTCTAATGCCTTCCTATTCATATACTCATCCAGATGCCTTTTAAATGTTGCAATTGTACCAGCCTCCACCACTTCTTCTGGCAGCTCATTCCATACACGTACCACCCTCTGCATGAAAAAGTTGCCCCTTAGGTCACTTTTATATCTTTCCCCTCTCACCCTAAACCTATGCCCTTTAGTTCTGGACTCCCCCACCACAGGGAAAAGACCTTGTCTTTTTACCCTATCCATACCCTCACAATTTTATAAACCACTATAAGGTCACCCCTCAGCCTTCGATGCTCCAGGGAAAACAGCCCCAGCCTGTTCAACCTCTCCCTATAGATCAAATCCTCAACCCTGACAACATTCTTGTAAATCTTTTCTGAACCCTTTCAAGTTTCATAACATTCTTCCAATAGGACAAAGACCAGAATTGCATGTAATATTCCAAAAGTGGCCTAACCAATGTCCTGTACAGCTGCAACATGACCTCCCAACCTTTGTACTCAATACTCTGACCAATAAAGGAAAGCATACCAAATGCTTTCTTCACTATATTATCTACCTGCGACTCTACTTTCAAGGAGCTATGAACCTGCATTCCAAGGTCTCTTTGTTTAGCAACACTCCCTAAAACCTTACCATTAACTGTATAAGTCCTGCTAAGTTTTGCTTTCCCAAAATGCAGCACCTTGCATTTATCTGAATTAAACTCCATCTGCCACTTCTCAGCCCATTGGCCCATCTGGTCAAGATCCTGTTATAATTTGAGGTAACCCTCTTCACTGTCCACTACACCTCCAATTTTGGTGTCATCTGCAAACTTACCAACTGTACCTCTTATGCTCGCATATGCTCATTTATGTAAATGACAAAAAGTAGAGATCCAGCACCGATCCTTGTGGCACTCCACTGGTCACAGGCCTCCAGTCTGAGAAACAACTTTCTACTACCACCCTCTGTTTTCTACCTTCAAGCCAGTTCTGTCTCCAAATGGTCACTTCTCCCTGTATTCCATGTGATCTATTCTTGCTAACCAGTGTCCCATGGGAACATTGTCAAATGCATTACTGAAGTCCATATAGATCACATCTACTGCTTTGCCCTCAACAATCCTCTTTGTTAATTTTTCAAAAAACTTAATCAAGTTTGTGAAACGTGATTTCCCACGCACAAAGCCATGTTGACTATTCCTAATCAGTCCTTGCCTTTCCAAATACTTTACATCCTGTCCCTCATGATTCTCTCCAACAACTTGCCCACCACTGAGGTCAGGCTCATCCGTCTATAGTTCCCTGGCTTGTCCTTACCACCCTTCTTACCACCCTTACCACGTTAGCCAACCTCCTGTCTCTGGCACCTATCAATGGTACAACTATCTCAGCACGAGGCCCAGCAATCACTTCCCCAGCTTCCCACAGAGTTCTAGGGTACACCTGATAAGATCCTGGGGATTTATCACTTTTATGCATTTCAAGACATCCACCACTTCCTCCTCTGTAATATGGACATTTTTGAAGATGTCACCATCTCTTTCCCTACAGTCTATATCCTCCATGTCCTTTTCCATAGTCAACACTGATACAAAATACTCATTTAGTATCTCCCTGATATCCTGTGGCTTCACACAAAGGCTGCTGATCTTTGAGGGGCCCTATTCTCTCCTTTGTTACCCTTTTATCCTTAATGTATTTGTATTTCCTTAAACTTATTTGCCAAAGCTATCTCATGTCCCCTTTTTGCCCTCCTGTTTTCCCTCTTAAGTATACTCCTACTGCCTTTATATTCTTCTAAGGATTCACTCGATCTATCCTGTCTATACCTAACATATGCTTCCTTCTTTTTCTTAACCAAACCCTCAAGTTCTTTAGTCATCCAGCATTCCCTGCACCTACCAGCCTTTCCTTTCACCCTAACAGGAATATACTGTCTCAGGGCTCTCGTTATCTCATTGCTGAAGGCTTCCCATTTTCCAGCCGTCCCTTTATCTGAGAATTTCTGCCCCCAATCAGCTTTTGAAAGTTCTTGCCTAATACTGTCAAAAATTAGCCTTCCTCCAATTTAGAATTTGATTTGGAGGTGCCAGTGTTGGACTGGCGTGTACAAAGTTAAAAATCACATGACACCAGGTTATAGTTCCACAGATTTATTTGGAAGCACTAGCTTTCGGAGTACTGCTCCTTCCTCAGGTGGTTGTGGAGTATGGCCCACAGCTACCTGATGAAGGAGCAGCGCGCCGAAAGCTAGTGCCTCCAAATAAATCTGTTGGACTATAACCTGGTGTTGTGTGATCTTTGACTTTGTCCCATTTAGAATTTCGACTTTTAGATCTGGTCTATCCTTTTCCATCACTATGTTAAAACTAATTGAATTATGGTCACTGGCCAAAGTGCTCCCCCACTGACACCTCAGTCACCTGCCCCGACTTATTTCCCAAGAGTAGGTCAAGTTTTGCACCTTCTCTAGTAGGTACATCCAAATACTGAATCAGAAAATTTTCTTGTACACACTTAACAAATTCTTCTCCATCTAAACCCTTAACACTATGACAGTCCCAGTCTATGTTTGAAAAGTTAAAATCCCCTATCATAACCCCCTTATTATTCTTACAGATAACTGAGACCTTCTTAAATTTGTTTCTCAATTTCCCTCGAACTATTACAATCCCAATAAGGTGATCATCCCTTTCTTATTTCTCAGTTCCACCCAAATAACTTCCCTGGATATATTTCCAGGAATATCCTCCCTCAGTTCATCTGTAATGTTATCCCTTATCAAAAATGCCTCCCCCTCCCACTTCTCTCTTGCCTCCCTTTCTGTCCTCCCTGTAGCATTTGTATCCTAAGATGCCAGTCCTGTCCATCCCTGAATCAAGTTTCTGTAATTGGTATGATATCCCAGTCCCATGTTCCTAACCATGCCTTGAATTCATCTGCCTTCCCTGTTCGGCCTATTGAAATGAAATAAGTGCACTTTTATTAATCAGTCCTTCCTTGTTCTCTGCTTTGTCCCTGTCTGCCCTGACTGTTTGACTCTCTCCTTTCCCCAACTATACCAGTCTCAGATTGATCTCTTTCTTCACTATCTCCCTGGATCCCATTCCAACTCTTCCCCCATCTTACTAATTTAAATCTTCACAAGCAGTTCTAGCAAACCTCCCTGCCAGTATGTTAATCCTTTCCAATTCAGGTGCAATCCATCCTTTTTTTAATTCGTCACTTCTACTCCAGAAGAAATTCAATGGTCCAAAAATGTGAATCGTTCTCCCATACACCAGCTCCTCAGTTTGACAAATGGATGGATTTGGAAGGATATGGACAAGGTCCGTAGTAAGGTGTCAAGTGCAGTTCAGGTACAAACATGCGAATAGCAAAAAAAAATGCTCCCTGAACTGGGAAAGCATATGGACTTTTGGCAAGTATGGAAATGGGTTATTAAAAGTCCAACACAATTGGACCTGGTTATGGCTGTCACTTTTCAATGGAGTTTGGACTTAGGGAGGCAAAACCAAGAGGTAATGTTGAACCTGACTCACACCACTGTTAGAGTATTGTGTCTAGACATCTTATTATGGGAAGGATATAAGTATTGGAATAGGCACAAAATAAAGTGAATAGAATCATGAAACCTTAGAGTAGGTACAGAGTAAATTTACTACCACAGTACCAAGGTTAGAGGACTTCAGTTACATGGGGAGACCTCCTCCACTGCCAAATCCAAGCCACCCAACGACTGGAAGAAGAACATCTCATCTTCCACCTTGGGACCACCTACCCCTCTCCCCCCCACTCCCCCCAACCCTACCCCCCCCCCAATCACACATCATCAACATTGACTTCACAAGTTTCCAAATTTCCCCACTCCCCACCTCTTCCCAGATCGAACCCTCCAACTCAGCACCGCCCTCTTGAACTGTCCTACCTGTCCATTTTCCTTCTCACCGATCTGTTCCACCCTCCCCACCGACTTATCACCATTAGCTCCAACTGCATCCACCTCTCACCTTCCCAGCTGCTTCCCCCTCCCCCTCCACACTCCCGATGAAGGGCTTATGCCCGAAACGTCGACTGTCCTGCTCCTCAGATACTGTCTGAACTGCTGTGCTTTTCCAGCACCACACCTTTCGACTCTGACTCTCCAGCATCTGCAGTTGTCACTTTCTCCTAGCCCTGGAGTTGTCGTCTTACATATGAAATGGAGGCAGGAAGAGGTCAGCCATCTCCTTGAGCCTGCTCTGCAATTCATTAAGACCATGGCTGATCTTCCAGCTCATCTACATTGTCCCTCATTATCCTCAGATCCCTCAATCCTCACAGTATTCATAGCTCCATAGGACTGTTCAAAATTATGAAGAGTTTTGATAAAGTTAATGGGAAGAAACTGGTTCCAGTGGAAGAAACGTGGAATAAATAATTGACAAAAAATTGGATGTGAGCTGAGGAGAGTTATTTTTTCTGCAGTGTGTTGTTGTGAATTGGAATGCACTGCCTGAAAGAGCAGAGGGAAAAAAAATCAATAATAACTTTCAAAGGGGAATTTAATATCTCTTTCATAATTGCATATAGAAAACATTGGCTATTTAAAAGGATAAATGGAAATGTTTGTATGGCCTTGAGAAAAAAACTGGGAGTCCAGTTAATTGTGAAAGAAGCTGCACAGGAATCAGAGTCCAAAGCCTATCTTTCACCAATGTATTATTCCAAGATATCATGAATGAAAGATCCACTATCATTTCAGCATCTTACTTTTAACTAGTGGTGAGAAGATTATGATATAACCCAATGAAGATTATCAAGATAATGATGGTTATAAATGGGATTGTTTTCACACATCAGAGAGGTGACTGATATATTATTGTCATGTGTGCTGTGATACAGTGAAAAGTACTATTTTGAATATTTTACAGGCAGGTCATACTACAGAAAGGGCATCAGGGTAGCAGAACCGAGTGCAGTATACAGCGTTGCAGCCACAGAAAAGATGGAGAGAGAGAGAGATCAGAATTAATATTTGAGAGGTCCATTCAAAAATCTGATAACAGCAGGGAAGAAGCTGTTCTTGAATTTGTTTGTGCGTGTATTCAAAATTTTATATCTTCATTTAAGGTAATCAAAAAATGAAAGAAGTGATTAAATAAAAAAATCCTCTCAATCATAGGATAATTATATTGTGGAATTTCCCCATCAGAAAACAATGTTGAACACAGATTAGAATTCAAATCATGAACAATGTTGACTAATACATAAGGAGCAAGCAGGAAAATGAGATTAGAGTGGATGGTTTGTATAGGCAGAGGAGAGCTCAGTACAGAACCGATGAGCTGAATGAATGATAACATTCTATTAATTCTGTTGTCAGTTGGGGAAATTTCCAACAATTTATTTTGTGTTTTTTTTTGTGAAGCGGCCTCCTGCAGTAACACTGCCTCACATTTCCAGCCGCCCCCCCCCCCCTTTCTAATTGAAAATGGTAGTTGCAAAGAACTCTGCTGTGTATTAGCTCCTGGGAATTGAAGCAGGCTTCGATCAGGAGGAGGAATTCTGCAATTCCGTCAGGAATTTCTGACCTTGAAAAGTTCCCCGAGAGAGAAGGCAGGATTGTGCTGGATCAGGCAATTCCCTGAGGTGCAAGCCTGATCCCCTTCCTCTGTAGAGATCCAATTTAATTGTGAAAAGCCATGGGGAAGAGCTGTGAGAATTTCTCTGGGTGCCTAAATGAGATAGAAGGGCGTATGCAATTACTGAAAAAAAAATTATTTACTCCATATTGATGCAGCAGTTTCCAATAAGACTGCAGCCTTCAGGCTAAACAAAATTGTGAGTCAGAACAATAAAATAAAAAAGTACAGAATCTAACTCAGTTGGGACCAAAACACAAAGTAGATAAGTAACAAGAACAAAGAAATAAATCTTTCTGGCAAAGGGTGATAGAACCAATCTTAATTGTAATATCAGTGCATAGAGCCATTTGTTTTAATTAAATTCACTCGTATCTGGTGGTTAAGAAAAACATTAAACCATTCACAGTGGCTAGGAATCCTGCTGTGAGTAACTCACCTCCTAACTCCCCAAAGCCTGTCCACCCACAAGTCAGGAGTCTGATGGAATACTCCCAGTTGGCTGAATTGGTGCAGCTCCAATAACACCCACAAATCTTGACACTATCCAGAACAAAGCAGACCATTTAATTGGCACAACATCCACAAACATTCACTCTCTTTATCACCAATGCTCAGTAGGAGCGGTGTATACCATCTACAAAATGGAGAAATTCATGAAAGGTCCTATGACAACCCCTTCCAAACTCACAACCACTTCCAGCTAAAAGGACAAGGGCAGCAGATACATGGCAATGCCACCACTTGCAAGTTCCCCTCCAAGCCACTCACCTAACTGACTTGGAAATATGTTGCCATACCTTCACAGTTGTTTGGTCAAAATCCTGATGTTCCTTCCTTCATGGTATTGAGAGTCCAAATACAGTATGTGGACAGTGGTGGTTCAAGAAAGCAGCTCACCACCACCTTCTCAAAGGCAACTAGGGATGGGCAATCCAATTTGGCCCAGCCAGCGACCCCCCCTGTTGCATGAGTGAATTTAAAAAAGGTGTATCAAGTTAAATGAAGCTTGGTTATTTTATCAGTCACCAGACATGTTGTGAAACATATTTAGGGCAGGTGGGACTAGAACCTGGGCCTTCTGGCTCAGAGATTAGGACACTACGGCTGGCACCCATTCAAAGCTTTATGCTTAATGACTAGTCTGTAACGATTTAATTGATTTCAATTTGGAACACAGAGGACAGTATAAATTGGTGACAGTTTTCCATTGCAATGGAGTTTGGAAATAAAACCCATCATTACTCCAAATGTTGATTGCTGTTCCAATTAAGTCTCTCGCACACTATGATTTGTGTAAGATATTTGGGGAGATCAAGCATCAAACTTGCTCTGATGCACTGTGGCGAGATGGGCTTCAGACACGCAATTCCTCAGGCCTCATTTCTGATGAAGGGCTTTTGGCCAAAACATCGATTTTCCTGCCCCTCAGATGCTGCCTGACCTGTTGTACCTTTCCAGCACCACACTCTCGACTCTAATCTCCAGCATTCGCAGTACTCACTTTCGCCTTCAGACACTCAATGCTGAGACTTACGCAAGGCTGGAAATGGGGATATTCACTGCTGATAGTATTGTTCACTGCTAATCACAACTCCACAAACAGTTTGAGGACAGCAGCCAGACTTGGGCAGATAAGTGGCAAGTAGCCTTTAAGACACACAAATGCCAGACAATAATCAGAGAGAGAGTCATACTATCTTCTCTTGACATTCAACAGCACGACCATCAGAGAATCCCTCACCATCAACATCCAGGCCGTTAGTATTGATTAGAACCTGACTGAATTAGCCCATAAAAATACTGTAGCCACAAGAACAGGGAAATACTGGGAATTCCTAAGTGAGAAATTCACCTCTTATTCCTTAAGACCTGCCCACGATCTGCTAGGCACGAGTCAAGAGTGTGTGTGAATACTCATCAACTATTTGGATGAACGCAGCTCCAGCAATATTCCTCAACTCAGCACAATCCAGGACAAATCAGCTTGCTTGCTTAACACCCTAACCTCCAGCCTCAACATTCACATCATCCACAACTGATGTACAGTGACAGCAATGTGTACTATCTACAAGATGCACTGCAACATCTAACCAAGGCTCCTTCGATACCAACTTCCAAAACTGTGACCTCTACCACCTAGAAGAGCAAGGGCAGCAGATACATGGGTCCACCATCACCCGGCCGCAAACAATCCTGACGTGGGACTGTGTCACCACTCCTTCAGTGTTGCTGGGTCAGAATCCTGGAATTTGCAACACTGCTTAGATTACAGCAATTGAAGAAAGAGGCTCGAGGTCAGTTTGGAATGGGTAACAAATGCTGGTCATTGACACTTATATCCCAATAATTAATTTTTTAAAAGGCTGATTTACAGGAAAGGAGCTGGTACTCTAAGTATTGTATCCCATTGTCTTTGCCTTTGAGGAGGGAAGACTAGAGATTAAGCTGATATTCCTGTAAATTAGCAATAGCGCAGTACCTGGGTTGCAAAGCTGGAAAGTTTGCCATACAATATGCAGATAATAATGGTTAATGTTTTACAATTCAACTATCAAACATGCACCCTCACTATCCAAATACATTGCACTCCTTTTACAAAGGATAATACACCATCACCTAATTCAACAGAGATTCCTTTTATAACTGGACCCAACTCTATATGGAGGATGAACTTTATATATGGTTATAAAGTAATTATCACTATCACTTGCTCCTGTCAGGTTTGCGCTGAGATATCAATTGACCTCATTGAGCTTTAGATTGTGTGTCCCTTTATGATTCTTGTCCCTTTATGTACATAAATCAAAATTAATCAACATCAAATGCTTATTATCAGCCTGCAATATTACAAGGCTCTGTTTGTTCCTGAGTATGAGGTCCATCCAGTTAAGCAGTTGATTCCTCGATTTGATCAGATATCAGATTCAGTTGCACTTGTCCCTTTAAAAATGGTAGAGGGCAGCTTAACTTGTTGGTTCTTGAGTAAGGTCCTTTTGTCCTTTGCACACCTACACTCTTCTTTCAGTACCTACACAAAGACAGTCAGAATTTAAGTGTTAGTTGTGCTAAGGTCTGTGTCTCAGGCTTTCCATCTTGTATTATTCAGAGGTTTCTGCCTTCTTCAGGGGGGTGGAGATTCAGCTGCCAAGAAGGAGCTTGTCTTTAAGCTTCTTTTCAAACTGCCCAGACTTTGATACCAGAATCCCAGACCCAACCTGGTCAAGTTTGAATATCTGGAATAGTTTAGGGAGAGGATGGAGAATCAAGGAGGGGGTCAAGCTTTAAGGGAGAGATAACAGGATGGCTGCAGTAAGCAATCACCTGGGAGATGAATGGGTTTGAATTAAACTCTTAGCTTATGTTTCTTATAGGGATGGACAATTAAGTCGTTTGTAAATCAGTGAAAGCAAAATCCTGCTGATGTTGGAAATCTAAATTAAAAATGGGAAGAGCTGGAAAAACTCCATGATTCTAGCAACTTTGTGAAGAAACAGAGTTGACTTTTTTACTCAAAATGTTAACTTGATTTCTCTCTCCATGGATGCTGCCAGACCTGCTGAGTTTCTCCAGCACAGAATAAAAGAATGACTGGAGTAAGATTAGGGCAAGTCAAGGACAGTAGTGGGAAGTTGTGTGTGGAGTCCAAGGAGATAGGAGAGGCGCTAAATGAATATTTTTCATCAGTATTCACACTGGATAATGACAATGTTGTTGAGAAGAACACTGAGATATAGGCTATTAGGCGAGATGGGATTGAGGTTCATAAGGAGGAGGTTTAAGCAATTCTGGAAAGTGTGAAAATAGGTAAGTCCCCTGTGCCGGTTGGAATTTATTGGAGAATTCACTAGAAAGCTAGGAAGGAGATTGCAGAACCTTTGACTTGGATCTTTATGCAGTCATTGTCTATAGGAATAGTACCAGGAGATTGGAAGATAGCAAATGTTGTTCCCTTGTTCAAGAAGGGGAGTAGGGACAACTCTGGTAATTATAGATCAGTGAGCCTTACTTCAGTTGTCGGTAAAGTGTTGGAAAGGATTACAAGATATAGGATTTAATAATCATCTAGGAAGGAATAATTTGATTAGGGATAGTCAACACGGTTTTGTGAAGGGTAGGTCGTGCCTCACAAACCTACTAAGTTATTTGAGAAGGTGACCAAACAGGTGGGTGAGGGTTCAGTAGTTGATGTGGTGTACATGGATTTCAATGAAGCGTTTGATAAGTTTCCCCACGGTAGGCTATTGCACAAAATACGGAGGCATGGGATTGAGGGTGACTTAGAAATTTGGATCAGAGGTTGGCTAGCTGAAAGCAGACAGAGGGTCGTGATTAATGGGAAATGTTCACCCTGGAGTTCAGTTACTAGTGGTGTACCACAATGATCTGTTTTGGGGCCACTGCTGTTTGTCATTTTTATAAATGACCTGGATGAGGGCGGAGAAGAATGGGTTAATAAATTTGCAGATGACACTAAGATCAGTGCAGCTAACAGAGGAACATAGAAAAGCTGTGGAGCTGGGCTGAGAGTTGGCAAATGGAGTTTATTTTGAAAATGTGTGAGGTGATTCACTTTGGAAGGATTAACATGAATACAGACTATTGGGCTAATAGTAAGATTTTTGGTAGTGTGGATGAGCAGAGAGATCTCGGTGTCCATGTAAAGAGATCCCTGAAAGGTGCCACCCAGGTTGATAGATTTGTTAAGAAGGCATACGGTTTGTTAGCTTTTATTGGCAGAGGGATTGTACAAAATTCTGGTGTGGCCACATTTGGAGTATTGCGTACAGTTCTGGTCGCCACATTTTAGGAGGATGTGGAAACATTGGAAAGGGTGCAAAGGGGATTTACCAGGATGTTGCCTGGTATGGAAGGAAGGTCTTATGAGAAAAGGCTGAGGGACTTGAGGCTGTTTTCATTAGAGAGAAGAAGGTTGAGAGGTGACTCAATACAGACATCCAAGAAAATCAAAGGATTGGACAGTGAGAGCCTTTTTCATTGGATAGTGATGGCTAGCATGAGGGGACATAGTTTTAAATTGAGGGGTGATAGATGTAGGTCAGATGTCAGAGATAGTTTCTTTACTCAGAGAGTAGTAAGGGTATGGAATGCCCAGCCTGCAACAGTAGTAGATTCACCAACATTAAGGGCATTTAAATGGTCATTGGATAAACATGTGGATGAAGCTGGAATAGTGTAGGTTAAATGGGCTTCAGATTGGTTTTACAGGTTGGTACAACAGGGTCGAAGGGCTGAAGCAAGCCTCAGTCAAGTCAAGGGAGGCCAAAGAATTTCCACTCAGTAAGTCAAGGGCAGCCTCTGATACTATTCTAGGAGCTTGGATACGGTCAGCCAGCCCCATGGATTGGTCAGAATTAGGATGGTCACCACAGCAACTAAGTGTCAGGCAGTCCATCACTCATCTTGAGTCTTTCTACCCTATTGGCGCTGTTTTTCCTCCTGGAATGAAAGAGCGACAGGTATTAGAGAGGTGAAAGTGGGTTGGCGCAGCTTGGTGCAGGTGGGGAGGTGTCCCAAGTGAGAGGGTGGGCAGCACAGAGAGCATGTGGGGTTAGTGGTGTCAGGGGTTGGTGGCTGATAATGAGAGAGCTGCAGGAAACAGTGAGAGGGGTAGAGCCTGAATCTTAACAGGCCTTGGGTACAGTAGCAGAGACAGAGTGAGTGTGAGATATCAGAGAGAAGGTGGTAACATTTACACTGGTGAAGCAGCGAATGACATTGACCTTCTTCCTACATTGCTGGGCTATTCCCCCAGACACTGAGAGTGCTTGAACCCAGGTGGCATGGTCTGACTTTTGCTGTTCCTGAGGAAGAGGTTGCCACTCCACCTCATCAAGCAGGTGCTCCAGGTCTCTACCCATAAAGGGGGGGGTGACAATTTCCCCCTGTCTACCATGTCTGGGGCAAATGTCAGGAACAATGCAGCATAGCTCCAGATGACAGACTTGTCTGGGTACACAACAAGCTTTTAAAGCTGGCACAAAGGCAAGGGATGCCAATGCATTCTGCGATATCCGCTGCGTTTGAGTTGTTTTAGGAAGGGTGCATGGTAAGATGGGGCTGGAATCAGACATATGCGAAGCCATGGGAGTGGGGTAGATCATTGATGAGACACATTTGTTAAGAGATACTGAGAAATCTCACCAGATCTCATGGAAAATGCCCTCCAAAAACACAACGCAACTCACACTCAGACATAAAAGAGTAAAATTCCACTATAACAACAGACAATAGAAGTTCTGTAGAAATGTAAAATGATTAGGAATGTGAAAGTGAGTCTGGGGAAGTAACAACGAAAAATGAGGAGATGGCAGATGAATTGAACAGGTATTTTGTGTTATCTTCATTATAGTGGGTACAGGTGACCTACCAGAAATTGCTGAAAAACAGCAAAAAGAAATGAGAGGAACACGAGAAAATTACAATCACTCAGGAAGCAAATTGATAAATCCAGGGCTGACAAATCTCAGAGTCCTGATGGATGTCATCCCGAGGTCTTACGAAATGTGGCTAGTGAGCACAGTGATGTATTGATTTCAATTCAGACAAAATCAGGAAACTACAAGTCAGCTCACTTAATGTATGTCACAGGGAAAATGTTAGAAGCTATTATTATTAAAAATAATATTCCAGTGACCCAAATTTTCCAAAGATCAGAGAGTTGTTTCAATGCATTGGATCCTGCTAAATCCCAAAATAGCAAACCCCAAGAGAATTGCTGATGAAGTTGAAAATTCTGATCGGCAAATCCCTGCAACCATCCAAAGCTATCCATTTCACCCTGATTCTTCAGGGGTGCTATGCAGTTAAGCCCATATTTACTGAGGGAAAGCTGGAAGATTAAAATCCCACTCTAACTCCTCTGGAGCTATTAAACTGACTCTCAACACACCGATGATGCCCGCTCCCCCCAAACTTTGCCTACCCTTTTATGCCCCAGACTCGGATCTGAGACGTGCCCCCACCCCAATTCATGAAAACAACTCCCTCTGCACACCTGGCACCATCTTGTCTCCCCAATACCACCTTCGCTGACTGAATAAATGCATAAGTTCAGAGTGCTTGCCAGCAGGAAGAATTCAAAAAGAGCATATTATCTAAATATCGAGAGATTGCAGAGCTCTGAGATGCAGTGGGATCTGGGTGTCCTAGTGAGTGAGTTGCAGAAGGTTAGTATGCAGGTACAGGTAGATTATTGATAAACAAAGGAGTGAAATGTTATCAGGGGTAGGTCGGAGAGTGGAGTAAGGGGATAAGGCATGAGTTTATTGAAGGGTGGAGCATGCTTCCTGGGCTGCGTGGCCTACTCCTAATCCATATGTTCACATTGGGAGTAGAATAAAATATTCTCTAAATTGGCTAAAGCTGGAAACAGTGAAAGATATTTGGGGGCTCTTGCTCACTGCAATTTAAAATGTTATAAGCAACTAGGTAAAATAATTAAAATGGCTAGAGGAATGTGATATCAATATTGAGAAGACTAAATTATGCGAGGGTAGAAATTACGTTTTGCTTCTACAATGCCCTGGTTAGACTGCACCTGGAGTATTGAGAGCTGGATCCCATAGTGTATGAAGGACGTATTGACTTTGGAAGGTGAGCAAGAAAGAATTACCAGAATGACATTTGTACTGCAAAAATGAAATTATAAGGAGAAATTACAAAAACTAGGGTCACCTTCCCTAAAACATTGAGGGAAACTTTGATGAAAGCTTTCAAGATATTTGGGAGTTCTGAAAAGCCTCATAAAGAGAGAAATCATTTCCACTGGTGGAAGAATAGGAAGAATATTCAAAAAAATTAAAGCAGGCATTTCAGTGATTCAATTAGAAACCATTCTAGATGTAAAATAAACATTTGGAATTCTGCTACAAATGACAAATTGTCAACGTTGGATCAATTGTTAATTTAAAATGTGTGATTGATATTAAGATGGGTACATGAAGTTAGCTACAGAAAGAGCCATGATCCCCACTCTATAGAAGAATAGGATTGAGGGCCTAAATGAGTTATTCTTGTCCCAATGTTACTTATAAATCTTGGCTCCTGGGTCTTTTGTACTCAATAAAGGAAGCGCTTGTCAATCAAGTTTATTTTAATGAAGAGAAAATCCCAGTGCAACTCAGGAACTGGGAATTTCAGCAGGCGTGATCATCTTCAACTTGTTTACTCATTGGTCAGTGGATTTTGACACTTGCCTGCCTCTGTGCCTGGCGAGAGTGGAGCTTTCAAAAGCAGCTTAGGGCAACAGTTCCTGGCAAACTGGTGAAACAAACCAAGACAGTCCTTACTGTGTGTAGCTCCACCTCGGGAAAGCTCAGTCACTGTGCAACTGCATCAGCAAAGTGCTGACATCATTCTGGGCAACTGCTGACTGTTCCTTCCCCATCTGAAGTGTTTTGTAGAACGCAGAAGGTAAGGCAGTAAATACTTGTGTCATTTTGAAATAAAACTAAAAGTAATGATTTTTCTTGAGAGAATGAGTGGTTCCGGCACAATTACTAAGAAGCTATTCATTTGAGCTGGGGGCATATGATATGTATAATATGCACTGTTATGTCTGAAAACCACAAGGAAGATTGAGAGGGTGAGAGTGGGCGAAACAGTAAAATAGAAGACATGAAGACAACAAGGGATTTAATGATTTAATGTATTTGAAATAGTGGGAAAGAGCTATGTGAAACGCAAATGAATGATTGTTGATAAATTGAGTATTAAATCAAAATATGAGTCAAAATCTTGATTAGTAGGAAATTCATATTTGAGAGGTTTGAATGGTGACTTGTTCAAAAATGCTTTTCGTGCAATGGATTATACAAAGATGTTTCAGCCCTCTATCGAGTATCCAAGAGAATGGGGAGGGGGTGATAATGGAGGAGGGGTTACTCATTATAGCATTTTTAGAAAAAATGAACCACAAATGAGATGGACTTGCTTATTGAACTCCACACTTGCAGTGGCAGCAGCATTGGTGGTGCTGTTAAAGGGTTAAACAACATGTTGAATTGATTGATAGTTTTCTCTTCAAACTCAGCAATATTTAATTGCATAAATACATCTTATATTGTAACACAATGCTCTATTTTTTAAGAAAATGAAACATTAAGTTTAATATCTGGAAATGATTCTACAGCTTCGATATAACCAAGGGTGGAGTTGATACCCAGCACTGAGTATAGCTCAAGCAGATTAGCCTTCAGAATACTGAGAGGAAATTGCAGCCTTCAGATCAGTTCATGGTGCTTGTTATTGTGTTTTCTTTCTAATGATTGTATAAAACCTCTATCTGGTGTGATGTTTGGGGTTTTTATTCATACTGGGAACTGTTCAGTGTGTGTGCTTTGGATGGTGATGGTCATATTAGATTATTAAATGACAGCAATTATTCCATTGCAATTTAAGGAATGATTTACAGTTGGATCTTTATGTTATTTCCTCTAAATGCTGCATCACAATTTTACCTAAACCTTGTCTGAGGTTTATCTGTATATAATGTAATCTATCTTAAATATGCCTGTATGTATGGTAGCTATAATTATGCTTACTCTTAAAATTATCTGATTGTAATCCACCTCAGACTTGCAAGGTAATCTGCTGAATTTTTTTAAAGAAGCAAATTCTTTAAAAGCCTTTCAAACAATTGTCTCCTGGTACTTAGAAAAGAGCTAATCTGCAAAGGGACAGGATAGAGGAAACTGAGATGGAGAGATTACCTGTTCCAGGTTCCAATTTTTATGTCATAGAAGAAGTCTGATCAATTAATGCAAGTATAGTTTTGGCTCTGAATAGGAAAAAAGCATTAGCTGCACTCCTTAATGCTGAATGGGAATTCAGCCATAAGGTCCGACTGTACGTATCCTATCTCCACTGATAAAATTCAGGAAGTTAGTTTATCCAAAGGCAGGAAGCTAAACTTGTGCAATCTAATAAAATGACAGGCTCAAATCAGGAATCTGCAAGCATTATAAATGAAATTTAATTTGCTCGCACTCATACTGTGGTTCTGTTTCTGCTGTGAGATATGTAATGGACAGTACTCTGAAGTTGCCATCTCTCTCTGTAAGGGTGGGTAGAGATAGGGAATAAGAGAAAGTGAGGACTGCAGATGCTGGAGATCAGAGCTGAAAAATGTGTTGCTGGAAAAGCGCAGCAGGTCAGGCAGCATCCAAAGAGCAGGAGAATCAATGTTTTGGGCATAAGCCCTTCTTCAGGAACTACAAGTAAGAGTAGGCCACTTGGCCCCTCAAGTCTTCTCTGCCATTCAGAACAATAATGGCTGATATGGTTACTCTGCATTCGCGTCTACCCCTGAGGGGCATCAACCCCCTCCCTTATCAAGTATCTATCTAACTGTACCTTAAAAATATTCAAGGATTCTGCTTCCACCACCAAACTGCCCACTTCAAGGATTAGACGTATAAACCTTCCCTGAAATGCCTCCAATGCAGTCACATCCTTGCTTAAAAATGGAGACCAATACTCAGCAGAAACAGAGAAACTACTTTATGAGTTTGAGAAGTCCAGAACAAAGGCACACCAGACATGGTCTCACCAATGTGCCTTATAACTGAAGCAGAACCCCCCGCTTTTGTATTTGATTCCCTGCACAATGAATGATAACATTCCTAGCTGCTTGCTGTAACTGCATACTAACCTTTTGTGCTTCATGCACCAAAACACCCAGATCCCACTGCATCCCAGAGCTCAGCGATTTCTCACCATTTTGGTCTTATGCCTTTTTCTTTCTTCACTCACTTGCTTTCATGCCTTATTCATGTTTGAAGGGCCCTCCCTTCTCTCTCTCAAACTAAACATAAAATACAAATATTACTGCTATCAAGGGCCACCCTCACTATGTGGACATTAGTTAATCCTATCCTGTCTTACAATACCAGGCCT
Source organism: Chiloscyllium plagiosum (assembly GCF_037043375.1). Classification (NCBI taxonomy): domain Eukaryota; kingdom Metazoa; phylum Chordata; class Chondrichthyes; order Orectolobiformes; family Hemiscylliidae; genus Chiloscyllium; species Chiloscyllium plagiosum. The sequence goes on from NW_028270169.1 coordinate 17,385,689, forward strand.
GCTGTTTTTGTGTCATCAGTAAATTTAGATAAGAAAGACTTGCACAACTGTGTTACTGAGGTCATTTGAGAGTGTTGGAAACATACAGAGCCTTCCCAGTTGTGTATCAGCTATGTTTATGCAACAATGTCAACTTTAACTCTTGTGCCTTTTTAAAACAAAAGGCTGACTAACTGATTGTCAGAAACCTCTCCGCAGTAACCAAGACATCAGTAATTATATCCTATCTTCGGATCACAACAGTAAATAACACAGGCTGGAAAGCTGCTGGTCGGAAGAAAATAATATCCGTTTTTTTCCTGCTACTGAATTCAATGAGCTACTCTATAGACACTTAGTTACAACAGCAGGCCATTCAATCCCTCTGACCTATTCTGTCCTTTCAGTGATTGGTCAGAATCTCGTCTCTGTTGCTGCATACCTCTTGATAGCCTTACCTAATAAAACAAAGTCTTGAGAAATGACCTCTCGAGCAGTGAATTCTAGGTTTTCATCACTCTTTAGTCTGAAAATGGCTCCTCCAAGTGACATCCCTTGAATTTTAAGATTCTAATTTTATGAAACTTTGTTCTGGACTTCTCAACCTGATAAAGTAGTTTCTCTGTTTATGCTGACAAGTACTTCATCATTTTAAAGCATTGGAACGTATGAAACGTAGCAGAGTATTCTATTCAGCCCTTCACTCCTAACCTGCTACTCTATAATGATGTGGAGGTGCCAGTGTTGGACTGGGGTAGACAAAGTTAAAAATCACACAATACCAGGAAGAGAGATTTTCATACAATCAAGGAGCTGAGGGCTATGAGGAGTTGCATGAAAGAGACGTTGAGGCTGGGATGGATCATAGAGTTAAAAATCACACAACACCAGTTTATAGTCCAACAGGTTTATTTGGAAGTACTAGCTTTCGGAGTGCTGCTCCTTCATCAGGTAACTATGTAGCACTAGCTACCTGATGAAGGAGCAGAGCTCTGAAAGCTTGTACACTCCAGATAAATCTGTTGGACTATAATCTGGTGTTGTGTGATTTTTAACTCTATAATCCGTCCCAGGCCTCAGCGTCTCTTTCATGCCAATTCCTCATAGCCCTCAGCTCCTTGATTGTACGAAAATCTCTCTTCCTCCTCTCTCATTACTGGCAGTGATCTAACCTCCACAGCTCTCTGGGATAGATATTCACCATCCTCTGGGAGAAAAAATCCTTCGCATCTCAGCTTTGTCCCTTTGTTATGTAACTACTTACCCAGTTTGTGACTGCTCCACTAACAGAAATATCCTCTCAACATCTACCCTGCCAAGTCCCCACTGAGGAAGGGTTACTGGACTTGAAACATTAACTTTGATTTCTCCTCACAGCTGCTGCCAGACCTGCTGAGCTTTTCCAACAACTTCCATTTATGTCCCTCAGGATCTTGTATGTTTCAATAAAATCACCTCTCAATCTTCTAAACTCTAATGAATATAGATTTAATATTTTTATCTATTTTTGATAAGTCAACTCTATTATCTGAAGAATCTTCCTGGTAATCTCTTTGAATTGCTTCCAATGCCACTACATCTTTTATTAAATACAGAGACTGTATAGCTGTACAAAGCACTCTAGGTGCGGCCTCACTAACACCCCAAAGTAGTTATATCAGGACATTTTTCTTTTTAATCTTCAGTCCTCTAACATTGTAAATCAAAATTCCATATGCCTTCTTAACTACCCACTGCACATAGAATCACAGAGCCATACAACAAGGAAACAGACCCTTCGATCCAACTTGTCCATGCTGCCAGATATCCCAGTCTGGCCTAGTTCCATTTGCAAGCATTTGGCCCATATCCCTCCAAACCCTTCCTACTCATATACCCATCCAAGTGCCTTTTAAATGTTGTAATTGTACCAGCCTCCACCACTTCCTCTGGCAGTGCATGCATGAAAATGTTACCCCTCAGGTCCTTTCTAAACTTTCCCCTCTCACCTTAAACCTAATCCCTCTGGTTTTGAATTCCTCCACCCCAGGAAAAGGACCTTGGCTATTCACCCTATCCACACCCTCAAGATTCTATAAAACTCTATAAAGTCACCCCTCAGCCACTGATCTCCAGGGAAAACAGTCCCAGCCTATTCAGCCTCTCCCTATAGCTCAAACCCTCTAGTCCTCCTTATTATCACATTGCCTAGCCAGGTAAATTTCAAATCAGTGAAATATTTTTCAACTCCATCCTCAGTAACCTTAGGCACTAAGCAGAGATTTTCAATTTAATGTTAACTTTGTGTGTTTCATTCACAAGAATATTCTGATCCATCTTTGCTGCATTTTTTGGAGTCTCCCTCCATTTTAATAATAGTCTGCCTTTTGATATTTGCTATCACGATGTTTGATCTCACACTACCCGATATTAAACTTCACCTGTCAGGTTTTGCCCTCACATTCACCAATCAATACCCCCTTGCAGATTCCTTATGTCCTCATCACAACTTACCCTTTTTGTATCATCAACAAATTTGTCTAAGTTACACTTTTCCCCTCTTTTCCAAGTCATGAATATGAATAGTAAATAATCAAGGCCGAGGACTGATCCCTGTGGCACCCCATTAGTTATATCTTTCCAAAATGAAAAAGACCCATTAATCCTGACTCCCTCTCTTCTGTGTGTTAACCAATCCACACGCACTATAATCCATTACCCCCAATGCAGTGAGTTCCTATAATTTACAATAGCCTTTCATGTGGCACTTATCAAATGCATTCTCAAAATCCAATACACAACATTTATCAGCTGGCTGTTATCAAGTTTGCTTGTTATATCCTCTATGAACTTAAGCAAATTTGTCAAACACAACTTCTTTTTCACAAAACCATGTTTACTCTGTTTGATTGCATAAAGCTTTTCTAAATGTCCCTCAATTTCTTCCTTAATAACGGACTCTAGTATTTGCCGTACAAAAGATGTCAAGCTGACTGGACTATAGTTTTCTGCTAGGTAAAAACAATGACTGCAGATGCTGGAAATCAGATTCTCGATTAGTGGTGCTGGAAGAGCACAGCAGTTCAGGCAGCATCCGAGGAGCAGTAAAATCAACGTTTCAGGCAAAAGTCCTTCATCAGGAATGGCTTTTGCCGAAACATCGATTTTACTGCTCCTCAGATGCTGCCTGAACTGCTGTGCTCTTCCAGCACCACTAATCCAGAATATAGTTTTCTGCTTTCTGTCACCCTCATTTCTTGAATATATTAGCAGTTTTTCAATCTGCTGGAACCCTTCCTGTATCCAGTGAGCTGGAATATTTCAACCAATGCCTCTAGTATCTCTGCAGCCACTTCATTTAATACCCTTGAATGCAGGCCGCTAGGCCCTGGTGACTTGTCTGTCTTTCGTCCCATTAGTTTGTCAAGTATTTTATCCATTTGGATAGAGACTGTTAAAAGTCCTTGTTTCTCAATAGTACCTTGCTTATCTGTTATCTTTGGGATGCTTATAGCGTTTCACCGTGATGACCAATGCAAAATATTGGTTTAAATATCTGCCATTTCACTGTTCCCTATTATCAATTCCCCAATGATATCCTTTCAGAGTCTCACATTCACTTTAGCAATTCTCTTTCCTTTCATTTACCTATAGAAACTCTTGCAGTTTCCTTTCATATTGTTTGCCAAAACAGATTAAACTCATAATTTATTTCTCTACCTTTTGTTTGATATTGGGTCCCCTCCAAGTTGCCCATGCTCCTGCCTTTGTCTTATCTTCCTGCTCCCACTCTCCCCATGCTTTCGAGCTGCCAGCTGCTTACTTTACATTTGAGGTTATCTCCAGCTTTAATATCTTTAATGTCTCACTCCACACCATTGCATTTTGCTTTGTGTTCCAGTGCTACCCTTGTCCAGAGAGTATAAAGTGGAAGGCAATGCTGACAGTTACAGAGAAAAGTAGATTCGATGCAATATGATATGGATACCAGCAAGAAGAAGAATAGCAAATTTAGCAAACAGGGAGGGAGAGTATGGGAATAATTGTCTGCGTATCAAACAAATTCTTCAAGATACAAAATGTGGCTGAAAAAGCTAAGTTTGTTTCTGGACTATGCAGACCTCTGCTCAGTAACAATTCTAACAACAGTGAAGGATTCATAGAAAATAAAACATCCTTTGCGTGATTTTTTTAATTTCAAAAATATACTTTATTCATAAAAAATGTCTTTGTGTGTATATAGTTCCATACGCAGTTCGGTTCTGTACAGTAGTGTCTCAAGGAAATCAATGAGGTACCTTAATCTTGCTGGAGAGCACAGTGTGCCTTTCTCGTTTCGTTAACCTGAGGTTCTTGTTGGCCTACTTTCCTTATACTAACAATCAATGCCATATCATGGGCAGTTGTGGATTCTAGGATTGAGAGTGTAATTTGGGTGCGTATACTTTTAATAATACAAAACTTCCTATTCTCACTTCTGTGAACACGCTACAATTGATCTCAAGCAAGCTTTATATACAAAGGGATGACTTTATCCTTAGTGCAATGCCGAAACTGCCCCTTTATGCAAATGAGACTTTTCTTTAATGTGTGAATTCTGGATTAGTGGTGCTGGAAGAGCACAGCAGTTCAGGCAGCATCCGAGGAGCAGTAAAATCGACGTTTCGGGCAAAAGCCCTTCATCAGGAATAAAGGCAGAGAGCCTGAAGGGTGGAGAGATAAGATAGAGGAGGGTGGGGGTGGGGAGAAAGTAGCATAGAGTACAATAGGTGAGTGGGGGAGGGGATGAAGGTGATAGGTCAGGGAGGAGGGTGGAGTGGATAGGTGGAAAAAAAGATAGGCAGGTAGGACAAGTCATGGGGACAGTGCTGAGCTGGAAGTTTGGAACTAGAGTGAGGTGGGGGAAGGGGAAATGAGGAAACTGTTGAAGTCCACATTGATGCCCTGGGGTTGAAGTGTTCCGAGGCGGAAGATGAGGCGTTCTTCCTCCAGGCGCCTGGTGGTGAGGGAGCAGCGGTGAAGGAGGCCCATTGCCAAGTCAAACAATTCAAACTGCTTTTACACAACCACTTGTAATCTATTGGCTTCACAATGGAAGAGAATTTCCTCTTTAGTTCTAATCAGTTCATGAACATTCACATCTCCTCGCTCATAAGTACAGTTATGAAATAACAGTTAGTAATCATTTGTAACCAGGCTTAGCTTGGGTTCTTTCATGTCCCTGACCATAAAAGAAGTGAAAGTTTGAAGAATGAGAGGTAAACTGATTAAAACGTAAAATGTTCTCCGAGGGCTTGACAGGTAAATGCAGAAAAGCTGTTTTCCCCTTGCTGAAGAATCTAAAGCAAAGGGAATAGTCTCAGGATAAGAGGTCAACCATTTAGTACAGCGAAGATGAATTTCTTCCCTTAGAGAGTTGTGAATCTTGTGGTGTCTACCCCGAAAAGCTAGGGATATTCAGTCATTGGATATATAAAAGTCTGAGATCAACAGGTTTTTGGTCACTGAGGAATCAAAGAAGGTTCTAAAAGCCTTTGATAATTAATCCGAAAACAAATAAATATCTTGAAGAAGCAAGATTTGACAGAAGAGCTCAGCACCCAAGAGAATTTGTAAGTAATTTCATTAACAATCTCAACAGATTAATTGAAAATTGTGGCTATGGAACTTTGAAATCAGAATTCAAAAGAGGCAAACTTGGTGTTGACATTATTGAGTCTTAGTCAGATTTTTTGTAGTACAAAGAAGATTTGACTTTGGAGCAAGCTATTCACACCTGCTGGTAGCAAAAACCATGAAGATTTCCAGAGAAATCTTAAGAGAAGAAGGACAACCGTACCCCAGGAACAGAACCTATCTACTTTATAAGGTGTAAACACACTACAGACGCATGAGACAAGCCAACTCAGAGTATGCCAAGCAGCAGATCTGTACAATCCTTGTCAGTACTTTTGAACTAAAAAAGCCTCACAAACACAGGCAGTGCCCAGCTAAGATAAAATAATGCTATGTCCATAAGATTATGGGTCACTTCCAAATGTGCAGAAATAGGACACTTCCACAGCAGTAAATGTTCACTCATACAAAAACATTAATGAGAGTTCCTCCACCATTAAAAAAGACACTTTCCCAGGAGAAATTGATCATTCAATGGATTCAAGTCTGACATGACTTGTTTATGTGAATGGACACCTCAGTAATTTTAACCTTCATATAGGGGTGAGTGTCACAATCCTATTTGATCAAATACATGTCTGAAGAAACAGAAGTTGCAGCCTACAGTATTGAAATTACATGCTCCAGGTGGAATAATACTTAAGAGAGAAAGTATGATTCAAATAGCATGGCAATACTAAGGGGGTTCCAGAACTGAAAATCTGCATGTAATTTACATTCAATGCCATTTGAGCCTGCACATACATCTTGACCTCTATATCCTTGCAATAGCAGGAGTTTAATCAGTTCCAATTCATAGAATCCCTACGTCATGGAAGCGGGTCATTCAGCCCATGGCGTCCATACCAGCCTTCCAAGAGAACAACTGGTTCAGAATCAAACTTTTGTTAATCAATTGGCAAAGGGTCGACTTGTAGAAGCTTTGGTTGGGCTTCCTAGACTATTAGCTGAAGCCAAAAAGATAAAAGGACTCATTAAGATTACCATGGGTGCTGGGGAAAAAATAAGCACTACTGCAGTTAGGCGGTAGTGAGGGGGTTAATTTTTAAAAAAAAAAACGAGAGTGTCAGAGTTTCTGCTCACTCTGAGAGCTGGCTTGAGGGAGCTGGATCACTGTGAAGGATTCTCCAAGTGTAAATAAAGGGTGACTTGGTGATGGGATACCAGCCTCTGTGGAGTTATTTCAGTGAGGAGGATGCAAAGATGCTTCAAGGGGATTTATACAGGCTGAAAAAAGCAAAAAAAGAAGTAAAAAGGAGTATGGGTGGCTGTATTCTACCCCAGCCACTAGTTGTCAGTGGCTGGTCCCACAAACATAACAAAGTATGGGCTAGCATGGTGGCTCAGTGATGCCTCACAGCGTCAAGGACCTGGGTTTGATTCCAGCCTCGGGCATCTGTCTATGTGGAGTTTGCACATTCTCCCTGTGTCCCTGGAGGATTTCCTCCGGCTGCTCTGGTTTCATCCTACGGTCCAAAGATGTGCAGGTTAGGTGGATTCGCCATGGGAAATGCAGGGTTACAGGAATGGGGTAGGTCTTAGTGGTCTGCTCTTTGGAGGGGCTGAATGGCCTTTTTTCCACACTGTAGAGATTATATGGTTCTAACAAATGGGACAGTTAACTATGTTGATGTTTGTGTCTTATGCAACCCTGCATTTATCCAGCTACCCTTTAAATGTGTTAATGTTGTCCACCTCCAAGTACTCCGTGTGTTAGTCTGTACCTCATTTCCCCACATCCTGAGCAAGAGCATTTCCTGTCAATTCCCTACTAGATTTATCAGTGATTATCTTATAAGGACCAGAGGTTCAGACTCGCACATGTGTAAACAAGACCATTTCCACAACCATAAGGCATAGGAGCAGAAATAAGCCATTCAGCCCATTGAGTCTGTTCAGCTCTTCAATGCTGATCATGGCTGATCTAATAATCTGCAACTCCACTTTCCTGCCTTTTCCCCATAACCCTCGATTCCGTCACTGATTAAAAATCTGTCTATCTCAGTCTTAATAAGACAATAAGATGTAGGAACAGAAGTAGGTCATTCAGCCCATCAGACATACAGTCATACAGCATGGAAACTGACCCTTTGGTCCAATGGGCCCATGCCAACCATAATCCCAAACTGAACTAGTCCCACCTGCCTGCCCTTGATACATATCCCTCCAAACCTTTCCTATTCATGTACTTATCCAAATGTCTTTTAAACTGTACCTGTATCAACCATTCCCTCTGGATGTCCATTCCACGCATAAACCACTGTTGGTGTAAAAAAGTTGTCCCTCATGTCCTTTTTAAATCTTTCTTCTCTCACCTTAAAAAATGCCCCTAGTCTTGAAATCCCCCACCCTAGTGAAAAGATTTTGAAATCCCTCATGATTTTGAAAATCTCTCTCAGGTCACCCCTCAACCTCCTTTGCTCCAGTGAAAAAAGTCCAACCAATCCAGCCTCTCCATATAACTCAAACATTCCCAACCCAGAAATATCCTGGTAAATCTTTTCTGAACTCTCTGCATCATGATAATAATAGAGCAACCAGAACAGGACACAGCATTCCACAACAGGCCTCACCAGCATCTTGTACAACCTCAACATGATGTCCCAACTCCTGTACTCAAAGGTCTGAGCAATGAAGGCAAGTGTGCTAAACACATTCTTAACCCTTCTCAAAAGGTGTGGCGCTGGAAAAGCAGAGCTGGTTAGGCAGCATCTGAGGTGCAGGACAGTCGACGTTTCAAACATAAGGTCTTCATCAGGAATGTCGAAGGTAGGGCCCAAGGGGGCTGAGAGATAAATGGGAAGGGTGTGGGGCTGAGGGGAAGGTAGCTAGGAATGCTACAGGTGGATGAAGGTGGTGGGGTGATGGTGATAGGTCAGAGAGGAGGGTAGAGCAGATTTTCCTATATGTCCAAACACCTCATCTATTGAGTCCGTTGCTCTCAAAGTGGTCTCCTCTACATTGGGGAGACAGGACACCAACTTGCGGAATGTTTTAGAGAACATCTCTGGCACACAGACTAAACAACTCCACCGCCTTGTGGCCAATTACTTCAACTCCCCCTCCCATTCCGCCAAGGACATGCAAGTTCTGGGCCTCCTCCACCACCAAATCCAAGCCTGGAGGAAGAATGCCTCATCTTCTGCCTTGGGACCATCCAACCACATGGAATCAATGTCAATTTCACCAGTTTTGTTCTTTCCCCTCCCCCCACCTTATCCCAGATTCAACCCTCCAACAGGGCACCGCCCTACCTGTCCATCTTCCTTCCCACCTATCCACTCCACCCTCCTCTGCGACCTATCAGAATCACCCCCCACCTTCATCTACCTATCGCTTTCCCAGCTACCTTACCTCAGCCCTAACCCCCTCCCATTTATCTCTCAGCCCACTTGCCCCCCACACCAAATTCCTGTTAAAAAGCTTATGCTCGAAACATCAACTCTCACGTTCCTCAGATGCTGCCCCAGCGCCGCACTTTTTGACTCTGATCGCCAGCATCTGCAGTCCTCACTTTCTCCTTCTTAACCACTCTGTCTGTATGTGTCATAGAGTCATAGAGATGTACAGCATGGAAACAGACCCTTCGGTCCAACCTGTCCATGCCAACCAGATATCCCAATCCAGGTGATGCACAGCTTCTGAATATCTACCATATTATAATTTAAAAACTGAAATAAATGAAAGGTGTTAATGCACCAAGCTCCATCTATTGGTCTCAGCCTACAGTGCAACGACTGACGTCCAAAGGGACTGCAAATTTCACAACTCTAGATACAAATGTCAGTGGCAAATAAGCAATGATCCAGTCATTCCTGCCATTTTTTAACGACTGCAATGTGTGTTCATTCCTGCAGAGGTCACTGTATCCTAAAAAAATGATTACAGTATTATTGTCTTGTAGTTTACATCATAACACTTCCCCAAACAAGTCTAGTGTGAACGTGACAGTGAGAGTAATCAGCTTCTTGCGACTGTGATGGTGGGCTTGGAGCTGGAGCACAGAGGAGCCTGGATCAAATGTTATTATATGATCTGGGAATAATGGCAAGCTTGTTAACTGTAGGTCACGGAATAGTGAGGATTTACCCAGGTGTATGTTAAAATCCCACCAATATATGTTTATTGCCAGTCGTCATTGGATACTGATTTGAGAAAAAAATTGAATCAACCTTGATTGAGTTTTTATGTAATTTAAGAAAAAAATGAAGTTAAAATTCTGGAAGTATTTAGCATGAAAGCATCTGTGGAGAGAAGCAGATAAAGAGGGCAGAACCTTCTGTTTTTGTTTCTTGCTTGTTTGCTCAGGAGGTGATCTGAGGAAGGGCCTACCTTCTCCGAATCAGGCAGTTTAAAGGGCACTTATGGCTTCCTCTGAAATCAAGTCCCCAGAGCGAGAGGTTCTGCCCCAATCAAACAGCAGCAGCTCCCACATTCAGCAGTGCCATGGCAAAGGCCCAGGCTGGTGCTGTGGGAAGGACAGTCAAGACCACCAGGCTCAATGTGTCACTTGGTGAATGCCCTTGGGCAGGGTGGGGGGGGCTGTGATGGGGCTGATTTCTGAGGTTGGGAGACATCAAGGATAGGAGGGTCAAGAGGCCAGAAGGAAGGGCATGGGAATGGTTAACAACAGCTGGTCATCAACAACCCAGCTCCCTCCTCTTCCCCTTCCCCTTTCCCCTCGGCCCTCCTCTCCTCCTTCCACACTTCCTTACCCCTCCACACTTCCCCTCTCCATTCTCTCCTCCCCCTTGTCCTTCCACCTCCCTATTCCCCCTTTCCCTTCTCCCCTCCCTCCCCTCTGTCCTCCTTTCCCTACCCCCTCACCCCCGCCCATCCCCTTTTCCCCATCCCCTGCCCCTCTTCCAGTTCCCCTCCCCCCCAGCTCCCCGCCCATCCCCTCCCCTCCCAGACTCTGCCCTCACCCTGAACTGTGCACAAGTTGGTGCCAATCAAGGGACCCACTCCACCCCAAGCTGACAGCCAGCCTGCACTGGTTCCCCAGTTGGGTTGGCTACCTCTTAGGTAAAAACAATGACTGCAGATGCTGGAAACCAGATTCTGGATCAGTGGTGCTGGAAGAGCACAGCAATTCAGGCAGCATCCGAGGACAGGCAAAATCGACGTTTCGGGCAAAAGCCCTTCATCAGGAATAAAGGCAGAGAGCCTGAAGCGTGGAGAGATAAGCTAGAGGAGGGTGGGGGTGGAGAGAGAGTGGCATAGAGTACAATAGGTCAGTGGGGAAGGAGATGAAGGTGATAGGTCAGGGAGGAGAGGGTGGAGTGGATAGGTGGAAAAGGAGCTGGGCAGGTCGGACAAGTCCGGACAGGTCAGGGGATCGAGTTTCTGGAGGTTAGAAGCTAGGATGAGGTGGGGGAAGGGGAAATGAGGAAACTGTTGAAATCCACATTGATGCCCTGGGGTTGAAGTGTTCCGAGGCGGAAGATGAGGCGTTCTTCCTCCAGGCGTCTGGTGGTGAGGGAGCGGCGGTGGAGGAGGCCCAGCACCTCCATATCCTCGGCAGAGTGGGAGGGGGAGTTGAAATGTTGAGCCACTGGGCGATTTGGTTGATTGGTGCGGGTGTCTCGGAGATGTTCCCTAAAGCGCTCTGCTAGGAGGCGCCCAGTCTCCCCAATGTAGAGGAGACCGCATCGGGAGCAACGGATACAATAGATGATATTAGTGGATGTGCAGGTAAAACTTTGATGGATGTGGAATGCTCCTTTGGGGCCTTGGATAGAGGTGAGGGAGGAGGTGTGGGCGCAGGTTTTACAGTTCCTGCGGTGGCAGGGGAAAGTGCCAGGATGGGAGGGTGGGTCGTAGGGGGGCGTGGACCTGACCAGGTAGTCACGGAGGGAACGGTCTTTGCGGAAGGCGGAGAGTGGTGGGGAGGGAAATATATCCCTGGTGGTGGGGTCTGTTTGGAGGTGGCGGAAATGTCGGCGGATGATTTGGTTTATGCGAAGGTTGGTAGGGTGGAAGGTGAGCACCAGGGGCGTTCTGTCCTTGTTGCGGTTGGAGGGGTTGGGTCTGAGGGCGGAGGTGCGGGATGTGGACGAGGTGAAAGTGAGGACTGCAGATGTTGGAGATCAGAGTCAAGATTAGCGTGGTGCTGGAAAAGCACAGCACGTTAGGCAGCATCCGAGGAGCAGGAAAAACGGCCTATTGGGCAAAAGCCCTACATCAGGAATCCTGATGAAAACTTCCCAATTAAGAGCTTTTGCCCGAAATGTCGATTTTCCTGCTCCTCGGATGCTGCCTGACCTGCCGTGCTTTTCCAGCACCACTCTAATCCTGACTGTTGCCTGGCCCATCTGACCGATTGCATTGCAGGCAAGAATCAGCCCTTCTGTACTCCTTCATTGACCAGGGAAGGGCCTTAACTGTCAGAGGAACAGCAAGATCCACATATGGGACCTTCGGGCTCAGACCTGAATCCTGGTGTGGAGGTGGGGAGGTGATGGGACTCTGCAACACCACCAACCCAGCCAGTCAAGCTGCCTTCCCGCTTCCTATCACTGAACTTCCGGGACCCGGCCGATTCTGTCCATCAGAGCCACTTTCCCCCTCCTACAATCTAATGACTCTGAGGGTAATCGTACTGCCTTTAATCCCCAGCTCCAATTCTTAACTCAACAAGAAGCAGCAACAAGATCTGATCTCCAGAGGCTAAGGCCCTGGTTAACTTAACCAGGTGTACCACACAGCTAAGGAGCAGGTAAAGAGTTGAGATTAACCAGAGCCTTTTTAACAAAGAAGGAAAGCTGCTGTTGCCTTTTGACATGATGACCTCTTGACATGGCGAAGGCGCGCAGGGTAACAGGTCAAGGGCAGAAGGCAGAGAACACACAAAACTCTTGTTCGTTATGAGAGAGGCATTGTGTCAATGTTCCAATGGGTCACCTCAGAGCAGCACTGGGAGTGGGCTGAGCAATGTGGTGCACGATGAGCAAAACAAGAGCCTAACAGAAGTGAAACAAGTGGAGAAAGAATCTATTCATTACTGAAACGGCAACTTATAATTATACAGCTCTCTTAACATATTAAATCACCACAAGACTCCTCCCAGGAGTCACAAAAAGAGATATTAGATCTGACGACTGGTAGCTTGGCAAAAGAAATAGGTTTAAAGGAGGTAGAGAGGTGTAGGACAGGTGTTCCAAAGTGGAAAGTGAGAACTGCAGATGCTAGAGATCAGAGTCAAGAGTGTGGCGCTGGAAAAGCACAGCAGGTCAGGCAGCATCCGAGGAGCAGGAGAATTGACGTTTCAGACATGAGCCCTTCATCAGAAATCCAGTGGTACATAAAGTGGATTAGGCAGTGCATGGATCTGCTTTGAAAGTTATTATTTCCTGGAATAGTTAGCTAGCCTGTCTCTTGAGGAGCGCTACTCTGCACTTTATGCACCACTGGATTCCTGGTGAAGGACTTATGCCCGAAACGTCGATTCTCCTGCTCCTCTGATGCTGCCTGACCTGCTATGCTTTTCCAGCACCAGACTCTCGACAGGTGTTCCAAAGTATAGAGCCCAAGCAACTGAAGGCCACCAATGGTGGTGCAATTAAAATTGAAATTCAGTGTAGATCGTGTTACAAAGCTGGGAGAGCTCCTTGATGTAGCATCCCTCTCTCTGAGCCAAAGGTTCCAGGTTTGAAGGTGTGTCCATATTGTAGACAAATGAGTTGATTATCAGCTTGTAAATCCTTCATTTATTCTTTTAGCAGAAGCTAAATGCAGGACATCTTGGTCAGCCACACTTGATGCAGAGTAGTGCTCCTCACAAGACAGGCTAGCTAACTATTCCAGGAAACACTAACTATAGAAGAATATATAAGCACTGCCCTATCCACTTTATACACCACTGAATCCGAAAAGGGAAACAAAGGATTTATGGAGATGGAAAGTCGTTGTCTTTGAGGCCATAATCTCATCTTGGTGTCAACTGTGGGACTGGCTTAATCTCAAAGCTCTTGACCAGAGGCAGGAATGCAAGTTATAGTGAAGTGTTTGAAGCAGGGACCGAAAACAGTGACTTCAAGCTTCCTGATATTTAGTTGGAGGATCTTTCTGCTCCCGTGAGCGATTTGGTAATTTCACAAAGCTGGAAGGTTGGGGAGAGATGGTGGTGAGGTGGAGCTGCTAGCCATCAGCGCTGAGAGTCTGTTGCTGGAAAAGCTGGAACAGTAGATTTTCCTGCCCCTCGGATGCTGCCTGACCTGCTGTGCTTTTCCAGCAACACACTCTGAACTCTGATCTCCAGCATCTGCAGACCTCACTGTCTCCTAGTTGATTTAGAGTGATAGAGATGTACAGCATGGAAACAGACCCTTCAGTCCAACCCATCTATGCCGACTAGACATCCCAACCCAATCTAGTCCCACCTGCCAGCACCCGGCCCATATCCCTCCAAACCCTTCCTATTCATTTACCCATCCAAATGCCTCTTAAATGTTGCAATTGTACCAGCCTCCACCACTTCCTCTGGCAACTCATTCTATACACGTACCACCCTTTGTGTGAAAAAGTTGCCCCGTAGATTTCTTTTATATCTTTCCCCTCTCACCCTAAACCTATGCCCTCTAGTTCTGGACTCCCCCACCCCAGGGAAAACACTTTGTCTATTCCTGATGAAGGGCTTTTGCCCAAAACGTCGATTTTCCTGCTCCTCGGATGCTGCCTGAACTTCTGTGCTTTTCCAGCACCACTAATCCAGATTCTGGTTTCCGGCATCTGCAGTCATTGTTTTTACCCACTTTGTCTATTTGTCCTATCCATGCCCCTCATGATTTTATAAACCTCTATAAGGTCACCCCTCAGCCTCCAACGCTCCAGGGAAAACAGCCCAGGGAAAGCACCTCCAAAACCTAAAATACCTCAAAAAAGGAGCAACTGTTACAGCCAGAAATTTTTCCCATCCTTCATCTTGGATTACCCAGAATCCATTTCAACCTTACTGTGAAGCCGCTTCTGAGGATGGCTACCTTGAAGAAGTTCTCCACCTCTCTCCACGAAGGTTTTCCTGCTCCGCGGATGCTGCCTGACCTGCTGTGCTTTTCCAGCAACACACTCTCAACTGCTAGCCATCAGTGGACAGGTGAATAGTGACACTGTGCTTTCCGACCATGTTGCAGAGAGGCGGCATGTGCTGAAACAAAGGCTGGAATCTTCCCAGGCCCTGAACAAAGTGGGCTACGCTGAGGAATGTTAAGCGAAGCCTTTCTCAACTTTGGAAACAACAAAAAAGTCACAAAGTTCTGGATGTCGAAGCTAGATTCACGCTTGTGAGCACAGTCGGCCTATTATACAGCGATCATTATACCCCCATTACTACCTCATTAATATGCAGGTTCATTCTACCACTACCACTAGATTAAAAAAAAAGAACCATGAGAATTCCCAACATGAATGTCTGAGCAGGTAAGTCCACCTCACCCCGTCCTCCTCCACTTCTCCATCATGGACGTCCAGCACCAGCATTTCAGGGCATTCTCCATGGGCATTGGCTGCACATGCCTCACATCCACAGACACTGCCATCTGATACCCATTTCGCACTATCTGGGCAGATCTCTGATCTACTTACAGTACACTTCTGCACTTCACTGCTGTGCTCTGGGGTGCAGTGGCACCTCTTATTACAACGATTCTTCAAAGACACCAGGCTCATGGATTTGCTGCATCTCAGGGCTGCTCGCTTGCTGTCTTAGTGCTCACTCACTTAGCACCTCCCTGGATGCTCCCTGCATCCCTGCCTTGACTTTATAATGCCTTGTCCCTTCAGCCAGAGCTAACAGGGTCACCATATTTCTATCTTATTTGCCCTTTTTAGCACAGACACAAGGCTTGTCATTGGTTGTCAGTAATGGTCAGTCAATGGGGTGATCCTGTTGCTGGATAACATCAAGTTATTTCAAGGTCAGACATGCACCATGTGTAAGCAACACGCTGTGTGTGCCTCAAGCAAATGACCATGTCTCAAAGTAATCACTTCAAGGCAAACACCCTTCAGGCCGGGAGTCCCAAGTTGTAGGTCAATGGCAGCTGCTGATAAAGATCAGGGCTCTGGTATGGTCACTCAGCCAGTCGGGCGGTCAGAGTCAGGTGTCATCTTAGTTCTTTATACCTTATTGTGAGCTCTTTTTTTTCCCGGGGATGAAGGAAAGAGGGAGGTTTTGAGTAAGAGGAAAGTGGTTAGCACAGCTGTTGGAGCTGGAGTGAGGCGATGCGGGAGGGAAGGTGGTGAGGTGCCCCAAGTCAGTGAAGAGGCAGCGCAGAGACCATGTGGGATGAGTGATGTGGAGGTTTCTGAGGCTGATGAGACCGAGTGGGGAAAGCTGCTACATACTTCAGGGTGGGTGGTAGGCCATGAGCATAGATGGAAAAGTGAAGAAAGTCATTGACCTTCTTCCTACTCTGCCGGGCGTTCCTTCAAAATTCTGAGACCACATGGCAATCTCCGACCAATCCCACAAGGTCGGGTGGTCTCCTCTGCTGCTCGTGTGTGGACAGATCTCTGTCTAGATCAACCAACCCAGCAGGATCTCAGGATCCTGGGTCACTGTCTACACCCAGCAGGATCCCGGGTCACTGTCTACACCCAACAGGATCCCGGGACAATGTCTACACCCAGCAGGATCCCAGGTCACTGTCTACACCCAACACGATCCCGGGACACTGTCTACACCCAGCAGGATCCCGGGTCACTGTCTACACCCAGCAAGCCCTCAGGTCACTGTCTACACCCAGCAGGATCCTGGGTCACTGTCTACACCCAGCAGGCCCTCAGGTCACTGTCTACACCCAGCAGGATCCCAGGTCACTGTCTACACCCAGCAGGGCCTCAGGTCACTGTCGACACCCAGCAGGATCCCGGGACACTGTCTACATCCAGCAGGTCCTCAGGTCACTGTCTACACTATTTCCCAGGTAAATAGTGCGGTGAGGAAGGTATATGGCGTACTGGCTTTTATTGGTAGAGGAATTGAGTTCCGGAGTCCTGAGGTCATGATGCAGTTGTATAAGACTCTGGTGCGGCCGCATCTGGAATATTGTGTGCAGTTTTGGTCGCCATACTATAGGAAGGATGTGGAGGCACTGGAACGGGTGCAGAGGAGGTTTACCAGGATGTTGCCTGGTATGGAAGGAAGATCGTATGAGGAAAGACTGAGACACTTGGGGCTGTTTTCATTAGAGAAAAGAAGGTTTAGGGGTGACTTGATTGAGGTGTACAAGATGATTAGGGGGTTAGATAGGGTTGACAGTGTGAACCTTTTCCCGCGTATGGAGTCGGGTATTACAAGGGGGCATAGCTTTAAATTAAGGGGGGGTAGATATAGGACTGAAGTTAGGGGTAGGTTCTTCACTCAGCGAGTCGTAAGTTCATGGAATGCCCTGCCAGTAGCAGTGGTGGACTCTCCCTCTTTATGGGCATTTAAGCGGGCATTGGATAGGTATATGGAGGATAGTGGGTTAGTATAGGTTAGGTGGGCTTGGATCGGCGCAACATCGAGGGCCAAAGGGCCTGTACTGCGCTGTAATCTTCTATGTTCTATGTTCTATGTACAACCAGCAGGATCCCAGAACACTGTCTACACCCAGCAGGCCCTCAGGTCACTGTCTACACCCAACAGGATCCCGGGACACTGTCTACACCCAGCAGGGCCTCAGGTCACTGTCTACACCCAGCAGGATCCCGGGACACTGTCTACACCCAGCAGGGCCTCAGGTCACTGTCTACACCCAGCAGGGCCTCAGGTCACTGTCAACACCCAGCAGGATCCCGGGACACTGTCTACACCCAGCAGGATCCCGGGACACTGTCTACATCCAGCAGGCCCTCAGGTCACTGTCTACACCCAGCAGGATCCCGGGACACTGTCTAACCCAGCAGGCCCTCAGGTCACTGTCTACACCCAACAGGATCCCGGGACACTGTCTACACCCAGCAGGAACCGGGGTCACTGTCTACACCCAGCAGGCCCTCAGGTCACTGTCTACACCCAGCAGGATCCCGGGACACTGTCTACACCCAGCAGGGCCTCAGGTCACTGTCTACACCCATCAGGCCCTCAGGTCACTGTCTACACCCAGCAGGGTCCCGGGACACTGTCTACACCCAGCAGGGCCTCAGGTCACTGTCTACACCCAGCAGGGCCTCAGGTCACTGTCTACACCCAGCAGGATCCCGGGACACTGTCTACACCCAGCAGGATCCCGGGTCACTGTCTACACCCAGCAGGATCCCGGGACACTGTCTACACCCAGCAGGATCCCGGGACACTGTCTACACCCAGCAGGATCCCGGGACACTGTCTACATCCAGCAGGCCCTCAGGTCACTGTCTACACCCAGCAGGATCCCGGGACACTGTCTACACCCAGCAGGATCCCGGGACACTGTCTACACCAAGCAGGATCCCAGGACACTGTCAGCACCCAGCAGGCCCTCAGGTCACTATCTACACCCAGCATGGCCTCAGGTCACTGTCTACACCCAGCAGGCCCTCAGGTCACTGTCTACACCCAGCAGGATCCCGGGTCACTGTCTACACCCAGCAGGATCCCGGGTCACTGTCTACACCCAGCAAGATCCCAGAACACTGTCTACACCCAGCAGGATCCCGGGTCACTGTCTACACCCAGCAGGATCCCGGGTCACTGTCTACACCCAGCAAGATCCCAGAACACTGTCTACACCCAGCAGGATCCCGGGTCACTGTCTACACCCAGCAGGATCCCAGAACATTGTCTACACCCAGCAGGGCCTCAGGTCACTGTCTACACCCAGCAGATCTCGGGTCACTGTCTACACCCAGCAGGATCCCGGGTCACTATCTACACCCAGCAGGATCCCGGGACACTGTCTACACCCAGCAGGATCCCGGGACACTGTCTACACCAAGCAGGATCCCAGGACACTGTCAGCACCCAGCAGGCCCTCAGGTCACTGTCTACACCCAGCAGGATCCCGGGTCACTGTCTACACCCAGCAGGATCCCGGGTCACTGTCTACACCCAGCAGGATCCCGGGTCACTGTCTACACCCAGCAAGATCCCAGAACACTGTCTACACCCAGCAGGATCCCGGGTCACTGTCTACACCCAGCAAGATCCCAGAACACTGTCTACACCCAGCAGGATCCCGGGACACTGTCTACACCCAGCAGGGCCTCAGGTCACTGTCTACACCCAGCAGGGCCTCAGGTCACTGTCAACACCCAGCAGGATCCCGGGACACTGTCTACACCCAGCAGGATCCCGGGACACTGTCTACATCCAGCAGGCCCTCAGGTCACTGTCTACACCCAGCAGGATCCCGGGACACTGTCTACACCCAGCAGGCCCTCAGGTCACTGTCTACACCCAACAGGATTCCGGGACACTGTCTACACCCAGCAGGATCCCGGGTCACTGTCTACACCCAGCAGGCCCTCAGGTCACTGTCTACACCCAGCAGGATCCCGGGACACTGTCTACACCCAGCAGGGCCTCAGGTCACTGTCTACACCCAGCAGGGCCTCAGGTCACTGTCTACACCCAGCAGGATCCCGGGACACTGTCTACACCCAGCAGGATCCCGGGTCACTGTCTACACCCAGCAGGATCCCGGGACACTGTCTACACCCAACAGGATCCCGGGATACTGTCTACACCAAGCAGGATCCCGGGACACTGTCTACACCAAGCAGGATCCCGGGACACTGTCTGCACCCAGCAGGCCCTCAGGTCACTGTCTACACCCAGCATGGCCTCAGGTCACTGTCTACACTCAGCAGGCCCTCAGGTCACTGTCTACACCCAGCAGGATCCCGGGTCACTGTCTACACCCAGCAGGATCCCGGGTCACTGTCTACACCCAGCAAGATCCCAGAACACTGTCTACACCCAGCAGGATCCCGGGTCACTGTCTACACCCAGCAGGATCCCGGGTCACTGTTTACACCCAGCAAGATCCCAGAACACTGTCTACACCCAGCAGGATCCCAGGTCACTGTCTACACCCAGCAGGATCCCAGAACATTGTCTACACCCAGCAGGCCCTCAGGTCACTGTCTACACCCAGCAGATCTCGGGTCACTGTCTACACCCAGCAGGATCCCGGGTCACTATCTACACCCAGCAGGCCCTCAGGTCACTGTCTACACCCAGCAGGATCCCGGGACACTGTCTACACCCAGCAGGATCCCGAATCACTGTCTACACCCAGCAGGATCCCGGGTCATTGTCTACACCCAGCAGGATCCCGGGTCACTGTCTACAAAACATAGCAGCTATTTCCCCTGATCTGTCATGTCTGGGACAAATGTCCCCAACTGTGCAGGGCAGCTCCAGACTGACAGCATTGGTCTAGGCACACCATGGTCAGCACAAGGGGAGCCACAGATATTCCAGCCATAGCGAGTCCTTCTGTCTACAGTGAGTGAGAAAATCAGGGCTGGATTTGGACAAGGGGAATACCGCAGCGGTATTGTATGTAGTTAGTGAGGTGAATGTGGGACACTAGCCAAGTCTCAATGAAAATGACTGTTTGCCAAAATATTCTAAGGTTCAACCTGGAAAATAGGATCAGAATGCTTCCCTGATTGTTAAACGTATGTCAGGAACTTCCTCTATGGCATCTGGCCTTTGATGTTCTCAACTAATCACCATATGTGGCAAGTTGTCAAATTTTGCTTGACGACAGTTTCGCAAAACACTTTGGGATGTTTTACCAGGTTTAAGGTGCTTTGTAAATGCAACTTGTTAGACGAGCAAGAGGTGGGAAGAGTTGGGGACTTGTACAGACAACAATACAATAACTATGAACAGTGTCTGGAAGAGGAATTATTCCACTTCACAAATGGACAGTATTAAATGGAGGTAATGGAGCCTTGGCTGCTGGCTGACAAGTCACGGACAGCCCTATGTCAACTCTTTTCAGGAAGGCCTTGCTAAATTAAGTGCTACTCAGGTTGGTCAGGAGCAGGCCTACCCTTGGGGGTCAAAGGTCTGAGACTGGCCCAACAAAGCGCCACCAAGGAGGTGGTGGCTGCAGCCAATTTGACATCTGTCCAAGGCCTCATATTGTCGCTAGCTCGTAGACCACAATTCAGTGGTGACAGGTGGAGAGGAGCTGCATGGAGGGGGCAAACAGATTTGGGGGATTTGACAGTAAAGGCAGGAAGTTAGTTTTCAGTGTCCACCTCTCTTCCTTTCCAAATGTAGGGTTCCTCGATCAGGCACCAAATTTCATTGAAGAGTGACCCAGCTTCTGACCCATCCTCAAACAGGTTCATTTCTAGTAAGATGCCATCCCCCAGCAATCTCCACCCTACGCTGAGTTAATACCGGCGGTGGCTGAACTAGGAGTCACTGGTTACGGACACTGAGTAGGCCATTTGGGACTGGCATGAGAAAAGAGATCTCTTCACCCAGCGAGTGATGAACCTGTGGAATTCTCTGCTATAGAAAGCAGTTGATGCTAAAACATTGACTATTTTCAAGAAGGAATTAGATACAGTTCTTAGAGGTAAAAGGATCAAAAGGTATGGGGAGAAAGTGAGAACAGGGGACTGAGATGGGATAATCAGCCACAATCATATTGAATGGTGAAGCAGGTATTGAAGGGCCAAATGGTGAATTTCTGCAGTGCATCTTGTCGATAATACACACTGCCTTTACTGGCCATCAGTGGTGGAGGAAGTGGATGCTTGTAGATGTTTTTCAATCGAGCGGGCTGCTTTTTCCTGGATGGTGTCAAGCTTTTTGAATGAAGCTGGAGCTGACACTTCTGTTACGACACAGCCATCAAGGTACATTCCTGGGTAAACCTACTTACTGTGAAATTGGATGGAATGGGAACAGAGTGCATGCTTCTTGTTGATCTTGCTTTGGGAGCGACTTGTGGGTTAATTGCAGATCTGACTCGTCATGTTAGCCATTCAGATCATTGATAAACAACTAACCAATATCTGGTTATGACGCATCAGAATGGCTTTCTGTAAATCTCCTTGGCAGTATGAGATGCTGGCTTTACATTTTAAAAGTATAACTGTCAAATCATTAGTACAACAGCATGCTTATTTGTAGTTTTTCCCACAATAGTAGCTTATCATGTTTTTCTTTAATATCCGGATCTGGCAATAGGATACAGTCTGTTCTGATATAACGCAATAGCTCCGTTCCTGTGCAATCATGTGTTATAAGAAAATTGCATAATAGCAGCACCATTTAAACCAATGAGATCAGAATCGCATTATAGCCAATACAGGTAAGAAAGTTCTCGTTCTGCAAATAATGGTCTGAATTCTTTAATTGCATTATAGCCAATTTGCATTGAAGAAACCTTTCCTATTCATGTATTTATCCAAATGTCTTTTAAATGTTGTATCTGTATCTACATCCACCACTTTCTCTGAAAGTTCATTCCATACATAAGTCAGGCTGTGTAAGGAAGTTATCCTTCACGTCCTTTATCCTCTCACCTGAAAAATATACTCCCTAGTTTCAAACTTGTCCCTCCTAGGGAAAAGATCATTGTCATTCACCTTGTGAATACCTTCAATAAAGTCACCCCTCAACCTGCAATGCTCCAGTGAAAAAAGTTCCAGTTTTTCCAGTAAATTTTTATGTCTCAAACCCTCCATTTCCAGCAACATCCCATTAAATCTTTTCTGAACCTTTTCCATTTTTTAAAATTTTTATTACTGGGCGACTGGAACTGCATAAAGTACTCAAGGAGAGGCCTCATCAACACCATGTACAACCATAACATGATGTCTCAACTCCTATAGTCAAAGGTCTGAACAATGAGGAAAAGCATGTGAAACAACTTCTTAACCAACTGTCTACCTGTGACTCAAATTTCGAAGAATTATATACCTGAATCCCTAGGTCTCTGTTTTACCACACTACCTAGGGTCCTAACATTAATTGTAGTGGATAAGTAGACCTTTGTTGTTTTAGCCAAATGTAATACCTCACATTTATCCAAATTAAACTCCATCTGCCAATCCTCAGCCGTTGACCCAATTGATTAAGATTTCTTTGTAATCTTAGATAACCTTCACTGTCCACTGTACCACCAATTTCAGTGTCATCTGCAAACTTACTTGCTGTGCCTTCAACATTCACATTCAAATAATTGTATAAATGACAAACTAAAGTGGACCCTGTGGAACCCAGCTGGTCACGGGCCTTCAGTTCGACAACCAACCTTCCACCATCACCCTCTGTCTCCTGCCATTAAGCCAACTTTGTATCCAATTGGCAAGTTCGCCCTGAATTCCATGTGATCTAATTTTACTGATTAGTCTACTATGTGTAACGTTATCATGGGTTCATTATAAATAAGACTTTGCAGATCTGGTATATACTGGACAAAAGTTGCAATATATGGTCATGTTTTATAAATACTTTTAACTTCTTGAGGCCAGACTCAACAAGATTTTCTGGACAGATTAATTTTATAATACTCCCATAATAAGATTTTTCATCACAGCCAAGACACATACCAGTATGTTAGTTCTGGGGCAGGAGTAAGCGTAAGATTTTTTTCCTCTCTGTTAGTTGCAAGATTTCCTTTTCTGCATTTTCCAGTATTTGTGTATTTCAACAGAAATTTCAAATGAAGGACATCTTGATGGATGCATTTCAGGTCTTATTAAAGACAGCAGCTCAGGCAATTCTGATCCTGGGGTGTCCTTGCTCAGGTAAGCAAGCTGAAAGTCAGACGGACAAGCATTATCCATCACAATCCCTGTCACATTAAACCTCGTTATTTCATTATAAAGTTGCATTCATTTCATTTTGTCACAGGAATTGTCATCAACAGAAGGAGCATTTCAGAACATGCTTCTTTTCAATTCATCAAGGTCGTTGGCCATTCTGCAATGTTTTTTTGTAGAGCAAAATAAATTAACAGCTTTTGTATGTGTGTGGGTGTATGTGGGTGGACTGGGGTCAGTGATGGTGATGGTGAAGATGGAGAAAATGAAAAGCCATGGAACCCCAACCCTTCTCAATAATTATAAACCTTATCCTGATGGTGCAACGTTTGGCTCTTCCACTATTGCCTTCCCCCTAGTTCACGTGACACTTGGCAAAATTGTCATTTTGCCGCAAAAGAAATACATGGAAATCCATGATTCTGGGACGCAGTCTGCTTCCAGTAGAAATACGAATGTGATACGTTTCATCTTAATTGTCTGCCAGAGGAAGTGAAAGTGACTGGTTCCTCCATGATACAGTGATTGGAATGCCTCAACAATACATAAGGAAGATGAACAGCCAGCTCACCAAATAAAGGCAGTCTATTTTCCAGTGAAGGAAAGGGCTCAAAGTGCCATCAAGAAAATCTGAAGCTTAGGCAAATGAAACAGAATGTGATTTCCGAAATGCTTCCCATCTGTATATCCCCACTAACTGCATGGAGTGGACTAAATATGCATTCATTCAAATCCTTGTTGGGTCTGTGATGTTAAGTATATCGATATTGCTTTAAGAATTGGCCAGGATTGTTATATTCTGTCTATTGAGTAGGCAATCTGTGTACCAGGAAGAACAGGCTAAATGATTTGTCTAATGAGTGCAGAATGTAAGGAGTGAAAGATCTGAATTCCATCATCTGCAGCCTATTAATTTCTTTACTAAGATATCACCTTGATTCCCAAATTGCTCAAAATGTCCCCCCAACTTTCTGGATGTCTGCCTCTGACCTTTAAAGAAAGTCAAACACTTAAAGAAAAATATAAAGCGAAAGAACTGTGGATGCTGTAAATGAGAAACAAAAACAGAAATTGTTGGAAAAGCTCAGCAGGTCCGGCATCATCTGTGAATGTTTCAGGTTACCGGATCCAAAACGTTAAGTCTGATTTCTCTTCACAGATGCTGCCAGATTTGCCGAGCTTTTCCAGCAACTTCGGTTTTTGTTGTTGGTAACTATGAAAACATAGCTTGGTCTCTTTACACAAGGGCAGATACAGCCTGAACTTCTGTTGTAAACAAAATCTTTTACTTACCTGAGGCTTTCGAAAAGAAGACAGTTGAAACATGAATCTACTAATAACTGAGAGGAAGGAAAAATCAAACAAACATGTATGGAGATGGAAATATTCCTTTCTTATTACTTGTGTTTTAAGATAATTGACCTTGAAACACATTCCAAATCGCTTAAGTTTCTACTGAAGTCCTCTATACCCAGCTTCAACTTGAAAGCACATTGTAAAATAATTCAGATCTGTCAAAGTTCTGTCAGAAAAATCTAGGAACATGATACTTTGTTTTTGTGTGCAAGAATATTTACTCGGTACAGTGCCTCTTGATACTGGAAGGGAGGGTAGACAGGGCAGATTTGCCTCAATAATTCATGTAACAGACATAGTGTTCCATAGCTATTGATACAGAACAAAGTTTTTTTTTGATGTGCTGTGCATTGCATTTATTTAGCATGTGTTTGGCTTTCAAGAGTTTGTGTAGAAGAAGTGGAAAAAGAAATTAAGATATTTTTGGCCTCTGCAGATTGGTTGAATGCAGATTTATACCCTTCCTCTGACAAAGCAAAGCTAAGATTATTTTTGCATGCAGCCTGTAAAATGCCTTCAGGTTGATCTCCCACAGCTCCCAGCTGGCAGTTTTACCACGCCTTCAATATCCAATAGAATAGGAACGTGGGGAATAGAGGCAGGAGATGGCCATTCGGTCCATCAACCTGCAACAGCCATCCGAACCAATCGTAACTGATCTCTATCTCACAGTTGGTGACAGAAATCCATGTGGCCATTTGTCTAAGTGATGTTTTACCTTCCACAGCCTTTGATTTTGACACAAATACTTTTCTTTACAGCTCCCAGGATGTAGAATTGTATTTAATCAAATACTGGCCAGAGAAGCAAGTCACTCACTTGTTTGCCAGTTTAAACAATATGTATCTCCTTCTTCAAGCATCTCCCTTAGATTGCATGCATCTGAAAGGATCATCTTTACTCAAAATAACTTCTTAGAAGTAATAAAAGTGAAATTATGTGCGATAACTTAACATTAATGCATTTCAGGAGAGGCCGATAAAGCCCATGAAGAAGAAAGGAGTAGAGGGTTATGTGGATATTGTTTGATGAGGAACGATGTGAGGAACTATGAGTGGAGCATGGGTTAAGTAGCCTGCTTCTCTGATGTGCACTCATTTTAATTGTATATAAACTTACAAGTGTGAACAGGTTGGTTTCTGTATTAGGTAAATGTGTCAATCTTGCTGAGTATCAGAGCATTTGTTGGCATTCAAATGTATCCTTTGGTCCAATCAGACCAGAGAACAGTCATGCAGCAAGCAGGTTATTGCTACATTGTATTGGTCTCAGTCCAATGCCTCCATCTTAATCTGCAATGATGATCTATTGGCACAAAGTGCAGCTGAAACAATAGCACTGACAATGATAGAGCAGTGTGATTGAACTCAATCCAAATTCTACTGATCCTCTCCTGAGTTGAAGTTTAAAAAATGCGTTTTCTGTTTTTCTCCATTTTTCATTCTAATCAAAGGGTTTTTATTGAAGCTAAGCAACAGATATGAGGTGGTCTGGAATTGGGGGTCAACATGATGTGGAGTCTCATGATGCTTATCATTATTCAAACAGAAAACAGCACAGCAACTCTAGGCAAAGGATAAGTCTGTAAATAGACAAGGAAATGAGAATGCTGCCATCATTATTTGGCCTTTTTTCCCTCCCTCTCTCTATCCACTTTTTCTTATTTTCCCAGTATTTTCCTTTCTGTATCAGATTTGATGCTGAATTTATACTCCCTTGCTAACTCTTGTGCTGTTTCTTCCACCATTCTTCAGTCTAATGGAGGTTCCTCACTCGCTCACTCTGATTACTCAGATCCCAGTTTATTGCAGTTTCCCACCACCCAAAAGGTTGTGGCAATTAAATTGTCAATGGCAAATCTAACTAACTGTTTGTGCTGTTCATTGACTAACTAATGCAAATTACGTGGACTGGATTTGTCTTCTGCTAGCATTAATCAGCCAGCGCCTCCTTTAACGTTATTTACTTGCAGTTGTGCACAGGGTTTTTCTGCTAAAACCACAGTTTATTGAGAAGCTGCACTTGTTTAAATACAACCAGATGTCAAAGCACAAGCTGGAAGATCTGAATAACATCAATTATTTCAAAGATCACTGGGGTTTAGGAATTCCAATTGTCTCTTGCACTGGGGCTCCCCAGCATATGTAGAAACTAACTCTTGCCAATCATAAGATATAGTCCTGCTGCTTTTTTTTTGTTCATTTTATTGAATTTAATCAAATGGAAATTTGGGTGGGGGATACAAAGTGCTACCAACCTGCAATCTTCTGCCTGTACTGCATGCAAAACAAAACTTTTCACTGTATTTAGGTACATATAACAATAATAAATCAAATCAATTAACTTGAATACATCCTGTAAAATATTTATCTTTACAGTCGCCAACGTAATTTCCAAAAACTTAAATCTACAAACTGTTCTTTCTAATTTTACTGCTCTATAGTGAGTGAAAACAGGAGATAAAACACATAGATCTCACAACCAAAATTAAAAGTCTTGTGTCTTTCACGGCTTTGAGTTATTGTGATTCTTGTCATTGTAAACATTACAAGTGTACCATCAGGTGATTCTGTTTTAAATTTCTATTTCAGGTGTAAGCTGTGGTTTAGTGGGAGCACTCTTACCCTCTGAATCGGAAAGGTCACTGGTACAAGTTCCATTCAAGAGAGACATGAGCACATAACTTAGTCTGGCACTTCAATTGGGTACAGTAGGATTGCTGAACTATCAAAGGTACCACCTTTCAAATGAGTAAATAAATTAAGCTCCCACTTGTCCTCTCCAGGGGATAGTCATAATTCAGTGAAGAATAAGAGAGTCCACCCAGTGCCCTGGGTGATTTCTGATCAATGAGTCAATGATTCACTTCTTTTAGCTGGCAAATTGAAGATTGTAGCTTCGTGGCACCTACCCAAACCTCCATTTGATTAAATTCAGTAAAATGGACAAGGGAAAAAAGCAGGACCATATCTTATGATTGGCAAGAATCAGTTTCTACCTGTGCTGGAGGTGAAACTAAGCCCCAGTGATTCTTGAAATAATTGCTCTTATTCAGTACTTCCAGTTTGTGCTTTGACATTGAGTTGCATTTAATCAAATGTAGTTGTTTTTGAAGATGTGCATCTTCACAATAAATTGTGGTTTTAGCAGATAAACCCTGTGTACAACTGCAAGTCAATAACATTAAAGAAGGTTCTGGACCCTGGGTGTAAGAGGTGGGATAGAGTATTTTGACCACACCCAGCACGCTTCTGCAAGCTATAAACTATGAGCTGAAGAAGGAAGAGTGCAGCTTCTGAACACAAGAGTATAATGCAAAATCTTTCCACATCCACCAAAGGAATTCTAATAATGCTGGAGACAGCCTTGCTTAAGTGGGGCATCAGAATTTCTGTACCACTTCATGGTTTGTGTCCAGATTATGTTTAAGATTTCTCAGGGCTTCCTGTGATACCTGCTAGTTCACATATGTGTGCTTGATCTCTGCACTCCACCCCGCCCTGATAAACAACTTTTACTGAAACAAAGACAAGCCAAACTGTACAAAAGGCTTTTCTTTCTTCACTGTTCGAACCATGCATTCAGTTGCAGCACTTTCTGAACAGGAAGCTCTCCCTCAGAGTCTAATAATCTGGCAGTTACCCACCACAGCCCATTGCTGCTTGATTGTTACACTCTGTAATAGATTAATTAGAAACAGCAAAAACTTCTAACACAGCCAGGAGGAAAAAAAGCAGTTGTCTTCTCATTGCAAAATACATTTGCTGTTCTACCCACTTGTCATTTGAATGAAATTTAACTCCTAAACTAACAACATGGAAATATTCCAGAGAGAATTAAAAGCATAGCCCTGTGGCTAGAACACACCCCTGTTGGCCAATGTTAACAGCCCATCCATTAGGGTGAACAGGCAGAAGATTACAGGCTATTTGATAGAATACCCCTTGTCACGAAATGTTACAACCTCACCTAAAACCTGGCAGGGGGCGGGCATGGTGGTTCAGTGGTTAGCCCTGCTGCCTCACAGCACTTGGTATCTGGATTCGATTCCAGCATCAGGTAGGAGCATCAGAGGCTAAGGGGTGACCTTATAGATGTGTATAAAACCATGCAACACCAGGTCATAGTCCAACAGGTTTAATTGGAAGCACACTAGCTTTCGGAGCGACGCTCCTTCATCAGGTGATTGTCACTCCGAAAGCTAGTGTGCTTCCAATTAAACCTGTCGGACTATAACCTGGTGTTGTGTGATTTTTAACTTTGTACACCCCAGTCCAACACCGGCATCTCCGAATTATAAAACCATGAGAGGCATGGATGGGGTAAATAGACATGGACTTTTCCCTGGGGTGGAGGAGATCAGAACTAGAGGGCATAGTTGAGAGTGTGTTGCTGGAAAAGCACAGCAGATCAGGAGGCATCTGAGGAATAGGAAAATCGACGTTTCGGGCGGAGCCCTTCATCAGGAATGAGGCTGGGAGCCTCGGGGGTGGAGAGATAAATGGGAGGGGTGTGGGGCTGGGGAGAACGTAGCTGAGAGTGCAATAGGTGGGTGGAGATGGGGGTAAAGGTGATAGGTCGAAGAGGAGGGTGGAGCAGATAGGTGGGAAGGAAGATTGACAGATGGGACAGGTCATGAGGGCGATGCTAGAGGGCATAGGTTTAGGGTGAGAGGGTAAATTTTAAAAGGGACCTAAGGGACAATTTTTTTATGCAGAGGATGGTGAGTGTATGGAATGAGCTGCCAGAGGAAGTGGTGGAGGTTGGTACAATTACAACATTTAAAAGGCATCTGGATGGGTATATGAATAGGAAGGGTTTAGAGGGATATGGGCCAAGTGCTGGCAAATTGGACTAGATTAATTTAGGATATCTGGTCAGCATGGATGAGTTGGACGGAAGGGTCTGTTTCCATGCTGTACATCTCCATGACTGTCTGCCTGGAGTTTGCACGTTCTTCGCGTGTCTGCATGGGTTTCCTCCGGGTGCTCCGGTTTCCTCCCACAGTCCAAATATGTGCAGTTTAGGTTGATTGGCCATGCTAAGAAGTCCAAGGATGTGTAGGTTAGGTGGGTTAGCCATTGGAAATGCAGGGTGACAGGGGTCTAGGAGGGATGCTGTTCAGAGGGTCAGTGTTGACTCGATGGCCAAATGGCCTGTTTCTACAATGTAGGGATTCTATGAACCATAGGTAGGAAAGGAATAATAATTTATGTAGGACCCAGCAGGGCCTCAGCTCATGCCAAATTGCATTGCGTTTAATAACTCAGTTATGTGGGGAAATACAACAGCTTGTTTTGTGTCTACAAGCAACAGGATGATTGAATGAGCAGCTTAGTGATCTAAGATTGTTATGAACATCTTGGAGCCAAGTCTTCTTATATATAGCTAACAGCTTCATAAGAGGCCACTTGAGGCTGGAATTGTCACACAACTGGAGATAGTCAGTTGGCCCAATGCTTTTGGTTTCTATCATGTTCAGGATGTTACCTGAAAGAACAGACACACATGAGAAGTAAGAGCAAGAGCCATTCGGCCTTTCGAGCCTGCTTTCCCCATTCAATAAGATCAGGGCTGTTCTGATTGTGGCTTTAGCTCCACTTTCCTGGCAGTCCACCATTTTGTTTCTCCATTATGTGGTGGGAGTATAGAAGTGATAACTGAGTACCAGGAGGGTCTCAAGGTAAGTCACTGACCTGTCTTTAATTAATGGATTTCAGTCAGGATGGAGTTCATTTCCAGCTTCTAGCATTTCCCTTAAAGGTCAGGACAGCATCCAGTCTCCTGGTACAAGTCAGCAGTAACCCAGCAGTGCTGGTAATAAGGCCTTGTGCAGCGGGCTGTAACTTAGTGGGCCTGCTCAGTGTGATTTTTCTGGGATTGATGTTCTCTCCCTCGCAAAATTTCGACACATTCTTGGAGACCATTAGCAAGAATAGTTCTCAGCATTTGTAAGTCCTGTGTGGGCCTAACGGCATGTATTTTCCTGGTGTAATTCAGGAACTGCTCCAGGTGTGACCACTTGACATTGCTGAAGGAGTGATAACAAGCTACCCATCCTTGACGTTCACCCTAGCAACAGAAATTTAAAGGAGCATGATTCCACTGGAATTGGATTCCAGCCCAAATATCTCATACCCTCCCTACTACAGGTTAAATCTCTTTTTTCTCTCCTCCCCGAATTTCAGGACAGAAGACTAACAATGTAATGTTCTAATTTAAAGGTGCTTCTCCATATGCAAGTTATTAATGAAAGAAAGTGAGATCCTTTTTTGAAAGAGAAGATATGAATGAACACAGAGAAAGGACAGAAAAGTGGGATTACAATATATGGTTTCAGGTAGCGTGCTAGAAAAGGCATGACCTGATGGGCTGGCCTTTCTTCTGTGTTGTAATTTGGAAGTAAATTCTTCTTTGATAGGCTTGGCTTCCAATTAGAGTCAAAACGTGTATTGCTGGAAAAGCACAGCCGGTCAGGCAGCATCTGAGGAGCAGGAGAGTTGATGCTTTGAATATGAGCTATTGATCAGGAATTCATCATTACATTCCCGAATAAGAGCTTAAGCTCGAAACGTTGACTGTCCTGCTCCTCAGATGCTGCCTGACCTGCTGTGCTTTTCCAGCACTACACTTTTTAACTCTGATCTCCAGCATCTACAGTCCTCATTTCTCCTTGGCTTCCAGTTAGGACTGGAGAACCCCAATGGTGGGCAAAGGTTGCTGTCGATCTATTCCCCAATCCAGAGTGATCGCAGAAGATCCAATCCCTAAACGCTGGAGGAAGGCAGTTTTGAATCCAGGCTGAGGGCTTTGTATGAGAGTGGGTGACATGCAATTGTGTGGGAGCTAGGGATTTGCGAGGAAACATTCCTGCTCCACCTCACCCACATGGTTACTTGTAAAATGGGGTTTAGGCTCAGTAAGGGACATAGAAGAAGGGGTACTCGTTCTAAAATTATTGAACTCGACATTGAGTCCTGAAGGATGTAGGTTCCCCAAACAAGATGCAGATATTTCTTGTTTAACACGATGGTTGCGTTCCTGTGCAACCTTGCGCTATAGAAAATCGTGCTGTAGAACATCACAATAGAAAATCGCGATAGCTGCGCAGTCGAAAGTTTGCACTATCCAAACAGTGTCCACTATTCGTCAATTATCTTATAGCCAAATTTGCATTGAGAAACATATACCAGAAATACCTGAATTGTTTTTCCAGCTTGCTGTTATGTTCCACTATGGCTCAGCATAAGGCCTCTCATGATCTGGGCTGCTTTTAGCACAACCAACCCATTTCCACTTACTTCTGGTCCCATTATCAACTTTTCTTTCTCCCTGGTGTACCATCATCTATCTGCCTAACTGTTGTTCTCTCTCTCTCTCTCTCTCTCTCTCTGGGTTCCACCTCTGCCTCCCTGCCCATTTAACGCCTCTGCCTCCCAACCCCCCCTTTCCCAGCTACGATCAATTCTGAAGACGGGTCAAGGACTCAAAATCTTAACTCTGCTTTCACTCTACAGATATTGTCAGACCTACTAAGTTTCTGCAGAAATTTCTGTTTTCTTGATGTAACAAGATTGTTACTTTTTTTAAACATGTCAAAGAAATCAGGGTAAGACTTGGATTAAATATCATAAACAAAGTGGGCGGCACGGTGGCACAGTGGTTAGCACTGCTGCCTCACAGCGCCAGAGACCCGGGTTCAATTCCCGACTCAGGCGACTGACTGTGTGGAGTTTGCACATTCTCCCCGTGTCTGCGTGGGTTTCCTCCGGGTGCTCCGGTTTCCTCCCACAGTCCAAAGATGTGTAGGTCAGGTGAATTGGCCATGCTAAATTGCACGTAGTGTTAGGTAAAGGGGTAAATGTAGGGGAATGGGTGGGTTACGCTTCGGCGGGTCGGTGTGGACTTGTTGGGCCGAAGGGCCTGTTTCCACACTGGAAGTAATCTAATCTAATCTAAAAAAAGTATCTTCATGTTGACTTCAAAGAATCCCTACAGTGTTGAAGCAAGTCATTTGCTGCATACTGACCCTCCAAAGAGTATCTCACACACTCCCACCCCTGCATTTCCCATGGTTAATCCAACTCATCTACACATCTCTGGATAACCAGGCAATTTACCATGGCCAATCCACCTAACCTGCAATCTTTGAACTGTGGGAGGAAACCCATGCAGACACAGAGAGAATGTGCAAACTCTACACAGACACTTACCTGAGGCTGGAATTGAACCCAGGTCCCTGGTGCTTTAAGGCAGCAGTGCTAACTACTGAGCCACCCTACCACCCTATTCCTTACCTCTTTAACAAAAACAGCAATACCTACCTTTTGTTAGCACCTTATGACTTTTCTTCAAAACCGCTCAAATACAATATAGTGTATTGAATAATTCATGCTTTGGAAGGCATCAGTACTTGCTGAGCAAACAAAACAAAACACACTTAAACAACTGCTTTCACATCCACATTCCATTACAGCTAAAGAAGTAGGTTTGAAGTATTGTGACATGTTGTCGGGAACTAAAATAACAAATTATCCTCAGCAAGCTGCCATAAAAAGCAATGAGATAAATAATTAGATGTTCTGTTTCAGCAATTACATTGAAGAGGTGCTGGTTTTACAGCTATAACAGTCACAACTGTTCTAGAGTCATACAGCACGGAAACAGACCCTTCAGTCCAATTAGTACACGCCGATCACGTTCCCAAACAGAACTAGTCCCACCTGCCTGCTCCTGGCCCAAATCCTTCTAAACTTTTCCTATTTATGTACTTATCCAAATGTCTTTTAAATGTTTTTAAACTGTGCTTGTATCCACCACTTCCTCTTCATAAAGTGCCAGAGGATATTGCTACATTGATCTGGGAGGCTAGACAGGGTCTTAGTTTAAGATCTTATCCCATAGCAAATTCCCTTTTAGTCAGAAGGTTATTGGATTAAGTTCCAGTTCAAAGACTTGAACACACAATCCACATTATTGCCAATACGATACTGAGGGAACACTGCACTGCCAGTGGTAGTTACATTACCCCTGATAGCAAACAAAGCGGTTAACAAATAGACTCTGCATGATTAGATTACTTAGTGTGGAAACAGGCCCTTCGGCCCAACAAGTCCACACTGTCCTGCCGAAGCGCTACCCACCCAGACCCATTCCCCTACATTTACCCCTTCAC
Organism: Chiloscyllium plagiosum; assembly: GCF_037043375.1. Classification (NCBI taxonomy): domain Eukaryota; kingdom Metazoa; phylum Chordata; class Chondrichthyes; order Orectolobiformes; family Hemiscylliidae; genus Chiloscyllium; species Chiloscyllium plagiosum. Next base: position 17,419,557 of record NW_028270169.1, read on the forward strand.
CTAATACTACGGGCAATTTAGCATGGCCAATTTACCTAACCTGCACATTTTTGGACTGTGTGAAGAAACCGGAGCACCCGGACCAAACCCATGCAGACACGGGGAGAATGTGCAAACTCCACACAATCAGTCACCTGAGGCGGGAATTGAACCCAGGTCTCTGGCGCTGTGAGGCAGCAGTGCTAACCACTGTGCCACCATGTCGCCCATCATGTGCCTCACGTGACCCAAAGGGGCTGGTATGGAGTTGGAACTTGGGCTTCATTTCTTTAAATTAGGTGAGGTAGTGTCACCTGTTGTGACTGAACTACAGAATTACTCAGAGGGTCCTGAATTGGAGTAATCCATCTCACTTCAGGCATTTTGAGGTACAGGACAAGGCAACAGAATTGGTAATTTTTATTCCTATTTCTCACCCAGAAACTATAATATAAAATTTCCAATCTGAAGTTTGGAAATATAGATTGCAGTAACATGAAGTATATGGATTTCAGAAGGTTAAAATACTGAGGTCACCAAATAGAACATGTCACATCCAAGAGTTATGTAGTAAACAGCATTCCAAGGAATTATTGCAGTGTTATCTTCATTACATTGTATTTACCTGACACAGATATTTTTCAACATTATGTTTATAGAAGCAACAATGACCACATGCCAGCACCGTCTCTGTGTACACAGAATGTGAGACCTTAAAGTCAACTGATTGCATTGGGTATTACAGATTTGTACAGGTTTCAGTGATAATTTGACAAGAGGGTGGGGTTCCTCCTCTTGGAGGATGAGGATGGCATTCAAAAAAGATAACAGCTGCCTCCAAGACCTAGAAAACATTCAGGCTTGGACCGATAACTGGCCACACAAGTCCTAGGCAATGAGCATTTCCAACAAGACAGAATCTTTCCACAATATTCAGTGGCATTACTATCATTGAATCTCCCTTTTATCAATATCCTGAGGGCTGCCTTTGACCAGAAGCTGAACTGGACTAACTTTATGAATATTGTAACTGTCAGAGCGGGTCAGAGGCTAAGAATCTTGTAGCGAGTAACTCACCTCCTTACTCCCCATATCCTGTCTGCCACCTACAAGGCACAAGTCAGGTTTGCGATGGACTATTCTCCGCTAGCCCGGATGAATGCAGCTCCAACAACCCTCAAGAAGCTTGACACTATCTGTGACAAAAGAACTTATATGATTGGCATGCACCTTTTCCATCACCATAAATATTAATTTCCTCCACCATGATGCTCATTGGTGACAATGTGTGCTAGCTGCTTTGACAGCACCCTCCAGATTCACAAACTCTCTCAGTTGGAAGAACAAGGGCAGCATACTCATGGGAACACCACTATTTGCAAGTTTGCCTCCAAGTCACACACCATGTTGACTGGGAGCTATATAGATATTCCTTCACTGTTGCTGGGTCAAATTTCTGGAACTCCCTTGCTAACATCACCTACCACTGCATGGACTGCAAGAAATCAAGAAAGTGGCTGGCCATCATGGCTCAGGAGCTATTAGGGTTGGGCAACAAATTCTGGGCCAGCCCTCGATGTCTACATCACCCTTTAGGGTAAATTAAGAAAAGGTCCTTGAGCATTTTTTGAGACTAATCGCTTGTTGAGTACTAAGAAACAATAGAAAGTGTTCCTGAAATAATACAGCTCCTGAATAACTAAGGGAGTTGGGAGGGTGACAAATCATCACTACATCTATCATTGCTGTATCATACAGAAAAATTACTAGCTGGAAAAGTTAAGGTTTGCTTATTCCAATGAGATTATTGGAAATGTGTTTGTTGGTATTGCAGTCACTGTGTGCTCAGCACTTATGTCTGCAGTTGGTGTGCTTTAGAAAATTCACAGCTGGCAGACTTGTGTCAAAATTCAGGATTACATAAGGTAAACTGCTATGTTTAAATGATATGACCAAAGTCAAGGCGAGGACAGTCATATTGCTAAGTTTCATTGTCGAGAGTGGGGTGCTGGAAAAGCACAGCAGGTCAGGCAGCATCCAAGGAGCAGGAGAATTGACCTTTCGGGCATCAGGAATGAAGGGCTTATGCCCAAAATGTCGACTCTCTTGCTCCTTGGATGCTGCCTGACCTGCTGTTCTTTTCTAGCACCACACTCCCGACTCTGATCTCCAGCATCTGCAGTCCTCACTTTCTCCTTATTAATTTTCATTGTTTTATTTAGAATTACAAATTGGTTGCATTTCTCTTATTGTGATACAAAAAATGTTACTGCAGTCAGCTGGCCTGGTTAATGTTGGATATAGTTAGTCAAAAATCAAGATAATGAGAAGTTATGTGAAGTCTCAATGTTACTAAATACTTGTGTTCGTGTTATGGATCAGCTCGTTCATGTTTACTGGAACAAGTCTGTTTTTACCCCATCTGTAGCAAAGCCAGACATTAAAAAAAGCTACCTGGAGTTTTGCTCTTTTCAGTGTCTCTCCAAGATGACATGGCAAAGGTGAAGGAGTCAAAGGACAGAGTAGAAGTGATTAACTCGGTTGGTATGGGCTAACCTTAATGGACAAGTAACTCTCAGCACTCCCCTTTATTTTACACAATTGTATTCATTCTCCACCACTTCCCACAACACCAATGCCACACCAGGCACTTGCCCACTCCCCACTCTAACTCACCTAAATGATCTACGTTGTTATGGGACTCTTGTGGTGCAATGGGTAACATCCCAACCTCTAGGCTAGAAGCTCCATGTTCAAATCCCATCCCAAGACTGGACAGCTCTGGAAGGTGGTAAATACTTTGGTTACAGCAGTAAGTCGGGAGGAATACTGAAGTGGGTAACTCACCTCCTGACTCCCCAAAGCCTCTCCACCATCTATGGCACAAATTAGGGGTGTGATAGAATATTCCCCACTTGCCTGGATGAGTGCAGCTCCAACAACACTGAAGAAGCCTATGGAACCATACAGCACAGAAACAGACCCTTCAGTCCAGCTCATCCATGCCAAACAGATTTCTCAAGCTAAACGAAAACCATTTACCCAGGCTTGGTCCATATCCCTCGAAACCTTTCCTACTCCCGTCCGAATGTCTTTTACATGTTATCACTATACATGCGTATACCACTTTCTCTGGCAGTTAAACACAGAGACCAACAGATTCAAGAACGGCTTTTTCCTCGCTTCTGAATGGACTTCTCAAATTTTAAATTTAGTGTTGATCTCGCTCTCTTTGCGCCTTCTCTGCAGCCATGACATTGTACATCTTGTTCTGTTCTATGACCCTAATGCACTTTGTACGTTACGATATGCCTGTATGCAAAACAGAACTTTTCACTGTACCTCGGTATATATGACAATAATAAATCAAATCAAATCAAATCAAATCAAATGAACCACCCTTTGTGTGCCCCTCAGGAATGTTTTAAATCTTTCTCTTCTTACCCTTAAAACTGTGCCCTCAGGTTTTGAACTCTCTTAGCCTAGGGAAATGACCTTTGACACCATTGAGGACAAAGCAGCTTGCTTGATTGGCAGCACATCGACAAACATTCGCTCATTCCATCACCAATGGTCAGTAACAGCAGTATTGTGTATTATCTAGAAGATGCACAACAAAAATTTGCCAAAGGTTCTTCGACAGTATTTTTTCAACGCACAACCATTTCATTTCAAAGGACAAGGGCAGCAGATATGGAGAGCATCACCACCTGCAAGATCCCTTCCAAGCCACTCACCATCCTCACTTGGATCCTCATCATCGCCGTTCCTTCACAATCGCTAGAACTCCCTCCCTAATGCCATTGTGGATCGATCTACAGCATGTGGACAGCAGGAGTTGAAGAAGACAGCTCACCACCACGTTCTCAAGGGCATCTGGGAACAGGCAATAAATGCTGGCCCAGCTGGTACACCCACATCCAACAAGCGAGCAAAGCAAAATCCTTCCAATATGTTTGTAGTGGGCGCTAAGTGCAGCGGAGCTTCCTGCTCAGTCTGAACAGTTTGGTAACTATTGTGCAGCAACCTCTCTAAAACTTTTCTAAAACGTGTGGGAGTTTGATATGAGCAATGATCTTCCTTGTTCTGAGGGGCACACAACCATTAGTATAAAACTCTTCTATTGTAGTACCATAGCTCACTGTAACAATGATGACTGCTGGATTCCGGGTAGAATTGCAGTGTAAGACTGTATTCCGTGGATACTGCATTGGCAATGCTCAGATCCAATTCGACTGGCATTCTTTACAGTGACCTGATGAAGGAGATTTCCAGGCCATCTCAGTGTGAGTTAAACTTGGGTCCGAGAGAATTAAAGGTTATTGTATTGACTAAAAAAGTTGAAAAAATTAATATCCTGAATGTCAACAACTTCTACAGAGTTGATTTCCTGCTGTGTCAATTAATTTCTGCTGTGCATTTTGTTCACTCAGCAATGGTTTTTGAGAGCTGTAAGGCCCCCACTGGACATGAAGTGTGCTGTGCAAATCTTCTGAAGACTTCATGTCATAATCACAGGCAATGATGGGCACCCGTGCTGAAAGTTTCTTCACGGTCTCATCCTGTTGAAATAATGGGCTGACGGTGCATGTGACCAGTTTTCAGTTGCAGTTTAACCAGAAAATGATGCAGACAACGTACGAGAACTCGACGATTCAGCTCATCAACTTGCCAAAGGAAAGATGCTCGCTGATTCTGCTCAGTTGAGAAGCCACAGCAACTCATCAGCTTCTTAGTCACATTAGCTCCTCTGTCTCCCATTCTCCAAGTACTTCCTGTACTTGGTTGCTTGTTTAAGCTTATCACAAACATGTTTACTTCCAGTCTGGCGTTTCTTCCTTTCTCTCTGAATTTGCACAAGCACACAATTGCAAATTTACTCATTTTAAATTTCTCCAGGCACCTAAACCTCATGTTTGAGCTGCAGCTGGCTATTGCAATTGTGAAGAGACTGTGGCACCATATCTCAGTGATATTGATGACTGGCATGTTCTCACATGTGCACTTCTTAACAAAAGTCATTCAGAAGTGTTTAGTGGAGGCCAAATTCTTTTCTCACCCAAGGTCATCACTACTAAAGCCATTTGTAATGCACTATTTCCACAACACTAGGGGTTGAAGTGAAAATGAAAGGCATCATAATCCCAAAGGACTGAATGTAGGTTTCTTCACTGACTGGAAGGTTCATTTCCAGACATTTCATCATCCTACTAGGTAACATCTTCAGTGGGCCTCTGGGTGAAGCACTGCTGATGACTTCTGCTTTCTATTTATATGCTTGGGTTTCATTGGGTTGGTGATGTCATTTCCTGTGGTGATGTCATTTCCTGTTCTTTTTCTCAGGGGTGGTAAATGGGGTCCAAGTCAATGTGTTTGTTGATAGAGTTCCGGTTGGAATGCCATGCTTCTAGGAATTCTCATGCATGTCTCTGTTTGGCTTGTCCTAGCATGGATGTGTTGGCCCAGTCGATGTGGTGTCCCTCCTCATCTGTATGTAAGAGAGGGTCATGTCATTTTGTGGCTAATCGATGTTCATGTATCCTGTTGGCTAGTTTTCTGCCTGTTTGCCCAATGTAGTGTTTGTTACAGTTCTTGCATGGTATTTTCTAAATGACATTAGTTTTTGCTTGTTGTCTGGATAGGGTCTTTCAAGTTCATTAGCTCTTGTTTTAGTGTGTTGGTGGGTATGTGGACTACCACAATACCAGACTACTCAGACCCCTTGGCATCATATAAATAGAAAGCAGAAATCTTCAGCAGTGCTTCGCCAGGAGGCCCACTGAAGATGTTACCTAGCAGGATGACAAAACGTCTGGAAATAAACCTTCCAGCTCAGCGGGCAAACCGACATCGAGAACCTCAACCTGAGCTACAAATCTTCTCAAAACTTGCTAATCCCAAAGGATTGTTTTCCTTCAAGTGTTGGAGGCTGAGGGGTGACCTTATAAAGCTTTATAAAATCATGAGGGGCATAGAAAGGGTAAATAGTTTGGGGGGGGCCGAGTCCAGAACTAGAGGGCGTGGGTTTAGGGCAAGAGGGGAAAGATTTTAAAAGAACCTAAGGGGCAATTTATTCACGCAGAGGATGGTGCGTGTATGGAATGAGCTGCCAGAGGAAGTGGTGGAGGTTGGTACAATTACAACATTTAAAAGACATTTGGATGGGTATATGAATAGGAAGGGTTTAGAGGGATATGGGCAAAGTACTGGCAAATGGGACTAGATATGGGCAAAGTGCTGACAAATTTAAGGTACCTGGTTGAACTGAAGGATTTGTTTCCATGCTGGACATTTCTATGACTCTATGACCGTATGCTCCTTTCTCAATAGAGAGAGAGAGAGAGATGACTGGCAGTGACTTTAGCCTGAGTGTCGCAGTTCCTCAGGCAAGGGGTAAGGTTAACAAAGCAGGGCTTTCCTGGTGACCTTAGCCACTACAGCAATTGATGTCTTTCTGCATCGCAAACCAGCACTTCACCCAACTGGGCTAGAGATTAGATAGAATTGAAGTTATTAGTTGAAGGATGAGAAAGGACTTGAGGGGCAAACCTTTTCACCCAGACGAGAGTGAGGATATGAACTCCTTGAGTAAGCAGTAGAGACTGAAATGGTCAGTGTGTTCAACAAGGACTTGCTTTGTAAGGTGCGCTCTTGAAGGGCCATAATGTACAGGATTCTAACCAAGAGTTGGAAAGTGGTATTAAGTTCAATTGCTCGTTTAGAACTGACCCCAAGACAACATTTTCCCACAAATAACCCATATTCAAAGTCCAAATGATTTGATGGCTTCCACCGTATTCAGAGAGCGTATTCAAAGCAACGATGTTCTAACATCTCACAGGATATGCTTTGTTTTGCTTCAGTACAGATCGTCTAGTGCATTGATCCAGAAAACTACAGACAGTAATTCAAGGATGCTGATTTGGTGAAGTATTAGACTGTGAGAGAAAAGTTCAAGTGGTTCATGGATGTCAGCAAAACCTTGAGTTGCTCCCAGTGCACTGTGCCAAACAGATGGCAGTTTCTATAAAAGAGTATGGTTCTCATTTTAATTAGCTTCATTGTTTTCTTGCTGATATGCATTAGCTGCACTGAGCAATATAATGAGATGGTAGAAGGATGTTGTGAGACAATACCAGCATTAGAAAAGCAAAACTACTTACCACTCCTAATAATTAACCATCATTTTTGATTAAACAAATGCAAAGGACACATCAAAATTGAAATTTAGGAGTTAAAATAGTATTATCGGCTAATTTTTAAAACTTGGAATTAAATTACATAAAAATGTAGTATTGGACCATGAGAACCTTTTTCCACGTATGGAGTCAGCTATTACGAGGGGGCATAGCTTTAAATTAAGGGGTGGTAGGTATAGGACAGATGTTAGGGGTAGATTCTTTACTCAGCGAGTCGTGAGTTCATGGAATGCCCTGCCAGTAGCAGTGGTGGACTCTCCCTCTTTATGGGCATTTAAACGGGCATTGGATAGGCATATGGAGGATAGTGGGCTAGTGTAGGTTAGGTGGGCTTGTATCGGCGCAACATCGAGGGCCAAAGGGTCTGTACTGCGCTGTATTTTTCTATGTTCTATGTTCTAAAGTTTGGTTACTGCACAGAAAGAGGCCATTCTGCTTGATAAGATCTATGTTTACAGATAATATTTTCCAAATTTGTACCATATACTGTCAACTTGTAGTTGGGCTACGTCACTGCTATCAATCCTTTCTATATTGCTTCTAATAACATGTGTATTGATGGGTGGTAGAGAATAAACCATTAGAGAGTCTTAACAAGAAGAGGGACATGTCTCTCATAACAATATTTTATTATGTGGTAATAATAGGTACAATTAATATTAAATATAGTGTTGACATCATCAGATAGACTTTAATGCAACTGAACCTTGATTCTTTTTTTTTATCATACACAACAACTTTAAACTTAGAAATTTGTTCTGTGTTAAAGTGTATTTTGTTTTATTGGGGCTTGAGAATTGCAATTGTATTTTTAACAAGTAACTGAAAGAATGGGGCTGAAATTCCCATCTTTCCTCACTTCAAGAGAAAGCACAAAGTATGGGATGTTGCAATGGCAGGATTTACTCAAATCCACATCTTTGCAAAGAGAACCTCCAAATTCATTTTATAAGTCTCTCTCATACTGTCAGACTGGGAGAAGTTTCCTGTTAAAACAAAAAAAGTTAATAAGTAAATGGAGAGAGGGAGAGAAATGCCTTTTCCAATTACTATAAAAGTATTTTTTTCTCCAGCGTTTGCAGTGTCTCAGAGATGAAGCTGTATTTTTAGAAACTCCAGATCCTTGGAGAGTTGTGTAGATCTGTGTAGATTCCGGCACTTCCAATAAAAGCTATGACATTTTCAGTGCAACTTCCACTACAGTATAGAAAACATAGAAAAGAATTAGAAAAGAATTGGAAACAATCCACTGTTAGAGTTACTGGATGGGTGTAGTTAAAATCTAGTTATCACAGATTCTGGACTCTTGATCTCATTTGGACATTAGAAATATTTTCCAATTGTGCTCTGTATGGTTTGTAAGCAGGCTGCATGGTACAGTCTGTACATAATGTAGCTGACAATGGGGGAGAGTGAAACAAGGAAACACGAAGCACTATATATTTACTGTTTACTTACTATCCAAGTAATGAGGCTTGTGTTTGGAAGGTGGATCAAACAGTGGTTAAGGCAGATTAATGTCCCCTATCCTGTCCTTTACTTATTTTTTTCCTTTATGTCGGTGTCACTAGTTAGGCCAGCATTTATTGCCCACCTTTAATTGTCACAGTTAAAAGTCAACCGCATTTTTGGAGTCACATGCAGGACGGACCAGGTCAGGATGGCAGATTCCAAAAGGGCAGTAATGAACCAGATGGGTTTTCTGACAATCAACTCATGGTCATCATGAGATTCTTAATTTCAGGTGAAAACCAGAAGAACTGTGGATGCTGTAAATCAGAAACATAAACAGAAGTTGGTGTAAAAGCTCAGCAGGTCTGGCAGCATCTGTAAAGAGAAACCAGAGTTAACATTTCAGGTCGAGAGAACTGAGGTCGGAGCTCTGAGAAAGGGTCACTCAACCTGAAGCGTTAACTCTGATTTCTCTCCACAGATGCTGCCAGACCTGCTGAGCTTTTTCATCAAGTTCTATTTTTGTTCTTAATTCGAGATTTTTATTGAATTCAAATTTCACCATCTAACATGGCAGGATTCAAACCCAGGTCCCCAGATCTGGGGTCTGGATTAACAGTCCAGCGATAATGCCACTAGACAGTCACCTCATTAAAAACTTCAGTCTAATTTAAGGGTCACTCATGGTGGATTTCGTAGTTGTGCATCACACTTATCATTAAACTGTATAGTGACAAGCCTCAAGAATAAATCATAGCCATAAAGTCATATGGCATGGAAATATATGTAAAGATTTCAGATGTGAATGAAGCTGAAAAGCTTAGTTACTTAGAGTGTAATTATGGGTTATAGGTAAAATCCCAATAATATGAGCTTCTTGACTGAGGTTTAAAACCAGAAAAATCAATTCTGTATTTTCTTCCATTGTACAATTTCCATTTGGAACCCTTCTGCAGTTTCTCCAATCTTCCCCACTCTACAGGATTTTGAAAAGGAAGCCCTATGTCCAATAGGAATACTTCCTTACCTTGCAAGCAACATTTGTGCCACAGATGTACCAAGCATTAACCATCTCCAACCAGAGAAAGTCTAACCATCTCTTAACAGTCAATTGTATTACAATCACTAATTACCCTGGGGGTTAGTACTGACCAGAAGCTTAAGTAGGCCTACTATGTAAATACTGTAGCTACAAAAGCAGGTCAGAACGTGGGAATTCTGTAGAAAATAACCAAATATTTTAGTTTGGAATTATGGTCAGTAAGGACTGGATGACCGAAGGGTCTGGTTCCATACTGTGTGACTCTATGACTCTATGTTAAGTTAGGTAATGACAGCTGGGGTTGACTGGAGGAAAGGAAAAACAGTCAGTGTTCCCATGCAACGTTCACAGTGGAAAGTAGATGTCTGGATATTCACCGAGGACAAAAATAGGCACAGCTAGGATTATGCACCAAAGTTAATGTTTAGAATCTGGTATGACTTGCTCAGACTTGTTCTGTTCTGAAGACGTCATACTGAACTTGAAACGCTGACTCAGTTTCTCTCTCCACAGATGCTGCCAGACCAGCTGCAATTCTCCAGGATTCTCATTGTCTGGTTCACATTTCCAGCATCCATAGTATTTTGCTTTTATTTGAAGAGACAGTATTATTGGTCATTCTGCCAACTTGTCTAGGAAGTTATAGCCCAACAGTGAATGTAAATAGCTTCAAAATAGGGGACACAGAAATGAACAGGTAAGTTGGTAGTTCATGAAGCAAATCAGTTATTATCTTTCCAGCTTACTTTGGGATTAAATGTTATTGTCACATGTAACTAGAGGGCATAGGTTTAGGGTAAGAGGGGAAGGATATAAAAGAGACCTAAGGGGCAACTTTTTTACGCAAAGGGTGGTGCGTGTATGGAATGAGCTGCCAGAGTAAGTGGTGGAGGTGGTACAATTGCAACATTTAAGAGCATTTGGATGGGTATATGAATAGGAAGGGTTTGGAGGGATATGGGCCAGGTACTGGCAGGTGGGACTCGATTGGGTTGGGATATCTGGTTGGCATGGATGGGTTAGACCAAAGGATCTGTTTCCATGTTGTACCTCTCTATGACTCTAGGACTCTACTGACGTACAGAAATACAGGAGTATAGTGAAAAATGTACAAAGTTGCCATTTCTGGTGCCATCTTAAAATACAAAATACAAAACCAGAATTTACAAAAAATGAAGGAATTTAAAAAGTGCCAAAAGAAAAATGTCTAGATTGTAAAATCTTAAAGCCTTTAAAGTTTTGATACATGAAAGCAATCCACACTTAACTGCACAATGGCACAGTACGCTGAAGGGCTCATGTAGCACATGACTGCACCAGCCTTGCCTCAGTTGCATGACATTAAACTTTAGATTAAAATGATTTCAATAGAGATTAAGAGTAGAGTATTAACATCCTCTGTCTGTCCTGTGGTCAAAGCATGATGTATGACAGATTATTTAACATGTTCAGCACAGAAATAGACTATCTAGCCCAACTGGTCCAAATTAGACCTTCCCCATCTTCCGAAATTTTGTCGTCTCAAAATATCCTTTGATTATTTTCTCCTTTATGTATTTATCTGGCTCTCCCTGGAATGCATCTATGCTGTTGTGGTTCTGTTCGCCGAGCTGGAATTTTTTGTTGCAAACGTTTCGTCCCCTGTCTAGGTGACATCCTCAGTGCTTGGGAGCCTCCTGTGAAGCGCTTCTGTGGTGTTTCCTCCGGCATTTATAGTGGCCTGTCCCTGCCGCTTCCGGTTGTCAGTTTCAGCTGTCCACTGTAGTGGCCAGTATATTGGGTCCAGGTCGATGTGTTTGTTGATGGAGTTTGTGGATGAGTGCCATGCTTCTAGGAATTCCCTGGCTGTTCTTTGTTTCGCTTGCCCTATAATGGTAGTGTTGTCCCAGTCTTCACCCAAACTATGCATCTATGCTATTCTTTTAAACCATTTCGTATGGTGGTCAGTAACACTCTGGGAAAACAAGTTTCTTCTGAATCCAGAATTGGATTTTCTAGTTACAATCAAGCGTATGACCCTTAGCTTTGGACTTCCCCATAAGGGGAAGGATGCTGTCCAGAACAATCCTATCAAACCCCCTCAATCAGTATAAATCCTTCAATTTGACTGCCCATCAGTCTACATGCTAGAGATTAGAGTCACAACCTATTTAGAGCGTTATACCTGTTGGAATGGAGGAGGAGATAAATACATTAATTTTGTTTGGAGTTAAAGAGAAATTGGCTGCCCTGTTTACAAGATTAGATAAAGCTCCATCTCTTATAAATGTTATTTTATTCATTCTCAGAATGTGGGTGTCACTGGCTAGATCACCATTTGTTGCCCAACCCTAATTGCCCTCGGGAGGGTTGTGGTGAGCTGCCTTCTTGAACTGCTGTGTTTATGGATAGCCACTATGCTGTTGGGAAGGGAGTTCTCGGATTTTGACACAGCAACAGTGAATGAATGGCAATATCATTCCAAGTCAGGACAATGAGTATTTGAAGGCGAACTAGAAGTTGGGGGCTGAGCCCATGCATCTGTTGCCCATGTCCTTCTTGGTGATGGATGTTGTGGGTTTGGGAGACATGCTGTACTTCAGGGCACCTTTGATACTGAGTGTGAGTCTTGTGATGCAGTGGGTAGCCCCTGAGCCTTTGGGTCAGACACTGCAGATTCACCTGGGACTTGATGGCAATGGAAGTTGTGTTCATTACACGACCAAACAGGTTGTATATGAAACTGCAAACCTTTCCAACATACTGCAATGGAGGATGGGAGAGATTCATGGTGAGCCGTGTGATTAGAAGAACATTAGTGCCTTTACCATCACTATCTAGAGCTCTCAATTGCAACATGGATGTTACAGGACACTGCAGACATTGCATCTGCAAGGGGACACAGACAGGTTAAGTGAGAAGGCAAAAGCTTGCCCAATGGAATATAATGTGGGAAGATGTGAAATTATGCACTTTTGCAGGAAGAATAGAGGAGCTGAATGTTATTCAAATAGAGAAAGACTGCAGAAATGTACGGAGTAGAGGGATTAGGGAGTCCTCATACACGATTCACGAAAAGCAAACATCCAAGTTCATTGGATATAGGTATGGCAAAGGGAATGTTGGCTATTTCAAAGAAAATGGAGTATAAAAGTGGGGAGATTTTGCTAAAACTTTACAAGATGCTAGTCTGACCACAGGTACTATACAGGGAACAATGTTGGGGCCCCTTATCTGAGGAAAGATATAATGGCATCAGAGACTGATACCAGGTAAGGGAGGCTTGATTTGGGAGGAGAGGCTGAATGGATTGGGCCATGTTGGAATATAGAAGAATTGGATGTAGGTTTGCTCGCTGAGCTGGAAGGTTTGTTTTCAGATGTTTCGTCACCATACTAGGTAACATCATCAGTGAGCCTCCAGATAAAGCACTGGTGGCATGGCCCGCTTTCTATTTATGTGTTTAGGTTGCCTTGGGTTTGTGATGTCATTTCCTGTGGTGACGTCATTTTGGTGACAAAACATCCGAAAACCAAAACCAGAATCTCAACCTGAGTTACAAATCTTCTCAAAACTCTCTAATATAGAAGAATGACAGAGGACCTTATTGAAACATATAAGATTCTTAGAGGACTTGACAGTGTAGATGGGGAAAGATGGTTTCCCCTTGTGGGAGAGTCTAGAACCTGAGGGCATCATCTCAGGGTAAGGGGTTACACATTTAAGACAGAGACGAGGAGAAATTCCTTCTCTCAAAAGGCAGTGAATTCGTAGAATTCCTTACCACTGTGTGCTGTGGGTGCTGGATCATTAAGTACATTTAAGACTGAGATAGACAGATTATTAAACAGTAAGGGAATCAGGTTTTATGGGAAAAGGCAGGAAAGTGGAGTTGAGATTTATCAGAACAGCCATGATTTCATTGAATGACCTAGCAAACTCGATGGGCTGAATCGCCTATTTCTGCCTCTACATCATAAGGTCTTATGTAGTGAGGACATCTTGCCAAAGCCACTGGGACCCCAGTGAACTGTAACACTTCACCACCGTCACTGGTGGAAGGCAACATTGACCAATGGTGCTGAAAGCCGAGCATATGTACTTACTGTATATACCCTCATGGCCTGATAAGGCCCACATTGTAAGCTATAGTCCCAAGGTTTAAGGTGAAATAAAACACAAGCTTGTCCTCTAGCCGCGGGGTAAAAGGAAACAGCTTTGCCCCATGTCATCGTTGCCTGTTTTTGCGGCAAATGTGAATAAAACATCCCAAAGTTTCTTGCTTTTTTCCCTCTGTTTTCTTGAACGGCCAAGTTTAGTCACAGTCGTTGCACGGTGTTAGAAGAAAGCGATGCAGTGCGTTCAACTTTTAAAATCGACCAACACCACAACACAAAAGAGCTTTCCCTGATTACTCCGATCAAAGGAAAATGTGGGGTTTTTGTTTTTGAGTTTCTTTCTTTTGCGTGTGAATTTAAATGAGAATGGAGGAATTGATGGGGCTTTTCTCTTGTTTTAAAACCTAGTGCTGAAGCCAGGTGAGCCCCGCCTCCCCAGGGTGTGGGAAACCAAAACAAAATATAAGCAAAGCTGATTTTAATTTTTGACACAGTGAAACGACTTATACAGAAAGTTACAGGAAGTGGTGCAAATAGATTTCCTGCTTGATTGGTTCAAGCGGTGAAGAATTGGAAGCTTGGTTGTACATCACATCAGACGACCAGCACCGTTTGACTGAATTAAAGCTTCATACACTCTCAGGCTGTCTGTCAAACACACTCTGCACTGAACTGACGTCCTGCAACAATGTTCCGAAGAAAGCGAAGCGTTTCATTTGGGGGTTTCGGATGGTGAGTGTTATTCTTAAGTTGTGACTGGTTTTCCCTTTTTCTTGCTTTCTCTCTCTCTCTCTCTTTCCAATACCTTTTCTCCTGTTTTCTCCCGGTCGTTTTAAAAGAGACATCAACCATCTGTGTCCTGTGCAGCAGCATCAGAGGCTGGAAGAGGAACACACTGATAAAAGTCATGAGGGTACAGTGACCCGGCTGCTGCAGCAGGTCTCTGTTTTGTTAAGTGTCAGGCGCTAGTTAAATGTCCCACCCGCCAGTGAGTCAAAGAGAACAGAACTGTTTTAAAAAACCGATCCTGTTTGGCTGAGGTCGGATATTGAATTTATTGTCACGTGTGCCGAGGCACAGTGAAAAGCGAGCAATACAGGCAGATCATAGTTAAGTAGCATGGATAAGGAAATCACCGGTAAACTGATCAGAAATAAAACAGAAATGCTGGAAAAACTCAGCAGTCCCCGGATTGGATGCATTAACTCCACTTTCTCCCCACCGGTGTTGCCAGACCTGCTGAGTCTCTCCAGCAATTACTGTTCTTGTTTCAGATCTTCAGGGTCTGCAGATCTTTGGTTTGTTTCACTGATTGAAACAGCTGAACTTGGCCTCAGCATTCCTGGCTTAAAATAAGTCTTAACCCCGGCCCTCACCCTTCTTCTGGAGTGTGGTGGTAGTGTCCCTACCTCTGAGCCAGGAGCTCTGGGTTCAAGTCCCACCTGTTCCAGAGGTGTGACTTTAAGTATTTGGACAGATTCATTAAAAGTATCTGCCCCTCGCTATCTCTGTGGCCATCTTCCAGTCTCACATCATTCTGCTGTCATCTAATTCTGTCCTCTGTCTATCCCCAAATCTAATCTCTCCACCATCAGTGGCCCAGAAATTCTCCCCTTAAATGTTGCCACCTCTCTACATTAGTTTCTGTCTTTAAAGCACTCCTCAGACCGTTGAGCAATATTTGCCTTCTGTTTGAGTAGCTGGGTGTCATATTCTGTTTTATAATGACTCTGCTGTGAAGTTTCTTAAATTTCTTTATCACGTTCTGTGCTGTCATTCTCTATGACTCTATGAGTATCACATTGAAGGTACGATATAAGCGTAGCAAAAACAGAAATTGCTGGAAAAACCCAGCGGTTCTGGCAGTATCTGTGGAGAGAATTAACGTTTCAGGTCCAGTGACCCTTCCTCAGAACAGTTTTGAGAAAGGGTCACTGGATCCAAAACGTTAAGATTAGATTACTTACAATGTGGAAACAGGCCCTTTGGCCCAACAAGTCCATACCAACCTGCCAAAGCGCAACCCACTCAGACACGTTCCCCTAACACTATGGGCAACTTAGCATGGTCAATTCACCTAACCTGCACATTTTTGGACTGTGGGAGGAAACCTACACAGACATGTTCAACTTCCACACAGTCAGTCGCCTGAGGCAGGAATTGAACCTGGGTCTGTAGCGCTGTGAGGCAGCAGTGCTAACCACTGTGTCACTCACTCTGATTCCTCTCCATGGATGCTGCCAGACCTGCTAAGCTTTTCTAGCAACTTCTGTTTTCATTTCTGATTTAAGCTTCAGCAGTTCTTTCAAACTTGCTATATAAGTGTAAGTTGTTGTTGGGTTTCTCTTCCCAATTTCTATCCAGTGTTGTGTGCTAACAAAATGCAGCTGTTAGAGAAACTGACTTCATTGTGATGCTCCCATGGTCAAAATGGCCTGCCAAACTCTAGCTAGGAATGTTTCTTGCCTTTTCCTCCACCTTTTAAGCCTGTGGCTTTTACCAGATCGGGAGAAAGCCCAAGGAATTTGCTGGCAATTATCTTGACTCCAAAGTAAAATCTGACTGCTCCGGCAAAGTATCAGTGCAAATCCAATTCAATGCAATAGTCATCACGAGATTGTGATTTGCAGGTTATTTTGTGGAGAGGATAATAAAAAATCACCTTTCTTATTTGTATCGCACAAAAAGAATTTGTAGCTAGTATTCCAACACCTACAGGTGACACCGAAGCTCCTCTGAATTAATAATTCAGTGCAAATTTCATAAACTGTCTGATGTATTATTGTCAGCCAACAAATGGTGTCTCATTTTCCTGACGAAATACATTTGGATGGTTGTCAAGTTTATTAACATAAAAGGATGCAGATATATAGCCGATGGTAAAAGTGACATTGCTTTCCCTATCATTTATAATCAGCAATGCAATGAGCAGCCCCACAGTTTGAGATGATGATGATTCAACTCCCCTGAATGACCTTGTTGTGTTTCTGATCTGAGCTGCACAGTGCCACTCTAAGTTGAAGTGAGGCCAAATCCCTGTACAGTATTGGAGGGGGGAAAAGTTGAATGAAGGCTTCTCGCCACTCCCTCTTCTTCCCAGCCTCCAGCCATGTAGGTGACTGTCACGTGGCCTGGGAACAGAAATAGAGGGAACTTGTATTTATAATGTTTTTCTTCATTCATTTATGGGATGTGGGTGGGTCAGCATTTCCAATCCCTAACTGCTCTTGGAAAGATGGTGGTGTTCTGCCTCCTTGTGCTGCAGTCCATTTGGTGTAGGTTGACCCACAGTTACATTCTGAAGGGAATTCCAGGATTTTGACCCAGTGACACTAAAGGAACAGCGATATATTTCCAAATCAGAATGGTGAGTGGTTTGGAGGGGAACTTGCAGGTGGTGGTGTTCCCATGTATTTGCTGCTTTTTCCCTCCTGGATGGTGGTGGTCATGTGTTTGGAAAGCATTGCCTAAGGAGCCTTAGTGAATTTCTGCAGTGCATCATGTACCTGATACACGAACCTAGCACTGAGCATCATTATGGAGGGAGTGGATGTTTGTGCATGTGGTGCCAATCAAGCGGGTTGCTTTGTACTGGATTGTGTCAAGCTGTGGAAGTGATGTTGGAACTGCAATTATCCAGGCACTCCTGACTTGTGGTTTGTAGATGGTGAACAGGTTTTGGGAAGTCAGAAGGTGAGTTACTCAATTCCAAGCCACTGAACTGCTCCTTAAGCCACTATATTTATATGACTAATCCTGCTGGAAAAGCGCAGCAGGTCAGGCAGCACCAAAGGAGCAGGAGAATCGACATTTCGGACATAAGCCCTTCTTCAGGATTCTCGTTGATTCTCCTATTCCTTTGATGCTGCCTGACCTGCTGCGCTTTTCCAGCAACACATTTTTCAGCTCTGATCTCCAGATCTGCAGTCCTCACTTTCTCCTATGACTAATCCTGTTCAGTTTCAGGTTAATGGTAACCCCCAGGATATTTATATTGGGGATTCAGTGATGGTAGTGCCATTGAATATCAAAGAGTGATGGTTAGCTTCCCTCTTTGTTAGAGATAGTCATTGCCTGGCATTCATTTGGCGTGAGTGTTCCTTGCCACTTGTCAACCAAACCTGAACATTTTCCAGGTCTTACTAAATTTGGGCACGGACTACTTCAATATCTGAGGAGTCGCGAATGGTGCTGAACATTGTGCAATTATCAGTGAGCATTCCCACTTCCTACATTATGATGAAGGGAAGGCCATTGATGAAGCAACTGAAGAGGGTTGGGCCTAGGACACTCCCCTGAGGAACACCTGCAGAGATGTCCTGGAGCTGAAATGACTAGTTAGGTTGGATGGATCACCTGAGTCCACTACGTACAGTGAATTAGACAGAGATTTTTTGTAATAGAGAGGGAATCGGAAATGCTGTCACACCCCAGTGCATCGGGGTAACTGCAATGGCATGATTGATAGTACATGGTGAATACATTCCAGTCAGCGTGACCTGAATTCACTTAAGAAACAGCTGAATGCTATAACATGAAAACAAGGAGGGTGATATTTTGAAAAGGGGAAATCAAATGGGCCTCTTTATCTGACTTTATCTTGCGACCCACTGGACATCTTCAAGCTTCTGATTTCCCATTTCAAATTAGTTCCTTTATCTCCACAAATAGAATGCTTCGTTTTAATGGGACAAGTACCACACTGCGAAAATTATGTGGCAATAGACATGTACAATGTTGTCTGTCATTGTGTGAACTTTATCTGACTGCCACAGTTTTAGATCTGGGCCTGGATTTTCCGGGAACTGAATTCCCTTGCCAAAACCGCATTGATACTCAGGAAGTGCATGGTGAGACCTGGATGAACCTTCACTCTCAAATTCTGCCTCTGCCTGCCCTGACTCAATACAATTGCATTGCTCTTGCCTCTAGTTTGAAGCATTTGTGTTTGCTACATTTAACATAGTCACTGGCCAAGCAGAGTGGAAGTCTGTGAGTGACAATTCAGGATCCTACAATATTTAGAGTTGTACAACATAAGACACCCAGATTGAAGCCTTAATAGTATCTGCTAATTTTTATCTTACTGTGGAAAACCCTGCATTATTCACATATATCAAAGCTGTACATAATTTCATCCTCTTCTGTGGGTCCTCTCATGGTTACAAATGCCAATTTGGGATTGGCATGAATTGTCCACAGAACTAGCAATTCATAGTGTCTTGACACGATGACACTTGCCAAAATGGCACTTAGCCAAAATACCATAAGATTGACCCCTGTATATCACCCAGTGTGGAGATGCTTTCAATGGTGCAATAGCCATCTGTTTTCAAGTGTTGGATGGATGTGTTTAAAGTTGACTGACTTTTCAGTAATTGCACTTTTACACCATCAGATAACTTCTGCAGATTTAAAGAATAGCTACCAGGAAGTGCAACCCCACCCTTGACTTCCAGCTGTACACACCCATAGCATGTGTAGCAGTAGTACCAGTAAACCTGACTCTTCCCTTTTTTCAAAAAATAATATATCAATGGTTAACTAAGTCAGTAACCTTTGAATGAGGCAGTGTGATTCACTTGATTGTTGCACTTTAAATCCATTCATTACCTTTCCCTGCATTTGACACATTCATATTAGTGCTATAATGCCCTGTGATCTCCTCATTCCTTTGACTATTAGCTTCTGTTTCATCAACTTCACTTAACCCCATTATTGTCAGCTGGATTTTATGCTGTCAACATGCATCATCCTGCAATTCCTTCCTTCCACCTCATCTGTTTCCACCTGTTTTGTCCTGGATGGTGTTACATTTTTGTGAGTCGGTGGAGCTGCACTCATTCTGGAAAACAGGGAATATTTCATCACTTTCCTGACCTGTGCCTTGTCAATAATGCACAAGTTTTGGGATGGTCAGGGGGGCTGAGTCACTTACCACAGAATTCCTAACCTCTGATCTGCTTTTATAATAGTAACCATATTTACATGGCTGGTCCAGTTTCAGGTCAATGGTAACTCCCCAGGATGTTGCCAATGAGAGATTCAGCGAATGCAATGTCATCGAATGTCAAAAGGAGATGGTTCAATTTTCCCTTGTTGGAGCTGGTCATTTCCTGGCACTTGTATGGTATGAGCATTATTTTCCACTTATCTGTCCAAGTCTGGATATTGTCCAGGTCTTGATGTGGATGGACATTGACTGCTTTCAGATCTAAGGAGTTGTGAATGATGCTGAACATTGTACCAGTGAACATGCCTCCTTACGATCTTATGATGGAATTAATCCAGAAGGATTTATTAGCTACATTAGCAGCATTATAATACATTGTGTGGTGTCCCTGTCTTCAAGAAACAAGCATTTCTCCTGAGTGATTGACACTTACTAAAGGAAAGAAAACTTTGCATTTCTGTAGCACCTGCCATGACCAGATGTTTTAAGTGTTTCCATCAATGAATTACTTTGTTTGAATTGTAGTCACTCAGATACATTGATCGTCCTCACCTATTGCAGTGTTTTCCTGTTAAATGTCTCATGGTTTGACAGCTCATACTTGAAATGACAATACCCTGCTGACATGTATCTACTACATCAACACTCTGCTACTTCCACAACATGAGAAGCACAAATAGTTGGGCAAGTAATTTAATTCCCAGGAACAGGACAATTGGGCTGTGTTAGAGACAGGGAAGTATCATGCAAGAGAGTGGTCCAATGTTTGATGGCAGATCAGGCATGGGCTAAACATCCAGCCAGATGGAAGGATCTGAAAGGGATTAGGACACAATCTCCATTTACGTCCACTAATCCTGAACTGATTCCAATGTGGTCCATTTTTGGGGAGGTGTTGGTCTGGTAGTGTTATCACTGGATTGTTAATCCAGATACGCCGGTAATGTTCTGGGAAGCCAGGTTTGAATCCTGCCATGGAAGGCAGTGGAATTTGAATTGAATAAAAATCTAGAATTAAGAGTCTAATGTTGACCATGAAACCATTGTCGATTGTGAGGAAATCTGTTCATTATTGCCCTTTATGGAAGGAAACTAAGCCGGTCTGGCCCAAAATGTGACTCCAGACCCACAGCAATGGGGTTCACTCTCAACTTAATAAATGGTGGCCTAGGCAGCAACACCCCCATTGCATGAATGAATAAAAAAAATTATCATTGGGACCGACGTTAAGGAGAAAGTTTGAATGTCCAGAGGTAATCCAGAAACTGTCGTTTTCAACAGATTTGTGTTCCCATTCCTGAAAGGGCAGCACCGTACTTCCTGTTCTGAAGAGGAGTCATATGAGACTTGACACATTAACTCTGTTTTTCTCTCCACAGATACTGCCAAACTGTTGAGTTTCTCCAGATTCTCTATGTTTATAAGAAAATACTTCTGTTCCATGTTAGGCCAAGCTTTGCTGTTGAAGGTCAATCATAACAGCAAACCTAAATGATTAAGAGACATGCACCTCTTTGTTCTATAGAGGTTTTGGAAGTGCCAATTTAGGTAGCGCCACACATTAGCAATGCTCTCCTCCAAGCTGTCCATAAGACATCGAGAGGCCATTCCAAGTGATGAAGACAACCTAGATAGACAAGGGAGGTCAGTGCCCCCAAGTGCCTCAAGAAAGCTCTAGCTCTGGTGGGAACCAGAGCATGAATGATCTGCTGCACCCTGTCACAGATGTGTGTCACTGTGTACTCAATGCTTCCTGCACCTATGAGTTAATGTTTGAAGGTTGCCATTGTAGAGGACTGTTACACACAAGACCAGGTGTCAACCTTTCAGCAGATGCCTCATTGGAAGTCAATGAATGTCATTTCATTGCACTGACCCGTACAGGCACGACAGTAGTACTGTCCCTTACCACATCTGCCAGCATTCACCATGAAACATAAAAGGAGCTGCAACTCTCAGCAGTTCACACATCACCAGGTCTCTGTTTTTTTCCAATACAACTGGAATGTAGCACTTCTCCCCAAAGACTTACAAGGGCCTAGTACATGCCAACAAAAGGTTGATTGTTGAGTTTGAGCTCATAACACCACAAGTGTTTACTAACAATCAACCAGATTACTCATGACTTAGACTTTTCATGAGCTGATCAGCATGGAAATGCTTCAATCCTAACACTGTAAGCATTTGCACTCACCAGAATGACTCCATGACTCAGAAAATGGCTATTTTCTGATGGAGCCAAGTTAGTAAAGAGGCTCATACTCATTGGATGAGGTCTACCTTACCACGATGACTGCAATCAGTTTGACAGACTCTCCTTCTCAACCTCTCCCCACCAGAGGCATGATGACCCTGAGGATAAACTATATACTCTCTTGAGAGTAGCCCTATGGTCTGGTAAGACTATGGCAACTTTACCATCTTACCTTACCATTGTCATACCTCATATATAGACTGAAATTTGTGAACTGATGTGTTTGTCCAACAAGATTGGATATTTGGAAATAATTTCAGCGTCCTGGGGTATTAGTGAGCATTCATGACATGCTAATGAATGTAAAACATGTTCCCACCAATTACAATTGAGAAACTCAACCAGCCCAAAACATTTTAAGCACTTAATAGCAAATGTATAACCTGCCAATGGGGATGAACAGAAATTTTGATTCCAACCCTACCTTCCAAAAGGTCTGGATATCCTGAAAATTCAACCAGAAAGGAACCTAATGTCCCGGCCCATGCAGGTTCTGACCTTGTTATATTGTAGTTGCTGAATAGGTTTAGCAGAAGTGAAACAGGTGTGAAAATGTTACGTGAAAAATGACACATAATTCAGTGATTAATAGACCCTCAATGTAATGAATGAAAATAAAAACACGAGTAAGAGAATCCACACTGTGTTCGAACTCCTAGTTGGACAAATGGATCCAGAACACTCCCTCTGGTTTTGTGCTCTTCAAAACTCTCATTTGGTAGGAGGACAAGAACTGTAACTTGGTATCTGCAAGTAAGATTGGATGAGCAGGAAATCACGGATTCACAAAGCAGAGTGTTTAACTGAACCAAAACCTTTTGTAATGGAAAAATGTCATTAACATTCAGTTGGCTTAATTTAGCAAAGTGGACCAGACGTTAAAGGGACACTGTTTCAGAAGCATGAGTTACAGATTTGACATTTATCCAAAGTACTGTCTTCCTATTCAGAGAAGAATAGGTGAGTTCTCCTCATTGACTAAGACCAAGTTATCTCTGGATGGGAATCACCAATAAGAAATTATTTGATTCATCGAATATAAAGTGTGTTGAAAGATTTTAACGCAGATGTTAAAACATTTAAATAACACCTGACCATGAAGCAAAGGGAAAATAATGCGCCACTGCAAGAAATCATTTAAGGAAATCAAATTGAAACAGGAACTGACAGAAGAGACCAATCCACAGCAAAAATGATCAGATATTCTGTCTCCGAAATAAGACTTTTCTTTAAAGGTCTATTCTACTTCTTAAAAATTGAAATATTTTAGCACAACCTGAGATAAAACATTGTTATTTCCTCAGCTGAATGATTGCTGAATGATTTAGCCTGATAAATCTAGAAATGGGTAAATTTAAAAGGGAAACCTTTTACTGCAACTTAAAATGTAGTCCACACAATCTCCGTTGAAATAAGCAAAAGCTACCATACTAAATATAGTTAAAAAAAGATTCAAGAGCTTGTGAACCTCTGATTTCAGAACATCTCATATGTGCTTCTAGGCCTAGAGCTTGCTTGATCATCTTACGTTTGCTGGTCTTGGTGATGGAAGCATTTGAAACACCAGTAACTTTTGCTGGAAAATGTTCCTGTGCAGTCACTTGGATTAGAAAAAGAATAGACCACGTTCACATATGACACGTGCTTCCATACTCCTCCACCTTTCCAATTGCAGTGTAGGCTATACAACTGAGGCAAAACCTTTCACCAATGCATTGATACAGGGTTAATGATGGGAATAATAACACTTAAAGAAGCTCGATACCATCCAGAGCAAAGCAGCCTGTCAAACTGACATCCCATTTGCTACATTCAACAACCCCTCCCTCTATCCCTGGGGCATAGTGCAAGGTCTCTCCAAGACCCATTGGAGTAACTCACCAAGGGTCCTACGACAGCACCTTCCAAGGACGTGACTGCTACCACCTAGAAGTACAAGGACAGTAGATGCAGCAAGCCACACACCATTTTGAGCTGAAACTATATCGCTGTTCTTTTACCATCGCTGGGTCAAAACACTGGGATTCCCTCCACAACAGCACTGTGGGTGTACAGGAGCTCTGAAGCAGGCTATCACGATTCCAGAAGGTGGCTCACGGCCAACTTCTCAAGCATTTGGGGAGGGAATGTAGGTGTTTGTCCAGCCAGGGTGGCCACATCCCGATAGCAGTGGATATCTACCCCAAGGCAGGCCTAAACCTTTAAGAAAGATGGGCTAAACGTCCAAGGAGGAAGGTTAGAAAAAACAGCCAATGGGATTCTTCTAGGTAACCTGATGTTTACTTCCAGGGTCTGACTCTTATTTTTGAAATGGTATCAGAAAGGAGAGGACCTGCTCTTACTTACAGACAGGCTAATAATTGAAAATGCTGAGTCTAAACCGTAGAATTCAAAAAAAAGCATGGAGGTCCAGTGTTTGGGACCACAAGTTTTGTTTTTGTGAGTGTGATTTGTCCTCTCCCTTTCCTATAATAGGCTTTTATAACCCATCAAGGAACAGTTTACCTTTCACTCTGACTGGGTACAGATGCAAATATTTTGACAAAGAGAAGGGATATAAAATCTCGCTGCTCTGTGAAACAACATCAGCTATATTGGCTGCAGGTTCTAAACTCAGTCACTGCTCAGTTCCTCAAATACAAACCAATGCAAACAAATGTTTCAGTTACATTAGAATTCTGTCCAGCAAGCCAGACCTTCCTGATTCAGTTCACCTACAAATCAATAGCCCAGCATGAGGGCAACGTCTCTTTAATTTGCTATTTCGATATGAATATAGCAAAAATGAATAAGGGGCCAAAATGAATAAGTGGGTGGCACGGTGGCTGAGTGGTTAGCACTGCTGCCTCTCAGCACCAGCGACACAGATTCAATTCCAGCCTTGGGTGACTGTCTGTGTGGAGTTTATACATTTTCCCCGGGTCTGTGTGGATTTTCTCCGGGTGCTCCGGTTTTCACCCATAGTCCAAGGATGTGTATATTAGGTGAATTGACCATGGGAAATTGCCCATAGTGTTCAGGGATGTGTAGGTTAGCTGCATTAATCAAGGGAAATGTAGAGTAATAGAGCAGGGGAATGAGTCTGGGTGGGTTACTCTGTGGGATCAAAGGGCTGGTATCCACACTGTAGGGATTCTAGGAAAGCACTTTGGACATTCTACCAATCTCTTGCATCCAGTGGAACCTCCAATTGCCCATTACAAGAAATATTGCCATTACAGGAACAGATTGGGGATGGGGTCTTCTCTATTCTGGGCAGAACTAACTCTTGGGTTGGATGAATCAGGTGGTTTGGGGGATCCTGCTCTGGGAGGAACTATAGATATCAGGAAGAACTGGGAGCCGGGGTGGGGTGACCCTTGAAATAGTAGGATTGGTGCTGTGTGACAGGAGGGAATAGTCACCAGAGCAAAACTAAACCTGCCAACACAAAGACTCTTGTTCATGGACTGGAAGGAAAATCCAGAGGATTACGGGAGAGGCTGTGCACTGTCTTGGGGTTGGAGTAGGACCTTGGGCCCTGCTTCAGGGATGCTTTGACTCTAGGACTTCTCAGACACTAGTGTAATCCTGGCATAATCTCTTGGGATATCACAGTCCCAGGAGATTTGGTTCCAGGTTGCTCTTTAATGATGTATGGTGTACAATATGTTGGCAGGGCAATAGACAGATAATATGGTCAAATGTATTTGTCCATGTACATCAGTGAACACAGTTTTGCATAATTTAGGATGTTGTTGTTTCCATTGTCCTACTAACAGTTAATGGTTGCCAGAGTTACAGAACTCCTAATGCAAATGCAGTGAGGCAGCTTCTCTATTCATTGATAAACCTGTGCTGGAGTGACCCACCTTCTAACAATCACATGGTACTTTCCAAATTCTTTGTCAAACAGATGAAGAGGCTTTTAAAACCAGAACTGAAAAAATAACAATGTGCAAGAACTTGCAATTATCTATTAGTGGAACAGGGTCCCAGAGCTTTCTCTGTTCCACCACCCCAATTACGTGTATAAATGGTGTTTCTGTACTACTGAGCAGCAGAATATTCTGCCCTATTCTGTCTTTCACATCTGACAGCACTTCATAGAGGAAAAAGTGGATGCCAACAGTGATGGCAGAAATGGAGAAGGTGGTCAAGAAAGTCGGTTTTGGTGGGGGGTGGAGGGGTGGCATGTGAAGCTAGTTTGGAGTGGAAGGTTTTAGCAAGAGTGTAAATCTGATATGACTGATGGATCTGTCACTACTTCAACGGCAAGGGAAGATAGAGATGCATGTGAGGCCCTAGATTGAAAAACGCAGCCGAAGATAGAGTACTGAACATGATTGCCAAGATAAGGTACCGTGTAAATGAGGATGAGTGGCTGATGGTTTTGGACTGGGACACAAGGCTTGTTGCACACAGTAGGAGGAGGTGACTGGGACTAAGATTGAAACCAGAGTGCAGGCCTCAGCTGGTTTGTTTCTGAGATCAAATTAAATTAGCAGCAGCAGCCTTCATGAGAAACAATCTTAAATTCCCCCAACTATTCCAGCAGTTGTTGGTAGAGCACATGGCCATGAGTACTGTAATTGCTGGCAAACAAATGTGAAATGTGGCCCTATAGACAAACTGAAGATGCAGTGTGAAACTTTGCCAGGAACATAGGAGTGTAATGTATGGAATGCAATCACTCAGGCCTAGTTTTTCCAGTCAGCATGATTTTAACGCTGGTATTAACGCATTTTAAATAACACCGTTTTGTAGCACCGATCAGAAAGTATATACATCTTGGTTAAATTGTAAGCCGGGATTTCATACTCGATTATTTTCCATGGAAAATATAAATATTTCTGAAGTTTCACTCATGCTCGTTTACATCAAAGCCAAATCCCGGGGGTGAAAGGCCAATAGATTTACTCTTGCCCAGTGCCCAGATTGTCTCCAGGAATGGCAACATGAGATTGTTCCCAGTTTGTCTCCACTCAAACATTCTTTAAACATCTTTCACAGTAACTACAGCTGGAGCAGCTAGCAGGGGGAGAAAGTATGTGTCAATAGTTGACTTGTGAGAAATAATACTCCACAGATGCACTGGAGATTGGAAGGGAGATAGTCAACATCATTGCTCCTGGCGCACATTGGCAGGGAATGGTGGGAAAATGCAGACTCCCAGCTGGTGATTTTCCATCCATGAAATCATATGGTCATGATCCTGGGGCCAGGTCTCCCAGTGTGTGTTCCCATTGCTTAGAAGTACTCAACTAGAAATTCTCCTCCGTGATTTGAAGCATATGAAAGGCCAGGGTAATATTTCCAGATCCAAATCAATTGGATTGAAGTCGGTTTAATTTGATCCAAATATTTCCCAACTCAACAACTTTTCAGATGCGTTGTGAGCTTTCTACCTCTTTTGATTGGATTGTTCAAAGATTGCATATGTTTTTGGACTTTGGTGTGTTTTAAGGTTTAAAATAAAGTCACCTGAGTCCCAGTGGGCCATAGCATCTTACGAGAATTTGATTGCACATAGAAAGCTCATTCGTAGGCTGAAGATGAGTGAGATCGGCCTATCTGTGGTTTTTGGAGTTTCACAATGATCATAATTCTCTGTGGTTGATTTCTCCTCTGGCACTTAAGTAAGTATGGATCAAGGTTTAGCAGAGAGTCTTACAATAGGGGATGAGTGGAGGGGTCAACAACTGGCATAGAGGAGGTCTGACCTTTACTATAGAGTATTGTGCACAGCATTCATCACCTCATTTTAAGGAAGATAGTTCAGAAAGAAGTTTACTGGATTGATACCTGGAAGAGGCAGATAATCTTGTGGTGAAAGTGAGGACTGCAGATGCTGGAGATCAGAGTCGAGAGTGTGATGCTGGAAAAGCACAGCAGGTCAGGTAGCATCCAAGGAGCAGGAGAATCGACGTTTCGAGCAAAAGCCCTTCATCAGGAATGAGGCTGGGAGCCGAGAGATAAATGAAAGTG
The DNA here is from genome assembly GCF_037043375.1 of Chiloscyllium plagiosum. Taxonomy (NCBI): domain Eukaryota; kingdom Metazoa; phylum Chordata; class Chondrichthyes; order Orectolobiformes; family Hemiscylliidae; genus Chiloscyllium; species Chiloscyllium plagiosum. Next base: position 17,447,500 of record NW_028270169.1, read on the forward strand.
CAATAGGTGAATGGAGGTGGTGGGTAATGGTAAAACGTCAGAGGGGAGGGCGGAGCGGATAGGTGGGAAGGAAGATGGACAGGTAGGACAGGTCATGGAGGTGATACCAAGTTGGAAGGTTGGATTTGGGGTAAGGTGGGGAGAGAGAAAATGTGGAAACTGGTGAAATCCACATTGATGCCATGGGGTTGCAGGGTCCCAAGGTGGAAGATGGGGCGTTCTTCCTCCAGGCTTCGGGTCATTAGGGAGTGGTGATGGAGGAGGCCCAGGACCTGCTTGTCCTTGGCGGAGTGGGAGGGGGAGTTGAAGTGTTTGGCCATGGGATAGTGGGGTTGGTTGGTGCGGGTGTCCCAGAGACGTTCTCTGAACCACTCTGTGAGTAGGCATCCTGTCTCCACAATGTAGAGGAGACCACATTGGGAGCAATGGTTACAGTAAATGACATGTGGAAGAGCAGGTGAAATTTTGATGTATGTGAAAGGCTACTTTTGGGCATTGGACGGAGGTGAGGGTGGGGGGGGGGGAGGTGTGCGCGCAGTTCTTGCAGTTCCTGGGGTGGCAGAGGAAGGTGCCAGGAGGGGAGGTTGTGTTGGTAGGGAGCATAGAGCTGACAAGGGAGTCGTGGAGAGAACAGTCTCCACAGAAAGCGGAGAGGGGTGCAAAGAGAAATATATCTCTGGTGGTGGAGTGCGTTAGTAGGTGGCAGAAATGGCGGAGGATGATGCATTGTACACAGAGGTTGGTGGGGTGGAAGGTGAGGGGGTTTCTGTCCTTGTTGCGGTTGGAGGGGTAGGGTTTGAGGTGTGGAGGTGTGGGAAGTGGATGGGATGTGCTAGAGGGCATCATCAACTACGTGGGAGGGGAAATTACGGTCTTTAAAGAAGGAGGCCATCTGCTATGTACTGTGGTGGAACTAGTCATCCTGGGAGCAGATGCAGCAGAGGCGGAGGAATTGAGAATAAGGGATAGCAATCTTACAGGAGGCAGGATGGGAGGAGGTGTAGTTCAGGTAGCTGTGGGAGTTGGTAGGTTTTAAAAGATGTCAGTGTTGAGTTGGTCACTGCTGATGGAAGTGAAGAGGTCCGGGAAGGGGAGAGATGTGTCAGAGATGATCCAGGTGAATTTAAGATCAGAGTGGAAAGTGTTTGTGAAGTTGATGAACTGTTCAACGTCCTTGTGGGAGCACGAGGTGGCGCCAATGCAGTCATCAATGTAGCAGAGGAAAAGTTGTGGAATGATGCAGGTGTAACTATGGAAGATGGACTGTTCTACGTAGCCGACAAAAAAACAGGCATAACTGGGGCCAGCGGGAGGACCAGTTCCCCCACAGAGCACACCAGATGGCCTCCTTCTTTAAAGACCGTAATTTCCCCTCCTACATGGTTGATGATGCCCTCTAGTGCATCTCATCCACTTCCCACACCTCTGCCCTCAAACCCTCAACGTCCTCGTAGGAGCACGAGGTGGCGCCAATGCAGTCATCAATGTTATGGAGGAAAAGGTGGGAAATGGTGTTGGTGTAACAATGGAAGATGGAATCTTCCACTTGGCCAAAAAAAGACAGGCATAGGTGGAGCCTAGCGAGTGCCCATGGCTACCCCTTTTGTCTGTCGGAAGTGAGAGGATCCAGGTGAAAGGGGTAGCCATGGGCACTCGCTGGGCCCCACTTATGCCTGTCTTTTTTTGGCCAAGTGGAAGATTCCATCTTCCATTGTTACACCAACACCATTCCCCACCTTTTCCTCCACAACATTGATGACTGCATTGGCGCCACCTCGTGCTCCTACGAGGACGTTGAACAGTTCATCAACTTCACCAACACATTCCACCCCAACCTTAAATTCACCTGGACCATCTCTGACACCTCTCTCCCCTTCCTGGACCTCTCCATCTCCATCAGCGGTGACCGACTCAACACTTACATCTTCTACACACCTACCAAGTCCCACAGCTACCTGGACTACACCTCCTCCCATCCTGCCTCCTGTAAAAACGCTAAGCCTTAATCCCAATTCCTCCGCCTCTGCTGTATCTGCTCCCAGGAGGACCAGTTCCCCCACAGAGCACACCAGATGGCCTCCTTCTTTAAAGACCGTAATTTCCCCTCCTACGTGATTGATGATGCCCTCTAGTGCATCTCATCCACTTCCTGCGCCTCTGCCCTCAAACCCCACCCTCCAACCGCAAAAAGGACAGAAACCCCCCCAGTCCTGACCTTCCACCCCACCAAACTCCGTGCACATCGCATCATCCTCCGCCATTTCTGCCACCTACAAACGCACTCCACCACCAGAGGTATATTTCCTTCTGCACCCCTATCTGCTTTCTGTGAAGACCATTCCCTCTGCGACTCCTCATCAGGTCCACGGCCTACACCAACCCACCCTCCCATCCTGGCACCTTCCCTTGCCACAGCAGGAATTGCAAAAACTGTGCGCACACCTCCACCCTCACCTCCATCCAAGGCCCCAAAGGAGCCTTCCATATCCATCAAAGTTCCACTTCCACACATGGCGTTTACTGTATCTGTTGCCCCTGATGCGGTCTCCTCTACACTGGGGATACAGGCCGCCTACTCACAGAACGCTTCAGAGAACATCTCTGGGGCACCCGCACCAACCAACCCCACTGTCCCGTGGCCAAACACCTCAATTCCCCCTCCCACTCCATCAAGGACATGCAGGTCCTGGGCCATCTCCATTGCCAAATCCTAACTACCCAATGTCAGGTGGAAGAATGCCTCATCTTCCGCCTCGGGACCCTGCAACCCCATGGCACCAATGTGGATTTCACCAGTTTCATCATTTCCCCTCCCCCCACCTCATTCCAGATCCAACCTTCCAACTCGGCACCGCCCAACCTGACCTGTCCTACCTGTCCATCTTTCTTCCCACCTATTTGCTCCACCCTCCCCTCTGACCTATCACCTTTACCCCCACCTCCATACACCTTTCACACTCTCAGCTACCTTCCCCCCAGCCCCACTCCACTCCCATTTATCTCTCCAAACCCTCGGCTCCCAGCCTCATTCTTGATGAAGGGCTTTTGCCCAAAACTTCAATTCTCCTACTCTTCGGATGCTGCCTGACTTGCTGTGCTTTTCCAGCGCCAGACTCTTGACACAGATAATCTTGTGGGGGAAGATCGGGCAGGTTAGGCTTGTATCCACTGAAGTTTCGAAGAATGAGAGACAACCTGCTTGAAATGTATTGAATCCCGAAAGGTCTGGATGGGGTAGCTGTGGCAAGGGTGTTTCCTCTTATGGGAGAATCGAGAATCGGGGTCACTGTTTAAAAGTCAGGGATCTTACTCTATGACATAGAGTAAGCAAAATTTTTCATCTGAATCATGAGTCTTTGGAACTGTCTCCCTGTACAGGTGGTAGAAGAAGAGTCTTTGAATTACTTTAAGGCAGAACTAGATAGATTCTTAGTGTCTTCCAGTCATATAGAGTTGTACAGCATGGAAACAGATCCTTTGGCCCAACTCGTCCACGCCAACCAGAAATCCTAAATTAATCTAGTCCCATTTGCCAGCATTTGGCCATATTTCTCTAAACCCTTCCTTTTCATACGCCCATCCAGATGCCTTTTACATGTTGTAATTGTACCAGCCTCCTCTATCTCTTATTAAACCAGGAGGTGAAAAGTTATCAGGTGCCGGTGGGTATGTGGATTTCAGATTGTAAACAGATCAGCCATGACCCTGTGGAATGGTGGAGCAAGCTCAAGATGAATGGCCTACTGCTGATTCATGTGTCGGTATTTACAGTGAAGCTTCCAGGTCCTAACTCTACAACGAAGAAGGGCTTATGCCCGAAACGTCGATTCTTCTGTTCCCTGGATGCTGCCTGACCTGCTGCGCTTTTCCAGCAACACATTTTCAGCTCTGATCTCCAGCATCTGCAGACCTCACTTTCTCCTAACTCTACAAAGGAAAGGAAAATAATCAAAACTTATCTGAAGTTGTCTTTTCTGCTTCTGATTTTCTTCCAACTTAAATGTATTGAATGGGAACATGGCTTCCCTGCTCAGTTCACGTAGTGGTGGGAATCTGGAGATATTGTTGGACAGTTAATGATAGACAATCTGCACACTTAGGGCACCAGTTGGCTTTCGGTAGCTGCCTTCTGCTGTTCACTTGGAATAGGAGGTTAAAATGTAAAATAGTGAGACCCAAATTAAACACTGGTACTGAAAGTGAGGGAGGCAGTGGTTTAGTATTTAGTAAATTCACTGGATCAGCAATCCAGAACCACATGGGCAATCTTCTGGGCACATTGTTTCAAAATCCCATCATGACAGACCGTGAAATTTGAATACAATAAAATCTGGAATGGAGATCTGGTTGACTAATGCGATGTAAGAAGGGAAAGCTGCTGACCTTGCTTAATCAGATCTACTTGTGACTCCAGACAGGCAGCAAAGTGGTTGAATCTGAAGTGTCCTGTGGACAATAAGAACTGGCCTCATCAACACCCACATTCTGCAGATAAATTTAAAAAGAACCTCTCAGCTTTTAATTGCCTGTTCACCTGGTTCCAGTGAGACAGAGAAGTTTAAAATCAGTCTCCCTCATGTGCCATTCTCCGAAAGAACAGTTATATCGAGTCAAAAGGATATCTACTGTTGGACATATTAACTTCAGTCCAGTGCTTGTGGGTGATCTATAGTTTTTGTTTTGTTTTTCAGGATTGACAAATCTACTGTGGCTGCCTTAAGACAGAGGTGAGCTCTTTCATTTGGACATTGCCTTCTTTGATCGTGGATACAGTGCAATATGGTCTGTTACTGTAGGTTCTAACAATGTTTCATTCTTTCAGGTCAGGATGTTATGTAAACGGTGTTCTGTGCTGCTGTTGTTCAAGTTGAATATTCTGCAATTGCTTACCTCCTTTCAGCTGATTTATTTAAATGAACTTGAAGTCTGGATTTTTTTTAAACCCACTGTGAAATGCTATGGTTTCCAGGGCCAGAGCACGCATTGTTTCTGTAAAATAATTGGATGTGTTCTGTTCACACCTCAACAGCCAATTCTGGGAGGCCATCACTATTTTTTGCTATTGTCTGATGTTTAGCAAGAGTTTATTGCTTAGCTGTTGTCATGATAAAACCTCGTTTTAAAGTTGTCATGTTTGTCTGCAATTATCACATGGACTTCCCTCAGCTGAGATGAATCTTCGGTAAAGCCCATCTTCCCTTTCACCACCCTGAAGAATTGACTCAAAACTGCGATTTGTGCAATTTCTCCTCTGTCTCCAATGGTCTCCTTGTCAGGTTATGTCAGGAGAACCTTGTAGGAATTCTGTTGCATGTGATTGCAGTTTCTCTATTAACGCTCATATTGACAATTAAGCTTTTCTGGGTGTCTATATTTAACACAGTCATTAACTCTATTAAACCCATTTAAAATTAACTGTATATTGGCCCAGGATTTCTCTATGATTTCTACCTGGCTTACAGTGGAATTTGTTTGGAAGGAAATGAAATTGTGCAAAACATTTTGGAACTTGAAGTGTAAGCGAACATGCAAAAACTTCCCACTTGAGTTTTCCAGATTTCATTCACGTTCAATGGTCGGTTTGCCCAAAGAAATAAGTGATTCAGTGCCTGAGCAAATCCAAGATTGAGGAAGAACGCATTAAAGCACCCTTACAGGAACAAAGAGATGCGCCCCAAATGTAGGTTAAATATAGAACCATGAAAATGACACTGTTTAAGAAGCCCTAATAAACAGGGGTGATCACTGAAGAATAACACTGTACACAATGAGGAAGCCAAAGTATTAAAATAGTTTTAAAATCTCTTTAATGAGCTGCAGTGCCACAGTGTTTAATTAACCTAACTGGCCTTTAAAGAGACACTCGAATAAAAGCAAAATGTTGAGGATGCTGGAAATCTGAAACAAACATAGAGAGTGCTGGAGAAACTCAGCAAGTCTGGCAGCATCTGTGGTAAAAGAACTAGTTAACCTTTCAGGTCAGCTATGCCTTTTCTTCATAATTGAGTGCTGAAGTTATATGTCAGAGAAATCCACACTGATGCAAAGGGAACTTTGAGATTATTACTGATCAACAATCATGTCAGCACCAGCCCATTTTGTACAGGTGTTTTTGCAGAGCAATGGTAGAATTGCCCCAGTGAGATTTCTGTGCTTGCAGACTTAATGACTAACACACAGCATCTTCCAGATGGTCAAGCTGTTGGTTCTGAATATGACCTTTTGGAGCAGATTATTCGAGAGGCTGAGCTAGTCTGAAAAGTCAGTGTGATCCTATCTCAATGATGAATGTTTCCTCCTCATAGAAATCTGAGATACCAAGTGTCCGGAGCAAGAATAAAGCTCAAATCAGTGACTTCATCAACTTGGTCCACTGCCCCAGAAATGTTCAATCTCACCAGTTATTTACTTCACTCCACACCCTTTCATCAGTAACACAGCACTGGCTCACTGAATCGAACATGGCAATATTGGAGGAGGCTATTCATTCCATAATGTCTGTGCTGTCTCCTACAAAGAACTAGGCAGTTAACCCCCCTCCCCTGCTCTTTGCACAGAGCCCCTCCAATCTCGAACTTTCAGATATAGATCTGATTTTCATTTGAAACGTACTGTTGAATGTGCTTTAACCACCATTTCAGGCAATGTGTTCCAAGTCATCATAATTTACAGGGTTTAAAAGAAATCTCCTAATTTTTCTCCAGGATTTTGTCATGTTATTTTAATTCTATGTTTTTATGGTCTTCCTGATAATGAAGACAGCCTTTTCCCATCTACTGTGTCAAATCCCTCAATAATTTTGGAACACATCAATTAAATATCCCTTTAACCTTCTCTGCTCTTGGAATAAAATCGTAGCCTCTGTCATTACTCCAGATAATTCAAGTCTATACCGAGCAGAATGTATACTGCCTCTTAACAATTAACCTATTTCACAAGCGAATGTGTTTTGTATTGGATGAGTCAAAAAATTAGATGCTATTCTTAAACATTCCACTCATAGCAAAACATATACGGAAGCAAAAGTGCTATTTATTGGCACAGGGTGATGATGTGAACACACTGTCCTTTCACTTCCATGATTTGAGTTTGAATCCAATCAGTAATGTTTGAGGTTAGCCTTCTTCCAAAGAAAGTCTCAAGTTAAATATTGATGCTTTCAACCATTTCCAATTTGGCACAGCTTTGCAGCAGGAGAAAGTGAGGACTGCAGATGCTGGAGATCAGAGTCAAGAGTGTGCCACTGAAAAAGCACAGTAGGTTAGGCAGCATCCAAGGAGCAGGGGAATCAACATTTCAGGCATAACCCCTTAATCACGAATTGGCTTATGCCTGAAACGTTGATTCTCCTGCTTTTCGGATGCTGTCTGACCTGCTGTGCTTTCCACCGCCACACACTCGACCCATAGCTTTGCAGCACAAAGCTATCAGCTCAAATAAAAGTCTCACTCAGAAAATATGTGACAATGGTTAGAGGATAATGTGGAATAAGCACAGAAGAGACTGAGTGCACATTTTGTTGCAGAATAGATGGGGCTTAAGTCTGCATCTGATCCACATCATGTTTAACCTTGAAGGAATTGGTGCCGGTACATCAATAGTTTTTTTTTTAGATTAGATTACTTACAGTGTGGAAACAGGCCCTTCGGCCCAACAAGTCCACACCGACCCGCCGAAGCGTAACCCACCCAGACCCATTCTCCTACATTTACCCCTTCACCTAACACTACGGGCAATTTAGCATGGCCAATTCACCTAACCCCTGCACATTTTTGGATTGTGGGAGGAAACCGGAGCACCCGGAGGAGACACGGGGAGAATGTGCAAACTCCACACAGAGAGTCGCCTGAGGCGGGAATTGAACCCAGGTCTCTGGCGCTGTGAAGCAGCAGTGCTAACCACTGTGCTACCGTGCCGCCCATCTGCATGAATTTGAATGAGACAATTAATGCTTTTTAAAAGCTATCCATTTGGATCGTTGGAAAGTTTTAACAAACATTTTTATTTTCCTTTTCTAAGCACAGAGTCTTTGTCAAATCCTTTCTGAACATCTTTTCCAAGATTCCACCATTGCCACCATGGTATGTGGTAGTAAAATATGCTGGTGTTCTGCTGTAATACACACATTTGCTCCCATAACATACAGATGAAACACAGTTCACATAGTAATGAAGAATACAACAAACTTAGAATCATAGAGGTTTATAGCACAGAAAAGAGGCCATTCCACCCTTTCTGTCAAAAACAATCACCTGACTATTCCAATCCCGTGTTAAGGCACTTGACCCATAGCCATGTATCACAAGTGCACGTTTAAATATTTCTTCAATGTTGTGAGGGTTTCTGTATCTAACACCCTTACAGACAGAAAGTTCCAGATTCCCACCACCCTCTGAATGAAAGGCTTTTTCCTGATATCCCCTCTAAACTTCCAGTTTTTATGACACCACTTGATATCTATGTATGTACATGATGATCACTGGCACTTATGTGTCAGGGTACAAGCTAAGCAATTCTAGCACCCTTTCCTGAGTGTGTAATGCTGCAAGGGAATAGAGCTGTGTAGCATAGAAACTTTGATACAGCAATGACATTATTAGCATGTCCCTTAAATGTATATTGTACGTGTGCTGTGAGACAGAACACAGCATCCCATAACCCTGAGCCTGATCTATCCTGTCCTGCTGCACTGTTGTATTTGACAATATTGTTTTTAGTTTACTTGCCTTCACCTCTTAAGCTTCTTACAGATTTCTGTAAACCTCTTTCTCAAACAGCACTTTTCAAAGCTGCAGAGTCCTAGCTTATCAAGCAGTAAGTTAGAATTCACCCAAGACACTGCAGTTCAGTCAGTACAGTCTGAGAGGCTTGCAGTATTCTTTATATCATGATGATCAGAATTATTTACTGTATAGAGGCGGGTTCTGATCATCTGATGACCTGTGGTTTTGACAAATTAATTATGATAATGGTATACCATACTACTGTGAAAGGTTTCTACTTGAAGAGCAGATTTTTAAAATTATGCTAATTGGTCATGATAACAAAATAATAAACTACACAATTGGACCAGCGAAGAAGGTTACTTCAGAGTACAACGAGATCTTGATCAAATGGACTGAGAAATGGCAGATCGAGTTTAATTTAGATAAATGCAAGGTGCTGCATTTTGGAAAAGCAAATCAGAGCAGGATTTATAAATTTAATGGTAAGGTCCTAGGAAGTGTTGCTGAACAAAGAGATCTTGGAGTGCAGGTTCATACTTCTTTGAAAGTAGAGACACAGGTAGATAGGATAGTGAGGCAGGCGTTTGATATGCTTTCCTTTATTGGTCAGAGCATTGAGTATAGGAGTTGGGAGGTCATGTTGCAGCTGTACAGAAGGTTGGTTCAGCCACGTTTGGAATATTGCGTGCAATTCTGGTCTCCTTCCTATCAGAAGGATGTTGTGAAACTTGAAAGGGTTCAGAGAAGATTTACAAGGATGTTGCCAGGGTTGGAGGATTTGAGCTATAGGGAGAGGCTGAATAGACCGGGACTGTTTTCCCTGGAGCAGCAGAGGTTGAGGGGTGACTTTATAGAGGTTTACAAAATCATGAGGGGCAAGGTCTTTTCCCTGGGCTGGGAGAATCCAGAACTAGAGGGTATAGGTTTAGGGTGAGAGAAGAAAGATATAAAAGGGATGTAAGGAGCAACATTTTCATGCAGAGGGTGGTGCATGTATGGAATGAGCTGTTAGAGGAAGTGGTGAAAGCTGGTACAATTACAACAGTTAAAAGGTATCTAGATAGGTATATGAATGGGAATGATATAGAGGGAAATGGGCCAAATGATGGCAAATGGGACTAGATTAATCTAGGATATCTAGTTGACATTGGCGAGATGGACTGAAGGGTCTGTTTCTATGCTGTACATTTCTGTGACTCTGACTCTATCTGCGTATCTATCTATTTCATTCTCCCTCATTTAGTTCCCTACCTTTCCCTCTGAAGGCACCTACATTATACACCTCTATTATGTATCTAAGCAACTTCTCCATTCTAACCATTCTCTGGGTAAAGAAGTTTATTACACTAGCCTTTTGTTTTATGACAAGCAATTTCCTGTTTTAAATCTCTCTGGATCCTTTTCAATACATTTTCAAAATATAAAAGATCTTCCAATAGTAAAAGCTCAATAAAACCTGTGTGCACCTTGGTAACCATGAAATAGAAATTAAGTATTTAATCTCCTGCTAAACATCCAATTAAGTTTAATTGCCTAATGGTTACTGCATAGATTCAGCATCAAACTGCGTAAACGATAACTTTTTGATGACTAATATGGAGTTTATACATTTTATTCAACTTGACTAAATATTAATCTCATGTTGTTAACCATTGCAGAGAAAAGATACAATCCAATCTGTGTGAACACATTGAGTGACCAGAAGAGACTGTATCAACTCATGTAAACATAATATCATTAAATTTACAGGCTCAGAAGGCCATTCAGCCCTATGTTTCTATGCCAGCTGTGAAAGAGCAAACAAGGCTAATCCTCTGCCAGCTTTTGATCTGACCCCTTATATCTTACAACACTTTATGTGTCCATATTCAAGAACATTCAAATGTAACAGGGTTAGGGTTAGACATGTTGAGAGAGACATGTTGTTGAAGCCTTTTATCTGGGACTCATCAGGACAAATACAAGAATGCCAAATTTCAAACTGTCACAACAATTTACACTACAGGGGAAAAGGAGGCTGATAGGTTGGCAAGTCAATTCTGATTGGTTGAGGGATTGCCATGGAAAATTCGGGCTAAATAGCCTACTTCTGGTCTAATGGAGAGGGCCAAGGGAATTATATGTTCCCCAGGCTCTCATAAGCAGGAACTGTTCTCCATGAACAAAATAATATATTCAAGACTTGCAACTTTAATGAATTACACAGCAGCCTCATTCCAGACTCTTTTACAAATGGAAATATTGGATGTAGGTTTGCTCGCTGAGCTGGAAGATTCATTTCCAGACGTTTTGTCACCCAACTAGGTAACATCTTCAGTGGGCCTCTGGGGCAAGCACTGCTGATGATTCCTGCTTTTTATTTATTATGGAAGTATTTCCACATCCACCTATTAGGTCACCCCTCCCAGCCTTCTCTGCTCCAAAAAAAATCCCATTTTAATCAGAATTTTCTGACAGTTATAGCTTTTTAGCTCTCGTACCATCATTATAAATTATTATAGCAATGTCCCCCATTGACGCCATCATTTTTGTAATGTTGTTCATCAGTGGTGACTCGTATTACAAACTTTGGAAATTCAAGAATTCTGAATCTAGTTATGAATAAAATGCTAAAGAGGTGGCTGTAGAATTTTCATCTGAAAAATTAAATTTGTGCAGGCACAGGCTGGATAGGTTCTGATATATACAGATGTGACACAGGACATCCAGAAAATGTGACTGATTTTTAAAATTTTCATTTTAATGCAATGTCACTTCCTTGTCTTAGATGAGCTGTGAAATTGTCTGGGAAGCAGCTGAAATGTTTTGTAATTTGCAATGTGTTTCTTTCTTTCTCATTAACACAGTAGCTGCAGGTTAGTTATCACTAACTCACCAGGAATTAATTTAACACCGCTGATGGCAGTTAGAGAGGAAATGAGCAATCACACGTCAGTCATTTCCACCATAAATGGAGAAGCCACGGTAAGCCACAGCAATCCCAGAAAAGTCAAGGTGAGGTATTGAGACTGGGGTACCTCAGGTTCCAAGAGATCAATTGTGTTAGGGGATTCTCTAGTCTGAGGTACAGACAGACGTTTCTGTGGCCAGCAGCGAAAAATCAGAATGATGTGTTGCTTCCCTGGTGCCAGGATCAAGGATGTCTCAGAGAGGGTGCAGAATGTTCTCAAGGGGGAGAGGGCCAAGCCAAAGGTCATTGTCCATATTGGAACCAATGACAAAGGAAGGGAAAAGGTTGAGATTCTGAAGGGAGATTACAGAGAGTTTGGCAGGAATTTGAAATGGAGGTCCTCAAGGATAGTAATATCTGGATTACTCCCAGTGCTACAAGCTAGTGAGGGCAGGAATAGGAGGATAGAGTAGATGAATGCATGGCTGAGGAGCTGGTGTATGGGAGAAAGATTCACATTTTTGGATCATTGGAATCTCTTTTGGGGTAGAAGTGACCTGTACAAGAAGGACGGATTGCACCTGAATTGGAAAGGGACTAATATACTGGCAGGGAGATTTGCTAGAACTGCTTGGGAGGATTTAAACTAGTAAGGTGGCGGGGTGGGACCCAGGGAGATAGGGAGGAAAAAGAGATTGATCTGAGACAGGTACAGTTGAGAACAGAAGCGAGTCAGTCAGGGCAGGCAGGGCCAAGGTAGGACTAATAAATAAAACTGCATTTATTTCAATGCAAGGGGCCTAACAGGGAAGGCAGATGAACTCAGGGCATGGTTAGGAACATGGGACTGGGATATCGTAGCAATTACAGAGACATGGCTCAGGGATGGGCAGGACTGGCAGCTGAATGTTCCAGGATACAAATGCTACAGGAAGGATAGAAAGAGAGGCAAGAGAGGAGAGAGAGTGCCATTTTTGATAAGGGATAGCATTACAGCTGCGCTGAGGGAGGATATTCCTGGAAATACATCCAGGGAAGTTATTTGGGTGGAACTGAGAAATAAGAAAGGGATGATAACCTTTTTGGGATTGTATTATAGACCCCCCAATAGTCAGAGGGAAATTGAGAAACAAACTTGTAAGGAATCTCAGCTATCTGTAAGAATAATAGGGTAGTTATGGTAGGGGATTTTAACTTTCCAAACATCGACAGGGACTGCCATAGTGTTAAGGGTTTAGATGGAGAAGAATTTGTTAAGTGTGTACAAGAAAATTTCTGATTCAGTATATGGATGTACCTACTCTTGGGAAATAAGGCAGGGCAGGTGACTGAGGTGTCAGTGGGGGAGCGCTTTGGGGCCAGAGACCATAATTCTATTAGATTTAGAATAGTGATGGAAAAGGATAGACCAGATCTAAAAGTTGAAGTTCTAAATTGGAGAAAGGCCAATTTTGACGGTACTAGGCAAGAACTTTCAAAAGCTGATTGGAGGCAGATGTCGCAGATAAAGGGACAGCTGGAAAATGGGAAGTCTTTTTGCTTTCATTGAGGATGGCGTTACCCTTTGATTTACAATAGATACATGGCAGAAAAACAGACCATTTGACTTAACCAGTCATGCCAGTGCCTTTGACCCACTCAAGCTCCTCGTATCCTTCTTTGTCTAAATCTACCATTATCCCCCTCTATTTCAGAATGTTCACATTCAAGGGTATGGGTTAGCTCAGTTGACTGGACACCTGGTTTGCGATGCCAACTGAGGTTACCATGAAATCCCTCCTTTCCAAATTCTCCCCTCACCTGAGGCGTGGTGACCCTCAGGTTAAACCACCACCAGACATCTCTCTGTCACTCCCCCTCTCTCTTTGGTCCTCTGGGACCAAGGCTACTTTATTTTACTTTTATGTTTGTTTCATTCTTTCATGGAATGTGGTCCTCAGTGGAAAGGATAGCATTTGATGTACAACCCTAACTGACTTTGGACTGGGTGGTCTGTTTCACGGGCAGTTAATAGTTAACTGCATTGCTCAGCATCTAGAGTCACCAGCTAACAATGACAGGACATTTGTGAACAAGTGGGTTTTTCCAATTTCCGATATTTATCATGTCATCCTTGATACTACCTTCATCATTCCAGATTCTATAAATTGGATTTGAAATCCCTAATTGACATGGTGGGATTTGAACCCATCTCTACTGGAATCTCATTTTGAACACAGAGCGTTAGCCTGGATCTGTGGATAACCTGTCCAGTGACATTGCCACTGTATCACCATTTCCCTGTAGTGGTTGGATGAACACAAACATAGAAAGTAGCAGAAGTTTAGCTTTCTAAATAATTGATTCAGTCAGTCTATTTGTGAGACATTGAACTGTATCCTCAGCAAATAATTCCACTTAAAAGGATGTGAATTTATCTGCCATATAGGCTGGGATTTCTTTCACTGGAGTGTGGGAGGTTGAGAGGTGACCTTATAGAGGTTTATAAGATCATGAGGGGTATAGAAAAGGTGAATGGCAAATGTCCTTTCCCGAGGGTTGGGGATTTCAAGACTAGGGGCATATTTTTTAAGGTGGGAGAAGAGAGATTTATAAAAGACATGAGGGGTGATTTTATAATACAGAGACTGTATCAGGTGGGCTACCAAAGGAAGTGGTGGATATAGATACAGTTACAACGTTTAAAAGATAACTACATGAATAAGAAATGTGTGGAGGGATATGGACCAAGTGCAGGCAGGTGGGAGTGGTTTAGTTTGGGAATAAGGTCAGCATGGACTGATTGGACCGAAGGGTCTGTTTCCATTCTGTCCTAGCCAAAAGCTCTCTCTCTCCCCCTGACTGCAACGATTCAAGTCAGTGACTTACTGCTACCCTCTCAAGGGCAATTCGGAATGGGTAACAACTGTTGGTCTTCCATCTCAAGAAGGAATATGAAAAAAGCAAGTTTTACTGATCCAAAGGCCAAATACTGCAAATGGAAATCTGAAATAAAAACAGAAAATGTTGATCACACTCAGCAGATCTGGCAACTTCTGTAGAAAGAGAAAAATAGAATTCATGTTTCAAGTCGATGTCCTTTCATTTTAAAGTTTACCTGTTAGTTGTCTCAATGCTATTGGGAGGGCCTTACTGCGTGCAAAAGAGCTCTTAGTTGTTCCTGTAAAACATCTTCCCCATGGCACACGGACTGCAGCGGTTCAAGAAGGCAGCTCACCACCACCTTCTCAAGGGCGACTAGGGACAGGCAATAAATGCTGGCTAATCAGCGACATCTCACGAGTGAATTTTTAAAAAAATTACAAACAATCCAGCTCGCTTCTCACCCAAACCTCCTTTTGTTAGATCAGCTGAAGAGAAAGCCCAAAAGTCAATTATATTTTTCACAATTGTCACTCCTCCTCCATGCACTGCAATTTAGAAGCGTTGAAACCAACAGGAAGGATATGGTTTAACGTTACAATTGTTATAGGGATATCGGTAAGTCCACGCTATTCTGTACATGGTTCATCATTCCTTTCCAATTCTGGTCAATTCTTGATCAGTTGGCTTTACATTATCATTAGCATATATTCCAAAATAGGGTAGAAATTACAGAATTGAGGAAGGATAGGGAACAGAAGGAGGCGATGCAGCCCATCGGGTCTTATTGACTGTGATTTGTTTTGTCAACTATTAATGATCCATTTCTCTTTTGAAAGACACAATTGAGCCTGTTTCCACTACGCTGTCAGGCAATGTCTTCCACACCCTAACCACCAGCTGTGCATAAAGAATTCCTCATATTACCTTTTTTTTGGTCTTTCATTGATACCTAGCTGTCTCTCCTTCCAGCAGTGGGGACAGTTTTTCGCTATCCTATACTATGCAGACCCCTCCTACTTTTAAAACCCTGACTCAAACAAGCTTGATATACTATAATTAGAAAGAAAATTCACTATGTGTCATAAAGATCACTAAGCCTTCCATTAAACAAATCTAATTGAAAATAAATGCCATTATCCTTTGTCTCTTGATACTTAAGGGAGTATACACTGTAAGTAGTAAATGCAGGGATGTATCAGGAGCTGTGAGTCATTCGGTGTCCAATGGGATATGTAACTGGAAAATAAATCAGCCACAACCTCTACACTGATCATTCACAACAAGCAATCAGCCTTTGTTGTAATTTTCCGGTTCTCTGATTTAATTCAATTCTAAAGATACATTCTGTGTCTAAGCTCGCATTTGGTAACAATTGTAATTGTATAAATTAGCTACTTGCTTTGTGGAATTACTGCACAGGGGTTTACAGTGACACAATCTGTCTCTGACCTTGTCTGCATCTCACAGACACTGCACGTTAAATGACATGACATTGTAATAGATTTGTTACTGGACCAGCAATCTCGTAAATCCAGGTGCTGAAAACAACAAATGCTGGAGATCACAGCGGGTCAGGCAGCATCCATGGAGAGAGAGCAAGCTAACGTTGCACATCTAGATGACTCTTCATCAGATGGATTTGGGGATATGAGTTCAAATCCCAGCATCCTTCATGCAGAATTTACTTGTGCATTACTTGTTTGAATTTGAAACTAAAATGTTCGCAGCAATGGGAGCAACTGTGTAAATACTGGATTATCATAAAGATCCATCTGGTCCACTAATGTGCTTTTAGGAAAGAAATTGTTTTTCTGGTCCGGCCAATATGTGACTCCATACCCATGGCAATGTGGTTGACTTGGTAACTAGCCTTACAAGCTTATGAGTGATTTAACATCACATTCTTGGGGACAGTTAGAGATAGGCCTTCCTTACAAATACTCTGGAAATAAATCAATTAGCTGGAATAGGTATTTCAAAATAATCTATTTCTTTTCTCTACCTTTCTAATTTCCTTCTCCACGAGGTTCCACTGGCACTCAACAGTCTAGCTCAAGATGTTTTAATTGCAATGAATCTTGATAATTGATGCCAAAAGGTTAATTAATCTCTGGGATGGGAGAGGGTCAACTGGTATAATCTCAATTGGTCTCCAGCAACTTGCAAGGGCAAAGCAGTCAATGCTGTATGAAACATTTCAGGGGAATCCTTGTTTGCAGATTCATGTAATGTCAGGAATATTCAGCACTGGTTATCAATATGGTCAATAAAAATTGCATCTCTGCCTTATTTTTCAATCTACCTTCTGTTCATGATTGAATTGCTTATGCTTGAATTTGCAGGTGGCTTTGAGGATTTAGTTGCTTCCAAACTGTTAGATTTGGCTTTTCTTTCCTCTGCATCAACTTCAATTTGTGACCCCCTTGGGAAGTGTGTGATTGGTGGATTTTCCCCTGAGGCTCTTCAGTAGCCCATCTTTCCTCAGGAAGTCAATAACCTTCATTCGCTTCTTCTGGCAACTTACCGCCTACGAAATTAAAACTTGAGTTGTAAGTGATCTAATAATTACTTCTCAAACCTTGGTCTTGCTCATTTTGCTGGAGCCAGATCCTGCAGCTCAGGAGCAAACTTATTTTTGCTGAATGTGACTCTGTGTCATCCAACACAGCATGTCTATCATGGACGGCATTTGACTCTTACTCCGTGTACCACTTTTCCCCTTCCTGTTTTTGTTGCTCTCTGTCTCTCTATCTTTTTGTGCTACTTTCTTTCTTAAATCTGTGTCTTGTCTCCCTTTTCCAGTCTGAACACCCTGACATAATTTCTTGTCTGTGATTTTATGTCTTGTTTTACTTCTCTTTCCTTTTATCAGCATTTTGTTTTTGTTTCCTTGCCTATGGTCTCCTTTCCTTTGTGCCTCTCTCTTACTTCCTACCTGTGCTTCCCTTGAGCCCTCTCTTGTGTTTCCCTTTCTCTTTGTTTCTCTTGTCCTTCCCTATATTTCTCGTCTTCTCTCTCCCAAACTACCCATCCCTGTTTGTCTTTATTTCTTGCTTGTGTCTTGCTCTCTCCTTAACAATATTTGTCTCCCCACTCTCCCTGTTGTGTGTATCTTTTTCTCCTGCTGTCGTTCCCTCTCAGTATGTTTCTCTAACCCCCTCTTTCTGTGAGTCTTTAAAATTCCTTTACTCCAAAGGCAGAGGATGCAGAATCTTGACATATTTTTAAGGCAAAGGTAGCTAGATTCTTGATTACCAAGAGGTTGAAAGATGATCAGGGATATGCTGGAATGTACAATTGAGGTTAAAATCAGATCAGCCAGGAAAAATCAGAGCAAGCTTGAAGCCCTGAGTGGCCTACTCTTGTTCCTTATTCATATAGAGTCGTATAGTACAGAAACAGACCCTTCGGTCCAACCAGTCCATGCTGATCATAATCCCAAACTAAACTAGTCCCGACTAGTGCAAAGCCTGTATCCTCCAAATGTTTCCTATTCATGTATTTATTCAGATATCCTTTAAAAGGTGTAACTGTACCCTTACTCATCACTTCCTTGGGAAGTTTCTTTCACACACTCTTCTAAACAAATTGTCCCTGGTGTCGTTTTTAAATCTTTCTCCTCTCACCTTAAAAATATGCCCCTAGTTTTGAAATCCCTCACCCTAGGAAAACGACACCTGCCATTCATCTTATCTACATCCCTCATGATTTTATAAACTTCTAAAAGGTCACCCTTCAACCTCCTACACTTCCGTGACCATAGTCAAAAAGTGTGGCGCTGGAAAAGCACAGCAGGTCAGGTAGCATCGGAGGAGCAGGAGAATCAACATTTCGGAAATAAGCCCTTCATCAGGAATGTGTCACACTCCTCCTCTCAGGAGGAGGAGAATCGTCAATTCTCCTCCTCCTGAGATGCTGCCTGACCTGCTGTACTTTTCCAGCACCACACTTTTTGACTCTGACTCTCCAGCACCTGCAGTCCTCACTCCTGTGAAAAAAGTGCCAGCCTATCTAACCTCTCCTTATAAACTTATAATCTGCTTGTGTGCTTTAGTCATCTCTCTCTCTCTCTCTCTCCTCTCCCCCCCCCCACCCTTTCTCTCTCTCTATCCTTCTGCCTGTCTTTTTGCTTGTTTCTCTCCCTGTCTGTGATGCTCATTCAGTTATTCTTTGCCTGGTTCTCCTTTCTGTGAATCTCTCTTTCTCTCACATCCTCAGCTTCTGTCTCTTGCTTGTTCACATTTGCCTCTCTGTTCATGCTTCTCTGTTGCCCATTGTGCCTCTCCCTTTCCCTGCAGCTGCACAGCGTTTGTATTTTCCTTTTGTATCTTTTCTCTACATTCCCACCTTCAATGTCTTAATTTGTGCAAAAATCATTGCGTTTCTTTGATATTTGACATGTTGCAAAGTTAACATGCAATTTACGTAATGGAGTAACTATAATTACAATAATTTTCAGATGTTCGGAAGATATTCTCTCTAGCAACTATTTTTCTGGTGACTTGCTGTCATAAAAAGGTGTGATTAATATGAAAGTTTATAGTTTAATAGCAATTTGATAGCTGCCTTTGTATAACCGGATTCAACATCTGCCTAATCTTCTTTGGAACATCTTAATTGCTTGTCAGAGTATGGGAGAATGATTTCTAGTTGCTGTCGTGGTTACTGAGTTCACTTGCCACCTCACCGTTGCTATGTGGAATTATTATTATATAATGGAGTTCTCAAACAATGAAGACTTTGCTTAATTATATGCATGTGTGTAAAGTTGTGACAAATTAATGTTGTGAAATATGTCCCATGCTGCCTCATGTGTCTGTAATTAGCAGTAATCAAGCTGTTTTTGTCACCAATCAGATTCCTTATAAGTGGAGCTCCCTGTGACAAGTCAAAGAGTTGTGAGTGTAACCAACAGGAGTATGTTCAATGAGTTTTTAGTCACTTTGGTATAGATCCATTTTTTAACATACTGTATTTGGTAGTGTCAGTCAAAACTTAATAGCCTCACAGATGTTTATAAGCACTCCTCTCCCACCCACCTAATAGGTATACAGGAACAGGCAAAATGAAGACATTCAGAAAACACACAGTAACTTGAAAACATTGTTCATATCAATGAAGAGGAGAAGAAAAGCCTTGCATTAATATAGCACCTTTCGATAACCCCAGAAGGTGCTAAAATAGTGCACAGCTATTTAAATGTTTTTTAACTGCAGCCACTGGTGTAACATGCAACAGCCATTTTAACACAGTAAGATCCCACAATCATGATGAGCCTGATGGCCAGATTGTTTATGTCTACGGAGGAGACTGTTTCAGGGTCAGTTTGAAGATTCTTGGGAGAACTTCCCTTGATCTTCAAACTTACTGTACGGGTCTTCTACTTATTGTAAGGTTGACTGAGAGCTTGGAGTTCTGAGCAGCAGAATTCTAAACAGAACGATCATGGCAAATGGAAATGGGAGAAGACCAGTAACATCAAGGCCATTTACTATTATAGAATTCCTACAGTGTGGAACCAGGCCCTTCGGCCCAACAAGTACACACCAACCCTTTGAAGAGTAACCGACCCAGAACCATTCCCCTCTCCTATCACTCTACATTCACCCCTGACTAGTGCACCTAACCAACACATCTTTGAACACTACGGGCAATTTTGCATAGCCAATTCACCTAACCTGCACATCTTTGGACTGTGAGAGGAAACTGGAGCACCCGGAGGAAACCTACGCAGGCACGGGGAGAATGTGCAAACACCACACAGACAGTCGCCCGAGGCCAGAATCGAACCCACATCCCTGGCACTGTGAGGCAGCAGTGCTAATCACTGTGCCACTATATACAGTATAACCATCTCCAGCAGTGATAAAGAAGGTAGTGGGGAGGAAGGGGGTTAGGGATGAAGGAAAATCCTTTAAGGCACAGCGGTTCACAGTTGGCTCTGCCTTACCTTTAGCTTTTGCTGTTTTGGACTTCTCTGGTCCAGATCTAATCAGCTGACATCCAGCTTGGAGCTGAAATCACAAGGTGACAAGGCGAGTCGGGAAATGTGCAAAACTGCAGCAAAGTGTCACAAGAACATTTGCCACTTGGTGGGATCTTATGTTTGACTCACACTGCAAGGAAAGTGGCCATTCAGCCCTTACTCCCAGCAGAAGAGCTATCCAAATCATTGCAGTCCCCCACCCCCACCGTCATTCCTTCCTCCAGAGCCCTGTAAATATTTCCCTTCCAAGAATACATCCACTTTCAGCATAGTAACTGGACTGATCAATCTCCCTTCACAAGCAACACACTCCAGATCTTCATTGCACTATATAATTAAAAAAATTCTTGTCTTATGTGTAATTCTTTTGCTGATCCTTTTAGATCAGTGCCATCTGATTGGCAGGCCTTCATTTCCCAAGTAAACCTGTTGCAAAAGATGCACACTCCTAACTTAAAATAAAACAAACAACTGAGAATGCTGGAGATCTGAATCAAAAACATAAATTGCTGGAGAAATCCAGCAGGTCTGGCAGTAGAAACAGAGTTAATGTTTCGAGTCGAGTGACCCTTCATCAGAACTGGGAACACTCCTACCTTGCTGATTTACTAAATAAAAACCTGAAAGAACCATGGATCAGGAACAAAAACAGAAGTTGCTGGTAAAGCTCAGCTGGTCTGGCAGCATCTGTGAAGAGAAATCAGAATTAATGCTCTGGGTCCGGTGACCCTTCCTTAGAGGAATGTTCACTCTGATTTCTCTGCACAGATGCTGATAGACCTGTGGAGTTTTTCCAGCAATTGTTACTGATTTACTACCCTTTCCTACTCCAGTGATCAGATGCTGCACCAGGATCCTCCTATTTTTCAATGTAAAGGATAGTGCTGCTGGTCACTTTCCACACTGGATGGAGTGTATGCCTGGGAAATTAGAAATTCCCGATTTTTAATGATCCCTTTTGAGGCTCATTTGCTCTCCACGTGCCTGTGGGATTTATTCGCCGTCCTCCTGCACCGCAAGCTGCGTTTTCAATGCAGCCCACGACACTGATGGCCATGTGTGTCATCATTACATTTTGCACTTGACCGTGACTTGGTCACACTTTGTGAAAGATTTCATCTGGGTAAATGCCGGGTCAGTTAGCAGAAATTGTTTTGACAATGTTCCTTTAATTGAACCCGTTCAGTGTGAGGCACAGATACTTCCACATGAGCAAAAGAGACAAGTCGCAAAGCTACAGGTCCCAGAGTGCCCGGCTAACAGCCCCTGGTGTAACAGAAGCTCATCCAATGTCCATACGATTGCAATAAGGTCCAACACAGCATCATTATCCCTTCAGAAGTCTCTTGTTTTCATTTGTGCTAACAAATTCAATTATGCGGCATCACAAGCCCTGCCAGCATTCTTTTTTCTCATCTGTTTCCATGGCAACTCAGCAAACCGATTGTAAAGGGATTCAGGCATAAAGGAAACTATTGCAGTGCTGTAGAATGAGAAAGCTTGACACTGGGCTCTGAGGAAGCAAAGCTGAGCTGGTTCCACGGTTTACAAGAAACAAAATCTGTCTAGCCATCACTGGGAGGAGAGAAGAGGACATCTCCACGGTTTTGATCATCCTGACTTCTATTTCTTTCTGCCCCGAGATAGATCTGTCCTCTGCATTACTTAGCATCTGTTTGCTATTGTACTTCAGGGGGTGTGTGGAGGTGCAGGGGTTTCGGGGCAATAATTGTGAAATTTCAGGAGATACAGGCAAATGTCCTGTTAGACTTCAAAACACAGGAGACCAAGGAAGTTCTGGTGAGTTCTTTATTCTTTACGTCCAAATTGCATTTTGGTTGGCACTCAGGGAATGAGTGAAACAATGCTGAACACGATCTGCAACAAAAAATTGGGAAGGCACTAATTAACCCGAGACTTCTGCCTGCTTAGATCTACCCAATACAGAGCATTTATGTGTATGGTTATAACGTTGTTTAAAAGTTTACCTGCAACTTGTTAAATTTTTCTTCATATTCTTTTTTAGATCTGTGATATTAATGCACAGATGTGTTGGTATCCCATTACCCATCTTAATAGATTTCAGCCTGGATTAACACAACAATAAACTAGTAGACAAAGAATTGTCATGTAAATGCGGCAAATGGTCCCTCGTGTTAGCCGTGGTTGAGTTGATTGCACGATGAGGACGTAAGGGCAAAATCTAGACTGATGCGCTGCACTTTGGAAGTGTTGCCTTTGCAATGAGAGAGTAAAGCAATGGATCATTTGTACTCCTGTGCAGAATCTCTGTCCCAAGAGGTTGTGAGCCTGTAGACAGGAAGGACACTTAATGAGACAGATTGATAGTGGAACCAATCCCCACCAGCTTCCCACTTCCACCAGGATTAAATTCTGGGTGAGAAAACTCATGGTGCCTCCAGTTTGAAATGTAGAAAACAGCATCAGTAGCTCAATTCAGTTTGGTTGGTCATCCAACTCAGTACCTTGACCTGTTCTCCCCATGTACCTTTGGTTCCTTTAGCCCTAAGAACTACATCTAACTCCTACTTGAAAACATTCAATATTTTGGCCTTATTCACTTTCTGTGACAGAGGATTACCACTCTCTGGGTGAAGAAATCTCTCCTCAGCTCAGTCCAAAATGGACCCCTGGTTCTCAAGTTGAGGCTATAAACTGACCAATTGATGACCACTCAAGGTTCTGGGTGTCCCAGGGAACTCTTCTGCCAACAGTCAAAAGCCTTTTCTAAGCTGCCAGCCTTGGGTGGGATTTTGACCTCCAGGGACTTGATTCCCAGGGAAGGCCCACTGATGGCTTCACCAGTGCCTGACTGCATCATAGAAAAGAATCTCTGGAGTGCAGAGAGAGGCCACTCGGCCCATTGGGTCTGCACCGACTCGAAAGCATGTCCCAGCCTATCCTCATAACCCCACATTTCCCCATGGCTAACCCACCTAGTTTGCACATCCCTAGACAGCACAGGGAAATGTAGCATGGCCGATCCACCTAATCTGCACACCTTTGTACTATGGGAGGAAACCGGAGCACCTGGTGGAAACCCACAAAGACACAGGGAGAATGTGCAAACACCACACAGACCCCCAAGGCTGGTGTCAAATGTAGGTCCTTGGTGCTGTGAGATAGCAGTGCTAACCACTGAGCCAACGTGCTGCCCAGTGGAGTGTGGGTCCCTGGTGCTTTGAGGCAGCAGTGCTAACCACTGAGCCACCGTGCTGCCCAGTGGAGTGTGGGTCCCTGGCGCCGTGAGACGCAGTGCTAACCACTGAGCCACCGTGTTGCCCAGTGGAGTGTGGGTCCCTGGTGCTGTGAGGCAGCAGTGCTAACCACTGAGCCACCGTGCTGCCCAGTGGAATGTGGTTGAGCTGGACCTCTCTGGAATAGGCAGCACGGGGTTCTGGCTAGCTCTCCAGCTGGCATGCGGGACCCTTCGAGTCATAAGAATCCACCCCCCTCAGCTAGTTGCATTGTCAGGAGTTGAGGACAGGAATGTGACTGACAGCTGTGTACTGTCAGAGGGGTCTTCTTTGCGATGGAGATGTTAAACCTCTCAGACAGAGGAGAAAAGATTCCACGTCATTACTTCGAAGAATCTCCCTTGGGGGCCCTGACCAACGTTTATTCCTCAATCATCACCATCATCCTGTTGCTGTAAGTGGGATCTTGCTGTGCACAGATCAGCTGCTGTATTTCCTGCAATACTACATGTGCCTGCACCTCAATGGGACTTCCATTGATTGTCACATATTTCGCAACAGATCGGGGTCAGGCACGGCTTATTCAAATGAGGGTGAGCTAAAATGGTTTTTATGTTTCCAGGGCATTCCAGAGGCCAGCAGCACTGATCTGAACATTAAGAGTTCACAGCCCACAGAAATTTAAATGCAATTAATTAAACAAACCTGAAATGGAAAGCTATTATCAGTGATGGTGTCCATGAAACTGGAAGGGTGGAGAGCAGATTTACCAGGATGTTGGCCTGCGGTGGAGCGGTATCGCAGTGAAGTGAGGCTGGATGAGCTTCCCTGGATGAGCAGGGAAAGCTGGGCGGTGGGTGGGTGATGGGGAGCTGATTGAGGTGTATACGGTTATGAGGGACACCGAGTTGAAAGGTCAATAACAAGGGCATAATTTTAAGGTGAAGGACAGGAGATTTAGATGGGATTTGAGGAAAGGTTTGAGGGAGGTGGGAATCTGGATTGCACTGCGTAACTGAGGCAGGAAACCTTATAATATTGAACAGTACTGCACAGGAACAGGCCCCCGGTCCACGGATGCTGCACTGAACATGACGCCAAATTATTTTAATCCCTGTGGTCTGCCCATGGTCTATTTCCCTGCATTCCTTGCTTATTCAGGTGCTTATCTAAAAGCCCCTTAAATGCCACTATCCTATCTGCCTCCACCTTGGCAGCACATTCCAGACTCCTACCACTCTGTGTAAAAAGCTTGCTCCTCACATCTCCTTTGAACATTTCCCCTCTCACCTTAAATTCGTGTTCACTAATATTACACATTTTAAGTCTGGGACAAAAATTCTGACTGTCAACCCTATCTATGCCTCTTATAACTTTATAAACTTCGACCAGGTCTTCCCTCGGCCTCCACTGTTCCAGAGAAAACAACCCTCATTTTTCTAGTTTCTCCTTATAGCTCATACCCTCTAATCCAGGCAGCATCATGATAAAGCTCTTCTGCACCCTCTCCAAAGTTCCCACATCCTTTCAGTAATGTGGCAACCACAATTGAATGCAATACCCTAAGTGTGGCCTAACCAAAAGTCTTATAAAGCTGCAAAATCACTTCCTGACTGTGGTGCTCAATGCCCTGACCAATAAAGGTAAGCATGTCATATGCGTTCTTTACTACCCTAGCGATTTGTATGGCCACTTTCAGGGAGCTATGGATTAGGACCCCAAGATCCCTCTGTACATCAATGCTATTGAGGGTCCTGCCATTAACTGTATACTTTCCCTCAATATTTGATCTTCAAACTTGCTTGCATGAAACTCCATCTGCCATTTCTCCCCCCACATCTGCAACTGATCTATATCCTGCTGTATCCTTTGACAACCCTCTACACCATACACTAATCCCCCGATCTTTGTGTCATCCGCAAACGTACTAACCCACCCAGCTAAATTTTCATCAAAGTCATTCATATATATCACAAACAGCAGACGTCCCCAGTGCAGATCCCTGCAGAGCACCACTCGTCACAGACTAGCAAGCAATTCAGTTCTACTCAAGAAGGTGGCTTCTGAAGAGCAATTCAGGATGGACAATAAATACAGGTCTTACTAGTGATGCCCACAACAGTTAAATAAAAAAATGCTGCATGTTTTTTTCGAAGGGCTTAAATGCTAATATTTCAGGAAACTGCATATGCATTTCCAAATGGTACAGCATCTCAAGCCCTTCCAGAATTCATCAAGAACATTTGATACAGAACAGCACCGTTGAGAAGTGCTCAACAAAAGAATGAGCCCCTTATTATCTTTCAAAGGAGGGACACTTGATCCACATCTACTTTAAATATCCTTAGTTACCAGGATGACTTGGAGAACTGTGGCTCAGTGGTTAGCACGGCTGCCTCACAGCACCAGGGATGCGGGTTCGATTCCATCTTCGGGTGATTGTCTGTGTGGAGTTTGCACGTTCTCCTTGTGTCTGAGTGGGTTTCCTCCCACATTCCAAAGATGTATAGGTTCTGTGGATTGGCCATGCTAAATCGCTCATCGTGTCCAGGGATTTGCAAGCTAGGTGGGTTAGCCATAGGAAATGCAGAGTTACAGGGATAGGGTGGGTCTGGGTGGGATGCTGTTCAGGATTGCTGTGGACTCATTGGGCCAAATGGCCTGCTTCCACACTATAGGGATTGGATGAACTGGAATGGTTATAGTGCAAGAGCTGGCCATTCAGCTGTTTGAGTCAACTCCACCATTAACCACAGTCATGGCTGATCATCCAACTTAATAGCCTGTTCCTGCTTTACCCCTTTTTTTCATCCCTCTAGCCCCAAGAGCCAAATCCAATTCCTCCTTGAAATCATAAAATGTTTTGGTCTCAACTGCTTTCTGTGGTAGTGAACTCCACAGGCTGACCACTCTCTCTGAGTGAAGACATTCCTCCTCAACTCAATCCTAAATGGTTTACCCCGTATCGTTAGAAAGTGAACCTTGGTCCTGGACCTCCCTCGCCATTGGGAATCTGTTTGCAATTGGTGATTGGTTAAGATTAAATGTGGACTCTGAGTAAGGTAAATCAAGTTCTAGAAAGTGCCGGAAACTAGAGCATGGAATAAATATATTACAATGTTTTACATTTAACAGTGAGTTGATCAGTTACCAGTTCATGTAGTGACTGCAGATTCGTTCACCAGCAAGGAGCTGGATGCGTTCCTATGAGCAATTAGCATTTATATCGGTGTCTTTTGGAGATCACTGTTCTTGACTTGGAGAGGGATATTACCCTAAATTCAGGTTTTTATTCCAGGGCATTGTCGGAGAGGTTGGAGAGATCAGGATGATAGTGGATTCAAGGTTGACCATTCCTGAATTAGATGCAGAATGAATTAACAGATGGTATCTTCCTTTTCCCTATGTTCAATCGCCTGTATACAATTGTATCATGCAGTGTGTGACAACACATATGGCCACACTGTCATCCGTGAACTGCGAATTTGTCGCTTCTCAAGCATGCCAATTTTTTTAAAAAGCAGCAAAAGCGTTATTCTTAAACAAGATGGAAGGGGTTTTTTTTTGCATAGCAATTAGTGAAAGTTGCTAAGTGAAAAACTGATATAGTTATTAGCCAACATATCACTGTGTTAGAATTGCAGGCTTCGCTTCCTTCAAAAGAAAGATTCTCTTTCCAAAGTCAAGGGAATAAAATCCTGATGTTTGAACGCAGAGCTGCAATAGCCTCTGTCATCAAATAGTTGGTGGCTACCAGTGGACTCAGTAGTTAGGCCAGGCTTTGAGTCATAGAGGTTTTACAGCAATGAAAGTGTCCATGCTGGTGATGAAACAACCATCTATTCTAATCCCATCTTTAATTGCCTTGCATACTATAGTGTTTTAAATGTTCATTTAATAGTTGTTAAAAGTCTCTTCCACCCTTTTGTCCAGTGAGTTACAGATACTCAGAAACCACTGGCTGAAAACATTTTTCTTCAAAATCCCCTCTGACCCTCCTACACCTTAGTTTAAAATTTTGCCCCCTGATTATTGACCCCTCTAGTATGGGGAAATGTTTCTCCCTACCTACCCTGTCTATGCCCCTCAGAACAGGAGATACTTGAATCAGCTGCCCCCTCCCCTAGCCTTCTCTACTCTATAGAAAACAACCCCTATCTACGTAGTCTCTCTTAGCAACTAAATTGTTCCAGCCCAGGCAATATCCTTAGGAGACAGGCAGGAGGCTGGAAGAACACAGCAAGCCAGGCAGCGTATCCTGGCCAACCTCTTCTGCACCCTTTCTGGTGCAATCACACCCTTACTACAGTGTGACAACCGGACTGCACACAGTGGTCCAGCTGTGCCCTAACTAATATATACACAACTCCATCTTGCTTTTGTATTCAGTGCCTTGACTAATGAGGCTCATGCCCGAAACGTCAGATTCTCCTGCTCCTTGGATGCTGCCTGACCTGCTGCGCTTTTTCAGCAACACATTTTCAGCTCTGATCTCCAGCATCTGCAGTCCTCACTTTCTCCCCTAATGAAGGCAAGTGTCCCATAATCTTTCGTAACCACTCTATCGGCCTGTCCTGTTGCTTCCAAGGAGCTGTGAACATGCACTCCAAAGTCCCTCTGATCCTCTGTATTTCCTACAATTGTAATGTAGTCCTTTGCCTTGTTAGTCCTCCCAAAATGCATCACCTCCCGCTTCCTCGGATTATATTCCATTTGTCACTGTTCAACCTTTCCTCACTACTTACCACAACACCAATGTTTCTCTCACAGAGTCGGACAGAATGGAAACAGACCCTTCAGTCCAACCAGTCCATACCAAACATAATCCCAAACCAAACTAGTCCCACCTGCCTGCTCCTGACCCATATCCCTCCAAACCTTCCCTATTCACGTATCCATCCAAATGTCTTTTCAACATTGTAATTGTGCTCACATCCACCACTTCCTCAGGAAGTTCACTCCACGGGCGAACCACTCTCTGTGTAAAAAAATTTGCCTCGTGTCTTTTTTAAATCTCTCTCCTCTCACCTTAAAAATGTGCCCCCTAGTCTTGAAATTCCCCATCTTGGGGAAAAAGTAACTATCTATGAACTTACTGACCGGTCTGGAGAGAAGGAGAGTGAGTCTCGTTGTTCCTTGTTGATTCTGCAGCTATGGCCTTTGCAGATTGCCTGGCCGCCTTAAACAAATTCGTAGTTGACTACTGAGTTTCATTTTCCTTGTGCTTCCTTCAGCTGAGAACTCTGCCTCTGAGGCAATCCTGTAGAGTCCTTGTGGAAGTTCGAGCAAACTGGTATCTCACAGCACCTAACGACAGCCCATTAAAATGGTTGCTATGTTATCTTTGAGTTATCATTGTTCCACAAAGTCAATTATGCTGAAATACGCCATGAGATCATAGAGTCATTGAGATGTACAGCATGGAAACAGACTCTTTGGTTTAACTCGTCCATGCCGACCAGATATCCTAAACTAATCTAGTCCTGTTTGCCAGCACTTTGCCCATTTCCCTCTAAACCCTTCCTATTCATATACCCATCCAGATGCCTTTTAAATGTTGTAATTGAACCAGCCTCCACCACTTCCTCTGGCAGCTCATTCCATACACACACCACCTGCTGCGTGAAAAAGTTGCCCCTTAGGTCCCTTTTATATCTTTCCCCTCTCACCCTAAACCTATGCCCTCTAGTTTTGGACTCCCCCACCCCAGGGAAAAGACCTGTCTATTTACCCTATCCATGTTTCCCATGATTTCATAAACCTCTGTAAGGTCACCTCTAATCCTCCAACACACCAGGGAAAACAGCTCCAGCCTATTCTGCCTTTCCCTATAGCTTAAACTCTCGAACCCTGGCAACATCCTTGTAAATCTTTTCTGAACCCTTTCAAATTTCACAACATCCTTCCTATAAGAGGGAGACCAGAATTGCACACAATATTCTAACAGTGGCCTAACCAATGTCCTGTACAGCCGCAACATGACCTCCCAACTCCTGTACTCAATACTCTGACCAATAAATGAAAGCATACTAAAAGCCTTCTTCACTATCCTATCTATTGGTGACTCTACTTTCAAGGAGTTATGAACCTGCCTCTAATGTTTCTTTGTTCAGCAATACTCCACAGTACCTTACCACTCATTGTATAAGTCCTGCCCTGATTTGCCTTTCCAAAATGCAGCACATCACATTTATCTAAATTAAACTCCATCTGCCACTCCACGGCCCATTGGCCCATCTGATCAAGATCCGTTGCACTCTGGGGTAACCTTCTTCGCTATCCACTACACCTCCAATTTTGGTGTCATCTGCAAACTTACTAACTATACATCCTATGTTTACATCCAAATAATTTATATAAATAACAATAAGCAGTCAACCCAGCACCAATCCTTGTGGCACATCGCTGGTCACAGGCTTCCAATCTGAAAGGCAACCCTCCACCACCACCCTCTGTCTTCTACCTACGAGCCAGTTTTATAAGCAAATGACTGGTTCTCTCTGTATTCCATGTGATAACCAGTCTCCCATGGGAAACCTTGTCAAATGCCTTACTGAAGTTCTGTATAGCTGCAACATGACCTCCCAACTCCTATACTCAATGCTCTGACCAATAAAGCAAAGCATATAGATCATGTCCTTCAGCTTCTGGTTTTCTCAGGAGCTGTGAATTCTCTGCCTTCTCTTTGAATTGAGTAAATGTAAGATGAAATAAATAAATCTCTGGGTGGGAAGCTCTTCTGAGGGGTCGCTGTGAATTCAATGGGCTGAATGGCCTGCTTCTACACTGTTGGGATTCTGTGATTCTATGAAATAAAACTTTAAAACTGACATTTTACAAACTCTTCATTCAAAATTCATAGCTGAAGGAATGATATTTGGCTCTTTAAATTTGTCGCTTTCTGGGCTATAGAGGTTAACGGACACTCACCAACAATTGTCATTTAGGTGTAAAAGGTACTTCATGATACCTACAGGAAGATTAAAGGGGGAGATACCATTAACACAAAACTAACAGAGGCTTGGTGCAATTGTCCAGTGACTTGTGACATTCACAATTGATATCAATCTCTCTCCTCACCATAAATTTGTGGTTGTTTTGTACATTAAAGCAGTCATGATCTTTCAGTTGCTATCGTTTTTTTCTGCAACTTCTAACCAGATGTACTTGCATTCAGTACACTGTTGCTCAGGCCCTGCTGTTTTAGAACACTGTTAGAATGAAAGACAAAACAAGAGGTTACTTATTTGGGTATATTCAGTGTAACCTTATTCAAACCACTACAAGGCTACCATTTTCATGATTGTGGTGTGCGGTTGTGTCCCTGAACTGATGATGGAAAAAAGAGCAGAATCACTGAAAGACAATGGTTACACCCATGAGGCAGTAGACGTGCACAGTATCACTTCCTCTTTCAGAAGGAGAACTTGTGGGGAAACTCCACTTCGGGCCACTTTAAAAAGATTCAAATTAAGTTTAGTTCTCATGAGATGAACTTGGTTGGTCTTAGTCTGGATTCCAGGGAAGCTCAGAACAAACCTGCCCCCCACTTCAGGAATATTTGTCATTATATCTCGAGGCAGAGAGTCAGCTGAACTGTAAAAGAGGGGGGAGAAAATTACACAAGTGCTCCTCTGATATCGGGGCAACTGTGTTTGTTGAGGGAGAAAAGCAGAAATATCGCTCACACCTTTTGTTTTCAAATCCTCTCATGGTCTCAGCGTTCCCTATCTCTCTCTAATACCCTCCAGCATTTACAACATCCTAAGATGTCTGCACTGCTGCAGTTCTGGCCCCATACAAATGCCTGATTTTTATTGCTGAGCTCTCGGCAGGTATGCCTTCAGCTGCTTAGGCTCTAAGCTTTGAAATTCTCATGCCATTCTATCTTTTTGTCCTTCTTTAGATTGCTCCATCAAGCCAAGCTCTTTGGCCATGACCCTGTTTTAAACTTTTGTGGCCGAGTGTCGAGTTCTGTCCCTGCTGAAACACCAAGAGAGTGCCTGCTATTGTTAGAGGTGCTATATAAATATAAATAACAAGCTGCAGCTCCTGAGTGGGCCTGCATGTGGAAATGGAATTTGTTCCACTCTTCAGTAATAGCACCCAAATAACACAAAACGCGTGCTAAAGATGTTAATTTATTTGCTAACTCGCTGATTTTTTGCAATTCTGCACTTAGCTAGTTCCCAATTTTCCAACCGTTCAGTGTGCATGGGTGAAAGATAGCAGGCCAGTGAATGTAGAGTTGCAAATTCCAGTAGGTTAGGTCTCTGCAAATGTTATAGCTCAAATATTTTGTTGGGCAGTGAGAGGGAGTCATTAATTTTCACTTGCTAGCATCCGATCTAAAACTATAGACACTCAGTGATGTGAAAGCCTGAATGGGGTTAGAGGAGAGGGAACCTCTGTTACCCCATCTTTGCCACAACTTGCTTAACACAAAACTTCAAGGGGGTCTATTGAAGGAGATAAAGTTGCTTTAATGTGAGTCAGGCGGTAGGACCACCTTTGCAATTTTCAGCGACAAGTAGTGAAGAAGAAAGGGTTGCACTCGTATAGTGTCTTGGGAAATGCTAAAGCTCTTTACAGCCAATGAAACAGGCTGTGCAGGTAAGGTGGATTAGCCAGGGGAAATGCAGGGTTGTCGGGATACGGTAGGGAGTGTTAGATCTACATGGAATGCTCTTCAGGGGGTCAGCGTGGACTTGATGGGCCGAATGGTCTGCTTCCACACTGTAAGTATTCTATAAATACAATCAGTTTGTCAACTTAGGAAATGTGGCAGCCGATTTTAAATTATGTTCCCATTTTTGTGCGAATAGATTAACAGCAACTTGCAATCTTGGAGCAGCCTTAACACTGGAGTAGAAATCATGATCATCAACATTTGATCTTGACCCTGATATGGAGACTTCAGAGCAGAATTGGTATGTTCTAAGGTGTGTCTGAAAGGTGGTGGAAGGCTGGGGTGGTTTTGGAAAGGTAGAGGTGTATAGGGAGGCAAATGCCAAGCTAATGCCAACAGATCACCATGTCCTTACTTTGGAATTACCTGTCAGTACCTGAGAACAATAAGTTCATACATTCAGTGCCTGAGATTGGTGGGGTTATGTGTTGGTGGGGAGGGGAAGATAAACCACTACATCAGGAAATATAGTCATGAAAAGAAAAGAGTCATCTAGTTTGTGTAGGGGATTGCTAGAGTCAGTTACGTATAACTCCCAAGCTACGGCTTCTTGTAAAACACCTCATAATGAAGGAATGTGTCATCCAATTTACCTTGTATGAAACATCGGGAGATCTGCTGTTATTTAGTTAATAATAAAGAAATGCACATTTGGGGATTTGTTAAAACCCAATTACACCTTGCATTTATAAAGTGTCTTTCATGAGGTCATAGAAGGTCAATTGTCGAAGACCATTAAGTCCCTCACAATAAAACCTTCTCAGATATTTCGCAGGAACGTACACAAGGAGGTAATAGAAGAGATAGCCCACATGGCTAAAGAAGAAAGTTTGTAGGTGCTTCTTAGAGGAGGGAAGTGCTGGATAAAGAGGCGGAGAGACTCAGGGTGAAATTCCAGAGCTTTGGGTCCATCTAACTGAAGGCACAGCCACGGGGGGGGGGGAGGAGTGTTTTAATTCGTATGTTAATTAATTAATGGCTTATGAATTTCATTTAAGTCAGTAAATAAGGCTTCTGTAAATAAGTTCCCAAATGTGCACTCCATTTACAGACTCCTCTAGCTGTAAAGCTGTTGTAGTACAGCTGTTGACATTTCATGTGCAGTATGCTAGTCTTTGCAAAATACTTGCTTGTGTGTCATTAACCAACGTACTTATGACTATTTCTTTTTGGTTCTGCTAAAATCACTAAGTTCTTAGCTGGTTCTCTCTTTTTCTGATTTACGAGCTGCGTGCCAGCTCAGTGGTCAGCGCTGCTGCCTCACAGCGCCAGGGACACCGGTTCGATTCCAGCCTTGGGCGACTGTCTACGTGGAGTTTGCACATTCTCCCAGTGTCTGTGTGGGTTTTCTTCGGGTGCTCCAGTTTCCTGTCACAGTCACAAAGATGTGGAGATTGGGTGGATTGGCCATGGTAAATTGTCCATAGTGTTCAGGGATGTGCTGACTGGGTGGATTAGCCATCGGAAATCAGGGTTATAGAATAGAGGATTGGGATGTTCTCTGGAGGGTAGGAATGGACTCGATGGGCTGAATTGCCTACTTCCACACTGGAGGAATTCTATTTCACTTGCACAATGGTGCATTGGGTGGAATAATTTTTCTTGTCTTGGGAGGAGGCAGTTCAGTCCCATGGGCTTCCCCCCTATAAATGGAGCAAGTCCTCACTCCTCTTATTTGAGCCTGGTCATTGCTTTTTGACAGACCGCTCGTTAGGGAGCTTCAACACCTGAGTCCGACCCCAACGTCGACACACATATATAGATTAGATTAGATTCCCTACAGTGTGAAAGTAGACCCTTTAGCCCCATAAGTCCACACCGACCCCCTGCAGAGTAACCCGCCCAGACCCATTCCCCATATTTACCCCTGACTAATGCACCTAACACTATGGGCAATTTAACATGGCCAATTCACCTGACCTGCCCATCTTTGGATTGTGGGAGGAAACTGGAGCACCCTGAGGAAACCCACACAGACACGGGGAGAATGTGCAAACTCCACACAGACAGTCACTCGAGGCTGGAATCGAACCCAAATCCCTGGCACTGTGAGGCAGCAGTGCTAACCACTGTGCTGCCCCTATACCCACACATATACACACACACACACACACATACACATACACACAGATACATACACACAGACAGAGACACACATACAAACACAGAGACACACACACACATAGACACACACACAGACAGACACACAGACACACATACAGAGACACACACGCGCACATATAGACACACTCACAGACACACACAGACACAGACAGACACACATACAGACAGAGAGACACACACACACATAGACAGACACACACACACAGACACACATACAGACAGGGACACACACACATAGACACAACACGGACACACATACAGATGGGGGACACACACACAGACACATACAGACACAGACACACATACAGACAGAGACACATACACAGACACACATACAGACAGACACACACACATAGACACACACACAGGCACACTTACAGATACATAAACACAGACACACACACATACATACAGACAGACACACACACATAGACACACACAGACACATACAGACAGAGACACACACACATAGACACACAGGCACACACACATACAGACACAGACACACACAGACACATAGATACATAAACATACAAAGACACACACTCACATAGACACACACACTGACGCATGCACACAGACAATCATACAGACACATACAGAGAGAGACACACACATGCACATAGACACACACACTGACACATACACACAGACAGACAGACAGACAGACACACACACACCCAAATGTCACTGGGTTGTGATTGAGGGCAGCTTCCCCCCTTTTCTCAGGCCAAGGGACCACTTGATACCATCACACTGAGTGAGATCAGCTGACAGACCCTTTTTATACCCAGTTCAGAGGGAAGCTAAGTGAACAAAGGGTTATGCAGACAAGGTCATGAAAGGGGCAGTGGGGGGTGGGAGGGGATAGTGCTTGTGTGAAGCATAAACATCATCACAGTCATTTGGGCTGAATAGCCTGAGCTGTGGCTACTACATACTACTGTTATGCTGTTAGTGTGCAGTGCTGATGACACAAAGAATGAATGTATGATGTTAAACTGAGCACATCTAAAGGTCAAGTTCATGGTCTCTCACACACTGAGAAAAGGGAAGGGTTAGGATTTCCCAAGTCATCTGCCAGCTTTAAAAATAAAGTCAATCGTTGCTTTAGGTTCACCACGCACCCTGAATGAAAACCCACATCCTATTTTGGAGGCAGCACACTTGTTGAAATGTGAAGGGCACACCCAAAACTGTTTATGGCACATTTGGCAGCTGCCTCATTCTTGACCCTGAAACCACCAAAGTGCCAGCAGCAACATTTTAACCAAGATGTGAACATTGCAGTGATGCTCCCAACCTGGCTTGGACTTTGCACTCAGCACTGCCACGTTGATGAACAACTTCACCACCTCACTAAGAACAGAGCAATCAGCAACTGTGGTGCTACCAAACATCTTAATTTATTTCCACTTCAGTCTCCTCCTTCCCAAAGACATAACTCCTGTGGGGACTGCAGATCTACAGGAGCCAATGGTTTCCTCAAGAACCAGTCTAGCTCTATCCTCTAGTTCGGGCACATCCATTGGTCCCTCACCATCCACTGTACAGCATACTTCTTCAAGGAACTTAAATAAACTGGTTCGGGCATAGATTCCCTTCCACAAAACCATGTTTACATTTCCCGATTATGTTGATGTTTTGTAAGTGCCATTCTATAACACCCTTAATATCATTAACATTTTCCCAAAGACAGATACTAAACTAATTGGCCTGTAATCCATATGCCCTGTTAAGAGTCCATAATTAACTCTCTATTAAGATAATATTGATTAGAAATTGAGGATTCAGCTAAGTATAATGCCAAGTAGCACTGGTGATGTTTTCCCCAGTTGTTAAGGTATCAGAAAAAGTAACTAATCTTTCCAATGGCACCCTATTTTATATATGATCATGCTATTTTATCTGGAATATACCTTTGTTAGAATTTTTACTTGGCTGATTTATAGTGGCCTCATCTTTTGTTAACTCCCACTAGTTTCTGGATGAACGCTTAACCTTCTAACTTACAATTGTATTATATATAAAGGGCAGAAGCAGGCCATTCCACCAAACCAGTCAGTGTGGATATTTATTTATTAATTCATTCTTTCACAGAATGTGGGTATCACTGGCCAAGCCCAGCAATTATTGCCTGCATTTAACAGTCACCCAAGTTGCTGTGGGTCTGGAGTCACGTTTAGGTCAGGCAGGGAAGGTCAGATTTAAGGCTGTAAGATATAGAGGTGGAATTAGGCCATTCAGCCCATTGGGTCTGCTCAGCCTTTCAATCATGGCTCATATGTCACCCAACCCCATTCTCCTGCCTTCTCGCACAACCCTTGATCCCCATACTAATCAAGAACCTATACCTGCCTTAAAGATACTCAATGATATTGCCTGGATGGCTGTGGAGACCAGGCGTTCCATCCCAGAAGGACATTTAGTGATCCAGAATTTCTTAAAATCCCACAAATTTTAGTGGTTAAGGGAACATTTCGCTGAGCATCTCAGCTGGGCTCATAGGGGCCAACCTGACCTCCCAGTCACCGCCCATTTTGATTCCTCTTCCCACTCCCTTCCCGACATAACCATCCTCGGCCTCCTCCATTGCCACAACAAACCAAACCGCAAGTTGGAGGAACAACACCTCATCTTCCGCCTGGGCAGCCTACAGCCCGGAGGACTCAACATTGAGTTCTCCAATTTCAAATAACCTCCCTCCCCATCCACCGACTCCCTTCCCAGCCTCTTCCCCTCCCTTCCATTCCTCTCAGCCACCAACTGCATTCATCCCTCCAATCGACCAACCAGACCGTACTCTCTACCTGTGTTCACCTATCCCCACCTCACCACCCTGCCCTCCCCAGCCTCTTTATCTGCAGCTCCCCTTACACCCACCCCCAGTCCTGAAGGAGGGTTACACCTGAAACATTGACTTCAACACTTCCTGATGCTGCCTGGCTTGCTGTGTTCTTCCAGTCTTGCTTGTCTACCTTGGAATCCAGCAACTGCAGTTTTTTTTGTCTCTAAAACAGATTCACAGGAGACGACAGTATTTAGAGTTTCATTATTTCTTCATTGAAGAAAAATTAGAGCCTGATTAGAAGACAAGTGCCCTGTGGGTAAGGAAGAGCCTAAATTGTTCAATTATATGTGAGAAAGGGTTTTGATTCAAGTTCTAGATTCTGAGATCTAGGCAACCCAAGCCTTTCATTAGTGACTTAACATGATACAACCACAAAGTGATCAGAGAAGCTGGGAATGTGATGACATGCAGCCTGAGAACTTTAATTATCCTCTCTGGTTTTCATACAATTTGCTGCAATCTAAATCTTGGTTCTCTCAGATTCCCCATTAAAGGCTTTGCAGGCCTTTTCCCAACCTCATTCTCTCACTGACTGCAGTTTCCTCAGTGTCCATCCTCATTCACTTCATTCTCAAGGGTCATTAATTCTCTATATCAACTCCTCACTGCATTTAACTCTCTGTACACTGTTCCTACTGTCTTTAACTCTCTGTACCCTATCCTCACTGTCTTTAACTCCCTGTGACCCCTCCTCACTGCATTTAACTCTCTGTACCCCATCCTCGTTGTCTTTGACACTCTGTGACCACCCCGCCACTGTCAATAACTGCTGTTCACCCTCCCTGGCTTTCTCTCTCTTATTCTCAGCTTTCATAGAAACATTGAATATTGGAGCAGGAGTAGACCATTCGGCCCTTCAAGTCCGCACTGTCATTCAATGAGATCATGGCTGATCATCCAGCTCTCTATCTTGTTTCCACTTTCTCTCCATATCCTTACATCCCTTCCATTTTGGAACTATATCTACACCTTCCTTGAAAGTCTTGAATGTTTTGGTCTCAACGATACCCATTATCCTTAGACTGTGACTTCTAGTTTGGGATGTCCCAGTCACTGAGATTTTAGGGCAGCATTGTGGCTCAGTGGTTAACGCTGCCACCTCACAGTGCCAGGGACATGGGTTCGCTTCCAGACTCAGCTGACCGTGGAGTTTGCACATTCTCTCTGCGTATGTGTGGATTTCCTCTGGGTGCTCTGGTTTCTTCCCACAGTCCAAAGATGTGCAGGTTAGATGCATTGGCCATGCTAAATTTCCCGTAGTGTGCAGGGATGTACAGGCCAGGTGGATTGACCATGGAAAGTGCAGGGTTATGGGGTTAGGGTGGGGGCTGGAACTGTGGGATGTTCTTTGGAGGGTCAGTATGGACTTGATGGGCCAAATGACCCTCTTTCCACACTGTTACATATTCATTGAACATCCTTCCTGCATTCACCCTGTCTATACCTATTAGAATTCTTTATAGGCAGTTGTTTCTGGCAGTCTCGGCTCCTCAGTGCCATATAGAAGTGTTGCAATGAGAGTTGTAAATGAGTTGACAGTTTTATCATCCCTGGACTGAGTGCTAACCAGTTTCACACAACCTGCGGTTTATGCAGAAGTTCATATTGTGCGGCGACTTCACTGAGATTCCAGTTGTGAGCACCAGAGGGCAGACTAGTAACAGGAACAGAATGATTTCAAACAGAAACACTCAATTGCTACAATTTGCTGTTCTTGATTGAGAATACATTATGTCTTGTCTTAAACAGCTACAGGAAAGATTAATGATAGAGATTTGGACAAATGGGAAACGTTTATAGAACATAGAACATAGAAGAATACAGCGCAGTACAGGCCCTTTGGCCCTCGATATTGCGCCGATCCAAGCCCACATAACCTATACTAACCCACTATCCTCCATATACCTATCCAATGCCCGCTTAAATGCCCATAAAGAGGGAGGGTCCACCACTGCTACTGGCAGGGCATTCCATGAACTTACGACTCGCTGAGTGAAGAACCTACCCCTAACTTCAGTCCTATATCTACCCCCCCTTAATTTAAAACTATGCCCCCTTGTAATACTCGACTCCATACGCGGGAAAAGGTTCACACTGTCAACCCTATCTAACCCCCTAATCATCTTGTACACCTCAATCAAGTCACCCCTAAACCTTTTTTTCTCTAATGAAAACAGCCCCAAGTGTCTCAGTCTTTCCTCATACGATCTTCCTTCCATACCAGGCAACATCCTGGTAAACCTCCTCTGCACCCGTTCCAGTGCCTCCACATCCTTCCTATAGTATGGCGACCAAAACTGCACACAATATTCCAGATGCGGCCGCACCAGAGTCTTATACAACTGCATCATGATCTCAGGACTCCGGAACTCAATTCCTCTACCAATAAAAGCCAGTACGCCATATGCCTTCCACACCGCACTATTTACCTGGGTGGCAACTTTCAGAGATCTGTGTACATGGACACCAAGATCCCTCTGCTCATCCACACTACCAAGTATCCGACCATTAGCCCAGTACCCCATCTTTTTGTTATTCTTCCCAAAGTGAATCACCTCACACTTAGCTACATTGAATTCCATTTGCCACCTTTCTGCCCAGCTCTGCAGCTTCTCTATATCCTGCTGTAACCTGCCACATCCTTCCTCACTGTCAACAACTCCTCCGACTTTCGTATCATCCGCAAACTTGCTCACCCAACCTTCTAATCCCTCTTCCAGGTCATTTATAAAAATGACAAACAGCAATGGTCCCAAAACAGATCCTTGCGGAACACCGCTAGTGACGGCACTCCATGAAGAAACTTTGCCATCAACTACTACCCTCTGTCTTCTTCCATCCAGCCAATTCCTAATCCAAACCTCCAACTCACCCTCAATGCCATATCTCCGTATTTTCTGCAGTAGCCTACCATGGGGAACCTTATCAAACGCCTTACTAAAATCCATATATACCACATCTACCGCTTTCCCCTCATCAACCTCCTTCGTCACCTTTTCAAAGAATTCAATAAGGTTTGTGAGGCACGACCTGCCCTTCACAAAACCATGCTGACTATCCTTGATCACATTATTCCTATCCAGATGTGCATAAATCCTATCCCTTACAATTCTCTCTAAGACTTTGCCCACAACAGAAGTGAGACTCACCAGCCTATAGTTACTAGGGTTATCCCTACTCCCCTTTTTGAACAAGGGAACCACATTTGCTATCCTCCAGTCTTCTGGCACTACTTCTGTAGACAAAGAGGACATAAAAATCAAGGCCAATGGCTCTGCAATCTCCTCCCTTGCTTCCCAGAGAATCCTAGGATAAATGCCATCAGGCCCAGGGGACTTATCTATTTTCACCTTTTCCAGGATTTCCAACACCTCTTCTCTACATACCTCAAAGCCATCCATTCTACTTATTTGTGACTCAGTATTCACATCGACGACAATGCCCTGTTCCTGAGTAAATACTGAAGAAAAGTATTCATTCAGTGTCTCCCCAATCTCTTCCGCCTCCACACGCAACTTCCCACTACTATCCTTGACTGGACCTATTCCTACCCTAGTCATTCTTTTATTCCTAACATACCTATAGAAAGCCTTAGGGTTTTCCCTAATCCTACCGACTAAGGACCTTTCATGTCCCTCCTTGCTGCTCTTAGCTCTCTCTTCAGGTCCTTCCTGGCTACCCTATAACTCTCAATCGCCCCAATTGAACCTTCACGTCTCATCTTGAGATAGGCCGCCCTCTTCCATTTAACAAGGGATTCCAATTCCTTATTAAACCACGGCTCCCTCGCACGACCCTTTCCTCCCTGCCTGACAGGTACATAATTATCAAGGACACTCAATAGTTGCTCCTTGAACAAGCTCCACATATCATTTACACTCTTGGCTTGGAGTCTACTTTTCCAAGCCACACATCCTAAGTCATGCTTCACCGCATCATAATTTCCCTGACCCCAGCTATAACTCTTGCCCTGTAGTACACACTTATCCCTCTCCATCACGAGAGTAAAAATCACCGAATTATGGTCACTATCCCCAAAGTGCTCACCTACCTCTAATTCTAACACCTGGCCTGGTTCGTTACCCAGAACCAAATCCAGTATGGCCTCACCTCTTGTTGGCCTGTCTACATATTGTGTCAGGAAACCCTCCTGCACACATTGAACAAACACTGACCCATCTAACGAACTTGAGCTATAGCTTTCCCAATCAATATCAGGAAAGTTAAAGTCCCCCATAACAACCACCCTATTACTGTCACTCATCTCCTGAATCACCAGTTTAGACTGGTACAGTGGTCATTTTGAATTTATGTTAGAAATTCCTCACACAAAAAGATGTTACATTAAGTCATCATCATTTGCAACATTTTGTCTGAGAGAGACAGAGAAGGTTAAGGGTACCAGGTTAACCCCAGTGCCCAATATTTATTCATTCAGGGGGATGAGGGTGTCATTGCGCATTTATTGCCCAGAGAGTTATGGTCATTATTAGATTCCAGATTTTTAATGAATTCAAATTCCACCATCTGTTGTGGTAGAATTCAAACCCAGGCCCCCAGAACATTCCCTGGGTCTCTGAATTGACAACCGGGTGATAATATTACCAGACCATCGCCTCCCATTTTTTCCCAAAACCATTTGATATGCTCTTTATCACATTGCTCTTTGTGGGAGCTTACTGTGCACAAATCAAATTGCAACAGTGACTACACTTGAAAAAAACGTAGCCGTAAACCACTTTGATATATCCCTGAGGTTGTAAACAGAACAGTATAAATGCAAGTTGGCTGGTTAGGTTGTCAGCACTACTTTCCAGGATGCAAGAGGTAGAGTTTCATCTCTGTGTGCTGGCTGCTCCTCCATACACTAGATGGCACCAGAACCCAGTAATACACGTGTCCCTGAAATAATGCTTACATAGGTGCCAGTGCAAATAACTATTCAGGCAATAATCAGGCATTCAATTCCTGTTCCAGTGGGTGATTTAAAAAGTTAAAAAGAATCCTAAAGGGCGTCCTTCAGCTCTAATGAAGAGTCATCTAGACTCAAAACGTTAGCTTGCTCTCTCTCAATGGATGCTGTCTGACTCGCTGTGATCTCCAGCATTCGCTGTTTTCAGTACAGATTCCAACATCTGCAGTACTTTGCTCCTACTATGATTCTTCATGAATTTGCCGATTTTGTTTCCCTGTTGCTGAGGAATTCCACGGCACTGAGCCAACCTGCAGGATTCGGATTCCCTCAGTGCTCCTGGGACAATGATTCTTCTGTGGTTACCCAAAAGAACCATCTCTGGTTGGGGAACTGTCCACAGGGACCCAGCGCCCTTTACAATCCAAACCCAGTTTCCATCTCTTCAGCCTGATACACACAGGATTCAGCCGTAGGAGCACTGTGTGACAAGGCGCTGGCTGATAGGCCCTTTCTGGGCTTTTCCAGGTTCTCAGAGCAATTGCAATTTCAGTTCTCACCCTATTCAGCTGCATAAGGCTTCAATCGAAAGGGAGGGTGGATCCATTTACCAACTGAGTCATCAAGGAAAGCCCAAGAATTTAAGACACTTTTATCTTGGGGATGGGTTTTAGCTTAATGTTCTTTCATAAAGCATAGGAGCAGAACTTTGTTATTCAGCCCATCAAGTCTGCTACCCTATCCAATGAGATCACAGCTGTACTGATAATCCTCAACTCCACTTTCCTGCCTTTTCCCTATAACTCTCGATTCCCTTACTGATTGAAAATTTGCCTATCTCAACCTTGAAACTGCTTAAAGACCCAGCCACTGGCCCTGTGTGGGAAAGAATTCCACAGCTTTACCATAATTCTGTAATCACAGAACAGGGAATATGTGGGAAATCTGGAGGAATTGCGATGATAAGACCAGTGGAGGAAATGCAGAATGTGGTGGAAATACATTGTTTTTCTTGAATCACACGATTTAGCTACGATCCACTAAGTGTGGAAATAGTAACCAGGGAATCATTTGAATAGTTTGTAAGCAGAGCTGAACCATAAATCCAGCACTGCCTTCAGTGCTAAGATTGAATCATAACGTCAGAAATAAGAGCTGCAGTGGGCCATTTGGCCCTTCTAGCCTATACAACATTCAATAGGATAATGACCAGGAGGATGAGGGATGACTTTAGATTAGATTAGATTACATTACAGCGTGGAAACAGGCCCTTCGGCCCAACAAGTCCACACCGACCCGCCGAAGTGCAACCCACCCATACCCCTGCATTTACCGCTTACTTAACACTACAGGCAATTTAGCATGGCCAATTCACCTGACCTGCACATCTTTGGACTGTGGGAGGAAACCAGAGCACCCGGAGGAAACCCACGCAGACACGGGGAGAACGTGCAAGCTCCACACAGTCAGTCACCTGAGGCGGGAATTGAACCTGGGTCTCTGGCGCTGTGAGGCAACAGTGCTAACCACTGTGCCACTGTGCCGCCCACTTTATAGACTTTATAGAGGATTGCAACATTATGAGGGGTATAGATAGGTAAATGGGAGCTATTTTCCCGAGGGTGGGTGATTTGAAGACTAGAGGGCACATCGTTAAAGTGAGTGGAGAAAGATTTAAAGATGTGAGAGGCAATTCTTTTTTACACAAAGTAGTTGGTGATGGTTGGAGAGGAAGTGTTGGATGCAGATACAGTTACCTTGTTTAAAAGACATTTAGATAAGCATGTGGATAGGAAAGGTTTGGAGGGATATGGGCCAAGTGCAGGCAGATGGGACTGGTTTAGTTTGGGATTATGGTCAGCATAGACTGATTGGACCTATGTGGTCTGTTTCCATGCTGTATGACTCTAGGACTGATCTTCTACCCCATTTTGACACATCACTGTCCCCACATTATCCCCACCTCCCTCAATTCCCAAGATTCAGTTGAAGGCTTGTGTCGAATATATTAGGTGTGTGAGCATCCAGAACCATCTGGGGGAGTGACTTCCAAAGATTTACAACCTCGAAAATGAAGACATTTCTCACCTCAATCCTAAAATGCTTCTTTTGGAGAGGTTGTAGGTGACCCGGGCTGGGTAAACAGCCTCCTTAAGCATTTTATATATTTTCAGTTTGGTCAGCTCTCCTTTTAAACTCCAGGTGTTCCTCTCCACATTCCCTTCCAGGATAATCCCCTCAGTTTTCAATGCACTGATCAGTTTCTAGTAAGATCCTGTAAATAGGGCAGTATTGTTCTGCATTATGAGTGAGAATTCTTACTTGTGAATAGTCTGAATGGATAGGATTGGCTCCCATGTATACACGGAGGATACAGGCAGCTGCCAGTGGCTTGCAGGGCAATATTCAAATCTAAGATCCTAATGGTAATAGGTTGAGCGCAATGAGATGCAGAGAGATCTGGGAGTCCTTGTGCATGAACTGTAAAAGGTTAGTAAGCAACAGATGTGATGTAAACTGTGGAACATGTACTTTTTTATGTCATTTAGTGTAAGTTCA
Organism: Chiloscyllium plagiosum; assembly: GCF_037043375.1. Taxonomy (NCBI): domain Eukaryota; kingdom Metazoa; phylum Chordata; class Chondrichthyes; order Orectolobiformes; family Hemiscylliidae; genus Chiloscyllium; species Chiloscyllium plagiosum. Next base: position 17,492,320 of record NW_028270169.1, read on the forward strand.
GGTTTTTGTTTTTTGAGTTTGCAACATGCGGGTTTTCTGTGTACCTGATGTTAATAATTAACTTTTAGTTATTCCTGTAGTCATGGTGATTTCTTTTAAAATGGTTTTTCAGGCCTAACTTTAGAATTAATGGGGTTTTTTGTACACCAATAATTGGTTTTTGTTTATCTTTGTTTTACGACCCTGTAAGAGTAATTAATGGGGCCTTAAGGTTTATTAGTGATTTCTAGCAATTTTTTTTAAGCTTCAAGGAAACACCCATAGCTTAGACAGTGATGTTATTTTAGTTTTGAGCAGACTTGTGAAATTCTTGGATGAAAGATGGTTATATAGACCAGTGCTCCTGAGAAGGCGAGGATATACTGAACCAGATTACTTTGAGGCAAAGAGTTAGTGCTCGTCTGAGAACAGGGGAGTTGTAATAGAACCCGAAGGAGGTTACTTAAAACTGAGTACATTCAAACTCGGTTGTATAAAACTTCCAGGAAAAAGTTAGCTGCAGTTCCAGTACATAAAGTCACAAGTGACTTAAACGTACCGTGGTGTAAGAAACAGGGATTCTGTTGTGAGAATTGTACAAGTGATGTTTTGGGGTATTATACAAAAGCTGTTGTTTTCCTCTTCAATTTATAAGGGAGTGAATATTAATGGAATTATATTTTTGCTGTTTGTCTAAAAACCTTTGAAATTATGTTATAAGCAGATAGTTTGATTTATTCTGTTTTCTCTTGGTTTCCTTGGTTAATAAACATTTGTTTGATATTAAAGTAAAATTTGCAACATTCTGTGCTTAGGTCTCAGTATGTTTAGTTAAACATACTCACTTTGTTAAAACGAAATCAAAACATGATCCATTAAACCAGGGTTTGACTTGGCCAGTACTAACAACATCTAGTATTTTAACACAAGTAATTAGCAAAATGTTACCAATAATTATGAGGGAAACTGAATATAAAAATAAGTGGACTGAAATAAAAGAAAGAAGTGAGAATGGTGGAAATCTGAAATAAAAACAGAGGTTGCTGCAGAAACTCAGCAAGTCTGGCAGCATCTGGAGACAGAGAAGCAGAGTTAATGATTTGAGTTCCGTGACCCTTTTTCAGGTCTCTGGAGGTTCTGAAGAAGGGTCACCTGACTAAAAATGCTAACTCTGCTTTCTCTCCACAGATTTAGCCAGACCTGCTGAGTTTCTCTGGTAATCTCTGTTTACAATGGTCAAGAAAGTTTTGATTTAGGGCACTGCTGAGACCTCAGCTGGAGTACAGTAAAGGTAACGTCGCCTCGCTCCCTCATTAGAGAGAGAGACAACTGGTGGTGGGTGTAATCCAAGGGTCAGCACACCTCAGGTGAGGGGCAAAGTTCAGAAGATGCGACCTTTGTGGTAACCTCAGCCAGTGTGGGAATTGAACCCACACTGATGGCATTGCTCTGTATTACAAACCAGCCATCCAGCCAACTGAGCTAACTGAGGCAGTGGATTTGACAATCTGGTACATAGGGCAGCTGGGTCTGCCGTATTTTGATATGCTGCTGGGATGGAATTGGGTAAGGCAAAGGAGTTCTTCCCACTCCGTGACCGACGACGTTGCCAGTATCTCACTCATGGGCACTTTGGACAAGCAGCTGAGTTCTTAGCCTGACCCAGCATCTTAACAAGCGAGAGGATGAGCAGGGAAGAGGGTGTAGGAGGAGACCTCCGAACGTGGGGCCTTGGCAACTGAAAGCACAGATGCCAATGGAGACATGATGTGTAAGAGTGAGAGCAGGCTCATCAGGGGCTGTACTGCGGAGCAGGAGGAGATTTGAGAACTCCACAGCTAGGCTGTAAAAAAAGATCAAACGGGAGGGCGAGCATTTCAAATTTGCACAGGAATTCACAGCACCAACAGATCCGCATTGGTGTTAATGCTTCAAACACGCTCCCTCCTATGCTACTCCATTTCACCACATCAAAAAATCCTTTCATTCATTCTCCCTCATCTAGCTTCCCTTTTGATGCATGAGTATTATCCGCCTTAATTACATCTTGTGGTAGTAAATTCCACAACCTTACTGCTCTCTGATTAAAGAAATCTGAGTCAAATGAAGGGCACCGAACCAAGTAAGGGTCAGCATGGAGAGTTAGTGACAGTTTGGAAATGGGACAGGGAAACTGAAGCAGAGTTTAAGATGAGCTGATATTTATCAGTGAATTTGAGAGTTTTCTCGCCAGGGTACTGCTTCATGTAATACAGACAGTTCTGCTATAACGCGGTAATTCTGTTCTCGTGCAATTGTGTGTTATAAGAAAATCATGTAATAACAGCACCCTTTAAACTAGTGGATTGCGTTATAACCAAGATGCATGTTAAAACTTGGCGCTTTTGAAACAGTGTCCCCAATTTGTCAATAGTGTTACAGTTAATTCGTGTTAACAAAACATGTCTTATAGCAGAACAACCCGTCTATTCTTTCATAGGGCGTGGAAATCATTGACAAGGCAGGGGTTTGTTGTCCATCCCTCATTGCGCTTGAACTGAATGGGTTGTTTGGCCATTTCAGAGAACAGAGTGCCACAAGGGGGAAGTTACCTCTCCACATAGAATCACACAGCAGGGAAACAGACCCTTCATTCCAACCAGTCCCTACTGAACATAATCCTAAACTAAACCAGTCCCACCTGCCTGCTCCTGGCTCATATCCCTCCGAACCTTTCCTATTCATGTACCTAATCAAATGGCTTTTAAATGTTGTAAATGTCCCCACATCCACCACTTCCTCAGGAAGTTCATTCCACATGCGGACCACCCTCTGTGTAAAACATTCCCCCTACCCCCACCCCAGCCCATGTCTTTTTTTAAAATCTCTCTCCTCTCACTTTAAAGATGTGTCCCCTCCCAGGAATACTGCGTCCAGTTCCGGTCGCCCAGTAATAGGAAGGATATTATTCAGCTGGAAAGGGTTCGGAAGAGATTTACCAGGATGTTGCCGAGTATGGAAGATTTGAGTTATAAAGAAAGGCTGGATAGGCTGGGACTTTTTTCATTGGAGTGTAGGAGACTGAGAGGCAATCTGATAGAGGTTTATACAATAATGAGCTATAGATAGAATTAATGGTAGTATCAGCCCTGTCAGATTGCCAAAGAATCTTGTATGTTTTAATAAAGTCACCTTTCATCCTTCTGTATTCTAATGAATACAGACCCAACTTACTCAACCTTGCCTCATATGGCAGTCTGCCCCCACCTTATCCCAGTTCCAACCTTCCAGCTCAGTACCGCCCTCATGACCTGTCCCATCAGTCCATCTTCCTTCCCACCTATCCACTCCACCCTCCCCTCCGACCTATCACCTTTACCGTCACCTCCATCCACCTATTGCATTCTCAGCTACCTTCCCCCCATCCCCCCACCCCCCTCCCATTTATCTCTCCACCCCCAAGGCTCCCAGCCTCATTCCTGATGAAGGGCTTTTGCCTGAAACATCAACCCTCCTGCTCCTTGGATGCTGCCTGACCTGCTGTGCTTTTCCAGCACCAAACTCTCGATTCTAAGCATTTGCAGTCCTCACGTTCGCCTCATATGGCAGTCTGCCTGTACCTGGTGTCAACTAGTGAACCTTCTCTGGACTGCCTCCAAGGGCAGTACAATTTTCCAGAGTTAAGAATTAGAATCCCTACTGTGTGGAAACAGGCCCTTCAGCCCAACATGTCCACACTGACCCTCCAAGGAGTAACTCACCCAGACCAATTCCCCCGACTAAGCACCTAACCTACACATCCCTGAACGCTACGGGCAATTTAGCATGACCAATTCCCCTAACCTGCACATCTTTGGATTGTGGGAGGAAACCGGAGCACCTGGAGGAAACCCACGCAGACATGGAGAGAATGTATAAACTCCACACAGACAGTTGCCCAAGGCTGGAATCGAACCTGGTCCCTGGCGTTGTGAGGCAGCAGTGCTAACCACTGAACCACTGTGCCACCCTAAAGTGCCCAAAACTGTTCATAGTATTCAAGTTGAGGTCTGACTAGTGCTCTGTATAGTTTTATCAAAATGTCTACACTTTTTTACACCTTTTCCTCTGAAATAAAGGTCAACATTCTTCATGAAAGGTCTCTTTGCCAGAAAACATTTAACCAGGACACAGCCTTTAGTTGCTGTGTGTAGGAGCACCAACAGAGAGCAGGATCAAGCTGTAAATTGTATTCGTATCACCTGGAACCTGATGTAACTGAGTAGGATGCCCTTCAGACGGTCATTGCAGACTCAATGGGCCGACTGGCCTGCTTCTACAGTGTAGATGATTTTTCTATCACACAAGATTCTTCCTAACTTACTTCACCTGAGCCTTTATGCTGCAATGTTACTGAGCGAGGAAGACTCAATAAACAGGAATGGTCTCATTTTTTTACACAGAAAACTCTGTCTTGCATTCATCCTCTTTGACACAGTGGGAAATAGTCCAAGTTTATTGAAACAACACATGCACTTATTGCCTGTGAATCAACTGATCTCAGAAAAGATAAGTAGTAATGTCATAAATTACAAGCATGCAGTCACTCCCATTAATTACCTAAATGTGTTGCAAGTGAAAGAAGGGGTTGTTGATCCAGAAGGATTTTTAACAGAAGATTTAGGGTGGGGCTCCTTCAGAAATGCGGAGTTGTCCCTCCATTCGGCCAGCTCCCTGGTAGCACAGACATGTGTCAGGGGAAGGCAAACCACACCATCCAATCACAGCAGTCACCTTCTGGTCCTTAATCACAGGCAGCGCTTTGGCAGCTGTTGTACGTATGACATTTGCCAGGTGGGTAGAGAGTTAGAGTGCCAGGTAAGTAAGGTACCAACTGGGTAGGTTGCCATCTGGGCAGGGAATAGGGTGGAAGGTGGTAAGGGGATGTGGAATCAGGCCCAGAGGAGGTTGGATCTGGAGCGGGAATCAGGGGAGGGGTTGAGAATGGAGTCAGTTCCTAAGCAGGCAAAGGATAGAGTGGGTTGGATCAAAGTGAAAGGGGTCAGCTCCCAGAGGGTCGGATGTAGAGGGTTGAAGGTGGGTTGGGTGGGACAGCGGTGGGTGATGATTTGAAGGGGATTGTGTTGTGAGGAATGGGATAGGACGTTAGGGTCCCTGGGGGTATCAGGTCAGGGTCTGGCTCTGTAAGTGATCTGGAGGGGGTACAGTTGAGGGGATGTGAGGTAAAAATGGGGTCAGTTGAATAGTTACCCAGGAGTTGGATGATGTTTTGGTAGTCTAACATTTCCCCAGCAACTACAGAGAAACCTTGATTATCCAAACGACATGGCCAGGGAGTATTTCGTTTGGACAATCAAATTTTCCAGATAATTGAATGCCAGATAATACAGTTTAGCTGAGCATCGGGACCTTGCGGTCTTGCCGGATAATCGGAAATTTGGATAATCGAATGCCGGATAATCAAGGTTCCTCTGTACTTAATTAATTTATTTAGAATCCTCTGAAATTTCTGGTCGGAGACTTTGAGGGTCCCAGATTCTGGGATTCAGGGAATCTGATTCCCAGATTCTGCTTTGTGGAATCTTCAATTTCACAGGCAGTTCCCTCAGGGGTCAGCTAGAGTGGGGATTCTGTAAGGGTCCCCTACACACAGCTCCCATCGACACTGGAATACTGAAATGGCTGGCTATCGGAAAATCTGAGGAAAAGCTTTGGAAGATTGAGGGAAGATCAATTAACTTGGAAGCTGCTGATTCTCAGAGCATGTGGTGGTTAAGAAATGCCTTGGAGCTCTAAACAGCAACATGTACCTGTCACAATGGACAAGCTCGTGCCTGTCACTGTGGTATGTTCAGAGTTAGCTCCAGAAATAGGAGCACTTTGCCCTCTCACAGATTGGCCTCTCATTCTGCCTTCTGTAAGGAGATAATTAGAGACAAATATTGCCCCTAGGATGTTTATTCTGAAAATAAATAACACATTTAAACAGAAACATCACCTCTGGCATAATTATATTCAGTGCACCAGAACCTGGGCGTTGATCATGAAGAGCAGACCACCCCTGTATGTTAGTTGGACCAAATGCAGCAAAGCCACCAGGTTGGATATACCAAGTGAGAAGGATTTTGTGGCAAATTGCAGCGCAGTGGCTCAGTGCTTAGCACTGCTGCCTCACAGTGCCAGGGACCCGGGTTCGATTCCAACCTCGGGCAACTGTCTGTGTGCACATTCTCCCCATGTCTGCATGGGTTTCCTGCGGGTGCTCCGGTTTCCTCCTACAATCCAAAGATGTGCAGGTTAGGTTGATTGGCAATGCTAAATTACCCATAGTGTTCAGGGATGTGTAGGTTAGGTGCATTAGTCCAGGATACATGTAGAGTAATAGGGTAGGGGAATGTGTCTGGGTGGGTTACTCTGTGGAAGGTCAGTGTGGACTTGCTGGGCCGAATGGTCTGTGTCCACGCTGTAGGGATTCGATGAAATGGATTTTACTGCATCCCTGTGGGATGAGGTCCCCATGATCTGTGAAACATGAATGGTGCAATGGTGGTAGAAACAAACCCAGATTCAGTCCTGAGTGGGTGGGGTTTGTGAGCTTTCAGAGAGAGGTAAAGAAGTGGAGGAGGTTAGGATAGGGTTAGTGAGGGAGTAGGGAGAAGGGGGAAGATTGTATAGTGGGGTGAAAGAGCAGTAACCCAGTGGTGATGAGGAAGGGAACAGAAATCAGATATTAGCTTGTTGTTAGATGAAAAGTGCAGATGAAGGATTTCACAATGGGGATAAGCCAGCTGGTTTCCCCCTGAATACCATGGCTCAGCTTTCATCTCTATCTTGGTCAGTCTGGACTTATAGAGTCATGGAGATGTACAGCATGGATACTGACCCTTTGGTCCAACTCGCCTGTGCCGACCAGATATTCTAAATTATTCTAGTCCCATTTGCCAGCACTTGGCCCATTTCCCTTTAAACCCTTTCTATTCATATACCCATCCAGATGCCTTTTAAATGTTGTACCAGCCTCCACTACTTCCTCTGGCAGCTCATCTCATACATGCACCACCCTCTGATTGAAAAAGTTGCCCTTTTAGTCCTTTACAAATCTTTTCCCTCTCACCTTAAACCTATGCTCTCAAGTTTTGGACTCTCCTTGGCTATAGACCTTGGCTATTTACCCCATCCATGTGCCTCATGATTTTACAAACCTCTCAGGTTTGTAAAGGTCACCCCTCAGCCTCTGACAACACCAGGGAAAATAGCCCCAGCCTATTCAGCCTCTCCCTATGACTTCATGGGCTGAAAGGCCTTGAATTACGTTGCAATGCCTTTATGACATCTTTCATGACAGTGAGTGAGAAAAGAATGAAGCCGTTTTACTGGGGAGCACACTGCAGGATGAATCTCCTTTATTAAACACAGCATGTCAGAGGTGTGTTGTGTAATACAAACATTGGTAGCAGCTCAATGAACCAGTCAGGGGACCGCTTGGTTTATTACTTTGACATTGCAACCAATTTTACAATCCTTAGAGTTCCATTATGTGTAAAACTGCATTGAACCTTCAATGCATTTAAATCTCAGACAACATAGTGTTCCAGTGGGGCAGCGGGGTGAAAAGTCCCCTCCTGTCTCCTGTTGTTCCTGCTTCAGCAGCAAGGAAGCATGAATTAAACCTCCACAAGCATGAAATAGGCTCAGCCTCATTAACTGCACATCTCAGAGCCACTTGAGAGGTCTGAGTGAAGCGCTAACTTTATAGAGGTCACTGAAAGCTGGACTAATCCAGTTAGCTGGATGGTGGGGTGGGTACAAGCAGCAGAGAGAGGTCCCAGGCTCAATTTCCAGCCTGTGCTGTCATTGACCTGATTTCAACTGAGGCAGACAACTTGGGGAAAGGAAAGGAGGGAATTTCCTCTCATAAATGTTAACCATCTTAAAATGGTTCTGACAAGGACCTGATAGAAATGGATCAGGTGCCTGCATGATGTTTTCCACAGTTTTGCAATTGATGAGAAATGACATTGATGAGCATGTTGGAAATTTACCTTGCATTAAGAATATGGCCTTCAGACCCATGATTTTCCAATATTCTAATGCGGATTTGGAACAAAGAACCCTTCTACAGCATTCCCCCCCCCGCCTCCAACTCTTCCCCCATCATGCACCCCCTCCACCAAAAGCCATCCTCCCATCCCTCCATAACATTGTACTGAAGATCAGTATCGCAATCCATTAGTCTGTAAGCCATGAAAATCTGGAAGTAAATTTCCCTCAACAGTAAAACTGCAGATTTTTATTTTCTTCTTATTTATTCATGGGATGTGAGTGTTGCTGGCCAAGTCAGCATTTATTACCCATCATCACTTGAGGAGCCACTTTCCTGAGTAGCTTGCTGTGCCGTTTCAGGGTTAGCCACATCATGTGGGCATGGAGTTACATGTGATAAAGACAGGAAATTGCCTTCTCTGAAGGGCATTGGTGAACCCAGTGAGATCTTATTTTGTCCATTTTGGCTAACTTTCCATTCTAGATTTACTTCACTGGGTTTAAATTCTTAATTGCAACATAAAAGCAAAATACTATGGATGCTGAAATAGGAGTAAAATAAAAGGCTGGAGAAATTCAGCAGGTCAGGCAGCATCTGTGGAGAGAGGAATGTTTCAGGTCAATGACCTTTGAGTTCTAACGAAAGGTCAGTGAGCTAAAACCCCAGCTACTCTGAAGGGACTTGAACTCCTGTTTCTGGATTATTTCACCATGTGGCATCAAGGAGCCCTAGCAAAACTGCAATTAATGGATATTGGGAGCAAACTCTCCGCTGGTTGGAGTCATACCTGACACATAGGAAGGGTGTGTGGTTGTTGGAGATTCGTCATCTCAGCTCCAGAATATCCCTGCAGGAATTTCTCAGGCTCAACAGTCTTCAACTGCTCCATCAATGACCTTACCTCCATCATAAGGTCAAAAGTGGGAATATAGTGCAATCATTGACAAATGTTCAGCACCGTTAGTAACTCAAGATCTGGTCAATATCCAGACTTGGGCTGACAAGTGGCAAGTAACATTCATGCCACAAATGCCAGGCTTTGACCATCACCAATAAGAGGCAATCTAACTACTGCCCCTTGACATTCGACGGTGTTACGATCACTCAATCTGATGCCATCAACATCCTGGGGGCTACTATTGACCAGAAACTCAACTGGACTCACCACGTAAACACAGTGTCGACAAGAGCAGGTCAGAGTCGAGGAATACTGCAGTGAGTAACTCACCTCCTGGCTACCTAAAACTTGTCCATCATCTACAAGGCACAAGTCAGGTGGGTGATGGAAGAGTTCCCACTTGCCTGGATGGGTGCTGCTCCAACAACACTCAGGAAGCTTGACACCATCCAAGTCAAAGCAGCCCGCTTGATTGACACCACATCCACAAGCATCTACTCCCTCTACTACTCACACTCAGTAGCAGCATTGTGGACTGTCTACAAGATGCACTGCAGAAATTCACCAAAGATCCTCAGACAGCTCCTTACAAACATGTGACAACTTCCATCTAGAAGGACAAAGGCAGCAGATACATGGGAACACCATTACCTTCAAGATCCCCCTCCAAGCCACTCACCATCCTGACTTGGAAATATCCTGACTTGCCATTCCTTCACTGTTTCTGGGTGAAAATCCCAGAATTCCCCTCCAAGGGCATTGGTGGGCTCCGTACAGCAGGTGGACTGCGGCGGTTCAAGAAGGCAGTTCACCACCACCTTCTCAGGGGCAACTAGGGATGGGCAATAAATACTGGCCCAGCCAGCAAAGCCCCACATCCCACAAATGAAGAAAAACAAAGGCTATTCCTGAACTGAAGAGTCACTTAGTTTATGCTGAATTTGATGCTATTTTGCATATGGAATATAGACTCTCACTTTCAGGAAGTTTACGCATCACTGAGGGAACTATAATCAATGCCTATCAATTTAGAGGATTCAATACATCTCAACACAGTTATATGGGGTTAGTTTATGTCAAAAGTTATGTATTCTGTTTGAAAGCATGTGTTAATAACTTTTGATGATCGTTATCCAATTTACAACAGTTAAAGAATTACAGACGAATATTGACAACAAAATTATAAATGCACACTTCACCAGCAAAATTACAATGTTGTCCTTCCTAATCAGTCATTCATTACCCCGCAACATAAAACTTCATTATCATCACGTAATGGGCTGGCTGTTAAAGGCTGTCTCCGTCTTTGGCACCTCCCCCCCCCACACCGAGACCTGAAGGGCTTCCTGAAGAAGGGCTTATGCCCGAAACGTCGATTCTCCTGTCCCTGGATGCTGCCTGACCTGCTGTGCTGTTCCAGCATCACATTTTCAGCTCTGATCTCCAGCATTTGCAGACCTCACTTTTTCCCCCACACCAAGACCCAGTTAAAAGTGAGGGGCAGCTGGCCTCTAATTTCAACTGCAGCAGCTTACCACCGGGGGCAGTGTTCATTGTTTTTAAGGTGAAACCGCCTACCTTTTCTCAGGAGGCGCTTGAACCATCCAAGAGCAGATGTCACTGATGATGCTACAGACTAGCCCACTGTGCTGGGAATCCCAGCCCTGTCTCAGGTTGGCCAGGTTGGCAAGAGGGTGGGTAGAGAAGTAGGACTCAAGAGAGCAGTGAGTAGGGTTAAATGGGGGAGCTGCATGACTGGAGGATGTGATAGGCCCAGGTAGGCAATCAAGGAGGTTCCCCCCTTTCCTGCTACCAGTCTGCACCGTTATAATTGGTGGACTTCCTGTAGTGCCTAACAGGTGAAATATTGGCTACAGGAGTGAACATTAATTCTAACTCAACTACATGGGAGCATATGATCCACTGTATACATTAGAATGGTTGAACCATAACTTTGTTAAATAATTCAACTATCATAGATTGAAATGTCTTTTGCTCAGTAAGTGTATTTATGGTTCTGTGATGTGGAGGTGCCGGTCTTGGACTGGAGTGGACAAGATCAGAAGTCACACGACATCATTTGAAATCACATGCTTTCGGAGCGCTGCTCCTTCAGGTGAAGTAATGAAGGAGCAGCGTTCCAAAAGCTTGTAATTTCAAATAAACCTGTTGGACTATAACCTGGTGTCATGTGACTTCTGATTTCATGGTTCTGGACAGCTGATAACCGCTCGCACTACCTGTCCCATCCCATCAAAACAAGGAGATTTGTGACACATTGGAGACATTGAAATAACTGTTCTGACAGGGAGGCATCTGCAACCACAGGAACATACAACCATCTAACATTGTGTTGTATATGGGGAAGAGTCTGGCTGTCTGTTAAATAGGTGGGCAGAGTTGGGAAAGGTAGATGTGGAAGAAGCAATCAGTCACGGTTCAAACAGTAAAGGCTAGACTTCAGTTTCTGTGATTGTTATTTTGCCTACCTGTCAACAATTCTGACATTCATGAATTTTATTTGATTCTCATGTAACATTGCATTTGAACACAGATGGTCCAAAGATCATGAAGCTGGGATTCTTTATTCCACTGCCATCAGGTCATCACAAGTTTGAAGGGAAGGATGGTGAACAAAGAATAAGGCCTGTTCAAAAATGGGGTGGAGGAATCCTTTGTCTCTCTGTTCTTTCATCTCAGGAGACCTCACCCCCAAAGACACACTTTTCCAGGGAGGGTCCAAACCTGATAGACAATCAAAAGCTCATCAGCAGTCTCTTCAAATAATTTAACACCTGAAGGAGTGAGATTCCCTAGTTTCAATTGTTCAGACTCTGGACCAGAGAATTTGATTGTTCACAAAATGCCAACGATCACATTATTAGAAAGATGCTGTTAATTAACAAAGGTAACTGTCTGTGGTGAGTTTAATGGAGAAATGACTTCATTCCTAAGTTCTCAAAAATGACAGGGAGCCTAATGGCAAGATGCCATCTATGTGAAGCAGACAGTGAAGCAGCATTAATCGACCAGCAAGTTCACATATCGTATCAAAGCACTTAATGCCCTGGACAATTTGTGTGTTAATGTCAGCATGCATTGTTAACACGTCATTAATGTTGCAGCGAGGTGTGACAATACTGATCTGAGTGGGTAGTATATTGATATAGTGTGATCAAGAAAGCGCCAAATAAATGATCAACACACATTAGCTTTTAATTCATCCCAAGTATGACCTCAGATGCGAAACACTGTTTGATAATGACTCGGAAGTGGTTGTCTGGAAACAATAGCAAGCTCTAAACTGCTGTTAATGATAATAAACAAGGCTGATAAGGTCACCAGCTGGCTGGTTGCGTAATGAGACAACCAATAAATGCTAGGTAATTCTCTGCTTCCCGGTGACAGAGAACTTTCAATTAAGTGAACCTGCACGCTTGCAAATATCAACTGAAGCAACATGCATTGTCACATGCAGGCATCAGCCTGGATAAAGGGTCGACCTTGGCTGACCTCTTCCTGGAACCTGATCTGCTTTCTATAACATTGACAACCATTACATTTAAAAATAGTTAATATTTACTGGAAGGCTACATATTTTTGCTTGTATTCTCAAGATTTCAACTTCTCCTTAATAAAGGCCTCTGCCACTGCCAACACTGACAGCCATGCCTGCAGCTATCTCGGCCCAGTGTTCTCGGATTATGAGTCTATTTTGCTGTATCTAAGTAAAGCCCTCATGAGAAGATATTAAATAGAAGCAAAAGTAGATATTAAACCTTAACTTTCTTATTCTTTTGTTACTCTGTTCTACATTTCTGTTGAGAAGGTGATGGTGAAGAACCTTCCAGAATTGGCTGCAGTGAGTGTGGCCTGGGCAACACCGACAATGCTGTGATGGAGGGACTTCCAGGACTTTGACCCTGCGACAGTGAAGGGATGATGATGTAGTTCCCCAAGTCAGGAAGATGTGTGGCTTTAAGGGGAAGTGCAGGGGCCTGCTCCAATGAGTCTACTGTCTTTGTCCTTCCGGAAGGTAGAGGCCATGGGTTTGGAAGGTGCTGCCAAAGGAGGTGCATAGAGTTACTTCAGTGCATCTTGTAGATGGCACAGACTGCTGCTTCAGTGGTGAAGAGAGCACATGTTGAAGGTGTGGGGAGGTTCAGATTAGAGTGGTGCTGGAAAAGCACGGCAGGTCAGGCAGCATCTGAGGAGCACAGGAAAATCAACGTTTCGGGCAAAAGCCCTTCATCAGGAATGAGGTGTGAGGGGTTGCCAACCAAATGGATTGCTTCATCCTGGAACGTTTTGACCTTCTTGACTATTGTCTGACCATATTCATCCAAGTCAGTGCAGAATATTCCATCACGCTCCTGACGTGTGCCGTGTAGATGGAGGACAGGCTTTGGGAGTCAGGAGGCTTAGACCTTCCACTCTCACCACTGTTCTCATGGCAAGACTATTGATACAGCTGGTGCAATTCCATTTCTGGTGAATTGTAATTCCCTGGATGTTGATAGTACAAGATCCATTGATGGTAATACTTGGTACTTACGCCACTTGTTCCTTGCCACGTATCAGGCCAAGCCCGAATGTTGCCCAGCTCTTGTTGCACATGGACTCAGACTGCTTCTATATGTGAGGAGTTGAGAATGGTGCTGGAAACTGTGCAGCCATCAGTGAATATCCCTACCTCTGACTTTATAATGGAGGAAGGTCACTGAAGAATCAACTGGATATGATTTTGCCAAGGATGCTACACTGTGAGTTGTCTTGAGGCCGAGATGATTGACTTCCAGCAGTCACAGTCATCTTCCTTTGTGCTTTAGCCAGTGGAAAGTTCTTTCCCTTGATTTCAATTATTGCCACTCTCAGTCAAAAGCTGCCTTGATGTCAACTTCAGACAGTCTCACGGACGAAGACAAACTCTTCAGAAAGCGATCCAGTGCAAAACGGCCTGTTTATTTGTGAACTCATAGTGGCTCAGTGGTTAGTACTGGTTCATCTCCAACCTCAGGTGACTGTGTGGAGTTTGCACGTTCTCCCCATGTCTGTGTGGGTTTCCTCCGGGTGCTCCAGTTTCCTCCCACGGTCCAAAGATATGCAGGTCAGGTGAATTGGCCATGCTAAACTGTCCATAGTGTTAGGTGCATTAGTCAGAGGGAAATGGGTCTGGGTGGGTTACTCTTCGGAGGATCGATGTGGACTTGTTGGGCCAAAGGGCCTGTTTCCACACTGTAAGGAATCTGAAAAAAAGAGTAACCCCATCCAGACCCTTTCCCCTACCCTATTACTTTTACATTTCCCCAAACTAATTCACCTAACCTACACATCCCTGAACACTATGGGCAATTTAGCATGGCCAATTCACCTAACCTACACATCCCTGAACACTATGGCCAATTCAGGTAACCTGCATATCTTTGAATTGTGGGAGGAAACTCACACAGACACAGGGAGAATATGCAAACTCCACACAGACAGTAACCCAAGGCCGGAATCAAACCCAGGTTCCTTGCGCTGTGAGGCAACAGTGTTAACCACTGAGCCACCGTGCTGCCCCAAAACTGCACCAGAAATATACATTTCAGTTGGGATTTCTGTTCCTGGTCACTATCCACTGATTTCTGCTTGAAATACAGAGATTAATGCAAACACGGGAGTCGACGCTTGACAATTTTAGTCCTATCTCTTGTCCATTATTCATGCATGTACACTTTAAGCAGTGATCCATGAATGTCAATCAGGAGCAGAAGTCCTGGCTAAAGCTTCCATTCCTTCACTCAGGACACTCAGTCCCTTTAGGCAGTCTCCACTTCTTATGGTCAACAGAGCCCCATCAGTTTAGATTAGATTAGATTACTTACAGTGTGAAAACAGGCCCTCCGGCCCAACAAGTCCACACCGACCCGCCGAAGCGTAACCCACCCAGACCCATTCTCCTACATTTACTCCTTCACCTAACACTATGCGCAATTTAGCATGGCCAATTCACCTAACCTGCACATTTTTGGATTGTGGGAGGAAACCGGAGCACCCGGAGGAAACCCACGCAGACACGGGAAGAATGTGCAAACTCTACACAGGGAGTCGCCTGAGGCGGGAATTGAACCTGGGTCTCTGGCGCCGTGAAGCAGCAGTGCTAACCACTGTACCACCATGCCGCCCACAAGATAACAAAGTGCTCATAGTTGATACAGGATAACATAGTGCTCATAAACCTGGGACCCTACTCAACTATTTGTCGCTTTGAGGGTCATAATAGCATAGACCTAGATGGTTCCAGTTTAATGAACCACTAAAAGTCTGGGCTTTTGTGCGTCTTCAGCTCCTGTTTGTATGGACAGCTTTGAAATTGAACGTGTCTCTCGAACAAAATGGGCTGCCTCCAGCTTTACTGATGGCAGTTCTTACCACTTGCCAGCAGGAATCCACACAGTGTGTGTCATTGTTGTCTGTGACTAGATTTGGGTTTTGTTGGCCCGTTTTGTGAAAGGCACACCAGCAGATGTGGGGATGACTTTGCAGCAGACAGAGTGTTCAGCATTCGGGAAAAGACGCTCGAATTCAGTTGCAGGTTAGTTCTATAAATCTCATAAAAGAATAAAGTGACTGGATTCATTACTAGCGGGAGTCTCAGAGAAGGTCAAGGCGATGGCTTCTGTCACATCTTCTTTTCTGTGAGATGACATTTTGAAATCTCAGATTTGTCATCTTAAGGTTAAAGAATATATCTGCAGTCTGTCCTTACCATCCACATGGTTGGATATTGATTCATGTCACCTTCTTAAAGTGATTCATGTGAAAGGGATTCACAGCGGGCAGGCTGTAATGTTCAGTACGCAGAGAGAGAAACCTCCACCTTCCTACCACCTTTCATCTGAACATCTCACAGAAACATGGAAAGTAGGGTCAAGAGAAAGCCGTTTGGCTCTTCATATTTGTTCCAGTTGGTTTATCATCCAGCTCTGTACCTTCTATCTACATTCTCCTCATAAGCTTTAATCTCTTTAGTCCTGAGAACTGTATTGAACGGCCTGTTGAAAATATTCAGTGTTTTGGCCTCATCCACTTTCTGTGGAGGAGAATTCCACATGCTCACCACTCTGCGGGTGTAGAAATGTCAGAAATGTTATCTCGGTTTAATGTCACATATGAAAGCTGGCGTATCAGACAGTTCAGCCTTCCCTTATAACTACACTGGAGTATCTGCCTTCCCTCAGGACTACGCTGGAGTATCTGCCTTCCCTCAGGGCTACACTGAAGTATCTGCTTTCCCTCAGGACTATGTTGAAGTATCTGCTTTCCCTCAGGGCTACGCTGGAGTATCTGCCTTCCCTCAGGACTACGCTGGAGTATCTGCCTTCCCTCAGGGCTACTCTGGAGTATCTGCCATCCCTCAGGACTATGCTGGACTATCTGCCTTCCCTCAGGGCTACACTGGAGTATCTGCCTTCCCTCAGGGCTACACTGGAGTATCTGCCTTCTCTCAGGGCTACACTGGAGTATCTGCCATCCCTCAGGACTATGCTGGACTATCTGCCTTCCCTCAAGACTACACTAGAGTATCTGCCTTCCCTCAGGGCTACGCTGGAGTATCTTCATTCCCTCAGGGCTACGCTGGAGTATCTGCCTTACCTCAGGGCTGCGCTGGAGTATCTGCCTTCCCTCAGGACTACACTGGAGTATCTGCATTCCCTCAGGGCTACTCTGGAGTATCTGCCATCCCTCAGGACTATGCTGGACTATCTGCCTTCCCTCAGGGCTACACTGGAGTATCTGCCTTCCCTCAGGGCTACACTGGAGTATTTGCCTTCCCTCAGGGCTACACTGGAGTATCTGCCATCCCTCAGAACTATGCTGGACTATCTGCCTTCCCTCAAGACTACACTAGAGTATCTGCCTTCCCTCAGGACTACGCTAGAGTATCTTCATTCCCTCAGGGCTACGCTGGAGTATCTGCCTTCCCTCAGGGCTACGCTGGAGTATCTGCCTTCCCTCAGGACTACACTGGAGTATCTGCATTCCCTCAGGACTACACTGGAGTATCTGCCTTCCCTCAGGGCTACGCTGGAGTATCTGCCTTCCCTCAGGACTACACTGGAGTATCTGCATTCCCTCAGGACTACACTGGAGTATCTGCCTTCCCTCAGGACTACACTGGAGTATCTGCATTCCCTCAGGACTACACTGGAGTATCTGCATTCCCTCAGGACTACACTGGAGTATTTTCATTCCCTCAGGGCTATGCTGGAACATCAGCCTTCCCTCAGGACTATGCTGGAGTATCTGCCTTCCCGCAGGACTACGCTGGAGTATCTGCCATCCCTCAGGACTATGCTGGACTATCTGCCTTCCCTCAAGACTACACTAGAGTATCTGCCTTCCCTCAGGGCTACGCTGGAGTATCTTCCTTCCCTCAGGGCTACGCTGGAGTATCTGCCTTCCCTCAGGGCTACGCTGGAGTATCTGCCTTCCCTCAGGACTACACTGGAGTATCTGCATTCCCTCAGGGCTACTCTGGAGTATCTGCCATCCCTCAGGACTATGCTGGACCATCTGCCTTCCCTCAGGGCTACACTGGAGTATCTGCCATCCCTCAGGACTATGCTGGACTATCTGCCTTCCCTCAGGGCTACACTGGAGTATCTGCCTTCCCTCAGGGCTACACTGGAGTATCTGCCTTCCCTCAGGGCTACACTGGAGTATCTGCCATCCCTCAGAACTATGCTGGACTATCTGCCTTCCCTCAAGACTACACTAGAGTATCTGCCTTCCCTCAGGACTATGCTGGAGTATCTTCATTCCCTCAGGGCTACGCTGGAGTATCTGCCTTCCCTCAGGGCTGCGCTGGAGTATCTGCCTTCCCTCAGGACTACACTGGAGTATCTGCATTCCCTCAGGGCTACGCTGGAGTATCTGCCTTCCCTCAGGGCTATGCTGGAGTATCTGCCTTCCCTCAGGACTACACTGGAGTATCTGCATTCCCTCAGGACTACATTGGAGTATCTGCATTCCCTCAGGACTACACTGGAGTATTTTCATTCCCTCAGGGCTATGCTGGAATATCAGCCTTCCCTCAGGACTACGCTGGAGTATCTGCCTTCCCGCAGGACTACGCTGGAGTATCTGCCTTCCCTCAGGACTACACTGGAGTATCTGCCTTCCCTCAGGACTACACGGGAGTTTCTGCCTTCCCTCAGGGCTACACTGGAGTATCTGCCTTCCGTCAGGGCTACACTGGAGTATCTGCCTTCCCTCAGGACTACGCTGGAGTATCTGCCTTCCCTCAGGACTACTCTGGAGTATCTGCCTTCCCGCAGGACTACGCTGGAGTACCTGCCTTCCCACAGGACTACGCTGGAGTATCTGCCTTCCCTCAGGACAACACTGGAGTATCTGCCTTCCCGCAGGACTACGCTGGAGTATCTGCCTTCCCTCAGGACAACACTGGAGTACCTGCCTTCCCTCAGGACTACACTGGAGTATCTGCCTTCCCTCAGGGCTACACTGGAGTATCTGCCTTCTGTCAGGGCTGCGCTGGAGTATCTGCCTTCTGTCAGGGCTACACTGGAGTATCTGCCTTCCGTCAGGACTACACTGGAGAATCTGCCTTCCCACAGGACTACACTGGAGTATCTGCCTTCCCTCAGGACTACTCTGGAGTATCTGCCTTCCCGCAGGACTACACTGGAGTATCTGCCTTCCCTCAGGACAACACTGGAGTATCTGCCTTCCCTCAGGACTACACTGGAGTATCTGCCTTCCCTCAGGACTACACTGTAGTATCTGCCTTCTGTCAGGGCTGCGCTGGAGTATCTGCCTTCCCTCAGGACAACACTGGAGTATCTACCTTCCCTCAGGACTACATTGAGTATCTGCCTTCCCTCAGGGCTACACTGGAGTATCTGCCTTCTGTCTGGGCTGCGCTGGAGTATCTGCCTTCCGTCAGGACTACGCTGGAGTATCTGCCTTCCCTCAGGACTACACTGGAGTATCTGCCTTCCCTCAGGATTACGCTGGAGTATCTGCCTTCCCTCAGGGCTACACTGGAGTATCTGCATTCCCTCAGGACTATGCTGGAGTATCTGCCTTCCCTCTGGGCTACACTGGAGTATCTGCCTTCCATCAGGCCTGCGCTGGAGTATCTGCCTTCCGTCAGGACTACGCTGAGTATCTGCCTTCCCTCAGTGCTACACTGGAGTATCAGCCTTCCCTCAGGGCTACTCTGGAGTATCTGCCTTCCCGCAGGACCACGCTGGAGTATCTGCCTTCTCTCAGGACTACGCTGGAGTATCTGCCTTCCCACAGGACTACACTGGAGTATCTGCTTGCTTTTGATTTCGAAAAGAGAGTGCACGTTATAAAACTTGTGTAATTTCCTCTGTAGTGTTATTTGCCCCATGTCTCAATTTATCAGACATGCAACTCCCCGTAAGGTGAACAGCTCCCTATAACCTGCTGTGCCCAGTTGCATCCACTCAATCCAACTTTCTTTAAATGTAGTGTTGCTGCCTTTTCCTCCTCTTTCTGCCACTCACACACAGCTAAGCATTGCAGTCTTAGGAGATGCTATTTCACGGTTATAAATTTATGTTCATAGACACATGTATAACCAGATAGTGCTCCTACTGTGCTCTTACTCCAGGCTTCATTAAAAACACAAAAGTGAGCCTAACCTGAACCCCCTGCTGTTTATAGCAGGGAACACTTGGCCAGGAATCTCTCAGCTTCACTTCCCTGTCGCTGCAGAGTCTATTGATCTCAATTAAGGGGACTGCAGGGGGCTCTGCAATTATCTTAACACCCCTGGGTTGGAGGAAGAATGAATCAGCCAGGGATCCTGTCTGTGATCGTGAATTAGCAACCCCCTCCGTGACTGTGCTGTATGTGGATGTCAGTGAAGAGAGAGTCAAGTTTAAAACTCTTGAGACATTTTGATACAGTAAAGGTGAAGTATAAATACAACTTTTGTTATTGTCTTCCCCACTACAAGCCACCCATTCCCACAAACACACTCCTTTGTTAAATGGTCTGTTGACATTTTATGAACCAAACTGGCACACGAGGAGTGGCAACTGGGATGGAGAATTGGATAATAGATTCTCCCCATGCACCTTGTCATGACTGGTTCCAATTCATTAGGTTTCCAGGCAGAATTCCCAGAATGGCTCCTGGGTGGGGTGGGATGCACTGAATCATAGAATCCCTACAGTGTGGGAGCAGGCCATTTGGCACATCAAGTCCATACTGCCTCTCTGAAGAGCATCCCACCCAGACACACCCTATACCTGCGTTTCCCATGATTAATCTACACATCCCTGAAAACTACAGGCAATATCACATGGTCAACATACCTAACCTGCAAACTTTGGACTCTGGGAGGAAACCCACACAGACACAGGGAGAATGTGCAAACTTCACACAGACGGTTACCTGAGGGTGGAATCGAACCTGGATCCCTGGTGCTGTAAGGTAGTAGTGCGAACCACTGTGCCACCAGCTCCCCTTTTTCATTCAGCCTCTCCCTCACTAGGTCACATGAAGGTAAATTTTAAAAGGATCCCTTCCCAGTGGATACCTTTTCCATAGAAATGTATTAATATTGTAAAAGGCGATGATTTTAACTGGCTTAGAATAAGATGATTTTAATAGCTATTAAAATGCAAGGCAAGATAATAAAACAAAACATACAAATAGGCGGTATGATGTCTCAGTGGTTAGAGCACTGCTGCCTCACAGCACCAGGGATCCAGGTTCGATTCTAGCCCGAGGTAACTATCTGTGCGGAGTTTGCACATTCTCCCTGTGTTTGTGTGGGTTTCCTTCCACAGTCCAAAGATGTGTAGGTTAGGTGAATTGGCCATGCTAAATAGTCCATAGTGTGCATAGATATGTACGTTAGTCAGGGGTAAATGTAGAGTAATAGGGTTGGGGAATGGGTCTGGGTGGGTTATTCTGCGGAGGGTTGTCATGGACTTGTTGGGCCTAATGGCCTGTTCCCACACTGTAGGGATTCTATGAGGAAATGAGAGGCAAGTCCACAAGGTAAAAATTTAAAATGTGAATCCGCCTTTGACATGTAAATCTGATATCTTGCCCAGCTTTGTAAGGACCATCTGTAGACTGTCATGGAGAGACTCCAGCTGACCCCAGAAAGGACCCAGCAGTAAATAAATTCCAGGTGAAGGCTGCATAGACTGGAAATGGCAAGGTATGTCAATCAATGGTACAGGCTCTGCGTTGACAAGGGCATGTGGTCTGTGACCGTCTGTCCAGGGAATCACAAACAGCTTCAGCGCCCATTCTCAGTCATTTTTCAGTCACAAGTTTTCTCCCCCCAAATAGTCCCACGTGTTGTTTATCATGAACTGCCCCTTTCCCCACATCACAGTAGGCACTGGATTTTTTATTAATATATGGGAAGACTTGAGTTGCCCTTCAGCACTCTGTGGGTGCATTTGCCTCCCACCCTGAAAATGGAATGGTAATGGGCCACTGAGAGGTATAGTCACTTACTGAGGTGAAGTAACTGGCCCAGCATCCTGACGATTGGCTCAGTGTAATTCATTCATAAAAAGATTGAGACTATTAAATTAATATTTCTTCACAGCCGCCGTTTACTTTCAGCAGGAAAAGAAATCCTGTTTCTTAAACACTCGGCACTATTTATTTTGAGAATTCCCTAGCGAGCTTCAGTTTGAGTATGTCAAAGTGTTTGACGGCTCGAATCTGGCTAGCGAATATTGAATACCCACAGTCAGCCACTATAATTACTGTGGGGGTTCTTTCATACATATGTAGTGACAGCTCTGAAATGTTCTCTGCTATTTTTTATTGGTGTACATACAATATGATTTGTACAAGTGCTATTCTCAATCATTACCTTTCAAAGTAGCAATTTGTGCAACTGATCTTATGGTTCCAAGGGGAGCAGATTGTATCTATTTGAAATTTGCTCACCTGAGGAACTGAAACTGTTTGGTAAATCTGTCAAGCAATGCCATTGCCTTGTCTCCAATATCCTGAATTCTTTATTGAGTGGATCCCTTGGTGCCGGGGAAGAGGTTTTCCATTATTCATTCATAGATGGAGAATGTCGCTAGCAAGACCAATATTTGTTGCCCATGCTTGGTTGCTTTTTAACTGAAACTATGCTATTCCAGAGAGCAGTTCAGATTCAATCACATTGCTTCCGTTTAGAGTCACATGTAGGCCAGAGCATGTAAGGATTTCCTTCCCTAAAGGGCATTGTTCTGTAGAAGTCATACTAGACTCGAATCATTAATTCAGTTTCTGTCTCCACAGATGCTGCCAGAGTTTCTCCAGCAGTTTCTGTTTGTTTCACATTTCCAACATTTGCATTATTTTGTTCTTTCTACAGCAATCTGATTATTATTATTACGTTAGTTTTTACTTCCAGATTTATTAATTAATTAGACTTAAGTGAATTAAAGTAGCAGTTATGGTTTAGGTTAATAGAAAAGGATTGAGGGTGTGAATCATGCTCCTCCATCCCTGTAAATTCCCCCAGTCGCTGTGGTGGGATTTCAACTCCTGTTTCTTGGGTCTTCTCTGAATTATTAATTCAGTGGCAATGCTGTCGCTGGTGATCAACTCTGAAATCGTTGCACCACCAAGAATTTGTTCGCGCCGATCTCAGGTATTACTGAATGTGTTCAGTTGTTCTGGGTGGTTAAGTGTTCTGCAAGTAAACTTCCACTTGAAGTCATTGGCCTAGTATCCAAGCATTCCAACCTCTCGTTCCTTTGACGCAAAGATTGACCGCATTCAAGTTTTCACTCATTAGTGGCTTTTGAATCTGCCAATTGTGCCATACCCGTGTTTCAAAGCTGTTTTCCTCCTCACATCCTATTTTCTGCAAAATTTGGGCACTTATATCCACCGAATGCAACATTCCAGACTATCGACTGCACTTGTCCTACTTTCAGTTTTTCAACTTTGAGATGATGAATGAGTCACTGGTCTCACCTGTTACTGTAAGAAGTTTAACTTGGATTTCATTATTTCATTTAACTTTGGTGTTCATCCTTGAGTGTAGGTCCTTGAATTTGCCCACAACCTCCATCTCAGTGCTTCCAGTCTTGACTTTTCCATTGACATTCAGAGCCATATGTTGCTCTTAATTTGCCTTACATTCAGTTCTAAAGACTCACTATGTCTCTTGATTAGGCCTGCTATAATCTCCAGTACTTTCTTTGTTCTGACTTTGAGTATGGTCTCTTCTGCATACCTGAGATTCAATCTGGACAGAAATCTCTTTCATAGTTTATGACTGAGAGTTAAAGTTGAACTTCCTGCTAATTTTTATATTTCTTCATAGAATTTCTGAGTCCCTCCATTAGTTTTTAATCTTGACAACCTATTGTAACCTCCAGTAATATCACAAATGGACTAATTTCAACTTCTGCACCATCTTCATGATTGCTCAATTGTATAATTAATCTCTGTTTACTTTATGAATTCAGTGCTGTTTTAAATACATCAGCTTCCTGCATCCTTACCTGTTCAGCTTTCTTATTATCTCTGCACCTTAATCATCAATCTTCCATGTCTCATAAAGTAGGCCTTTGATAGTAAGGTACAAGGTAATTGAATGTAATTCTAGCACAATATAATGAGAACAGAATAATAATATTGCCAAGTCATGTGTATGACTTTAAATTGCTGATTAATTCAGCCATTTTAAATTCTCTGCCTGAGGTGAGCATCATGCAGGACAGTCAGTATTTGGTTGCTTTGCTATATATATTAGTAATAAAATCTTGCGACTTAAAGTATACTTGAAATAGGTTCCCATTAAAATTCATTTGTACCATTACAAAGGTAAAATCTTCAAAGAACTGTTACATTGACAGTGTAAAAGAGGGTAAATGATTTACTTTCCTTTCCATTATGATCCATTCCTCAAGATATTTATGAGTTGCAAACATGGCAAAGTTTTATTAAAACAACTGAAAGGAGGAGTTATTGACAAAATGAAGCTAATTTTATCAAAATCTGTCTTGTGCGTAACCTGATTAAAAAATCACTGATTTTTCAAACAAGCCACACTAAACCGTATACCAGTTTGATTGCTGTATGTTAGTCATTTGCTTAGCAGGTGAACTATTTATTGATGTGCGGAAATGTTAAGCATGCCCTACTGGTACATGCGCACTGAAGAAAAAGAATGTGCGTCTTCCTGAACCTTCACAATTAACATAATTGTCAGGACATGGACCCCAATCTGAGTAAAATAAATCTAAACTCAGTATAAAAAAGTCATTAAAACCCACAGTGGTGATTATATCCAACTTATTGGCATTTAAGTTCATATTGTTCCATGTTTTCAAATGTTTATATTAGGTGAGGAGTGAAGTTTCAAGTGGTTCAATTTTATTTTTAAAAAAAAAGGTCCAGGAAATGTAAAGTCAGAGACAGTGAATCCTGTGCAGTGCTGAGGTAAATGAAGAATGGATGTTGATGGATAATTGAGATCCTTCGAAGCTTGGTGACAAGCTGGTACAACTAAACCTGAGGCAGGGAAATGAATATAAGTACATTTCTCATTACACACGGACCACTGATGCTTCTATTGTTAGAGCTGATATTTCACTCACATCTTTGCCTTACAAGTAACCTGGTGGATAATTGAGTAAAGCCGATAGTTGGTTTGGGGTGTTATGCTTCTGTGTCTGCAAGCCCATAAATTTATGACCTTTAGTGAAACTATGGAAATTCTCAATATTACAGTGCCGACTGTGGAGGCTTTTTATGAAGGCAGTAAATGCAATTTACAGCCAATGAGAAACCCTTTAACTTCTGAGGAAGGTCATCAGACCCGAAATGTTAACTTTTATTTTTCTGCACAGATGCTGCCAGACCTGCTGAGCTTTTCCAGCAATTTCTGATTTTGTTTCGAATTTACAGCATCCACAGTTAGAACATAGAACAGAGAACATAGAACGGTACAGCACAGAACAGGCCCTTCAGCCCACAATGTTCT
The DNA here is from genome assembly GCF_037043375.1 of Chiloscyllium plagiosum. Lineage (NCBI taxonomy): Eukaryota > Metazoa > Chordata > Chondrichthyes > Orectolobiformes > Hemiscylliidae > Chiloscyllium > Chiloscyllium plagiosum. Next base: position 17,517,229 of record NW_028270169.1, read on the forward strand.
GCTGACCGTTGATCCTCATGTATGCATCCTCAAATTTCTGTGACCATATGCATGTCCAGCAGTCTCTTAAATATTCCCAATGACCTTGCTTCCACAACTGCTGCTGGCAATGCATTCCATGCTCTCACAACTCTCTGTGTAAAGAACCCACCTCTGACATCCCCTCTATACTTTCCTCCAACCAGCTTAAAACTATGACCCCTCGTGTTAGTCATTTCTGCCCTGGGAAATAGTCTCTGGCTATCAACTCTATCTATGCGTCTCATTATCTTGTATACCTCAATTAGGTCCCCTCTCCTCCTCCTTTTCTCCAATGAAAAAAGTCCGAGCTCAGTCAACCTCTCTTCATAAGATAAGCCCTCCAGTCCAGGCAGCATCCTGGTAAACCTCCTCTGAACCCTCTCCAAAGCATCCACATCTTTCCTATAATAGGGCGACCAGAACTGGACGCAGTATTCCAAACGCGGTCTAACCAAAGTTTTAAAGAGCTGCAACAAGGTCTCACGGCTCTTAAACTCGATCCCCCTGTTAATGAAAGCCAAAACACTATATGCTTTCTTAACAACCCTATCCACTTGGGTGGCCATTTTAAGGGATCTATGTACCTGCACACCAATATCCCTCTGTTCCTCCACACTGCCAAGAATCCTATCCTTAATCCTGTACTCAGCTTTCAAATTTGACCTTCCAAAATGCATCACCTCGCATTTATCCAGGTTGAACTCCATCTGCCACCTCTCAGCCCATCTCTGCATCCTGTCAGTGTCCCGCTGCAGCCTACAACAACCCTCTCTGCTGTCAACAACACCTCCAACCTTTTTGTCGTCTGCAATTTGCTGACCCATCCTTCAATCCCCTCATCCAAGTCATTAATAAAAATTACAAACAGTAGAGGCCCAAGGACAGAGCCCTGTGGAACACCACTCACCACTGACTTCCAGGCAGAATATTTTCCTTCTACTACCACTCGCTGTCTTCTGTTGGCCAGCCAATTCTGTATCCAGACAGCTAAGTTCCTCGTATCCCATTCCTCCTGACCTTCTGAATTAGCCTACCATGGGGAACCTCATCAAATGCCTTGCTGACATCCATATACACCACATCCACAGCTCGACCCTCATCAACTTTTCTAGTTACATCCTCAAAGAACTAGTCACATCCTCAAAGAACTGTTCTATTGGTTTTTACCCTTTAACATGTGGTCTTGTTGAAAAATGACAGCGAACTTTTACACAGTGAGACTATCAACAGAAATTTTATTTGTTATTCGTTCAGTGGATATGAGATCTCTGGCGGGGCAAATATTATTGACCAATCTCTAGTTGCCCTTGAGAAGGTGATGTTGAGCTCCCTTCTTAGAAACAGAAACATAGAAAATAGGAGCAGGAGGAGGCCATTCGGCCCTTCGAGCCTGCTTCCTCATTAATCATGATCATGGCTGATTGTCCAATTCAGTAGCCTAATCCTGCTTTCTCCCCATAACCTTTGATCCCATTTTCCCCCAAGTGCTACATCTAGCCACCTCTTGAATACATTCAATGTTTTGGTATCAACTACTTCCTGTGGTAATGTATTCCACAGACTCACCGCTCTTTGGGTGAAGAAGTGTCTCCTCATCTCCGTCCTAATTGGTCCACCCCAAATCCTCAGACTGTGGCTCCCATCGAGAACATCCTCCCTGCATCTAACCTGTCTCATCCTTTTCGAATTTTATAAGTCTCTATGAGAACCCCCATCTCTTGTTTGAATTCCAATGAAAACAATCCTAATCCAGTCAATCTCTCCTCATACATCAGTCCTGCGATCCCCGGAATCAGCCTGGTAAACCTTCGCTGCACTCACTCAAGAGCAAGAGCATCCTTCCTCAGAAAAGGAAACCAAAACTGCATACAATATTCTAGTGTGGCCTCATCAAGGCCCTGTATAACTGCATCAACACATCACTGCCTCTGTACTTGAAACCTCTCACAATGAAGGCCAACAAACCATTTGCCTTCTTTACCACCTGATTGAACCTGTTTACTGCCTTCTTGAACCACTCCATTGGCTGAAGGTCGACCCCCAATGCTATTAGGAAGTGAAATCCACGATTTTGACACTGAAGGAATAGCGATATATTTCCTAGTGATTCAGCGGGGAGCCTGCAATTGGTGATGTTACCATGTATCTGCCAGCCTTCTAAATGGAAGTGGTTGTGGGTTTGGAAGGTTCTCTCTTAAGAGCCTTGGTGAAGATCAGCAGTGTATCTTGTAGGTAATACAGACACTCCACTGAGCATCAGTGATAGAGGGAGTGAATCAAATGGACTGCTTTGACCTGATAGTGTCATGCTTCTTGAGTGTTGAGCGCAAGTGGGTAGTTTTCCACCAAGCTCCTGACTTGTTTCTTGTAGAAGGTGAAAGATCCCGAGCCTCTAACCTGCTCTTGGAGCCGTAGTAATTATATGACTCATCCTGTTAGGGCAGGCAGGGACAAAGCAGAGAACAAGGTAGGACTGATAAATTGAACTGCATTTATTTCAATGCCAGGGGCCTAATAGGGAAGGCAGATGAACTCCGGGCATGGTTAGAAAAATGGGACTGGGATATCATAGAAACATGGCTCAGGAATGGGCAGGACTGGCAGCTTAATATTCCAGGATACAAATGCTACAGGAAGGACAGAATGGGAAGAAGAGAGTAGGGGGACTGGCATTATTGATAAGGGATAGCATTACAGCTGTACTGAGGGAAAATATTCCCGGAAATATATCCAGGGAAGTTATTTGGGTGGAACTGAGAAATACGAAAGGGATGATCACCTTTTGGGATTGTATTATAGACCCGCTAATAGTCAGCGGGAAATTGAGAAACAAATGCAAGGAGATCTCAGTTAATCTGTAATAATAATAGGGTGGTTATGGTAGGGGATTTTAACTTTCAAAACATAGACTGGGACTGCCATAGTGTTGCGTTTAGATGGAGATTGTATTATAGACCCCCTAATAGTCAGCGGGAAATTGAGAAACAAATGCAAGGAGATCTCAGTTAATCTGTAATAATAATAGGGTGGTTATGGTAGGGGATTTAAACTTTCCAAACATAGACTGGGACTGCCATAGTGTTGCGTTTAGATGGAGAGGAATTTATTATTTGTGTACAAGAAAATTTTCTGATTCAGTATGTGGATGTACCTACTAGAGAAGGTGCAAAACTTGACCTACTCTTGGGAAATAAGGCAAGGCAGGTCACTGAAGTGTCAGTGGGAGAGCACTTTGGGGTCAGCGACCATAATTCTATTAGTTGTATAATAGTGATGGAAAAAGATAGACCAGATCTAAAAGTTGAAGTTCTAAATTGGAGAAAGGCCAATTTTGACAGCATTAGGCAAGAACTTTCAAAAGCTGATTGGGGGCAGGTGTTCGCAGGTAAAGGGATGGCTAGAAAATGGGAAGCCTTCAGAAATGAGATAACGAGAGTGCAGACAAAGTATATTCCTGTTAGGGTGAAAGGTGAAATATTTTCCCTCAGTACAGCTGTAATGCTATCCCTTATCAATAATGCCAGTCCCCCTCCTCTCTTGCCTCCAATTCTGTCCTTCCTGTAGCATTTGTATCCTGGAATATTAAGCTGACAGTCCTGACAATCCCTGAGCCATGTTTCTGTAATGTAGGGAATGCTGGATGACTAGAGAAATTGAGAGTTTGGTTAAGAAAAAGAAGGAAGCATATGTCAAGTAGAGACAGGATGCATTGAGTGAACCCTTAGAAGAGTATAAGGTCAGTAGGAGTATAGTTAAGAGGGAAATCAGGAAGGCAAAAAGGGGACATGAGATAGCTTTGGCAAATAGAGTTAAGGAGAATCCAAAGGGTTTTTACAAATACATTCAGGACAAAAGGATAACTAGGATGAGAATAGGGCCCCTCAAAGATCAGCAAGGCGGCCTTTGTGTGAAGCCACAGGAGATGGGAGAGATCCTAAACGAGTATTTTCCTTCAGTGTTTACTGTGGAAAAGGACATGGAAGATATAGAATGTGGAGAAATAGATGGTGACATCTTGAAAATCGTCCATATTACCGAGGAGGAAGTGCTGGATGTCTTGAAATGTATAAAAGTGGATAAATCCCCAGGACCTGATCAGGTGTACCCTAGAACTCTGTAGGAAGTCAGAGAAGTGATTGTTGGACCTCTTGCTGAGATATTTGTATCATCGATTGTCACAGGTGAGGTGCCGGAAGACTGGAGGTTGGCTAACGTGGTGCCACTGTTTAAGAATGTTGGTAAGGACAAGCCAGGAACTATAGAGCAGTGAGTCTGACCTCGATGGTGGGCAAGTTGTTGGAGGGAATCCTGAGGGACAGGATGTACATGTATTTGGAAAGGCAAGGACTGATTAGGGATAGTCAACATGTCTTTGTGCGTGGGAAATCATGTCTCACAAACTTGATTGAGTTTTTTGAGGAAGTAACAAGAGGATTGATGAGAGCAGAGCAGTAGACATGATCTATATGGACTTCAGTAAGGCGTTTGACAAGGTACCCCATGAGAAACTGGTTAGCAAGGTTAGATCTCACGGAATACAGGGAGAACTAGCCATTTGGATACAGAACTGGCTCAAAGGTAGAAGACAAAGGGTAGTGGTTGAGGGTTGTTTTTCAGACTGGAGGCCTGTGACCAGTGGAGTGCCACAAGGATTGGTGCTGGATCCACTACTTTTCGTCATTTATGTAAATTATTTGGATGTGAGCTCAGGAGGTATAGTCAGTAAGTTTGCAGATGACACCAAAATTGGAGGTGTAGTGGACAGCGAAGAGGGTTACCTCAGATTACAACAAGATCTGGACCAGATGGGCCAATGGGCTGAGAAGTGGCAGATGGAGTTTAATTTAGATAAATGTGAGGTGCTGCATTTTGGAAAGGCAAATCTTAGCAGGACTTATACACTTAATGGTAAGTCCTAGGGAGTGTTGCTGAACAAAGAGACCTTCGAGTGCAGGTTCATAGCTCCTTGAAAATAGAGTTGCAGGTAGATAGGATAGTGAAGAAGGCATTTGGTATGCTTTCCTTAATTGGTCAGAACATTTGTACAGGAGTTGGGAGGTCATGTTGTGGCTGTACAGGACATTGGTTAGGCCACATCTGGAATATTGTATGTAATTCTGGTCTCCTTCCTATCAGAAAGATGTTGTGAAACTTGAAAGCATTCAGAAAAGATTTACAAGGGTGTTGCTAGGGTTGGAGAATCTGAGCTATAGGGAGAGGCTGAATAGGCTGGGGCTATTTTCCTTGGAGTGTTGGAGGCTGAGGGGTGACTTTATAGAGATTTATAAAATCATGAGGGGCATGGATAGGGTAAATAAACAAGGTCTTTTCCTTGGGGTCGGGGAGTCCAGAACTAGAGGGCATAGGTTTAGGGTGAGAGGGGAAAGATATAAAAGAGACCTAAGGGGCAACTTTTTCACGCAGAGGGTGGTGCGTGAGTGAGCTGCCAGAGGAAGTGGTGGAGGCTTGCATGATTGTAATACTTAAAAGGCATCTGGATGAGTATATGAATAGGAAGGATTTGGAGCGATATGGGTCGGGTGCTGGCAGGTGGGACTAAATTGGGTTGGGATATCTGGTCGGCATGGACAAGTTGGACAGAAGGATCTCTGTTTCTGTGCTGTACATCTCTATGACTCTAATAGTGTGAGAGATGTAAATGCCTTTGTCTCAATGTTGGTGCCCAAGCCTGAATTTTTCTGTCAGTGTTATTTTAGCAATTCTGTCCTAAATTGATTGCCCCTCTGATAAAACATAGCCCAAGTAGTAAATCTATGCTCTAGAGCTCATCGCAAAAGTCAGACCCAGACCAAAGCTCATTCAACGTTGTCCTAATAACATCTGACACTGTAGCCAGCCTTCCTGAGCAAGACTGTGACAATTATTCCTGGTGTATGAGCAGATTGCAGCCATGAGAAGATGGGTTTGGACTGCACAATTTCTTTTCACATAATGTGAAAACAAACAGAGAGAAAATGAAAGGTATTTTCATTCTTCAGTTTGAGCTGAATTGAATGTATATTGCAGAGAACGAAGGAGAGTAACATTGTCCATTGCAACACCAATAATAGAGTTTTCAAGCTATCTCTGTGCCACTGCTCAGCCAGCTATAACTACTTCGTGTGAACATTTTGTCCACTGAGTATATTTTCATTTACCAATTAACAGCTATTTTAAGTCCAGAATTGTGGTTTTGTCCTAGAATAATTACTCTCTTGATTATTATATTGCATAAATCATTTATAACCATTCATAACCAATGCACATCATTGTGCTTTGTCCCAGTCCTATTCGAATTTTAACAGATCATTAACATGCTAATGCAAAATTAATAATTGCAGTGCACGGATACGAAATGTTCAGTAATTAGAAATGAATGTGCTTGTTATAATTGCTCGCAGTATTGTCATAGTTTAAATAGGCCTTCCAATAACTGAGGAGAAAGTGAGGGCTGCAGATGCTGGAGATCAGAGCTGAAAATGTGTTGCTGGAAAAGCGCAGCAGGTCAGGCAGCATCCAAGTCACAGGAGAATCGACGTTTCGGGCATAAGCCCTTCTTCAGGAATGAGGAAAGTGCACATTTTCAGCTTCCAGTAACTGAATCTTGCACATACACAGTGGGAAGGGAAAGACCAAATAGTCCATTGAGCCTGTCCATCACAGGTCGTGGTGCCTAATGCATCTGTGATAAACACCAGCCTGCCCAGGAATTGCTAAGGGAATAAATTTGAACAGTTACAGTAGGTAGAGGATTGCAAATACTGCCCAGAATGAAAAAGAATTTCCATATAAACATTCCCTCCAACTCCAATAGAAACTGTTTCCTATTGTGTCAATGCCAACTCTTTGAGATAAAGATATCCAATTGATCCTATTTCCCTGCCCTGTCCCCAGATCCTGTGTTTTTTGTTTCTTCCCTTCAAACACATATCCAGTTCTGTTTGAAAATGACTATTTAATCTGATTCCACCACCACACCTGCTAGACCATAACAACCAGAATGGAATTGCTCAATTTAAGTTCACTTGAAATGATGTCAAACAGAAAAGGAAAAGTAAAAGAGAAAGTAAAAGGGAAAATGCAGCTGGTATAATTTTAAATGAGCTCTTTTTTAATGTTATCAAACATTAAGGGGGGGTAGATATAGGACTGATGTTAGGGGTAGGTTCTTCACTCAGCGAGTCGTTAGTTCATGGAATGCCCTGCCAGTAACAGTGGTGGACTCTCCCTCTTTATGGGCATTTAAGAGGGCATTGGATAGGTATATGGAGGATAGTGGGTTAGTGTAGTTTAGGTGGGCTTGGATCGGCGCAACATCGAGGGCCCAAGGGCCTGTACTGCGCTGTATTCTTCTATGTTCTATGTTCTATGTACTTTTAGAACTATTAATCCCACTGATATGAAATGCTGCTACACACACTTAACTCTGAACTTACGTTGTTAATTTGACAAGATGAGAAGTTCTCTTCAAGAAAGATTAGGAATCCAAAAATAGAGATGAGAGAACTGATGTAAATCTATGTCTGAGCTCTTGTAGACATTCTGGTGATGCTGATTTATTTGCCATGAATTACAATGATCAGCTGAATATTTATCCTTACCAATTCACTGTGTCCTGTGCTTCAAGGTCAAGGAGTTGATTCAGGCTTCAAATATTACATTGGATTAGACCTTCTGTATCTCTTTGTTTAAAATCTAACTCATTAAAGTGCAACAAATTGTCTTTTGTTCCCCTGCATTGCCTCCTGATGGAAGTTAAGTCTTCAAATATGAAAATGGCTTCTGTTTGTCTTGGTACAATCCCCATTAGAGCTGACAATGTCTCCCAGAGAGCTGACGCATTATTTTGTAATCTTTGCTGCAGCAAAGTAATAACCCTTTCCAGTTTCAGACTGTTGGCTCTGGATAATCATAGGCTTGATTGGAGAATTAATCAAGACGTAGCAAATACAAAGTAGGGCCACCAAGTCTGCTTCTTCAGAGACCATGGATAATTTACCTCATCATGGATACCTTTCAAAGTGCTAAGAATTAAAACAGGCTCCCACTTTTACACTATTGCATCCTGTTGATACTTTTGAAAGAATATTTCTCTTCCTGTCCCTCTCTGAGGGATGCTCACTTTGAAGGGTTACCCAAAATTTCCTTTTCCATTTAACTTAACAGTCTCAAAACTGTGATACCTTCCCTAACATGGACATTTAAATTTATCATAAAGGTTAAGCTAGATATGCTACTACTTAGTATTAAAAATTACATACTTTAAATTAATCAAATGGGCTGTTGCTTTTGCTTCTGAAAGGTTGACAGTCACCCTACGAACTGCGCTAGTTTGAACTAAAGATTTCTGCTCCCATCTTTAATGAAATTGATAATTCGTTCCAATATTTGAAACATCCAGTGATTTCTGAAAAACCACCACTCTCCTCCGCTATCTCTTTCAGAACTCTGGGGTGTAGTCCATCTGGTCCAGGAGATTAATCCACCTTCAGACCTCCCAGCACCTTCTCCTTAGTGATGGCCACTCCACTCATCTCTGCCCCCTGATTTTCTTGAAGTTCTGGCATGCTGCTGATGTCTCCCTCTGTGAAAACAGATGCAGAGCACCTATTCAGTTCTTCCACCATTACTTCATTCCCCATTACTACATCTCTAGCCTTATTTCTCATCAGCCCAGTGGTCACTCTTGCCTCTCTCTTACCTTGTAGAAATGCAAAAAAAAGTTTTGGAATCTCCTTTTATAGTACCAGCTAGCCTACTGTCAAATTTCATTTTCTCCCCCTTGTTTTTTTTAAGTTATCCTCTATCAAAATGGGACATAAAATGTCTTTGGCGCAAAGGATTAAGGAGAATCCCATGGCATTTTATACATATATTAGGAGTAAGACAGTAGCTAGAAAAAGGGTAGGCCCTCCTAAGGACACAGGAGAGAATTTATGCATGGAAGTAGAGGAAGTGGGTCTTTAATGTGTATTTTGCATTGGTATTCATGAAGGTGAAGGACATGGACGCTGGTAAAATCAGGGAGGGGTATGTTGATACTCTGGGGCATTGTCAATATTAAGAAGGAGGAGGTATTGTGTGTCTTGAAAACATTTCGGTAGGTAAATCCCCAGGACCTGATGGGATCCATCCCAGGATACTGAAGGAGGCAAGGGAGAAGATTGCTGAGGCCTTGACAGAAGTCTTTATATCTTCTTTAGCTACAATGAAGATCCCAGAAGACTGGTGAGTGGCCAATGTTGTTCCCTTGTTTAAGAAGGGCAACAGGATTAATCCAGGCCAGTGAGCCTTACATCAGTGACAGGGAAATTATTGGGAAGGTTCTTAAAAAGAGGATTTACTGTCATTTGGAAAAGAATTGACTTACTAGAGATGGTCAGCATGGCTCTGTGTGGGGGAGATCTTGTCTCACAAATCTGATTGAGATCAGGAAACTATTGGAGTAAATTCTGAAGGAGACAATTAATATTCACTTGGAAGAGCATAGGTTAATTAGGGATGGTCGGCATGGCTTTTTCAGAGGGAGGTCATGCCTAATAAATCAGTGAAAATTTTCTGAAAATGTGTTCAAGGTTATGGATGAGGGAAGTTCAGCTGATGTAGTTTATATGGATTTTAACAAAGTTTTTAACAAGGTACCAAATGGAAGACAGATTAAGAAGGTTAAAGCACGTGGATTTTGGGGACACTTGGAGAAGTGGATCATAAACTGGCTTAGTAATAGGACACAAAGACTGTACAAGTGACTGGCAGTCAGTGCCCAATAGTGTACAACAAGGATCAGTACTGGGACTGTTATTGCTTGTTATATGCATAAGAAAAGAATTATAAGGATGTTGCTGGGACTGGAGGGTTTGAATTCAAGAGGGAGGCTGAATAGGCTGTGACCTTTTCTCCCTGAAGTGTCCGAAGCCAAGGGATGACCTTATAGAAGTTTATAAAATCACGTGGGCATGGATAGGGTAGTTGGTCAAGGTCTTTTTCCGAGGGTGGAGGAGTCCAAAGCTGGAGGGCATAGGTTTAAGGTGAGAGGGGGAAAGATTTAAAAAGGACCTGAAGGGTAACCTTTTCATTCAAGAGGGTGGTGCATGTATGGAATGAGCTGCCAGATGAAGTGGTGGAGGCTGGCACAATTGCAGCATTTAAAAAGCACTTTGATGGATATATGAATAGGAAAGGTTGAGAGGGATATGGGCCAAATGCTGGCAAATGGGACTAGATCAGGCTGGGATGCCTGGTCAGCGCAGATGAGTTGGACCAAAGGGTCTTTTTCCACGCTGTATGACTCTGTCATTCTATGTGACTTGGGAGTGAGAGTTTGGCCCCTTCAAACCTGTTGCGTGATTCAGTAAGACTGTGGCTAACTTTGTTGTGGTCTCAGTTCTACTTTCCTGTGTATGTCCCATAACCAGGTTCACCTCGAAGCTGCAACTGCACCAAGGCTCCTCACTCGGCGATTGACGTCAGCACACCCATCATGGCATTGACATCTGATTCTGGAAATCACTGTTGCATGCAGACCTCAGAGCACAATACAGCCAGAAAAACATTAGCGAGAATGCTGCCTATACCTTTTGACTCCAAAGTCTATCTAATTCAACCTTGAATAAATTTAAAGACTCAGCCTTTAGTACTTTCTGGGGAAGGGACTTTCAAACACTAATGACCATCTGAAAGAAAATGTTTTGCCTCATCCCTATCTTGTAAAACGGGCACCTCTTAAATTCTAAAGTTCCCCCAACTGAAACGTAATAGGATGGCTTGAAGATAAATTATCTCTTTAAAATAATTGTTTTGGTTTTCCTTTAATCTGAGGGATGTAAAGATGACCTAAAGTCACCTTTCCACTCTCCATTTAATTTTATTTTTGGATCCAAGTTGCTCAGAAAGATCAATCAAAGTGGGAAACTGCCTCCACTTAATGTCTGGAATTGTTTTCGATTAGAATATGCCCAATCTGTGCCTAAAGCTCTGGAAAATACAGTTAAATGACTGATCGATAAAGAGAACCTGAAACATATTGCTGTTCCCTTTGACTTTGAAATGATGCATCTAAAAAGCAAAGAGCAAAATCTACAAATCTCCTGCAGAACTAATCCCAGCAAGGAACTAATTCAGTTTTGATTCTATTGTTGGACATTTCTTAAGATTGGTGCCTTGAAAATAACACAATTTTTATTTTGTAATTCGTTTGTAGGATAAGGGCATCACTGGCTGGGCCAGCATTTATTGTTATTGCTCCGAGGGCAGTTAGGAGTAAACCACATCACTGTGGGTCTAGAGTCACATGTAGGCCAGACCAAGTAAGGATGGCAGTTTCCTTTCCTGAAGGACATTAGTGAACCAGCTGGGTTTTTCCAACAGTAGATTCATGGTCAACATTAGACCAGATATCTATTTAATTCAAATTCCACCATCTGCTATGGCAGGATTCAAACCTGGATTTCTGGATTAACAGTCCCGTGATAATTCCACTCGACCATCACCTCCCTAAATGTGGGATTAGGTTTATCATTATATTCTGGAACATTAACAGAAGAAACCCAAGGGGCTTAGTTTAACATCATCTACCCAGGATCAGGTCCAACATTGACCCAGTGTTGAGGCTTTCCACTCTCCATAACGTGAGACTTGTTAAGGGATTCTGTGATCTCTTGAGAATCTCAGCTAAGTGCTGGGTGGCACTGATAGCAGCATTCTTTAGTGGGGACTTGCAGCATGGAACCACAGGGATAGCCAAGCAACCAATCAGATTAAAGAATTTTCACAGACTGCCCCCTCACCCCAATCCCCAAGCAAGAAATAATAGAATCAAAGTCACTTCTAACAATGAATTACAAGGCGCAAGTTAATGTTTGGGACACACCAATGTGGTGAAGATTGAAAGTATGCTGAAGAAACTAGCCTTTAAAAAGTACAGTTTAAAACATTTCATTAATTGGTCATTTATCTGTACCCCACATTTAGAAAATTAGTTTATCAACACCAGTTCTATGATGAACCCAATATTATTAATCAGGTTGTTGTTGACAATCGATTGATCTGGTTAATCATGGAACAGTCATAAGAGAAAAGATACAGGAGTAGGTCATTCTGCCTCTCGAGCTTGCTATCCAATTCAATAAAATCATGTCTTATCTGATTCTTCCCTTAATTTTGCCATTTTCTCCTATCTCCCTTGACCCTTGACTCAGTCTCCATGACCCACCCTCCAATTGAACTAGGAAGAAAAGATTGCAACATCAGGATTTCCTTGCACCCCAATATCCTGAACTCTGTTTCAGTGGGACAATTACCATTTTTACATTTGCGTATGGGATGTGAGTGTGGCTAGTGAGGCAAGCTTTTATTGTCCATCCCTAACCTTTCTTTTGTTCATTCATGGGGCATGGGTGTCTTTGGCTGGGCCATCATTTATTACCCATCCCTAAATACCTTCGAGAAAGTGGTGGTGAGCTGCCTCCTGAAATCACTTCAGGTCCATTTGATTTAGGGATATCAGCAATGCTTTCCAGAAGGGAGTAGTACACTGCTTTCATGGGCCATGCTCATCTACAGATGTTGGGTGCACCCACAGTGCTGTTAGGTAAAGTGTGCCAGGATTTTTATCCACTGGTACAGGTGGCAATATAATTAAACGCAAAATGGTGCGTGACTTGCAGGGCAACTTGCACATACTGGTGCTCCTATGCATGAGCTGCTCTGGCCTTCTAACTGGTGGAGGTCAGGAGTTTGGGAGGTGTTGTTGAAGAATTCTTAGTGAGTGTACACTGCTGCCATTGGGCATCATTGGTGGAGGAAGTGGATGTTGAAGCTGGTGGATGGGGCACTGGTTTACCTGTTTTAGTAACTCTTGATGTAGTATAGTGTCAAATTATACTTGACAATGTGTCTTGAGATGTTTAACTCTGTTAGAGGTACAATAGAATTGTAAGTTGTTATTGTACAGCCAGATCCAATCAATGTCCTCGGATTTAGAAAGAGAAACATTTCAGGAATATTTGTATGTCGTATGTTTTATATTGTTGAATATTTCATTTCTCAGATTTATGCAGTGATGACACTAGTTTCTACGAGTATAACAGGTTTTACATACAATATTTTAAAACATCTACCCCATCTTTCAAATATGGCTTCCAGCTCTTTACGTAGTTCATTTTCTGTTCTGAGTCCACACCCAGGCTTACCTAATCAAGCATAGTGAGCATGAGTGGTAAACAGATTCACATAATCAAACTCTGAACAATTGAATATGTCACCAAGTCTCCTGTGGTCATATTCCTAGCTCTGAGATAGGAGGCCCAGGTTCAAATCTCACCTGCTCCAGAGATGTGTACTAGCATCTCCGAGCAGGTTCATTAGAAAACATCTTGAAGGTGACACCTCAGGCTGCCATGTCAGCTTTACTTTATTGGACAGCCAACCACTCAATGGGCACAAACAATTTCACGGTAGCTCAACCTGGATTTTTCAAAATGCCTGAGTGATAGTTTTCAAATTTTAGTATCAGAGGGAATTTTAATTAGGGACAAGCAGCTGAATTGAAATTGAATTGAATTTATTATCATGTGTACCGAGGCACAGTGAAAAGCTTTGTCTTGCAAGCAATACAGGCAGATCAGAGTTAAGTAGCATAGATAAGTAAATGATAGGTAAATAATGGCAAAAACAAAAACACAGGTTCAGGCAAATGTTAGGAGTTTGAGAGTCCATTCAGTATTCTAACAACAGCAGGGTAGAAACTGTTACAAAACCGGCTGGTGCGCATTCAGGCTTCGGTACCTTCTCCCCGATGGTAGAGGTTGTAGAAAAACATTGCCAGGGTGGGATGGATCTTTGAGAATGCTGGCAGCCTTTCCTTGACAGCGGTCCTGGTAGATGGATTCTATAGGTGGGAGGTTGGCCTTTGTGATTGTCCGGGGCAAGTTCACCACTCTCTGTAACCGTCTCCGCTCTTGAATGGTACAGTTGACATACTAGGTAGTGATACATCCAGCTCATAAAAAGAAAAGAATGAGAGGGCATCCATTTAAAATGAAGTGCATAAAAAACAGGAGGGATATGAGAAAAAAAATTCACACAGCAGAGTGTCAGGATTTGGAAATGTGCTCGAGCTAGGTTCAATTTGAAGCATTCAGGAGGGTATTAGGTTTCCTCTGGGTGCTCCAGTTTCCTCCCACAATCCAAAGATGTGCAGATTAGATGAATTGACCATGTTAAATTGCCCTTAGCGTTCAGGGATATGTAGGTTAGGTGCATTAGTTAGGGGGAAATGTAGATGATAGGGGTAGGGAATGGTTCTGAGTGGGTTGCTCTTCAGAGGGGTAGTGTGGACTTGTTGGGCTAAATGGTCTGTCTCCACACTGTAGGGATTCTATGATAATTTGGATGGAAATGGTGTGCAGGGAAAAGGCAGGAGATTAGCACAAGGTAATAGATCTGGTGCAGGTGTGATGGGCTGAATGGCCTCCTTCTGCAGCATGGTTTTAATAATGATAATGTGCTATTGTGGTAACATAGGATGGGCTCACTGCAAGCCATCTTACAGGGTGGGATTTAAGAAGCATCATGTGAGCCTCCATTACAAAGGCAATACCTTCTTCATGTTGTCCAAAGTTAATTAACATCAACGTACACCAGAAGAACTTGGATTGGCAGATGGAGTTTAATTCAGATAAATGCGAGGTGCTGCATTTTGGGAAAGCAAATCTTAGTAGGACTTATACACTTAATGGTAAGGTCCTAGGGAGTGTTGCTGAACAAAGAGACCTTGAAGTGCAGGTTCATAGCTCCTTGAAAATGGAGTCGCAGGTAGATAGGATAGTGAAGAAGGCATTTGGTATGCTTTCCTTTATTGGTCAGAGTATTGAGTACAGGAGTTGGGAGGTCATGTTGCGGCTGTACAGGACATTGGTTAGGCCACTGTTGGAATATTGCGTGCAATTCTGTCTCCTTCCTATTGAAAAGACGTTGTGAAACTTGAAAGGGTTCAGAAAAAATTTACAAGGATTTTTGCCAGGGTTGGAGGATTTGAGCTATGGAGAAAGGCTGAACAGGTTGGGCTCCCTGGAGGGTTGGAGGCTGAGGGGTGACCTTATAGAGGTTTACAAAATTATGAGGGGCATGGATAGGGTAAATAGGCAAAGTCTTTTCCCTGGGATCGGGAAGTCTAGAATTAGAAGGCATATGTTTAGGGTGAGAGAGGAAAGATATTAAATATACCTAAGGGGCAACTTTTTCACACAGAGTATGAAGTATGGAAGTGTATGGAATGAGATGCCAGAGGAAGTGGTACAATTGCAACATTTAAGAGGCACTTGGATGGGTATATGAATAGGAACGGTTTGGAGGGATATGGACTGGATGCTGGCAGGTGGGACTAGAATGGGATGGAATATCTGGTCAGCATGGACGGGTTGGACCGAAGGGTCTGTTTCAATGCTGTACATCTCTATGACTCTATGACTATGACTCTTAAGAAAGCGGTGTCCTTGGGACTGAACCGTGACACGGCTCTTGCTGTTCCATAGCAGATGTAGCTCCGAGGAGTGCTTAGTCATGACATAAAGATGTAAAAGAGTACTAACAGACCTTTTCTGTTCCTAAATGGTCATGTTCAGAAGAATTATGATTGACCCTTTAACTTGATCATTAGCAGCTAGATGTATGTCGTGCTGCTGGTTCCAATTAAAACTGGGAACAGCAGCTGAGACTCTTTTAAAACTAGTTTTAATAAAAAATAAGAGTATTTTTCGAATGGAGAATTGATAGGTATCTGTGTCTTAATGGCTACACTATACAAAGAAAAAAAAACTTGCAAAATAAAATCTCAAAACCTATGCTTAAGGGAGCAAATGACAAAGAGATGATATTATCTGATGTCAAAAGCCTATTAACTTCTCCAAACCTTCTGGTAACTGTTGCTAGGTAAATTTATTTGTTCATTTGTTTGAAATGATGAATACAAGTAAGTGTTGTGAGTTAGATATTGTGTGGCTAAAGGTGTTATTATCATTGGCTACAGAGCTTTATGTCATTTTGGCTATGCTTTATCCTCAAGCCCCATCGTTCCTCCATTTCTTCTGTTATCATTGAAGCCTTTTGTAGGCCCACCTTAAGCTTTCAGTCGCCTCTCCTCAACTCTCACAGAATAGCTCATTGCCAGGTCTTTGATTTGATTTATTATTGTCACATATACCGAGGTGCAGTAAAAAGGTTTGTTTTGCGTACAGTACAGGCAGATCGTAACTTACAAAAGATCATAGGGTGGTTGAGCAGAGCGAGGAATACAAAGTTAAAGCTGCAAAGAAGATGCACAAGAAGTAAGATCAACATTAGATTTGAAATTTGGGAGATCCATTTAGAAGTCCAATAACAGCGGGAAAGAAGCTGTTCTTGAGCCTATTGGTACGTGTGTTTGAGCTTTTGTATCTTTGGCCTGACGGAAGAGGTTAGAAGAGATTATAGCCAGGGTTGGGGGGCTAGTGGCTTTGATAATGTTGGTTGCCTTTCTGAGGCAGTGAGAAGTATAGATGGAGTCAATGGATGGAAGGTTGGCTTGCGTGATGGTTTGGGCTGTGTTCACAACTCTCTGTAGTTTTTTTTTATGATCCTGGGCAGAGCCTTATTCCTTTCATATAATTTCTCTGTTCTCTCCCTTGCCCTGTAAAGTTCTTCTACAAGGGAAGTATTCTCTAAATGTTATTTATCCCTTGTTGTAGATGGTCAAACTCTCTTTAGGGCCTATCGTTTTGGACCTGAACATTGTGCAGTCTACCTCAGATTAGCCTGGAAGAGGAAGGTGTCTCTTAAATTTGAACAAATTGAATCGCTTTTTGACCTTGTTCATACCAATCCCCTTGAAGAAATACTATTGCCTAGCTCCTGGACAAAGATAATTGTTGTTGTTGGGGTTATCCTGGATTTGGTGTACCATGTCCTTGGACACTTGAGCCACCAAACTTATTGAACAAGCTGCCTCATGCTGTTACTTTGCAATAGACCCACAAGAGATTTTCTCCACTGATGGGATGCTGCAGTCAAGCTAAAAAGATATTTTGTCTCCCACAGAAATGATCAATATGGTATATGAGTTTCAGTGCTGGAGTGGTGCCATATATGTAGGCCATACATCCCAATGATTGGTGCACTGCATCAAACGGCAGCTCTCATTCACCATCCTCAGTGACCATCCTGTTGCGTGTACTCAACCAGTCTGTGCTTGCAAGCCTCAGATCATATTCCCACTGTTAGATGTGATGTTGCTATTCAACAACATTTATTAAACATTTCAGGCTTTGTTAAGGATTACACCAGAAACCAATTTAAGATTACCCGTTGCGATTGCAGTATGATGCATTTGCATATTCTAAAAGCAAAAGATATCGACACGCAAGACCCTATTTTCTAAAGGCAAAAGGAACTCATACCTATTTTGTACCTTTTATTCATAAAACTGCCAATTTCTGCCTTTGCTAGGTAAAATCCTGACCAATCAAAGTCTACCTGCCTGGTCTGAGATCTAAGATTGACAGTTAACTGTTCCTGTTGCAGCTCCATACCAACAATGACACACCAAAACACCCTCTTCTGATGCTTTATAAATTTGCTGTCCCTTTCTCAAGTTTGTTTCTTGCACCCTGGTCCTGATGACTGCAAGTGTAAAAGCTTGATTTTCCCATCTCTGATGAGCGATGTTGTTAATGTTACAGATGACAGCAGTGCAAGCCTGTTGGATCCAAACCATACTGCTGGGTCTATATTGGTTTGTTATCTGGAGAAACCAAGCTCAGACTGTATGCAGCAGAAAGTGAGGACTGCAGATGCTGGAGATCAGAATCGAGAGTGTGGTGCTGGAAAAGCACAGCTTGTCAGGCAGCATTCGAGGAGCAGGAGAATCGATGTTTCAAGCATATGGCCTTCATCAGAAATCTGACATCGAAGATTGACAAAGGGCTTATGCCCGAAACTTTGATTCTCCTGCTCCTCGGATGCTGCCTGACCTGCTGTGCTTTTCCAGCACAACACTCTCGACTCAGAATGCATGCAGACTTACATTCATGAGTTATCCCACACATTCGTGCAAAGTTGAGACATCTCCACATGATGCAAAATATATCCTAGAGCTGCACAATGTCACAAATCACCAACTAAGTGCTGAAAAATGGGATCAGAACAGACAAATGCTTGATGGCCAGTGAGGCTAGAATGAGCCAAAAGGCCTTTTCTCCATGCTGTAAAGATTATTTGACTCTATAACTGTAAATCACTGAGTATAGAAAAGAGGTCTGTCGTGAGTAAGGTTTTTCTGACACAATGACATGTTGAATTGAATCAGTGTTATGTTTAACAAACAGACACGCTAAAAGAAAAGGTTCTGTTAAACAGTCGCTGTGCTCTTTTAAAGGTTTTGTCCGTGACATGAGATGAGTAGCAAGTGGATTTACATTTGCAAGGAAGAGCCTGCTATTCACACGAAGGTTTGCATGGGTGTCCACAGTGTGGTGACTCTCACTGTTCCTGTCTTGGCAAGTGGCTGCAGTGAAACATTTGAGTTCAAAGAATATGAAAATCAGGCAGGGTGCAAAATGAGGAAGTAACATTACTGCTCCTTCAATCATCCCCATGTGCTTTTGCTGTTCACTTGTTGATCTTTTGCAAACAGGCACTATCCTTTCAAGCTCATCTCCAACCTCGCCAACCAAAAACAGAATTTGAAGGGCTTATGCCCGAAACGTCGATTCTCCTGTTCCCTGGATGCTGCCTGACCTGCTGCGCTTTTCCAGCAACACATTTCCAGCTCTGAGCAAAAATGTTGCCAGTAAATTACCCATGTTCCTTTGTTCTCCACTTCAGGACGGGCTCCAGAATTACATTTATTAACAAATTTCTCTTTGTGTAAAAACTAAAACCATAGATTCCTGTTTTCACTAATGCATTGCCTCTGGTGTCAATCTATATGGGTTGATTAATATTTTTTCACATCAAGATGTCAATAAATGTAGGGGGGAGACTTCAGAATTTTGCTCCACAGATGGATAAAGCTGGCAATACCACTGTGACAGTTGACCTAGAAACATTGAATAGCAAGTGGCGTGTGAGCAACTTACACTGGGAAATGTCAGAAAAGTGCAATCAAAATTGTAATAAGAAGCAAATTTTGTGGATAGGAAATAGGATTTCTATAGGTTTGTTGCTCCTCTGAAAAGCCTAGTCAATCATGTTCAGTATTTTCTTGTGTATTAAAGTCACATATATTCATCTCTTTTGCTGACTTACATTACTATGGTGACTACACTTCAAAAGTTATGCATTGGTTTTCCAATCAGAGATGAGGAAGGATAATATACAAACATGTATTACTTCAACCAAATAGTGGGGGGATTGATTCAGTTGCATTTAAAAGTATGGAAAATGTTTTAAGACCTTTACTGCAACAAATAAAAATCAACATTGACTAAACATTACTTAACAGGTAATCAATACATCAAACTTCTGAAAAGGTATTGTCTATTAACTTTTTAACACAGTCAAAAATTCCATGTTTATACATTACACCATGTAATCAGCAGGAATATAGTCTTGTGTTTAGAGTCCTAAGATCCTCCTACCTCTTCTCCCTATTCCACCAGGACCTTTGTAAACAAAATCTCCTTAGCACAGTCCTCTAAGCACAATTACATATACTTCCAGTAAAGGGAGAAGAATTAGTCATTTTGTTAATGTTAAGATGTCAAATGTTGCTGCCTGGTATTAATACCTAGATTAAGTAATGGTGGGTCAACAATTATTGCCTTCTCAAGCATTTGTTATGTCCATATAGTGCCCAATAACCTTTTAAAAAGAGGGATGAATTTCCCAGTGACCAATGGAAATAATCGCCAGACAAGGTTTCACATTTTAAGACTTTTACTGTAACAAACAAACTAAACTCAACATCGACTGAATGTTACTTAACAAGCAAATAATACAGATAGAAAAGATACTTCCCCAATAAGTAATACAACCAAAATACATTCCGAAACATATTTACTTCAGACCATTTTCTTAGCAGATGTGGAGCTTTGAATATTAAGTTTCACACTCTTCCCGACCTTTCTGCATGTTCTCACCTCTCTGTCATGTTAAGGCAAGTGTTCCTGTGTGCTTTAAAAGTCATTGCACTCAGTCTTCTGAATATCCCCAAATTGAGTTCCTGTAGTGATCTGATTGTCAATAAGTTTCAATTACTGCTCACATGGGGCTGTTTCCAGGTTCAGTTTACAATGATCGCTGTCCTCCTATTCAGGACACTTTATTTCGTCTTGGGGTGAAGAAGACAATTTAAAACAGAACCACCTTATGAACTCTCATATTCATAACACACCTTTACTTAGGAGGATTTTAATATAGGCATGTACTTTAGGAGAGAAATTATAGAATCTGCCTCAGCAAACATTTAAAGTTAAACTAAAACTTCTTAGTAAGGAGTCAAAGGTGTATGATCTGGATCCTAGAAATGAAACTAATAGATAATGATTTCCAGTACAGTTGAGTTCCCTATTACTTATCGTGTTAGATTTAAACATGTTTACCATTAGTAATTTACATTAGGGATCTATTAACTGTCCCTTGCAGAGACCTGTCAAACCAAAGTCGCTAATAAATGTGTCTGTGTGAAGTCTGGTCACATACCGTTTTGATAATATAACCAGCTCCAAACACTGCTAATCAGTTTATATTGTGCTCACAAACTGACAGCATCATGAGCTTTGAAATTTAAAGTGGTAACTGCACGATGACTGAGATTCCTTGCTTCAACTTTCAACTGCAATGTTTGGTTCTTGTGTTTTATGCAACATACATTTGTTCCTTGTTTAGCCTTTTATTTGTTTAGAACAAAAGTTTGGGAAGGGTGCAAGACTGGTGTGTGGGAAAACCTTATGCATTGACCATGTTGCTCATGATTGATGTGGGATTATCTACACCCATAAACTACTAACCCTGAAGTTTATAACCGCAGAAATCAAACCAGTTAGTTTGGAAAGGGGAGGCTGAAACACTACCCTCCACAACACACAACTAAAGACAGTATAAGACCAATAATCCTTTACCTATAAAGGAATATCCTCTGTCAAGTCTTCTATTCTGTTTATACAGTACATTCTGACAATAATCTGATCATATTCCTTTACTTCTGAAAGTCCAATCCTGAATGTTGCATTAATTTTGTTCACCTTACTCTTAATGCATTTTATCAAAGTTTTTTAAAAGGCTTTTTAAACATGATATTAGTACTGGGGCAAGGGATTCTTTAAGCAGTGATAACAACCAAATGGAAATAATTAAATGGAGAATCTGCTGTTTCTCCCATTTTAGAATTTCTACATGAAGACAATAGGAAATGATGCCAAAGTAGCGGCTAAATTTAATTCAAAATGCATGGAGGCAATTCTGAGAATCAATAGAAATGGCTGTAGATATATAGCAATAAGATATAATTAGCTGAGCATGTAGATACGTTGAAAGAGCTGTACCATTATTAGAACAGAAAGATTAATTGTGTGTGTACTGCGCGTGGGCCATGATTATAAATACCAGAAAGCAAACACCATTTGAGATTTTAACCTGAAGATAAAATGTACAATGCTTTGAATAGTAGTCAGCAGAGTCTGATATCCATCTATCATACCATTCATTGTGGTTATCATCCAACAGCTGTCCAATGCCATTATCTACATTCACTGACCTTTACAAACGTGTCTCTTCACTCTTTATTATGTTTGATTTTTCATCCCCTCCACCACCCCGAAGTTGTTTCAAATACAGTTGAACTTGCATGCACAATCCTAACAAAAACTAACTTCGGAAAATACAGAGAGCCCCATTTCTGCTGCTGACAATGTTGGAATCACTTCTCAGCATTTTGTGTAGCTTTCTCCACAGTCATGCATTCTGTTATTTGCGAGTATTACTTCATATTTTGACGTTTTATCTCAGTTGACCCTCACAATCCATGTTTCCCAAGGCGACATGGCTCATTCATTGGTCAGCGGAGCATTGAGCCTGTATGTAGATCCCAGGTAAACTGTCCAGAGACTTGCTCTCAATCTCCTGCTGTAACATTTATGGAGGATCAGCAGAGACTCTGAAGTAATGTCGACACACTGTTCCTTCAATGTTCCTCAGCAAATGATGCGGAGATTCTGGAGGCAAGCTTTAATGCCTGATCTAAGCTGAATAAGCTGACCCCAGTCCAGACGCAATAGTTCACCTCAAAATCCTCAACTTGAAGCAGAGAACAGAAGAACCGAACATAGATGACTCCTCCTGATGTTTATCGTTTTGGGATATATGTGTTTTGACAACTTTGGGCTTGAGTCAACTAAGATTATTAATAGAGAATGTCACTAGCAAAATGGAGGCATTGCTACACACTCAAAGTGTCTCACAAGTTAGTTTTATAACAGAACGTTTGTTGGGCATGGTGATGGCTGAGTGCAACATGTTGGATCATCGTTATTTCCTATTTTAGCCATAGCACAGATGGCATTAACACCTCTTCCTATGTCCTCTTCACAACTTTACCTACCTCTCTTTGTGTCATTTAACAATTTAAAAATTTAACAACTGTACCTTTGGTCCCTTTATCCAAGTCATTTATATAAATTGTACAAAGTTAAAAATCACACAACACCAGGTTATAGTCCAACAGGTTTAATTGGAAGCACACTAGCTTTCGGAGCGACGCTCCTTCATCAGGTAATCGCCTGATGAAGGAGCGTCACTCCGAAAGCTAGTGTGCTTCCAATTAAACCTGTTGGACTATAACCTGGTGTTGTGTGATTTTTAACTTTGTACACCCCAGTCCAACACCGGCATCTCCAAATCATATAAATTGTAAATAGCTAAGACTCCGGCATCAATCTCTATGGTACACCAAAGCATCAAACATCTTCCCTGTGACAGGTGTGAAGCTAATTAGCATGTGGTTTCCTGTTCTCTCTCTTTTTGAATCAAGGAGTTATGTTTGTTATTTTCCATTGTAATGGTAACCTACTGGAAGCTAGGGAATTTTGGAAAAGTGTAAGTAAAAATACACCAACTGTCTTACCAGCCACTTCTTTTAAGATCCTAGAATTAAGTCCATCTGGACCCAGGGACTTGTAAGCTCATGGCTCAGTACCCCTACCCGAGTGGCTGCAAATTATGTGAGCTCCTCTCTCCCTTCCACTTCCTGATTTACAGCTATTTCTGGGATGTTACTTGAATCATCTGATGAAAGAAGGCATTAATTAGCAAGTCTGCGATTTATTAACACTTGAATATGCTGATGATTGCACAGAGTTAGATGGTCCCTGCTGTCTGATTCTCTGCAGTGTTAACATTGAAACCTCCACCTCAGGAATAATGTGGTTTTTGATGTGCATTCCTCCATTGAAACTAGGTGGAATTTAATTCAGGGCTTTAAGGATCTTTTCCTCCCCGATTTTCCAAATGTTCCTTATTTCTTTCTCTTGAATTAATCACAACAAGTTAGATGTGACACATGAGAATCACTGAAGCTGCAAGAGACAGTTCAATTGACAAATGAGCACTGTATTCGCCAGTAATAGTGTCTGAGTTAATCAGTAACTAGGAGTCGGTTTGCTCAGGAAATATGCGACACCAAGGAATGTTAGACTTCAATACACATTTTTGTGCATTTAGTTTTCAAGTTAGCTAACAGCTCCATGGAATGATTCAGTGGGTTTGAGTGATCCTTTTCAAAGTAGAGTCTTGCAAATTACAATGAATACTTAACAGTGCAAGGAATGTTTATACTGTGTGAGCATTCAGAGTCTTTGGAGTTACTTTTGAATTTTACAGAATTCAAATATCACAGAATGTGGGAGTGTCTGTTGTCGTCCCACACAGCCATCTGTCTCAAAGCAGGTAGTTTGTGACCTTGTATGCCTTATCAAAGTGGGCACTGAGCTGAAACTATTCACAAATGAAAACAATAACGTTTTCCTTGTCAACCTGTTCAGAGATGTTATTACACACAGTTGGAGTAGACATTCTCCTGGCTCAGAGGAGGACACTACCAATGTGCTACATGACACCACCAATGTGCTACATGACACTGTAATGTATTGTTCCAAGCTTACTGACTGGTGGGTTTCAATCTGGAACAGCTCTGACCTGTGGAGAATTGCTTTAATTCTGGCTTCCCTGATTTCAGTAAAAGGGAAGCATTACCAGCGTGCAGACAGTTAACGGTGTCAGACGATGCAAGAAGCAGCAAGCCTAATCTGTTTTGACCTTGAGTTTGTGCATCGAATACCAGCCACTTGTCCAAATGCCCATTGTGTGCTGATTGGGAGTCCATGCACTCCGTTCTTCCAGCAAACACTCATTGGAGCAGAAACCTGAATAGATTCCCTTCATCCTGTCACTGCTCCTAACCGGTCTTAAACAGCTCCATTCATGGAAGAAATCCAACTGGTTTCAAAATAGTTAGAGTCATAGAGCTATATAGTACGGAAACAGACCCTTCGGTCCAACCTGTCCATGCCGACCACATATCCCAACCCAATCTAGTCCCACCTGCCAGCACCCGGCCCATATCCCTCCAAATCCTTCCTATTCATAAACCCATCCAGATGCCTTTTAAATGTTGCAATCGTACTAGTCTCTGCCATTTCCTCTGGCAGCTCATTTCAGACATGAACTTGCAACGTGGGTTGATACCTGGGATTTCGATGTTGTGGCTATTACGGAGACATGGGTAGAACAGGGACAGGATTGGCTGTTGCAGGTTCCAGGGTTTAAATGTTTTAGTAGGGTCAGAGGTGGGGGTAAAAGAGGGGGAGGTGTGGCATTGCTTGTCAAAGATAGTATTACAGCGGTGGAAAGGATGATGGATGAAGTCTCGCCATCTGAGGTAGTTTGGGCTGAGGTTAGGAATAGGAAAGGTGAGGTCACCCTGTTAGGAGTTTTCTACAGGCCTCCTAATAGTCCTAGAGATGTAGAAGAAAGGATTGCGAGGATGATTCAGGAGAAGAGTGAAAGTAATAGGGTGGTTGTTATGGGGGACTTTAACTTTCCAGATATTGACTGGGAAGGCTATAGCTCGAGTTCGTTAGATGGGTCAGTGTTTGTCCAATGTTTGCAGGAGGGTTTCCTGACACAATATGTAGACAGGCCAACAAGAGATGAGGCCATACTGGATTTGGTTCTGGATAACGAACCAGGCCAGGTGTTAGAGTTGGAGGTAGATTAGATTAGATTAGATTAGATTAGATTACTTACAGTGTGGAAACAGGCCCTTCGGCCCAACAAGTCCCCACCGACCCGCCGAAGCGCAACCCACCCATTCCCCTACATTTACCCTTTTTACCTAACACTACGGGCAATTTAGCATGGCCAATTCACCTGACCTGCACATCTTTGGACTGTGGGAGGAAACCGGAGCACCCAGAGGAAACCCACGCAGACACGGGGAGAATGTGCAAACTCCACACAGTCAGTCGCCTGAGTCGGGAATTGAACCCAGGTCTCTGGCGCTGTGAGGCAGCAGTGCTAACCACTGTGCCACCGTGCCGCCCACAGGTGAGGTGAGCACTTTGGGGACAGTGACCACAATTCGGTAACTTTTACTCTAGTGATGGAGAGGGATAAGTGTGCACTGCAGGGCAAGAGTTATAGCTGGGGGCAGGGAAAGTATGATGCGGTGAGGCACGACCTAGGATGCGTGGCTTGGAAAAGTAGGCTTCAAGGCATGGGCACAATTGATATGTGGAGCTTGTTCAAGGAGCAACTATTGAGTGTCCTTGATAAGTATGTACCTGTCAGGCAGTGAGAAAAGGGTCGTGTGAGGGAGCCCTGGTTTAATGAGGAATTGGAATCCCTTGTTAAATGGAAGAGGGCGGCCTATGTAAAGATGAGGCGTGAAGGTTCAATTGGGGCGATTGAGATTTATAGGGTAGCCAGGAAGGATCTGAAGAGAGAGCTAAGAGCAGCAAGGAGGGGACATGAAGGTAGGATTAGGGAAAACCCTAAGGCTTTCTATAGGTATGTCAAGAATAAAAGAATGACTAGGGTAGGAATTGGTCCAGTCAAGGATAGGCAGCATCCAGGGAACAGGAGAATCGACGTTTCGGGCATAAGCCCTTCTTCAGGGCTTATGAAGAAGGGCTTATGCCCGAAACGTCGATTCTCCTGTTCCCTGGATGCTGCCTGACCTGCTGCGCTGTTCCAGCAACACATTTTCAGCTCTGATCTCCAGCATCTGCAGACCTCACTTTCTCCTCCAGTCAAGGATAGTAGTGGGAAGTTGCTTGTGGAGGCTGAAGAGATTGGGGAGACACTGAATGAATACTTTTCGTCAGTATTCACTCAGGAACAGGACATTGTTGCCGATGTGAATATTGAGTCACAATTAATTAGAATGGACGGCTTTGAGGTATGTAGGGAAGAGGTGTTGGAAATTCTGGAAAGGGTGAAAATAGATAAGACCCCTGGGCCTGATGGCATTTATCCTAGGATTCTCTGGGAAGCAAGGGAGGAGATTGCAGAGCCATTGGCCTTGATTTTTATGTCCTCATTGTCTACAGGAATAGTGCCAGTAGACTAGAGGGTAGCAAATGTGGTTCCCTTGTTCAAGAAGGGGAGTAGGGATAACCCTAGTAACTATAGGCCGGTGAGTCTCCCTTCTGTTGTGGGCAAAGTCTTAGAGAGAATTGTAAGGGATAGAATTTATGAACATCTGGATAGGAATAATGTGATCAAGGATAGTCAGCATGGTTTTGTGAAGGGCAGGTCGTGCCTTATTGAATTCTTTGAGAAGGTGACTAAGGAGGTAGACGAGGGTAAAGCGGTAGATGTGGTGTATATGGATTTTAGTAAGGCGTTTGATAAGGTTCCCCATGGTAGGCTACTGCAAAAAATACGGAGGTATGGCATTGAGGGTGAGTTGGAGGTTTGGATTAGGAATTGGCTGGCTGGAAGAAGACAGAGGGTAGTAGTTGATGGTAAAGGTTCATCTTGGAGTGCAGTTACTAGCGGTGTTCTGCAAGGATCTGTTTTGGGACCATTGCAGTTTGTCATTTTTTTAAATGACCTGGAGGAGGGGCTAGAAGGTTGGGTGAGCAAGTTTGCGGATGATACGAAAGTCGGTGGAGTTGTTGACAGTGAGGAAGGATGTGTCAGGTTACAGCGGGATATAGATAAGTTGCAGAGCTGGGCAGAAAGGTGGCAAATGGAATTCAATATAGGTAAGTGTGAGGTGATTCACTTTGGTAAGAGTAACAAAAAGATGGGGTACTGGGCTAATGGTCGGATACTTGGTAGTGTGGATGAGCAGAGGGATCTTGGTGTCCATGTACACAGATCTCTGAAAGTTGCCACCCAGGTAAATAGTGCGGTGAAGAAGGCATATGGCGTACTGGCTTTTATTGGTAGAGGAATTGAGTTCCGGAGCCCTGAGGTCATGTTGCAGTTGTATAAGACTCTGGTGCGGCCGCATCTGGAGTATTGTGTGCAGTTTTGGTCGCCATACTATAGGAAGGATGTGGAGGCACTGGAACGGGTGCAGAGGAGGTTTACCAGGATGTTGCCTGGTATGATCGTATGAGGAAAGGCTGAGGCACTTGGGGCTGTTTTCATTGGAGAAAAGAAGGTTTAGGGGTGACTTGATAGTGGTGTACAAGATGATTAGGGGTTTAGATAGGGTTGACCATGAGAACCTTTTTCCACGTATGGAGTCAGCTCTTACGAGGGGGCATAGCTTTAAATTAAGGGGTGGTAGGTATAGGACAGATGTTAGGGGTAGATTCTTTACTCAGCGAGTCGTGAGTTCATGGAATGCCCTGCCAGTAGCAGTGGTGGACTCTCCCTCTTTATGGGCATTTAAACGGGCATTGGATAGGCAAATGGAGGATAGTGGGCTAGTGTAGGTTAGGTGGGCTTGGATCGGCGCAACATCGAGGGCCAAAGGGCCTGTACTGCGCTGTATGTTTCTATGTTCTATGTTCTATGTACACGCAACACCCTTAATGGGCGGCACGGTGGCACAGTGGTCAGCACTGTTGCCTCACAGCACCAGAGACCAGGGTTCAATTCCCCCCTCAGGCGACTGAGTGTGTGGAGTTTGCACATTCTTCCCGTGTCTGCGTGGGTTTCCTCCGGGTGCTCCGGTTTCCTCCCACAGTCCAAAAATGTGCAGGTTAGGTGAATTGGCTATGCTAAATTGCCCGTAGCGGTAGGTGAAGGGATGAAATGTAGGGGAATGTGTCTGGGTGAGTTGCGCTTCGGTGGGTCGCTGTGGGCTTGTTGGGCCAAAGGGCCTGTTTCCACACTGTAAGTGATCTAATCTAATCTCTCTGTGAAAACGTTACCCCTTAGGTCTCTTTTATATCTTTCCCCTCTCACCCTAAATATATGCCCTCTAGTTCTGGACTCCCGCACCCCAGGGAAAAGACTTCGCCTATTTATCCTATCCATGCCCCTCATGATTTTATTAACCTCTATAAGGTCAGTCCTCAGCCTCCGACGCTCCAGGGAAAACAGCCCCAGCCCATTCAACCTCTCCCTATAGCTCAAATCCTCCAACCCTGGCAACATCCTTGTAAATCTTTTCTGAACTCTTTGCCAAAGTCGGGGGTCCTGCTTCGGTTAAATGCCTAGAAAAGCAGCCAAGCGATTTAATTCAGAAGCAAACATCTGGTGTGACTTCTGATTGGGAGCTCTTCTTGACTTTAACAGGCAATTATTTACTTTTACAGGACACTAATCTGCTTTTTTCAGCCTGTCCTGGCCAAATTACTGAATCTTTAGCGTTCACCAAGAGATATACCAGATAGCTTTCATTAATGGTGAATGAAGAATATTATTCATATTATACTTCAACTCAATGGCAGAGATTATAAATTATGGAACAATTAGGGCCAAAAGGCAGTTATAAAGTCAGAGAGTCATACAGCACAGAAACAGACCCTTCAATCCAACTCATTCGTGCCAACCAAACATCCCAATCTGACCTAGTCCCATTTGCCAGCACTTGGGCCATATCTCTCTGAACCCTTCCTACTCACATACCCATCCAAATTCCTAAATGTTGTGATTGTACCAGCCTTCACCACTTCCTCTGGCAGCTCATTTCCATTCACACCCCACCCTCTGCATGAAAAGGTTGCCCCTCAGGTCCTTTTTAAACCTTTTCCCTCTCACCTTAAACCTATGTTGTCTGGTTTTGGACATCCCTGCCCAAGGAAAAACACCTTAGCTATTCACCTGATTCTGTTCCTTTTCTTTCAAATTCAGTTTTTTGTTTTAATTTTTACGTTTATTACTTATCGTTCTTTGGTAGTACAGAACTTGCTACTGCTGAAAAAAGATGCGTTTTGTCAAAGCGATTTGACTTGCACTCATCAAGATAATTTTGCAAGAATTACCGTATGAAGGGAAAACAGCATTTATAATAAATGAGAGAGTGTTGATTGTTTGGCCTGTGGACTCCAGGTATTGCCCTGAATAATGCATTAGTTAATGATGCCTGACAGTTAACTGTCAAGTTTTGTTTCAATTTTATACCAGGTACATTGACTGCAACCTTCCAACTTGCCTTATCCCAGATTCAACCTTCCAACTCGGCACCGCCTTCATGACCTGTCCTACCTGTCCATCTTCCTTCCCACCTATCCGCTCCACCCTCCTGTCCAACTTATCACCATTACCCCCACCTCCATTCACCTATCACATTCTCAGCTACCTTTCCCCCCAGCCCCAGCCCCTCCCATTTATCTCTCCACTCCCTGGGCTCACAAGCTTCATTCCTGATGAAGGGCTTATGCCCGAAATATCGATTCTCCTGCTCCTCAGATGCTGCCTGACCTGCTGTGTTTTTTCCAGCACCACACTCTCGCCATTGACTGTAACTGGTCGAGGCGCTGCCCTGAGAAATGAACCAAACAATAATTATTACTGTTTTGTTCAGTTGAAACAGGCACCTTTTTATTTACTATGACACGAAGAGTTACGTAGTTTAACTGTTATGAAAACATTAGTTCTGTTAATACAAACTCATCTTTCTCAGGTTTGGCAGTTATAACTGGAATCAAAATCTTGCATGATATGAATAATAAAATCAGAACATGCTCAAGATATTCAGGAGGTCAGGCACCAATGGTGGGGAGAGCAACACAGTTAACGTTTCAGATTGATTGACCTGATTATTGCTAATAAGGCTGGGATCAAGTCAGCATATTTGTCAAATCCACCATGGTTTAAAGTGTTCCTTTAGTTCCTAGGTGTATTAGTGGTCTAGGATAAGGCCCACCATCCTGAAGAAGGGTTACACCTCAACTTCTCCACCTCCTGATGTTGCCTGGCTTGCTCTGTTCTTCCAGCCTCCTGCTTATCTCCCAACGTCACAGGAAGCAGAGGTGGCCATACTCCCAGGCAGGTACCACAGCAGACTGTTAGAAAGCCTTGTTTGGGACTCAGTCCCAGTTATTATGGATGTTGTTAGACCTCTAGCCTTCTTGCAGCACACCCTATCACCCAATGCACACTTCCTCCATGCTAACCCATGACTCCTCATTCCCACTTGTATCTCCATGCCATCCCCATAGTCAGGCATTTAGTATCCACTGTTGGCAAATTTCAGGAATTACAGAGAGAGGAAAATGAAAGTAAACTTTAGCAATCTAATAGGGCTGACATCCATACATGTTGCCGCATGTTAAATCCTTTCAAGTAGTCAATAAAAAAACACTATTCTGTATCCACATCAATACAACCTAATCATTTAACAGTCTTAATAAACTATCAGTCGCAATGTGAACTCAGTTCCTTCCCTCCCCTGTTTTTGATACTTACTTAAGCATTCATAATGACCTCAGCAGTAACATTGGCTTTGGGAGACATTAGAATTATAGAAACCCTACAGTGTGGAAACAGGCCTACAAGTCCACACCGACCCTCCAAAGAGTAACCTACCCAGACCCATTCCCCTACCACTCTACATTTACCCCTAACTAATATACTATGGGCAATTCAGCATGGTCAAATCATCTAACCTGCACATTTTTGGATTATGAGGAAAACTATGCAGACACGGAGAGAATGTGTAAACTCCACACAGACAGTTGCCCAAGGAATCAAACCCAGGTCCCTGGCAGTGGGAGGCAGTAGTGCTAACCACTGAGCCACCTTGCCATCCAATTAGAAATTGACTATATTAAAAGCAAAAGAACACATGATAGTTTGCTTTTCTAACCTACATCAGGTATTTAATTTCACACTGAGATTCAGCATTTTTCTTAACTTTTAAACGGCTAGAGATTTAAATAACTTGATATCAGCATATTTAGATGGACCTTATTCACCTTTCAAAAGCATTTGCACTCACTCCATAAATGTTTGATTCCCACACTGCAGATGCACTTGATGACTGAAAATGACATCTAAACTTGATTTTATCACTAATTTCAAATGGCCATTCTGGGTTCATGCCTGCGTTATGTACCTCCTCCCCAATCCTCCCCCTGTCAATGAAAATGGTATCTGTCAGAAGTGAAAATGGAATGTCTGCATCTAATTCCTGGCCACCACTTACAAAGGTCTCTAGAGATGGCCCTGCTACACAAAAATTCCTCTCATTAATTCTGTTTCTTACTTCACAGGCGCTGCCAAACCTGCTGAATTTTTCCTGCATATTTTGCTTTTATTTTGAATTTCTGGCATTTGCAGTATTTTGCTTGTCTGTATAACCAAAATGCAATACCTCACATTTATCTTAGTTAAAGTCCATTTGCCACTCCTCAGTCCAGTTAAGCAAGACCTCTTTGTAACCTCAGATAACCTTCTTCACTGTACACTCTACGATCAATTTTGGTATCATCTGCAAACTTACTAATCATGCCTCCTATATTCTATATTAAAATGTATCCTATCTTAAAAGAAGAACATGACAAATAAATCAATGGCTGAAGAGATGGTGCAATGTGCTGGGATTCAGTTTTTTA
The DNA here is from genome assembly GCF_037043375.1 of Chiloscyllium plagiosum. Taxonomy (NCBI): domain Eukaryota; kingdom Metazoa; phylum Chordata; class Chondrichthyes; order Orectolobiformes; family Hemiscylliidae; genus Chiloscyllium; species Chiloscyllium plagiosum. Next base: position 17,549,241 of record NW_028270169.1, read on the forward strand.
GGTCATTGGGATCTCTTTTGGAACAGAAAATACCTGTTCAGAAAGATATGGCTTCACTTCAACTAGTAAGGTTTTTTTGGTTTTTAAAAAATATTTATTAGTTATTAATTAATGAATATGAACATTAACATGTTCATTGCTAAACAGTGTTGGCTGGGAATATTCTATGTAGCTGTGACTCACAGGGACTGCTAACTTCTGTTCAATCTCTTGTTTGCACCCCCAAAATAAGTGATTAAAATAGCACCAACATTAACACATCGACTCCAAGTAAGACAGTCATTTTTCACACGAGTGAACCAGAATGAATCACACACAGTGATTGTTACCTCAGTAACTCTAATTCAGAATAAGTCAGTCAGAACACAACATCTTCCTGCATGTTTCCCAACACTCCGAATTACTGGATCATTCAAGCATGATACTAAGATAAGATTAAACCCATATGTTAATTCTTTATGTTACAAGGTTCCAAATTAATTCAGTGTAGCACAAGAAAAAAGGTCAAAATGACTCACCATGGGAGGAGTGCTCCTGAGGACAGCAGTTGGGAACTGGATGAGGAAAAAAGCACCAAGCAGGGCAGCTTTGTACAAACTGCAAAAGAAACCTCTAGGAACACATCCTGTTAGTTTCTCATGTCTGACGGTATCCTCATTATGTGGAGATACCGGAGTTAGACTGGGGTGGACAAGGTCAAAAATCAAATGACGCCAGGTTAAAGCAATTTCAGATAATCCTGTTGGACTATGTTGGTTGATTTTTGACATCATCCTCATTGAACTCCAGTGCAATGTAATGGCAATACAAACTCTAAATCCATGCTCCTGTTCAGCTCAGTACCCTTGCCAGAATGCATCACTATCCAACAATGGGAGGGCGATCAGATTACTGCCCAAGACGCAGGAGTGAAATTCGCCCCTCCTCCTGACACCAACGTTCCCAGAAATAGACCAGAGCCTCACCTTCTGAAATTTATGGGGCGGTGGTGGTATCATGGTAATGTCATTGGGCTAGCAATGCAGAACTCAAGGCCAATGTTCTAGAGACATAGATTCAAATGCTACCATAGCAGACTCTGAAATAAAAAGTTAGCCCAATGGTCACTTTAACGTTTGATATGACTCGGGACTCAATTTACGGCACGCCACACCATCGGGTTGTAATAACTCACATGTTCTTTGGAACCGCTGATCCAAAGTTGAAGAGCTCAGCTCAAATTTGTGTAGATTTGATCAAATTTAATACTTTTGTATGTCAAGTAAACAAGTGGCAAATTGGATGTCATGTCTAATGGCATAGCGATCAATCCTAACTTACCTGCAGTTCCCTAATTACCGCACCAACCCTACCTCCCCTCTAGCCCCAATGAATCCTCATTTCCCTTGCCAATAGTGTATCTGACCTCCCCTCTACAATTTTGAAGAAGAAGAAGATTCTCTACTGTATGGAAACAGACCCTTCACCCAAACAAGTCCACACTGACCCTCCGAAGAGTATTCCACCCAACCTATTGCCCTATCCTATTACTGGACATTTGCCCCTGACCAATGCACCTAAACTACACATCCTTGAACACTATAGGCAATATAGCATGGCCAATTCACCTAACCTGCACATCTTTGGGTTGTGGGAGGAAACGGAGCACCCGAAGGAAACCCACACAGACACGGGGAGAATGTGCAAACCCCACACAGACAGTCGCCCGACACTAGAATCAAACCCGGGTCCCTGGCGCTGTGAGGCACCACTAAGCCACTATGCCACCCCATTTGAATAGAAGTAATAATTTATGTCAAAGCTCACGTTCTAAGGGGCTTGCACTTGAGAATTTGCTGTCCTCTTCAATACGTAAGGAACCTGTCCCATATTAAAAATCAGGGCTTGTGTGTGAATGGATATGATCTTATGGATGTGCCGTCATGTGGCTCAGGTGCCATTCTGCACAGAGAATTCTGGAAGGGCAATGGCAGCATTAGAATATGCCCCAATTTTATTGAGTGCCATAGAAGGAAGGTATAACCAAACTAATTCGAGCCATTGCATAACTTAGGCACGGAGATATTTCACAAGCTCCTTACTGAAAAATGGTAGTCTCTAAACATTATCCAAAAAATATCACTGCTGAGCTATATCAGTATTGACAAATGTCTTTAAGTTCTCCATCTAATGGGATTCTTGGGTATTACTTTTCACAGAAAAATATGACCTCTGCAATATGTTTTTGTGAAAATTCCCAGTTCAGGGAAGGTTTGGACTAGGTCAAAGCTTTCAAGCAGAGATAAATGGATATAAGGAAGCTGTTTTACAAAGCCTATTGATCACATTAGATCAGCTACTAAAATTAAGTAACAAATAATTGGCAAAAGGAATAAAAGGGAGCTGAGGACAATTTATTTCACCCTGAGAGAATGGGCATGTCTGATGTGGTGATTGAGATGGAAACCCTCATTGTATTAAAAAAAATTGGGTAGGAATTGAAATGCTGCAATGGATAGGGATAGAGTTCAGAAGCTGGAAAGTGGGTTCAGGCTGTGTAACTCTGTCTCAGCTGTCCCCAAGCATGATGGGCTGAATAGTCTCTCCCCATGCTTTCAATGTTTCTATGTTTCAAGAAGCTGAGACCTAAGACTATGGGGACAATTGGAAAACCCCAACTCTACAGAAAACTGTTACGAGACTGAGCTATGGCACAAAGCTAATATTCAAATTCATTTGTCCGAACGTTCCTCAATTAGTACATTGTACTTTGAAATATTAGTCAAAATAATTACGGAATATTAAATAATCCAGATTGGCAGCAGAGGGGCACATTGGTCAGATTTGAATATCTAATCAGGAGCAAATCCTAATGTACAGAGAGAAAATAAGTTTTGAATGTTAGAGTTAGAACATAGAACATAGATAAGTACAGCACAGAACAGGCCCTTAGGCCCACGATGTTGTGCCGAGGTTTAATCCTAATGTAAAATATAATAACCTATGCACCCCTCAACTCACTGCTATCCATGTGCATGTCCAGCAGTCACTTAAATGTCCCTAATGACTCTGCTTCCACCACCACCGCTGGCAACGCGTTCCATGCATTCACAACTCTCTGCATAAAGAACCTTCCTCTGACGTCCCCTCTATACCTTTCTCCTAATATCTTAAAACTATGGCCCCTCGTACCAGTCAATCCTGCCCTGGGGAAAAGTCTCTGGCTATTGACTCTATCTATTCCACTCATTATCTTGTAAAGCTTGATCAGGTCTCCTTTCTTCCTCCTTCTCTCCAGAGAGAAAAGTCCGAGCTTATTCAATCTTTCTTCATAAGGCAAACCCTTCAGTCCAGGCAGCATCCTGGTAAACCTTCTTTGCACCCTCTCCAAAGCCTCTGTATCTTTCCTATAGTAGGGCGACCAGAACTGGACACAATATTCCAAGTGTGGTCTCACCAGGGTCTTGTAGAGCTGTAGCAAAACCTTGCGGCTCTTAAACTCGATCCCCCTGTTAATGAAAGCCAAAACACCATATGCTTTCTTAACAACCCTATCTACTTGGGTGGCAACTTTGAGGGATCTATGTACTTGCACACCCAGATCCCTTTGTTCCTCCACACTGCCAAGAATTCTGTCTTTAATCCTATATTCAGCATTCTAGTTCGACCTTCCAAAAAGCGTCACTTCGTATTTATCCAGGTTGAACTCCATCTACCATTTCTCAGCCCAGCTCTGCATCCTGTCTATGTCGTGCTGCAGCCAGCAACAGCCCTCGATATAATTGATGGCACCTCCAACCTTTGTGTCATCTGAAAATCTACTAACCCACCACTCAACCTCCTCATCCAAGTCATTTATAAAAACTACAAAGAGCAGAGGCCCAAGAACAGAGCCCCGCAGGACCCCACTCAACACTGTCCTCCAGGCAGAATACTTTCCACCTACAACCACTCTCTGCCTTCTGTCAGCCAACCAATTCTGAATCCAGATAGCCAAATCTCCCTGGATCCCATACTTCCTGACTTTATGAATGAGCCTACCATGGGGAACCTTATCAAGTGCCTTGCTGAAGTCCATATACACCACATCCACTGCTCAAACTTCATCGACCTGTCTTGTCACCTCCTCAAAGAACTCAATATGATTTGTGAGGCATGACCTGCCCATCACAAAGCCATGCTGACTGCCTTTAATCACACTATGCTTTGTCAAATAGTCAAATCCTATCCCTCAGAATTCTTTCCAAACCTTTGCTGACCACAGACCTCAGACTGACTGTCCACATAAGAACACATGGATGGACTTCCTTATCTCTACCCCTAATACAGTAAAGCTGATGGGCAACTGTATTCTCATGCTATTTTGTGTTTTATAATTCATTTATGGGATGCCTGGACCAGCATTTATTACCCATCCCTAACTGCCCTCCAGAAGATGGTGATGAGCAGCCTTTTGGAATGACTGTGCAATGTAGAGACGCCTGCAATGCAGTTAGCAAGGCACTTCCAGGATTTTGATTCAGGGACAGTGAAGGAGCAGTGACATAAGGAGCTTGGAGGGTCACCTGCAGTTGGTGGTGTTTCCATGCATCTGCTAACCTTGCCCTTCGAGGTTTTAGAGAGAGAGAGAGAGTGAGAGAACCCAGATTGTAGCTTCAGGGTGCAGGGCCTGGAGTGTAGGGAGGTTAGGAACATGGCATCAATTTCCAAGGAGGGTGTCTGTAAACAGGAAAGTGGCTTGAAGTGTGTATACTTCAATGCAAGAAGTATACGAAATAAGGTAGGTGAACTTGCAGCGTGGGTTGGTACCTGGGACTTCGATGTTGTGGCTATTACGGAGACATGGCTAGAACAGGGACAGGATTGGCTGTTGCAGGTTCCAGGATTTAAATGTTTTAGTAGGGTCAGAGGTGGGGGTAAAAGAGGGGGAGGTGTGGCATTGCTTGTCAAAGATAGTATTACAGTGGTGGAAAGGACGATGGATGAGGACTTGCCATCTGAGGTAGTTTGGGCTGAGGTTCGGAATAGGAAAGGTGAGGTCACCCTGTTAGGAGTCTTTTACAGGCCTCCCAATAGTCCTAGAAACGTAGAAGAAAGGATAGGGAAGGTGATTCAGGAGATGAGTGACAGTAATAGGGTGGTGGTTATGGGGGACTTTAACTTTCCTGATATTGATTGGGAAAGCTATAGCTCAAGTTCGTTAGATGGGTCAGTGTTTGTTCAATGTGTGCAGGAGAGTTTCCTGACACAATATGTAGACAGGCCAACAAGAGGTGAGGCCATACTGGATTTGGTTCTGGGTAACGAACCAGGCCAGGTGTTAGAATTAGAGGTAGGTGAGCACTTTGGGGATAGTGACCATAATTCGGTGATTTTTACTCTCGTGATGGAGAGGGATAAGTGTGTACTACAGGGCAAGAGTTATAGCTGGGGTCAGGGAAATTATGATGCGGTGAGGCATGACTTAGGATGTGTGGCTTGGAAAAGTAGACTCCAAGGCAAGAGTGTAAATGATATGTGGAGCTTGTTCAAGGAGCAACTATTGAGTGTCCTTGATAATTATTACCTGTCAGGCAGGGAGGAAAGGGTCGTGCGTGGGAGCCGTGGTTTAATAAGGAATTGGAATCCCTTGTTAAATGGAAGAGGGCGGCCTATCTCAAGATGAGACGTGAAGGTTCAATTGGGGCGATTGAGAGTTATAGGGTAGCCAGGAAGGACCTGAAGAGAGAGCTAAGAGCAGCAAGGAGGGGACATGAAAGGTCCTTAGTCGGTAGGATTAGGGAAAACCCTAAGGCTTTCTATAGGTATGTTAGGAATAAAAGAATGACTAGGGTAGGAATAGGTCCAGTCAAGGATAGTAGTGGGAAGTTGCGTGTGGAGGCGGAAGAGATTGGGGAGACACTGCATGAATACTTTTCTTCAGTATTTACTCAGGAACAGGGCATTGTCGTCGATGTGAATACTGAGTCACAAATAAGTAGAATGGATGGCTTTGAGGTATGTAGAGAAGAGGTGTTGGAAATCCTGGAAAAGGTGAAAATAGATAAGTCCCCTGGGCCTGATGGCATTTATCCTAGGATTCTCTGGGAAGCAAGGGAGGAGATTGCAGAGCCATTGGCCTTGATTTTTATGTCCTCTTTGTCTACAGGAGTAGTGCCAGAAGACTGGAGGATAGCAAATGTGGTTCCCTTGTTCAAAAAGGGGAGTAGGGATAACCCTAGTAACTATAGGCCGGTGAGTCTCACTTCTGTTGTGGGCAAAGTCTTAGAGAGAATTGTAAGGGATAGGATTTATGCACATCTGGATAGGAATAATGTGATCAAGGATAGTCAGCATGGTTTTGTGAAGGGCAGGTCGTGCCTCACAAACCTTATTGAATTCTTTGAAAAGGTGACGAAGGAGGTTGATGAGGGGAAAGCGGTAGATGTGGTATATATGGATTTTAGTAAGGCGTTTGATAAGGTTCCCCATGGTAGGCTACTGCAGAAAATACGGAGATATGGCATTGAGGGTGAGTTGGAGGTTTGGATTAGGAATTGGCTGGATGGAAGAAGACAGAGGGTAGTAGTTGATGGCAAAGTTTCTTCATGGAGTGCCGTCACTAGCGGTGTTCCACAAGGATCTGTTTTGGGACCATTGCTGTTTGTTATTTTTATAAATGACCTGGAAGAGGGGTTAGAAGGTTGGGTGAGCAAGTTTGCGGATGATACGAAAGTCGGAGGAGTTGTTGACAGTGAGGAAGGATGTGGCAGGTTATAGCAGGATATAGAGAAGCTGCAGAGCTGGGCAGAAAGGTGGCAAATGGAATTCAATGTAGCTAAATGTGAGGTGATTCACTTTGGGAAGAATAACAAAAAGATGGGGTACTGGGCTAATGGTCGGATACTTGGTAGTGTGGATGAGCAGAGGGATCTTGGTGTCCATGTACACAGATCTCTGAAAGTTGCCACCCAGGTAAATAGTGCGGTGAGGAAGGCATATGGCGTACTGGCTTTTATTGGTAGAGGAATTGAGTTCCGGAGTCCTGAGGTCATGATGCAGTTGTATAAAACTCTGGTGCGGCCGCATCTGGAATATTGTGTGCAGTTTTGGTCGCCATACTATAGGAAGGATGTGGAGGCACTGGAACGGGTGCAGAGGAGGTTTACCAGGATGTTGCCTGGTATGGAAGGAAGATCGTATGAGGATAGACTGAGACACTTGGGGCTGTTTTCATTAGAGAAAAGAAGGTTTAGGGGTGACTTGATAGAGGTGTACAAGATGATTAGGGGGTTAGATAGGGTTGACAGTGTGAACCTTTTCCCGCGTATGGAGTCGGGTATTACAAGGGGGCATAGCTTTAAATTAAGGGGGGGTAGATATAGGACTGAAGTTAGGGGTAGGTTCTTCACTCAGCGAGTCGTAAGTTCATGGAATGCCCTGCCAGCAGCAGTGGTGGACTCTCCCTCTTTATGGGCATTTAAGCGGGCATTGGATAGGTATATGGAGGATAGTGGGTTAGTATAGGTTAGGTGGGCTTGGATCGGCGCAACATCGAGGGCCAAAGGGCCTGTACTGCGCTGTATTCTTCTTCTTCTTCTTCTACATTTGGAAGATGCTGTCAAGTGAGCCTTGCTGAGTAGTTGCAGTGTATCTCGTAGGTGGTACACATCTCCGCCATTCTACATCGATTCAGTGATAGTAATGCCTTTGAAGATCAAGGTACAATGGCTGGATTCCCTCTTGTTGGAGATGATCATTGCTTGGCACTTGTTACTTACCACTTATCACCCCAAGCCTGGATGTTGTCCAGGTCTTGCAGTGTATGGAGACAGACTGATTTATTATTTGTGGAGTCACAAATGATGCTGAAAATTGCACAAATCTCAGTGAACCTTCCCACTTCCGGCTGTATGATAAAGGGAATGTCATTGATGAAGCAGTTGAAGATGGTTAGGCCTAGGACACGACCCTGAGAAACTAAGGGGCTGTTGTGGTGCATGGTATAATTCCTACCTCTGAGCCAAGAGGCCTGGATTCAAATCCCACCTGCTCCAGAGGTGTTATAACATCTTTGAACAAGTTGAATAGGAAAATATCTACCCAGAGGAACTATTAAAGTGGTGTCCTGGAACTCAGAGTACTAATAACTATAACCATCTTCTTTTGTGCCAGGTATAAGAATAACCAGCAGAGCGTTCCCCCAATTCTCATTGACTCTAGTTTTGTTACGGCTCCTTGATGCTATACAAGGTGAATGGCTGTCTTGATGATAAGGTTAGACACTCTCACCCCATGTCTGGAGTTAAGCACATCTCTCCACGCTTGAACCAAGGCTGTGATGAGGTCAGGAGCCGAGTGAACCCTGGCAAAACCCAAATTGAAAGAGAGCATGCTGTTTTTTGTGAAGTGCTGCTTGATAACACTGTAAATGTCATCTTCCATCACTTTGCTGATTATGGAGAGTCAAGTGATAGGTGACAATTAGGAGACAGTGAGGACTGCAGATGCTGGAGAGTCAGAGTCAAAAGGTGTGGTGCTGGAAAAGCACAGCAGGTCAGGCAGCATCCGAGGAGCAGGAGCATCGACGTTTTGCACATAAGCCCTTCATCAGGAATGCTGATGAAGAGCTTATGCTCGAAACGTCAATTCTCCTGCTCCTCGGATGCTGCCTGACCTGCTGTGCTTTTCCAGCACCACACTTTTTGACTCTGATAGGTGACAAATGGCTGATTTATTGCTTTTTGTCTACAAGGACATATCTAAGCAACTTTCCACATTGTCGGGTCAATGCCAGTATTTTAGTTGTACTAGAACAGGTTTGTTGGGGACATGGCCAGTTCTGTAGCACACATCTTTAATACTGTTACCTCAATGTTGTCACAATGGATAGCCTTTGCAGTAGCCAGTGTCTTCTGCCTTTCCTTATATCCCTTGGAGTGAATTGAATTGGCTGAAGACTGGCAACTGTGATGCTGGGAACTTCAGGATTACGTTGATATGTTATTTTTATCATCTTCAACAATGCTTTTCATTCTCACATTGCTACCTCACTAGATAAGGTGCCAACACATGCACGAATTGTTAAGAGACCAGCCTTGTCTGAGAAATCTCACTGGGAACAAAGCAGAAAGAGGTATTGGTCTTTATGTTAGATGCAGGACTGAACCTATCTTAGAAAGGTCAATTCACATCCAGATCGGTTCTGTTATTGCTCTCACCAAATCTTTGCTGGATTGATATCTAAAAGTCTCGAGAAAAAAAGCAGAATATAACTCCCTTAGTCTCTGTTTTATTCCTTTACCCTTTCGCACCCAACAGTTATTGGAACCTGGGGCCAGTCACTTTTACTTTTAATTTTCAGATTCCATTGTGCAGGAGAAAGAAACCCAAACATAAGAGAAGTAAAACAGTTCAGATATTAGAAGTCTGTTTTCTTTAAGCGTAACTTCACACACATTTTTCCTGCTTAGGGGATAGTAGGAAAGCATTAGAAGAATTCCAAGGCTGATAGCCCACTGAATGGTGTCATGAGCAATCTTCCCATCACAGCAATAACTCCTTGTTTCAGGCAGTGACATGATGGGAATGTCACTGGGTTACCAATCCAGAACCCTTGATGAATATCCAGGGAAACTAAGTCCAAATCCCACCATAGCAAGTGGTCAAGTTTAAATTCAATGAAATTCTGGAATTTTTTTTAAAAGCCAGTCTAATGATGATCATCTCACTGCTGTCAATCATTCTTAAAAACCCATCTGGTTCACTAATGTCCTCTAGAGAAGGAAATCTGCCATCCTTACCTGGTCTGGCCTACATGTGACTCCAGAACCACAGCAATGTGATTAACTTTTAACTGCCCTCAGGGCAATTAGAGATGGATCAAATGATGGGCGGCATGGTGGCACTGCTGCCTCACAGCTCCAGGGACCTGGGTTCAATTCCCGTTTTGGGCAACTGTCTGTGTGGAGTTTGCAAATTCTCCCCGTGTTTGCTTGGGTTTTCTCCGGGTGCTCCGGTTTCCTCCTACAGTCCAAAGATGTGCAGGTTATGTGAATTGGCCGTGCTAAATTGCCCATAGTGTTAGGTGCATGAGTCGGGGTAAATGTAGGGAAATGGGTCTGGGTGGGTTGCTCTTCGTAGGGTCGGTGTGGACTTGTTGGGCCGAAGGGCCTGTTTCCACACTGTAGGGAATCTAATCTAATCAAATATATGCCCACATCCTACTTATGAATAACAAAACAAAATTCAAGTGTGAGACATGAATCCAAAGTTAGGGATTGACACCACAAGATCTCCCATATTGTTTGTCCATTCTGGCTATTGAGGGAGTGCAGCGTAGGTTCACAAGGTCAATTCCTGGAATGGCGGGACTACCTTACACTGAAAGACTGGAGCAACTGGGGCTTGTATACCCTTGAGTTTAGAAGACTGAGAGGGGATCTGATTGAGACATATAAATTATTAAAGGATTGGACACTCTGGAGGTAGGAAACATGTTTCCGCTGATGGGTGAGTGCCGAACCAGAGGACACAGCTTTAAAATACGGAGTAGATCATTTAGGACAGAGATGAGGAGAAACTTCTTCACCCAGAGAGTGGTGGGTGTGTGGAATGCTCTGCCCAAGAGGGCAGTGGAGGCCCAGTCTCTGGATTCATTTAAGAAAGAGTTGGATAGAGCTCTCAAGGATAGTGGAATCAAGGGTTATGGAGATAAGGCAGGAACAGGATACTGATTAAGGATGATCAGCCATGATCATATTGAATGGTGGTGCAGGCTCGAAGGGCAGAATTGAAACTTTATTGCTGGAACAGCACAGCAGGTCAGGCAGCATCCAGGGAACAGGAGATTCGACGTTTCGGGCACAGGCCCTTCTTCAGGAATGAGCAGAGAGTGTTCAGCAGGAGAAGATAAAAGGTAGGGAGGAGGGACTTGGAGGAGGGGAGTTGGAAATGTGATAGGTGGAAAGAGGTCAAGGTGAGGGTGATAGGTCGGAGTAGGGTGGAGGCGGAGAGGTCAAGAAGAAGACTGCAGGTCAGGAAGGCGGTGCCGGGCTGGAAGGATCCGGCTGAGACAAGGTGGGGGGAGGGGGGATGAAGAAACTGGTGAAGTCCAAGTTCATCCCCTGCGGTTGGAGGGAGAACCCTCCAACCGCAGGGGATGAACTTGGACTTCACCAGTTTCTTCATCCCCCCTCCCCCCACCTTGTCTCAGCCGGATCCTTCCAGCCCGGCACCGCCTTCCTGACCTGCAGTCTTCTTCTTGACCTCTCCGCCTCCACCCTACTCCGACCTATCACCCTCACCTTGACCTCTTTCCACCTATCACATTTCCAACTCCCCTCCTCCAAGTCCCTCCTCCCTACCTTTTATCTTCTCCTGCTGAACACTCTCTGCTCATTCCTGAAGAAGGGCCTGTGCCCGAAACGTCGAATCTCCTGTTCCCTGGATGCTGCCTGACCTGCTGTGCTGTTCCAGCAATAAAGTTTCAACTTTGATCTCCAGCATCTGCAGACCTTACTTTCTCCTCGAAGGGCAGAATGGCTTACTCCTGCACCTATTGTCTATTGTCTATTGTCATTAATATAATTATGTTACAAGCAAACTCGTCACCCGCCTCACGTTTCAGTATCCAATGTGCAATGGCTCATCATTCCAACATTCTCAGTTCTATGTCTTGTCGTGTAGTTTGATATGGATACCCTTTCATATGCCCAACTCTTCACCTGAACACACGTGACACAAAACACTTCGAAGCACCATTGGATAACGCCAACAGTACAGCAACAAAGATTTAGATTTTGGTTTTATCGTCATGTGTATTCAGGAGTATAGGAGTACGGTAAAAAGTGTATAATCTTGCCAATTCTGGTGCCATCTTAGATGCAACAGTACCTAGGTACAAAAACAGAAAAATAAAGAAAAACTGAAAGAACTGCGGATGCTGTAAATCAGAAACAAAACTGGAAATAGCTGGTCTGGCGACATCTGTGAAGGGAAATCAGAGTTTATTGGGTCCAGTGACCCTTTCGCACAACTCATGTTCTTTAACTGATTTCTCTTCAAAGATGTTGCCAGACCTGTGTAAAATAAAGAAATAAGTTTAAAAGGTCATCACTACCGTTCTTCTAAGTATAAAGTAAAAAAGTTAAAAGCTGAACATTACAGTACTTTCTGGAGCCATGGATCTGCAGTTGCTAGGCGCTAGGCTTTTCCCCACACTGGCCACACACACCCCACCTCCCCGCCCCCACTCTGGGCACCCTCGCTCCCCCACACTGGGCACACTCTCTCCCCCACCCCACACTGGGCACCCTCACTCCCCCACACTGGGCACACTCTCCCCCCCCCCCCCCCCACACTGGGCACCCTTGCTCCCCCACACTGGGCTCACTCCCCCTCCAGACTGGGCACACTGTCCCCCCCTGCACTGGGCACACTCCACCCCACCCCCAAAAGGTTGGGCACCCTCGCTCCCCCACACTGGGCTCACTTCCCCCACACACTGGGCACACTCCTCCCCCCCCCCCCACGCTGGGCACCCTCGCTCCCCCACACTGGGCACACTCTCCCACTCCACACTGGGCTCACTCTCCCCCCAGACGGGGCACATTGTCTCCCCCCACACTGGGCACACTCTCTCCCCACAACGGGCACTCTCCCCCACCCCACACTGCGCACACTCCCCGCCCCCCCCTCCCCCCCGACGCTGGATACCCTCGCTCCCCACACTGGGCACACTCTTCCCCCCCCACACTGGGCACACTATCTCCACCACCCCACACTGGGCTCAATCTCCCCCCAGACTGGGCACACTCTCCCCCCACAATGGGCACTCTCCCCCATCCCACACTGGGCACACTCCCCCCCCCCGCCCCAACTCTGGGCACACTCTCCTCCTCCACACTGGGCACAATATCGCCCCCACACTGGGCACACTCTCCTCCCCACACTGGGCATCCCCCCCCTCCCCCACACTGGGCACAGTATCTCCTCCACACTGGGCACACACTTTCCCCCACACTGAGCATTTCTCCCCCCCTACACACACTGGGCACATTCCCACCCCCCCACACTGGGCACACCCTCTCCCCCCCCCACACTGGGCATCTCCCTCCCCACACTGGGCACACTCCCACCCCCATACTGGGCACATTCTCCCCCCCACACTGGGCACCTCCCCCCCACACTGGGCACATTCCCACCACCCACACTGGGCACACCCTCCCCTCCACACTGGGCATCTCCCCCCCACACTGGGCACATTCCCACCCCCCCACACTGGGCACACCCTCCCCCCCCCACACTGGGCATCTCCCTCCCCACACTGGGCACACTCCCACCCCCCATACTCGGCACACTCTCCCCCCCACACTGGGCACCTCCCCCCCCACACTGGGCATCTCCCCCCCACACTGGGCACCCTCCCACCCCCCATACTGGGCACACTCTCCCCCCCACACTGGGCACCTCCCCCCCCCCCACACTGGGCACATTCCCACCCCCCCACCCCCATACTGGGCACACTTTCCCCCCCAAACTGGGCATCTCCCCCCACACTGGGCACATTCCACCCCCCCCCCCCAAAATGGTTGGGCACCCTTGCTCCCCCACCCCACACTAGGCTCACTCTCCCCCCCCAAACTGGGCACCTCCCCCCCCACACTGGGCACATTCCCCCCCACCCCCACACTGGGCATCTCCCCCCCACACTGGGCACACTCCCACCCCCCCATACTGGGCACACTCTCCCCCCCACACTGGGCACCTCCCCCCCACACTGGGCACATTCCCATCCCCCCATACTGGGCACACTCTCCCCCCCAAACTGGGCATCTCCCCCCACATTGGACACATTCCACCCACCTCCCCCCCCCCAAAATGGTTGGGCACCCTTGCTCCCCCACACTGGGCACACTCTCTCCCCCACCCAACACTAGGCTCACTCTCCCCCCAGACTGGGCCCACTCTCCCCCCCCAAACTGGGCATCTCCCCCCCACACTGGCACACTCTCTCCCCCCACACTGGGCACATTCCAACCCCCCCACACTGGGCATACTCTTCCCCCCCCCCACACTTGGCACACTCCCTCCCCCACACTGGTCATCTCCCCTCCCCTTCCCCACATTGGGCACACTCTCTCCCCCACAGTGGGCACACTCTCGCCCCCACACTGGTCATCTCCGCCCCCCCCATACTGGGCCCAATCACTCCCCCATACTGTGCAAACACTTACCCCACCAACAAGGGCACCCTGCTGCCCCTCCCCCCCCCCCCCCCACCCCCCCCCACACTCACCTCTCCCCGGCTGCACTGGGTGAAGTCCCACCCAAGCTCACCAGCTGCTGCCCTACTGCTCTGCTGGTCAGTGAGAGGTGAAGGCAAAGACTCCATTTTAAGATGCTCAGGGAATTATTTTCCCTGAAAGGTAGAAAGATCCATGTCCAGAAGAGCTGCCAAGAGCCACATTTTTTGTTCTCCTGTTTTTAATCTTTTGGGACAAGTGTTCAGTGACCTTGCCCAGCGTGAAATGCAGCTCTCTTTATCTTCAGTTGTGAAGGTGCCCTTCAAAATGCTCCATGTGCCATCTTGTTCTGACAAAGTAAATCGCGTGCTATGAAAGAGTTGCCAAACAAGATGCCTTATTTCAGTAACAATTGCAGCTCTTCTTGGAATTTTTCTTAGCTTAATTATCTCTCACAGGATTTATGAACCTGTCGAACATGCCATCTTTAACTCTGGGTGGAGAAATTAGGAGTAATTCACACATAGTCCCGTGATATCAAATGTCAACATCCAAGACATTAGAATACAAAACTGGGAGCAGTAATTAATACAGTCGGCTCTGTTATAACTCAGGTTTCTTCAATGCAAAAATGGCTATAATGCGATTGAAGAATTTAGGCCATTAATTGTAGAACGCCAACTTTCCTTACCTTTGTTGGCTGTAACTTGATTCCAGTCTTATTGGTTTAAATGGTATGGCTATTATACAATTTTCTTATAACATGGGATTGCACAGGAACAGAATTATCGCATTTTATCAGAACAGACTGTATGTATATTCCAAAGGGATTTTGAAAATAGACTCCCACTGATTTGGAAACTTCAGTCTTTGCTTAATTACCTCGGAAGATCAGAAGGATACTATTTTGGAGTCATAAAGGTAAAACCACTCTCTCATCAGAGAAACGTGACTGGTAGTGGTCTCATGTGTGGGTCACCGTGCCTCAGGCGAGGGGTGAGGTTTAGAAGCTAGGACCTTCATGGTGACTTCAGCTGTGGCATGGGAATTGACCCCATGCTGTTGGTGTCAGTCTGCATCACAAAGCAAGCATCCAGCTAACTGACCCCCCCCCCCCCCCCCCATACCAAGTCTGTGTCACCATCTCCAGAAAAGGGAAGAACAAAAAAACAGTTCTTTGGGGTCAGAAAACAATACAGAATAAATTCTAAATGAAAACGAAATACTGAAAATTGAAAATAACCACAGAAACTGTTGGAAATGCCGAGCAGATTAATCAGCATCTTCAGATCTTTGGAGCAAGTATAGACCAGAGCAAATGTATATCTAGTTAGCTACAAGACTCCCATCCTCATGCATCCCCCCACCACAACCATGATCTACACATTTTTTTCCCATTTAGTTCCCTTCCTTGATATAGAACGTGGTACAAGGATGACACCAGAACTGTACCTACCCATCAGAAAATAAAACTGAACAGGCTGGGCTCTTTAGATAAGGAAAAGCTGGGGAGGCAATGGCCTAGTGATATTATTGCTAGACTATTAATCCAGAAACTCAGCTAATGTTCTGGGGTCCTGGGTTCAAATCCCACCGTGGCAGATAAAGAATCTGGAATCAAGGATCTACTGATGATGGTGAAACCATTGACAGGAAGAACCCATCTGGTTCACTAATGTCCTTTAGGCCAGGAAATCTGTCATCCTTACCTGACCCACAGCAATGTGGTTGAATCTTAACCCCCCCTCCTTGGGGCAGTCATGGATGGGTAATTAATGCTGGCACAGCCAGAGATGAGAGTGACAGCCCTTGGTATTCAACTGAGTGTGGGAACAAGAAGCTGAAAAATGTGTTGCTGAAAAAGCGCAGCAGGTCAGGTAGCATCCAAGGAGCAGGAGAATCGATGTTTCGGGCATAAGCCCTTCTTCAGGAATGAGGAGGGTGTGCCAAGCAGGCTAAGATAAAAGGTAGGGAGGAGGGACTTGGGGGAGGGGCGTTGGGAATGCAATAGGTGGAAGGAGGTTAAGGTGAGGGTGATTGGCCGGAGAGGGGGTGTGGGCAGAGAGGTCGGGAAGAAGATTGCAGGTCAAGAAGGTGGTGCTGAGTCTGAGGGTTGGGACTGAGATAAGGTGGGGGGAGGGGAAATGAGAAAGCTGGAGAAATCTGCATTCATCCCTTGTGGTTGGAGGGTTCCTAGGCAAAAGATGAGGTGCTCTTCCTCGAGGCATTGTGTTGCCATGGTCTGGCGATGGAGGAGGCCAAGGACCTGCATGTCCTTGGCGGAGTTTGGAGGGGGAATTAAAGTGTTCAGCCACGGGGCGGTTGGGTTGGTTGGTGCGGGTGTCCCAGAGGTGTTCTCTGAAACGTTCCGCAAGTAGGCGGCCTGTTTCCCCAATGTAGTGGAGGCCACATCGGGTGCAGCGGATGCAGTAAATGATGTGTATGGAGGTGCAGGTGAATTTGTGACGGATATGGAAGGATCCCTTGGGGCCTTGGAGGGAAGTGAGGGGGGAGGTGTGGGCGCAAGTTTTGCATTTTTTGCGGTTGCAGGGGAAGGTGCCGGGAGTGGAGGTTGGGGGTGTGGACCTGATGAGGGAGTCGCGGAGGGAGTGGTTTTTCCGGAACGCTGAGAGGGGAGGGGAGGGGAGGGAAATATATCCTTGGTGGTGGGGTCTATTTGGAGGTGGCGGAAATGATAAAGGATGATACGATGTATCTGGAGGTTGGTGGGGTGGTAGGTGGGAACAAGGAGCCCTAGCAAAACTGGAATCATTGGGTATTGGGGGAAATCTCTCCACTGTTTGGTGTCATTCTGACACATAGGAAGATGGTTGTGGTTGCTGGAGGTCAGTAATTTCAGCTCCAGGCATCTCTGCAGGAGTTCCTCAAGGGACTGTCCTAGGCCCAACCATCTTCAGCTGCTTCATTAATAACCTTCCCTCCATCATAAGGTCAGAAGTGGGAATATTCACTGATGATTGCACAATTTAAAACACCATTCACAACTCCTCAGATACAAAGCAGTCCATGTTCATATGAAACAAGATCTGGACAACGTTTAGGCTTGGGCTGACAACTTATAAGTAACATTTGTGCCACATAAATGACAGGCAATAACCATCTCTAATAAGAGGCATTCTAACCACTTGACTTGCAATAGTGTTACCATCACTGAATCCCCCAATGCCAACTTTGTGGGGGTTATCAGTGACCAGTGTGTGGACTCCCCACTTAAACACAGTGGCTACAGAACAGGTCAGAGGCTAGGAATATTGCAGTGAGTAACTCACCACCTGACTCCGCAAAGCCTGTCTGGCGTCTACAAGGCACAAGTCAGGAGTATGATGGAATACTCCTCACTTGTCTGGATGGGTGCAGCTCTAAAAACACTCAAAGAGCTTGACACCATCCAGGACAAAGCAGCCCACTTGTATGGCACCATATCCACAAGCATCCACTCCCTCTACCAGCAACACTCAGTAGCAACAGTATGTACTATCTGCAAGATGCACTATAGAAATTCAGCAAAGACCCTCACATTGTACCTTCCAAAACCACAACCACTTCCATCTAGAATGACAAAGGCAGCAGATAAATGGGAACACCACCCCCTGCAAGTTCCCCTCCAAGCCACTCACCATCCTGACTTAGAAATATATCATCAATCCTTCGCTTTCCCTGAGTTAAAATCCTGGAATTTCCTCCCTAATGGCATTGTGGATCAACCCACAGCAGGTGAACTGCAGCAGTTCAAGAAGGCAGCTCACCCCCACCTTCTCAAGAGGTAACTAGGCTCGGACAATAAAACACTATCCACACAGTGATGCCCAGATCCCATAAGTACATTTTTAAAAGGGTGATCTGTAGACACACCTAAAATTATCCAGCACTTGTAAATATACAGCACACATTTCCACTTGTAGGGGAGTCCAAAATGAAAGACTGAAGGTACAAGACAGACCCTAATAAATCCAACAGGGAGCACAGGATAAGCCTCTTTACCCAAAGATTGATGAAAATATAGACCTTACTACCTCAGGGGTAAGTTAAGGCAGATATTGTCGATGCATTCATGGACAATTGAGATAAGTACATGAGGGAGAAAGGACGTGAAGGATGTGTTAATAGGTTTAGGTGAACAGGAATGGAGCATAAATATCAGTATTAAACAGTTAGGCTGATGGCCTGTTTATGCAGCCCTCAATGAAACACCTCACAAGAAAGGGCTACAAAAAAATTGCAAGCTGTCTTGTACTGTTTTTAAACAGTTAACAGAAAACGGAGAGCTATTTATTGCAGTACTTTGGGTTTATGCTCTGGTCTGCTGGTTTGGGAAGGTCTGTGCTGTGGAGAAGCCTGATATTAATGTATTCTGAGTTGACGGGCCATAAATGGCAGGTTCTTGCCCCTGGCCAGCAATGGTTGATACATTAATTTACCACCTCCACATCTGAGTTCTCCCTGTTCCTTTTCTGAGCTACTAACAGAATAGCAAATGAATATTTATTTAGCGGGAGGGATAGGCAGAAGAGTAAACCTGCTGTGGGTAAATTGCCATGCTAAAAATAAAAAATTTGCGTTTATATAGAGACTTTCATGATCTCAGAATGTCACAAAATACCTCACAACCAATTAAGTCCTTTTGAAGTGTAGTTCCTGTTATATCCCGGGGAACCAATTTTCACATAGCGGCATCTCACGCTGTGATTAAGGACCAGGTCATCATTTGTGTGACGCTGATCAAGGCATAACTACAGGCCCGCACATTAAGGAGAATTCCTGCTTTTCTTCAGAAGAGTGAGCTTTACTCTCAAAATGATCGAGGACACGAGAAGGCAGAATTTAGAGTAATTGGTGAAAGAATAAAAGTGACATGAGGGGGTTCAACTCTGAAATGCAACGCCTTTGAATGTGACAGAGATATGTTCCATTGAAGCATTCAGAGGAAGAACCCACAATTCTGTGCAGAGAAGATATTGATTAAACTGAGCTAGTGTGGACACACTAGTCCAACTGGTCACCTTCTGTACAAAGACAATACTGTGATGCCATGGGATCTTTTCTTCATTCACCTGACTGATGTCACCTTTAACTAGTACAGTACTGCATTTATCTAGATATTGACCAGGATTTGAATCCATAACCTTCCAATTCAGAGACCAGAGTGCCAATAGCTGAGCCACAGCATTGACTAAGGTAGCCAAGTCATTGAATAGAATCATAGAATCCCTACAGTGTGGAAACAGGCCCTTCAGCCCAACAAGTCCACACCAACCTTCTGAAGATGACCCACCCAGATGCAGTCCCCTACCATCCTATAATGACCTCTAACTAATACAGGGTGAAAGTGTGGACTGCAGATGCTGGAGATTAGAGTCAAGATTAGAGTGGTCCAGGAAAAGCACAGGAGGTCAGGCAGCATCCTAGGAGCAGGAGCAGGACATTCCTGATGAAGGCTCTGGCCCGAAACATCAATTTTCCTGTTCCTCGGATGCTGCCTGACCTGCTGTGCTTTTCCACTCTAATCTGCACTCTAACTAATGGACCTAACCTACACATCACTGAATACTATGGGCAATTCATCTAACCTGTACGTCTTTGAACTGTGGGAGGAAACTGGAGCACCCAGAGGAAACCCACGCAGACACGGGGAGAATGTGCAAACTCCACACAGTCAGTCACCCGAAGCTGGAATTAAGTGCGGGTCCCTGGCAGTGTGGGCATCAGTGCTAACCACTGAGCCACCGTGCCACCTCAGGGTCAGTTCCTGACCCCAAAATAATACAAAAACTGCTTTTGTAACTTGAAAGAAATTTGCAGAAAAAAGCAAACTCATGGATAGCAAGTCTATTTTTATTTGGGGAGCCTGAAACTGATCACAATAGAGATGCAGAAATAGAAGCAGGAGCCCTTTGAGACTGGTGTGTCAATCATTACAATTATAGCTGATTATCCAACACATCGCCTGCTTCTGCTTTTCCCCCATATCCTTTGATTCATTTAGCGCAAAGTGCTACATCCAACTCCTTTCTGAAATCATATAAGATTTTGACCTTGACTACCTTTTGTGGTACACATGAGACTCTGATATGTTTGCCATGTTCCCCAGGGTGTAATAGGAACTACACTTCAAAAGGAGAGATTTGACCAGAAATTATAAACAGATTGGCAGCAATTTATGTGCAGAATAGTTGAGGGGGTATATCAATGCCCTTGCTTTTGAGATGGCTTCCAAAAGTTCACAGCTCGAGCTAGCAGCCTGGACTTTCCTTGTGAAACTGGTCAATTGGCTACTCAACAGTTGAGAAGTTGTTGGCAGATTCTTCTCTTTTAAAAAAGAATCTCTTTTAAGGTCTTCAGTGGTTTTGAAAAGTTGATCATTTGCAGAGACCACAAATATTGTTTGTTGGCTGCTTTCTAAGGCCAGAAGCATGTTCCTTTGTAGCCCAGAATTTGGGGTTTTGATATGGTCCTGACTGCTCACTATTTCAATATTGTATGGTTAAAAAGCAGTTGGGTTTGGCCCTGTGGGAGTCACATGACCAAACTTCCTCAGAAGTGGGGTGTGGTGGGGAGTAGCTACTGTGAGACACACCTTGCATTGCAAATATTACCCTCTACGGCCATCCTGGAAGTTACATGGAAAGTTATTAATACTGTTAGTTCTACAATAATGTGTCTTTCTTTAACACAAACTGGCTGTAATACAATTGGCAAATTGGGAACACTGTTTCTAAAATGCAAACTTGTGAAACGTGTGTTAGTTATAATACAATTAGATCAGTAACACTTTAAGTGTTATTTGTACTGCGCAATTTTTGTATAACGTGAAATCGCACAGGAATGCGACTATTGCGTTATAGAAGAAATGACTGTACATCTTTGCATAGGATAGGTGTAGTTTGCAATTCTATTGCGGAGATGAGACTTTGTCTCGGTAGCAGCTGGCAGCACAATAGTTAGCATTCCAGATCCATCAGAAATTCAGAAAATCGCAAATTTCTGGTTCATTTGGACTTCTGAGAAGTTCCCAGAAGGTTACAGCAAGTCCAGTCACGTGATTATAACAGTCACCTCTGTAGGAGGGAAGTGAAACATTGGCAGATAGAGACTCAACTTTGAGGTTTTTTCTCTTCCAATGATCATGTCTAAAATGCACAAAGCAGACTGGAGAAAGGCGACACCATTGATAGAGAAACAGAAGAGGGTGCTGATTGGTTGAAATAATAATTGACATGGAGATGCAGCAAGAGCAGTTAACTGTCAATCTTAATTCTCAAACCGGGCAGGGCGATTCTGATTGGTCAGGGCATTGCTATGGGGATGGAGGAGGTTGTTTCCATGACTCATTCTATGAGGAAAGACAGTGGCAATGTCTGCATGATTTCCAGTTGCTTACTTAAAACAGGGTCCTGAGTACTTATGTAAGTAGCTTCTGGCAAGCGCAACTGCATCACGTGATTTAGCAAATTCATGACAATTAGGTGTCTCCTCTTTGTACTCAGTGATTCCCACCCAAACCAAGAATGTTACCCTGGCACATTACATGCAGCCAGCAACCAAACACTGACTGTCAGCGCCATATTGTTGCCAACACACTGTGGGAAATGTTCCCAAGCTATGAATAAATATTTTGCATTATCTATAATATCCCAGGCCCTTGTGTGCAAGTACATGTTGTACCTGTACATCATGGAATTCAGGCTGTTTATTCTACACCTGTTTCCGGTCACATTTGTTCAGCAGAAATATGAGGTGAAATTCCAGTGGCTTGATGCATTTTGTTTCCTCATAATTACAATTCCAGTTCTGTTCCCTTCTCTCTTGGTTGTCAGGCACAGTCCATCCTCCTGTCCTTCTTTCAAAAGGCAGGTTCTCGTGGAGACAGCAGGGCCCTCAGCCATTGTGTTGGAGGGTTGGCTCTTTGCAGGATGCCCCACAGCGCCAGGGACCCGGGCTCAATTCCAGCCTCGGGCGACTGTCTGTGTGGAGTTTGCACATTCTCCCTGTGTCTGCGTGGGTTTCCTCCGGGTGCTCCGGTTTCCTCCCACAGTCTAAAGATGTGCAGGTTAGGTGAATTGGCCATGCTAAACTGCCCATAGTGTTAGGTGCATTAGTCAGAGGGCAATGGGTCTGGGTGGGTTACCCTTCGGAGGGTCGGTGTGGATTTGTTGGGCCAAAGGGGTTGTTTCCACACTGTAAGGAATCTAATCTAATCCTTGACAGACACTGACTACCTTGAGAGAAGGGAGACGTACTGTTCCCTCTCCTCCCCTGGAGTCCACAATAAAACACACCATGGTTTGCTTGTCATGCTTCCTATATGGTGATTTCCCTAACCCCTCCCCCCACCCCACACACACACACACGCCTAGGTTAATACCAACAATAGCAGGATGAAATATCTGAACAGGCTTTGATAACCCACTTAAGGACCTCAGCTGGTAGTGGGAGTGAGAATGCCATCTATGAACGCTCTACCCATGGATTTAGGAAAACAGCCAATCCCCACCCAGCATCCAATTTAGTTATGAGGTAAAGGAATGGGTCTGGTTGGGTTACTTTTCGGAGGGCTGGTGAGGACGTGTTGGGCCAAAAGGCCTGTTTTCACACTGTAGGGATTCTCTGAAGTCAGAATTTGTTAGAATTTTGGTAACTAAGTGAGGAGGAGTTGGTGTAGGAAGGTGATCAGATTGAGTGGTGGAACGGGTCGTTGTTTCCCACACCCATTTCTTGTGTTCCTTCATTGTCATACTCTCCATCCAGTAAAATCAATACATAATGCTGTCACACCCCAGGCCATTGATATTAATGAATAATGCAGTAACAGTGAACCATCTTGTTATTACTTACTTCAGAGGTAATGCTTTCTAGCTGCATTTGTGTTCGCTGCTCTCAACCTGCGTACAACAAACATAGCTGAAAGGCAAACTGTTTTCTCCAACTAACTGTGATCTAAGACAGAAAAGTCACTAAACAAATAATAAAAGGGATGTTAATTGGGTGCTGGGCTGTTGGGATGATGAATATTATCAAGTGGAAAATTGCATTCAGCATCTTTAAAGGGAGCTAATTGCTACAGTCTTGACAGAACATTTTACAGTGACCATCTCTTGTTTAAAGAGTCAAACAAATATCTCTTTTATCAGCAGTTTCATGCATTATGTGCCTTCGGTGTGAGTAGAACATGTTCCATGTCGCAGAGTTTTGCTAACAATCCATTTTGCCAAACCGCTTTCCAGTCATTATGAAATATACAAAAGGTTAACAATGAACTTTTTAAAAAAAAACATCATTGTAAAGAGATTTTGGTATAAGGGTTCTTTCCTGCTCAGACTGTGCAGTGTTGACGTCAATGACAAGCAGTTTATTGGGAAATCAGCACCCTAGATTGCAGTTGTTTTATTAATATCATTATTTTTGTTATTGAAACACCTGCAGTTTAATAGAAAGCATCAGGTTTAATTCCATTTACTATGTCAGAAATTTTGATTAAATAACTCTGGAGATGGCCTGTAATATTATCCTCACAGCCTTCTGCTTGGTTGTGGTGATAATCAGATCAGCCTTGGGTTTGAGCGTCAGGTCGTTCCAACTGTGCTGCTTTCAATTGTAGCAGGTGGAGGGACAATGCTGCCAAAGCCAGAAAGGGATAAAGAAATGTGTCCAGTCGACCTCAAACTGATTTAGCACCGCTGTCTTTTCATCTTTCTCAAATCAATGTATAGGTCAGCGAGAGGGGAGGTCGGGAGAGAATGTTTTGACTCACATTTTGATCAGTGGGTTAGCGTTAACTACGTGAAAGTCGAAAATGGCCTGATCCAAATGTAGTTAGAGTCAAAAAAAACCTGCAGATGCTGGAATCCAAAGTAGACAAACAGGAGGCTGGAAGAACACAGCAGCCAGGCAGCGTCAGGAGGTGAAGTCTGATATTTTGGGTCGACACCCTTCAGCAGGACCCGAGAGGGGTAAGGGAGCCCAGAAATAACTAGATGGAGGAGGGGAAGGGCTAGGGGAAAATAGGTGAGATAGCAATAGATGGATGCAGGTAGGGGCATATTTCATTCAATGTCCAGTCGCCAGAAGTATATTGATAGCAGTTATAACATTTCTACTTCCCTCACCATCCTTTTCAGTATTAGTGGAACTTTGTACTTAAGCCTTCAAAGTTTTGTTTCTATTTCAATTGCTTTGCTTGTCCTCTTTGAATATCGTTAGAATGTGACAGCTTCACCAGGACTTTTCTTAGAACTGAGCCTCATTAATGTGTAAAGCCCAACTCAGATTTCCACAATACGCTGTTCGGTATCAGCAACTCTGGAATCTACTAATTCATCGGACTAGGGAACGAAAAGTTATGGGTTTAATGGAATTACCCACTTCATGGAGATGGCAGAGGTCTTGCCCATTGGCTGAAGAGAAGAAAAAGTGTCACTGAATGAAGTGCCAACCAGGCATATAATGGACAGCGGCAGAGCAGCCCCAGGTTCAAGGACCTTACTGAGGGGAGTCCCACCTGCTGAGACCTGCCTACTGAGCAGAGGCTGGCAGCTTTAGTGGCACATTCTCTTGTCCACCTTCAGGTTAAGGAGAATCGACGTTTCGGGCATAAGCCCTTCTTCAGGAAGGGCTTCCTGAAGAAGGGCTTATGCCCGAAACGTCGATTCTCCTGTTCCCTGAATGCTGTCTGACCTGCTGCGCTTTTCCAGCAATACATTTTCAGCTCTGATCTCCAGCATCTGCAGACCTCACTTTCTCCTCACCTTCAGGTTAACACAAGCCATGGTGGAATGAGGGTCTAAAGTGAGTATTAGTTGCCCAGTTAAGAGCTTAAGTTGGCTGCATGGAGACCATGTCAATGTTGGAGCAGTACAGCAAAGGCATCCATAAGCCTTCTGCGACAGATGTAATCAGGTTGGAGACAGAGTCATAGAATCATACAGCAGGGAAACAGACCCTTCAGTCCACCTCGTCCATTTCAACCAGGTATCCAAAACTCCCAGTTGCCTGCTTTTGGCCCATATTCCTCTAAACGTTCCATATCCATGTACCTATCCAAATGTCCTTTGACTGTTGTAATTGTATCTGCCTCTACCACTTCCTCTGACAGCTCATTCCATATACCCACCAACCTCTGAGTGAAAAAACTGTCCCTTGGGTTCCTGCTAAGTCTTTCCCCTTTCACCCTAAACCTATGTCCCTCTAGTTTTGGACTCCCTACCCATGGAAAAAGATCTTGGCTACTCACATTATCCATGCCCCTCATGATTTTATAAACCTTCGGAAGATCACCCCTCAGCCTCCGATGCTCCTGGGAGAAAGGAAAGCAGGTCCTTAACCATCACTCTCACACCCAGTTCAATCTTTGGGTTCTTTTCATATCATGCAAAATGGCAAATCTGTCTCACTAGATGTTCACTCCATGCTGGGCCCTCTGTAAATATGCAACAAGTAGAATCTACAAGTCGTTGAGACCCTTTATTACTGTGTATTTCATACCATCTCAGTTATGAAAATCCTCAAGTGTCAGGTATCTTTTATATAGAATTTCTGGCACAGACAAAGAGATTTAGCTGACCAGGTCAATGTCAGAGTTGAAAAGTGGGGCACTGGACAAGCACAGCAAGCCAGGCAGCACCTGAGGAACAGGAGAGTCGACGTTTTGGGCGTAAGCTCTTCATCAGGAATTCCTGCTGTGCTTTTCCAACACCACACTTTTCGACTCTGACTCTCCAGCATCTAAGTCCTCACTTTCTCCAGGTCAGTGTGAGCATTTATGCTCCATGTCAGCTTCTTCCCAATCCTCTTCATCTCATTGTAATAACATCTCCTTCTACTCCTTTCTCCCTCATGTGTCTATCTAGCTTCCCTTTAATTGTATCCATTCTATTTCAATTACTCCATGCAGCAACATCCCCGTTCTGGCCACTCACTGGAAAAGGTGATTTAGTCTGAATTCGCTATTACATTACTCTTACATTTATGGTCCGTAATTTTTGTTTTCTCTGCAAGTGGAAATATCTTTGTTGATCCTTTCATTATTAAAGTCTTTTAACAGATCACCCCTTCATCTTTACCTTTGAAGAAAATCACTGCAGTCTGTTCAATCGTCCTGCTTACTTATTGTCTCTTTGTTGTGGTATCATTTTAGTCATGGGTTTTTTTAACACTGTTTCTGGTGCCTTTACATCTGTTACCAGTTCAAGCTGATAACCAGGTGCCTCACCTCTTTTGCAAATTTAAAGAAATTAACACAACTGTTTCCAATTATTTCTCTTCTTCCACGTTGGCACCCACTCAGGCTTCCTCTCCTCCTCTCTGTACTTAGGAAATTGAGGCTCGGAACCAAAATCTATGAACAAAATTAAGCTCTACATCCAGTGGTATTCTGTACCCTAGTCATAATTTGGACTGGATGAGGCTCAAGTTGAGAGCTCTCAGTTAATGTGCAACATCGACAGAACAGAAATGCATTGTACCATTGAACACCACCTGCACGTTTTAATATGTTCTTGTTAACTTCACGGATGCTTTGCTGAGGGATTGTGTCAAACCCAACACTTGGAGAGTTGGTAGCAAGCTTCAGTTCTTCTCAATACTGATAAAGGAAGAGCTTGCATTTATAGAGCACCCTTGGTGATGTGCCAAAGGACTACATCACCATTGAAACACTTCTGAAAAAAAAATCATTATTGCCAAGTTGGGACAGGTGTCACTCAACTTGCACACAGTAACGACACCAAATATCAATGAAATATGTGACAAGGTGATCTGTTTTCCTGATAATGTGCACAGAACCCGAGAGATAAGCATCCTGCTGTTCTTCAAATGCCACCTTTCTGACAGTGCGGCACTCTGTCTGTGCTGGACTGGAGGGATTTAGTGCTGAGGCTTCCCAAACAGGTATTAAACTCACGGGTCTCCCAAATCAGATGCAAGAGAGCTACCACTGAGGGTAGTCCCCAACTCCATTCCCCTTTACCAAATACCAAGCCAGAAAAGGTCAGAGCTCCACTGAGATTGAGAAAATAGATATGTCCCAAACAATCCTGTGAAGTACCTCGCTGGTACCTATTGGTGATATATAACTGCAAACCCGGGTGTTGTTCCTCAACTTGCAACAATACAGTGATGAAATGAAAGGAGTTGATTCCCTAGTCAGCGCAGGATCGTTTAAGAGGGTGAACAAGATATAGGAACAGACTCTGTTTAACTTAGAACATGAATTCATTTGTGCCCAGGAAAAATGAACGGAATTGAAGTCTTTAGGGTTCTAGATTGGTTTCTAAATCTGCCTAAAGACAATTTGACATGAAGTGACACTTTAATCCCTTTATGCAACACTAAATACCTTCTGCACTTGACAAAGTTTGCAATCTCACCACTCGACTAATCGTAATGAAGGAAAAAGTGAGGACTGCAGATGCTGGAGATCAGAGCTGAAAATGTGTTGCTGGAAAAGCACAGCAGGTCAGGCAGCATCCAAGGAGCAGGAGAATCGATGTTTCGGGCATGAGCCCTTCTTCAGGAATGAGGAAAGTGTGTCCAGCAGGCTAAGATAAAAGGTAGGGAGGAGGGACTTGGGGGAAGGGCATTGGAAATGCGATAGGTGGAAGGAGGTCAAGGTGAGGGTGTTAGGCCGGAGTGGGGGTGGGGGCGGAGAGGTCAGGAAGAAGATTGCAGGTTAGGAAGGCGGTGCTGAGTTCGAGGGATTTGACTGAGACAAGGTGGGGGGAGGGGAGATGAGGAAACTGGAGAAATCTGAGTTCATCCCTTGTGGTTGGAGGGTTCCTAGGCGGAAGATGAGGCGTTCTTCCTCCAACCATCGTGTTGCTATGGTCTGGCGATGGAGGAGTCCAAGGACCTGCATGTCCTTGGTGGAGTGTGAGGGGGAGTTGAAGTGTTGAGTCACGGGGTGGTTGGGTTGGTTGGTCCGGGTGTCCCAGAGGTGTTCTCTGAAACGTTCTGCAAGTAGGCAGCCTGTCTCCCCAATATAGAGGAGGCCACATCGGTTGCAGCGAATGCAATAAATGATGTGTGTGGAGGTGCCGGTGAATTTGTGGCAAGGGATCGTTCCATACACCCCACCAACCTCCAGATACAGCGTATCATCCACCGTCATTTCCACCACCTCCAAACGGACCCCACCACCAGGGATATATTTCCCTCCCCTCCCCTATCAGCGTTCCGAAAAGACAACTCCCTCCGTGACTCCCTCGTCAGGTCCACACCCCCCACCAACCCAACCTCCACTCCCGGCATCTTCCCCTGCAACCGCAAGAAATGCAAAACTTGCGCCCACACCTCCCCCCTTACTTCCCTCCAAGGCCCCAAGTGATCCTTCCATATCCGCCACAAATTCACCTGCACCTCCACACACATCATTTACTGCATCCGCTGCACCCGATGTGGCCTCCTCTATATCGGGGAGACAGGCCGCCTACTTGCGGAACGTTTCAGAGAACACCTCTGGGACACCCGCACCAACCAACCCAACCACCCCATGGCTCAACACTTCAACTCCCCCTCCCACTCCACCAAGGACATGCAGGTCCTTGGACTCCTTCATCGCCAGACCATAGCAACATGACGGTTGGACGAAGAACGCCTCATCTTCCGCCTAGGAACCTTCCAACCACAAGAGATGACCTCAGATTTCTCCAGTTTCCTCATTTCCCCTCCCCCCACCTTGTCTCAGTCAAACCCCTCGAACTCAGCACCGCCTTCCTAACCTGCAATCTTCTTCCTGACCTCTCCGCCCCCACCCCCACTCCGGCCTATCACCCTCACCTTGACCTCCTTCCACCTATCGCATTTTCAACGCCCCTCCCCCAAGTCCCTCCTCCCTACCTTTTATCTTAGCCTGCTGGACACACTTTCCTCATTCCTGAAGAAGGGCTCATGCCCGAAACGTCGATTCTCCTGCTCCCTGAATGCTGTCTTACCTGCTGCGCTTTTCCAGCCACACATTTTCAGCTCTAATCGTAATGAAGGCCTACCTTGTACAGGAAAGCTCCATTCACCAGCTATTCCAGTTTGACGAGGATTTCCTCGTTCTTGTATCCAGGTATCTTTGCCTTTGTGCGGTTTAAGTTGACACAACACGTCTGACTTTTTCCTCCCGTGATCTCAGATCTTACATAAGCTGCTCCTCTCTGCTGAGACTGAATTTCAGAAAAATATAACCTACAACCACATAACTGACAAAGTTGTACTAACCTGTTTTGCAGATTTGTACCTGTCAAATTGGGTATGAGAATTTAATCGTGTTTAACTAGATGTTAGATTCACTGCATGAGAAGTAGATTTATGACTTTTTTAAAGTGGGATCACCTCAGTACAAAGTATTAACAGATTAGCTTATTTAATGCCTTCCTCTATTTAACTATTAAACTTTTGAAATCTCCTGTGAAGAGATTGTTTCTGTTCTCTTCAAACAGTTTAGGATGAAACATAACTCCACCAAGACTATGCTGGATCTTTGGTAATCAGAACTCTGAATCCAGACAATCCCTGACAGTCAAGGGAGAAGAGCTTGTGTGCAGGGGCGGGGTTGCAGGTGCAGGGAGACTTTGTAGGAAGAGTGATTGGGATTTGGACCAGTGGGGATCAATTGGGGCCTTTGAATGTGGGTGTGGTAGGAGGAGCATTATGAGCAGTGGGTGAGACTTGTGTGTGCAGAGGGTGAGGCTTGTTGGTGCATGGGTTGGAGGTTCTAGTGGGCGTTGGAGTGGTGCCTCTGCATGTGGATGTTGTGTGTGAAGAAAGGGGCGACACAGTGGCTCAGTGCTCAGCACTGCTGCCTCACAACACCAAGAACCTAGGTTCGATTCCAGCCTCAAGCAACTGTCTATGTGGAGTTTGCACATTCTCCCCATGTCTGCTTGGGTTTCCTCCCACAATCCAAAGATGTGCAGCTTAGGTGAATTGCCCATAGTGTTCAGGGATGTTTAGTTAGGTGCATAAGTCAGGGGTAAATATAGGTTAAGGGAATGGGTCTGGGTGGGTTACTCTTCAGAGGCTCAGTGTGGACTTGTTGGGCCGAAGGGTCTGTTTCCACACAGTAGGGATTCTATGACAAGGATTGTTAGAGGTTGTGCCAGGGGCAGGCTTTCAATTACTTGGCAGGAGGGAGGACCTTGCGGCAAGTTGGGCTGAAGAAGCTTGAGGATGGGAGAGGATTGCAGATGCAGGCAGATAACGACACAGGGGCAGGGAAGAGTTGGGTAAGTGCAGGTGGAGGTGCCGTCATTATGAGGCCAGTTGGAAAATCTAGAGCTACACTGGAACCCCTGGGGGAGTTTCCATCCACCTGTCAGAGGGGGTCTGCCAGAACAGCAGTTCCTCACAAGTAACCCTTTGAGCAGACTAGTTAGTTAGATGTGTAGGATCAGGTCCAAAGTGAAAAACTTGATTATGTATCTGTGTTACACATCTCGCATTAGCTCCAATTTTATTCTTCTGCCATTGTGCTCCCTTAGTCCCATGTGTGCCCTTCAGGACTTGCTCTGGATTAGAGTGCCTGGCTTAGCCACCTTCTCATTGTTTCTGCAAGTCAAGCCTGACTAATAATCATCAGTCAGTTGTACAGCCCCAGGGGGAGCACTCACAGTGGGCTTGTTCCACTTGCTGTGTCATCACTGGCCAGCAAATCACTGTGTCATGGTCAAGGGCAGGAATCCACCCCTTTCTTTGATGACCCATTTTGCACTTTTCAAACAAATGGGTCATCAAACACCCATCTCGCCAGCAATGGGTTCACTCTGTTTTTCTGGGCACTGCCTTCTCAACAAGTTAGTCCAGGAATCTTTCTATTTTCTGAATTCCCACTTTACCAGTTGTGATTCATCCATGTACTGATGGTTAGAGTCCAATCTGACAAACTACTGGCAACAGGAATAGGCCATTCGGCACCTTGAATATCAGAGACAGGAAAGGTCATTCAGATCTTGAAGGCCATTTGACCAACTGGTGAGATCTTGGCCGAACTGTCTCTGAATTCTGTTTACCTGCCTCACTTTTGTAACTTTTCAAACCCGCCATGTCTAACAATCTCAGTTTTAGAAACTTTGAACTGATGATCCCACTACCCCACCCCTGCTATCCGCCTGCGAGGTGGAGAATGGAGAACTCCACTTGTCCCAGACCCAGACCCAACCCCCTCGAAAGGGTTAATGAAGGGAAGAGTTACTGTGAGCGGCACGGTGGCACAGTGGTTAACACTGCTACCTCACAATGCCAGAGACCCGGGTTCAATTCCTGCCTCAGGCGACTGTGTGGAGTTTGCACATTCTCCCCGTGTCTCCGGGTGCTCCAGTTTCCTCCCACAGTCCAGAAATGTGCAGGCCAGGTGAATTGGCCATGCTAAATTGCCCATAGTGTTAGGTGTAGGGGTATGGGTGGGTGCGCTTCGGCGGGTCGGTGTGGACTTGTTGGGCTGAAGGGCCTGTTTCCACACTGTAAGTAATCTAATCTACCTATGCCTCCTGACTAAGCCATGATTTGGAGGAGCCGGTGTTGGACTGGGGTGGACAAAGTTAAATTGGAAGCACTAGCTTTCTGAGCGCCGCTCCTTCATCAGAACCACAACCACCTGATGAAGGAGCAGCGCTCCGAAAGCTAGTGCTTCCAATTAAACCTGTTGGACTATAACCTGGTGTGTGATTTTTAACCTAATAAGCCAGAGAGCGAGCTGCATGCAACCCTGAGAGGGACTCAGACAGAGGGGGAGGGCGGAGTCTCCACAGTTGTCATGTCGCCATAGCAACACACACGGGCAGAAAGTACATAGGAGGGAAGATTTGGGGAAAATCCTGGAGGGCTAGTAATTCAAGCAACTAGACAGGAGCTACTGAGCAGTTCGCAGTGTTGCTGTCCTCAGAAGCGAACAACTTCTGCGAGAGGGCAGGGAGGAGGTGCAGGGTTTGTACAGGAGCAAGTTCACCTCCCTGAGCAAATGTGCTTGAGGGATGTTGCAGCCGACAGCAGCGGTCGGGGATTGTGTGCGACTCGCTGATACATTAAAATCTACCGGGGAAGAAATAAGGAAGGAACAAGTTCACACTGCCTACTCCGGACAGACTCAAACCTTGGGCGAGAGGAGCAGCTGCAGTTGTCAGGTAGCCAGCCAGGTGACTTGAAGGTCACTGGAGGTGGAGGAGAGAGAGAGAGAGAGACAGAAATATAAAAACACCTGACGTGCAGAGGAGTCCGGGGAGCAGTGCCAGCGGGCAGCTGCCGGGCGAGGGAGAAGCTGGTTCACACTCAGGATCCTGCTGCTAGCCGGGACAGACGGAGCAGGGAGCTGCAGAGTTCCTGCGCTCACACACCATGGCTGAGAGAAGTGAGAAGGTGCCCTCGAAAAAGGCAGGCCTTCGAGCAGCAGTGGTCCTGATAGGGTTACTGCACAGATCCCGAAAGGAAAAGGACAGACGGTATGGTCTGCTTTTCATTAGAATCCATCCCTTCCCGATTCCGTGACTGCTTGAGTGCCGGTGATCAAATCTGAGTGCTGCGGGTGTCAGTTGAGGGGAAACTTATGAAAGTGGCATTGTGTTTGTAAAGTGCGCACCCAAAGTGCACAATGAAACAGGCTTGCA
Organism: Chiloscyllium plagiosum; assembly: GCF_037043375.1. Classification (NCBI taxonomy): domain Eukaryota; kingdom Metazoa; phylum Chordata; class Chondrichthyes; order Orectolobiformes; family Hemiscylliidae; genus Chiloscyllium; species Chiloscyllium plagiosum. The sequence continues at coordinate 17,582,044 of NW_028270169.1, forward strand.
TTCATTAACCGTGTGCTGTATTCTCGTTGCGACTCAACCTGTCAGATTTGATATTTGTTCAGTTTTGAGATTTAGAGTGTCCCTGGGGAATGAGTGATCCTTTGTTGGAGGAGACACAGGTCACTGTATCACTGGGAGACCTCTGCACTTTGGACAATTCGGCAACATTCACACCATTGGGTCGATGTTTGTAAACAAATAACGGGGAGGGGTTAAAAGTTTGCTCGTTCCCCTTCAGACAGACTGCAGCTACATAAATTTGATTTCATTTCTCGAGGCACTCTTTCACGAAGCCTTTTAACCTGGCTGCATGACTTTTAATGACACGCGACAGTATTAACAGTTATCAACACATTTATATAGCGTCTTTCGCTGCAAGTGTTACAGTATCGCAAGCATCGCAGATGCGTGGGTTTAAGTTCTCTAACAGAATACCATATCTAGCAATGTATGTGCATCAAATTGAAAGAAAGTCTGGTGTATTAAGGGTGTCCTTGTGGTGTAGTGTAACTTTGGGGATAGATGGAACCAGATGGGTTTTCTGAGATTTCCAGCTGCTAGGAATACATTAGCAAACCGATAACGTTAACTGATTATTAGATTAGATTCCCTACAGTGTGGAAACAGGCCCTTCGGCCCAACAAGTCCAATAGACAATAGGTGCAGGAGTAGGACATTCTGCCCTTCGAGCCTGCACCACCATTCAATATAATCATGGCTGATCATCCTTAATCAGTATCCTGTTCCTGCCTTAACTCCATAACCCTTGATTCCACTATCCTTGAGAGCTCTATCCAACTCTTTCTTAAATTAATCCAGAGACTGGGCCTCCACTGCCCTCTGGGGCAGAGCATTCCACACAGCCATCACTCTCTGGGTGAAGAAGTTTCTCCTCATCTCTGTTCTAAATGGTCTACCCCATATTTTTAAGCTGTGTCCTCTGGTTCCACACAGACCCTCTGAAGAATAACCCACCCAGACCTATTCCCCTACCCTATATTGACCCCTGACTAATGCACCTAACACAATGGGCAATTTAGCATGGCCAATTGACCTAACCTATCGTATGTATGATTGTTGGAAGGTGCACAAAATAACACTTTACGAGGTGTACACATCACTGAAGTCTGTCAAACCCTGACTAGCCGTAGGTTCCCATACAGTTCATTCACTATGGAGATGCTGTCTTCGTCAACAGGGAGACAGAGAGAGAGTGAGCGATTGATTCAACTGGTGATAGAGGCAGGAATGATGGAATTTGAGAATGCTTGTATCTGTCCAAAATAGCCTAATGAAAATATTCCCTCAATTCATTCAAAAGTATCTACGGTTTGTGACTTAAGTTGACTTTGTTTTCTTCCCTTATTGTTAAGCTGTGACTAGCAATTGCTTCCTGAAGTAATTCCCAGAATTTTATACCGGAGGACTTTGAACAAAACTATTCAGAGGCCAGTAGTAGAGGAATAAAAGGCTTCCTAAAATCTGAGTTGGATGCCCTACCTACGAGGTGGTGAACTATCGGGGGCCACCTTGAGGTATCGCCTGAAACAATTGTTGTCTTTTCTCACTAGCACTTCCAAGCAGAGCTCTAAGCCATCCTCATTAACTCAGGTTATCTAGCTGTGTCTGTCTGAGTCATGGTTACTGCTGGTACAGATGTGAGACTACTGCTGCAGGAAGCTGCGTAAGAGAACTGACCTTCATTGCTGTGACAATTAAAATCTAATCAAGTACCAGCCTTGTCACCTTTGTGTCAGCAAGAAAAGGAAGCCTTGCATTTATATAGCACTTTTCCATGACCTTTGGACATCTCAAAGCACTTTACAGTGAAGTCATTTTCAAGTGTAGCTGCTGGTGCGGTGGAAGAAACACCGCAGCCAATTTACACACAGTAAAATCCCACAAACAACAATGTGGTAGTGAGCAGGTATTTTTTTTTATGGTGATATTGTTTGAGTAAGAAATATTGTCCAGTTTATCAGGGATAATTCTGCTACGCTCCATCAAAATAGTACCATGGGGTCCTTACACAGTCATCTGCAAAGCTAGAAGGGGGTTTGGTTTAACAGTTGTATATAGAAGACAACAGCCCTGACAATGCACTAGCCCCTCTGTATTGCACCAGAGTGTTAGGTTTAATCATTATACTCAAGGGTTAGGATGGGATTTGAACCTTGTGTTTCAGAGGTAAGAGTTCTACTAACTGAGCTACAACTGACTGAGCATTGTATCTGGGGAAAACTGGATACATAATCTGCACAGAACTCTCTGTGAGCAAGTGCAATATCATTGAAACTGCTGACTTTATTGGTTATGGGGTTAAACTGAGTTCCCATCTATTCAGTCAGGTGAGCGTAAAAGATGCTGACTAACAGTTACCATCCAACGAACACTACCATAAACATCTCTGTACTGTTTGTGCAACGTTACTGTGCACAGGCTGACTGATACGTTTGTCTACATAACAACAATATTTTATGCAAACATATTGACCAGTAGGAAATGGAGCCTCGTCTGTATATCTTCCACAAGGTTGTCCGTCATGATATTTTAGCCAAATGTTGACACTCCTGAGAGAATTAGAGTTAAGATACCATAAGCAACAAATGCCTGCCTGTGATTCCTTAACCTGATTTTTTAACACTTTTAGTTTACACTATGCAAATTGATTTGTTATTTTCTTCCATGTTGCATGTTGTGTGTGTTCCATTTTTGATTATATGCCAAGCCAAATTCCTCGACTTGAATCCCACATCCTTCATTCACCACCTTAAAGGATTGAGGTGAACATCTGGTTTGAATCTAGGTCTCCTGTCGAACAGTGGAATAATGAACTGAGCTCATCGGAAGCATCAAAGTGATCAGAATGTGGAGCTTTGACTCCAACTGAGAACGTCAGAACTGGTCCATTTCTCTCCATTACCTATCACTCAGTGATTATATGGCACTGACCTTATCACAGCACCAATAAGTCTCAGGTGCACTTTGCACCATAAATATGAGAACTTTGGTTATTCCTTAAACATTTTAGGAGCGATCCTCCATCCTTCATCTCCAACTGCAAATCTGCCCTGTCTACTTTTCCACTTCCATTTGTCACTAGGCCTCACTCTAACACTACTTCAGGTGAAAGTGCAAGCCATGTTCAATATTTCATGACATAAAACGTGATCATCTCTTCTTTATATTGATGCTCTCTGTTCTACCTTCTCTAACCCACATCTCACCAGAATAGTGCAGGCCCCCTACCTCCAGCTGGACAGATGGACAGCACAGCTGCCACTCTGATGTGGCTATATAGCCTGCAGTGCCTGACCCGTTAATATTATATTGCCTTTTCCCTGCCCTGTAAGGCTGGACTTTCCAATCCACCCTCAACACAGTGAAGCGTACAAACTCAGCCCCTTCCCTCAGCACCACTAGGATGCCTACTCAACATCCTTAAAATAAGGAAGATTCAATCCCAGCCAGTAAGTTTAAAGTCCATTTAGCTATGTGGTGCCACGTAAGAACCTCCAGGTTTCCAGTTTCGTGACATTAATGGATATCAAAAGTGAAACCTTGGAGGGAAAAGAACCTGACAAAGTGCTAGGTGTCTATTTCTACATGGAGCCCTTTGGCATTGTTTGGAATGGAAAGTACTTTTACACATCTAACTCCCAATGGTATGCATGTCCTCTATGTCTAGAGATAAGTACCACATGTAAACACCAAAACAAAGCCCATCACAATCCAAATTCAAAAGCATCAAGGTACTATGCCAGTTGTTCCGAATGTTTATCAATAGGGAAACGTTTCACAAAATACATGGACGCAAAAGAATCTGCTGAGGCCCCATCACACAGACTAACCGTTTTGGAGTTATTACCCTATTAAGAGGCCCATTTCAAGTATTACCCAGTCTTTGAGGGAGAGAGCTCCTGCTAGAATTCGGCCTTTAGTTTGCAGCTCACTGGAACCTTTCTGATTCTTTGCAATAAATTCTTTTGTAATACGTTTGATATTCACTCATGTGAATCACTGGCATTTTCTCACTCCCAACTGATATTATCACTCTATTTCACCCTTTCCAATTCGCATGCACTCACTCCTCTCCCTTGCTTTCAAAATTAAAATGTTTGTGGCAACTAGACTGCATGACTGAACAGCTCCCCAGAGCAATGGGGATGTTGTGAATGAATGGAACCACCAACTGTTGTTGTATATTCAAACGTTGGTTAAAAGAAATTCTCTAAGTGGTTTACTTTCATTGAGGGATCACTGCAAGAACTCCCTTTTTTAAATTATTTTTTGACAAAAACAATTTCCAATGTCAACATCTATTGAACATTTTGCTGGAACTTGATCTTGTTTCACTCTTTAACCTTTTCTGAGAGTATTTCAGTGCAAGTTATTATGAAGGGAGACCATACCATGTAAGAGCTGAAGTAGAGCTGAAAATGTGTTGCTGGAAAAGCGCAGCAGGTCAGGCAGCATCCAAGGAACAGGAGAATCGACGTTTCGGTCATAAGCCCTTCTTCAGGAATGGTGAAGAAGGGCGTATGCCCGAAACGTCGATTCTCCTGTTCCTTGGATGCTGCCTGACCTGCTGCGCTTTTCCAGCAACACATTTTCAGCTCTGATACTCGAGCATCTGCAGCCCTCACTTTCTCCTCGAAGAGCTGAAGTAGGCCATTCAGCCCATTGAGTCTACTCTAAGAAATTCACTAAAGATTCTTAAACAGCACCTTCCAAATGCCCAAACATTTCAAACCACAATGGCAGCAGATACATGGGAACACCATCACCTTCAAGCTCCACTCCAAGTCACTCACCATCCTGCCTTGAGTCTACTATGCCATTCAATGTAATCATGGTTAGCCTGATGATCTTCCACTCCATTTTCCTGCCTTATTCCCCAAACCCTTGATTCCCTTATTGATTAAAAATCTGTCTGTCTCAGCCTTGAACATAGCTAATGACCCAGCCTCTATAGCCATCTGAAGTAAAGAAGTCCACAGATTCCCTGCCCCGAGAGAAGAAATTCCTCCTCATCTCTGGCTTCAGTGAGTGATCTCTTAGTCTGAGATTGTGCCTTCTGGTTCTAGACTCTCCTATAAGGGAAACACCCATTCCACATCTACACTGTCAAGTCCCTGAAGAATCGTGTATGTTTCAATAAGATTGCCTCTCATTTTTCTAAATTCCAACGAGTACAGGACAAATCTCCTCAACCTTTCCTCCACTCCAAGGATCAACTTCATGAATGTTCTGTAGCCTGTCCCACAGAAGAAAAATAAAACTTTTCTTCGATAAGAGGCCAAAACTATACACTCTATTCCCAGCGTGGTCTAATTAGTGCCTTGTATCGCTTGAACAAGACTTCCCTACTTTTATACTCCATTCCTTTTGAAATAAAGATCAACAATCCCTTTGCCTTCCCTATTACTTGCAGAGCTTGTATGCTAGCTTTTTGCGACCTACGTATGAGGACTTCCAATGTCTCTGTACTGTAACTTTCTACTGTGTGTCTCCACGTCAATAATGTTAGTTCCTCTATTCTTCCTGCTAAAGTGCACCACCTCTCATTTTCCCACATTGTATTCCATCTGCCAAGTTTTTGTCCATTTGTTTCTTGTCTATATCCCTTGCAGACTCTTTGTTCGTGCTCAGCACTTGCCTTCCCTGCGCTTCCCTTTGACTTTTGTGTCATCCACAAATTTGACTATCATATACTCACCTTCCTCAACCAAGTCATTAATCGATATTGTAAATAACTGTGGCCTGAGCACTTATCCATGTGTGTATGGTGATAGTGGGTCATAATGGTCTAGGAGATGTAAAGCAACTTGTTTTGATTTTAATTGGTTGATGTCAGTATCAACCTTTGCATCATTAATAACTTTCTCACCTCTGAGTCAGAAGGTTGCATGTTCAAGACTAACCCTAAGACTTTTTTATTCACTCATGAGATGTGGGCAACATTTGTTACTCATTCCTAGTTGACCTTAAGAAGGTGGTGATCTTTGAGGAGAAAGTGAGGTCTGCAGATGCTGGAGATCAGAGCTGAAAATGTGTTGCTGGAAAAGCGCAGCAGGTCAGGCAGCATCCAGGGAACAGGAGAATCGACGTTTCGGGCATAAGCCCTTCTTCAGGAAGAAGGGCTTATGCCCGAAACGTCGATTCTCCTGTTCCCTGGATGCTGCCTGACCTGCTACGTTTTTCCAGCAACACATTTTCAGCTTAAGAAGGTGGTGCTTTACATCTCCTAAACCATTGCGACCCATTATCACCATACACACAGGGATAAGTGCTCAAGCCACAACTGTCTTTTTCAACGGCAGCAGTCCATGTGCTGTAGTAGACCCTTGATGCTGTTAGGCCAGGAGTCTGACAATTTTGACCCAACGACACTGAAGGAATGATGATATATTTCCAAAGTAGGATGGTGAGTGACTTGGAGTGGAGCTTGAAGGTGGTGGTGTGCCCATGTGTCTGCTGCTATTGTGGTTCTAAATGTTTGTGCATTTGGAAGGTGCTGTCTAAGAATGTTTAGTGTATTTCTCAGTGCATCTTGTTACTGGTACACACTACTGCTACTGAACTTCAATGGAGGAGTAGATGCTGGTAGATGTGGTGTCAATCAAGCGGAGGCTGCTTCCTCCTGGATGTTGTCAAGCGACTTGGGTGTTGTTGGAGCAATACTCATCCACACTCCTGTCTTGTGACTTGTAGATGGTGGACAGGCTTTGGGGAGGCAGGAGGTAAGTTAATTGGTAGAATTCCTAGCCTCTGACCTGTCTCATTTAGCCACTGTAATGATTTGGCTAGTCCAGTTCCATTCAGATTTTGGTAACATGTAAACACAGAAGTCCAGGCTAGCACTCCACTGCACGACTGAGTGAGTGTTGCACTGTTTGGGGTGCTCTTATAGATAAGACTTTAAACCATAGCTCTGTCTGGGATGAACATAAAAGATCCCATTTTACTGTTTGGGGAGAAAATTTTCTCTGGTGTCCTGCCCAATATTTAACTCTCAATCAGCATCCCACTCTGGGATTATCACCTTGCTGTTTGTGGGTGTTTGCTACATATAAACATAGCAACCATTCTCATGCTGTAAGTTCCCATAAAACAGCAATGCAATAATGAAAAGAAAACCTGTGTTTGAGATGTGGCCAGGACTCTGGGGAATTCTTCTGTTTTCTCTTTGGAATAGTACCATGAGAACTGAGTAGGCAGGCATCTTATCGAAAGATACTATCTCCAACAGTGCATCACTTTCCCAGTGTTAACATTGGACTGTCAGCCCTTGGGTTTTGTGCTAAAGTGAGATTTGAACTAGCAACCATCTGACCCAAGAGTGCTACCAACTGAGGCACAGCTGATGCTAATAAAGGCAAAAGGCCCAGTAAAGTCTGCCTGAAGAATCTTTCTTTGATACCTCAAAATAGTTGTCAGACAAAGAAAGAACAAGTGAAGTGAAAGGGGTCAAGGGAACGGGTAAGTGAAAATATCAATGGGTGAAAACACAAGTTTGAAAGACTGAATGACATAATAAATATCTTTTGCTGATTCCTGGTTAATAAATGTCTGTTTTCTTTCTCGGTGCGTTGGAGCCTATAATCAGAAGTAGGTCATTCAGCCCTTCAAACTCTTCTGCTGTTCAATCAGATCAAGTTTGTCTGTTTGTGTTCCAAATCCCACATTCCCATTGATCCAAAATAACCTATAATCCCTGAGTTAAGTGGCTTGAAGTGTGTATACTTGTGGCTTGAAGTGTGTATACTTCAATGCAAGAAGTATACGAAATAAGGTAGGTGAACTTGCAGCGTGGGTTGGTACCTGGGACTTCGATGTTGTGGCTATTACGGAGACATGGCTAGAACAGGGACAGGATTGGCTGTTGCAGGTTCCAGGATTTAAATGTTTTAGTAGGGTCAGAGGTGGGGGTAAAAGAGGGGGAGGTGTGGCATTGCTTGTCAAAGATAGTATTACAGTGGTGGAAAGGACGATGGATGAGGACTTGCCATCTGAGGTAGTTTGGGCTGAGGTTAGGAATAGGAAAGGTGAGGTCACCCTGTTAGGAGTCTTTTACAGGCCTCCTAATAGTCCTAGAATCATTGAAGAAAGGATAGGGAAGGTGATTCAGGAGATGAGTGACAGTAATAGGGTGGTTGTTATGGGGGACTTTAACTTTCCTGATATTGATTGGGAAAGCTACAGCTCAAGTTCGTTAGATGGGTCAGTGTTTATTCAATGTGTGCAGGAGAGTTTCCTGACACAATATGTAGACAGGCCAACAAGAGGTGAGGCCATACTGGATTTGGTTCTGGGTAACGAACCAGGCCAGGTGTTAGAATTAGAGGTAGGTGAGCACTTTGGGGATAGTGACCATAATTCGGTGATTTTTACTCTCGTGATGGAGAGGGATAAGTGTGTACTACAGGGCAAGAGTTATAGCTGGGGTCAGGGAAATTATGATGCGGTGAGGCATGACTTAGGATGTGTGGCTTGGAAAAGTAGACTCCAAGGCAAGAGTGTAAATGATATGTGGAGCTTGTTCAAGGATCAACTATTGAGTGTCCTTGATAATTATGTACCTGTCAGGCAGGGAGGAAAGGGTCGTGCGAGGGAGCCGTGGTTTAATAAGGAATTGGAATCCCTTGTTAAATGGAAGAGGGTGGCCTATCTCAAGATGAGACGTGAAGGTTCAATTGGGGCGATTGAGAGTTATAGGGTAGCCAGGAAGGACCTGAAGAGAGAGCTAAGAGCAGCAAGGAGGGGACATGAAAGGTCCTTAGTCGGTAGGATTAGGGAAAACCCTAAGGCTTTCTATAGGTATGTTAGGAATAAAAGAATGACTAGGGTAGGAATAGGTCCAGTCAAGGATAGTAGTGGGAAGTTGCGTGTGGAGACGGAAGAGATTGGGGAGACACTGAATGAATACTTTTCTTCAGTATTTACTCAGGAACAGGGCATTGTCGTCGATGTGAATACTGAGTCACAAATAAGTAGAATGGATGGCTTTGAGGTATGTAGAGAAGAGGTGTTGGAAATCCTGGAAAAGGTGAAAATAGATAAGTCCCCTGGGCCTGATGGCATTTATCCTAGGATTCTCTGGGAAGCAAGGGAGGAGATTGCAGAGCCATTGGCCTTGATTTTTATGTCCTCTTTGTCTACAGGAGTAGTGCCAGAAGACTGGAGGATAGCAAATGTGGTTCCCTTGTTCAAAAAGGGGAGTAGGGATAACCCTAGTAACTATAGGCCGGTGAGTCTCACTTCTGTTGTGGGCAAAGTCTTAGAGAGAATTGTAAGGGATAGGATTTATGCACATCTGGATAGGAATAATGTGATCAAGGATAGTCAGCATGGTTTTGTGAAGGGCAGGTCGTGCCTCACAAACCTTATTGAATTCTTTGAAAAGGTGACGAAGGAGGTTGATGAGGTTGATGTGGTATATATGGATTTTAGTAAGGCGTTTGATAAGGTTCCCCATGGTAGGCTACTGCAGAAAATACGGAGATATGGCATTGAGGGTGACTTGGAGGTTTGGATTAGGAATTGGCTGGATGGAAGAAGACAGAGGGTAGTAGTTGATGGCAAAGTTTCTTCATGGAGTGCCGTCACTAGCGGTGTTCCGCAAGGATCTGTTTTGGGACCATTGCTGTTTGTCATTTTTATAAATGACCTGGAAGAGGGGTTAGGAGGTTGGGTGAGCCATGATGATACGGATGATACGAAAGTCGGAGGAGTTGTTGACAGTGAGGAAGGATGTGGCAGGTTACAGCAGGATATAGAGAAGCTGCAGAGCTGGGCAGAAAGGTGGCAAATGGAATTCAATGTAGCTAAGTGTGAGGTGATTCACTTTGGGAAGAATAACAAAAAGATGGGGTACTGGGCTAATGGTCGGATACTTGGTAGTGTGGATGAGCAGAGGGATCTTGGTGTCCATGTACACAGATCTCTGAAAGTTGCCACCCAGGTAAATAGTGCGGTGAGGAAGGCATATGGCGTACTGGCTTTTATTGGTAGAGGAATTGAGTTCCGGAGTCCTGAGGTCATGATGCAGTTGTATAAGACTCTGGTGCGGCCGCATCTGGAATATTGTGTGCAGTTTTGGTCGCCATACTATAGGAAGGATGTGGAGGCACTGGAACGGGTGCAGAGGAGGTTTACCAGGATGTTGCCTGGTATGGAAGGAAGATCGTATGAGGAAAGACTGAGACACTTGGGGCTGTTTTCATTAGAGAAAAGAAGGTTTGGGGTGACTTGATTGAGGTGTACAAGATGATTAGGGGGTTAGATAGGGTTGACAGTGTGAACCTTTTCCCGCGTATGGAGTCGGGTATTACAAGGGGGCATAGCTTTAAATTAAGGGGGGGTAGATATAGGACTGAAGTTAGGGGTAGGTTCTTCACTCAGCGAGTCGTAAGTTCATGGAATGCCCTGCCAGTAGCAGTGGTGGACTCTCCCTCTTTATGGGCATTTAAGCGGGCATTGGATAGGTATATGGAGGATAGTGGGTTAGTATAGGTTAGGTGGGCTTGGATCGGCGCAACATCGAGGGCCAAAGGGCCTGTACTGCGCTGTAATCTTCTATCTTAACAAGAATCTATCGAACTCTGCAATAAAAATATTCAATAGTCATTCCTCAACTACCTTCTGAGACAGATTTTCAATGCCATGCAACTCTCCAAGAGAAACAAAATCCTTACATCCCTATATAAAAAAGGTGGTTCTTAATTTTAAAACAATGTCCTCTTGTTCTCGATGTAAACATCCTTTCTGTGTCCATCTTGTCTGAAGTATTCAAGTTCATAAAATTTGGTCAAATCATCCCTCATTCGAGAGAAAACAAGCTAAGTCTGCCTAATCTATCTTCATAAAACAAACCACTCATTCCAGATGTCAATTGGTAAGCTTTGTCTGAACTGCCTCTGATGCATTTGCATGCTTCCGTAGACAAGGAGATCAAAACTGCACACAATATTGGAGATGTGGTCTCGCCAATTCCCTGTATAACTGCATATCTGTGTATTTGTACCACAGACTTCAGCACTGCAGCCAGTGTTGTAACAGAACATTTAGAAGGATGTTGCCAGGGTTGGAGGGTTCGAGCTGGAAGGAGAAGCTGAATAGGCTAGGGCTATTTTCCCTGCAGCGTCGTAGGCCAATAGGTGACCTAATAGAGGTTTATAAAAACATAAGAGGCATCGATAGAGTAAATAGACAAGGTCTTTTCCCTGGAAAAGGGGAGTCCAAAACTAGAGGGCATAGGTTTAGGGTGAGAGGGGAAAATTTTAAAAGGGACCTAAGGAGTAACGTTTTCACACAGAGGGTGGTGTGTGTATGGAATGAGCTACCATAGGAAATGGTGGAGGCTGGTACAATTACAGCATTTAAAAGACATCTGGATGGGTATATGAACAGGAAGGGTTTAGATGGATATGGGCCAAATGCAGGCAAATGGGGCTAGATTAGTTTATGATATTTGGTCGGTACGGACAAGTTGGACTGAAGGCTCTATTTCCGTGCTGTACATCTCTATGACTCTATGAGTTAGTGAGAACATACATCAGACCCATTTCTTTTCTTTCCAATTCCATTGATTCAAACATCTGAAAACCTCACTGAACTGTTGCTTTTAATTCTATGTTTCTTTTACAGTGATTTAATCTGCAGCATAATGGCTTTGAAATGATATTGTTTGCAGATGTTGCTTCCTCATAAATATTTATAGACATAATGGCTGGAAATGAAAAAAACCCCAAACTTTTCAGTATTCATAGAATTCCTGGCCTGGCCATGTTTATTAATGTATTGCACTAAATTGACCTTCCAATACTAGGAGACATTTATTTTCTCCTGCACAAAGACTAAAGAGGAGGTACCGAATTTTAGGTTGGAAAAACTGAATGACCAAAAATTTAAAATAAAGCCAGGAGATTACCAAAGACGTTGTAGTTCAGACTGTGTCTGAAGGAAGTTGATGTCTTACTTGCCAGTTACGTCTTAATGTCTTATTTTTCCAGTTGTATATAATTCTGTGCACTTCCTATATCCTTGCCTCTGCAAATCCTCTTTCACCCTTCCATCATCCGAAATCTCTGCATTGTTCAATCCCAGGACGCTGTCATATTCTGATTTGGATGACTCCATCATTAGCAGATGTATCTAAGCTGAGGAATTTCCTTCCTAAACCTTTCTGCCTTACTCTCCTGCTTTTAAGCTGCTCCTCCATACCAGACTGATTCGTGGAGTGAAGGTGTTGATTTATGACGAACAGGTCAGGCCTTTATTTTCGTAGAATGGAGGATGTTTTTAACGTACCATAGAAGACTTTGGGTGGCTGGGCCCGGTTAATGTTGAGAAGATGCTTACCCCATGGGGGACGTCTCGAATTACGGGGGCGTGATTGCAGAATAAGGGGATGCTCATTAAAACCAAGATGCGAAGCAATGTCTTCTCTCTGAATGTCTGGAATTCTCTACCCCAGAGAGTTGTGGAGGTTAGATGATTGAAAGTATTTAAAGAGAACGTAGAAAGATTTTTAAATTACTGGGTAGTTGAGGGCAACAAGGCCTCAGCATGAAAAAGGAATTGAGGCTTTGGGGCAGATCAAAGGCATGGCAGGCTTGAGGGGCCGAATGGCTAACTACTGCTGCGACTTCTAATGCCCTTTAAACCTCCATCTTTGACCAAGATTTTGTCACTGGTCCTAATAGCTCCTTATGTGGCTCAGTGTCAAATTTTATTTGATAACAATGTTCTGAAGCAACTTGGGATAGTTAATTCAGTAAAAATGCTATAGAAATGCAAGTTTCTGTTTTTGATCTTTGCTCTTTGAGGGGCTCACGGATGTGTCAGAATCAAAGCAGAAAAATTAAGAGATTAAAATATTATTAATTATGATCTCCTACACCAGTGCAACCAACAGCATTGTGATATCTTACTCAAAGAAAGCAGCTTACAGCCTAAATCTATAACCACTGAAATATCATGAGATGTAAATTTTAAAGGAACTATCCTTTGAGCGTAGAAGATAACCTGTTCATTACTTGCAACTTGCAGCTGTCATTTCCTTATCAGTAAGTTGGGGAAAATGCTAAATACATGTTACCATCACAGTTAATGAATAGACATGTAAGGTCACCAATTAAAAGCAAATGTCAGAATTATTGCAGTGCAGTACAAGGACATTTGGCCTATTGTATCTGTTATTGGGTCTCTAATGAGCATTGTGACTTTTGCCCACAGGCTTGCTCATTGTTTCTATTGCAAAATCATCCAGTGCCCCTCTTGAATGGCACAACTGACTTCACTGCTTCGCATTTCCAGGCACTGCTTTCCAGACCCAAACCACTCGTTATGTGAAAAAACATTTTCTCACGTCAACTTTCTCGGTCACTTTATACCTATGTCCTCTTGTGCTCGATCATTTCACGAATGGGAACAATTTGTCTGAATCTATCCTACAAAGACCATTCATCATTTTGAAGACTTCTAGCAGATTTCTTCTTGACCTCCTGTTCAAGGCAAACAGACCTAAACTCTCCCCAAAACCCCCAAACTCCCCAAGCCCCACGAAACCCCAAACCCCCCCAAACTCCCTCAAACTCCACTAACTCCCCCAAACTCCTCAACCCCCCCCACACCCTCCCAAACCCCTCCAAACTCCCCAAACCCCCCAAACTCCACAAACTCTCCCAAACTCCTCAACCCCCCAAATCCTCCCAAACCCCTCCAAACTCCCCAAACCCCACAAACTCACCAAACTCTCCAAACTCCCCAAAATACCCAAACTACCCAAACCCCACAAACCCCCAAACTCCCCAAAACCCCTAAACTCAACAAACTCCCCAAACCCCACAAACTCACCAAACTCTCCAAACTCCCCAAAATACCCAAACTACCCAAACCCCACAAACCCCCAAACTCCCCAAAACCCCTAAACTCAACAAACTCCCCCAAACCCCACAAACTCCCCCAAACTCCTCCAAACCCCCAAACTCCCCAAACCCCACAAACCCGCCAAACTCTCCAATCTCCCCAAAACCCTAAACCCCACAAACTACCAAAACTCCCCTAAACCCCCAAACACCCCAAACCCCCCAAACTCCACAACCTCCCAAACTCCCCAAACACCCCTACCCTCCAAACTCCCCAAAAACCCCAAAGTCCTCAAACTCCCCAAAGCCCCCAACCCCCCCAAACACCCCAATCCCCCCAAACTCCTCAAACCTTCCCAAACACCTCCAAACTCTCCAAACTCCAGAAACTCCCCAAACCCCCCAAAATACCCAAACTCCCCAAACTCCCCTAAATCCCCAAACACCCCAAACTCCCCCAAACTCCACAAACCCCACAAAACCCCCAAACTCCCCCAAACCACAAAAACCCGCCAAACTCCCCAAACCCCCTAAACTCCCAAACACCGCAAACTCCCCAAACCCCCCAAACTCCACAACCCCCCAAACTCCCCAAACACCCCAACCCCCAAACTCCCCAAACCCCCCCAAACTCCCCAAACTCCCCAAACTTCCCAACCCCCCCCAAACTCCCCAAACACCCTAACCCCCCCCAAGGCCCCCAAACCCCCCAAACTCCCCAAACCCCCAAACTGCCCAAACCCCCCCAAACTCCCCAAACTCCCCAAACCCCCCCAAACTCCCCAAACCCCCAGAACCCCCAACCCCCTCAAACACCTCATATTCCTCAAACTCCCCAAAACCCCCAAACCCCCAAAAACCCCAACTTCCCATACCCCCCAAACCCACTAAAGTCCCCAAATTTCCCAAACCCCCCAAACCCCCCAAACCTCCCAAACCCCCCAAACTTCCCAAACCCCCCAAACTTCCCAAACCCCCTAAACCCCCCAAACGTCCCAAACCCCCCAAACTCCCAAACTCCCCAAACCCCCCAAACTCCCCAAACCCCCCCAAACTTCCCAAACTCCCCAGACCTCCCAAACCCCCCAAACTCCACAAACCCCCAAACCCCCCAAACCCCCCAAACTTCCCAAACTCCCCAAACCCCCCCAAACTTCCCAAACTCCCCCAAACTCCCCAGACCTCCCAAACCCCCCAAACTCCACAAACCCCCAAACCCCCCAAACCCCCCAAACTTCCCAAACTCCCCAAACCCCCCAAACTCCCCAAACTCCCCAAACTTCCCAACCCCCCCAAACTCCCCAAACACCCTAACCCCCCCCAAGGCCCCCAAACCCCCCAAACTCCCCAAACCCCCAAACTGCCCAAACCCCCCCAAACTCCCCAAGCCCCCAGAACCCCCAACCCCCTCAAACACCTCATATTCCTCAAACTCCCCCAAACCCCCAAAAACCCCAACTTCCCATACCCCCCAAACCCACTAAAGTCCCCAAATTTCCCAAACCCCCCAAACCTCCCAAACCCCCCAAACTTCCCAAACCCCCAAACTTCCCAAACCCCCTAAACCCCCCAAACCCCCCAAACGTCCCAAACCCCCCAAACTCCCAAACTCCCCAAACCCCCCCAAACTTCTCAAACTCCACAAACTCCCCAGAACTCCCAAACCCCCCAAACTCCACAAACCCCCAAACCCCCCAAACCCCCCAAACTCCCAAACTTCCCAAACTCTCCAAACACCCTAATTCCCCCAACCCCCCCCCCCCCCCCCCAAACTGTCCAAACTCCCCAAACTCCCACAAACTCCCCAAACTCCTCAAATTCTCCGAACTCCCCAAACTCCTTAAACTCCCCAATCTACCCTCATAACTGAAGTTTCTCATCCCTGGAATCGATTTTGTCAACCTTTTTTGCACTCACTCCAGTGTGCTCATATCCCTTTTTATAGCATCTACCTGAGGTCTAATAAGTATCTTAAGTAAATTCAGCACAGCCTCCTTGCTCTTGCACTCTGTACCCCCATTAGTAAAGATTAGGATATTGTATGCTTCATTAAGTGCTATCTCCATATATCTGGCCACCTTCAGTGATCAATGCACATATACACCCTGTTCCTTCTGCTCCTGCAACCTCTTAAGGTCTAACCCTTACCCCATATTTTATTACTAGCTGTCCATGTTCTTTCTATCAAAATGCATCTCCTCACACTCCTTTGTGTTGACTTTCGCCTGTCACCTATCTGCCCACTCCACCAACTTTTCTATATCTTTTTGGATTTCTGTGCTCTCGTCCTCACAATTTACGATGTTTCCAAGTTTTATATCATTTTCAAACTTTGAAATTGATTCCTACACATCAAGATTAAGGTCATTACTGTGAAATCAGGAAAAGCAAGAGTCCCAGTACTGAGCCTTGGAGAACATCACAGCAAACCTTCCTCCAACTCAAAACATTTCATTACAACTGCCCCTTTTATTCCATGAGCCATAGCTCATTTTCTCAAGTCCATTTTCACACCATGACAATGGTAATAGGGCTCATGAATTGACAGCTCATTGTCACTCTGCTAAAGTTACATTCAATTTGTCTACTGTGCTTTGCTTTACATTGAACTAAAGGTGTTAGTATTTGCCAAGGAAACACATTGACCAGCTGCTGAATATGCCATATAAATAGTTCATAGCAGTTCTGTGAAATGGGAATGTTTTCACTTCCCTGACACCATCACATGACTGGGAATGGAGGAGAGTGAAGACTTTCATTCTCCCCTCCACAGGTTATATCCTGTCTTCCTTCACTGCAAATCCTCAATTTCTGGTGATGTAGCACCTCGCCTTGTTCCATCAAACTCTTTCACTGGGGTTGGACCACCAGATTTGCCAGAATGACTGTTGTGTGCTGCTTCATAATTAGGAGTGGTGCCCATGTTTACAGATCTCCCATACTTCAGTGAGAGAACCAATCGTTAGCACATCCTGGGTGAGAGGGAACATTGGAAGGTCAGCATGTGCAGGCACACGCACTTGTTTCAGCAGTGACACTCCCAAAGGTGACGCAATAAGAATGTATTTAGATGGTACACTAACACAATGGAAAGCTTCAAAGCGCTTCACACTCTCAATCACTGGATGGAGTGCAGTATTTTACTTTGACTACCATATTACAAAATCTGCTCCAGTAATATCCCACAAACAGGTTTCCTGACAGCCATCCCCTTATGTTTTGGTGGTGTTGACTGAAGGGAGTGTAACATTAACCAGGAGAACTTCATATTATTTGAGTTATACCAAGCTTTTCTGAGGCAGTCCCTCGTGGCTCAGGATGGCTTTCTTCCACTCCAGGGTAGTGGGTCCTGTGGTGACTCAACAATCCAGTCCCCAACTGAATCCACAGTCCCCACTTCAACAGGCAGCTGGCTGGTAAGCTCACACACTCCTTCTGCAGTTTGCTCTCAGTCTCACTTGTGAAATGGGACTGTTTTCACTTCTCTGACACTGTCACATGGGTGGGAATGGAGGAGAGTGAAGACTTTTGTTCTACCCATCCTCACCTCCCCTCCAAAGGTTATACCCTGTTTCCCTTCACTGCAAAACCTCAATTTCTGGTGATGTAGCACTCCTCCTTGTTCCACCAAACTCTTTCGCTGGGATTAGACCACCACATCCTGAGGGTCAGGAAGTACATGTATTTGGAAAGGCAAGGACTGATTAGGGGTAGTCAACATGGCTTTGTGCGTGGGAAATCATGTCTCACAAACTTGATTGAGTTTTTTGAAGAAGTAACAAAGAGGATTGATGAGGGCAGAGCAGTAGATGTGATCTATATGGACTTCAGCAAGGCGTTCAACAAGGTTCCCCATGGGAGACTGGTCATCAAGGTTTGATCTCATGGAATACAGGGACATCTAGCCATTTGGATATAGAACTGGCTCGAAGGTAGAAGACAGAGGGTGGTGGTGGAAGGTTGTTCTTCAGATCCTCAATGCTGTTGGACCGGCGTCCAACAATTTTGACCCAGCAACAGCAAAGGAATACAGATATGTTTCTGAATCAGGATGTTGAGAGGCTTGGAGGTGAACTTGCAGCGGATGGTTTTTCCATGTATCTGCTGCCCTTGTCTTTCTAGATGCAAGTGGTCATGAGTTTGGAAAGTACTGTCTAAGGATCTTTGGTGAATTTCAGCAGTGCAGCCATAGATCGTACACAATGCTGTGACTGAGCATCAGTGGTGAAGGGAGTGGATGCTTGTGGATGTAGTGCTTTGTCCTGGATGGTGTCAGCCTTCTTGAGTGTTGTTGGAGCTGCACTCATCCAGCAAGTGGGGAGCATTCCATCACACCTCTGACTTGTGCCTTGTAGATGGTGGACAGGGGTGAGTTACTTGCCACAGTATTCCTAACCTTGAACTTGCTTTTGTAGCCAATGTTAATGTGGTGACTCCAGTTGAATTCCTAATCAATGGTAACCCCCAGGAAGTTGATAATGGGAGATTTTATGATGGTAATACCACAGAATATCAAGCGGCAGTGATTAGATTGTCTCTTATGAGAGATGGTCATAGCCTGGTGTTTGTATGGCGTGAATGTTATTTGTCACTTATCAGCCCAAGCCCGCATATTGTCCAGATCTTGCTGCATTTGAACATGGACTGCTTCAGCGTCTGAGAAGTCGCGAATGGTGCTGAACATTGCGTAATCATCAGCAAACATCTGCACTCCTAACCTTATGATGGAGGGAAGGTCATTGATGAAGCATCTGAAGATGGCTAGGCCCAGGACACTCCCCTGTGGGACTCCTGCAGAGTTGACTTGGAGCTGAAATGACTGTCTTTCAACAACCACCACCATCTTTCTATGTATCAACTCCGACTCCAACCACTGGACAGTTTGCCCTCTGATACACATTGATTCCATTAGTGCTAGGGCTCCTTGATGCTACACTCAGTCAAATGCAGCCTTGATGTCACAGGCTGGCACTGTCACCTCACCTCTGGAATTCAGCTTTTTTATCCATGTTTGAACCAAGGCTGTAATGAGGTCAGGAGCTGAGAGGCCCTGGCGGAACCCAAACTGGGTGTCACGGAGCAGGTTATTGCTGAAAGCACTCTTGATGACATCTTCCATCACTTTACTGATGACTGTGAGTACACTGATGGGGAAGTAGTTTGCTAGATTGGATATGTCTTGGTTTTTGTGTACAGGACACATCTGGACAATTTTTCACATTGGCGGGTAGATACCAGTGTTGTAACTGTACTGGAAGATCTTGGCTAGGTGCGTAGCACGTTCTGGAGCACAAGTCTTCATTACTATTAGAGGAATGATGTCAGGGCTGAATGCCTTTGCAGTATCCAGTGGCTCCAACTGCTTCTTGATATCATGTGAAGTGAATCGAATTGGCTAAAGACTGATATCTGTGAGCCGAAATGGATCATCCAGTTGGCACTTCTGGCTGAAGATTGCTGCTTATGTTGCATTGATCTGTTGCATTGATGGGTTGGGTTCTTCCATCATTGAGGATAGGGATAATTGTGGAGACTCCTCATCCAGTGGAGTCTCTTGCAACTGGATGTAGCAGGACTGCAGAGCTTAGATCTTGGAAAGCTGATGCCAGCCTGGTGGTATTATCATTGGTGTGTTAATCCAGAGATCCGGGTAATGTTCTGGGGTTCAAATCCTGCCACAGCAAATGGTGGAATTTGAGTGCAATGAAAGCTGGAATTATGATGACTTTTTTTAAAAATGAATCTCCTTTAGTGAGGGAAACTGCCATCCACCCACATTGTTTTAGGTCTGGAGTTACATATAGGCCAGACCAGGTGAGAGGGTGGTTGAATTTCTTCCCTGAAGGACATCAGTGAACCAGATGGGTTTTTCCGACAATCGGCAAAGGTTTCTTGTCATCGGCAGATTTTTAATTTTAGATTTTTGTTTCAGTTGAATTCAAATTCCACTATCTGCAGCGGCAGGATTTAAACCTAGGTGCCCAGAACATTAGCTGAGTTTCTGAATTAATCATCTATCCATAATACCACTAGCCCATCACCTTCCCAGTGACGGTCAATGTAGAGATTCAACCATGATCCTACCGAATGATAGAGCACGCTCAAGGGGTACTTGTGGCCTACGTCTGCTCCTGTTTCCTCACACACTTAAAGGTAGGGAGTTTTGAGAAGATTTGTAGCTCAGGTTGAGGATGTAGATTTGCTCACTGAGCTGGAAGGTTCATTTTTCAGACATTTTGTCAATATACGAGGTAACATTTTCACCTAGTATGGTGATGAAACATCTGAAAATGAACCTTCCAGCTCAGCGAGCAAACCTACCTCCAGACTTAAAGATGGCAAACAGACCAAACTGGAAGCTTTGATGCGTGAATGAATTGATGTGACTACGTGTGTGATTAAATGAATGAATAATTAAGCCAGAATATTTCAGACAAAGTTATTTACATCACAAACAAAAACAAAAGTTGCTGGAAAAGCTCAGCAGGTCTAGCAACATCTGTGCAGAGAAATCAGAATGAACACTTTGTGTCCAGTGACCCTTCCTCAGTCATTTACATGACTGACAATTTAACTCAGTGGCTAGACTATTGTTTTCATTGTTGAAGGAGGACACTGTCTTCTCAGAATTAGCATTTTCTTCATACAAGATGGAAATCCTGTTCTGGTGGTTAGCTTGTATGTTACATATCCATTATTTAAAGAGGAAGACCTATTGACCAATATTCCATACTTTGCCCAACACTATCAGAAGCAGATTAATTACTCTGTCATCTCGAGGCTGCAGTCTGGCTGTGTGCAAACTGGCAGCTGCATTTATCTATATAACAGCCATTAGAGGTCAAAATAATTACCAGTCTGGAGCTTTGAGGTGTAGCTGTGGAGATGCGAAGCAGTGTTATATTAATCCAAACGCTTTTGCCATTTAATTTAGATAAGAGGGCATGTTTTATGTCCAGTAATTCCTCCCCTCTGTAAACTGAAATGTGGAGGAGGTAAGAGGATGGTAGATATCACTGTGACTCTGGCATTAATGAGACAGGGTTGCCTGCGTTTGTCACCCTGTCCCATGAGAGAGGCTGCATGAAAAGCGACCATGACGCAGCTGAGAACAGACAAAACCTATTGCAGGTGTATGAGGCAGCTCTGAGACCACAGGACAAAGCAGCCAGATACGAGGCCAGTATATCAATTGCATCTTGTCATAAACCTGATGTGAGTCTGCAAGAGAGAAGTGATTTTCTGTCCTTGTTCTGAAAGTCCTGCTATGAAAGATGCACGAGACGATGACATTTAAAAAAAAACAAGTATATGATGATGACATGTTCACTGAGTAATTGAAAGTGACAGGCCTATCTGCATTAAGACACTTTATAAACTCAAATCCAAATCTAACAAATTGAAATTGATGATGACAGCAGCTACATAGAGGAAAGACATCTATTTGTCATTGGCTTCACCACCATACACCCTGCACTCCAAAACAAATTTAGCTTAGGAAAGAATTTAGGCATCTGATGTCATACACTTCGACAGGAAAGTAAAGTGACTTGGAGTTTTGCTGATTCATTCCATTTTATTTCAGTTGTAAGTAATTTGGCAAAAGGTCCAGAGGCAACTGTGTTTTTCATGTAACAAGGTCTTAGAACCCAAATGTTGCTTCCTGAACGGACGGTTAAAGCATTTGAGGGAAATAAATTGTAAGGTTCTGAACAAAGAAGAGAAAAACAGGGTTAATTGGTAAGCTCTTTCAAAGAGTTAGCACAGGCATGATGGGCCAAGTGGCCTCCTACTGTACTGAACCATTCTGTGATACCATGAAATAAATGTGACATTACTTTGTGTACACATGATTCTGGATCTCACAAGGGGACCACAACTGCTCAGTAAAAGTAGAAACGATTTTGTGAGAATGAATAAAATAATGATGAGCTCCAGCTATTAATCCTCCTGACCTTGGGTTAATAGAGGCAATGGTCTGGAATTGTATGGTTTTTGTTCATCTGAGGATGTTAAAGTGAAAGTGAGGCTTGTGTTATGTCCTCAAATGTTGTGGCTCTTATAATTTGTTCTCCCCCTCATTCAAGTACATCTTTGTACTTTTTATGAGCACAGCTTGAATTCCACCATTAGTAAACAGAATAAACATCTTGCAACTGGCCCTATATAAAAGGAAAAATAATTTAACAATTTTTTTTTGTATAGTGCTTTGCATTTATATAGTGCTTTTCATGATGCCAGGACATAAAAAAGCAAATGAACTGCTTATAAAGTGGATAATCCGCTTAGATATGTTATTACACAGCTCATGTGCAGGTGAGACTTGAGCGTAGTCTTCCTGGTCCAGAGGTAGGAACACTACCACTACACCACAAGAGCTGCCAATATTTGTAAAGTGCAGTTGCTGCCATAATTCCAAAAATGTGGCAATTTATGCATAACAAGCTTCCACAAAGACAAATGTGATAATGATCAGACAAAATGTTTTAATGATGTTGATTGAGGGACAACAATATTTTCGTTTCATACATACAGAACATTCCAAAGCCTTTCACAGCCAAGAAATTATTTCTGAAATGTAGTAACTTTGGTTAATATCAATGAATGTATTAACCAATTTGCAACCACTTACGGTCCATAATAACGAATGAATAATGAACCCATTAATCCAGTTTCGGTGTTCGTGGTTAAGGAATAAAATGTGATCATGTGATCAGGCCCTAAGTTGAGTCTTTTGGTCAGACTCAAGATAAAAGATTGAGGCCAATATAATTTATAAGCTCCAAATCGAGTTTCTGGCTGTGTTGATTCAGGCGGAGGTGGCATAGTGGTAACGACGCTGATTAATAATAGAGAAGCTCAGGATATGAGGGTTCAAATCGCACCATATTAGTTGCTGAGATTTAATTTAAATGAATAAATCAGCAATATTAAAATGCTAATGGTGACCTTAATAATTATAAAACCTATCTGATTCCCTGATGCCTCCAAAAAGCAAATAGTTAGGAAATGAAATGTGCTGCCTGGAAATATGGAGGCGACAGGTTCTGTTGAGGCATTCAAGAGGGCATTAATTCAGTTTGGCTCAAATAGAGAGCAACATAGTGGGGTACAGACAGGAGGTTGGCATTTGTTTGAACGGCTGGTGTAGGTACACTGGGCTGAATGGCCTCCTTTTGCAGCATAGCAGCCATGTGATTCTGTGATGAGTTATTGGGAAGACAATCTTCCATCCTTATGCAGTCTGAACATTTTGTAACTCCAGGTCCATAGTAATGTGGTGCTTCTAATTCTCCAGTGTCCTAGCAAGCCACCCAGTTCAAGAACAGTAAGAGATGGGTAACAAATGTAGGATTTACCAACAATACCCTTATCTCAGCAAATAGCAGTGATGAGAAACTGTAAGTAATGATTTTCACTCACTTTGCGCGATGAAGTTCTGCTTAATCACTCTTCAGCTGCACTCCTTTTTTCCTTCCAATCTCCATTCTGCACTGATCTACTCAAACAAAACTGAGTTTGTTCGTGGGATAACAGCTGGGAAGTGATGAGTGGGCATTTTACTGAATTCACCATCTCATCAGCTGAGATGGTGTTCAAGTTCAGAAGCTAATGAGGGTTGTGTCCTGTGCAGTAAAATAATGCCCCCAGAATCTTTGAAAATCTTTACATTCTCAAAACAGTAAAATGTGTCGTATGTGAATAAATATTTGTAGTCAAAACAATGGGAGTTCTGTCTTTTCTGCTTTCTAGACATCTCAAGAGTTTTCGAACCCTGGTACCAAATAATGCTGATGCATCTTAAGGCTCCAGTGGGTTTCAGACTCAAAGTGAAGAGACAGATCTGAGAAGTTACGTACAATTACATCATATTCATATTACAGAATCAGGCAATTTGGCTTCAACTAGTCTATACCACTGTTTACGATCTACTCTTACCTCCTCCACCCCATTTATCCACATATTCTTTTCTTCTATCCCTCTTGTGTTTCCCCTTAACCACACCAATGCTATCTGTCTCCATCATTATACTCTGAGAGTAAACAAGGTTCTTCTGAGTTTCCTACTGAATTTATTGATGACCACTTTACATGGACGGTTTTGAAGATACATTTTCCATCCATTAAATGTTGACAAATGACAACATTGGTTGCATTGGTTCCAAGGCTCTAGTAAATCCATTTTGAAAAGGAGTGAGTTAGAACGTGTATTGTAGTGAGGGGCATGCAGCAGGGAGGATGCTGGTAATAAAACGTGTTGCAGAACATCCGTAAGAATTATAGTGAAAGGCTTTAAAAGCCTATGCATGTTATACCACGCCTTTTGAGACCGAGCTTCTGTATGTGAATGACTGTATGAATGCACATTCAGAGCTTATGCTGCATACACATTTACAGGGAACTTTAGCATGAGGCTAAACCCAGAGGTCTAGTGTCCCTCGTGAAAAATTACCTCTCAGAATTCATTATGAATATTATGAACTTGTCCAGCAATGAGTTCACTAAAGACTGCTTCCCAGTAGTTGTATTCCCATAAGCAGCAGCTAATTTTGGTTTTATTGACTGAACAACTGAAAAGGTATTGCAAGGCTTATTGACTTAAACAGGCAAAGTGACCTGGGAGTTTTATCTTCATTCTGCTACCGAAGTTCCATCAATGGATGAGTATAGAAAAGAATCTATAAAGAATTCTTATCACTGTGTTTAGATTTAAACAACTTATGTTTAGCGATGTTTGCTTCTCATCTTCAGTTTCTGGACCAAACAGATTTAGTGAGTTTGATGAAGTTGCTGTGGGCACAAGAAAGTCTAAGGTGTATTTTCCTCTTTTGTGTTCCGAGGAACATACTAGAAGGATGAGAAAAGACCAGTGATGATCACAGTTAAGCTCCTTCATAGCCCTCTGAATTTAATAAAGAGAAATATTCACCAAAATGGTAACAAAGATCAATAGGATTCTGACAGCCGAGTCGTTAGTAACTAACAGTTACGTTTTGCAACCTCTTTGTGTCTTTCTTCCTCTGACGGAAACAGTGAAGTAGACAGAATAGCTTGTGCTTAGAACTGGTGAATTCATCTCTATTCTACCAGATCATTAAGGAAATTCCACAGCATCCATAACTTATTATCAGATGGACTTCTCCAGGCATACACCTGTCATTTGGAGAAATGACTTTCCATTCTCTGCCTTCTGTGGGGTTCTGAAGTATCCCCACATTCACACCTCGCTCCATACATTGGCAGTACTCTAAGAGAAAAAACATAGCTAGACACCCATCCCACATGGTTCCCACATATTGTATAGTCATGCCCTCTAGTTTTCTAAGTAAAGATTTGGATATTGCTGTTATGTGTTTAGAATTTCGTTTCAAATCCATTACCTGCAATCCTGTTATCAGCAGTTATGAAATATATCGTGTTGTCACACTCAATGATTGTTTCTTCCCTTGATCCGTCTGGTCTGTTCAAGATGTCGTGCCATAGCTATGTGAAACATCTGGTCAAAATCTAGCCATCAGCCTGTCCCAGCACAACAAGGAACACCTTACCAAATTGAGGCAGCTATTCATTTAAGTGCCTATGCCATGTCCACAAACAACCCCCCTGTAGACTTGGGTAGCATTCTAAAGCTTTGTGCCTCTGGTAGGGGTCTTGTCAACAGACTGCAACTCATTGGAAAATCTTGGGTGCTTCACCCTTGCATTTTCATCTGCAAGACAGCTGCAGTACTCTAATGAGCTGCATGCAAAGTCGCACTGATGGTCCCATTGGGCCTGGGAAAGTCAACCACAAAGCTGTGGGCCCAGACCTGCCCAGTGCTCCTTGCTGAAAAATGATAGAACGGCTGCAGACATACGAGGGTAAAGGATGAAAAGCGAATAATTCTGCTTCAATTTGTTTTTAATATTAAAAAAAAACTTTGTTCAAGCAAAGGTCATTTTCCATTGTAGGAGAAGTGAGTACAGCCAGTTTGAACTGAACTGATTGCAGTATTGGCCTCTGCAATCAATAAATCAATCTCATTCTGTTTTTTACTGCATCTGTCTTACTGCTGATGTCCCTGGGAATGAAAAAAAGAGTGTGAGTCTCCATTAGAAATCTCAATTTGCAGGTCTAGAAAACTCCAGGAAACTGTGAAATTGTTGGATTTGGATGGGAAACCAAGTAATTTGGGCGTCATGCTGTAATCGTGCCTGAATGATTAGCAACCAGTGATCACAGTGCTGCGTACAGCTGATGCCCTCCTGAATCTCATTATCTCATCTTTTTTCAAGGTACATACAGGACGGAAGTTCAGGTTGTGTATCATTGCATTCACCTTTAACTCTTTGTTGAGGTTTACCGTGGAGCATGTGACTCAGTAATCATAATTAATAACAGGATTACTCCCTCTCTCACACATTAGCTCAAGTAATAAGTGGACAATTAGCATCGATATATGGCTCGACAGATGATGTGAAAGGTGGGGTTTCGTCTTTCGAGAGCATTGAGAAAAGCTCTTCAACTGAATTGATGCAATGTCATGAAGAGAATTTAAATAGAGAATAGGAAAAATTCAAATTCATCCAGTAGAAGTGTAACTTAGAATACTTTCAGCAATAAAAATTGCAGTCTGACAAGTTAATTCAGCATCTATTCTTGCTGCTTCTATCCCCAGTCTTCCTTCATTTCATCTATTCCTAGCCTTTGTGCAGCATGGTTCATCTCAAAGCAGTCAAGCGGCTTTCTCTGGTTCCATATCACCCGTTCCCCACAAGGTCCTCAACCCCGTCATGCATAACCCAGGTGCTTTCCTGGGTTCTCACAGAGCTGCGATTCTTATCCATCATCCAACTGGCAGACTCTTTGCTAAGTGTTCCCCTTTTGATTAATCCCAACCACCTCCCTTTACAATGCCTCCCACCCCCCCAGGTGTTGCAGCCCTTTGTAATGCTGCAGCATCCTTTTTATTTCTGCCAGAGCACAGCCTCTTCAATATCCTCAGAGGGCTGCTAGGTTCCCCACCTTCCAATGCTATGACCTGCCAGTCTTCATAATTATAATGTCCCATTCTCACTCTATTTGTTGGGAACCTGCACTGAGTCGACCATAACAAATGATCAGTCAAACATTTCTCCGAGAAAACATCTGTGCTCGTTGCTCCTTTCTGTTCAAAAGAAAGAGAAAGCTGAGGAATGTCCTGTGCCTGTGCTGTAAATTTATTTAAATCATGGTGATCCTGCTGTTGTAGCTCAGTTAGTCAGCAACATTGATGCGCCTTTTAAAAGCCAATTAGGGAAAAGGTTAAGAATCTTGTAGTGTCAGCAAGATCTTGTCAAGAATTTATGTTATAGGCATCAAGTAATGTTTTTGTCAAAGAAATAAACTTTTAAGTAATTTTCACTTGACCACAGTTAATATGTAATTAATAGTCCTTGTGGTTATAGGCAGTCATACAGTCATAGAGTCATAGAGATGTACAGCATGGAAACAGACCCTTTGATCCAACCCGTCCATGCCGACCAGATATCCCAACCCAATCTAGTCCCACCTGACAGCACCCGGACCATATCCCTCCAAACCCTTCCTATTCATATACCCATCCAAATGCCTTTTAAATGTTACAATTGTACCAGCCTCCATCACTTCCTCTGGCAGCTCAATCCATACACGCACCACCCTCTGTGTGAAAAGGTTGCCCCTTATGTATCTTTTATATCTTTCCCCTCTCACCCTAAACCTATGCCCTCTAGTTCTGGACTCCCCCATTTTACTAATAACAATCAGTGCAGAAAAGCAATGACCAGCACCAGTAGGACACTGGACTAAACATCTGAAGATGGTCAGAGGGTATAATAAGCAAACATTTTTATGTTCATTGTTGGTAGCCAAGAAACAACAGGTAGGAACATTGCAACGGGCAGTCACAAGGCTGCTTACTGCAAAGAGTGATTCATAGTGGGGTGACCAGAACTGTGTACAGTACTCCACAACAGGCCTCACCAACATCCTGTACAATCTCAACATGACGTCCCAACTCCTATACTCAAAGGTAACTCTCATCAATCTGTATTATGAGGCCAAACTAGGAAGTATTGGCATTTCCAGCTTCAGAGGGACATATTTGAAAGGTGATATTAAGAGTTAAATGTGAGTGAAGAGGATGGGAAATGTTAGAATGGATATTGAAAAGTCAGGGTACAGTTACATCATTTGATCTCCTGGCATGACTTTAACCCCAGGTCACACAACTCTGACCAAGGAGCTGAAAATGCCAGGCAAGTTTGTAGAGAATGGCTCCAGGGTTAGAAAGGACCCAGCTGGGGACGTTTGTGAACCTTAATCATTGGCTTCCTTGTGGGCTGGAAAGAGAAGGATGCCTGGCCTCAGCAGAGGGTCCAGGCTGCAGCATGCACAAAAACAAATCCAATGTTTGATCGAGGCCTAAGGGTTAAAAAGATCTTGTGACTCCATTAGTAACTCTAACCAAGCGTGACTCTCGCCACATTGTGAGACACCATCTCCCACTGCATCCCCTCACCCACTCTCTCCGTATGCCCATGGAAGCTGATTGCTCACTTCACCCACCCCTGCCTAGTCTATTCCTACCCTCACATTCCCATTAATATTGCAGCTTAGTTTTCCTCGCACAGTGAAGGAGGGAGCGAGGGAATGTCAAAATGCTTCTTTGGCCTGTAAGTCAATTGTTTGTTTCTTCTGCCTCAGGTAAAACCCTTTCCATGGGAAGATCTGAGAGCCTGAAATCTCTCCTGTAATGAAACATAAAAATGTGTCTGTTTTTTCTTCATGGTTAACAGATCAATAATAGAATCTCAGTTCTTAGAAATCGAACACTTTGAGATTAGGTGTTCAAATGACTTCATTACCAGGTTATTAGTCACAGACTAAACCAACATAGTGCTGTTTTTCATTACCAAGGGGAAAGACAAACAGGATTAAGGTAAAGAAACATATCACTTTTTTTTATTAATGGAGGCTAATGCCATTCAAATGAATGAAGATGAATGCTCAAAACACACAGATTTTTGTATGTATGCAAAATATTGCAGATGCTAGTAATCTGAAATGAACACCATTCTGAAGAAGAGTTATATTGAATTCAAAACGTTAACTCTTGTTTTTCTCTCTCCACAAATGCCACCAGACCTGCTGAGTTTCTCCAGCATTTTATGTATGTTGTATTACATTTCTGTGTATTTTGAACAGTGGTAAAAGGACCTGTTTCACACTGTTTCCCTGAGGAGAGGAGAAGTTAATGTTTCAGGTCAACCACCTTCCATCAGAACTGGGAAGAACAAGAACTAGCAAGAGTCAACACCAATCAGATGCCAGCATCTCTTGATGTATCAATAGCACTAGTGGGAGCAGTGGCTGCTGCTGGTACTGCAGGCAGGAGATGAGATGCTGTGCAGTGATGGATGTGAGCTTTCTAAGTGTTTGAGGAGGTTGGCAAAGAGAATTGTCAAGGGCAATGATGTCTGAGATTTGCGCAGCCATGGCGAGGGGCAGCTATACCTCAGGTGGCCCTCCAGTGGTCCCAGGAGTGGAGAAGGCCGGCAGGGCTTGTTGAGGAGAGAATCCCTCCCACCAGCAGCCCTCACAAGAGAGAAATGTGCCATGATCCTGAAATTATCAAATGTTCCGGCTCATCCACAACTATCTGGAAATATTTATGTATCTAACCAAATGTTAAATTAACTTCTCCATGGCCACCTTTTCCACACTATGCCCCCCACCCCCACCCCCAGCCCACCCCTCCACACCCCCCATCCCTCCAAAACACTCATTCTGTCACTGCATTGCATACAGTGTATCCAGTGGAACTGCAGCAGTTCCTGGTCTGGGTTCGGTGCACCAGGACACATTGGTGCAGGCCTGGCTCCAGTGGAGATAATAGTAGACCATCACAGCAAAACCGAACGACCGTGTTTCTGGCTGCCAACTTCTGAGGCTTGCTTTCTGCTCTGGATTGGCAGCTAGAGGCTGAGGGTCCTTTTGGTAAGTATTGAAAAATACCTAAACCAATTGTTCGGGGTCCAAGATTCAGGGGCAATGAGCAAAGTGCAGGATTTCTGCTAATTGGTCCTTGCCCAATGGGTCAGTAGTGCAAAACTTATGGAGACTCCTGAATATTCACCTTTATCCTCCCAGAGGAGTGGACCAAATCCACCATCTTGAGTAGTTCTACACTCAAACAACAAAGGAAGTTACAGCACAGGAACAGGCCCTCCCTGCTCTCCAAGCTATGCCGATCCAGATCCTCTATCTAAACCTGTCACCTATTTCCTAAGGATCTATATCCCTCTGCTCCCTGCCCATTCATTAGCTGTCTACATACATCTTAAATGATGCTATCATACCCGCCTCTACCATCTCCATTGACAACCCGCTCCAGGTACCCACCACCGTCTGCATAAAGAACTTTCCACATATATCTCCTTTAAACTTTTCTCTTCTCACCTTGAACTCATGGTGAGGGGGGAAATCTTATTTAGTAATATAATGATAGTAATTGAGTCCCCCACTCTGTGAAAAAGCTTCTTGCTATCCACCCTGTCTATACCTCTCATGATTTTGTTGACCTCAATCAGGTCCCCCTCAACCTCCGTCTTTCTAATAAAATTAATCCTAATCTACTCAACCTCTCTTCATAGCTCGTGCCCTCCATACCAGGCACCATCCTGGTGAACCTCCTCTGTACCCTCTCCAAAGCATCCACATCCTTTTGGTAATGTGACAACTAGAACTATATGCAGTATTCCAAATGCAGCCAAACCAAACTCTTATACAACTGTAAGTTGACCTGCCAGCTCTTGTACTCAATACCCCGTCCGATGAAGGAAAGTATGCCATACCCCTTCTTGACCACCCTATTGACCTGCATTGCCACCTTCAGGGAACAATGGACCTGAACACTCAGATCTCTCTCTAAATCAATTTTCATTGAGTTTGAGGTCGCCATATCACCTTCATTGATATTCCAGACTTCCCACTGTTGTCAGTACAGCTTTTGCAGCAGACCTATGAACATAATAAAATGTAAAACTGATTTGAATTGAGAAATATACTTGTCATGCAGTGGTAGAGTCCCTACCCATGAACTAGGAGATCTGTGTTCAAGCCCTGCCTGCCCCAGAGGTGGGTATTGGCATCTGTAAACAGCTGATCAGAAAGTATCTACAAATTATTCTCACAGGCTCTTGTGGTGCAGTGGTAGTCCTCCTACCTCTGAGCTGGATAGTCTCGTTTCAAAACATACATGCCCCTGAGGTGTGTTCTAACATGTCTGAACAGGTTGATTAACAATAACATCTTTTTTGGAACTATTCCCATTGACAGATGTTAAATATTTCTTGTCAAGAGATGGGCACAATTCCATTTGAGACATTGTCACTGAACAGTCTCATTTATGGAGATATTCATAGAATCCCTCCAGTATAGGAGCAGGCCATTCAGCCCATAGCAACTCTCCAAAGAGCATCCCATCCCCCCACCATCTTGCACTTCGAAAGGCTAATCCACCCAGCATACACATCTTTGGATTGTGGGCAGAAACCCACACAGACACAGGGAGAATGTGCAAACTCCACACAGACAGTTGCCTGAGGGTGAGAATTGAACCCAGGTCCCTGGCGCTGTGAGTAGCAGTGCTAACCTCTGAGTTACCATGTCTTGTCAAGTCTGAAATGTTCAGAGTTTATATGACAATCACAATGAATGGCTAAATGTTGCCCTTACTGTACAGTTGTTCCTTGAAAGTCAGTCTTGTTTTGTGAACAACCTGTTTCCTTGAGGACTGTTTATTGATGGAGTGAGGAAGGATAGACTGATTAATTTACAGACCAGTCATGGGCAAATTATTAGAAAAGATTTTGAGAGACATTATAAATCATCAGTTAGAAATTTTTCAAGGACAGTCAGCACCGATATTTTAAAGGAAGGTTATCTCTGACAAACTGATTAAATATTTTGAGGAGGTAACAAGAGAGGGTGATGAGGGTTGTACAATGCATTTGACCTACGTGGATTTAGCAAGAGATTCAAGGGTAACATGGTCAAAGGATTGGAATTGATGGGAGTTTTTGTGACTGGAAGATTATTTCCGGTGGGATTCCATAGGGCTCAGTATTAGGTCCTTTGGCCTATCATAATAAATATCAATGATTTAGACTTAATTGTAGGAGACATAATTAAGAAGTTGAAAATCGTCCAAAAATTGAGGGTGAAAATGCAGCAGACTACAGGAAGTTGTCAACAGGTAGGGAGAAAAGTGGTGAATGGAAGTGTGTGGTAATGTATTCGCCAAAAACAAATGGAAGTAAACAACAGAGATCAAATTTTGAGAATGGGAACCAAGGAATCTTGAACAACATGCCTCATGGATTCCAAAAGGTAGATACGGTAGTTAAGGAGGCATGGCCAGATGTATTCCTTTAATAGACAGGTATTGAGCAAAGTTATGCTGAACCATATCAAACAGTAGTTAGGCCTTATTTAGAGGACTGTGCACCATTCTGGTCACTATTACTGGAACAATGTGATTGCACTACAGTGGGTACAGAAGAGATATACTGTATAAGAATGTTGCTAATAATGGAGAATTTTAGCAGTGAGAGGAGATTGAAAAGGTTGGCGTGGTTTTCTTTCAAATAGAGGCGGCTATTTAACGCAAAGATTTAATTGCCGTGTAAAAATGATTGAGAACCTAAATAGTATGGATAAGAAAGACCTATTCCCCTCACAGAGTGAGGAGGCACTGAGGCGGCAGAGATTTCATGTGATTGGCAGAAGGATTAGAGAAGTTAGGTTTTTCACCAAGAGTGTGATGAAAGCCTGGAGCTCGCTGTCTGGAAGTGTGACAGAGGCAACAACATTCAACCTATTTCAAAAATACTTGGTTATGAGCTTAAGTGACATAATCTACAGGGTTGCAGACCAAGATCTGGACAGTGGGGTGTAAACTAGATAGTTCTCTTTCAGCTGGCATAGACATGGACCAAATAGCCCCTTCTGTGCTGTAAATTGTCCATGTTTCTATATTAACGTAATGGCCGTTTAAATTTCACTCTTAACACCTTGAAGGCCTGTAGGTTCAAAGACCACTTCAGGACTTGAGCCATAGTTTAAGGTGTGATTTCAATGCAGCACAGAGCAAGTGCTCAGTGGTAGAAAAAGTGTCCTTTAGATAAACGTTATAGCCCTTATTCAGGGAGTACTTAAAGGTCCCCAACTTAATTGATGGCCTTCCTGACCAATATTTCTTTCCTCACTCTCACGTCATCACAAAAACGCAGGTTATTGGCTGCTGCTGGTAAGAGTTTTGCAATGACAACCACTTGCACTGACATGTAACAGGTGATGCATCAAAGTGAAATCCCTAGGTGAGCTGCTTTGGATGTCTCTGGATCCTTTCGAGAATGTAAGAGTGTTTCTCATTTCCACTGATTTCACTTTTCGAAAGTGGGAAGAGTTTGTGTGTAAATTGGGCAAGAAGTGTCCACTTTAACAGTGGTCCAGAAAATGATGCATTGAACTGGAATTCACACTAAAGCCATTGATGACAATATTTCTGTCGATTCTTAACCCCACCTTCTCTGTTCTGCTCGCCCCTATTTCCCAACTCTTCCCCTGACTTGTTGGGTGATGACACTGTCACTACTGTGAGCAGCTAATCCCTTGCCAAAGTGACCTCTCTTCAGCGTGAGCCTGGAAGTTAACAATAAAAGACACTATAGTCAGTTCTATCATTAGAGAGAGATGTTTGGTGCTGAGTTTATCCTAAGGGTCGTCATATCTCATGCAAAGGCCAAGATGACCTCAGTCGGTAGGGGAATCGAACTCACCTTGTTGGTGTCACTCTGCACTGCACTCCAGCTGACTGAGCAAGCCAGCCCTATATTTAAGGACAAGCCACAAAATCAAGGCCTGGACTTATTAGACATTTACATTGCAGCCAGGGTTCTTGGGGTTAGAACCTGGTACAGGTAGGCTTTGCAAAATGTGCTCCTGGAACTCACCTTAGGATCCAAATGCCTCTGGGACACTGTGAAGTTTTCCAAGGGTCATTGAGGGTAGGATTGTGGAAGGGAGGTGGAATTATACTTGCTGCTGATTAATGACCAGCTCCTTAAAGAGCTGTTTAAGGAGCCTGAAACATAGATAAAGTGCATTGAAGAAACTCAGCAGGTCTGGCAGCATCTGTGGAGAGAGAAAAACACAGTTAATGGTTCAAGTCTAACATGACCCTTCTTCAGGACTGGTTAAGATTGCCTGCCTATTCCTGAACATTATTTTCCAAACTTTTTCTGGTGAACCCAAACACTTTTGTGGATGTAGTGCAGCTGTCGGGTGTTCTGACAAGCCCACATGAACTCCTCTGGAGATGGACTTGAGAGAAGGCACGGTGGGGCAGCATAGTGTCTCAGTGGTTAGTACTGGTTCATCTCCAACCTCGGGCGACTGTCTGTGTGGAGTTTGCACATTCTCCCCGTGTCTGCATGGGTTTCCTCTGGGTGCTCCAGTTTCCTCCCACAATCCAAAGATGTGCAGGTTAGGTGAATTGGCCATGCTAAATTGCCCATAGTGTTCAGGCATGTGTAGGTTAGGTGCATTAGTCAGGGGTAAGTGTAGAGTAGTAGGGGAATCGGTCTGAGTGGGTTACTCTTCGGAGGGTCAGTGTGGACTTGTTGGGCCAACTGGCCTGTTTCCTACACTATACGGATTCTAAATCTCCACTCGCCCATCCTGACTTGGAAACATATCACGATTCCTTCACCAACACGGGAGTCAAAATCCTATATAATTCCCTCCCGAACAGCATTCTGGGTCTATCTACAGCACATGAGCTACAGTGGTTCAAGAAGGCAGTTCACCACCACCTTTTGAAGGGCAACTAGAAGCAGGCAATAAATGCTGGCCAGCCAGTGACGCCCACAAGGGAATACATTTTTTAAAAACCCGTGAAGCCAACTATTGGCAGCATGAGCATTGGGGTGCTTTTGATGCCAATCCTTGCCCTGCTTGACTCCAAAGCGAAAGATCATTTACTGGCAGCTGAGAAGAAGAATCCCAAGGAGAGAGGATCTGAGTCCATCACCACTGAGTTATGGATGGTTGGGCTTTAGGCTTCTAAGTCCCATAGTTAAGAGTGCTCACATCTATTTTAGAGGTCTGTTGTGCTTGATAAAGGGCCCAGTCCAGCCTATGAATTAATATTGTGCTCAAAGCTTGCACAGATGAAGAGGTTGGGCCTTTGCTAAATTGGCAGGTTTACATGGCCATTTTACATTGGAATGCAGATGTAACTCTTGCTGATTTCTGACCCACTGAGTCCAACTAGCAATTTTAGTTGTGGCATTACTACTACTTACTAGGGATGGAGGACCACCCACCCCCCACCCCCAGGCCCGCCTTGTTAAGCCAGAAAGTATTTTCTTCTCATCAGTACCACTCCTGGTCTTACAAACACACCCAAAAGGTGAGTGGAGGAGACAGTGAATGAGGGTGTTGTGCCATCAATGGCACTCTACCGTCTACCTCCCGAAACATCATGGGGGCTACAACGGGTGGGTCATCCACTCTTAGCCCTAACGTGGGCAATTAAACCCAATTGCAGGCCCCAAGCTGCCACCGTGGGTAATGGGTAACTGGGAGGGGCGTTCCCTGTACCGAGGCCCAGTGCCAGTTGGAACTCTCTCCCCATACAACCAAACAGACCACCACCTCAGCAGCACCCTGTCCACCTTGCCCTTCACTCCATCTCACCAGGTCCTACCTGCCAGACTTCAGTGAGACCCCGGGTTTACCTCAATAAGTGGGTCTGTCACTAAATATCACGGTTCCTTAGCCTACTCACAGAAGCTGTTACCCTCCAATGAAGACCTCCTCCTGGGGAGAGACGCTGGTCCTACTCATGTTAATTAAAGAGCTGTCACCTGGGTTGTGGGGGAGGGAGCTAAGGGGCAGATTCACCCCCAATATTGCCGTGGAAGTGAATTCAGCCCACAGCAAAAATCAGCAGTTGTTCATCATTTGCCCAGTGGCCAGCTCTGAATGGCTGTCATGATAAAGCCAGGCGATTTAGACCATAACTGTGTGTATCCACAGAAACCTGCAGTCAGCTGTCTCTGTGTGATTTAAGATATGGCAGCCAGGGTAGATTTTCTTTTGTTATTTGCTGAGATTAACTTGACAGCTGTGGTGGAGAATTGATTTCAGACCCTGCACCTGAGTCGTGCTGCCACTATCACTGAACATCATGTCATAGAGTCACACAGCACAGAAACAGACCCTTCTGTCCAACTGGTCCATGTCAACAAGATATCCTAAATTTATCCAATCCCATTTGCCAGCATTTAGCCCATATCCCTCTAAATCCTTCCTATTCACGTACCCATCCAGAGGTCTTTTCAATGTTGTAATTGTACCAACTTCCACCACTTTCTCTGGCACAGCATTCCATACACGCACCACCCTCTGCATGAAAAGGTTACCCTTTAGGTCCTTTCCCCTCTCACCTTAAACCTATGCCCTCTAGTTTTGGACTCCACTACCCTGGGAAAAAAAAACTTGACTGTACACCCTATCCATGCCCCTCATGATTTTATACATCTCTATAACATCAGCCTCTGATGCTCCAGGGAGAACAGCCCCAGCCTGTTCAGCCTCTCCCTATAGCTCAAGCCCTCCAACCCTGGCAACATCCTTGTGAATCTTTTCTGAACCCTTTCGACATGACAACATTCACTCTGGGGCTAGCCGGTTACCAAGGTTTTCCTGATGCAGGGAAGTTTAAACAAGTCAGGCAGCAGGACTCCAGTCGATATTTCCTAATCAACCTGTTTGGAGATGTTATTACATTGGTGTGGAGCAGGTGGGACTCGAACCTCAGTCTCCTGGCTCAGAGGTGTCCCTGCTGCCTGATTGTTATGTTGTTCAGCAGACCT
Source organism: Chiloscyllium plagiosum (assembly GCF_037043375.1). Lineage (NCBI taxonomy): Eukaryota > Metazoa > Chordata > Chondrichthyes > Orectolobiformes > Hemiscylliidae > Chiloscyllium > Chiloscyllium plagiosum. The sequence goes on from NW_028270169.1 coordinate 17,618,860, forward strand.
TCCTGAAAGAGGACTGAGCGACTCTTGCTAGCTCTGGCAGATGGTGGAATTTGAATTCAATAAAAAGAAGTCTGTGATCAAGGTCGGTTGATGAACATGAAAATGATTGCCAGTTGTTAAAGAAACCCCATCCGGTTCACTGATGCCCATGAGGGAGGGAAACCGCCGTCCTTACCTGGTCTGGCCTAGAGGTGAGTCCAGACCCATAGCAATGGGGCTGACTTTTGACTGGCTTCTGGGCAATTAGGAATGGGCCTAAATGTTGGCCTAGCCAGCAGCAGCCGTATCCTGTGAAGAAATAAAACAAAGAAAGAACAGGCAAGGTGGTTGGGTCACTGCCAAGGAGCTCCCTCTTGCAAGTCCACAGCAGGGGTCTCTTTCTTTCGTAGAATCCCTATAGTAAGGAAACAGGCCCTTTGACCCAAGTCCACATCAACCCTCTGAAGAGTAACCCACCCAGACTCATTCCCCTACATTTACTCCTGACTAATGCACCTCACCTACACATCCCTGAACACTATTTGACATTTAACATGGCCAATTCCCCTAACCTGCACATCTTTGGATCGTGAGAGGAAACTGGAGCACACCCACACAGACACAGGGAGAACATGCAAACTCCACACAATGGGTTGCCTGAGGTGGGATTTGAACCCAGGTCGTTGGAGTTGTGAGGCAGCACTGCTAACCACTGAGCCACCATGCTGCCCACTGATGTGCCAACCTGTGGAGGACACTGACAGGGAGCCTGGGCACCTGGTTTCCTGCTCTGCTTTACTCAACCAACTTTTTTTTTATGCTGTTTGACTGTGGGAGGCATCCACATGGAACGTAACCCTACATCACTCAAGCAGGGGCACCATAGTAGGCCAGGTGTCCTTCCCTGTCACCACTTACCCCCTCCATCCCCAACCCATGCTAGGTTTCATTGCCGCAGGTGAGGGGAATTCAACTTGAGAAGATGGTGGTGAGCCACCATCTTGAACTGCTATAGTCCATGGGTTGTAGACACCTCCGGAGTGCTGTTGGAAAAACATATATGGATTTGGTGGGTCGTGTGGTTTTAGAGGAGAAGCTGCAGGGAATGCTGCTCCCACATATTTACTTCCCTTGTCTTCCTAAATGGTTGAAGTTCTGAATTTGAAAGACGGTGTCAAGAGAGCTTTGGTGAGTTGCTGCAGTGCATCTTACAGATGGTACACACTGCTGCTACTGTGCATTAGCGAGGGAGTGAATGTTAATGATCAGATAGGTAGGGTGCCAACCATTGGGACTGCTTCATCCTGGGTGATACCAAGCTTCTTGAATGTTGTTGGAGCTGCATGCACCTGGGCAAGCATACAGTATCCCATTATTCTTCTGACTTATGCCTTGTAGATGCTAGACAGCTACATTCCCGTCATTTACCTCTTAGGTCAGTGTGTGGCAGTGACTTCCAGAATTGGAAACCAGTGCGCCTGCATGTTAATTGGTGTGTGAGACCTTTCAAGCATGGTCTCCCAGATCAGAAGGAACATCAATGGCCAGCATTGGGACAACAGCAGTGGCTTTGCAATGGCTTTCCTGTCCGTCATTATTCATATGTTCATATCCTGACTGAGCTTTGAACTTAGTTGTCTGCGACCTTCTTCACATGTAAAAAAGGAAAGGAAAGCTGGCATTTATGTAGCACCTTTCTTGATGTTAAGACATCCGAAAACTCTTTTGCAGTCAAGGATGCATTTGAGGATGACAGTAACTGTTGTAATGTAGGAAACATGGCCAACAATTTGCACACAGCAAACTGTAACACGATAACTAACCAGGTATCAGTGGTACTTTCTGGATTTTGGTCAAGAGGATAAATTCAAGCCAATATACCTCTGAAGGTAAATATTTGACTGTAGCTGAATGTCAGGCAGTTAACAGGGACATCACGGGAGTCTAGACGTTGGCCTCGCAAAGGTCCTTCTCTCACTGTACGAGTAAAATGAGTTTTCATTTTAAATTCTTCCTGTGGATGCAATACTTTGCAAAGGGCAGGTGGCACAACATTTGCCGAAATTGTCCTCCACTGTGTCTGAAGGTGCCAGTGAACTGTGAACAATGTTGAGCACATTATATGTCAATTGGATATGGCAACATCTCTCTTTCACAATCCTGATGGGAAGCTCTGCTCATCTGATGACTCTGCAACTCATAGTACATTAAGAGGCTCTCTGAACAAATTGAAATGGTCAATCAATATGTATGATGCATATAGGCTACCAAATTTCGTAGATTTGATTCTAAATTATTCCTTAATAAAGTTGTTGTGATAAGGTCACAGTCATCAGGCCTAAGTCATAGTAAGTTATTAATGCCATCAATCTGTGGATGTGAGCGTAAAGCTCAAGGAATAGTATCCCGCTATTATGTACTGGTGCACAAATTGTCCTGTGTACGTTTTACAATATATTTACTATATTCAAATTATCGTGTGATCAAATTACACTCATGCAAATGCTTCCTTGGGAGTATTAGCACATCTCCTTAAACAGAGTGCACAGGAGGATAGATTCCAAATTGATTGCATTAGCCAATTCCAATTAACAGTCCGTTAATGAAGGGGTCCAACCCACTAAAGTGATTTGAAGTTGGTAATCCAATCTCATTTTGCTCTTGCAGTTCAAACATCTGGAGGCTGTGTAAATTCTGGGCTTGCATTCCGTATCACTTGATCAAGCTGCTTCTCCCCAACAATACAGGTCAATGGGTGCCATGCTGGCATTAAGATGCAGACTGTTTGAATCATGGAGGCAATCGTGAAAAGAGCAGTTCTGCAAAATATCCTCATTAATCTGTTAGAGACCATTTATTTAGTCAGCAGCAATACTCAACTGGGTGCACGTGGTAAAGTGGCTGTTTGCCAATTTCTAAAGCTGAGGGACACACAGAGGGATATCAGTAGATCACTCACACAGTGTTTCATTCTTCTGTCTTGCCAGCCCCATGCCCAATGCCAAAACCCAGCACTACACCAAAACCCCCAGCATTATTCCAACACCTCCAGTCCCATGCCAACACCTCCACCTTTATGCCAATATCTCTCAGCAACTTTACTCCCTCACTATTTTAGTTTGCTTGATTAAAAAAAAAAGGGTTTGTCCAAGTTGACTTCCATCTCCCAATGTTTCACAATGAAAACCTGAGGCTGGAGCAGCAAACAACAAGCAAGGTGATGACCTCAAATCGTTCTCATTGATAGGACTGACCTCATTTTCAACTGAGCTGCCATAGGTTGCCACACAGACCCTCTTTCCTTTTGCTCTCTTTACCGAGAGGGCCCCACTTTCAGGATGAGCTACCACCGCACAAGTTTCAATCACTTCGGCAATGAGTAACTAGGTTCCCTGCCCAGGTACTGATTGGCATTTAACAACCGACAGTATTTACTTTTCACTAACTGCCAGTCCTCACCCAACATCCAAACTACAAACAGATCATAATCAAACTAAAACATTTTTCATGATTTTTCACTACTGCAAAAAATACGGAGGTATGGCATTGAGGGTGAGTTGGAGGTTTGGATTAGGAGTTGGCTGGCTGGAAGAAGACAGAGGGTAGTAGTTGATGGCAAAGGTTCATCTTGGAGTGCCGTCACTAGCGGAGTTCCGCAAGGATCTGTTTTGGGACCATTGTTGTTTGTCATTTTTATAAATGACCTGGAGGAGGGGTTAGAAGGTTGGGTGAGTAAGTTTGCGGATGATACGAAAGTTGGAGGAGTTGTAAACAGTGAGGAAGGATGTGGCAGGTTACAGCGGGATATAGATAAGCTGCAGAACTGGGCAGAAAGGTGGCAAATGGAGTTCAATGTAGCTAAGTGTGAGGTGATTCACTTTGGTAAGGGTAATAAAAAGATGGGGTACTGGGCTAACAGTCGGATACTTGGTAGTGTGGAGGAGCAGAGGGATCTTGGTGTCCATGTACACAAATCTTTGAAAGTTGCCACCCAGGTAAATAGTGCAGTGAAGAAGGCATATGGCGTACTGGCTTTTATTGGTAGAGGAATTGAGTTCCGGAGTACTGAGGTCATGTTGCAGTTGTATAAGACCATGGTGCGGCCACATCTGGAGTATTGTGTGCAGTTTTGGTCGCCATACTATAGGAAGGATGTGGAGGCACTGGAACGGGTGCAGAGGAGGTTTACCAGGATGTTGCCTGGTATGGTAGAAAGATCGTATGAGGAAAGGCTGAGGCACTTGGGGTTGTTTTCATTGGAGAAAAGAAAGTTTAGGGGTGACTTGATAGAGGTGTATAAGATAATTAGGGGTTTAGATAGAGTCGACAGTGAGAATCTTTTTCCACGTATGGAGTCAGCTATTACAAGGGGGCATAGCTTTAAATTAAGTGGGGGTAGGTATAGGACAGATGTTAGGGGTAGGTTCTTTACTCAGCGAGTCGTGAGTTCATGGAATGCCCTGCCAGTAGCAGTGGTGGACTCTCCCTCATTATGGGCATTTAAGCGGGCATTGGATAGGCATATGGAGGATAGTGGGCTAGTGTAGGTTAGGTGGGCTTGGATCGGCGCAACATCGAGGGCCGAAGGGCCTGTACTGCGCTGTATTCTTCTATGTTCTATGATTGTGTCACCGTGGAATTTTCTTCAGTTCACTGCCTTTCCTTCAAAATCCATCATGAAGAATTGCAAATGGAAATGTTAACAAGTGAAAATGAATGTAATATTCTCGGAGGTTGAAGTGAATGTAGTTATCCTACATTTGGACATCAGTTTGACTCGGTTGATGGCTCTGATTGAGAAGCTTGTGGGTTCAGACCCTGTGCCAGGACCGGCAAACCTGTCAAGTCATCATCAATTCTTTTCAGATGCCAGGGTCAATGTCCCTTTAACCATGTTCCTGCATCATTTGCACCGACTGCATCACTGCTATGGCACATTTCCGATTCTCAAAGAGCGTCTCTGCCAAAGTAAAACTCCCACCATCTGTTTCCCATGGAAAGTGTCCCTGGATACAGCAGAATTCCCACTAGCCTGCACCGTGGCAACCTACAAAACCTGCCAGCCAGAATCTCCAATCTACCTACCTCCACCCCGCCCTCCCCAACATGACCACAAACTGTATAGACTTTAGACTTTCCTTTGAGGTTAACATTCCTGATTTAGAATTCTTTGCACATTTTTTTTGGTGTTTCTCATGTCTTTTGACAATGTTGCTGAGCTGTTTGCAAATGCAGCAAAGCAACTCTGTAATAATTAAAGCTGCAAACTATGACCATGATCAAGAACGGAACGTCAGTTTTGGGTTGGTTGAATATTGCTACAACTGTCACCCAGGGCTCCCTGCAAACAGGCCAGGCGTTGGCTGCCAGTTGGAACTGCATTTGGATAAAACAAATCGTGCTTGTACCCCATTAAGCCTCAAAACTTCCCTTACATCAGTGCCTCCTGACCTTTCTCCCCACCGTGACCCCATTTTGGAAGTGCTATGGCCTCTCTGTGAAAGTGGGGTTGGAGGGGATTGGGACGTGAGTAGAGCCATGAGAGCAAAGGGTGGGGAACACGAGACGTGTGAGAGTGAAGGAGAGGGGTAAGCAGAGCCAAATGGTGGCCATTACTGCCTCTGAGTTCATGACTCCAAAGCTTTACCTTGCCACCCTACCTGGAAAGCCGTCCCTTAAGTTGGATTGCTTGCTGCTTGGTGAGCCCTTTGCATTTCCCTTGCTGTTTCAGTTTGCAATGATGTTGACTCCATGCCTCCCCCAGTGACTGTCCTGCGAACTATCACTTGCCTTTTATTTTTCACCCTCCTCCTCAAGGTGTCACCGCAGGAACACCGAATGTTTAAACCGAATTAAATTCTCAAGGCGATATTCCTATTCTGCCTGTCTACAGCCAGGGTCTACATAATGAACTTTGATGATTTTGCACAAATTGCATTCCCCTCAGAAAGGGCTGGGGCTAATAGGGAGGTGATGGCACAGTGGTAATATCAGTGGCATAGTAATCTAGAAGCCTCAGCTAACGTTTTGGGGACGTGGTTTGGAATCTCACCATATGGTGGGAGTTCTTGAGTCAAACAAAAATCTAGAGTGGGGTGACCACGTACTCATTGGCAATTGTCATAAAACCCATCTGGTTCATGAATTTCCTTTAAGGAAGGAAATCTGCCATCCTTACCTGGTCTGGCCCAGATGTAACTCCAGACCCACAGCAATGTTATAGAGTCATAGAGTTATAGAGATGTACAGCATGGAAACAGACGCTTTTGTCCAACTCGTCCATGCTGATCAGGTATACTAAATAAATCTAGTCCCATTTGCCAGCATTTGGCCAATATCCCTCTAAACTCTTCCTATTCATATACCTATCCAGATGCCTTTTAAATGTTGCAATTGTACCAGCCTCCACCACTTCCTCTGGCAGCTCATTCCATACACACCCGTCATTTTGTGTGAAAACGTTGCCCCTTAAGCTCCTTTTACATCTTTCCCCTCTCACCTAAACCTATGCCTTTTAGTTCTGGACTCCCCCACCACAGAAAAAAGACCTAGTCTATTTACCCTATCCATGCCCCTCGTGATGTTGTAAACCTCTATAAAGTCACCTCTCAGCCACCGATGCTCCAGGGAAAACAGCCCCAGCCTATTAAGCTTCTCCCTATAGCTCAAACCCTCCAACCCTGGCAACATGCTTGTAAATCTTTTCTGAACCCTTTTAAGTTATTGACTCTTGGCCTCCCACTGGCCAGTTACAAATAGATAATAAATAAATAGCTGGCCAAGCCAGTGACACCCACATCTCATGAGTGAATGAGAAGATGCTGGTATGCCATGCACATTGGCCTGAGATTGTGTGCAATGCATTGTGGGACTCAAATGTGTAGCATTGTTTAGCTGGAGGATAGCTGGGTGCTGAAGAGTTTCATCTTACCCACAGACCCCTGGAGATCAATGGTCCATGGGGTCCTCTCAGTACAATGAAAATCTGTTTGCAGGGAAATTACGGTGGGTTTCATTTAGGAGGATAACCCAGTTTGATTCCACCGAGAAGGGGCAGAAGTCACCCAGATTACTTTGAGCACAGTAGCTCTGTGGCTGAAAGATAGCAAGCCAGATTTGTCCAGCCAGCTGTGCACTGATGAATGTTACAGCTGCATGAATAGTTCCAGAATCGGATTGTCAATGTGACACTATTTCAAAGGCAAATGTGCTCCTGTTGCTGATGAAAAGTACACGGGCAGCAGTGCACAATTAAGAAAAAGGAGGAATTTGCATTTACTTGTCAGCTTTCACAATTTCAAAATGTCTCAAAGCTCTTCACACTCGGTAAAGTATTCTGGATGTGTAGTCATTGTAATTGGGTGGGGGGGGGGAATGATTAACAATACAAAAGCTGAGAGCTTTTGGAAGAAAAATGGAGAAGATCTTGGCGTTCATAGAAAGGAGCAGAGCGAATGTAAGGAGCAACAAGGGCTGAACATTCGAAGAGGAGAGAGGAATCGTTAATGCACATCCATTATTCGTTTGGTAAATATCAATTCAAGTGTGAATTTTGACATTGTTCAACCTCTTTTTCTTTCCAAGATGCCCATTGAAACAAGAATCAAAACCTCCTAGTGGGCAATCGATGGAAATAACTTGCTGCTCTTGGACAACATGAATAATAAAAGAGTGATCAATAAGATTAATGTCAGTAACATGGTGAAATATGAGGAGGGGAAGGAGGAGGCATTACCCTGTGCAAAATGTACAATGTGCTTTGGTCTCCTATAACATTTTCTTTCTGATCTTGTCACTGTTTGAGTTTATTTATTGATAAAACTGTAAAAAATAGAATATTGAGGCAAGGCAGCCCTGTAATCGGAACTTGCGATTGGTTTTGGGACAGGCTTGGATTGCTGTATCTAGTGGCTGTGTTCTTTTGAATGGTCAGTGTACAATCCCATAAACCCATGCTACTCAAAGATTCGCTTCAATCTTGGAGCACCTGAATACTTTGAAACAATTCTCTGAAATGTTGGCAGATCGAATTCATGTTGTGAGAATGAAATGAGATAATGACATCAGTCTTCTACAGTCAAGATATTAGCTGGGAGACTCTTGCAGAGCAGATTTTAAGTAGTGGACATTATGGTTTGAATGAGGGTCAGTAGACAATAATAAGCTTTAAAAAGAATTGAGGATATCTGGTCGGCATGGATGAGCTGGACCAAAGGGTCTACTTCGTGCTGTATATCTCTATGACTCTATAACTGCTGAAGTGACAATAAATTTGTGTTTATCCAATGTGTACCAGGAATGGGTGGTGAAGCAAATAAAAATTGCTGCTTGTTGGGGAATTACTGCATAGCAATAATAACAGCAATGGGACCAATGGAAACAATATGCACTGGCTTATCAAGTGGTTCTGAGGAAGGGTGAGTGGACCCAAAATGGTAACGCTGATTTCTCTGCTGCCAGACCTGCTGAGCTTTTCCAACAGTGCTGTTTTTGTTTCTGATTTCCAGTTTTTATTTTGACTTGTTAAGTGACACTTTTGATTGCCTCCAAGGGGAAGGGCTGATAGTGGCAGAAAACAAAGATACCCTTTAGAAAGTTTATTAGGAAGAGCAATAAATAAAACACTATTAATAGCGGTAAAAGGGATGGATGACTTGAAGACAAATAGTGCTCCACACACGTGTCATGCTGAGTTGATTCTATGCAGCAATTCTAATTCAAGGCCTTCCTTGCAGAAACGTAGCAGGTTTGCATCATGATGATAAACACGTCCAACTAAATCTGAAAATGTTGCAAGCATGGAAATAGACAGCATGGAAATAGACCCAAATAAATTTGGGGAGGCAATGGTAACGTCACTAGACTAGCAATCCCCGAACTTCAATCTAATGTTCTGAGGAGATAGATTTAAATCCCACTATAACCGATGGTGAAATTTGAATTCAATAAAAGAAAATTAAATTGAGCAGGCTTTTTAGATTCCTATTGTAATTTTTAAATTAAAAAGTAATCTTTTTAAAATTTAAAAACTAAAATTAAAATTTAAAAAGCCTGATCAATGGTGCACATGTAACTACTCTCATAACAGCCCATCTGGTTCACTAACGTCCTTTAGGAATGGAAGTCTGTCATCCTTACCTGATCAGACATACATGTGACTCCACATCACATAATGTGGTTGACTCTTAACTGCCCTCTGGGGCAACTGACAATGGGCAATACATTCAGCCCTAGCCAGTAACATCCACATCCCATGAATGAATTTTAAAAAACATAGACTGGAATTGCAATTCCAAACCTGACCTGCGGTTAGTCTCTCCACTGTTTGTCATTTCTTAGGTCCTGAAAAGTGTGGTGATAAGTTGAATTTGCCTGCTGCCCGATCTGAAGCCCAAGTCAATGAGCCCCTCCCAGGCACAACATTGTTCACTCATCTGCAATTACCACAACCGTCGCTCAGTGAGAACGAAGACGCAACTTGTTTTGTCAAAAGGCCAATCCAATCTCAGTCTTTTCAAGAAGCTAACCAAACCAATGGCCACTGCTTCACCAGCCAGAAACCAGCCTTTCTTTCACTTCCATCATTCCTGCTCACTTTGGACAAGGAGCTCAAAATGGTGGCTGCTGAGCAGGACTTGCAGAATTATCATTGCTTTATTTGCCTCCAACACTCAGACACCAAAATAAAAAAAGAAAATCCACTCACTAACATAGAACAAACTGTTCCTTCACTCTATAAACACAGTCTGGGCATTTTCAGGTTTTATAACAAATAGCCAGTGCCTGTTTTTGATCTGAATATTTTGCTTTTAACGGAGCAGATGTGATGGACAGCCAACTGAGGAACCTGTTTACATAATCCATACAAACACATTAATTGATACCATTACAGCTTCTTGGCTCAGGGAAGGAGAAATTACATCACACTGACACAAAATATTTCAAAGGAAGAATGTTTCAGTTTTTCCAGAATGTAATTCAATACAAAACATTAGTTAACCAACTCTCTGAACGGATGGTTTCTGTCTCATTTTTCAACAAATAGATTGTTTACTTCCAATCCTGGAAATATTTCATTTTCTCTAATAGTTTCATGATGTATTTGAGAGACTGGATAATGATGATGAGACCATAAGTACTTCCTTCAGCAATAGCACTGTATTTGGAATCCATTAAAGTAAAAGATTACACACAGAGCACATTACATGTGTCAAGAAATGCCCACAGGTCCAATTTACTCTCAGTCAGGTGTCTGAAGAGGATGTGACTCTCATGAGATAGACGATTCAAAATCTACCAAATGACCTCCTGGTTTGCATTGTGTACAGTTTATACTCATGAGTCTTTGACTGTGGGATCGCTGTGCTGTACATGACATTGAAATGCCAGGAAATTTCCAGCCTCACCTTCTTGGTAAGAATCTCACCCCTGAGTCAGAAGGTCTTGGATTCTAGCCCTAGTCCAGGCCTGGATCACGTCATATAGGCTATTCCAGCAGTGTACTTCTGAGGGGGTACTGCTTGGCAGGAGGTGCCACCTTGTGGGCAAGGCATTAAACTGCATCTATGTCTGCCTGTTCTGGTGAATATAACAAATCCACATGCCAGTCTTTCAAGAAGAGCTGGGGGTTGTCCTAGTGTCTTGACCAGCCCCTCCCAGTGCCTCACATATGTAGCTACTCTCCTTGTCACAACATTGCTGATTTGGGAGAAGGGGTACCTTTTTGCCATCTGTGGTTTTAGAGTCATAGAGTCAGTTTTCTACCCATTAAAGGGGAATAGGGGCAAATAAGGAACCAGTTGACAGATACAAAGTACTGGCCCTAGTGCTAACTACACGATGACAGGGAAAGATTACAGTCCAGCCTAAAACTATCAGCAAATATCTACAGTTGTCATTCTTAGTAGGTCCCACCAGAATTAAGAGACCAGAGATGAGACGCTACTCACCAGGCCAAGAGCAAAGGACTTGGAGATTTGGCTATTAAATTCATGTGGAATCCTGCTACAGTGTAGTGTGTTTAGCTTTAACATAGACCTAGGAAGGAAAAGTGATTTAAGGGAAAGGCATCTCCCTCCTTGATTTGTAACAATTTAATACAATACTTATGCCTTTTAAAAGTACCAAAGTAATCATGAAAAGTCTTAAACCTTCACAGAAGAGTTTTTTTTAAACATTGCACATCTGAAACAGAAACAGAATAATACAGCAGGTAATTGGTGCCTGAAGAGGGAAAAATAGGATGAAAGTTTGTCTGTTAACCTTTCATCTACCCCAAATGCTAAATGAGCTGGTTTGTACATTCACAACATTGTGTGCTATCCTTATAATTGCCAACATTGAGCGGGTGACACACCCCATCTGGAACGTGGCAAATCTTCTTATAATCCTTAATGGAATGTGGAATTCCTGGCCAGGCCAGTATTTGTAGCTAAACCCCCTCATTTCCCTTGAGAGCAAATAAGGGGCAATCGCATTGGTGTTGATCTGCAGCCTGATGGAGGTCAGAACAGTTGGGGATGGCAGATTTCCCTTCCCCAAAGGGCAGTAGTGATCCCAATGAGTCTTTACAACAATCGATAGTTCTTTCACGAATATCCCTACTGGGACTTTCAATTTCAGATTTTTTAATAGATTAATTGAATTTGAATTCTATCAGCTGCCATAATGGAATTGGAATCTCTATCTCCAAAGTACGGTAGCCGGGTCTCCAGATTACTATTCCAGTGACGTCACCTGGATGTTACACTCTTCCCATTTTTTGGACTTAGAGGAGACAAGTGCACTGTGGGAATTGTTGAGGTCTGGAACTTGATAGCACTCAACAGTAGAAGCCAGGCATAGGAACAGGCCTAACACCTTCCAAAGTCAGAGGCTTGTGATGGAATGGAATGTCATTAAGACCTATACAAAAGATTTTTAAAAACTTCATTCACAGGATGACGGCCAGCATTTATTGCCCATCCCTAATTGCCCAGGGGGCAGTTAAGAGCCAACCACATCGCTGTGAGTCTGCAGTCATATGTAGGTCAAACTGGGTAAGGATGGCAGATTTCCTTCCTTAAAGGCCATTAGTGAACTAGTTTGTTATTTATGACAATTGACAATGGTCACATTCCTAGCTTTTTACTGCAGACGTTTCAAAATTGAATTCAGATTTTACTATCTGCCATGGTGGGTTTCGAATCCAGGTCCTTAGAACATTAGTCTGGGTTTCTAGATTACTTGTTAATATATAACGATAAGGAAATTGCTGGCATTTCCTGCACAAGGACCCCCACCACTCAACAGGCTGCAGACCTTGATTATTTCCCTTCCACTTTCTTCACAAGCATCTCATCCAAGCCACTAGAACACACATCCCGGTGTAGCCATTGTGAAGGCTATTGATGGCTCTTCAAATTATGTGCATTGAATCCTGTTTACCCTGCCTACCACCCCTAAGGAATGACGATCCCTGAAGCAGGTTCTTAATCATGCATCCTCTGGAAAATTCACTTGGAAGGTCCGATCCTGATGTGGTCAAGCTCCTGCTCTGGAACTCACCTCACCATTGGTGCAAAATCTAAAGTGGCAAGATTCCACACATTGTATCTGAAAACACCATATATGTCTTTTTACTTTTTTAAAAAATGTATTAGTTTAGATGTCACTGGCTAAGTACCTATGTTGAAACTTTATTGCTGGAACAGCACAGCAGGTCAGGCAGCATCCAGGGAACAGGAGATTCGACGTTTCGGGCACAGGCCCTTCTTCAGGACCTATCCCTAATTGTCTTTGAGGAAGAGATGGTGAACCTCTTTCCTAAACTGCAGCAGCCCATGAGAATGTCGGCACATCCACAGTCCTGTTAGGAAGAGAGTTCCAGGTTACTATCTAGAGAGTGCGAAGGAACAGTGATGTAATTGTAAGTCAGGATGATGTGTGGCTTGGAGGGGAATTGACATGGTGGCATCCCCATGCATCTGCTGCCCTTGTCCTTCTCGGCAATTGAGATCAAGGCTTTGGAAGATGCCGTTGAAGGTGTGTTCTTGCAGTGCAGCTTCTCGATGATACAAATTGCTGCTACTGTACATTGGTATTGAAGGGAGTGAATGTTGTTGGTAGCATGTAATGTCTGCCAATCAAACAGATGTCTTTGTCCCAGATACTGTTGAACCTCTCATGTGTTGTTGGATTTGCATTTGCCCAAGTAAGCAAAGCATATTCTATTGCATATCTGACTTGTACCTGGTAGACAGTGATTAGGCTTTGGGAAGTCAGAAGGTCTATTACTTGCCACAAAAATCCCAGCCCTGACCTACTCTTGTAGTCCAGTATGTATATGGATTGTCTAGTTCAGTTGCTGGTCAATGGTAAACAATGTTGATGCTGATATTAGGGAATTCAGCAATGGTTAGGCCGTTGATTGTCAAGGGGAGATGATTAGATTGCCTCTTGTTTGATATGGTCATTGTACAACACCGTGTAGTGTTAACGTTACTTGCCACCTGGCAGCCCAAACCTATTGTTGTCCAGATCTTGCTGGATTTGGACATGGACTGTTTCAGTATATGAGGAGTTGTGCTGAACATTATTGTACAATATTGGCAAACATCCCCATTTCTGACCTTATGATGAGGGAGAGTCATTGATAAAGCAGCAGACGGTTGGGCCTAAGACTCTACCCTGACGAACTCCTGAAGTGATGACCCAGAACTGAAATGATTGTCTTCTACAACTGCAACCATCTTCATGGTGCTCCCTGTGACTCTGACTGGAGGGGAGCTTCTCCCCATGATTCCCATTGAGTTCAGTTTTGCTAGAGCTGTTTTTAAACTTCTTACATTAAAAATCCTATATTTAAAACAACTGGGAAATTTCACCCTTCTCGAAAATGTCTTCAATATGTATCAGGTTAGAGTTCCTCCGGGTCCCAGATGATTGAGTGGTAGTAAGACTGCAGATTGTCAGTGCTGAACTCTGATGTCTTGACTTTGTATTGTTGCTTTGTTAAATCTGCAATGTAGCATGGGCTGTAATACAGATGGTGGGAAGTGTCTCCAGTCTCCAGTCTCCAACAATGAGGAGTGCCAGAGGGTTTCCGATTGATTCTGCAAGTTAATGGATTATTTTGTTTTTATCTGTCTGGGAGGAGGCTAAAAACCCATCTTTATTCTTTTCTGGTTTGTCTCATTAATTGAGTCTTTTTTTTCATTTCCAGTACATTTGCTGACTCCTTGGGGAGACAATGGAAGTAGTTAGTGTTGATTCATTCAAATTAAAATTAAATAGACTTCCTTCAGAAAATCACATTTTGGAAAAGAATACATGACTCATCTGTGATATGTCATTCGATAAGTTATTGTCCAAAAGCTCTCCACCTCTGGGAATTTTCTTTGTGTCATGTCCGGGTCTGGTATGGATTAATTGATAAAGATTGAATTAGCCAACAATTCCATTATTGTTGTATCATGCCTCCAGCGGAATTGTAGAAGGATAAGCAGATAAACTTCAGTATTTCTTTTAAGCATCAATCAGACCTTATTTTCCTACAGTAACTTGGTTCCACGTCCACATTAGCAATCCGAGGGAATGGAAGAATGCAGACTGGTTGAGGTGAGGGGGTGAGTGAGGGCTCACTCATGATGGAGAAACTGCGCTGTTTTTCGGAAGGCCTTTTTCACTACATCTGTTGAATGATCTCAGGCTACATCGAGTACTAATCAAATCCATTTCACAACAGTGCTGCACTTCTTCAGAGTTCGTGGGCACTCTGATTTCAGAGAAGAGCAAACAACTTGGAGTTACAGACTGCCTTGCAGTGACACCAGTGTATCACAAAGTACCTTTGAAGGACAGTTACTGTAGTAATGTAAGAGATGCGGCAGACAATCCTAAGGACAGCAAGTCCCACAAGCAGCAGTGGCGGGTTGATCAGATCATTTTAGTGATGTTGATTGAGAGATAAATTGACCTGGGCAGTAGAATAAACTCCTGTGTCCTTCTTGAAAGTGGCACTGTGGGATCTTTAATACAATGAGCCCTTGGTTTACCATCTGACCTTATCTGAGAGACAGATTCACTGGCTGTCGATTCACTGTCCCAAGTCTGGTAATGAGGAGTCTTGATGTGTACTCTACAGCTCTGCTTTGGATGGTCAAAACAAACTTCTTAGAGAAAAGAATTTCAGCAGTTCAGTTGGGATAGAGGCGTGTCATGTAGCGCACCATCACCAACACACTCCTAATTGGGCTGAATGGTCTCTTTTTTTGTGTGTGCATATTCTATGTAGCCCTCACACAGAACTCCAAACAGTTTTCCCAGTTGCAACAGAGGTCTCCCAGTAGGGGCAGAAGCAGACGGTTGTTGGAGTCGGGAGCCAGAGAATTAATATTTAGACAAGAGTTCAGCAAGAGGAAGCATATTGGCAGAGTCACAGCACTACCTATTAGTAACAGAAGGTGGTGCTCTTTGGCACTAGACACCATAACGTTCCGGACAAAAGCCCTTCATCAGGAATGGGGCTGTGAGCCAAAGAGCACCACCTTCTGTGGAGAGATAAATGGAAGGAAGCTGGGGCTGGGGTCAAGGTGGCTAAGAGTGCGATAGGCAGATGGAGGTGGGGGTAATGGTGATAGGTCAAAGAGGAGGGTGGAGCAGATAGGTGGGAAGGAAAATGGACAGGTAGGACAGGTAATGAGGGCGGTGCTGAGTTGGAAGGTTGGAACTGGGATAAGGTGGGGGGAGGGGAAATGAGGAAACTTGTGAAATCCCACATTGATGCCATGGGGTTGGAGGGTCCCAAAGCAAAAATGAGGCGTTCTTCCTCCAGGCATCAGGTGGTTAGGGAGTGGTGATGGAGGAGGCCTAGGACCTGCATGTCCTTGGCGGAGTGGGTGGGGGAGTTGAAGTGTTTGGCCACGGGGCGGTGGGGTTGGTTAGTTTGGGTGTCCTGGAGATATTCTCTGAAGCGCTCTGTGAGTAGACGTCCTATCTCCCCAACGTAGAGGATTTCACCAGTTTTCTCATTTCCCCTCCCCCCACCTTATCCCACCTTCCAACTTGGCAATGCCCTCATGACCTGTCCTACCTGTCCATCTTCCTTCCCACCTATCTGCTCCACCCTCCTCTCTGACCTACCACCATCACCCCCACCTTTATCTGCTCCACCCTCCTCTCTGACCTACCACCATCACCCCCACCTCCATCCATTATCACATTCTCAGCTACCTTCCCCTCAGTCCCACCTCTCTCCCATTTATCTCTCCACCCCCTGGCCCACAAGCGTCATTCTTGATGAAGGGCTTTTGCCTGAAATGTCGATTCTCCTGCTTCCCGAATGCTGCCTGATCTGCTGTGCTTTTCCAACACTATAGTCTCGACTCTAATCTCCAGCATCTCAGTCCTCACTTTTGCCTCCATAATAGTCCCAACCACTGGAAAATTCAGATTTTACACATGGACCTCCCATCAACACTGGGGCAGATGGAAAATCAGGGCCAAACATGGAAGTGTCCTTTATGCTTACTCTGCTTCTAATTTCATAGGTTTTAGCAGAGCGTTATATTGGAACTCCATATTGCGCAAAGTATATCCTAAACTGCAGTCGAGAGTGTGGTGATGGAAAAGCACAGCAGATCAGGCAGCTCCAAGGAGCAGGAGAATCGACGTTTTGGACATCAGCCCTTCAACAGGAATGTGCAGCCCACAATGAAGTTTCTCGCAGCTACATTGGCCAGGATAGATCTTTCTTAATTCTGCCATTAATTTGGGATGTGGAAATGAACATGAAAAGCTTGGTTAGCAAGCAACAAATAATCCAGTGGATAGTCAATGAGCCAACCTTAAATTGGTCTTAATGAGATTGCCTTAGAAAAAGACCCTTTGTTTCCTTGTCTCTTCGCAACGGTGGCTGGGGAAATTGCTTGGAATGAAAGTTTATGAGCCGTGTGATTTCCAGGTGTGAAACAAATAGCAAATGATCAGCTGTTTTATGTGCTTGTTAATGGGTCATTCTTTCATGAATGATTAGCTTTGTTGCTAAGAGCCAGTGCCAACAATAGGCAGCTTTTTGCACAAAAGAGTTTGGCAAATGTCTTAATGCAAGACAATACACAGTTTATAAACTGTACCTGTCATATTTTTCTATCTTACAAATACGTAGCAACCGCAGCTCAGTAGGCAGCTTTCTTGCCTCTGAAACTAAAGGTTGCAGGTTCAAGTTCCACTTAAGGGCAGGCTTCAGGATTACACTCCAGCACAACGGGGAGGTGATGGCCTTGTAGTGTTATTGCTGGACTGTTAATTCAGAGACCCAGGTAATGTTCCGGGGACCCGGGTTCAAATCTTGCCACGGCAGATGGTGGATCTTGAATTCAATAAAAGAATTAAGTACCTAATGATGACCATGAATTCATTTCCAATTGTAAAGGAAAAGCCCACCTGGTTTATTAATGTCCTTTAGGGAAAGAAACTGCCAGCCTTATCTGGTTTGGCCTACATGTGACTCCAGACCCACAGCAATGTGGTTGACTCTTAACTGCCCTCTGGGCAATTAGGGATGAACAATAAATGCTGGCCTAGATACCGATGCCCATATCCCATGAATGAATAAAATTTAATTACAGAGCAACACTACATTGTCAGCAATGTTATCCTCTTGATGTTAAACCAAAACTCTGTCTTCTTTCTTGATTGAATGTAAATGATTCCACTCATAATTTCAAAAGTGAGAAGTGGGATTTGTGCTGTCCTGGTCAAAAGTTAGAAAAAATTCATTATCACATTGCTAATTCTGGGAGCATGCTCTTTGCAAATTGATTGCTGTATTTCCTACATTACATCTGTGATCAAATTTTAAGACAATGTACTTTATTGGATGTATTGGGAGGCAATGGCCTAGTAGTATTATCACTGGATTGGTAATCCAAAGGCCTAGCTAATGGACTTAGTAATATTATCAATGGATTGTTAATCCAAAGGCCTAGCTAGTGTTCAAATCTTGTCACAGCAGATGGTGGAATTAGAATTCAATTTTAAAACATTTGGAATTAAGAGTCTAATGATGACCATGAATCCGTTGCCGATTGTTGGGAAAAATCCATCTGGTTCACTGATGTCCATTAGGGAAAGAAACTGCCATCCTTACTTGGTCTGGTCTATATGAAACTCCGGAGCTCACTGTAAATTGACAACAAATTCTGGCTTAGCCTCCCTCATCCTGTGAATAAATAAAAGCAGGATCATCCAGGAGACTTGAAAGAGTTCTCTATAAATGCAGTTATCTCTTTCAGAGGGGATCAAAGCTCTTGAGCTGTTGCAGAGGGGAGGGGGAAAGCACCGCTCAGAGATTGATGACATGGATATCATGGGATGGGATAAATATCCTGCAGTTTCATTTGCTTAACTTTAGTCTGTGCAAAGAGAAGGCTTGATAGGCCAAATGGTCTCTTCATATTTTGTGCTTTCACACACTCTCAATGACTTTCTTTTACTTTGACAGGAGACAAGAGATGGCAAATGGGTCCAATACAAGCGCCCTCGAACCACACTTATCACCACCTCACACAGCTCCACCATCCACTCGGGTATGTAGAACACTCCGAATTCTCATCATAATGAGTCGTGGACTAACTGTGTATTTTATCTTATTTGTGTAGGGCTAAATCAGAGAAAAGCTCACCTAATGTGTACTGTTTAAATTGATTATATAAGACTGACAACACTGAGACAGGAGATTTGGGCCGATTGGTCTGTGCTGATGTTTATGCTCTACATATTCTGTTCTACACCTTCTATTCCTTTCTTTCCCATGGATTTATCCATTCTAAATGCATCTACACTCTCCACCCGAATGATTCCTGTGGTTGCAAGTTCCACACTCTAATGATTTTCTGCATACAGTGTTTCTTGTGAATTCCTAACAGGATTTCCCGAGTGACCATCTTACATTTATAGCTTGTAGATTTGCTGTTCCTCACGATTGGAGACATATTCTCTTCCTCAGCCCTATCAAATCCCTTCATTCGAGAATAAGTAATAGGAGCAGGAATAGGCCATTTGCTCTCTTAAGCCAGCCCTGCCTTTTAAACAGATCATGGCCTGTATAGAAAATGAACAATTTTCAAAGTACTGTTAGGAGACCCCAAAGTCCTCTTTTTCCTGGAGTAAAGAGCACAAACCTGTTCAGTCTTTGTCAGCAGTTGAAATATTTCATTCTGGTTCGATCTTTATAAAACTGTTTGTGCCTTCTCATGGGCCTCCATATTTATTATGTAACAAGGAGATCAGAACTCATAAGGATTACTCGAGAATGACCTTCTTCCAATAGGAAAACTAGACAAATCTGAGCCTGGAGTTCTTATACAACTGAACATTGTCTTTCAATGTAACTAATTCAGGATATGTGAAAACAGTGCCAGATCGTAAGACTGCAATATTTTAAGCACAATTTCCATTCTGCAACAATAAGATTTGGTAGCTAAAATGGAAACCCCATCTTTTGAGCACTGTAGTATACCAACAGATCTCTCACAGTATTGTTCACATGCCATTGTGATTAATCAATGTGTCCATATGACACACTTCTGGAAGAGGTAGGGTTTGGACCAGGACCTTGTAGCCAACTGATAGGAACACTATCACTACATCACAAGATCCCTCCTAGAGGTAGGGACATTACCACTCCACCACACGATTCTATGCCATTGTAGGCTTGTCTCATTTCAAATCACTGTTAGAAAATCTCTGGTTGGTAATTGTCATTGTCATTGGATCAGAGTGTGGGAACTGCCTCCCTAAGAGCACCAATGGGTGTTCCAGTAACAGATGAAACTGCAACAGTTCATCATTATCTTCCTGAGGGCCATTCAGAATGGGAAACAAATGCTGTCCTAGCCAATGACAACCACATCCCATGAAAGACTTAAAAATAATCTGACAAAGAGAAGTTGATTATTCTGTTGGTGGAACTGTTGGCTCCTTAGGCAGAATTTTACACTCCCTCACTAGCAGATTGGAGACAGGGAGGTTCACACAATTCCATGGGCGCTGTGATTTAAGGGGCAGTGGGCAAGGCCTCTGCCAAGTCACCATTAATGTCCATTTCCAATCCACCTGCATTTATTCAACTATAGGGTGGAGGTCAGGAAGCCCTGCTGCCTGAGTCTCCAACTAGGAAGTAAAGAGGTGCCTCCTTCATGATCTCCCTTTCCAATTGGAAGTTCCCTGAAGAACAGATCCTACCATGTCACCTGCAACAATCCCCCTGATGTGTCCCCTTTACTCCAGGCCCCTATAGTCCAAACCCGATCCCACTGTGAAATCTGCTCCCCACCAACACCACCACCATATTCCCATCAATGTACCAATAGTCCTAGCTCTTTCTCCATGCGATTGAGTGCAATTTCAGCCGTGGCCACTACTTCTGGTGGCGTTCCTGACACCGGAAAGCTAACACTCAAAGACATCCCTGCTCCCTAGCTTGGTTAGAAGGCCAGTTAAAAGGCATTTAATGCTCTTCAGGGTGTTAAATGGTCATGGGAAGCCCTGCCCCATTCAAATCCTGCCCTTTGCTATTTTGGCAACTCCTCTGAGTTTTCCCAAAGGTAACGATAATTAGCTGAATGTGGCTTACTTTTAGAAAATTACTTTGGTTTAAACTGTTAATATTTCCAGAAATGATGAAAGCCAGGAGAATATGACAAAAGGTGTCAGAATGTTTCTGTGAAATAACCTGTTACCAGAGGGTTAATCTCGGCTCACAAGTTCCAGTGTCATAGAGTTATACAGCATGGAAACAGACCCTTCAGTCCAACTCATCCATGCCAACCAGATATCCCAATCTGACCTAGTCCCATTTGCCAGCACTTGGCCCATATCACTCTAAACACTTCTTATTCATAAACCCATCCAGATGCCTTTTAAATGTTGTGATTGTACCAGCCTCCACCACTTCCTCTGGCAGCTCATTCCCTATGCGCACCACCTTCTGCACGAAAATGCTATCCCTCAGGTCCTTTTTAAAATGTTCCCCTCTCACCTGAATCCTATGGCCTCAAGATTTGGACTTCACGCTCTCAGGAAGAAGCCTTGGCTATTCACCCTATCCATGCCTCTCATGATTTTATAAACCTCTCCAAGGTCACCCCTCAGCCTCCAATGCTCCAGGGAGAAAAGCCCCAGCCTATTCAGCCTCTCCCTATTGTTCAAACCCTCCAGCATCCTTGTAAATCTTTTCTATATCCTCTCAAGTTTAACAACATCCTTCTGATAGAAGGGCGACCAGAACTATACACAGTTTTCTAAAAGTGGCCTCATCAATATCCTATTCAATTCTCTCTGTTTGAAATTGATTGTTTAGCCAAAACATTTTCAGAGTCTGATTGGAAAGGAATTGTAAATGTTCATATTGATATGAAACATACACTAGAATTAGGAAACATCTATAAGTGCTTATATTATTGGTGCGTGTGATTAGTTTGGAAATTCAAATAAAAGAATTGTTGTATAAGTTTACTTACAAGAAAGGTACTTAAAAATGTAACTTCCTCCTGAGACAATGTACTGTTAAGAAAACAGGAACTATGGAGAGAGAAACAGAGTTAACAGTCAGGTGAAAGGCCATTGTCCTGAAACACTAACTGTGCTTCTCCCTCCACAGATGTTGCCAAACATACTGAGTATTTGCAGCATTTTCTGTTTCTATACAGAATTCATAGTGTTTTCCTTCTGTAACAATTATTGCGATTATAAAGGATCAGAACTGAATAGAGGCTGTCTGAATTTGCTTCACATCGCAGTCAAAGAGTCATAGTCACAGAGCTATACAGCATGGAATCAAACCCTTTAGTCTAACCATGCTGACCATAATCCCAAACTAGTCCTACCGATCTGTACTTGGCCCATGTTCCCCCCAAACATTTCTTAATCATGTACTTATCTAAATGTCTTTTAAACGTTGTAACTGTTCCCGCATTCTCCCCTTCCTCAGGAAGTTCGTTCCACACACAAACCACGCTCTGCGTTAAAACATTGCCCCTTGTATATTTTTAAAATCTTTCTCTTCTCACCTTCAAAATATGCCCCCCTATTCTTGAAATACCCCATCCTAGGGAAAAGTCACCTGCCATTCACCTTATCTATACCTCTCATGATGTTATAAACCGCCATAAGGTCACCTCTCAACCTCCTACTCTCCAGCCTCTCCTTATATCTCAAACCCACCACTCCCAGCAACGTCCTGGTAAATCTCTTCTGAAACCTCTCCAGCTTAGCACTATCATTCCTATAACAGGAAGACCAGAACTGTAACTCCGTTTTTAAAAGAAAACACGTGCTTTTTGGGGGAGGATTTTGTTCTGCGTTTTTGACGACTAAAAAACAAAAAATGAATCAAAATAAAAATCTCATACTACTGAAGTGTAATAACTGTAAGAAATCCAGAAGTAAATCTAGAAATAAGCCTGAATCTCAGGAGCGACTGCAAGATCGATGCTACTTTCAGTCCACCATTTCAAAGTCTTACGATGACAAGGCAGAAGGATTTTTATTCCATCCATCAGGGCTGGGTTTGTCCCCAGGTGGTGAAGGTGAAAGGCCAGTGCTTTTTCTCCTGCACCGTCAGTGCCCACCAGTTTTCTTTCACTATTCATCATATTACAAACTACCTCCAGGTTGGAAACGAAGTGTCATTATGGGATGATATATATTACCTTATCTAACACATTGGGTGATTCCTTTTCGCAAACAGCAAGGTATGGTGTTTTACTTTGACAATATCAGTGCTGTAAAGATGGCAATTACTGTACAAAATTGTACATTCATAACAGCTTGCCTTAGCTTGGTTATATTCATCCTGTTTATGAGACAAAAAAACCTCAAGCACTATTCATAACATGGACATTACTCGTCAATTAAAGATGCATGAATCTTGCAAAGATGCAATAATGCCTTTAATGAAATTGTCAAATTCAATTCTCCTGAAATACTCGGATTATTTGTAACCATTCTGCTAACCCAGCACCAACATTTTAAATGTCAACCTTTATCCAATATCCCTGACCATAGCAATAGGACAGGGGCCTGCTCCCAGTGAACTGGCAAATTAGGTTAAGAGACAGGTCAAAAGAGATCCTAACAGTATTATTTTGGGGGATACATCAGAAAACAAAGTATAGATGCAAGGAGTAGACCCATCATCCATCAAACCAAGTATCAAACTTAAAGAAAAAGCATATAATTGCACAAAGACAGATGGTAGGCCAGAAGATTGGACAAAATATTAAAAACAGTAAAG
The DNA here is from genome assembly GCF_037043375.1 of Chiloscyllium plagiosum. Classification (NCBI taxonomy): domain Eukaryota; kingdom Metazoa; phylum Chordata; class Chondrichthyes; order Orectolobiformes; family Hemiscylliidae; genus Chiloscyllium; species Chiloscyllium plagiosum. The sequence goes on from NW_028270169.1 coordinate 17,642,117, forward strand.
AATGATGAAAAAAGAGAGGGAAACCAGAGTATGAGACAAAACTAGCTAGAAATATAAAAACAGATAGTAAGAGTTTCTATAAATACTTAAAAAAAGAAAAGTGAACATGGTCCTACAGAAAATAAGTCCAGGCAATTAATAGAGGGAAATGATTCATTTATCGGCGCTCCCTTGCAGATGAGGATGACTCTCTCCCACTCTCAGAGTGAGTCAATAGTGGGTGTACAGACCAATGAAGCTACCGCAGGCTCTATCAGACTGGGGGCAGAATGAGGTCTCAGGATGAGGGCGGATGGGGCGTTGGTGCAGCACCTACAGTCCTTTTGTAGTTTTCGCCTGGTTTCCGCTTTTTCCTGATGGCAAGTCTCGAGATGCTCTACGCCTTCCTAGATGCTGCTCCTCCATTTTGGACATTCTTAGGCCGTGATTCCCAGGTGTCTGTGGGAATGCTAGAAGAAAGTGAGGACTGCAGAAGCTGGAGATCAGAGTCAAAGAGTGTTCTGATGAAGGGCTTATGCCCGAAATGTCGACTCTCCTGCTCCTCGGGTACTGTCTGGCTGTCTGTGGAAATGCTACCAGAAATGGAAAATATGGATGTGGCAGATTGACCAGTTACTTTGCATCAGTCTTCGTGTAGGGGGTACACGTAACATTTCAAAAATGGTTGTGAATTAGGAATATAACTCAGGAAAATGACAATCACCAGGGAAGTGGTACTGAATACATTGTTGGGGCCACAGACTGACAAGTCCCCGTGTCCTGATGTATTTCATCCAAGGATCTTCAAAGAAGTGACCAGGGAGAGAGTTGTCACGATAGTTTAAATATTCCAAAGTTCCCTAGATTCAGGGAATGTTCCATTAGATTGGGTAATAGCATGTAATTCCTTTATTCAAAAACAGGTGGAGCCAAAGAACTGGAAAATGCTGGCCAGTTAGCTGATAAATGTTGGAAAATAGACTCATAGAGTCATACAGCATGGTCCAGCCAGTCCATGCCAAACATAATCCCAAACTAAACTAAACCCACCTGCCTGCTCCTGGCCCGTATTCCTCCAAACCTTTCCTATTCATGTATCTATCCAAATGTCTTTTCAACATTGTAATTGTACCTGCATCCACCACTTCCTCTGGAAGATCATTCCATTCTCTGTGTATAAAGATTGCCCCTCTTGTCTTTTTTAAATCTCTCTCCTCTTACCTTAAAAATATGCCCCATTGTCTTGAAATCCCCTATCCCATGGAAAAGACAACTACCATTAACTTGATCTATACTTTTCATTATTTTATAAACCTCTATAAGGTCACCTCGCAACCTCTTACGCTTCTGTAAAAAAGGTCCCAGCTTATCCAGCCATTCGTTATAACTCAAACCTTCCATATCCGACAACATCCTGGTAAATCTCTTCTGAACCCCCTTGATAATATCTTTCCTATAACTTTATTATTCAAGATATTGTCGCAGGACTCTTAAAAGAGTACAAGGGAATCAGATAGAGTCAACGTAGCTTGTGAAAGGCAAATCACATCTAACCAATTTATTGGAGTTTTTTGATATAGTAAATGCTGTGGGTAAAGGTGAAATCAGTGGATGTACTATTCCTAAATTTCCAAAGGGCGTTTGATAAGGTCCCCTATCAAAGATTGTTGCAGAGAATAAAGGCCCATGATAAGAAAGGGATTGAAAGGTTATTGGGGATGTCAGTGGGAATGTGGAGTTGAGGTTGCAAACTGATGAGTCATGATCTTAATGAATGGCAGGACATGTGCAAGGGGTAAAATGACCTGCTTCTAAATTGTTAAGATGATAAGTTTGTAAATCCTGTCTGTGAATGTTGAGACTCGGGCACAAAGTTGCTACCGACAGATACAAAAGCAAAATACCGCAGATGCTGGAAATCTGAAATGCAGAATGAAAAATATTGGGAAAAAACCCAGCAGGTCAGGCAGTATCTATGGAGAGACATGGAGACGCAGGTTGATGGCTTTACAAAGAGGCCTTTCAGAGAATGAATACAGCGCAAGACAAAACTATTATGGCCACTCTGCTCCTATCCGCACTGGGAGAAAGTGAGGACTGCAGATGTTGGAAAGTCAGAGTCAAAATGTGTGGTGCTGGAAAAGCACAGCAGGTCAGGCAGCATCCGAGGAGCAGGAGAATCGACATTTTGAGCATAAGCTCTTCATCAGGAAGAAGATGCCCGATCCACATTCTAAAAGAGATATCTGAGTAGTGCCCCTTTATTGCTCTATTCCAATTTCCTCTAAACTATTTCCTTTTGAAGCATAAATCCAAATCCATTTGTAAATTGTTAAATCTATTTACACCACCTTTGGCAATCATAAATCACTGAGTAAAACTGCCCTGCCGCTGTTTTCTTTATAATTAACTTTGATACTAAATAACATTTTAATTGTTGAAGTATAAGATGTCCTACCATCTTTATTATTAATCCAAATTCTCTCAGGATCCTATTCTAGTTTATTGCATGTATAAATGAAACCAGAAACAATTATCTGCATGTTCATTATTGGCTAAGGCTGAAAATCCACATGACACTAATATTTTATCTGCAGGGAATTTTTGATGTAAATTACTTTCCAGAATAGGTGTGATACAATATCAATTGACAAACAAAATAGATTACTCCTGTGTTTGTTCAGTCATTCACTGAGGATGTTTGGCAGCCATCTGTAAAATTTGCCATGGTGACATTTATGTGCAAATGTAGGTGAGCCTATTAGAATTGCTGTCCCCAATATATATATTCACCTTCCTTCTTAAGGTGAACACCAGTGCAGAAACATCCAAATCAGGATCATTGAACCACATCTGGTTCTCAATTGATCCTGTCTGTAGAGCACAGGTAAAGCATACAATTAGGAGTAGGCCAATCAGCCCCTCTAGTTTGCTCCACCATTCAATGACTAGTCTAATAATGGCCTTAATAACACTTTCCTGCCTCCCCCATTAACCTTCCATTCCCTTGTCAATCAAAAATCTGTCTAACTAAACCTTGAATCTATTAAACTACTCAACTCTTTTTGGAAGAGAATTCCTTAAAGACTCACTGAAAGAAGAAATTCTTCCTCATCTCCATCCAAAGAGGGAGACCCTTTATTTTTAAACTGTGCACCCTGGCTTGAGAGGGCAAATGTCCTCTCAGCATCCACCCCTCAGAATCCTGTAACTTTGAATAAGATCACTCGTCCTTCTAAACTCCAGTGAGTAGAGGCCCAAGCTGCTCAACCTTTCCTTTAAAAGCCATTCATCCCAGAAGTCCATCTAGTGACCTTCTCTGAACAGCTTCCGGCACAAAGTATAAGGTGGCCACAGCTCTACGCTATACTCTTGTATAGTTTAGCAAGACCTCTGCACTTTTGTGCTCCAGCAACCTTGAAATATCGGTCAATATTTTTAACTTCCACAATCACATTGCACCTTCGAGTTGACCTTCTGTGATGCATGGTTACTTCACGCCTCAGTGAGACCATGATTATTTGTATTCTAACTCCATGGACGTGTCTCAGCTCCCTATCTCTTAGTGACTTTGACTAACAGGAGTCTATCAACCTCAAATTTACAACTGAAATAGCTTCTCCCACATTTAGTGGGAGTGAGTGGCCACATCTTTGCCTGAAGTGTTTACTAACTCTACTACAGAACGGTCTGGCTCTAATTTTAAGCTTCTATCCCCTTGCTGTGGACAATCTAATGAACTGAAATAGCTTTTCTATATCAACTCCCTTCAAGAATGAAACATCCTCAATAAAGTCGCTCCTTAACCTATAGTATTTCAGGAATACAAGCCCAGTGTTTGTATTCATTCAGAAAGTAAGGAGTCATGGGCTACTGGGAAACCTGTCTGCCTGGATACAGAATTGGCTGGCCCATAGAAAACAGAGGGTGGTAATAGATGGAAAGTACTCAGTCTGGAACTCAGTGACCTGTGGTGTTCCATAGTGATCAGTTCTGGGACCGCTGCTTTTTGTGATTTTTATAAAAGACTTGGATGAGGAAGTGGCAGAGTGGGTTAGTAAATTTGCCAATGACATGAAGATTGGTGGAGTGGAGATAGTGTGGGGAGATTACCAGGTTAAAGGCAGGATTGTTGGCAGTGTGGAAGAACAGAGGGATCTTGAGGTCCATGTACATAGATCCTTCAAAATTGCCACCCAAGTTGATAGGGTTGTTAAGAAGGCATACGGTGTGTTGGATTTCATTAGCATGGGGATTGAGGTTATGCTGCAGCTCTATAAAGCCCTGGTTAGACCACATTTGGAATATTGTGTTCAGTTCTGGTCACCTCATTATAGGAAGGATGTGGAAGCTTTAGAAAGGGTCCAGAGGAGATTTACCAGGATGCTGCCTGGACTGGAGGGCATGTCTTATGAAGAAAGATTGGGGAGCTAGAGCTTTTCCCATTGGAGTGAAGAAGGATGAGAGGTGACTTGATAGAGATGTACAAGGTAATGAGGTGCATAGATAGAGTGGATAGCCAGATACATTTTCCCAGAGCTGAAATGGCTATGACGAAGGGGCATTATTTTATGGTAATTAGAGAATGGTTTAGGGGATATGTCAAAGGTAGATTCTTTATACAGAGAGTGGTGGGTGCGTGGAATGCACTGCCAGCAGTGGTAGTAGAGTCAGATACACGAGGGACATTTAAGTGACTCTTGGATAGGCGCATGGAAAATAGTGCAATGAAGGTTATGTAGGTTAGTCTGATCATAAAGTCATAGAGATATATAGCATGGAAACAGACCCTTCGGTCCAACCCATCCATGCCGACCAGATATCCCAATCCAATCTACTCCCACCTGCCAGCACCTGGCCCATATCCCTCCAAACCCTTCCTATTCATATACCCATCCAAATGCCTCTTAGATGTTGTAATTGTACCAGCCTCCACCACTTCCTCTGGCAGCTCATTCCATGCACGTACCACCCTCTGCGTGAAAAAGTTGCCCCTTAGGTCTCTTTCATGTCTTTCCCCTCTCACCCTAAACCTATGCCCTCTAGTTCTGGACTCCCTGACCCCAGAACTATTTACCCTATCCATGCCCCTCATAATTTTGTAAAATTCTATAAGTTCACCCCTCAGCCTCTGATGTTCCAGAATCCGATCTTAGAATGAGATAAAAGATTGGCAGCAACATTGAGGGCCAAATGCTCTGTACTGTGCTGTACTGTTCCATGTTCTATATTCTAATCTCTGCTCAGAATCCAACTTGGAGCGCTGGTAACATTCTGATGAATGAGCACTTTACTCCTTCCACCTGCTATATCCTTTCAATGGTACAACGGCCAGAACCACAAATAATAATTAGCTGTGAGTTAATCATGGCTTTGTATGGCTGGAGCAATACTTTCCTTCTCTACATACTACACCTCTCACTTCAAGAGTGGATGTTGCATTTCAGTTTGTTTGTTTACCTGATTTGTTCATTTTAGTGATCTGTGTACAGTGTTCGTCTTTTGGACCTCCACTGTTCCCAACTATTGCTTATTTATATAATACAGTCGGTTTTGTTGTAACGCAGTGGTTCCGTTCCTGTGCAATCACGTAATAGCAGCATCATTTAAACTAATGGGGCCAGAACAGCATTATAACCAATACACACTTTAAAACTTTGCACTTTAGAAACAGTGACCCCCAACTTGTCAACAACAAATTCACATTAACAGAACGTGTGTTAAAGCAGAACGACCTCTACTCGAATGTAACCTTTTCTTGCCCAAAGGAAGTGACCATGCATTTACCCACATTGCAAGTTATCTTCCATAGTCTTGCCACTAACTTAATCTATTAATGCCTCTTTGCAATTTTATAAGAACATAAGACTATAAACCCATTGGATAGAGGAGTATAAATCAGCCATTCAGCCCATTCAGTCTGCTCTGCCATTCAGTGAGATCACGGCTGATCTGATAATCCTCAAGTTTTTAGATCAGAGTGGTGCTGGAAAAGCACAGCAGGTCAGGCAGCATCCAAGGAGCAGGAAAATTGACATTTCGGGGAAAAGCCCTTCATCAGGAATAGAGGCAGGAAGCCTCCAGGGTGGAGAGATAAATGGTGGGGGTGGGGGGAGGGAGGTGGGACTGGGGAAAAGGTAGCAAAGAGTATAATAGTGAATGGGGGAGATGGAGGTGATACGTCAGAGAGGAGGGTGGAGCGGATAGGTGGGAAGTAAGATTGGCAGGTAGGGCAGGTCATGGGGACAGTGCTGAGCTGGAAGGTTGGAACTGAGGTAAGGTGGGGGGAGGGGAAATAAGGAAACTGGTGAAGTCCACATTGATGCCCTGGGGTTGAAGTGTTCCGAGACGGAAGATGAGGCGTTCTTCCTCCAGGCGTTGGGCGATGGAAGAGGCCCAGGACCTGTATGTCCTCAGCAGAGTGGGAGGGGGAGTTGAAATGTTGGGCCACAGGGCGGTGTGGTTGATTGGTGCAGGTGTCATGGAGATGTTCCCTAAAGCGCTCTGCTAGGAGGCGCCCAGTCTCCCCAATGTAGAGGAGACCACATCGGGGGCAACGGATACAATAAGTGACATTGGTGGATGTGCAGGTAAAACTTTGATGGATGTGGAAGGCTCCTTTGGGTCCTTGGATGGAGGTGAGGGAGGAGGTGTGGGCGCAGGTTTTGCTATTCCTGTGGTGGCAGGGGAGGGTACCAGGACGGGAGGGTGGATTGTTGGGGGGCGTGGACCTGACCAGGTAGTCACGGAGGGAATAGTCTTTGCGGAAAACGGAAAGGGGTGGGGAGGGGAATATATCTCTGGTGGTGGGGTCCGCTTGGAGGTGGCGGAAATGTCGGCGGATGATGCGGTTAATGCGAAGGTTGGTGGGGTGGAAGGTGAGCACCAGGGGGGTTCTGTCCTTGTTACAGTTGGAGGGGTGAGGTTTGAGGCGGAGGTGCGGGATGTGGATGAGCTGCATTGGAGGGCATCTTTAACCACGTGGGAAGGGAAATTGCAATCTCTAAAGAAGGAGGCCATCTGGTGTGTTCTGTGGTGGAACTGGTCCTCCTGGAAGCAGATACGGCGGAGGCGGAGGAACTGAGAATACCCCACTTTCCTGCCTTTTGTATTATCCTTGATTGCCATACTGATTAAAAATCTCATCAATACTATATACTGTAACACCAATCCTAACCCAAATGTCCAACTTGGATTGTTTTCTATTCTGTTTTTTAAGCAATTACTAAACACATTGCACAGAACTTTATCTGACACCACTCATCACATTGTACTGGTTGATTATCCATACTCTCTGTCTCCTGCTGTGTAGCCAGTTCCTTAACCAGGTCAATTGTTTTTCTGCATATCCCTGAGCTTCAGCAATGTGGAATTTTACAAAATATCTTCTGGAAGTCTGTATAAACCCGTCCGTTGATATTCTAAAATAAAACAAAGAAATGCAGATGCTGGAGATAAACTGGGCACGAAACATTAACTCTGTTTTCTCTCTACGGATGCTGACAGACCTGCTGAGTTTCTCCAACAATTTCGGTTTTTGCTTATTTGATCCATTGATTGATTCCCTGCTTTCATTCTTCAAAAGGTTCATTTAGGTTCAAGAGACATGGCTGACCCGTTACAAATTCAGATTGGACTCTCTCTTTCATGGTTGGTCCCCCTTACCTGTAGGTTTAAACTTTTCATGGACCTGAAAGAAGCTGCATTTCTTTCTGTTCCTTGAGGATCAATCCCAACGTTAGACAAATCTCAGTAGCTGTTATTAACAACTGAATGAACTGTGGCTTATAAAAGCACTGCAGCCTCCTAGTTCACAGGAGAGGGACATTTGCAGATTCAGCTTGATACATTATCACGGATCTAGTTAGCTTATTGCTGTTTCTCAGTTTGGATGATTTGGTGGTTGGGAATGGGGGTTGGTTAGCTCAATTGGCTGGATGGCCAGTTTGCAATGCAAAGTGATGCCAACAACATGGGTTCAATTACGACACCGGCTGAGGTTACTGTAATGGTCTCCTTCTCAACCCCTCCCCTCAACTGAGGCATGGTGACCGTTAGGTTAAATCACCACAGTCATATTCGTGAGAGATCAGACTACAGTCCAGTTGGACTATGGAGATTTTACCTTTTAAGTGGTGGTAGGGCAAGATGGGGGGTGGGGTGTGGGTGGGAAGTGAGATAGTCAAAACTACTGTTTTTAGTTGCGACATCCTGAAGACTAGTTTAGCTTAGGAAACCTGGTCAGCATGGAAGGGTTGGGCCAAGGGCCCTGTTTCCATGCTGTATGACTCCATGACTTGAAAACACAAATGTACCAGGTTTGTGTAAGGATTTGTAGCTTGGGTGCCGGTTGCCGTGGTTGTGGGTATGTGTCGTCGAGCTAGGAAGTTGATTTGCAGATGTTTTATCCCCTGTCCAGGTGACATCTTCAATGCTTTGGTGCTGTGAAGGCTTCACAGGAGGCTCCAAAGCACTGAAGATGTCACCTAGACAGGGGGGCGAAATGTATGCAAATCAACTTCCCAGCTTGGCGACACATACCCACAACCACGGCAACACAAATATACAGCTAGGCCATAACGACTGTTCGTACTCCTACATCATAAACTGGATACATTTGGTTTTGAAAGGCAGGATATACATGAAACAATATCACTATTAATTATGATTATGAATGGTCAGTACGTGGAACAATTTGTTCTAGGTGCATTCTTTCAAATGTATTTTTTTCCAAGATCTAAACCAAGCAAGTAGTGAATTTTGATGATCTCAGAGTAAAGTATGGACACACCTTTTGGGATCACGTTATATACTGATACACAAAACACAGGGTATTGTGTTACACAGCTGGAAGAACAGCTATAGGTTTTTTCAATGATTGACCTTTACAGGGCTGACCTTCCCTTGTGTATGGATTACAATAACAGCATTGTCCAACCTCAGTAAAAGGGAAATTGCAGATCAATTGTCTAATCAAGCTCATTATCAAAGAAGCTTTGTTTTAAGCATAAAAATCAACTCTTATTTCACCCTTGACGTGGAATAGATTGATATGCATGTCTGGCATTCAATTCATAACCCTGAGCCAAAAGGTGGCAGTCAATACCATACCTGAGTTCAGCCCACTTAAACTTTCATTTCTTCTTCGCTTTCCACACCGTGATTGAACAAAATCCTCTCCTGCACTTCTTTCCCTTTATTAATTCCAGCACTGATCCTTAGAAGCTGTAATGTTAGCTTTCAAGTCTGAATTCTTCTGACTAAGTGCATTAATCAATTACACTGAAGGCATTAAACAATTGTAAAATAAAGAAATTGCTAACTATCCAGTCACCCGGTTTAGGGACTCAAATCCACCATATACTGGTGTAATAGGGTTTATCAGCTGCCTGAACCAAGAAGGTTGATTTGGCTACACATTGCCAAAAGTCACGGTACACCAAGTTATAGTCCAATAGTTTTATTTGAAATCTGGTGTCGTGTGACTTCTGACTTTGTCTACCCCAGTCCAACACCGGCACCTCCACATCTGGGCTACGCATGGTCAACACCATTTGGGGATTGGTCCGTCCACCTTCTTTTTATTTCATTATCCTACTGGTTTCTTTTCCCTTCCTTAATACTCTTTCTGTCCCAGTGAAGTTTAAATGAAATATTTTCACAAAACTGTTGTTCTCAACTGTTGGATATCACCAAGCCAATGATCTGGGCTCACCAGCAATATCCAAAATTAACAGCAACTGGAGAAAGTAATTTGCATTTTGTGTAAGATACTAGGTGGCTCAAATCACCTCATTTTATGGCTGACATTTTTTTTAAAAGCACAAACTGAAGCTCATCTTGTTTGCAAGTGTCCCATCTCCTTACATCCATCAATCCCTGTAACCTTCTTCAGCTTTGCAAGATTTCAGCATTCCTGCAGTTATAGTCTCTTGTACATACACGATTTTCAATCTTGTATCACATTACACTCTCTGTATCTAATATTTCCTATGAGACAAATATATAGCATGTTTTAGACTAAATAGGAGTCAGCCTTGGCTCAGTGGTAATACCTTTAGTTATCTGATAGTAGCTAGTGGATTCAAGTCATACTTCAGAGACTGGAATAAATAATCTTGGTGATGCAGTAATGAATGAATGCTGCACTGTTGGAGGTTCCATCTTTGCAAAGAGATGTTAAAGTGGGATTCTGTAGCTCTCTGAGTTAGATGCAAAGATCCAATGATACTACTCAAAGAAGACCTCATTCCAAATCAAATTTTCTTCCACAGCTACCAACAACAAAATGATATTGACTAAATTGTTGCCTCGTTGTTGGTATGACTTTACTAGGTGCTAAGTCCCTGTTGCATTTCCTACACGATACCACTGGTTATTTTTCAAACATACTTTGACTGTGAAGCATTTAGAGACATTTTTTATTCATTCACAAGATATGGGCATCACTGGCTGGACCAGTATTTATTGCGTATCCTTAAGTACTGGAGTACATTTAAAAGTCAACCACATTGCTGTGGGTCTGGACTCATATGTAGGCCAGCCCAGGTAAGGACAACAGTTTCCTTCCCTAAAGGACATAGCAGAATTTGAACCCAGGACTCCAGAATATTATGTGGGTCTCTGAATTAATAATTCAATGATAACACCACTAAGCCATTGCCTCCCCTTTCAATAATGAAGTATAAACCCAAGTTCTTTTAAATGTCTTTGTTCTTTTATGGGAATATGAGCTTCTTTGGCAAAGCTAACAATTATTGCCCATCCCTACTTGAGAAGGTCAATTATATTCTTCGGCAGCTGTAGTCGATGTGATACAATGCTGTTGGGAAAGGGATTCCTGGATTTTGACCTCACAACATTGAAATAACACCAATATACTCCCAAGTTAGGCTGGTGAGCGGCTTAGAAGGGAATTTGAAGGTGGTGGAGCTTTCATGCATTTGCTGCCATTGGGATGTTCGAGGTCTGTTGGAGGGTGCTGTTGTAGGAACCATGGTGAGTTGCTGAAGTGCATCCTGTATATGACACACACTTCAGGCACTGTGTATCAGAGATGAAGGAAGTGAATCAAGCAGACTGCTTCATCCTGGATGGTATTGATTAACTGAGGGAGCAAAGTTCCTGGATACAACACACCACCCAGTGGCACAGCACATTTCCAAGCTAACAGGCAGGTCACCGAACAGATCACCTTTTCGACCTGCCAAGAGGTCCTAAAGTGGACATTAATTGGCCTTTGCAGGGCCTTAGTCAGTGATAGGTCACGAGGATCAGCCCTGGAACTTCTCACTAGCTCTTCATTGCTGAAGATGTCAAAGCAAGGGAGTATCTCTCCAGTATTATTATCTCTATTTACCCTGCTCTCCATCTTCCTTGTCCCCTTCATTGTTGCAGCCTCCTCTTTCAAGCTGCCCCCAACCCTTCTTGAAGCCTCCTCCCTTCCTTTGCAGACTTCTCCATTCCACACCCCACACCTTTTCTCAGCCTTCCCCTTCCCAACCCCTCTACCCTTTCATGTAGGCTCCTATTCTCGTTCACCTTCACCTTTGGTAGCAAGTGGCATCCTCTGACCCCAACCAATAGCAACCTCCAGACTAGGCTCCCAGGAATCCCAAAGGCCTGAACCCCAGTGGAAAAGCCTCCAAGTCCTAGATCCCTAAAGCAGTCCTTCCTAAGACCTGGCTCCTGGCAACAATCCTCTCTAAGGCTCAACTCCCAGCAGCATTCCCTGAGGCCTGGGCCCAACAATCCCTCTGAGGCCTGGGGCCTGTCTTCAATCTTTCCTATGCCCTGCTCCTAGTGACTATCCCTGAAATTCCCCCAGCAACTCACTCACAACAGCCACATCACTTCCCAGCTGCTCCACCAATCAGATTTTGGTTCTCTCCTGTGTTTGTTCCTGATAGGCTCATTAGTGACCCTATCAGCAGGAAGTGCAGAAGAGGACCAGCCATTCATTGGACAATCACGAGACAGCAAGACAACATTTTGATTGGAGGAGCGGACAATCCTGCTTCGCTCTGATAGTGGAAAGATCTAGCTGCGATGAAGCTGTTCCTTTAACAAAGTTATGTTGTCCTTGGCTTTTTTTTTCAGAGAGGTCATAAACAACAAGTCTGGAGTTGAAGGGTTTTAGGGCCAATTTGATAATAACCAAAAGATACTGCCTCAGGCAGAAGGCTTTCATGTTTTAAAAAAAGAACACTTGTATAGTGAAATGGAGTGGCCAGTTCTCCCAGCTCAGCTTTTGTCTGGTTGGTTTGGTTTTGAGCAGCGTGTGGAAAAAGCTGCTGGACCCAAAGAAGTAGGTCCAGGCTGTTCCTCCTCTCTCTGACATTTCTCCTGGAAGACCCTGTGTTTGATTTTACCTTTTGTGCCAAAGGGTGTTTATGGGGATTGTTGCAGGTATTTGGAACAGCATCATTAAGCTGGGATGATCTGTTGAGTTTTCGGAGAGGTTAAATTATTCTGTCCTCTGTTTTCTGTTGTTTGTGCTTCATTCAGTAATCTTGTAAATAAATTCTGTTTTGTTTAAAACTAAGTGGTTTGACAAGCTGATTCTCTATACCTGCTTGAAACAACTAGCAAAGTTAGGGTCTAGGCTACCTTCTTGAATGTTTTGAGGGGTCTGGCCTGATCCATACATCGCTCTGGGAGATAACATTCCTCTGATTGACCATTCCTTCCAGCGACAAACCAGAAACATTGAGTTCTCCGATTTCAAATAACCTCCCTTCCTGTTCCCCAACTCCCTTCCCAGCCTCTCCCTCCCCCTTCCATTCCTCCCATTGACCCTTCCTTCCAGCTACCAACCAGATTCATTCCTCTCATCGACCAACCAGGTCATACCCACTACCTGTGTTCACCTATCCCGACCTCACACCCCATCACCACCAGTACCACCCTGCCTTATCTGCAGCTCCCCCTACACCCACCCCAAGTCCTGAAGAAGGGTTACACCCTAAACATTGACGTCTCCACCTCCTAATCCTGCCTGGCTTGCTGTGTTCTTCCAGCCTCCTGCTTGTCTACCTGGGAGATAAAACAGCAGCCTCCCTCTGAGTCTGGAGTCTCCTGAATTTAATGGCCTCACTGATTAGCACTATATGCAACTTCTGTCCCACACCCTGCTGTACACTTGGCATACTGTGTAAAGTTACAAATGTGCCTATATTTAATAACTTTTTGTGTTCTTAAGTCTTCCTTCAACCTTTTTAACAGCTAAATCACAAAGCATCCGTAAGATATTAAATTGTACTTGTGATCCAAATAAAATATTCCAATATCTCCTGAGACCCTCCACAGTTTTCTGGTGAATACCAGCTGTACTAAATGCTTGTTTTTAACTGAGTTAAATACTGATAAGCATTGCAGGTACTTGATGTTTGGTAAACACATGAAGCGGTTCAACAAACTGAGACCCAGAGTGGACAGTAGGATCACATGCTTTGTAATTCAGGAGCCAAATGTCTGCTCCAAAGAAGGTTTTTTGTGAAAATTTCTGTAACGTCTTAAGTTAAAACAACAGTGCAGGAGATGAGCTGTTTAATAAACTGTCCACTGGTATCAGAAGTAAGCAAGAGTACTGGGCAGTGTTTAATGTGAACCAAACTTCCACATAGGATATGTGAAAATGTCACTGTTGGAAAATTACATGCAATATGCTTCTGGTTGAGTGCTCCAGATAACCCATCACCTTGTCTTACATCACACGATGAAAGCCTTTATATCCCCAGAACAAATTAAGAATTCAAACCCACTTCAACACCACCACCCTTAATTTGATCAGTTTTGTTTTGCTGTACTGTGACTGGCCTTTTCCTGTTTATTGTGGTCTCTTATATTTTAGTAAGAACATGTATATATTAATGACCTTTCACAACCTCGGGTCATCCTGCAGTGTGTTATAGTCAATGAATTACCTTTGAAGAACAGTCAATGTGGTTAGAAATACGACAGCCAGCTTGTGCAGAGTGGCCCCACTAGAACGTAATGTTGTTCAATGCAGCTGATTGTGGGATAAATACTGGTGAGGGCACCAGAGAGAACACCCTTTTCTGGGTATAATTGCTATAGAGCACTTTTCATCCACCTGAGAGCAGGTGGCAACTCACCATCTCCTCAGCTGGACAGCATCTCTGGCAGTGCTATAGTTCCTCTGCACTCCTGCAGCACTCCCCCTGCACTGCAGCGCTCTCTCTACTCTGCAGCACTCACTCTACTGCAGAACTTCCTCTGCCTGCAGTGCTTCCTCTATCCTGCAACACTCCCCCACCCTGCAGCACCCTCTCTGCCCTGCAGTTCTCCCCCTGCCCTGCAGTACTCCCCCAACCCTGCAGTGCTCCCTTTTCCCTGCAGCAATCCCCCTGCCCTGCAGCACTCCCTCTATCCTGCAGCACTCCCCCTGCCCTGCACACAGTCCCGCTGCACCCCATGCACTGCACTTATGGACTGTGCTGAAGCCTCTGGAGCTGAAGCACTCATGAACTTTGCAAGGCCCACATTTGGTTTTCCAGCCTTCAGTCTGGAGGATATGAGCTCTTCACGTGGATCCAACTCTTTATTGCAAATCAATTAAAGTTCTAGTAAGGATGGAGCTAGTTAGAACATGGAGCAAGTGCTTTCAAATTACTGCTTGCACACGGTTTGAATCCCAGCTATAGAATTGACCATTTATATTGGTTAGGGTCAAAGTTGCTTTATATTAAGATCAAAATACAAACCAGTCAAAAAGATCTGCCAGAGTAATTGGATGAACGTTTCATCTTGGCGAACCCTGTCTAAGCTTCTTCACCTCTCTATTGTTGTCTTCATCATTAAGATGCTCCTTAAAATCTATCTCTTTAATCAATCATTTAATCAATCACCTGCCCTAATAGCTCCTTATAGGATCCAGCTCCAAATGTTGTCTGTGAAACACCATTGGATGTTAAGGATGCCATACAGATTCAAGTTGTCGCTTAATTTCTGGAGGCTTGAAACCTTTGTAACCATATACCTAGTGGACATGAGGAGCCAGGAGTATGGGAAGGTGCTGGTGCAGTGATAACGTCACTGGGCTAGTTACCTGGAGGCCCAGGTGAATGCTGTGGGGTTGTGGGTTCAAATCCCATAGGGGCAGCTGATGGAATTTAAGTTTAATTAATAATTAAAAGTTATTCTTGGTGATAGTGTATAACCAACTGTTGTTAAAACTAAAGTCCTTTAGGGAAGGAAGTCTGCTATCCTTACCTGGTGTCACTACAGATTCTCAGCAATGTTATTGGCTCTTAACTGCCCTCTGAAGTGGTCTAGCTATCATTTATTTTCCAAGGGGCAATTAGTAATACACAACAAATCATGGGCTTGTTGGAGACACGTACATCCCATGAAGGACAATGGCAAATGGGACTAGTTTTAGTTTGGGAAACCTGGTCAGCATAGACTGAAGAGTCTGTTTCTGTGCTGTACGACTATGAAATCAGTTAAAAATCAGCTACCTGATGAAGGAGCACCGCTCCGAAAGCTAGTGTTTCCAAATAAACCTGTTGGACTATAACCTGGGTTTAGTGTGAGTTTGTCCACCCAGTCCAACACTGGCACTTCCACATCTATGAAATCAGACAGTCTCAAGCAGAAAAAGTGTAATGCGGTTGAAGATGCAACGAGGGTTTAGTATGTGTTAAGCCTTTCAGAGACAGTTTAAGGGAGCCTTAATACTGTCTAATCCATATTGCAACATTCTGATCCCCAGCGCTGACGTACCAGATTTTAATGAGCTCGGAATTTGTCTTTTTTTGAAAAAACATGCCTTTAAGTGCAGCCTTTGAAACTACAAGTGTGCACTTTAAAAGCCACAAAGCACATTAAATTTTAAAAGGGCAAAATTCATCCACTTGCCACTTCAATTTGATCAATGTCTTCACTTGGTCAAATTGAAGTGATTTGTGATTCCACACAAGTTATTCCCACAGAAGGCAAACTATTTCTGCACTTAACTGCCCTTCACAGACCTGTGACCAACACAAAAGGCTAGTGGTGATTCAAGAAATTAGATCAGAGATGATAAAGATCATCCTGAGCAAGACATTTTGGCACTTTCTCTCCTAATTGCTTAAAGGTTCTTCTCCAGTCACTCTTTTTAATTGTGGATGATTTCATCAGCAGAGTGCACTTTTGTCTGGCAAACATATCAGACAGGAGTGTATTGCAGTACGTGACCACGAGGCTGGAGAGCCATCAATAAATCACATTCTAAAAAGGGCCCTGTTAATGATTGACTTCCTACAAGGTGCCAAGTGCCTATCTTCCTCACTGCACACCCCACCCTACCCCCACAAACTGCAAAGCTTTTGTATTTTGTTTGTTGAAAAGTTGCAAAGATGAAAGGATGGCACTCGAAGTCAAATACAAGGTGCGACTGACACTGTCTTTGATGTTACACAACAGGTTCAGGTATGCCACACTGAGAACAATATTAACCAACAGACCCAATTTACAGCACTCCCCTTGTGTCAGCCTATGGCCTGAGTTTTTTAAAATTCATTCACCAGCATTTATTGCCCATCCCTAAATTGCCCAGAGGGCAGTTAAGAGTCAATCACATTGCTGTGGGTCTGGAGTCATGTAGGCCAGACCAAGTAAAGATGGCAGCTTCCTTACCTACAGGGCTTTAGTGAATCAGATGGGCGTTTCCCCCGACAACAGTTGTCATTAGACTTTTATTTCCTGATACTTATTGAATTCAAATTTCACCATCTGCTGTGGTGGGATTTGAACCTGGGTCCCCAGAATATTACCCAGGTCTGTGTATTAACATTCCAGCAATGATACCACTGGGCCACTGCCTTCTGTGTAAACATATATCAAAGGAAAAACATAAATCGCTGGGAGGGTCACATGGACTCGAAACATTAACTGTGATTTCTCTCCACAGATGCTGCCAGACCTGCTGAGCTTCTCCAGCAATTTTTGTTTGTGTTTTTGTTTCTGATTTACAGCATCTGCAGTTTTTATATAGCAAAGCAATAGCTGTTCAGTTAAAGCTAACACCAGGAGAAAAGGTAGTAGACAGCTGAAACCATACAAAATGTATGACACAGGAAAAGGCCATTCAGCATATTGTCTCCATGCTGGTCACCAATAGATTACACAGTTGAATCCCACCATCCTGAACTTTGTCCATAGCTCTGCTAGTCACAGCTATGCAGTTGGATATCCAAATACTTTTTGAATGTAGTGGGAATTTCTGGTTGTCTAGAATCATATGAAGGGTGATGCAGTCAGATTCTATTTTCAAAACACAGTTGAACAGGAATTTTAAGAGCATGTCCTTTTAAGGTTATGGGGAAATCATTGGGGTCTGGATTGAACAGACCCTTCAGAGTCAGCACAATGGCCCAGATGGTGATTTTGATGATTGTATGATGCTGAGCCTTTCCATAGGGAGAAGTAGGTTTTTATATCTCCCAAGTTTAATTCCAGGTCAGTCAAAATTAAACTGCAAGTGGTGCTAATGCAAAACACGGAGAAGAATTAACTCATCAACTTTGGAGCATTCACTGGATTACATGAGCATTAACCTGACACTGCTTTTTAACAACACAAACTGCATCACATGTTTAACCTGGTCTTCTAAAGGTCGTTATGAATGCTCTTCTGTTTGGACCAAGCCATCCAGGTTTTGAAGGATTTTGGGTATAAAAGGTACTCACCTGCTTCTCTGGCTCCTGGGGAGCAATTCCCCAAGAGATCTGCTCATGATCCCTTAGTGTCCCTCTAACTAATCTCCCTCACTTCACTAAGTCCAAATGCTCAGAGAGCTGGTGCAGACATGATAGACTGAATGGCCACTTTAATTCTGTGACTTCACAATGAGTAGCTCAGTGGTTAGCCTTGCTGCCTCACAGCTCTAGGGACCTGGGTTCAATTCCATCTTTGGGCAACTATCCATGTGGAGTTTGTATGTCCCTGCTGTGTCTGCATGGGTTTCCTCCCACAGTCCAAAGATGTGTGGATTAGCCATGGGAAGTGCAGGGTTACAGGGATAGAGTAAGGGGGTGGTCTGTGTTGGAGGGTCAGTGTGGATGCAATGGGCCAAATAGCCTGCTTCCACGCTGTAGGGATTTTATGAACACCATACCAGAGTTGAAATTGACTTTAAAACTCAGTTCTAAAACCCCTTGGCTATCACCCCCTACTCCATCTTCATTAGCATTAAAGCACTGTGAGACAGTCTGAGATTGCAATGGGCACTATACAAATGCCGATTTTATTTTTCTGAAATCTGTATCTCTGGCACTGCTGCCTGTATATCTCTTGGTGTGCAGGATTCCCTTTATAGATCCCAGAACTAATTCTCTACCTCTAACCTGACTTCCTACTGAAAGTGCTGTGGTCCTTGCTTTGTTCACTCAGTTATTCGAGGTATCATTGAGGGGTGGAAGTACGGTTCCTAATCTGAAGTTGAATTAATCCCACTGGGGGAAGCCGTGTCAGGAAATTCCACAGCACTTGTCCCAGTGCACCATAATGGATGGAAAATCAAAGGCTAAGGATGTGTAATTTGTTACTTTGTGCTCCAGCCACCACATTTACAGCATTCTCAATGAGAAAGTATCCCAGGGAGCTGGGAGTGAATACGTTCAGGCTAGAGGACCAGCAGTAGAATGCAGTCCTTCATGGAACAGGAAGGAATAATATCACAGCATTTAATAGGAACCCGAAATGGAGTAGAAGGTTATCTCCATGAAACATAAAGAATACTGAGAGGCCTGGATAGAGGGGATGTGGAGAAAATGTCTCCATCAGCAGGAGAGATGATGACCCGCTGACACATTGAAGGGACGACCTGTTCTAACTGAGAAGAAGCGGAATTTCTTCAGCCAAGAGGTTGGTGACTCTGTGAAACTCATTGCCGCACAGGGCTATGGAGGCCAAGTCATTGAGTGCATTTAAGGCAGAGATAGAAACGTTCTTGATTGGTAACAGGATCAAAGGTTACGGGGGAGAAGACAGGAGAATGAGGTTGAGAAAGGATGGTCATCTTCACCTCGAACAAGAAAGCAATCCCTTCTCTAGCTACCTGAAGAAGGAGCGGGGGCTCTGGAAGCTTGTGGTTTTAACTAAACCTGTTGGACGATAACTGGGTGTCATGTGATTTTTGACTTTGTCCACCCCAGTCGAACACCGGCACCTCCACATTATGGCTCCCATTTAAGGGTCTGACCCAAATGATGTGTATTGCAGTGAATTATTAGAGCTGTGACAGTGAAGTGAAGAAAGGCAGGTCAGTTTAACACCTGTGATGAATTGTGGCTTTCAGCACATGCACAGACCTGCCTGTCGTTATTCGATAGGTTATGGTTCGATTTTCAAAGCTCTGTAGCTCTGTATTAGAATGTAATTACCCCGAGATAACTCCTGCAAACCAACTGCCTCCAACTAATAGCCCAGGTCCTTTGTGTCGACTTTTGGATGGGGGCCAAGGAGGTGAGAAAGAATGCAGATGTGCAGCTTGAGCCTCTGCTTCCTGTCCAACCTGTTCCAAAAGCTCGACTTTCCCAGAGAGTGGCTGCAGTGGAAATCAAAGCTCACCATTATCTCCAGGGAAAGAAGCAGACACAGGGGAAAGGGAGACCGATAAGGAGTAGAGTCGGGTGTGCCACTTGTGTCTCCAGACTTTACCCTTCCATGACACGACTTAAACCAACACGACAGAGCGAAGCCTTGGTTTTCTGCTGAAGTTGGATGCACTCAAAAATGTATGCTACGCTGAAGAATGCAGTGAGTGCATGTGTTTAGTGTCTGGGTTGTTCACAGGACCTGATGCCGGACCTGCATTGCATCGGTCTAATTAATTGCTTCTGGAGCAAAGCAAGGTCTTGTCCTCTCATTTTGGGATTGGAACTGTTCGGTCTCAAGCAAAGAAACTATGATGAATGAGATTTCACCTACGGGGACATGGAATGCGGTGCCGTCTGTGCCACAGATTGGCACTGGGTGGCCAGCTTTGGTTTGATGGGAATGGTCACGCTGCCAATTCTGGGGAGGGGCAGATCGCCAGGTCACTGCCTGGGATTTTCCAGGTCACCAGCAGCTGGAATTCTATCTGTCTGGCACTTCCATCCCTTGCCACTTCCAAAGTGTCAGGGACTTGGGCACCAGAACTGCAATTCAAGCAGCTTGTCCCCCTAATAAATCATTCCATCTTTACACATTGGTGCTGGGGCACAGGATTCATTCCTGTTCTACTGCTGCAAGTAACATTGACAGGACAATCCAAGACATTAAAAAAAATCACTACTTCATAGCACTAATGCACAGCACTGTATATAATTATCCCTGTTGGCAGCTGTTCCCCATGCCACACTGTGCCAGCAGCACCAGCTGTAACACTGTTCTTTTGCAAAGCAACAGTTAGCAGCCATCTGTTGATCTGCTTTTAAGCACTGCCAGTGATAGAAGGGGTGAGCTTGAGGCATGTAGAATAACACAGGGGATTGCAGCCTGTTACCTGTGCTTTGCAAATGTATTATATAGGAGCAGAAGTAGACCGTTCAGCCCCTCAAGGCTGCTCTGTCCATCAATAAGATCATGGCAGGGAGAGAATAGTTTGTGTCATTATGTCAAGAGGCTCAGCCTTTCACTGTGGATAAGGTAAACATTGGAAAACCTAGTATTGCCAGCGCATTTCCTCACCCAACCCCAGCTTCAGGGCTTATACACATCAGGTCTGCTACCCACCCCATCCCACCTAAAATCTCAGAGCTAACTGTAGTTTATTTGAGTCTTTAGTTATATTAACATGGTAGGCATCCCCAGGGGATTCACTTGTGCTTCTATATATAGGTGCAGGCTGGAGAGGGTTGGCTGGGTTTGCAGGTTCATGTGTGTTATAGTGGTCTCTGTAAATAAAACGTTGTAACTGTAATAAAGGCTCCAGTTCTGTCTTTCTCAACCAGCCGAAAACAATTGGGTTCCTTGTTCTTGCTAGAATCAGTGGTTTTTGCTGAGATGTGAAATGTTTGTGTCCATTTGAGTCAGATGCGGGTGAGAAATGGTGTTGACACTTGGGGTTTCTGTACATAAGATTCCAGTGGAGAATCAGGCACTCTGCATTGGTCTGATGTATTTCAACAAGCATCAAGACATGGCTTGGCTGGTGGTGAGAAGGGCTCTGCCTGTGAGATCCTTTATGCACGCCCGGACTCTCTCCCGCACCGCACGCTGCCCTCAAACCGGCTGCGGGGGGGACGAGATTGTCACACACCTCCTTCTGGAATGTGCCTATGCAGAAGAAGTCTGGAGAGGAATGTAGTGGTGTTTGTCGAGTTTTGTCCCGTGACGCGGGACTCCATGCTCTACGGTCTGTTCCCCAGGATGCACACCAAGACGAACATCAACTGTGCCTGGAGGATCATCAACTCGGTGAAGGACGCTCTCTGGGTGGTCCGAAACCTGTTGATCTTCCAGCTGAAGGAGTTGGCCCCGACTGAGTGTTGCAGACTGGCACATTCTAAGGTCTAGGACTACACGTTGAGGGACGCGCTGAAGCTTGGGGCAGCTGCCACCAAGGCGCGATGGGGAAAGACCACCGTGTAACATCTGCCTGCCTGAGAAGAACAGGAGGCCCACGCAGTCATTTGGGCTCTGCTGACGCCTCAGCTAAATATATGGGCATATGATTGATAAACGTACAGACCTGTATAATATACAAATGATAAATTCTGATCTCTGTATGCAAATGTTCACGTATATATGGCATGACCAACTGTACAGACCATCAAAATATTTTATGAATAAAGTATATTTTTGAAATAAAAAAAGAAAAAAGAATTTCGACATTGATTCTGCTGTCAGGGTAAATGAGAGATGTGGCATTGAAATAGCAATCTGTCTCATCTCAACACTATTGCAATAATTAACATCGCTATTATGGAGAGTATATAGTAAATGGCAGGACCCTGAGGAGCATTGTTAAACAGAGAGATCTTGTGGTGCAAGTCCTTAGCTCCCTGAAAGTAGCAACACAAGTGGATAAGGTGGTAGTGAAAGCAAACAGTATCCTTGCCTTCATCGGTCAGGGCATTGACCATAAAAGTTGGCAAGTTGTGTTGCAACTGTATAGAACTTTGGTTAGGCCACATTTGGAGTATTGTGTGCAGTTCTGGTTGCCACACTGTGTGAAGGATGTGGAGGCATTAGAGAGGGTGCAAAAGAGGTTTACCAGGATGTTGCCTGGATTTTAATGTATTAGCTATATCGAGAGGTTGGATAAACTTGGATTGTTTTCGCTAGAGCCAAGAGGCGACCGAATTGAAGTAATTTAAAATTGTGAGAGGCATGGATGGAGGAGTCTTTTTCCAAGTGTGAAAATGTCAAATACTAGGGGCATACATTTAAAGTGAGAGGGGGAAAGTTTAAAGGAAATGTGTTGGGGAAGTTTTTTGCAGAGGGGATAGTAGGTGCCTGGAACACACTGCAGGGAAGGTGGTCGAAGCAGACACAACAGCAATGTTTAAGAGGCATTTAAATAGACACATGAACAGCCAGGAAAAAGAGAGGGTACAGAACAAGTCCAGGAGGATGGGATTAGTTTAGAATGGCAATGTGGACGACACAGACGAGGTGGGCTGAAGGACCTGTTCCTGTGCCATACTGTTCCTGTTCCATTGTCAATGCTTGTGAACATTGAATTTAATAGCTTGGAGGTTGAACAGCATAGTTACAGGTTAGGTGATCCATTCTGGAAAACCAGACTACATAATGAAGGCCGGAGGAAGTGAGGACTACAGATGCTGGAGATTAGAGTCGAGAATGTGGTGCTGGAAAAGCACAGCAGGTCAGGCAGCATCCGAGGAGCAGGAGAGTCGACGTTTCAGGCATAAGCCCTTCATCAGGAATAAGCCCTGATGAAGGGCATATGCCCGAAATGTCGATTCACCTGCTTCTCAGATGCTGCCTGACCTGCTGTGCTTTTCCAGCACCACATCTCGACTGTATATAATGAAGACAGTAATCTATCCTAAAGCCTTTCCATCACCACAGGCAAAGCATTAAAGAAGGAACTTATCAAATTGCCTGCTGCACAGTTTTTCATTCAGTCATCCAGTAACAGTGTTTTTTTATATTTCATATTCTCATTTGATGTGAAACATCAGCAGAATCACCCTCCATTTTCAGTGTGGGCGTCCTGAACCTGATCTTCTCAGTAGATATGCACCAGGAATGCTTGGTATGGTGATAACAAATAACTAAAACCTGTGGGTGTGTGAACCTAGAGGATCAATGCTTGCTGGTAATGATAAAGAACTTGTGTTTAAATAGTACCTCATCACGTGACTCTGAAATGTGCCAAACAAGGCCTGAGCAGTGGGCTGCTCCCAAGTGCAGGTGGGATTGTAACGTTGGAAGCACAGCGGCCATTCTGAGTGCAGCAACAATTAATTATGGAATCCCTACAGAGTGGAAGCAGCTCATTTGGCTCCTCGAGTCCACACTGACCCTGCAAAGGCCATCCCACCCAATCCCTGTAAGCCTGCATTTCCTAAGGCTAACCCACTTAGCCTGCATGTCCCTGTACACAGCATGGCCAATCTACTAACCTGCATATTTTTAAGACTATGAGAGGAAACCCACATAAGCATAGGGAGAATGTGCAAACCCCACACAGACAGTCGCCCGGGGTGGAATTGAACTCAGGTCCCTGGCACTGTTAGGCAGCAGTGCTAACCACTGAGGCACTATACCACCCATAATTGATTACAGGAAGCTGGTTGGCTATAACTGCAGGGCCAGCAGGTTCTTGTCCTGCTGCTGTTGTGCCTGCTCTTCCTGAAGCTCTGATTGCCATTCCCAGCACAGGAGAACATTTACTTAGGCATATTTGATGTGACTTTTAATATCACTTACAACAAGTCATCAGATTAATGTTTCCTCAGTAACTTACGGTGATCAGACATTCTATACTGGTTAGGTTTTTTTATTAAGTGTCCTGGTGTCCCAACAGTTTTCTGGAAAATTCTCAAACCATTTAGGTTTCCAGCTCTCCTGAAAAGCCTCCCCTTTAACCTGCTCCTTGTGTTCAAACAGGGAGAATGTCAGCACCTAATGATCTTCCAGGTTTTTTATTCCTCAAAAATATATTTCATTCATAATATATATTATTGGTGGAACCTGCTGTATGGAGTCTAGAGTCGAGAGTGTGGTGCTGGAAAAGCACAGCAGGTCAGGCAGCATCCAAGGAGCAGGAGAGTCGGCGTTTCGGGCATTCACCTTTGGTCAGGCAGGTATGGAGACTAGTTGAATTTTGCAATAGTGTTAATATTTGCAACGTACATTTCATGTCAGATATGCAACCAAAGGATAAAACATTTCAATTTGGAAATTACCCTGAGTGCGACAAAAATAAACTTTCTCAACACACCAAGTTCCATTCCGAGGAACTTCGATACATTTTCAATATACTTGACATTCCAGGTCTTTGAAAAGGCCAAGTCTGTGAAATGTGAGACTTATGTTGAAATTTAATGCTCATGCGCTGTCCTTTTTGCTCACCCAGTCTAGTCCTGACTATCCACTCGATCACACTGCACTGATGAATCTGATTCATTAGGAATGTTTCCATCCACTGGCTGCATAGCAACAAAATGCAAACTACCACATGAACAGGGCTCGTCAATTTTACTCAATACTTTCACAATAGGCGACAGCTCTTCCTGTTGGATGCACATCGGCCTTTTAACAGGAACTGCAAACACTTGTGCCACTTGTCTGCCTGTCAGATTAAGAAGGAAGAAATTGTTGTCACTGGATTTCAATATCTGTCTCTTAACAGTGTAAATCTTCCTTTAACAAGAAGAAATCACCCATACAGCAGAAAAATTGAGACCAGATCCAGTTTGGAACAGTTCCGAGAAGCCTTTTTTTCCCCTTTAGAATAGTGAGTAAACTTTTGGGATACTGAACTCAGTATTTGCTAATGGCTCTGTTGGAAACCTGAGACATTTTGGGGTGGAAATTCCAAGCCTGCAGTCTAAAGGTAAAAAAAAAGTTAAAGATTCTGTAAAAGTAAGACATTCATTAATAGGAGTGGAAGAGGAGGGCAGTTGCTTGTCAGTTTTAAAAATTAAAGTTAATTTAATTTGTTATTTTCTGTTATTTATTGCATTGTAATGTGGGAGGATGGTTCAGTATCTTTGCAATAGTTTTGGTTTGTTCTGTAAAGTAGAATAGTGGGTAGTTTATTGTTATTGTTGTTGTACCATAAGATTATCTTTTGTACTTTTATAAAAAATAAAAACCCTTTTAAATTAAAAAAAGGTACTAGAAGTCAACACAATGAGAAACCAGGCAAATACCGTATCTGTGAAGTTGAACGATCGACTCATGTCAATCTTGTAAGAATGAGTAATATGTTTTGAAAGAGAGAATCATATAGCTATGGTATTGGGGGATTGTGCAGACGATGAGGGATTCTCACGGACTGTCGGTTTTGGTTGAACATATTCCAGGAGGTGGCATCACACAAAGGCAAATAGAATGTTGACATTTAATACAAGGGGAGTGGAATGTAAAAGTTTTGCTAAAGTTGTGCAGATTCTCGTTAAAACCACTTGTGGAGAACTGTATACATTTTGGTCTCCTTCTTCAAGGTGGGATATAAACGTGTTAGATGCAGATCAGGGATGGTTCAATCGGCTAATAACTGGGATTGGGCAGGTGGCACGAGGAGGGATTATAAAGGAAGATTGAACAGGCTGGGCCACCATCCTTTGCAGTTTAAAAGATTGAGAGGTGGTCTCACTGAGGTCCTGAGCAGTCTTGACAAAATGGTGGCTGAAAGAATGTTTCCCCTGACTGGAGCCAGGGGCCATGGTTTAAAATGAAGGGGTCTCCCATTTAGGGTGGAGTTTAAATTCTTTTTTCTTTCTGAGACGATCATGAATTTTTGGAATAGTCTTCCCCAGAGACTAATGGAGGCCAGGTGGGAGGGGCTGTCATTGAATTTTCTTATCGGCAGATGTAGATTGATTTATCACTAACAAGGGAGTCAAAGGTTATTTGGGGTAGGTGGAAATCCAGAGTTGAAACCACAGTCTGATCTGCAATGATTTTATTGAATGGCAGAGCAGGCTTGAAGGGCTGAATGGCCTGCTCATGCTCCCAATTCATATGTTCACATGAACCATTGTTTGTCGGTATTGTCATCTTGCCTCAGCCCACTCCCTCATTGGTCAGCTGTTATATCAATCATTGTGGAGTCAAGCCTCCCTAAGCCTGTCAGTACATTCCCGCTAATGATTTTCGCAAGTCTGATCTTCCTAAACCAATACTGCACTGAAAT
Source organism: Chiloscyllium plagiosum (assembly GCF_037043375.1). Classification (NCBI taxonomy): domain Eukaryota; kingdom Metazoa; phylum Chordata; class Chondrichthyes; order Orectolobiformes; family Hemiscylliidae; genus Chiloscyllium; species Chiloscyllium plagiosum. The sequence continues at coordinate 17,668,425 of NW_028270169.1, forward strand.
AACTACACAGAGGCTGGTACCCTGTCACCAAATCATCTTTTATTTACTTGCACACAGTACACTGGCTGTGGCCAGCCAGCTCAGAGTTAGTTCCCTGAACTGAGGAGATTCTAAATACTCAGTTTATATATTTTTTTTCTCTTTTCTCTTTTTTTTCCTTTTTTTCCCAAAATCCCACACAGTGCTAGTGCCTATTTATTCCCCAGCACCCATGTTGTGTGTGTGCAGGTGTAGGACACAGTGAAGAACAACAAGTGCAGAAAACTTTATTCACATTCCACCACCAGGAAGAAAGGAAACACCCGAGTGGCCAGTGACAAGCAGTGCCCTTCACATCAAAGGGCAAAGCTGCGTGAGCAAACAGTGAAGGGGAGGGCAGGGATTAAACCAAAATAGAGTTGGAGGGGTGCACTCCACACCCTGCGGTGCCCACCTTTTCCTGAAAGTCTCAAGGGTCTTGGTGGACACCGCGTGCTCCTTCTCCAAGAACACCCAAGCCCAGAATCCCCCATTTATATTGGTCAGCGAGGGCTTCCTGATTGGGTCAGGTTAACAAACCTAATCAAATTGTTTTTTTAATTCCAGTGGATCAAACTTCCAAAAACATCTCAGAGTATCCTTAGCATCCATAGAGAGAGAGAGAGACAGAGACAGAGACAGAGTTGGTATATAATGGCTACTCCACTGTAACCATTTATCAGAAGGGTCATTTGTTATTTACTGATCTCATCATCAATCCCTCGTATCTTACATATTATCCCTTTACATAGTCAATCTCTCCCGCTTTCCATTGTTTTCTTTCGTTCCTCATCTGACCATTCTCCTTTTTCCTGCCTCTGCACCAGCTTAGACGTTGTTCAGCTCTAACCTTTTTCCAATTCCAGTCACAGTACTGAAATATTACCTCAGTTTTTCTTGCCAAAGATGCTGGCTGACCTGCAGAGTTCCTCCAGCTTTTTCTATTCTTATTCCAAATTTCCAGTATCCACAGTATTTTGCCAATGTCGGAGAGTTGTTGTGCATCCAGTCAAAACACAGCTGTACAGACTCCCCGTTACACATTAAATTATTTCCTTGCAAAACTCAGGTAGCAACAAATTGTTTTGCTGAACAGTTGCTCAGATGTGCAAACATAGTATGTAGAAACCACGAAGAGAAGTCGGAGGAAGATAGTCCAGCAATTTTGGCTTTTAATTTTAACTGGAATGTTCCCTATGTTAAACAGCTGATCAGAGAATGCTTGATGTCATAACTGAGTGTTAATCATTGTTTGAAGGATAATGATTGTATCAGTCATTTTGCAAATTCCACCAGACATCCCCAAGACTCTCATAGCTAATGCCTGAATAATCCTTCATTTCTAATGAAAAACTCTTCTTGATTTCTAAACAGTTGAGTTCGCAATATGCTTCCTGTGCCCCCTTGGGTGGGAGAGGAGATGGTTTCTCTGTTTTGAGCCTGCATCAGTTCAAAAATAAGTCAAACAGTTCACCTTTTTTGGAGGTGGTAAAGGAATAGTTAGGTACTACTGCTGGATAAGAAATCTGGAGGTCCTGGCTGATCGTCTGGAGATTGGATGTTACAAGGTGTGCAAGGGGTGGGGGGCGTGGGGGAGGTGGTAATGTGGGTGTGAGCTAAAAGCTGGTTGGCATCTTACCACCTCTGTGGTCCCAACAGCGCTAGTAGGAGTGTTGTGGCCATTGCTGGGACTGCAGGCAGTTCCAAGGAAGAAGAGAGATGCCATCACGACATCAGGTTAGCGTAAAGATTTTGTGCACAGCATGTCTGAGAGACCCCTATGAGGTGGGCAGGGGAAGGACAGGAGGTGGTAATGGAAAGCAAGGTTTGGGAGGCCAGGAATGGGGAGCTACCTGAGAGTTCTGTACGAAGGGGTGCCATCTTGTGGGGGGCTGCCCCTGGTGGACACAAGGTATCTTTAAAAATTCATTCATGGCATTTAAGCATCACTAGCTAGGCCAGTACTTATTTCTCATCCCTAACTGCCCAGAGGACAGTTGACAGTCAGCCACATTGCTGTGCATCTGGAGTCACATGTAGAGACAAAAAAACTGCAGATGCTGGAATCCAAAGTAGACAGGCAGGAGGCTGGAAGAACACAATAAGCCAAGCAGCCTCAGGAGATGCAGAAGTCAAGTGGTTCCTGGTAAAGAGTTACACGCGAAACATCGACTTCTGCACCTCCTGATGTTGCCTGGCTTGCTGGAGTCACATGTAGGCCAGACCGGGTAAGGATGGTAGTTTCCTTCCCTCAAACCAGATGGATTTCTCTGACAATCAACTATAGTTTCATGGTCATTCTCAGACTCTTAATTCCAGATTTTAAAAAATTGGATTCAAATTCCACCACCTTCCATGGAGGCATTTGAACCCAGGTCCCCAGTACATTACCTGCCTGTCTGGATTAATATTCAAGTTATACTACTACTAGGCCATCACACCTCCTTCCCCCATTCCCGCTAAAAAGAGATGCCCCCTTGCTGCCCACCAGCGGCTTGCAAAACTGCTGATTGAAAAACTGCAGCAGGGGTGAATGAGACCCTTTAGTCAATTGTCCACTGAATCAGCCAAAAGGCAACCAGGCTACCTCTCACCTTTCCTGCCCCCTGGAATATTGGAGACAGGTTGAGAATGGATGGGAAAATGGCCACCTGGCCACTCACCTTCAAATACACCAGTGTGGGACAGTAAAATTCACCTCATGTGTTCAAGACCCACCAAAGCAACTGGTCAACTTAATTAATCAGTCGTTAAACAAAAACTATTAGTGATGGTGACCGAAATTATTGGATAATTAGAAAAGCTCATATGGTTCACATAATGCCCTTCAGGGAAGGAAATCTGGCATTGTGACCAGCAGTGCGGTCAACCTTTCATTGCCCCTCCAAAATAGACTAACGAGCCACTCAATAAGAGGGTACCAGACCACCACCTGCTGACGGGCAATTAATGGTGAAGAAAATCTGCTGCCTTTGCCAGTGACACTCACAGCCCATGAAAGCATAAATGAAAACCTTCTCACTGCAAAGGAACACAAGTCAAGCACTTTCAGTAATGAAAACAGAAACTACTGGAAAAAGTCAATACGACAGTGGGTCATTTAGAAGAGTGAGAGGTGACCATATTGAACCTACATGATTCTGAGGGGACTGGACATGATAGATGTGGACAGGTCGTTTCCCCTTGTGCGAGAGTCTAGTACCAGATGACATCATCTCAGAATACGTGGACACACCTATAAGATAGTGACGAGGTGGAATGTCTGCTCGCTGAGAACAGTGAATCTGTGGAATTCTTTATCGCAGAGGGCGGTTGAGGCTGGGTCATTAAGTACATTCAGCAGTCACAGACAGATTTTTAAGGAAATCAAGGATTATGAGTGAAAGGCAAGAAAGTGGAGTTGAGAATTATCGGATCAGCCATGACCTCATTGAATAACAGAGCAGGATCGATGGGCAGAATGGCCTACTCCTGATCGTGTATTTTATGGTCTTATGGTCAGGCAGCTTTTGTGGAGAGAAAAACAAAGTTAACGTTTCAAGTCCAATATGACTCTACCTGGTCAGGCCTGCCTGTGACTCCAGACACACAATAATGTGGTTGATTCTTATCTGACCTCTGGGCAATTAGGGCTGGGAAATATATGCTGGTGTGGCCAGCGACGCCTACATCCCATGAATGAATTTTTTTTAAATCCCGTGTCCAAGTTTTGACTTGAAACATCAACTCTGTTTCTCTCTCTACAGATGAAGCCAAGTTCCCCCTGCACTTTCTGTTTTTATTTCAGATCACCAGCATCTGTAGTACTGTGCTGTCCTTCAAGTATAATGCAGTCTGCTCTCCTCATTTAACCTTTTAAGCCATTCTGTAACTGAAGTGAATCTGCCCCGTTCTCCCTCCAAGTCCAACATGTTTCCTGAGCTCTGGGGTTTAAAACTGAATGCAGCTCTCCAGATGGAGTTTAACTAGAACTCTGTCCAATTGAATCATCTCACTCTCCCTTGTGAATTCCTACCCTCTTGTGGTGAAAGCAATTATTTTATTCAGGGATTTAAAGTGATCAAAAGAGATTGTTTCCCTGGTGCGCGTGTCCAGAACAAGAGAACAGGACAATCAGAGCTAGGGCTATCATGGGTTAAATCAGGAACACTTCCTCACATGAAGAGTAAGAAATCTGTAACTGTCACCCCCACCTCCAAAAAACAAACACCAGGGGTTGATTGAAAAATTCAAAACTAAGATGAGCGGAATCTTGTTGGGCAAGGGCATCAAATATTACAAAGCAAAGGTGGATAAAAGAAGTTAAGAGACAGATCAGTTGTGATCCAATGACAGGATAGGCTTGAGGGGCTGAATGTCCTCTGTTCCTGTTTGTTTTTTGGCTGCCCTTTGTACCCTCACGGTACCCTCGCGGCTCTTCATGGTTTGTGCTCCTGGACGCCAAAATCCTTCAATCCCTCCAAAGTTCCTCATTTGCATTTGGAACATTCCCTGATTCATCTTTCTTGATTTCAAAGTGGATGACCCCACCACGAAATCCAAGGATGAGATTCCCCAACACCGACCTCTCCAGCACTTTGAAGTAAGTCTTCAAAGGAAAGCAGTTCACCCGGATAAAAGCCACTGCCAAGCTGCCACTTTGAAGATGTTGTTCTACGCAGTGTGGAGCTCAGTGGGAGTCGCTGAAGATTTCTGACTGTATCCCGTGTGCTTGTAAACATTGCTAATGGGCATCCTGATCATTCGGAGAACCATCTCTCACAGGCATTACCTACTCTTCTCTATGTAACTTTCACAAAAATCTGGAACATTTTCCCGGAAAGGTTCTTGATGCTGAGTCAATTAAATACTTTTATGATTGAGATCAATCACTTTTCATGAGGAGAAAATGTAAAGGTAAGATGAGTAAATGGAGTTAAAATATAGACCAATCCTGACCTCATAGAGAGGTGCCAAGCCCTGCTATGCATCCTATGTTCATATTTACATTACAAAGTCATTGCTTTGCAAATGAATTATTTAAACATTCAATTGTAATTTACCTGAGGCACCTCTACTAATGGAGTAGGCCTGACTCTATCAAAGGTACTGGGGGTTAGGGGGCATGGGTGGAATTGGAATGGACATTGAATAGAAACAACAATGGGCGGCATTGCTATGTGACAGTGAGTTATCCTCACCCTCACTCAATGCCAATGGAAATTACTGGAAACTGGAATGGAGGGGCTGAATAGGCCAAAGTTGCTGGTCTCACCCAGGGCCTGGTGCATCAGAGGCCAACGCCTGGAGACTGGGGTTCCAGGGAGCTCCCACTGCTGGTTAGACTGAGGGGCGCAGATATGACCAGGGTCTCTGACAGGGAGCAGTATCAGGATCTGTGATTTCCCTCCCGGGCTCCTGGTGTCACACCATTTTTTCAAAGGCCTCTTGACTGGGCCCAAATCCATGGGATCTGCCCTGTAAACTCTGCTGGCCTCCACCCCATCACAGGGCCCTCTCTTTAGGTCCGCCTTTCCTTGACGAACTTACTAAAACTCTATTAAACCTTGAATATCTTTATGTTCAGCTAGAAAGTCATCAAGCTGAAACATTGACTCCTTGTCTCAGAGTTTTCTATTTAATTTTTAGTTACAGATTTCCAGTATCCACAATATTGTCTCTTTGAAATGCACAGATGACCAGAGTACATATAGACAGCTGAGCAGTGGAACTATATGGACAGCTTTGGTGCAGGGCCTATATGGGTGATCACAGCCTACATGTGAGGTTGAACATTCAGCACAGCCATTGGCAGAAACAGTGGTAGCTGACACCCAATAATTACCTCCTGAGGAGAAAATCTACATTTCCAGGGGCAAGGCTCTGCTCATGAAGTGGAGGCTGCCACCAGCCTTTGTATAAAGTGGATATTCTGTTGTTTAGTGCATGTGAGGATTCTGATTTATTGCCGATATTAGACACTCCACAGGTAGGCATCTTCCCTCTGTTGAAGTTATAAAGAAAGCTTGATGTATGGGAAGATGAAGAATAGTTGTATCCTTGCTGGGATAACCTCACTTTGAAGCCTGCATCTATTAATTCTGTTTTTCTTCTTTCCCAACAGTCAACAGAATTCTTTGAAATGCTGGATAAGATGCAGGTAGGTGACTCTTTGTACTGAAGACCCACTACTACTGAGCAAACTGGTCTATCTTACCAGAGAGAGTCATAATTGCAATAAGATTTAACCGATGTGATTAGAGCAGACCAATAAATTTGACAATCGATTATTAAAAAAAGGCTGATCTGTGCAACACAAACTGTAAAGAAGTAACTTTGTCCAGGAATCCCGGTTCAAGTCCCACTGCGCTGATGTGCGTAATAATGTAGAATCCTTACATCTCTGAAAAGGTTGATTAGAACGTACCCAGAAATAGGTTTCGATTTTTCAGATAGGCCGATGCTGACGGACATGTGAAACGCACCACATCTGGGCAGTGCTGTCATGGTAACAAGCAGCATTTTCAGTCAAATGGTAAAAAGGACAAAAACGTAAGACTGGATCTTGAAATTGCGACACGGGGCTAATCCCTAGTGCCTCACACAACAGCAACTTGTGTCTGTGCAGCACATTTCACATCATAAAACATCCAAGGCGGTTTGCCAGGGACATTGTAAAATGAAATATATCACAGAGCCACGTAAGTAGATACTTGATTAGATGCAGAAAAGCTTGGTCAGAAAGGACTGTTTTAAAGACTATCTTTAAAGTAGAGGAGAGAGGCAGTGAATCATAGAATACCTACAGTGTGGAAGCAGGTTATTTAGCCCATCGAGTCCATACCAACTCTCTAAAGAACATCCTACCCAGACACATCCCCTACCCTATCCCTGTAACCCTGCAATTCTCATGGCTAACCCATTTAGCCTGCACATCCCTGGACATTATAGGCAATTTAGCAAGGCCAGTCCAGCCAACCTGCACATCTTTGGACTGTGGGAGGAAACCCACGCAGACACGGGTAGAATGTGCAAACCCCACACAGACACTCGCCTGAGGCTAGAATCAAACCCAGGTCCCTGGTGCTGTGAGGCAGCAGAGCTAACCACTGAGCCACCGTGCTGCCACCTTACAAAGATTCCCAAGAGAAAGCTTGTCCTGAAATGACCCCTTTCTTGCACAGTGTACACTACATCATCCCTTTTGCTCCTTTCAAACTCACACTTGATCAAGACTTCACTCCTTCGTATAAAGCCTTTCCCATTACTCTCTCCAACAATTGAAATCCTTTACTGATAAATGCTGCAAAAATAATCTGAAGGTCCCACGGCCATTGTGTTCTATTTTATCTTTTCTGGCTGAAGTTAACACAAATTGACCCTTTTCAGTTACTACCACACCCTTAACAGAATGAACCGGACTGGAGTGTTGGTATGAAACCCAAGCTCCTCTCTTAGTGAACAAACACACGTATGCACATTGGAATATGGACACACACACACACACACATTACACACACACACATACACACATACAGATTACACACACACATTACACACACACACACATACACACACACATACACACACACACACATACACACACACTCACACACGTACACACATACACACACACACACGCACACATATACACACACATACACACACATACACACACACATACACACACGCACACACGTACACACATACACACACATGCACACACATACACACACATACACACACATACACACACACACACACACACACACATACACACACACACACAATCACACACACACACATCCAGAAACACGTGCACAAACACCATGACACATGTGGTTCATATACAGAGAAGCAAATGTATACAAAGATACACACAGACACCCAATCTTTATAGATATAAACGTTCATAAATGCGTGCATTTAAATATACGCATACAGATTTCACCCTGACATATACTGTTGAGCACTATGCAATAGCTGTAAATCTTGTTCTATTCTGTCTTGCTTCCCCTTAGTATTTGCTTGGTCAGTTGGTTCACCCCAATGACTCCCCAGCTGAGATCAGTGAGCTCACCACACACCAAGAGTGGAAGTGGGACCCGAGCTCCTGTGTGTGTCAGGTTAATTAACACATCAGCTGACAGTGACCCCCCCCCCCCCCCCCCCCCCCCCCCCCCCCACCAGTGAGGAGCTGCTGTTTCAGTTTTCATCAAAGAACCACGAGAGGGATTTGTTGTCTTTTCATTTACAATTTATTGTTCACAGTGTAGTCACTGCACCTGGTAATAGCCAAGGAAACACATTCTATTTCTGTGAGGGATCTTTCAAGCCTGAAGTGATCTAGTACAGATTAAGATGACCATTTTTCTAGTGTTGCTAGTTTCATCCATGACCTGGAGGTGCCGGTGTTGGACTGAGGTGGACAAAGTTAAAAATCACACAACACCAGGTTATAGTCCAGCAGGTTTATTTGGAAGCACTGGTTTTTGGAGTGCCTTCATCAGGTAGCTGTGGAGGTTAAGGTCATGTTCACAGAATTTATAGCCAAAGGAGTTCAGTAAACATTTGAAGATTTTTGAGTTACTGTAACCATTTACAGTTTATATGAACATAACCGACTTAGCAATGGAGACTGTTAGGACAGCACACACATCTCTCCTCTAACACCTCCTTCTCTATTCGGACCAAGTCCCCATGACCTTATCATAATCGGCAGGGTTTACTGCGCTTAATCAGGTATTAACTCTTTCAGAACCATATACCTCAATTTCCAAGAAGTTGCTGTTCCTTTTAAGATGTACAAGCAATGCATATCCAGCAGTCCCACAGATGGCAAAAATGAACAGTTAGCTAACACTTCCCCCACTCGTGCTTTTACTGTTTGCTTGTAATCAGTTAATAAGCAATAATCTTCTGCAGAGAGCGCACAGTAAGGCAAGGTACTTTTCACAGTTTATCCATTTTAACAGAATTTTGGAACAGTGGGGACACAGAAAAGTATTCTATCTGGGCATTGAGACAAGTACTACAGTATTATATTCGGGAGATTAAATCCCACAGCAATGCAAAGCACATACATCCAAATCATTTGAAACCCATGCCGTGTCTAGTTCAATCATTTTGGAAACACAGAGGTTATTTTCAGTTGGCATTTTTTTCTAACAAGTTGCTATTGCTTCCTGCTGGTCTCTTTTTGTTATGAAAAATTTGATGCTAACCCTCTGAATCCAAGAGATAAGATCTAGATTGATATACATTATATCGGCAAAACTATATGCTGATTATGTGGCAAAAGTGTGCCACCACATATTGGTAAGGACAGGAAAAGAGGGATCCATTTTATATAGTGTATATGTCATAGTCATAGACATGTACAGCATGGAAACAGACCCTTCAGTCTACCTTGTCCATGCCGAACAGATATCCCAACCTAATTCAGTCCCATCTGTCAGCATCTGGCCCACATCCCTCTAAATCCTTCCCATTCATATACCCATCCAGATGCCCTTCAAACATTGCAACTGTACCAGCCTCCACCACCTCCCCGGCAGCCCATTCCACACACACACCACCCTCTACATGAAAAGGTTGCCCCTCAGGTCTCCCCTATATTTTTCTGCTCTCACCCCAAACCTATGCCCTCCAGTTCTGGACTCCCCCACCCCAGAGAAGAGACCCTGTCTATTTATTCTATCCATGCCCCTCATGATTTTACAAACCTCCTTAAGGACACCCCTCAGCCTCCGATGCTCCATGTGCTGCACATAAAGATATATATCGATATACAAAGTTCCTCAGGGTAATGTTCTAGACCCAAACATCTTCGGCTGCTTCATCAATGCACTTTGCTCCAGAATAAGATCAGAATTGGGGATATTTGCAAATGATTGCACATAGTGCAGCACCACTTGCTACTCCTATGTTTTGATAATAAAGCAGTCCATGTCCATTTGTGGCAAGATTTGACAACATTCAAGCTTGGACTAACAAGTGCCAACAAACATACAAATGCCAGGCAAATGTTTATTTCCAACAAGTGGGAACCCAATCATTGCTGTTTAATGTTCAATATCATTACCATCGCTGAACCCCCCTACTGTCATCCAGGGTAAAAATATCGTTTTTTCCCCCCTTTGGACTCTTCTTGAGTTTACTCATTGGCTAATTTTTGATTTTCTGTTCTCATTAACTCTTAACAAGCGAGATACCATGTCGTAAAATTACTTTCTGCATTTGTGTTGACTATTTAGACTCAGCCAAACTAGAAAAATTAATCAATATCCTCAATAAGTAACAGCCTGCCATTAAATATAAAGCCATGACACACAAGGAAAGCTTAAATTTCCAGACACCCAGTATTTAAACTGGAGCAAGACAACAGCCGTAGCCTTGTATGAAAAGTTTTTCTTTCAGTGACTGACGTACTCTGCATTAAAAGGACGTCAATTTGCAATGTTATGTTTCCTGCGGTTTCAGGTTGTCCTGACGCCCAGTTAGCTAAGTATTTCTTTGTGAACAGTCTCTCCTTGCCAATAGCCCTGCCTCACCCCCACTTGCTTCTCTTCTGCCTTCTTTCTGGCCATTCATTTTGTTCCTTGCCTCACCCCAGGGATCTTGATCCACCTGGCCTGGCAAATGTGCTCTCCCTCCTCCGCATCCCTACCTGGCAAACGTGTGCTATACCCTAACATTTCCAGCTTTATGCAGATAAGCACTACTTCTCCAATCCCAGGGTGTTCCCCTCTCTGTTTGCTGCTGATTGGCCCACCAGTTCACCTGTCTTCAGTAAACATGGGCGGGCTGAAAGAATAGCCATATGATTGGAGGAGAAACTTCTCTCAAATGTTGATGAGATACTCTTCACTTTCCCAGATGAGTGCAGCTCCAACAACACTCAAGAGAGCTGATTCCATTCAGGACAAAGCAGCTTGATTGATTGGCACCCCACCCACCATCTTCAATATTTACTCCCTTTACCAACGACGCAGAGTAGCAGCAGTGTGTACCATCCACAAGATCACTGCAGCAACACATCAAGGCTCCATTGGCAGCATCTTCCAAACCCAGAATTGCTACCACCCAGAAGGACAAAGGAAGCAAGTACAAGGGGAGTGCCACCACTTCAATTCCCCTTCAAACAACACTCCATCCTAATGTAGAAATGGATCCCCATTCCTTCACCATGCCAACCAGATATCCAAAATTAATCTGGTTCTATTTGCCAGTATTTGCCCTAAACCCCTCTAAACCCTTCCTATTCATAAACCCGCCCAGGTGCCTTTTAAATGTTGTACTTGTACCAGGCTCCACCAATCTCTCTGGCAGCTCATTCCATACACACACCACCCTCTGTGTGAAAAAGCTGCCTCTTAGGTCTCTTTTAAATCATTCACCTCTCATCTTAAATGCATGCCCTCTAATTTTGGACTCCCCTACTCTGGGGAAAAGACCTTAGCTGTTCACCATCTCCACGCCCCTCATGATCTTACTAACTTCCTAAAGGACAACCCTCAGCCTCCAATTCTCCAGGGAAAACAGCCCCAGCCTATTCAGCTTCTCCCTATAGCTTAACCCCTCCAACCCCAGCAACATCCTTGTAAATCCTAGTTCACTATTACCTTCTCCCGGATAATTATGGATGAGCAACAAATGCTAGTATAGCCAGCAATGTTCACATCTAATTAATGAATAAGTATATAGACATTACCTCTATGTTGGATCATATTTCTGTCTATATTGTGGCCTGACATTCCTGCTACAATGTTTTCAGTATAATCCTCTGCAATATTAGTATGAAAGAAAATAGAATGTTAAGCACTATCTCTGTCTAGTAATCACCATTAGGAGTCTTTGCCATTGCATGCATTCATAGAACTTGAGTTGGCTACAAAAATTAAGCTCAAACCTTCAGGCACAACATTCCTAATTGATACATTTTGAAAGATTTTGAATTATTTCTTTAAAATTTACTCAGCAACTATTACTAATAACTCTAAATAATAATGTTGTACTTTCTAAAAGCAATTCTCAAGAATTAAAAATCAGGTTGGTGGATCGACGTTATTTAAAAGAATGTTTACAAGTATTTTTTCGCTGTGTGAGTCAGCCTTTACCAAGTTATCACTCTTAAATATATCTGAGGATTATTTAAAGTATTTCTAAAGAACATACATTTAAAAAGCTGTCCAGTGGCATTGGTTTATGGTCGAGGTTAGCCTTGATGGGCAAATAAGTTTGAATGGAAACTTGAGAAGGAAAAAGTACTTTCAAAATACGTGCAGTTTTGAGTGCAAATTGTACTGGAATTGCTGGTAACACCCAGAGTAGCAACTCACCGTATTATGTATGGATATATTATAAGAATTTATTTGTGAAATAAATTTCAAAATCTTGTCACGCAAGCAAAGAAAAGCTTTTTAATCATCTAATGCTCCTTTAACAGACTGTATATAATCTCCCCTCTCATTGACTTCCATTTGATATGTTCGGTTAAAATATTCCCTAATTCCCAGAAGCAATCAACAGCCCTCCAAGTTATTTATCCATCCTTACATTTGCACTATCGAATATTAAGCTACAGTTTTCTGGACAGAATTTCCTCTTTGGCCAAACTAAGGAGCAGGGGAAGTCATAGCATCACCCGATACATTGGATTTTCTACATGCCCACCTCCTAAATGAGTTTGCTGACAGCAGATTAATTTACAGGGTCACTCTACCTCAGCCTGACCATCTCCTGCCTTTTGCTCACTGCAAGGAACTGGAGAGAGGGCAGCAATTGATTAGCATCTTGCACAATCAAATCATCGCTCAACACTGACGACGTGAGGTGATACTAAGGTCGAGAGGGAGTGTAGTGTGACTTTGTCACTTCGTTGTGTTATAACAAAGACTGAAATCCAATAAGAAGCCCCCGAGGGGAGATCAAGCTTTCTCTTCACGTTGAAAAGCACTAGATAAGAACAACGCTGGTCATGTGCCAAGGCTTGAGTTCAGCATCACATTGTATTGTAATTAATCATCTTATATCAGTTGTTAAACAAAATCGATGTTTCTACAAAACTGACTGAATGCAGCAACCCTGTCTTGTAGATCATTGCTCAACTGTTAAGAGTCCTGAGTATTAAATGATCAGGTTTTATCCATGATATTTGACTCCATTCTGCACTGCACGCACAACTCAGTTTCACACCATTAACAATCTTTGCTTTAATGCCGCAACTTATCACCTGACTGGATCATGCCATGTGCTTGGTTTGTAAATTAATGGAGCATTTCTTGTAGTAATCTCCAAAATAGCTAGGGTCAGGAGCATGTTATAATGGGAGTCTGACTGGGTGTTTAGAAGCTATGCATTTTCAATTCATTCCAAGAGAAATATGCCATCTTGAGTACTGATGCAGGACATGTGTAAGAGCAAATGTTGTCAGCATTCACTGTACTGGCTGTGAAAGAGTTAGGAACAATCGCAGTTAAGTCAACATATTTTAATGTGGCAAAATATGTTGGCTACAATAATAATTCATCACCTAAGTTTTTCACAATCACAGGTGCTACATAACAGGCTCATAAGCTTAAGCAGTACTTCCAAACTCAAACTATAACTAATTCAGTGGGATCTTCTGCTTCTATGAATTTGAAAAGGTTTGCAATTGTCAGGGGAACATCATCTGCTTCAGGGTTCCCTTGATGCTGTATACTAACCTGGTTCAGTCATTAATTACCATTCCTTCATTACCATTGGACCAATGTGAGAAGTTCCCAACTTAACATCATTGTTGGAACACATTGTTGGAACAAGATTGCAATGAGTCAAAGAGAAGGTCTATTAACTACCTATCTGGAGAAAGCAGGGTGGGCATTACATGTGGCCTTGCTAGGATTGACACATTCCCCAGAACAAAAACGGGAGAAATTACAGAAACATTTCCCACCTCCCCAGCATAATGATTTTTCTCGAATTTCCTAAGATCACAGTTTTAAGCACAGTTTGTCCCAATGCTGATGCAGGTGAGGCCTATTTGAAATAAGATTGGGTGACTTACATTTTTCATGTTACCAGAATAAGCATTGCACTTGACTTCAATCCACATCCTTTTTCCCACCAACAGCTGCTTTAATACAATATCTGAGAGGAGGGTAGTGCCAGAGGGCAGTGTGAATGAGTGAAGAGTCAACAGAATATGAGCACTGTGACATGGCAAATGAGCGCTCCTGGAACGAGGAGGGATATTGGGAGAGCGCCCCTCAGATTTGGCCTGAGAATCTCTCCTTTTGTTTCCCTTCATTCTTGGAGAAGTTAGTATTGCCAGCAGTTGAGGAAGTCAGTACCCAAAGTTGGATAGGATGGCCATTGATGAACATAATTGTTTTTCCCACTCATCGTCTTACACCTCCTCAATGAAACAGGGTGTTAGCAGCTGACTGTTGCAAGGATACCAACACCAACCTTACAATATACACCACTCTTGATGTTCCCAATCCCCAGCAGTGACTGAAGGGGGATACTCTGAAAATGACGGAAAATTTGCCTCTGCTGAGTTATTTGTGACTCGGACAGCCACACTACTATCTAGCTAACTGTGTTTCTTCCCTGCAGTAGTTCTCGTGGCTTTGAGATACAGGATAGAATGTATATTGTTGGTTGACCTTGTAAACTTATTTTATAGCTTCCAAATAAGCCTTAACATTCCTTTGATTCCAACAGACTCTAAAATTTGATGAGCAGAAGGACAAGAGCAACAGGCAGAAGGTTTGTTATTCACTGTAGCTTTTAATTAAATATTGTGATACCAGTCTGACTCCAGGAATCCTTTGTTAGATACTGTAGCTATGTAGGAAACTCAGGCATCTGCTCTGTGCCGAGGGCACCAGATATTGTCTATGTCTCATTCAACAAAGCTCTGGATCACTCTAACATTTGGACAACACTCGAGTATTTGCCCAAACTTATGACAGGATCTCTAATAGAGAACATAATGTTTCAAAAGTATTGATGCCCAAGTAAGTCACAGCAATTGGAACAATTTTTTTCATTCATGAGGGCATCTCTGTCGAGACCCTCATTTATTGCCCATCTCTAATTACCCAGAGGGCAGTTAAAAATAAACCACATTGCTGTGCACCTAGAATCATTTGTAGGCTAGACCAGGTAAGGATGACATTTTCCCTCCTCAAAGGGCATTAGTGAACCAGATGGTTTTTATTCCCACTGGCAATCAACAATGAATTCTTTTTTACTGAATTCAAATTCCACCATCTGCCCTGACAGGATTCAAACCCAAGTCCCCAGAATATTCCCTGGGTCTTTTGGATTAATGGTCCAGCGATTATGCTATTAGACTGCTGCTTCCCCCTAGCTTAGTACCAAAAAAAAACCAAACAGCATAGGATGTGCGTCCCAAATATTTTTCCCACTGTGACCTATTTTTAAGGCCTGAAAATGGTCATGACTCCTCTGTGAGAGCTGTGGGAATGAGGGTTGGAGAGAAGATGGGACGGAGTCCGCGAGGGGAAGGGAGATGGGGACAATAAGGGGCTATCTGTTAGAGTGCAACGTAATAGCAAGTATCACTGTCTTCACAAGCGTAAATTAGATTGACTGACAGCTGTCCGATGTGGGACTTCCTGCTGAGTGAGAGAGGAAAGTAGCCAGTCCAGCCTATCAGTGCTGTGGTGCAGCAATATCAGGGGCTTGTGTTTCCTGCTAACTTTGTTTGAATGATGTGGTACAAACTGGGGAGCACACATTATGAACGCCTCTGATGTACCACATCTTAGGAAGGATTGGGAGGGAGTGTGGTTTCTGTTTACCAAAGTGATACCTGACCTTAAAGTGCAATCAAAATGGGGTTGTAATCCCAGGAAGGTAAAAGATGATTTAGTTGAAAAGTTCAAGATAATAAAGGGAATTAATTTTAAAAAAAGTTATTTCAAGGGACAGAAACATCACTTGCAAGGGTAGTGTTTACTTCCTGTCCCTAATCGCCCTTGAACTCAGTGGCTTGCTGGGCCATTTTAGATTGAAATTATTATTGTTCACTGACTAGAGGAATGGTCTAAACATTAGTGCCAAATCTTCCAGGAGTGAAGTTAGGAAGTAATTCTCAACACAAAATTTGGAACTCCCTTCTGCAAATGACAATTCTGCAATTACTCAAATTAGTTTTCTTAAATTTGAGGTTGATACATTTTGGATAATCACAGGTCTTAATGAATATGAGGCAAAGGCAGATGTGTGGCGTTAAGTGCTTAATCTCCATCAATGGCAAAATAGGTTTGATTTGCTAATTGCCACCTTCTGCTCCAACATGCTCCAACTTGGAAGTTGTTTTGTAGCTGCACTAAGGGAGCAGTTACCTGACGGTCAGAAAAACAGTAAATTTTGTTACCCATTTAGCATTGATCAGTTGTGACAAGTTGTTTTATATAAAAAAGGACATCCATTCTATAGCATCTGAAATGCAAGAATAGACGAGTTGGCCAATGTTGGTATTGCTGCTACACACAGACATCCTCCCACTCCTTTAAATCATCTCAATTCCTTGTCAGGTTTAGGTTATGTTGATAACCTCCAACTTTCTGTTTTAACACCTGGGTTAGTTGCAAGACTTGCACAGAATTAAGACACAAGGGGTTTTAAATAGCGAGGAGGAAGTGAGGACTGTAGATGCTGGAGGTCAGAGTTGAAGAGTGTGGTGCTGGAAAAGCACAGCAGGCCAGGCAGCATCCAAGGAGCAGGAGAATTGACGTTTCGGGAATGAAGGGTTTATGCCTGAAACGTCGATTCTCCTGCTCCTGGATGCTGCCTGACCTGCTGTGCTTTTCCAGTGCTACACTTTTTGTTTTACATACCTAGTCAACAATGAATGCCAACATCCTTTCTGCAGGTTGACAGGAAAAGGACACTGTCAGTGTCAGAGATTTTAAGTAGATATTTTTGCCATCAATTTACACAGGTTCATATATGTGCTTGCTTTGTTTTCCAGGATGATTACATCCCCTATCCCAGTATTGATGAGGTAAGTCTATCTTAAATACTCAAAGAATTTATTCAGAGAGGCTTGCTGTTAGAAAATGAGAGTACTCCTGAAGTATTTGTACCTATTCAAAGTTTGTGAGAAGATTTGTAGCTCGGGTGCTTCTTGTTGTGGTTCTGTTCGCCGAGCTGGGAATTTGTGTTGCAGACGTTTCGTCCCCTGTCTAGGTGACATCCTCAGTGCTTGGGAGCCTCCTGTGAAGTGCTTCTGTGATCTTTCCTCCGGCATTTATAGTGGTTTGTCTCTGCCGCTTCCGGTTGTCAGTTCCAGCTGTCTGTTGTAGTGGCCGGTATATTGGGTCCAGGTCGATGTGTTTGTTGATAGAATCTGTGGATGAGTGCCATGCCTCTAGGAATTCCCTGGCTGTTCTCTGTTTGGCTTGTCCTATAATAGTAGTGTTGTCCCAGTCGAACTCATGTTGCTTGTCATCTGCGTGTGTGGCTACTGCTCAGCGAACAGAACCACAACATTTGTACCTGTCTAATTCATAGGTATTTCATCAGATCTAGATCTAGGCATTGATTGATTTTACCATTTCATCCCCTCCCTTAAACAGTGAGGAATCAATGTTTAAAGGGGATAAGGCGGGAAAGTGAAGTTGAGATTGATCCGATGAGCTATGACCTCATTGAATGGTGGCACAGACTCAATGGGCTAAATGGTCTCCTTCTGCTCCATGCCTTCAGCTCACTCAAAAGTTTCAAATGGAATATTATCCATTGACTGGGGTTTGAGTCTTATTCAGCCTCTTACATCACTAATTCCGTTTTTCACCTTTAGGATTGGCATCTTTGGGTTTTGAGCAGATCACCAGTTTTGGTGTTTGTCGCAAAGTGGCCAACTAAAACCCAACTTCCGACCAGATTTTCCTCATTGGGTGTTGCAGGGCGCATTTTACAAGATCAGAATAGGATCCAATTGAATGATCAAAATTCACCAGAGCCCCAGTGATTCTCCCTCAGGTGAAACAGAAAAGTTTCCTTTCTGGGCTGGGACACCTCCCTCTTTTGCAGCCAGTCTAGAAAAATTGCCCTGTGCAATGAAAGCCTGAGGTGTATTTTTCTGTGTCCCTATCAAAAGAAAATTCATCATGCTACATCAGGTTGGTGAAATAGTGGGGAGGATGAAAGACCACATGATTATTTTCATAAAATCAGTCTGGTTTCACAATGGATATTGGGTCCACTTAATCAGATTAATGACCACCAGGCAGTAATCATCACCAAATATCTCCCCGAAATATCCTTGAGTAAAATTCTTCAGAGGAGAATTAAAATGCTAAATGCCCTGTGGGCTTCTGGACAAGGTGCAGATATTTACCGGAGGATTAACGAATGGAATGAACTGTGTTATCCAGGTCATCGAGAAAGCGGGGCCATATCAGTCCATTATCCTCCCTCAGTTTGGTGGGTACTGGATTGAAGGAATGGATACCATTAATACCCCAACATCATCCGAAAGTAGTTTCTGCGAGGAGGATGTGGTAGAGAGCCTGAGTCCCAGCACCTTTGGGTACAAGCTGGAATGCAACAGTACTGCCAGAGCTTACAGGAAGCACTTTCTCAATAAGGTCAGTGGCCCAGGAAGTGATTGGCATGCCATGCAGTTGACCCACTGTACAGAATGAAATTATCAATCGAGAAACAAGCTGTTCCAATCATGTTTTATTGAGTTCTTGAAATAATTTTGAGAGCAATTGCCTTAAATGTTAATATTGCTACCAAGTTTTGATTTGCTGGTGTGTTGAGATGTTCCCACCTACAGGGAAACCTCTTTTGTGTGGCACTCCACGCCTGAACCAGCAGCTGGTCAGGACCGAGCACAGGATTGGGAATGACTAAGAGGTTTATGTTCGGCCTGAAGGGGTGAATGGCCCAGTTCTGTACCTAAGTCATATAGATATACAAACAAATTGAATTTAATTGAATTAATTAATGAATATAGAGTCTGAGGAGATAGGGGAAGCCCTAAGCGAATTTTTTGCTTCTGTCTTTACTAAAGAAAAGGACCTTGTAGTGAATGAAACCATTGAGGAGCAGGTGTGCATGCTGGAATGGATAGAGATTGAGGAAGCTGATGTGTTGAAAATTTTGACAAACATTTAAGATTGACAAATCACCAGGGCCAGACCAGATTTGTCCTCGGCTGCTTTGGGAAGCGAGAAATGTGATTGCTTCGCCGCTTGCGAAGATCTTTGCATCCTCACTCTCCACCGGAGTCATACCTGAGGACTGGAGGGAGGCAAATGTAATTCCTCTCTTCAAGAAAGGAAATAGGGAAATCCCCAGTAATTACAGACCAGTCAGTCTCACGTCTGTTGTCTGCAAGGTGTTAGAAAGGATTTTGAGGGATAGGATTTATGACCATCTGGAAGAGCATGGCTTGATTAAATGCAGTCAGCACGGCTTTGTGAGGGGCAGGTCATGCCTCACAAATCCTATTGAGTTCTTTGAGGATGTTACTAGACAAGTTGATGAAGGTCGAGCGGTGGATGTGGTGTATATGGACTTCAGCAAGGCATTTGATAAGGTTCCCCATGGTAGGCTCGTTCAGAAGGTCAGGAGGAATGGGATACAGGGAAATTTAGCTGTCTGGATGCAGAATTGGCTGGTCGACAGAAGACAGCGAGTGGTAGTAGAAGGAAAGTATTCTGCCTGGAAGTCAGTGGGAGTGGTGTTCCACAGGGCTCTGTTCTTGGGCCTCTACTCTTTGTAATTTTTATTAATGACATGGATGAGGAGTTTGAAGGATGGGTTAGCAAGTTTGCAAACGACACAAAGGTTGGAGGTGTCATTGGCAGTGTAGAGAGCTGTTGTAGACTACAGCATGACATTGACAGGATGCAGAGATAGGCTGAGAGGTGGCAGAAGGAGTTCAACCTGGATAAATGTGAAGTGATGCAATTTGGAAGGTCAAACTTGAAAGTTGAGTACAGGATTAAAGACAGGATTCTTGGCAGCGGGATCTTGGTGTGCAGGGACATAGATCCCTTAAAATTGCCATCCAAGTGGACAGGGTTGTTAAGAAAGCATATGGTGTTTTGGCTTTCATTAACAGGGGGATTGAGTTTAAGAGCCGTGAGATTTTGTTGCAGCTCTATAAAACTTTGGTTAGACCACACTTGGAATACTGTATCCACTTCGCCCTATTATAGGAAAGATATGGATGTTTTGGAGAGGGTTCAGAGGAGGTTTACCAGGATGCTGCCTGGAATGGAGGGCTTATCTTACGAAGAGAGGTTGACTGAGCTCGGACTTTTTTCATTGGAAAAAAGAAGGAAGAGAGGGGACCTAATTGAGGTGTACAAGATAATGAGAGGCATAGATAGAGTTGATAGCCAGAGACTTTTTCACAGGGCAGAAATTGTTAACATAAGGGGTCATAGTTTTAAGCTATGGCGGAGAATATAGAGGGGATGTCTTTATGCAGAAAGTTGTGAGAGCATGGAATGTGTTGCCAACAGCAGTTGTGGAAGCGAGGTCATTGGGGTTATTTAAGAGACTGCTGGACATGCATATGGTCACAGACATTTGAGGGTTCATACATTAGGTTTACCTTACACGAGGAACAATGGTTGGCACAACATTGTGGGCTGAAGGGCCTATTCTGTGCTGTACTGTTCTATGTTCTAATTTTATGGTCACATGTACTCAAATGAGTACAGTTAAAAGTTTATACGTCACCACGTATAGTGCCATCTTAGGTAAAAAAGGTAATCCTTAGTGACAGAATAGAGAAATGAAGAAAATAATTTATGCACATTATGACCATAGGTCAGAAAAACAAGAAGCAGTGTCAAAAAGACCAGCATCTCAGTCTCTGTCTAAGGACTCACCACAGCAGATCAGCGCAGGGAGCCTCCATGTGGTCTGACCACTGGATATTGCCTTGCTCCACTTTGGGCCACTTGTCATTAGCAGAGTCCCTGCTTCAGGCCCCTGGTCATTGTCACAGTCCCTGCTTCTGGCTCCTGGTCATTGTCACAGTCCCTGCTTCAGGCCTCTGGTCATTGTCACAGTCCCTGCTTCAGGCCCCTGGTCATTGGCAGAATCCCTGCTTCAGGCCTCTGGTCATTGTCACAGGCCCTGCTTCAGGCTCCTGGTCATTGTCAAAGTCCCTGTTTCAGAGGCCAGAAATTAGAAGCCAGGGGGCAGATGTCCAAGGCTGAGAGAAAGGAGGGGAGAGGTTAAAAAAAGGAAAAAGGTGGAAACAGGTGGAGCGGAGCAGCTCTGCTTGAGTGTCCTATTCCACCACCAAATTCCCAGATTTAGGAGCAGAAGTCAACATCCAATTACTTGGAATGGGTATTAAAGAAATTATTTAGCAAGAAATTATTTAGAAATGGAATGTGCACAAATAACATCGCTGTATCTTGTTTAATTCAAAACATTTGTTTTCTCCTCATCAACATGAGGGATGGAAATTTTTCACATTTGGCACATTGCACCAACAGCAATCATCTCCGAGACAGGTACAGTTCTTCCAAATCCGGCAAAACAGTTGCCAAATGCTCAGTATAGTTTGCCCTAAAGCTACACAATTGTTCATCTGTTAACACACCGTTTCTATTCTGAACTATATTTTTGGCATTGGACTCAAGCTGACACTATATAATTATAGCCTTTCCTTGTGAAACTTCCTGAGCACAAAATCTTGCCCTCCAGATATTTGTTCAGAGTCCATCAGAGTGAGTTGAAGGATACCAGCCACTTGATGTAGAAAATCATAAACTCATATGGTGTACAGGAGGCCATTCAGCCCAGCAGACCTGTGATAGCACTTGGAAAGCACTAAGTAGTTTCATTCCCTGCCGTATTCCCATAGAGTTGTGATAGGGTTGTTCAACCCTTTATTCCCACTTTGAACAGATGAAACACAGGTTCCCTTGGTTCAATGCTGCCCACAGGGTGGAAGAGGTAGAATTTAGAATTAGGTTTATTGTCACCTGTATTTAAATACAGGAGTACACTGAAACATTTACAAAGTCACCCCACACAGTGCCATCTTAGGTACAAAGTACAAATCTTGGATACAAAATGGAGAAATAAAAAAGTTGCATTACCTTACAGTTATTCATTGTATACATTAGAAAAACAAGAAATACAGTTACAGTGATAAACATTGCAATCTTTTTATAAAGGGCTTGCAGTAGTTGAATGCAGGAGGCTTCCCCCATGTGGTCT
Organism: Chiloscyllium plagiosum; assembly: GCF_037043375.1. Classification (NCBI taxonomy): domain Eukaryota; kingdom Metazoa; phylum Chordata; class Chondrichthyes; order Orectolobiformes; family Hemiscylliidae; genus Chiloscyllium; species Chiloscyllium plagiosum. Next base: position 17,690,649 of record NW_028270169.1, read on the forward strand.
GACTGGGCTTACTAACTGCTGACCACCCACATCGATCCCCAATGCAACAATCTTCCACACTGTCCGTTCAGGCTCTGTCTCACACCACACACACTGTCCGTCCCCACTCCCCCCCACTCCAGACACACTGTCCATCCCCACTCCCCGTCACTGCAGACACACTAGGCATCCCCACTCACCCCTACTCCAGACACACTGTCCATCCCCACTCCCCCCCACTCCAGACAAACTGTCCATCCCCACTCCCCCCCACTCCAGACACACTGACCATCCCCACTCCCCCTCACTCCAGACACATTGGGCATCCCCACTCCCCTCCACTCCAGACACACTGGCTGTCCCCACTCCCCCTCAGTCCAGACACACTGGCCATCCCCACTCCCCCTCACACCACACACACTATCTGTCCCCACTCCCCACTCCCTCCAGACACACTGTCCGTCCCCACTCCCCCCCCCTCACTTCAGATACACTGGCCGTCCCCACTCATCCCCCCCCCCCCACTCTAGACACACTGTCCATCCCCACTCCCCCCCACTCCAGATACACTGGCCATCCCCACTCCCCCCCCACACACACACTGGTCGTCCCTGCTCCAAACACACTGGCCGTCCCCACTCCCCCCCCGCCCCCCCCGCGCCCCCACTCCAGACACACTGGTTGTCCCCACTCCAGACACACTGGCCGTCCCCACTCCCCCCCACTCCAGACACACTGTCCGTCCCCACTCCCACCCCCCCCACCCCCACGCTGGCTGTCCCCACTTCCCCCCCCCCCACTCCAGACACACTTGCCATCCCCACTCCACCCCCTCCAGACACACTGTCCGCCCCCACTCGCCCCCCCCTCCAGAAACACTGTCCATCCCCACTCCAGACACACTGGCCGTCTCCACTCCCCCCCCCCCCCACTCCAGACACATTGGCCGTCTCCACTCCCCCCCCCACTCCAGACACACTGGCTGTCCCCACTCAAGCTCAAAAGTGGCTTTTAAAAGGCAATTGAATAAGCACCTGAAGGGGAGCATTTACATAACGAAAGAGAAACCAGACAATATTGTCATCTATTATTATTCATTCACATATGGGGGATGTACATATTCGAAAATGGCAATCAGCTCAAAAAAAAATCAATCGATTATGCCATTCAATCGGATAACAGGCTTCCAATCGACCAATCCTGCAAATAATAACTCCACTCAAAAGGTTGCACTTTTACTCACCCATATCTTTATCTAACCATGTTTGCTTATTTTACATTCCAAATAAATACACAGGACTATATTATCCATCATATCCAAACTAATGCATAAGACAGTATCATCCAATCATATTCAAACTAATACATGATTAGTGATTATATTAGTCAATCATATCATGTTCATATCTCAACCTGTGGTACTTACTTTGTGATTGGGAGGTCAGTTAGCTCAGTTGGCTGGACAGCAGGGTGATGCCAGTCGTGTGGGTTAAGTTCTGACAACAGCTGAAGTTACTCTCCTTCTCAACCTCTCCCCTCACCTGTCATCGCTCTCTCTAATAAGAGCCCTGTGAGACTATGGTGACATTAAACCCGTACACTGTACTGTCTACTTCCCCTTTCACCATGCAATTTTCCCCTTTTGAATCTACTTCTTCCAGCCTGTTGGCATTACATTCCAGAGCATCAGAGCTCACTGTGTTGAATAATTCACCTGATCCTGTCTCTTATTTGGCCAGTTATCCTGACTTAATATGTTTGTCTTCAACTTTTCTTTAATGAATGAACTTTTAATCCATTATAAATTAATTTTGTTATTACCCCATATGATGGTAATGTGGGACACCTCCGATTCCAGAGTGAACTCTGCCTTTAATAGACCACAAGTTTTATTTTTTGTAAATTGGTCACCATGGTGATCAGTCATTGAATATATTCTCAAGGGGCTTCTAAAGTACCTTTGACAAAATAACAAGGAAGTATACTACACACAAGAAGGAAAAATTAACAAACTATTTTATAACATATAAGAATTACCTAAATTGCTTACTGACTACAAACATCGGCAATAAAGTTTTAACTCATTTATCCACAACCACAACCTCACAGATAGTCAAACCGCAGTAAATGGGCACTTAGTTTCCACTTTCAAGTTCCCTGTTCAGTGAGCAGGGATTGGAGCATTCCTGGAGAACCTCTGCATTCACACAATGACATCTTCTTTTGTTAATGTCTCTTCATGAGACACTTGAGCAAATTGCAAACATAGTTCACTTGCATCTTAACATGGATTCCTTGAATATCTCGTCCACAGCCTTTCATTTCTGAGCATTCATTTACTGATGTTAAACTTTTTTTTTTCTCCAATCTTCCTATTGTGGTTACTGTTAACCTGTACTGCTGCCTCTTATAGACTCTTCCTCACTGACTGACCTGCTGTTATCTGAAAGATAACACTCACTGACCCTCTGGATGCTTCTTTCTTTCCAAAGTAAACTGTTTCTATATCTGTCTCCCTGTGCCACTGGACAATTTTTTTTCTCCCTCTTCTACCCTGAGCTTTCTAAAGCACTGAACTGGTCACTTCAAGGGTTCTTCAAAAATTTGTTTAAATGCATCTAAGTACCTTTCCAGACACCCCTGACTGCCCACAGACCTTAACAATGAAGTTAAATCCTTCCTTCCTTAACACACGCACAATAGAAATATGAATCAAACTTAAAGCTATACAAGATTCTGCCAACATTGGAACTTTACCAGTAATAACAACACCACATGTGCTGCAATGGTACAGGAAGAATGTTCATTGCTTCTCAGGGGAGTGTCCTACTCAACTACCTTCATCAATGACCTTCCCTCCATCATAAGGTCAGAAGTAGGGACGTTTGCCAATGATTGCACAATGTTCAGCACCATTCATGACTGCTTAAATACTGGGGCAGTACATGTCCAAATGCAATAAGGTCTAGATAGTATCCAGGCCTGAACTGACAAAATAGCAAGTCGCATTCGCCCCACACAAATGTCAGCCAATGACCATCTCTAATAAGAGACAATCTAACCACTATCCCTTGACATCCATCACTGAATTTCCCACTATCAACTTTCTGGGGTTACCACTGACAAGAAACTCAACTGGACTCACTACATAAACACAGTGGCTTCCAGAGCAGGTCAGAGGCTAGGAATACTGCAGTGTATAACACACCTCCTGACTCCCCCAAAGCCTGTCCCCCATCTCCAAGGCACAAGTCAGGAGTGTGATGGAATACTCCCCCCTTGTCTGGATGGGTGCAGCTCCAACAACGCTCAAGAAGCTTGACACCATCCACATGAAAGCAGCCCAATTGATTGGCACTAGATACACATGCATCCATTTCCTCCACCATTGATGCTCAGTAGCAGCAGCAGTGTACAATCTCCAAGATGCACTGCAGAAATTCACCAAAGATCCTCAGACAGCACCTTGACCACTTCCATCTACAAGGGAAAAAGAAACAGATACATGGGAATGCCACCACCTGCAAGTTCCCCTGCAAGCCACTGCCCAGTCTAATGAGGAAATAACACATGGTTTCTTCACTGTTACTAGGTCAACATCCTTGACTTCCCTCTCTAATGGCATCGTGGATCTACCTACTGCACATGGACCACAGTGGTTCAAGAAGGCAGCTCACTACCAGCTTCTCAAGGGCAATTGGGAGGGGCAATAAATGCTGGGCCAGCCAGCAACACCTGTGTCCTACGAGTGAATAAAAAAAATTTCCATGGGCTATAAATACTGGTCTTGCCACATCCTGGGTTAATTAATAAATGGAAAAGAAATGAGTAATGAGAACAGATTGTTGTCCTCAGGCAGAAATTAATTTACGATGAAATTCCATGGTTAATTCCTTCTGTGCTGTGGTTTAGTTAGTAGCACGCTGGTTCCCTGATTAGGAAGTTTGCGTGTTTATGTCTCACATCAGAGAGTTGAGCAAAGAAGAAGCTAGTCTGGAACGCTAGTGCAGCACCAAGGCAGTATTAGTATTGGAAGAGCCGTCTTTCTGGTGAGATGGGAAATGAGGCCTGGACTGCTGTCTAAGGTGGTGCTGCCCCAGTGGGGAATTGTTTCTAGACAGGGGAAGGTTCCAGCAGGGAAATGTGAAACTAGTGTTTATGCTGAAGCTGTAGATTTAGAATAACATCCTTTATAAATCTCCAAGTCTTTTGCTGCCTAACACATGTCGGTCTGTTGAACACTAATTGCACTTGAAAGTACAATTAAAAGGGCTTCCAAAGCCCTTCTGGACAGTGCACTCCAGATCGAAACAGCCAAGTGACACAGCTACACTCTAACATTTGTGCAAGTGTAAACTCAATCGCGTGACTCCTGTACTTCAAGCCAGTGTTGGAAGCCATTTCCTTCTCAGCTCTGAGCAATGCCAAGGGAGATCCCCAAATCTTGTCTGTTCAATAACATGCTATAAAAAAACAACCAAGGGAGGTATGTGAGGTGAGTGTCTTTATACACCATGTGTATAAAGTTAAATTAACAAAAGTTAAATCAGCTCAATTAAAGATATGCAGGCACGCACAAAGACAGCTGCACAAACCTAATATGCAATTGTGTGACCTCAAGTTGCCAAGAGATTATCGGAAAAGCCCTGCTTTTCCACAACAAACCATCTTTGGTTGTCAGTCAAGAGATATTTATCTTGAGGTTAGAAAGAATGAAAAGTACATCCTTTGATGTAATACCTATCTGCGGAGGCGACCTCTTTAATTCAAACAAACTCTTTGGCAAGATAAGAATAACACTTTTCATTCTTTTAGGAGCATTTGAATTTTTATACCTCATGCGGTGTTCTGGGAAACCTGGTCATTTCAGTCAAGTATGAAGATACTGATGGGCAAGAATATCTGAGGATCATACTCAGGTAACAGAGGCAAGCTCTGCTGTGTGATACACAAATGCTACAAGGCCACTATGACATTTCCCTTAAATCCACTAGCAGATCTCCAAAGCATTTTCTCACAGTAAGCCAACAGTTTCTACTGTATTATTCTGCCTGTACATGGGGTAATGCTACGAAGTGTGTCAGCCTTTTGCAAGTGAGCCAAGGCTGACACACGTAATAGCAGCTATGAGCCAGGGGGTTATGAGCTCAAACCCCATTCCAGGAAAGCTGAGTGCTGATGCCCCAGTGCAGTACTGAGGTAATGCTGCATTATTGAAAGGAAGAGATATTTAATGGAGGCTCTGTCAGCCGTCTGACGCAGGCATTTGATTATTTCAACGGAGACAAGGGAATTGTAACTGGTATCTCGACTAACATCCCCCCCCTCCCCAAATCGCTGAATAAACATCACAAACAAAATGGTCATCCTGTTGTTTGTGGGAGCTTGCTGTGTGCAAATTGGTTGCCATGTGTCTTTCATGACAACAGTGACAGCTCTTTAGAAGCACTTCATTAGCTCTAATGCACTTTGGGGTATCCTGTAGTTGTGAAAATCACTACATAAATGCAATTCTTTCTCTAAGTTCGGTATGAACGCACAGTTGCATTTTTGTGGCCTCTCCATTTAAAACCATGAATTCATATGGTTGAAATTTGACATACAAAACTATTGCAGAACTGGTTTCTTTAACCCAAATTAGTAGTTACCTTTGTTTTTTAAAAACTCCCTACAGTGTGGAAACAGGCCCTTTGGCCCAACAAGTTCACACCAACCCTACGAAGGGTAACCCACCCAGACCCTATTTTCCTCTATTTACCCCTGAATAATGCACCTAATCTACACATCCCTGAACACTATGGGCAATTTAGCATGACCAATTCACCTAACCTGCACATCTTTGGATTGTGGGAGGAGACCAGAGCAAACCCCCACAGACACAGGGAGAATGTGCAAACTCAACACAGACAGTCACCCGGGGCTGGAATCAAACCCAGGTGCTGTGAGGCAGCAGTACTAACCCCTGAGCTACCATGCCACCGCTTATAATAAGCAGTCATATTACTGAGGCAAGTGATGTTATGAGATGTGAAACCCTGTGTGCTTCTAAACATGCCCTGTGGCGGCCAATTACCCGTCTGAATGCCAGGACTTAGCTTTAAAAAGTTGAAGTGGCAGAAGCAGGGTTTTCTGAGCAATGACGAATCCCTGATCCTGGAAGGATCTGGGCATCTCACAAATGTTATGCAACTGGTTTGCAGTCCATCGGTAATCATCCCAAAGCCTGTGCACGTTTGATATCTGTATCAGATGGAAACCAGATCTGATGGTCACAGGTTATTTGATTTTAAACCATTCAACCCATAACGGGCTATCGTGTCTGCAGACACTGAAGAAGTTGCATGTTTCAATTTCAAATGCATGCAACTTTCATTTTGACATTTGTTTTGATAGGTCCAAATCGAAAACAATCCACGAGCGACTCCCTCTCGATGGAGTATCCCGAATTCCCAGTATTCCACTGATAGCAAAGGTAAGCTGACTCATTGCAACAAATCATTCTGTTCTTTACTCTAATGTTTACTTATAGCCACTTAGACATTTCTCAGTCTAATATATTGCTCCATTGATATCTATTATCGGTTTGTAGTTATTTCCAAGGGTTTGGCAAAACAAAGTTTACACACCATAGCGTGTTATTTGCCCACCTCATCTCAAAGAGCAAGCAGGGCATTCAATACTGAACATGATAACAGGGCTCAGGAAAGGCAATTTATTTGCAAAGTAAATTACCTGATGCTACAAGAGAGCTCTCTTTAATATATTTTAAATGTGCTTCCCTTAGCTGCAATGTTTCCTGAATAAATACGTTAAGCTTCTGCATTTTCTGAATAAATCGCTTAAGCTTCTGTAATCTTTCTTTGCAACCCATCCCTTTTAAGAAGCTTTACTTTATTTTTGGGCTGTCAATTAATTGGAATTAACTTCTGCCACTAACATTAATCTTTGCGGTCGTTTTGGATACATGTTAATCACAGACATTGTGCCGTGCTTCAGAAGTGCAACTTAATTGAAAGCTACAGAGAAAGAAAAGAATACAAGGATATCTTGATAATGTGAACATTGACAGCTGGTTTTGTGAAGTAGCATGTCTCACAGGTATAAGTGTGATGTGAGCCTACGTAATACAGTTTCTTTATTAGATCAGCAGATCTCTGTGTGGTATTAGAATGGTCACAGCTGAAGAGGCCAAAATTAATTCTGCATAGTTCTGCTGGAAATCTGTTGGACAACTCTCTGTAGTTTTGTTCAATTAGTGAAACAGAACGAGCTCTAGAATGGGACAGCCACAAAACCCTCACAACTTATCACATGAGGATTAGCACACTATTGATTTATGGCCAGAGTCTGCTTTCTGAGCAGGTTGTCTGCTTTTATTTTAACATAATTCTACAAACATATATTAAAACTTAAAGCACAGCCTCTCCAGCCATTGCCTCTCTCTTGGCTCTTTGACAGACCCATCCAGTTAGTCTCAATTCTCTGCTAGTAACTTGTGACCTGCATTTATTTTTTCCTTTTAAGATCTATCGATCCCCATTGCTTTTTGAAAGTTATTGTTAAAATCATGTTCATCGCTCTTTCAGCATCTTCTATCACAGCAACTCACTGAGTTAAATCATCTCTCACTCTGGCTCTTTTGCCAATCATTTTCATCCTGAATGGAAACTGGTAGAAATATTTGGACGAAAAATGCCAAATGTACCACATTTAAATCTGTAGATGCTTACACCATAAGACATAGAAACAGAGCTAGACCATTCAGCCGTAAGTGGGTACTGCAGATGCTGCGGATTAGAGTCAAGATTAGAGTGGTGCTGGAAAAGCACAGCAGGTCAGGCAGCATCCGAGAAGCAGGAAAATTGACATTTCAGGAATTCCTGATGAAGGGCTTTTGCCCGAAATGTTGATTTTCCTGCTTCTCGGATGCTGCCTGACCTGCTGTGCTTTTCCAGCACCACTCTACTCTTGACTCATTCAGCTGATCAGGTCTGCTGTGCCATCCACAGCCTTTTAACCATAACCTTTGATTCCCATACTGTTTAAAAATCTGTCTATGTCAGCCTTAAATATACTTGATGACCCAGCCTCAACAGCTCTCTGTGAATTCTACAGATTCACAGGTCCATGAGAGAAGAAATTACTCCTCGTCTCTGTAAGTGGGTGATCGCTTCCTCTAAGATTATGTCTTCTGGTTCTCGACTATTTCACAAGGGGAAATGGTGTCTTAGCAACTGCATTGTTAAGTCCCCAAGTACTTTATCTGTTTCAATAAGGTCATCTCTGATTCTTCTGAACTCCAATGAGTAACACCCAACCTACTCAGCTTCTCCTCATAATATCTCCATGCTCAGAATTAAACTGGTGAACCTCCTCTGAGCTGCCTCCAATGCCTGTATATCTTTCCTTCGGTAAGGGCACCCAAGACTGTTTGCAGTATTCCAATTGTGATGGTCTAACTAGTGACAGAATTCTGTATCTTTCCAGATGTATGTGACAATAATTAAATAAACTCATAATGACGTATAACAAACACTTAGAGGTAGGAAATTCTGAAAACAAATGAACGAGATTCACAGAAGTAAATACATCTCCAAAGAAGATGAATAGTGAAGTCACACCATAGTTTAAATAATTTGCTTAAATACATCCATTTTAAAATAATTCATCCAAAACTGTGGCTATAGACTTCTGTGCCAAGCTTTAGAGTTATCAAAGCTGAAAATGTGTTGCTGGAAAAGCGCAGCAGGTCAGGCAGCATCCAGGGAACAGGAGAATCGATGTTTCGGGCATAAGCCCTTCTTCAGGAAGAAGGGCTTATTCCTGAAGAAGGGCTTATGCCCGAAACGTCGATTCTCCTGTTCCCTGGATGCTGCCTGACCTGCTGCGCTTTTCCAGCAACACATTTTCAGCTCTGATCTCCAGCATCTGCAGACCTCACTTTCTCCTCCTTAGAGTTATCAACTCTGTCATCAAACAGTATATCACGCCCACATAATACTGTACCATCCTTGAGTTGGTCAGAGTTGTTGTTGAATGGATTGGAGCAACAATGCATTGTTCCACAGCAAAACTGGACAAGATTTCATGGTCCGCTGTGTGTTCTAAACTATTCCAAATCCATCTTGTGGAATCAGTGCAGAGGTCACAGATCTCCAGACCTGCAGCGGGAGAGAATAAGGAGTAAAGCTGCTCAGCAGACAGCAGCTTCTATTCTGAGCAGCAACACTTGTAGCCCAAGATTTGGAGATGCTGGTGTTGGACTGTGGTGTACAAAGCTAAAAAGCACACAACACCAAGTTACAGTCCAACAGGTTTAATTGGAAGCACTAGCTTTCAGAGCGCTGCTCCTTCATCAGGTAATTGTCAGACACAGAACTTAGCAAAAGTTTACAGTGTGATGTAACTGAAATCATACTTTGAAAAATACCTTGATTGGTTGTTAAGTCTGTTAGAACGACCATGTTAATTTTACTTCTTTCATATGTAAATCACAAAACTTCTTTTAAAAGTTACATTCTCAGGTTAACTTTAACAATTGGTGTCAGCTCAGATAATGTGTAGCCCAAGAACAGACATCTTCTCACCTTCACTGGGGACTGTGAAAAGATGTAGTGCAAATGACAGTTGATTAAGTAATTAATATAGTTCTTGTTGCCGTGTCTTACAAATCAAGATAACTTTTAAAAATTCTGACAAAGTTATAGGAATTCTTCATTTAACGGCCCTTGCACGCTTACATGCATCACAAGCAGGTACAAAGTCTCTATTACTTGTTGTTGAATTTGATAACTTCGGCCCTGGAAGAAAAATAATCTGACATGGTGAACTTGATTTGGAGATGCCGGTGTTGGACTGGAGTGTACAAAGTTAAAAATCACACAACACCAGGTTATAGTCCAACAGGTCTAATTGGAAGCACTAGCTTTCGGAGCACAGCCACCTGATGAAAGAGCGCTGCTCCAAAAGCTCGTGCTTCCAATTAAACCTGTTGGACTATAACCTGGTGTTGTGTGATGTTTAACTTTAACATGGCGAAAAGTAACAAAAACAGAAATTGCTGGAAAAGCTCAGCAGATCTGGCAGCATCTGTGGAGAGATACCAGAGTTAAAGTTTCAGGTTCAGTGATCCTTCCTTAGAACTGAGGAAAGTTTCTGAAGAAGGGTCACTTGACCTGGAACATTAACTCTGATTTCTCTCCACAGATGCTGCCAGACCTGCTGATCTTTTTCCAGCAATTTCTGTTTTTGTTTCTGATTTGCAGCATCTACAATTCTTTTGGTCTTTATGGTGAGAAGTAAATTTGCATAAATTATAACTGCATTTACACTGAAAAGCAACATTTAATTGTTCTAAAGGACCATTGCCTCTCTCTTTCTCAGCTTCTCTGTGATGACCTGACCTGTGTGAAGTTCTCCCCCGTACTGTATCCTAAGGTAAGTTTTCAATAACATTATGCTATTCCTGGACGCCCAAACTGTCTTCTGAGTTTTCTTCTTCAGTGGGAGCAGCAGAAAACAATCACAATGTAATGCATTGGTATTGGCAATGGTGTTGCACAGGAAGAGTCAAGTGCAGTCTTCAGTTTGACAAAAGTGTGGAAGATAATTGGATTAGGATGTGCAAACGTAATTCAGTTGTAGTCTATATTTACTGTCATAATTTCATTATAAATTCTTCTGTGAACTTGTCGGTGAAGCAGTCAATATACTTTTCTACATGATGAAATTACACCATCCAACCAATGGTGCTACTGCAGTGTGCCTGCCTGAGGATGTGATGTAATTGCCTGTTTACCAAAGCTGCTATAGAGTCATAGAGTCCTTCAGCACAGAGACAGGCCCTTTGGCCCAAACTGGTCCATGTCGACCAAAATGTCCATCCATACTAACCCCATTTCCCTGTACTTGTTTGCAGTTGAATTGTGGATACAGGAATGTGTAATGAAAAAGTTATCAAAAATATGTCAAAAATATCAAAAATAACTGACCAGATATTTCTGTCAAACATATTTAAAAACATTTAATCACTGTTCAAGAAAGCATTCAACCTAATTCACAGATCCTGTCAGCTAATTGTTAAAATAATTTTGGCAGCTGTGGAAGTAACAAAACATCAGGATTTGTTGTTTGGTTTTCTGTCAACTCAAATAGGCTGGAGACATCAGACACAGTAATTAAGCTCCAGCTATTTGCCCCGTCAATGTCCTTTAATCCGTACCATATCAATGATGGCGCCACAGTGTCCTCTCCAAGTGCGATTGGCAATTTGTGCTCAGAAACCTTGAGTTCAAGAGCGATTTGTGCTCGGTGCTTGCACCAGCTAGGGATCATTATGACAACCCAGAGTCCCACCAAACAGGATCTCCTGGTCACAGAGAGAAAGAGGAGTTTTTCATTCCTTCAATCTGTGTTAGATTCAAAACATTCCCAGGAGTAAAACCCCAATGAGATGCATCAACCCATAGCTTTCCCACCAGCAACTTTCCCCTACTCACTGAATATGTTTTCTAACCATTGCAGACCAAGTCTATCCTTTTTTCTCATTCATTCATGGGACGTAGCAGCGTCGGCTAGTTATTGCCCATCCCTAATTGCCTAGAGGGCAGTTATGAGTCAACCACATTGCTGTGGGTCTGGATTCACATGGAGGCCAGACCAGGTAAAGATGGCAGGTTTCCTTCCCTGAACCAGATGGGCTTTTCTGACAATTCACAATGGATTCATGGTCATTACTGGACTTTTAATTCCAGATTTATTTTTCTAATGAGGTAAAGTTGAGTTTTTAACCAGGACATGACTGTCCTGATCATGGTCAAACTCCCAACTTCTCTCAGAAGTCAGTGGAAATGAAAGACGGAATAATTTTGTAAAGTCTTTTCGTCATTTGCCATTTGTTTCATTGTCTTTAAGGGATCCAAGTTCATAGTGGCATATGATGAACACGAGATCAATAACAACTTCAAGTTTGGTGTCATTTATCAGAAGGTCAGACAGGTGAGTAATAACTGTCCTAGAAAAACATAAGATTCAATCTTTATTTATACCAGCATTTATCAAAATAGCTTCACTTCATATTTATTAGGTACGTTCTGGTCACAACCTGGAGCTAACGCCAAACAATGTTCCCTAATGTTAATGTTAGCCAGTTGACAGAGTAGTTACAGGGCCTGAGGTAACAGCCACATCAGTCACAGGTGTATTTACAGTCTCCTGTGCATGCAGATGAGGGGAATTCCAGCTAACCCATTTATAAAGACATAACTTAAATGTTAATTTCACTCAATTCATGCTTTGTTAACTATTTCACACACACAAAAGAACATGAGGGCGCACAGTTTTATTTGCAGGTAAACATTTGCCACCTAAACTGAATTTCTGTGGAGTTGCATGATGTAAGATTAATGCATCTCCATTGGTTAACCTGAAGAAATGTCAGAGTAAATGTGGGCTGCCCTGAGGTGGAGATTGCTTTTTGGAACATCAAGAGTCATTGATAGAAATCTTAACATTGCATCTGTAATCCTTCTGATGCAGTGCAAACTATTTAAGTATGCATTTGCGAGATAGAAATTCAGCATTTGTTTTTGTCATTTGATCAGCTCAATTGGCCATTAAGTATTTATTTATATGTGGTGGTCAGGCTTCCTATTTCAGAGTACTCCCAGCCTCTGTATAATGGGGGTGAGCTTGGGAGTGAGTGGGATGATGGAGGGTTAGCCAACCTTCCTATATTCTTTGTCTCCCTTCCAAAAAGATACTTACTGGAGGATGTAATATGCAGCTCAACATTTCTGTAAGTTTGATAGAGCACATATGATGATTCAATGATGCCCATACAGTTTAATGAGAGTTATAGCTGAGTTGGTAACACTATCACCTTTGAATCCAAAGGTTTGATACAGACTTGAGCGCAATTTCCAGGTAAGTGTTGCATGTAGGAAAATGGAACAGAAGAATATATGCAATGAGTTGGTTGGAGAAGTATTGACAGATGCACTTATGGCAGTAGTAGTGTCCCCATCTTTGAGCCAGGAGGCCTGTGCTCAAGTCCCACCTGCTCCAGAGGTGTGTCATAACATTTCTGAACAGATTGATTAAAAGTATCTAAAACAGAAATTGCTAGAAAAACTCAACAGGTCTGGAAGCATCTGTGGAGAGAAAGCACAGTTCACGTTTTGGGTCTAGTCAGAATGGTCAGAATGGTCAGAACAGACCCTTCTTAAGGCCGTTTCACTGTTGGAACCTTGCAGCAACACCCAACATGTTCAACAACAGATCCCTGGTCAGGCTGTTTTCGGGTTTCTGGGATATATCATGTAATAACAGTCCAGATAAGGGTTAACTCAATGCAACTACAGTTGATTCAATTGAATTAAGCCTGCATTCTCACACTTCACTTGTTCTATTCTTAAGTATTTGTTTTAAAAGAAATTGTAATGTATGTTTATTCCTGTGTTGCAGACCACTGAAGCCGAGTTATTTGGCAACAATGAGGAAAGCCCTGTTTTTAAGGAATTCTTGAATTTACTCGGAGACACAGTTGAGCTCAAGGATTTTAAAGGGTGAGCAAAAGCTTGCACATTCTGAGTATTTGTTGCTAATTCAGAAATCCTCTTTTCCTACAGTCAAACTCAGTGCTTTAGTTAATTTTATATTACGTTGTAAGTCAAATTCTTTGCTTGTTAGCACATATTGTAAAGATAAAGTATGCAGGACTTCTTTAAAATTGCACAGATTACTTAGTTAAAAATCACACCACACCAGGTTATAGTCCAACAGGTTTAATTGGAAGCACACTAGCTTTCTTCCAATAAAACTTGTTGGACTATAACCTGGTGTTGTGTGATTTTTAACTTTGTACACCCCAGTCCAACACCGACATCTCCAAATCATGACAGATTACTTAAGAACAGTTCATCCAAAATTAGCTAACCTTGCAGGAAAATGTCAAGCATCTTCAAGCACAGGTTGCGTCCAGTGTGAATCACACTTCTCACACAAGTTAAAGAGACAAGCTGGCCCCACTCATAAAACTGACATCTACCCCAGATCAACTTAATTTCATGAAGACTTGCTGCTGTATGTGTCCAAATGCAAGGGACCACTTAAAATTAAGGACACTTGAAGTGAAGGTTTTGAAAGGTTTTAATACTTTTGATTGTTTAAGAAGCTAATTGTTGTGGCCTTTTTAAAAAAATCATTCATGGGATGTGGGCATTACTGGCTAGGTCATTATTTATTACGCATCCCTAATTGCCCCAAGGAAGGTGATGGTGATTCTCCTTCATTAAACACTGCAGCCTCCACAATGCTGTTAGGAAGGAAGTTCCAGGATTTTGTCCCAACGACACTGAAGGAACAGCAATGTATTCCCCAGTCAGGATTGTGAGTTGCTTGGGGTGGTGAAGGGGATCTTGGAGATGGTTTCCATGTATCTGCTGCCCTTGTCCTTCAAAGTGGTAGAGAGCTTTAGGAAGCACTGTTAAAGGAGCTTCAGTGAATTTCTTCAGTGCATCGTGTAGGGTATACTGTGGCATTGGTGCTGAAGGGAGTGAATGTTTAAGGTGAAGAATTGAATGCCAGTCAGGAAGGTTGCTTTTCCTGGATGATGGTGATTTTCCTGAATGTCACTGGAGCTGCACCCATCCAGGCAAGTGGAAAGTATTCTATTATACTCCTGACACGTGCCTTGTTGATGGCATATAGGCTTTATGGAATCGGAGCCAATGTATGTGCCACAGAACTCCCTGACTTTTGCCTGTTCTTTTTTTCATTCATTGTCGAGGTGAGAGCATCACTGGATAGGCCAGTATTTATTGCCCAGAAAGCTGTTGCCAGATTGCGCTGGTTCATGGAAGATTATGCTGCGAGTGAAAATTTAAGTAAAAAGGAGTTCCTCTCAAAACTATCGCAACCTTGGCCATAACTGGCTTCTAAGTCACCAATTACACCCAAAGTAGAAACTTTCATCGACAGTCTCTCAGCCAAGACTACTCCCACTTTCCACCTTTTAATGTTATGACCTATAAATGTGCAGAAATAAAGTTGAATAAGGATCATACAGGTTGTAACTGACTTTGAAAGCTTTCACTCAAAGAAGAGTGTAACATGGGTATATACTAACTTTCCAATGCAGTTTCCGAGGAGGCCTTGATGTTGCCCATGGTCAAACAGGGTCAGAGTCTGTCTACACCATCTTCAAAGATAGAGAGATTATGTTCCATGTTTCTACAAAGCTGCCGTTTACAGAAGGGGACTCTCAGCAGGTAGGTCAATATAACTGTAACATGTATGTAGTGCAAAAGATAAACTCTGTCCATTAATATCTGTACCAATTTGTAGGGGGATGGGTTACTCTTCAGAGGGTCGGTATGGACTTGTTGGACCAAAGGGCCTGTCTCCACACTGTAAGGAATCTAATCATCTCATCTAATCTCTAAAAAAACGGGGCGGCACAGTGGCTCAGTGGTCAGTACTGGTGCCTCACAACACCAGGGACCCGGGTTCAAACCTAGCCTTGGGTTACTGTCTGTGTGGAGTTTGCACATTCTCCCCATGTCTGCGAGGGTTTCCTCTGGGTGCTCCGGTTTCCTCCCACAATCCAAAGATGTGCAGGTCAGGTGAATTGGCCATACTAAATTGCCCATAGTGTCAGGGGTGAATATAGGGTAGGGGAATGGGTCTGGGTGGATTACTCTTCGGAGGGTCAGTGTGGACTTGTTGGCTGAAGAGCCTGTTTCTGTACTGTAGGTAATCTATTCTAATCATTGCAAAACGAATCCCACTCCCCTGTTTGTTCATTAGAGTGCTGCGTCTTCCTCTGCATCTGCTATTTGTCACTTTTTCCTTTGAAACATTCCTTGCTTCAAATAATCCCGTGACAAAACTGTAATCCGTACTCAGCATGTTCCAAAAAAGATTTGGCCTACTTCTACTTTCCTTGTCGTGATTGTGTTAATGATGCCCCAAGCAGTCACTCCCTCTGTAGAGAAAAAAAAAGTGTTTTACTTAGTCACTATTTTCATTTAAAACATCAAACCCATCATTCCTTTGTCCTCTGTTTCAAAGAAGAAATGTTACTGGCTGAACAAGCATCAACAAAAGCAGATTAACTGGTTATAATCACAGTGCTGTTGTTGGGAGCTTGCTGTGCACATTCCAAAAGCATTTGTCACAGGAACACAAATCCTTCCTCTCCAGGATATGAACATTGCAGGCGAGGCCAGCATTCATTGTCCATCCCTAATTGCCCCGAGGGACTCAACCTCCGTTGTGGTGGGTCTGGAGCAATAAGGTAAAGGCGACAGATTTCCTTCTTAAGTATGTGAATGAATCAGATGGGCCTTTCACAACCATCAATGACCTTTTTAAACAACTCCAATTTAACCATCTGCTGTGGTGCAATTCAAACCCATGCCTCCAGAATATTAACCTAGGCTTTTGGGTTCCTAATGCTGGGACTTTACCACTGCCTTTCCTCCATTTTGAATTCTGTCCACGAAAGAGTTTTAAGCCACGGCACTGGACTCCTTTATGAAAATAACATTCATATTTGAGAAAGGTGAGGTGCTGAAGATCAATGTTTATTTGATTGGTCCTAAGACACAAATGAAAATGAATTTTTTTAATGAAGATGTTTTGTGCATTTTTATATCAGTCTAAGAAGAAAGGATAGACCATTCAGGACTGAGATGAGGAAGAATTTCTTCCAGACTACCTTTCTAAGAGGCCGAATATCCATTCGCCCTTTCGAAGATTATCCACTAACCGCCTCATCAGTCTGCTCTTAATCATCAGCAAAGTGATGGAAGGTGTCATCAATAATGCTATCAAGCAGCATGTGCAATAATCTGCTCAGTGACACCCAGTTTGGGTTCTGCCATGGCCACTCAGCTCCTGACCTCATTATAGCCTTGGTTCATATATGGACAAAAGAGCTCAATTCTGGAGGTGAGGTGACAGTGACATCCTGTGTCATCAAGATCATATTCAACCGAGTGTGGCATCAAGGAGCTGTAGTAATTTTGGTATCAGTGGCAAACTCTCTGCTGGTTGGAGTCACACTTGGCATTTAGGAAGATGGTTGTGATTGTTGGAGGTCAGTTATCTCAGCTCCATGACATCTCTGCAGGAGTTCATCAAGGCAGTATCCTATGCCCAATCATCTTCGGCTGCTTCATCGATGACCTTCCCTCCATCATAAGGTCAGATGTGGGGATATTCACCAATGATTGCACAATGTTCAGCACCATTCGCGACTCCTCAGATACTGAAGCAGTCCATGTTTAAATGCAACAATATCTGGACAACACTCAGGTTTGGGTTGATAAGTGGCAACTAACATTTGCCCCACACAAATGCCAGGCAATGGCCATCTCCACAAAGAGGCAATCTAGCCAAAGTGTCTTGATATTCAATGGTGTTGCCATCACTGAATCCCCCACTATCAACATCCTGGGGGTTACCATTGACAAGAAACTCAACTGGACTCACCATATAAACATAGCGTCTACAAGAGCAAATCAGAGGCTAGATACTCACCACTTGCCTGGATGGGTGCAGCTCCAACAATACTCAAGAAGCTTGGCAACGTCCAGGACAAAGCAGCCCGCTTGGTTGGTACCATACCCACAAGCATTCACACCCTCCACCACCTCCATTTAGTAGCAGCACTGTGCACCATCTACAAGATGCACTGAGGAAATTCACCAAAGATCCTTAGACAGTACATTACAAACACACGACCACATCCATCTCGAAGGACAAGGGCAGCATATACATGGGAATCTGCAAGTTCATCTCCAAATCTCACTCACCATCCTGACTTGGAAATATAACTCCATTCCTTTGCTGTTGTTCGGTCATAATCCTGGAATTCCCTCCCAAAAGGCATTGTGGGTCAATTTACAGCACAAGGACTGCAGCAGTTCAAGATGGTAGCTCACCACCACCTTCTCAAGGGCAGTGAGGATAGGCAATAAATACTTGGCCAACAATGCCCGCACTTGACAAGTGAATGAAACGATCGGAGACAAAGTAACTCAGCCTTCATTCTGTGGAGTTCAGAAGAAGCCGAGGTGATCGCATTGATTGATAGAAGATCCTGAAGAGGCTTCATGAGGTAGATGCTGAGAGATTGATTTTGCAAATCAGGGAATCTAAAACACAGGGACACCTGCGATCAGGAGAAATCACTTCATGCAAAAGCTTGAGAATCTGTTGAATTCTCTATCACAAATAACTGTGGATGCTTCATCATTGAACACATTTCAAGGTTGGGATAGATATAATTTTTTGGTCTCTCAGGCAATCAGGAAATATGGGAAAGTGGAGTTCAAGCTCAAGACCAGCCATGTTGTATTGACTGGTGAAGCAGACTTGAGGGGCCAAATGGTCAACTCTTGCTCCTATGTCTTATGTTCAACTGACACCCTGATGTCAGGGAATCCATACAGTGGGAATGACTGCTCTCCCAGCTCAATGGGAACCTAACGTACAACTAGAACGTGAGCACCAAGTGACCTGGGCAGACTGCAAATTGTCCACAGATTGCCCTGAGGGGTAAAGAATGCAGACATACTCGAGTTCCTGAAAACCTGGACAAGAGGAGGGGAGTGTGGGAGGAGAGTTTGGGGGTGGCGCGATGGCTTCATGGGGTCTAGACGGACCTTGGCAAACATTCACCCACTGAGCTCCAAATGTGGTCAGGCACTAGGTGAACCCTCCAGGCAGTGCACACAGGTAAGGGAGAATGGCAATAAGAGCGCATGATGCCTTTCAGCTGAAGGCTGTCTAGATGCCCTTCCAATGACCCCCTCAGACTCTGACACAGACAATAGCCTACAGACAGTGGCTTTCACATTACCAAGAGAAGCAGTGCAAGACTTTCTGGATTCACACCTTCACCTTTCTTCCCCCAGATTCACTCTCACTTTTCTCTATTCCCGGGGAAGACAGATTATCAAGTTTGTGAGAAGATTTGTAGCTCAGGTGCTTCTTGTTGCGGTTCTGTTCGCTGAGCTGGGAATTTGTGTTGCAGACGTCTGCAACACTGAGGATGTCTCCTGTCTAGGTGACATCCTCAGTGCTTTGGAGCCTCCTGTGAAGCGCTTCTGTGATTTTTCCTCCGGCATTTATAGTGGTTTGTCTCTGCCGCTTCCGGTTGTCAGTTCCAGCTGTCCGCTGCAGTGGCCAGTATATTGGGTCCAGGTCGATGTGTTTGTTGATAGAATCTGTGGATGAGTGCCATGCCTCTAGGAATTCCCTGGCTGTTCTCTGTTTGGCTTGTCCTATAATAGTAGTGTTGTCCCAGTCGAACTCATGTTGCTTGTCATCTGCGTGTGTGGCTACCAAGGATAGCTGGTCGTGTCGTTTCGTGGCTAGTTGGTGTTCATGGATGCGGATCGTTAGCTGTCTTCCTGTTTGTCCTATGTAGTGTTTTGTGCAGTCCTTGCATGGGACTTTGTACACTACATTGGTTTTGTCCATTACTTTGGTGGCGCAGTACTTTGTACAAGCCTTTAGAACTGCTTGTTTCTTGACTGATATACCATCAGCTGCCCGATTCTCATTGTATCACTAATCACTTTCTCCTCCAGAGCAGCAATGTGAGCATCTCTTCTACTGTCAACGTTTTCCCGGGAACATCTTCAATACTGTTCGCTTTAAAAGAGATGCCCTCATTTGCTCCTGTCATTTTAACTTTACGTTTCCAGATACTTAAAACCTGCCACAGTGAATCCTTTACCCGATCTGGGTTTATCAACTGAGCTGATATGGCAGAAAAATTCTCTTTCTGAAAGAAAATGCCTTCACATCCTTCCCAGGTGCGGTGCCTAGAACTGTGTGTAAAGGTCTAGCTGAGACCAAACCAGTATTTTAGACAAGTTAACATAACTTCCTTGCTTTTGCACTCTTATTGCCTGTATTTAAAAAAAACTCAGGATCCTTTACACTTTATTCCACTCTCAACCTGTCCTAGCACCGTCATCACTTGTGGCTAACACATAAGATCTCTGTTTCTGCACTTCCTTAAGAATTACACTCTGTATTCTACAATGTCGCTCCATGCAGCTCATACCGAAATGAATAACTTCACTCTTAACTGCATTCAATTTCCTCTGTAATTTGTCTACCTGTTCAATCACATGCTCGTGTGTATGTGTTGTTTGTCTGTGTGTGTCTCTCTGTCCATCTGTGTGTGTGCGTGCGCATGTGTGTGTGAGTGTGTGTGTGTCTGTCCATCTGTGTGTGTGTTTGTGTCACCTGCACATACGAATGTTTATTGGGTTAACATGAGTGTGAAAAACACAATGTCAATCATTTACAAATGAGCAGTTTACTCCAAGGGTTATGAATCCATGGAATGTTTCCCCCAGAGGATTGTGAACAATACAACATTGCATATATTCAAGGCCAGGATACACAGAATTTTTGAACTCTTGGGAAATCAAGGAAGATAGGGGGTTAAATCTTTTTCTACTTCAGTGAAATTAAGTTATGGCTGAAGGGTATATGATACCACTGTAGGAAAATAGTTTAGGAGAGGAGGTCTTGCAGCGAATTGAAGGGATAGACAATAAATCTATTACTCAGGTTCATAGTTGATGCGGTAGCAATGCTGATATTTGACATCCCTAAAGGCCGTCTTCAGGTGAAGGCCAAATGAGGTAGCACTGAAACACTTTGACAGTATTAGCTCAAGACTCTTTCACTGTGAGTTGCAAGTCTCAGAACTGCTGAGTTCTTCAGGTTTATTATCTGTTAATCAATTGTATTTTATATTATAGAGTTCAGTGAGGAAAGGAGATAAATAAAGTTATGATACAGATCATCCCATGATCTGATTGAGTGGCAGAACAGGTTCTATGGGCTGAATGACATTTCCCTAATCATCCATCCCCATCCAGAAGTAATCTATATGTCTGAGTATCCTGTGTAATACGCAAGATTCTTTCTTTGGAAGAACACAGGGTTGAATAACAAATTCTAATTTCAGAGAAAGGAGTGTCCCAATGAAAAAACAGCTGTCCAAATTCCAGTTGGTCACTCAATGTATAAACAGGGAAGTATTATTTTTCAACAACATCATAACAAAGCATTTACTTTGAATTTCAGGTAAAATCAAAAGTTATTTGTAGCTGTAGGTAAAGATTCAGCTGTTCCCAAAACAAGGCTATCTTAGTTTGGGATTATGTGAGACATGGATTGGTTGGACGAAAGGGTCTGTTTCCGTGCTGTATGACCCTATGACTTTATGACTCTTAAGAGTTTCCTGCCAGTGATCATGTCACATTTGTTCTCTATCCCCATTCACACATAGGTTTATATTTTTCAGTAAGCTATCATCAATTCGAGCAACATGTTTATCTAACATCAAAAGGGAGCCAACATTTTCAAAGCAGCACATTGTGGAAATGGGAATGGAACAAACTGTTTATTAGCTGGCACATCAGAGACAATAGTGTGTAGGTTGGTCAAATGTTACGGTTGACCAAGAGGTCTACATAATCAGTGTAAAAACAGTTATAGCTGTTTACACAGCTCAGTTATAATTTATGGCATAAGTCACTTAATGATAGTGTAACTTTGCCTTAAATGAAACTTACCAACAGAAAGCCTTCTCATTTGCACCATGACTTGACTACTTGGACATCGTGGAGATCGCAATAATACTGCAAAGCTCCAGTATTTGAGGGTTTTTGATGATTTATCAAGAGTGTGGGTTTATAAAGTCCTGCTGAAAGCAAAGCTTGCTGCATTCCAATGTTAATTTCTTAACTTTCCACAATGATGTGTCAGCATTTGAGTCTGATGAAGATCCCAAACTCAGTACCAGGTCTATGCTGAGTTACCTGATCTTGACTAATAGAGATGACAGAGTACTTGTCAGTATCGCTAAGCTGGGGAGAGGTGAAATATCCAGGATTTCCTTTTCTGAAATAACTGCTGATATCTATTATAGGCAAAGTCTTTTCCCTGGGGTCAGGGAGTCCAGAACTAGAGGGCATAGGTTTAGAGTGAGAGGAGAAAGATATAAAAGAGACCTAAGGGGCAACTTTTTCATGCAGAGGGTGGTATGTGTATGGAATGAGCTGCCAGAGGATGTGGTGGAGGCTGGTACAATTGCAACATTTAAGAGGCATTTGGATGGGTATATGAATAGGAAGGGTTTGGAGGGATGTGGGCCGGGTGCTGGCAGGTGGGACCAGATTGGGTTGGGATATCTGGTCTCCATGAGATATCCATTCAGCCAGCTCCTTCACCAAAGTTTAGTCAATAGAAATTCCCAATATCAGACACGGTGATAACCAAGTATTCATGTTCTCCTTGGGCAACTGGGAATATGATGTTGTCCTAAGTTAAGATGCAGGATTCACTTTGGCTAATCTTTCTGGCTTCTCCATTGCAGCTGCAAAGAAAACGGCACATCGGGAATGACATTGTGGCAATTGTATTTCAAGAGGAAAACACACCGTTTGTTCCAGATATGATTGCTTCTAATTTCCTTCATGCATACATTGTGGTGCAAGTGGAGACTTATTGTGCAGATATAACTACTTACAAGGTAACTGAAGTAAAATGTATTGGTTAAAAGAAAAGGGGAGAGTAACCCACAGCAAAACAAATATGGTGTATTGATGCCAACTTGCCTATTCTGGTAACTTTTGAGCTTTTTGTCACATTGCTATCTATTCTACAGTAAACTCAGCAATCCATAGTAGACGACAGGCGAACGAGGTGTAATTGATTTAATTAAGTGGCATAAATTACTCTCCTATACTAAACCAATAGCCCATTTTATAAACCTGGAGTTGCTCATGAAGTGGGATTAACTGACGTTCACATAAATGACATTTACTGTACTGTGAGCTTAACTTCGTTCAGAGAAGGTTCACTGATAATAATCTTCCTTTCCCTTGGCAGGTTGCTGTCACTGCCCGAGAGGGTGTTCGTCAATTTGGGCCCCCACTGCCCAGCCCACCAGTGTTTAAAAAGGTAAGAAGGCCTAATGCATGTGCAAAGTATTGTTCAAGAAAAGTTCCTTATGTACTTAAAGGGTGGGTACTTCTTACAAAAAGTATTTTGAAAGTAGTTTCCCATGGCTGCAGAATTTAGAAGCTGGAGGTGTATTCTGAATAAGGAATGGCCACTTCAGACTGAGATGGGGAGTAATTTCTCCACTCAGAATCTTTTGAATTTTCCATCCAAATGACTTGGGGATGTTCATTCGTTGAGTATATTCAAGATCAAGGTCAATAGACTTTGAGAGTGAATCAATGCATTTGGAAAGATAAATTTGAGGTTGAAGGTAAGTCATGAAGATAAGTGTAGGTTTAAGGTGATAGGGGAAAGATTTAAAAGGGACCTGAGGGGCAATGTTTTCATGCAGAATGTGGTGCGAGCTACCAGAGGAAGTGGTTAAGGTGGGTACCATTACCCACTGGAGGGGTTTAAAGGGATAATGGCCAAATGCTGATATATGGTACCAGATCAGTTTAGAATATTTGGTCAGCATTAAGCAGTTGGACTGAAGGGTCTGACTGTGTGACTCTCTGATTCTATGATCTTATTAAATGGCAGAGCACAGTCAAGGGGACAAGTGGCCTGTTTCTTACATTCTTATGCTGTTAATACTACTCAAAATTGTAAATGACTGCAATAAAATAGCAAATAAATCAACACAAGTTAAAGATTTGGGGCCCCTCATAATACATTGAACAGCTATAATGGGATAGCTGAAGAATTAGATGGATAACTTTGATGGTTCTTTCTCATCCCTGGTGTTATTAGTAAGTTAGTCATGATTTGGAGATGCCGGTATTGGACTGGGGTGTGCAAAGTTAAAAATCACACAACACCAGGTTATAGTCCAACAGGTTTAATTGGAAGCACACTAGCTTTCGGAGTGACATGAAGGAGCGTCACTCCGAAAGCTAGTGTGCTTCCAATTAAACCTGTTGGATTATAACCTGGTGTTGTGTGATTTTTAACTTAGTAAGTTAGTGTTAGCCCTGGGAATGCTTTACAAAATGCTTTTGAAATTTGATTCTTGGATTTTTTTAACTTGATTATCCCCCATTGATATAGCCCAGAGACATGTGATGGCTGTCACACATTATACTGATTTGTAGTATTGTATGGTGGTATGGATCCATGTATTCTGCCTTAGAGTCATATAACGTGGTCTGTTCATGCTGATTTACTCATCCATCTACTGTTCCGCTGTGTAAGAAGAGCTTTATTGTTCTTGTTGCCTTTATGATGCCATTGACTGAGACTGAGAATGCATTGGCAAGACACCCATAGTTGTAAATATGTCCACCCTGCACTTTGCGACAGTGCATTATGGAGATTCACAGCACAGCATCAACATAATCATATATATCAGTAGATTTTACTCAGAAATCAAGCTCCTGAATGTGTACTTTTTATGTGCAGGGCCCTGAATTCAGAGAGTTTCTACTCACAAAGCTCATCAATGCGGAAACGGCTTGTTACAAGTCTGAGAAGTTTGCAAAGCTGGAGGTGAGGATGTACATTTAAAACATTCAAGGAATGCTGCAGAGTTATTTTCAGCAATCACGTCAGTACTACTGTCTAAAATGCTGCATATGCCATTTAATTTAAATAACCCATTTTCAGTGCTGTTTTGGAACAATATTACCATACGCCAGTTCAGGCAGTACTGTATATTGTATATTTTTGTTTGGCTTGAGTCTAGCTTATACGGTGTGTAACAGAATGTCCAGGAAGCTCTTGTTCTTGGTCTCACTAAGAAATCTGTGTCCTTAATCTCATTGCACAGAATCGCACACGAGCAGCACTGCTGGACAACTTGCACGATGAGCTCCACAATCAGACACAGGCAATGTTGGGACTGGGCTCTGACGAAGATAAGATGGAAAATGGCGGTCATGGAGGATTCCTGGAGTCTTTCAAGGTAAAGCCATCTATTTGAACAAGTTACATTCAGATATGATTGCACAGGAGGGGGTGCAGAGAAGATTGACTAGGATGATGCCCAGGCTGGAGCAGTGCAGCGATGAAGAGAGGCTGGATAAACACAGGTTGTTTTTTTAGAACAGAGAAAGCTGAGTGGGGGTGGTGGGGTACCTGTTTCAGGTGCATAAGGTTGTGAGGAACATGGACACTGTTGATAGGAAACATCTGCCCCCTTAGTTAAAGAGTCAATAACAAAGGGGCATACCTTTAAGATAAAAGGCAGGAGCTTTGGAGAGGATTTGAGGAAAAACATTTTCACCCAGTCGGTGGTGGGAATCTGGAATCCACTGCCTGGGAGGGTTGTAGAGGTGGGGAACCTCATAATTTTTAAAAAGTACATGGATGAGCCCTTGAAATGTCAAAACATTTCAGGCTATGGGCCAAGCGCTGGCAAATGGGACTGGTGCAGATGGGTGATGGGGTTATTTTGTTGGTGGAGACATGATGGACCAATAGCCTTTGTCTGTACTGTGTGACTGTATCCGATGTGCTCTTCTTAGCTGTATGAATACAAAGGGGAATATCGAAACGACCGTAGGACATTCAACTTATCATAGAATCAGAGAAACATATAGCACAAAAAAGGCCTTTCGGCCCATTGTGTCTGCACCTGGTCAGAAACAACTACCCAACCCATTCCATCTCCCAGAACTTGACCCACCCACTCATTTTCTATCATTCTGTTGGACTTCTGATTTGTTCTGCAACTCCTCCTTTATTTCATCTCCCTGACAACCCTTACTGGACAAAAGTCGAGCAATTTCAGTCTTAACAGTTGCAGCCTTTTGAGGGGAAGGGTGCTGCTAACCTTTCTGTGAAATTGTGCTTTCTGATTTAAACCCTAATAGTCAGACCCTCATTTTAAGATTTGTTTTCAATTTCCCTGCTAGTGGAAAAGATTTTGAGACATTGACCCTTTTCAAACCCTTTTATTGTTGTAAAGATGGGTTAGGGTCACCCATCAGCTTTCTAACCCCGGGAAATACAAGCCAGCACCCTATCTTCTGAGCTGCTGGTGTTTGACTAATTGTGCGCTGTCAGTATTTCCTCATCAAAAATGTCCGACTAATACCAAAACCGGCATTGCAATCCACCTGCATTATTAATCTCCCTTCTTTCTTGGTTCTCAAATTGCTGGATATTGCCAGAATTTGTTGTTAATTCAGTCATACTGCATGGAACCAGACCCTTTGGCCCAACCTGTCCATGCCAACCAGGTATCCCAAACTTAACAAGTTCTATTTGCCTGAGTTTGGCCCATATCCCTCTAAACTCTTCCTATTCATATACCTGTCCAAATGTCTTTTAAATGTTGTAATTGTACCTGCTCCTACTTCTTCTGGCAGCTCATTCCATACACTCTTTGGAAAAAGTTGCCCTTCAGGTCCCTTTTACATCTTTTCTCTCTCATCTTAAAAATATGCCCTCTCGTTCTGGACTCCCTTAATCTTGGAAAAAGACCTTGGCTATTCACCTTATCTGTGTCCCTCATGATTTTATAAACTTTGATAATGTCACCTCTCAGCCTTCGATGCTCCAGTGAAAAAAGTCCCTTTAGCTCAAACCCTCCGGTCTTGGCTTTCTGTTTGATTTGTTAGCATTCTTCACTTAAAATGTTGAATGGCTTTGATTTTAAATTACAACCTGGCTCAGTAGCAACACAATCACTTTTTGAGTCAGAAGGCTGTGGGTCCATGTGCTAGACCAAAGACTGAGCACACAATCTGGATTAACACTTCAGTGTGAGACCAGTGAAGATGGCATCTTTCTGAGGAGATATTAAAACAGGCTCCTTCTGCTGTCTTGAGGATAGACATGATTACTTGAAGGGAAGCTCTGTTAGCGCTCTAGTCTGATCCTTTAAACAACGTCAACATCTCTGTATAATGTCTTGATTATTTCTGAGGTGGAGGTGCTAGTGTTGGACTGGGTTGGAGAAAGTCAGAAGTCACATGACATCAGGTTATAGTCCAACAGGTTTATTTGCAATCACAAGCTTTCGGAGCACTCCTGACAGAGGGGCGGGGCTCCAAAAGCTTTAGATTTCAAATAAACCTATTGGACTATAACCTGGTGTTGTGTGACTTCTGACCCTAATTATTTCTCTCAGAGCTCTTTGTGAGTTTTTGGCTGTTTGGTTTGTCCAACGCATTGATTCATTGTGAGGTACTTTGCTCAGGTTGAGCACATAAGATATAAATTCTGTAATTAAAATTACACAGTTGACCCTTTCATTTGTGACAGAGATTTTAAAAAAAACACGGATGACAGATGGAAAAGAAGGGAACAATAAGCGCACAAATTCTGCATGCTACTTAGGTGTGCTTCTGATACTGAAAAGTTTATCACCTCCAGCTGATTGCCTTGAGGCAAAAGCAAAATTGAAAAGAAAAGTGCTTTCATCCCTATCTTTAGTGTCACCTGGTGATACATATATAAAAACAATCAAGGTTGGAATCGTTTGGGAGAGGCAGCTAATATTCTCACCCTGAATTCTTTTCCATCCTTGACTGCTTTAATCTGCAAACAATAATACCGAAGAATACACAGCTGTGGTGAGTCACAGATAAAGATAAGCCCTAATGACAAAACGTCTCAATATTTTTAAGGTGAAATGTTTTTCTCATTCCAGGCCCTGTCATCCTTGAAGAGTTGATTTTCCACTTCAAACAGGGAGAAGAGACTAGTAGCTGCTTTGAAATGGAGTTTTGTTTTGTGTTTGGGAATTGGGGGTTCTGACATGGGACAAAATTAACATTGCACAGCCTACCTGCACCAGGGCTGTAACTTTGAAAACAGATATGGTGGAGCTGATGTTGGACTGGGGTGGACAATGTTAAAGACCACACTACACTCGGTCATGGTCCAATGGTTTATTTGGAAGCACTAGCTTTCAGAGTTAAAAATCACACAACACCAGGTTATAGTCCAACAGGTTTAATTGGAAGCACATTAGCTTTCGGTGCGACGCTCCTTCATCAGGTGGTAGTGGAGGGCTCAATCCTAACACAGAATTTATAGCAAAAATTTACAGTGTGATGTAACTGAAATTATACATTGAAAAATTGATTGTCTGTTAAGCCTTTCATCTGTCAGAATACAGTGATAGTTTCACTTCTTTCATGTGAACTCTGAGCTCAAAAACTGCATGAATTTATGTAAAACTCTGTTATCTCACTTTTTAGATTAGAATCAATCTAAACATCATGGCATAGACAGAGAACACATTCAACATATTGCCTAGCTCTCACCACTGTTAACAGCTAACCCGAGAATGCAACTTTTGAAAGAAAAGGTTTTGTGATTTACACATGAAAGAAGTGAAACTTGCACACATACACACACATGCACACATACACACACACACATGCACACACGCACGCACACATACACACACACGCACGCACACATGCACACACACACACTCACACATGCACGCACACACATACACATATAAATTTGTGGGGTGAATTTGTACTTGCAGAATTACATTATATTTTGCTCAAAAACTGCATGAATCCATGTAAGATTCTGTAAATCCATTTTTTTAGATTAGAATCAGCCTGAACGTTGTGGCGCACAATCTCACACAGGGCACCTCACACCTTAAATGCATTATCTGGGTCAACATGACACCAATTGTTAAACTTCACTTCAGTATGTAACTATAAAAAAGTTCTGTGATTTACATATGAAAGAACTGAAACCAACATGTTCATTCTAAAAGATGAGAAACTTGACAAACAATCTGGGTATTTTTCACTATATAATTTCAGTTGCATCACACTGTAAACATTTGCTATAAATTCTGTGTCTTACGATCTTATACTTCACAACCACCTGATGAAGGATCTGCGCTCCGAAAGCTAGTGCCTCCAATAAAACCTGTTGGACTATAACTAAATAAACCTGTTGAACTATAATCGGATATTGTATGATTTTTAACTTTGAAAACAGAGATGACAAA
Organism: Chiloscyllium plagiosum; assembly: GCF_037043375.1. NCBI lineage: Eukaryota > Metazoa > Chordata > Chondrichthyes > Orectolobiformes > Hemiscylliidae > Chiloscyllium > Chiloscyllium plagiosum. The sequence goes on from NW_028270169.1 coordinate 17,719,603, forward strand.
GTGGTATTGCTGCTTTGGTTCCCACATGTTACTTATGTATGATGATCGTAAATGTCCAACCAGAATGAATAAATGAGAGTAAATGTGGTTGACTATTAACTGCATTCTAGGCAATTAGGGATGGCAATAAATGCTGGCTCAGCTAACGATGCCCTCATTCCATTAATAAATAAGGAAAAAAACATGGAATCTTGTTTGGAAAAATGCGCTTTGCAGAATCTGCTTTACTCTCCCACTGTCCACATACTCATCTGATGGAGGATATTGTGGAAATGAGAATTAGCCTGCTCTTTCTGGTCCTGTGTTTTATTTAAAGCTGAGATATGTATTGGAGAAAGTGAGGACTGCAAATGCTGGAGATCAGAGTCGAGAGTGTGGTGCTGGAAAAGCACAGCAGGTCAGGCAGCATCCAAGGAGCAAGAGAATCGACATTTCGGGATTCCTAATGAAGGGCTTATGCCCGAAACGTCGAATCTATTGCTCTTTGGATGCTGCCTGACCTGTAGTGCGTTTCCAGCAGCACACTCTCGACTCTGAAATAGGGTTTGGTTGGGCCACTCAGAAATTAACCTTAAATTGGTAATTGCACTCAAATGTCCTGCTGTGGCTGTGACAACAACTGCTTGTATTTATATAGCGCTTTTAATCGTAAATGTTCTCAAGGCACTTTACAAGAACATTGGCCTTGCCCCCCCCCCCCATCCCCAACATTGTATATATTCAGTGAGAGTGGGATATAAAGTATGTCGGGTGCCATTGGTGCAAATGAGACCAATGTGCAAAGGAGTTTTGGATAGTCTCAGATTTGCAGAGTGAAGAAATATTGCCCATGACACCCTTGTGAGATTGGTGCTGACACAAATTCTGTAGGCAGATTCATCTGAGGGTGATACCATATATTCAACAAATGACTAAAAACAAAAAGCACACACTCAGGATGCTGTAAATTTGAAATGAAAACCAAAATTGCTGAAACATTCAGTGAGTCTGGCAGTAGTGGTACTGCCCCTTCTTCTGGGCTAGAAAGGCCTAGTTCAAATCCCACATGCTCTAGACCTGCCTCACTGTTCTCTGATTTAAAAATTTAAAGAGACACTACCAGAGCCCTTACTGCTCAATGGTAGTGCCCCTACCTCTGGCCTAGCAGGTTTGCATTTAGGTCCCCCCTCAGGATATGATGGCCACAGACCTAAGTCATAACTTAGCCAAATGGGTTTGGTTAAAATATCTTACAAAGTAATATTTGCTGTAACTGTGATTGGCTTGAGCCAGGAGCCATATGCTTGGAATATGTCAGTCTGAAACTAAATGTGAGACAATGAAAAATTGGTTTCAGTGTCATCCTTTATCAACTGGTTTTTGGGAATGGAAAATGCAGGGAGCCTGCTTAGTTCTCATTCTTGGTGTAAATAAAAGCTGAGCCAACCAGGAAGAAAATCATAGTGAGCTGAGAAGCACACATAGTTTAAAACAAGCCAAGCAGATGTATAATACTTGTGGTTTTGGAACCAAAGACAGGGACTCATTCTGCACTGCACACTCACATCTTTCTTTCCAAATTAGAGGGCTCTCCGTGTCCGCAGCCACTCAATGGAGACCATGGTGTCAGGTCACAAGAAGCATCACAGCGGAGGGTTGCCGGGCAGCCAGAGTGGTGGGATCTCTCACAATGTGGTAGACATCATCAAGCACCCTCCTAATGTGAGTACATGTCACTCGACCCTTGGGCATGCATCAAGGTGCCTCTCGGTAACTTAGCTGCGACTCTCATTTCCATTCTACGGGAACATCCACTCATGGTGATGTTACACAATACGATGATAAAGCAACAGGCAGAGACCCTTGGGGACATTGTTCCTGGGTTAGCTCTTGGGCAGCATGGTGGCAAACTGGTCAGCACTGCTGTCTCACAGCGCCAGGGAACCAGGTTTGTTTGCACCCTCGGGCAGACTGTCTGTGTGGAGTTTGCACGTTCTCCCCCTGTCTGCGTGAGTTCCTGTCGGTTGCTTGGATATCCTCCTACAGTCCAAAGATGGGTTGGCCATGCTAAATATCCCATAATGTCTAGGGATGTGCAGGCTAGGTGGATTAGCCATGGGAAATGCAGATTTGCAGGGATTGGGGTGGGGGTTGGGGGGTAGACTGAAGCTAGTCAAAACGTAGAGAACGTGGCAAAATGCCTGCACTGTCAACATCACCAAGCTGAGCTGTGAGAGATGTATAAATACCTGCTGTGTCTCCTGAGGCTCAGTTGTGGAATGGGTGAATTCCAAGATCTGGGATATCCAGGACATGTACATGGTAACTGCACAGGACACTGAACCATATCCGGCAAGAGTTACCTCAGATATTGATTTAATTCTCAGAGCTAAATTTTGCAGGGGAGCCTGTGAGCTCAACATCAGTCCTGTTTGCACGGATGGTAGGAAGGTCCTGGTTTCTTTTTATTCATTCATGGGATGTGGGCATTTATTGTCCATCCCCAATTACCCAGAGGGCATTACTTGGGTCCAGAATCATCTGTAGTGTGTGACCACGTCCAATAAGGACGGCAGATTTCCTTGCCTAAAGGACTTCAGTGAACCAGATGGGTTTTTGTGACTATTGTGACAGTGATTATATGATTGACATTAAATTTTTAATTAAATTCAAATTTCGACATCTGCCATGGTGGGATTTGAACCCATGTCCACAGAACGTTGAGCTGGTGTTCTGGATTACTCTGCCAGTGACACTACCACCATGTCACCACCTCCCTCTTAAATTGGTAATTGTGCTTGAATTAAAATGCTGTAAACACATCAATTCACAAGGTTGGAGTATTGTCCGACCTTATGAGGAGGTTAACAGTTAATGTTAACTTTGTTTTCTGGCTTTGGTTTTACAACTACAGATGTGACCTTAACCAACAGTTTATATAACCTGTGATATAAATGATCTACAGTCCATGGCACTGTCATCGGAATAAAGAGAAACGACCTGAAGCTAGAAAATTTGTCAGATTCTGCTGACATCTGAACCACATTTGCTGTTCTCCCAGCTCTGTGGCCCATACTTCATCCATGTATGCAATGACATAGCAGATCTCTCTCTGTAACAAACTTTTCGTTTACTTTAGCAGCAAGTAAAACTTCTGAAGAGTCCAGGGAAAAGGAGATCAGCTGTCTTCCCTCGACCCCATACAAGCTCAGACAGTCAGTTGGATGGGAGACCACGCTGGTAAATATGTGATGTCTGGAGTGCTTTATTTGCTCTGCCTTTTGTAGAATAGAATGATAGAAATTTACATTAGAGCAGGTGGAGGCCATTTGGTCTGTCATATCTACACTGAACCTTTAAGAGAGAGTAATTGTGTTTAATCCCACATCCCCACTTTTAGACCATATACCGGTAAGCTCCTTATTGAGAAGTACTCATCCAACTCTCTATTGAAGTTATTGAGGGAATCAACTTTCATTTTTTCAGGTAGAGCATTGAGATGGAAATGTGCTCAGAATGATAGTATTTTGCTTCATCTTCTCTATGACTATAGTTCCAGTGATTTTGAAACTATTTATTCCCCATTTTGCTCTCTGGAATCCTCCTATTTTCTTGATAATACATTTAAGAGGCATTTAAGCAGACATGTGAGCAGGCAGGGATTATAGGGATACAGACCATATGCAGGGAAATAGGATTAGTTTAGAATGGCATCATGGTCAGCACAGACATGATGGGCCAAAAAGCCCATGTTGTTTGGCCAAACTCCCTCCATTTTAGCTGAAATTCCTCATCCTTGGTGACATCTAGCATCCTTTACACCTTTCCTGAAATACTGGGGCCCAGGATCCTCCACAATACTCCAACTAAGGATCAATCAATGAACAATCAAATCCTAGCAATGCTTACTTTCCCTTTATATTCTGTTCCTCTATTTGTAAATCCAAGCAGCCCAAGTCTAATGGCCAGGGAGTATTCTGATATTAATATGTACCAAGGGAGGTTAACTCTGGTAAGTGATATCATCGGATCAGTTACCATATATGTAACCTATTCAAAGTCAAAGTCCTTTTGAGGGCTTTTGTGTTGCTGTGCTGATTAACAATTCCTTGATTTAAATATCATTATCCTTGTTTCCAGTGGCTTTGCCTCTCTCTGTAACCTCCTCCAATCAAAGAATACATTGCCATCTCTGCTCTCCTACAATACAAGAACATAAGAACTGGGAGCAGGAGTAGGTAATTCAGCCCCTCTAGGCTTCTGCACTATTTAATACCATCATGGCTGATCTCATTTCGGCCTCAACTCCACTTTCTTTACAGTGCTGTCTTCTTGCAGATTCCCATCACTTAGCACTCGCAGCCATTCCACGAACAAACAAAGCCCTAAGCAGTGAGATTCCATCCTGAAATTGCACACCCTCTCCTCATTTAAGATGTGCCTTAAAATCTTCACTTTGACCAAGCTTTCAGTCACCCATCCCAGTGACCCAGTGTCAGAGTTCCTGTGAAATGCCTTGGATTATCTTTTTAGGTCAAGGGTGCTAGGTAAATACAAGTTGTTGATGCGTACGTTTAAAGCTTTGCACTTGCATGGGATAATGCATTTGACAGTGTAAAAGAGATATTTTTCAGTTAAAGACCAGAGAAAGCAGATACCTTACTTAGCTCCAGGCAGGAAGGATTACCCTAATGTCCTTTCTCACAATCGGACTTTGCTCCTTTATGATGGCTATCTAACGTTACACCTAAAGGGTTCCTTAATGTTGGTGATCCTGCAAAATCCTTCAATTCATTCTCACTGGTTTTAGCTGTGCTACAGTCGGGGAAAGACTGTGAATGCAGGGAATGACGCAGAGTTGTTCAACCACAGAAACCGATTTTGATATTCATGCCCTCCTTCATTTCTATTGGTATATCCTTCCATAGGTTAACTTTCACAAAGAACAAAAACCACTTGCACTGAAGCCAGGCAGCTATGAATGCTCATTGTTGGAAAAGCTCAGCAGGTCTGGCAGCATCTGTGGAGAGAAACTGGTTTTGAAGAACAGTTCTGAAGATGGGTCATTGGATCCGAAACAGTGACTCTGATTTCTCTCCACAGATGCTGCCGGAGCTGCTGAGTTTTTCCAGCAATTTCTGCTTTTGTCTCTGATTTCCAGCATCTTCAGTTCTTTCAGTTTTTTATTTAGCTATGAAGGCAGCACTTGTTTGAGGTATATAAGGAATCGATTTCATAGATGCACAGGGAGAATGGTTAGTATGATTTCAAGCTGTGGCACTGACATATTGTCTTCAATTTATCTCGGATAGTGAAAGTCTTTCGAGTTTGTCAAAGACAGCTGAGAGTGGTCAGATCTCATCGGACATCAGACGGGAAGCATCGTCGAATCCAAGCTCTCCTGAAATGGGTCCCAACAAAGACAGGTAATCTTCACAGTGCAGTGTAAAATGCCAGCAGAAACACAAGGACTTCCCTCTCTTGACATTTTCATTGACCTTTTGTTTCAAACTGCATTTTTAACGATATGTATCACAGTAGGAAACATAGTCAGATGTTCTTAGTATCATTGTAGTGCCCAAGGAGGCCATTTAGCCCATCTTGTCTGTATTGTGCTCTCCAAATGAGTAGTTGTTCTCCCTCCTGTCTATAACCTTGTACATTCTTCCATTTCTGATGACCATCCCACCTCCTGCAACACTCTCAAATAGCGCCTTCCAGACTATAACTACTCACTGTGTCAAAAAACTCTGTCCTGGTATTGTTCGTGCTCCCTTTACTAATTGCATGAATCTGTACCTTCTCATTTTTAAAGCTTTTGCAAGTGGGAACAGTTTCTCCCTGCCTCCCTCTCTGTCTGGATCCCTCATGTTTTTGAATAGCTCTATGAAATCTCCTTTCAGCCTTAGACCATAGCACCATCAGAAATAGGGGCAAAGGTAGGCCATTCGGGCCCTTGAACCTGCTCCACCATTCAATAGAATCATGGCTGATTTGAGATGCCTCATGTCCACTTTCCTGCCTTTTCTCTGATTCCCCTCTGAACAAGAATCTATCTTGACCTTAAATACACAGAAGGACTGTGCCCCCACAGTTCTTCATGGCAAGGAGTTCCAAAGACTCACAATCCTCTGGGAGAAGAAATTCCTCCTCATCTCAGTCGTAAATGCCTGCCCTTTTATTCTGAGCCTATATCCTCTGGTCGTAGACTTTCCTATGAGGGGAAACATCCTCTCAGCATTTACCCTGTCAAGCCCCTTAAGAATATGTATCTACCAGCAAAAGTCACCACAAGTGGAACCCCAGAAGACTGGCGAATAGCCAAAGTTGTCCTTTTGTTAAGAAGGGCAACAGGATAATCCGGGAAATTATAGGCTGGTGAGCCTTACATTAGTAGTAGGGGAATTATTGGAGCAAACTCTTAGGGACAGGATTTACTTTTATTTGGAAAAAAATGGACTTGTTGAGAATTGTCAGCGTGACTTTATGCAGGCAGGTCTCGCCTCACAAATTTGATTGAGTTTTTTAAGAAAGAGACAGATAATTGATGAGGGTAGGGCAGAGAATGTTGTTTACATGGACTTTTCCAAAGCATTTGACGAGGTCCCTCATGGTATGTTGTTTCAGAAGATTAAGTCACATGGGATCCACGGTGAGTTCGTAAGTTGGATGCAAAATTGGCTTGGTCACAGAAGACTAGTTATTAGTTGCAGAGGGGTATTTTTCTGACTGAAGGTCTGTGACCAGCGATGTCCCGCAAGGCAAGACAATTTTCTGATTCAGTATGTGGATGTACCTACTAGAGAAGGTGCAAAACTTGACCGACTCTTGGGAAATAAGGCAGGGCAGGTGACTGAGGTGTCAGTGGAGGAGCACTTTGGGTCCAGCAACCATAATTCTATTCGTTTTAAAATAGTGATGGAAAAGGATAGACCAGATCTAAAAGTTGAAGATCTAAATTGGAGAAACGCCAATTTTGACGGTATTAGGCAAGAACTTTCGAAAGCTGATTGGAGGCAGATGTTCGCTGGAAAATGGGAAGCCTTCAGAAATGAGATAACAAGAATCCAGAGAAAGTATACTCCTGTCAGGGTGAAAGGGAAGGCTGGTAGGTATAGGGAATGCTGGATGACTAAAGAAATTGAGGGTTTGGTTAAGAAAAAGAAGGAAGCATATGTCAGTTATAGACAGGATAAATCGAATGAATCCTTAGAAGAGTATAAAGGAAGTAGGAGTATACTTAAGACGGAAATCAGGAGGGCAAAACGGGGACATGAGATAGCTTTGGCAAATAGAATTAAGGAGAATCCAAAGGGTTTTTACAAATATATTAAGGACATAAGAGTAACTAGGGAGAGAATAGGGCCCCTCAAAGATCAGCAAGGTGGCCTTTGTGTGGAGCCACAGAAAATGGGGGAGATACTAAATGAATATTTTGCATCAGTATTTACTGTGGAAAAGGATATGGAAGATATAGGGAAATAGATGGTGACATCTTGCAAAATGTCCAGATTACAGAGGAGGAAGTGCTGGATGTCTTGCAACGGTTAAAGGTGGATAAATCCCCAGGACCTGATCAGGTGTACCCAAGAACTCTGTGGGAAGCTAGAGAAGTGATTGCTGGGCCTCTTGCTGAGATATTTGTATCATCAATAGTCACAGGTGAGGTGCCGGGAATCTGGAGGTTGGCAAACGTGGTGCCAATGTTTAAGAAGGGCGGTAAAGATAAGCCAGGGAACTATAGGCCAATGAGCCTGACCTCAGTGGTGGGCAAGTTGTTGGAGGGAATCCTGAGGGACAGGATGTACATGTATTTGGAAAGGCAAGACTGATTAAGGATAGTCAATATGGCTTTGTGCGTGGGAAATCATGTCTCACAAACTTGATTGAGTTTTTTGAAGAAGTAACAAAGAGGATTGATGAAGGCAGAGCAGTAGATGTGATCTATGTGGACTTCAGTAAGGCATTCGACAAGGTTCCCCATGGGAGACTGATTAGCAAGGTTAGATCGCATGGAATACAGGGAGAACTAGCCATTTGGATACAGAACTGGCTCAAAGGTAGAAGACAGAGGGTGGTGGTGGAGGGTTGTTTCTCAGACTGGAGGCCTGTGACCAGTGGAGTGCCACAAGGATCGGTGCTGAGTCCGCTACTTTTTTGTCATTTACATAAATGATTTGGATGTGAGGATAAGAGGTACAGTTAGTAAGTTTGCAGATGACACCAAAATTGGAGGTGTAGTGGACAGCGAAGAGGGTTACCTCAGATTACAACAAGATCTGGACCAGATGGGCCAATGGGCTGAGAGGTGGCAGATGGAGTTTAATTCAGATAAATGCGAGGTGCTGCATTTTGGGAAAGCAAATCTTAGCAGGACCTATACACTTAATGGTAAAGTCCTAGGGAGTGTTGCTGAACAAAGAGAACTTGGAGTGCAGGTTCATAGCTCCTTGAAAGTGGAGTCGCAGGTAGATAGGATAGTGAGGAAGGCGTTTGGTATACTTTCCTTTATTGTATTGAGTACAGGAGTTTGGAGGTCATGTTGCAGCTGTACAGGACATTGGTTAGGCCACTGTTGGAATATTGCGTGCAAGTCTGGTCTCCTTCCTATGGGAAAGATGTTGTGAAACTTGAAAGGGTTCAGAAAAGATTTACAAGGATGTTGCCAGGTTGGAGGATTTGATCTACAGGGAGAGGCTGAACAGGCTGTTTTCTCTGGAGCGTCGGAGGCTGAGGGGTGACCTTATAGAGGTTTACAAAATTATGAGGGGCATGGATGGGATAAATAGACAAAGTCTTTTCTCTGGGGTGGGGGAGTCCAGAACTAGAGGGCATAGGTTTAGGGTGAGAGGGGAAAGATATAAAAGATACATAAGGGGCAACCTTTTCACACAGAGGGTGGTACGTGTATGGAATGAGCTGCCAGAGGAAGTGGTGGAGGCTGGTACAATTGCAACATTTAAGAGACATTTGGATGGGTATATGAATAGGAAGAGTTTGGGGGGATATGGACCGGGTGCTGGCAGGTGGGACTAGATTGGGTTGGGATATCTGGTCAGCATGAATGGGTTGGACCGAAGGGTCTGTTTCCATGCTGTACATCACTATGACTCTATGACTCTATGATTAGTGCTGGGACCTCTTGCTTGTGATACATAAAATTATTTGGATGAAAATGTAAGTGGTCTGTTTTATAAGTTTGCAGATGACACAAAAATTGGTGGAGTTACAGATAGTGAGGAAGGTTATCAAAGGATGCAGCCAGACATAGCTCAGTAGAATTTGGATAGAGAAATGGCAGATAGAGTTTAATCTGAACAGCTGTGGGGTGTTGCATTTGGGCAGACAAATGCAAGTGGAAAGTATACAGTAAAGAGTAAAGTATACAGCAAGACCCTTAGAAGCTTTGATACACCGAGGGATCGTGGGGTGCAAGTCCATAATTCCCTAAAAGTGTTAACACAAGTGGATAAGCTGATAAAGAAGACATGGAGCATGCTTATCTTCATCAGTCAGAGCACTGAGTATAAAAATTGACAAGTCATGTTGCAGATATATAAAACTTTAGTTAGGCCATGTTTGGACTGTGCAGTTCTACTTGCCACATGAGAGGAGGGATGTGGATGTTTTGCACAGAGCACAAAAGAGGTTTACCAGGATGTTGCCTGGATTGGATTAGCTATAAGGAAAGGTTAGTTAAACTTGGCTTATTTCTGCTAGAGCATTAGAGGCTGAGGGGCGATCTGATAGAGGAATGGACAGAGTGGATAGTTGAAGTCCTTTACTCAGGATGGAAATGTTAAATACTAGGGAGCATAGATTTAAGGTGAGAGGGGGAACGTTTAAAGAAGATGTGCAAGACAAGTTTTTTTACACAGGGGGTGATAGGTGCCAGTAATGTGCTGCTAGGGAGGCAGATATATAATAATAATCTTTAAGAGGCATTTAGACAGCCACGTGAACAGTCTGAGAATAGAGGTATATGGACTATGTGCAGGAAGATGTGGCTTGTTTGGAATGGCTTCATGGTCAGCATAGACATGCTGGGCCGAAGGCTGTTCCATGGTCTATGTTCTGAAAACAGTTCAGATTTATCTTTATAATTGAAGTTCCACACCCCTGGAGCCATTCCCATGAATCTTCCCTGCACTCTCTCCAATGCCTTCTCATCCTTAGTTGTTCATGAACCGATCATAAGACACTGAATCAGAAGGCCATTCAGCCCATTCAGTCTGCTCTGCCATTCAGTACGATCATGGCTGATCTGATAATCCTCAACTCCACTTTCCTGTCTTTATTCCCTCACTGATTAAAAATCTATCAAGTTTCCTTACACTCATTGACTTTCCCAGATTCTAGACCCATATCCTTTCAATCTGCTGATGCTGTAGCCATGTTGCTCATACACCTCTTTCTGAGGCTTGTTCTCTCCCCACCTGCACTCACCCTCAGATCCCATTTGCAGCCACCATTGACAGTGCTCTCCTATTGTCAGCCCAAGTTGGGGGGAGGTGGCGTGGTCCTCATGCTGTCTCTCATCATTCTTCACCAGGATCTGCAGCAAACTCAAGGAGAATGGCAAGAGCAACATCTCCCGTTCTTCATCAAGCACAAGTAGCTTTAGCAGCACGGCTGGTGACAATGAAGCTCTGGAGGACTATGAGTCCAGTGCAGTGAGTATATACAGGATATACGGCGGGGAAAGCTGTACCAAGTAAGATGGGTGAGGTTAATCCTTTGTGTGCATTTGTCAATATAGCAGTGCTTGTTGAGGGTAATTATTCTTGATCCTTAGGTCAGGCATTAATTGTGTGTAACATCAAACATTCTTCTGAGGAAGTGAGGCGTCCTGTTAATGTTTCAGTGACTGTTCAGCAATAATTACCACTTATATAATTAAAGACTTGTCTACTATTAAATGTATTGACCCTAATTTTTTTTTTAGTTCATTTAGTCTAAATTCAGTTGGCAAGAATCTCAAGTTCATGTTAGAGCAGTGCTTTCTGTACAAGATCTATAGACAAGAACTAGAAACAGTACACCTGCAGAAGAACAGAGAATCTCTCATAGGAACCTCTGGACTTCCGTGTTGAACTGTGTATGTGAGGATACTAGAATTGCAATTTGCTTCACATAACTGTAGGTGCTGATAGCCTCATCATTCTTTATACTGCTATTGTGTAAATGTATGGTCATGTAGAGTACAATTTATTGGTCATTATTATATCATGTGTCTGACTGGTAAATGCTCTCTCTATTCTCACAGGGGAATCAGCCATCCATAGCATCTCCTTTCCGACAAGAAGTCTTTGTCTACAGCAATGAAAACCAAAGCAGCCCAAACCAAATGAGCTTGTGCAAGAGCCCCACAGGTCTGCATCTCTAGAGTTTGACATTCTCACCTATCCTTCCGAGAACCTAGCCAATTGCCCCATCAACTGTACAGGACAATTGAGGGGTTAAGCCAGAGTGCTATTTCCCATTCAAAGTTGCCAGCATTATACTGCATACAGACCTTAGTCTGTCTGTCTGGAATGCCCCTCCAAGCCACACACTATGCTGAAATCTGGAATTCTCTTGCTAACAGCCCTGTGGAAGTCCCTACATCTCAATGAGATTCCAAAGGGCAATTCACCACCATCTTCTTGATGGCAATTAGGAATGGTCAATCAGTGCTGGCCTAGCCAGCAATGCCCACATCCCATGAATGAATACAATAGTAAATATTTGTTGCAAAGACAGAGAGGACTGAATTTGAGAACTTTCACCAGTTTGAACGTGTGGGTTATGTTAATGCACTGGAAATCCAAAGGCTTAAAGAAGGTGGGTTTCAATCTCAGCATGGCAACTTGAATGCAGTTTAAATTTTCTGGAAGCAGAGGCTAGTTTGGTCAATATGGGACTCTAGTCCTATACCAATGTGATTGCTTTCTGAATAAAGATAAATTATTTCCACTGGTTGGAGATTTGAGAATTAGGGAGTGTTGTCTGAAAATTAGGACCAGGCTGTTCAACAGAGAGTTTAGGAAGCTCTTATGCACACAAAAGGTGATAACGTTTTGAAACGCTCTTCCACAAATGGCTAGATCATTGTTAGTTTTAAATCTGAGATTGATAATTGTTTTATTAAGAAAAGGGCCAATGGCAGGTATATAGAGTTAGGCCACAGATCTCATTAAATGGTGGAACAGGCTTGAGGGGCTGAATGGCCTACTCTTGGTTTTATGTTTCTGAAATAGTCGAGCAGGTCACTAAGCTGTATCATACCTGGAGGAACCCTACATTATCTTTTCAGAGGAACTAGGAGTTGGTGATGAATATTACACCTACCACCAAGCTCTCATACCCCGATAATAAATAAAATATGCATTTTCCCAAGGTACAAATGTCACCGAACCTCAGAGTATCTGACTGTCAGATTGCTGTGGTTTCAGGTTATTTAACGAAACCATGGGCTATATGAGTGAAACCCAACAGCAGGAAATATCAATGTTAATCAGTCAAAGGTAGAGCATTTGTTTAAATATTTCACAAGGCAGCAACACAGAGTTCTGGAATAACGTGTGGAACCTTGAACACATTTTGTTACCCTGCTGGGTTTACCTGTTCAGAAGTTGTGGTTTGAAGAGGTTGTGAGTAAATAATTGACCAAATCTCTCATATCTCCCCTACTCACATACCCAGTGCCTGTAACTTAAATTTGGAACAACTGCTAAATTCAGAGGGAGCAATCCTGAGGTGTAGTTGAAGTGAGGATGGGAAAAGAGTGCAACTTGGCCTTCTAATTCTTGTCTGAAAAATAAAACCCATTATAACTCAGAGAGGTAATTCTGCGTGTGCAATGTCTGGAGATGGTGTGATATGGTTCAGGCTGACAGAATGTACAGTGAACTAATCATCGCATCTTGACCTATCTCCTGTCCTGCTTTGGCCCATATGTCATCTAATTGAAAATAAAGAAATCTGAAATAAAGTTCTTCAACTCCTTCCATGAAAGCCTCCCCCCATCATTGCACACTGTGTTGTCAATCTATATGTTTTGAAAGTTTTATTTTTCTCCACAGATACAGCCAAGAGTAAAACCTCTCCAAGAACTACTTTAAAATTCAGATTTGATAAACTCCATCACAGCTCAAACCAGGTAAGTGCAGGGCTGCAGAGTCCATCTCTTCTTTATTGTAACATTGAATAACTCCTCAGTTAAAGCACTTTCTCACGATAACCTTTGTCATGATCGCAATTGTTCAGCAGCATCTTGGCTCAGTGATTTAATCTTCACGTTGTTTTGAGAGGGTCCAATGGAGAAGCTGGACAGTGGTCAGAGACAGCAACCATTGAACCTTTGAAGGGTTGTGGAGAGATAAACAGAGAAACAGAGAAAGATGGAGAAAACAGCAACAGTGGGATTAAGTTTGAATTATTCTGGCAAAGAGCTTGTAACTAATGGCCTTTCCTCGGTGGTCTATCCCCATTTTCAGCAAATGTTCAGCTTCCTACATAGGCTGAGTTCTAAAGCTAGGCGAAAGTGAGGACTACAGATGCTAGAAAACAGAGCCTAGATTAGAGTGGTGCTGGAAAAGCACATCAGGTCAGGCAGCATCCGAAGAGCAGGAAAATCGACATTTCGGGCAAAAGCCCTTCATCAGGACCTGATTTCTAAGCTGTCTGCATCAGTGCAATGTTCAAATAATCCCATGTTACATCTGCCTTATAGGCTATCTATATGGGCCTCCAGTATAGTGTTCTAGCCTCCTTTAGTAACAGCACAAAAACCTGCAGATGCTGAAAATCTAAAATAAAAACAGAAAATGCTGGAAATACTCAGCAGGTCTTTGAGCACCTGTGAGGACAGAAGCAGGGTTTACCTTTCATCGAGCTGACAGAACGTTACAGATTTACCATTTAGAGTCAGGGAAAAGGGTAGATGAAAAGAAGGAAGAAAAGGAAAGGTCAACAACAAGATGGAGGGCAGGAGTGATCTAAATGACAACTTAAATCCAAGGGAAAAGCAGGTTGATGGAACATGTGAGAAAGGAGAGGTTTGTTCTAGTCAAGGTCACAAGAGATGTTTTACAGCACTGTGAAATGAGGAGCAGTGGTTGTGATCTAACTTTGTTGAGTTCAAAGCTGCTTCATGATTCTATTGTTAATAATCCTTTAAAAGCTAACCAGCAGTTGAGCTGATTTTACTCCAATTGTTTTCAGCAGGGTCACTAACAAGAATCAGTGCCCCACCTGGCATTATGCACTTGTAAGGTCAGTCCTTCTCCATTCCTTATATGTGCGCGTTTTATCAATATATTCCTAGCAATATACACAAGAACATGTGAATTAGGAACAGGAGTCACATACCCTCCATTCAAATCTTCTCCATTATTCAGTAAGACCACGGCTGATTTGTGGGGAGCGTTGCTACCTCACAGCGCCAGAGACCAGGGTTCAATTCCCGCCTCAGGCGACTGACTATGTGGAGTTTGCACATTCTCCCCGTATCTGTGTGGGTTTCCTCCAGGTGCTCCAGTTTCCTCCCACAGTCCAAAAATGTGCAGGTTAGGTGAAGGGGTAAATGTAGGAGAATGGGGTCTGGGTGGGTTGCGCTTCGGCGAGTCGGTGTGGACTTGTTGTGCCGAAGGGCCTGTTTCCACACTGTAACTAATCTAATCTGATTGTAACCTCAATGCCATTTTCCTGTCTACCCCTAATAACCTTTCACCCCTTGCTTAAATAGAATCTATCTCCCTCTGACTTAAAAAAATTCAAATGCTCTTCTTTTCTCCTCATTGTGAGGAAGAGAGTTCCAAAGGCTCATTATGCCAAGGCATTGCTAGGCTATAGCTCAAGTGATGGGAAATGGGATTATTTTTGACTGATACACATGCCATAGATCTCTATGACTCCATGACCCTCCGAAAAAAAACTGCTCATTTCTATCTTAAAAAGGCAACTTTTATTTTTTTAAACAGTCATCCTAGTTCTTGATTCACCCATCCTTTCCACATCTTCCCTATCAAGACCCCTCAGGATCTGAATTACAACATTTAAAAGACATCTGGATGGGTATATGAATAGGATGAGTCCTGAGGAATATGGTCCAAATGTTGGCAAATGGCACTGGAGGTACAGTTAGTAAGTTTGCAGATGACACCAAAATTGGAGGTGTAGTGGACAGCAAAGAGGGTTACCTCAGATTACAACAAGATCTGGACCAGATGGGCCAATGGGCTGAGAAGTGGCAGATGGAGTTTAATTCAGATAAATGCGAGATGCTGCATTTTGGGAAAGCAAATCTTAGCAGGACTTATACACTTAATGGTAAGGTCCTAGGGAGTGTTGCTGAACAAAGAGAACTTGGAGTGCAGGTTCATAGCTCCTTGAAAGTGGAGTCGCAGATAGATAGGATAGTGAAGAAGGCGTTTGGTATGCTTTCCTTTTTTGGTCAGAGTATTGAGTACAGGAGTTGGGAGGTCATGTTGCGGCTGTACAGGACATTGGTTAGGCCACTGTTGGAATATTGTGTGCAATTCTGGTTTCCTTCCTGTGGTCAAGATGTTGTGAAACTTAAAAGGGTTCAGAAAAGATTTACAAGGATGTTGCCAGGGTTGGAGGATTTGAGCTATAGGGAGAGGCTGAACAGGCTGGGGCTGTATTCTCTGGAGTGTCGGAGGCTGAGGGGTGACCTTTTAGAGGTTTACAAAATTATGAAGGGCATGGATAGGATAAATAAACAAAGTCTTTTCCCTGGGTTGGGGGAGTCCAGAACTAGAGGGCATAGGTTTAGGGTGAGAGAGGAAAGATATAAAAGAGACCTAATGTGTATGGAATGAGCTGCCAGAGGATGTGGTGGAAGCTGGTACAATTTGGATGGGTATATGAATAGGAAGGGTTTGGAGGGATATGGGCCGGGTGCTGGCAGGTGGGACTAGATTGGGTTGGGATATCTGGTCGGCATGGACGGGTTGGGCCAAAGGGTCTGTTTCCATGCTGTATATCTCTATGACTCTATGACTCTATATCTGGTCGGCAAGGACGAATTGGACTGAAGGATCTATTTCTGTGCTGTATGACTCGATGAATTTGTGACTGCATGATATTTTTCATTCAAATCACCACTTGCTCTTCTAAACTCCAGCGAATTCAATCCTAGCCTGTCCAAAGTTCTGTCATAAAACACCAGTTTGTTCCAAGTATTAGTCTCGTAAATATTTAAGGAATTGATGGGGAGGTAGAAGACTTCAGGGTATGGATAATAGATACATCTCTGGGACACACAGTAAACAACCCCATTGCTCTGTGGTCGAACACTTCAACTCCCCCTCCCACTCCACCAAGGACATGCAAGTCCTGGACTCCCTCCACCGTCAAAAACTAGCCACCCGACACCTGAAGGAAGAACGCCTCATCTTCTGCCTTGGGACCCTCCAACCACACAGGATCAATGTTGATTTCACCAGTTTCCTCATTTCCCATCCCCCCACCTTATCCCAGATCCAGCCCTCCAACTCGCCCTCTTGAACTGTCCTACCTGTTAATCTTACTTCCCACCTATCCGCTCCACCCTCCTCTCCAGCCTATCACCATCAGCTTCCACTTCCATCGATCTATCACATTCCCAGCTACCTTCCCACCAAACCCCCTCCCCCATCTCTCAGCCCCGTTGGGCCACCCCCCCCCCATTCCTGATGAAGAGCTTATGCTCAAAACGCTGACTCTGCTGCTCCTTGGATGCTGCCTGACCGGCTGTGCTTTTCTAGCGCCACACTTTTTGACTCTAATCTCCAGCATCTGTGTCCTCACATTGTCCCAATTGTTGTGGTTCTGTTCGCCGAGCTGGAAGTTTTTGTTGCAAACGTTTCGTCCCCTGGCTAGGCGACATCATCAGTGCTTGGGAGCCTCCTGCGAAGCGCTTCTTTGATGTTTCCTCCGGTGTTTATAGTCTATAAGTACCGGAGGAAACATCAAAGAAGCGCTTCGCAGGAGGCTCCCAAGCACTGATGATGTCGCCTAGCCAGGGGACGAAACGTTTGCAACAAAAACTTCCAGCTCGGTGAACAGAACCACAACAACGAGCACCCGAGCTACAAATCTTCGCACAAACTTTGAATTCTCCCAATTTACTAGCAGAAACCTTGCTCCAGCTTTGTAGGAGTTTGGTGATTCTGTGTGATCCCACAGTACTTGTAAGAGACATCTGGAATGCCTTACACAATTTTTTTACAAAGGAAAAATCGAGTTGCCTCAGACAGAGTGCAATGAAGGTTCGCTGGATTGATTACTCGTAACAAAATGTCGCACATCGAAAATGAAAACAGAAAGTGCAGAGTAGAACACAAGAGACAGGAGCTGGAGTATCTCAACATTTTCACCTTATCACCACATTCCTTGATTCACTCACCGTACAAAAATACATTGACTCAGTCTTGAATACAGCCATTGACTCCACTGGTCTCTGGGTTAGAGAAACCAAAAGCTTCACAACATTAAGTGTAAGAAGTTCATCATCTCAATCTTCAATAGCCATCTGCTTATCAATGGGACCAATGATGCTAAACTTCCCAGCTAGGGGCTGCAGCATCTGCCCAATCAAGGTCTCTAAGGACTTTATACATTTCAATAATATGTTCTGTCATTCTTCTAAATTCCAAAGACTGGTCCATTTTACTAAATCCCTTCTCATAAGATGACCCTCTCACCTTAGGATAAATTGAGTGATACAACCAAAAGATGCTGGAGAGACTCAATAGATCTTTGTGGGCGGCACGGTGGCACAGTGGTTAGCACTGCTGCCTCACAGCGCCAGAGACCCGGGTTCAATTCCCGCCTCAGGCGACTGTCTGTGTGGAGTTTGCACGTTCTCCTCGTGTCTGCGTGGGTTTCCTCCGGGTGCTCCGGTTTCCTCCCACAGTCCAAAGATGTGCAGGTCAGGTGAATTGGCCATGCTAAATTGCCCGTAGTGTTAGGTTAAAGGGGTACATGTAGGGGTAAGGGTGGGTTGCGCTTCGACGGGGCGGTGTGGACTTGTTGGCCGAAGGGCCTGTTTCCACACTGTAAGTAATCTAATCTGACAGCATCTGTGGAGATAAAATCAGAGTTAACGTTTCGAGTCTGATCTGATGCTTTTTTGGGATAAATCCCCAGGACCTGATCAGGTGTTCCCGAGAACTCTGTAGGAAGCTAGAGAAGTGATTGTTGAGCCTCTTGCTGAGATATTTGTATCATCGATAGTCACAGGTGAGGTGCCAGAAGACTGGAGGTTGGCTAACGTGGTGCCATTGTTTAAGAAGGGCGGTAAAGACAAGCCAGGGAACTACAGACCAGTGCACCTGACCTTGGCAGTGGACAAGTTGTTGGAGGGAATCCTGAGGGGCAAGATGTATTTGGAAAGGCAAGGACTGATTAGGGATAGTCAACATGGTTTTGTGCATGGAAAATCATGTCGCACAAAGTTGATTGAGTTTTTTGAAGAAGTAACAAAGAGGATTGATGAGGCAGAGCAGTATATGTGATCTATATGGACTTCAGTAAGGCATTCGACAAGGTTCCCCATGGGAGACTGATTAGCAAAATTAGATCGCATGGAATACAGGGAGAACTAGCCATTTGGATACAGAACTGGCTGAAAGGTAGAAGACAGAGGGTGGTGGTGGAGGGTTGTTTTTCAGATTGGAGGCCTGTGAACAGTGGAATGCCACACGGATCGGTGCTGGGTCCTCTACTTTTTGTCATTTACATAAATGATTTGGAAGCGAGCATAAGAGGTACAGTTAGTAAGTTTGCAGATGACACCAGAATTGGAGGTGTAGTGGACAGCGAAGAGAGTTACCTAGATTACAACAAGATCTGGACCAGATGGGCCAATGGGCTGAGAAGTTGCAGATGGAGTTTAATTCAGATAATGCGAGGTGCTGCATTTTGGGAAAGCAAATCTTAGCAGGACTTATACACTTAATGGTAAGGTCCTAGGGAGTGTTGCTGAACAAAGAGAACTTGGAGTGCAGGTTCATAGCTCCTTGAAAGTGGAGTCGCAGATAGATAGGATAGTGAGGAACGCGTTTGGTATGCTTTCCTTTATTGGTCAGAGTATTGAGTACAGGAGTTGGGAGGTCATGTTGCAGCTGTACAGGACATTGGTTAGGCCACTGTTGGAATATTGCGTGCAATTCTGGTCTCCTTCCTATGGGAAAGATGTTGTGAAACTTGAAAGGGTTCAGAAAAGATTTACAAGGATGTTGCCAGGGTTGGAGGATTTGAGCTATAGGGAGAGGCTGAACAGGCTGGGGCTGTTTTCCCTGGAGCGTCGGAGGCTGAGGGGTGACCTTATAGACGTTTACAAAATTATGAGGGGCATGGATAGGATAAATAGACAAAGCCTTTTCCCGGGCGTGGGGGAGTCCAGAACTAGAGGGCATAGGTTTAGGGTGAAAGGGGAAAGATATAAAAGAGACCTAAGGGGCAACTTTTTCACACAGAGGGTGATACGTGTATGGAATGAGCTGCCAGAGGAAGTGGTGGAGGCTGGTACAATTGCAACATTTAAGAGACATTTGGATGGGTATATGAATAGGAAGGGTTTGGAGGGATATGGGCCGGGTACTGGCAGGTGGGACTAGATTGGGTTGGGATATCTGATCGGCAAGGACGGGTTGGACCGAAGGGTCTGTTTCCATGCTGTACATCTCTATGACTCTAAGTGTTCCAAAGAAGACTCATGTTGGACTTGAAATATAAACCCTTTTTTCTCACTCCAAGATGCTGCCAAATCTGTCGAGATCACTAACACTAACCTAATTTCTTTCCACAGCTTTCTCTTAAGCTTCTTGCCCTGGCCTCAGTGAGACTGTCTGGTTCTTTGAAGCCCTTTAGCTCCAACAGAATTAATTTCACCTCTGGACAGGAGCTAGACAATTAGATACCCTCATAGCTTATGTTTTAAATCCATCACCATTTGTGCAGTGGATGAATGTGGGAAGATGGTGATATAGTAATGTTGCTGGGTATGTACTTGAGAGTTTCAAGTTGGGGAGGTGGGTTCAGACTCTCACCCTTGCTGCTAAATTAACAAATCTAGGATATAAATTTAATTGGTGATGGTGACCAGACAGCTATCATAAATCATCAAAGAAAACTCACCTGGTTCACTAATTGATTAGATTAGATTCCCTGAAGGGCGTGGAAACAGGTCCTTCAGCCCAACCAGTCCACACCGATCCTCCGAAGAGTAACCCATCCAGACCCATTTCCCTCTCACTAATGCACCTAACTCTATGGGGCAATTTAGCATGGCCAATTCACCTAACCTGCACATCCTTGGACTGTGGGGGAAACCAGAGCACCCGGAGGAAACCCACGCAGACACAGGAAAGAATGTGCAAAGTCCACACAGACAGTCGCCCGAAACCGGATCCCTGGCACTGTGAGGCAGCAGTGCTAACCACTGAGCCACCGTGCCACCGTCAAGGAAGGAAATCTATCTTCCTTACCTGGTCTGGCCTACAATGAATACAGACTCACAGTGATGTGGTTGACTCTGAAATGATCTAGCAAGCCACTCAGTTTGAGGGCAATTAGAGATAAGCAACAAATATTGGTGTTGCCAGTGACATCCACATCCCATGGCAGAGTAAAGGAAAAATAGCCCAACAAGGTTTCATATCAATCCCTGAATTGAATTGCTGGTCTCTGAAAAAATTGCCTTAGGGACTGCAGTCTTCATGGTCAGTTAGCCCCTTGACACCCCTGACTTTAATCAGATGCAGCTAAAACTGCATGGAGAGGATATCTATGCATAACGTCTGGAGAGAAAACTGAGGGAGTGTTGAATATTTGAAGAATAAAATCACAATTCTCTCACTAATCCATGTCTGACTGACTGGTATTTATATATGAATCCAGATGAGCACCAGCTACAAAGTTTACTTCTTCGCATTTCCACCTATTGGATCCCGTAATTTTATGAGGAAAATCATTTTAATCAACACTATGGTTGCAAAAACAGAAAACTATGCACAGTAAATATGAACTTTCTTATAAAAGTGGCATAGGCTGATGATTAGTTACTCTTGTTATAACAGAGGCTTTAAACAATTTAAAATTGTCAAGGTCACAGAGCCAAAATAATGCACAAAGCAACTTCACATAAAGCCATTAAGGATTGCTGTATGACACAGACAAAAGTCTAGTTTTAAAACCGCTTTTAAAGTTTATTTTGAAAATACTTAGTTTTATTAATTTTGAGCGTTCTGCTGTCTATACTCTCTGTAAATTGTTTTTCAGTGAACACCATTTCAGGGATAATCCGGCTGACAGTAAAGGCGCCCTTCATTCCCTCCAACAGCTAGTGGAAACTTCCATTCACTGCAAATGTAGCTACAGCCGGTTCACCTTGAGCTGCACCCGTCCTTTCTGCATCTGAAACACACCTTCCTGTGTCCTGGGAGGCTGGAAATCACCAGGAAATTCTGTCCTACATCTGCTGTTACAGGGGTTCAGGTAGTCCACTCCAGCTTCATGGCAGGCCTATTCAGGGCCCACTCGGAGATGTGTTACTGTCAGGGTTTAGGTAATTCAGCAGTCTAATGCATGTACACTGTAGAAGGTATGGATAATCTTCAATGTCCCCTGTTTCCTTCCCTTGCCTGGTGCTGCAGCCTCTTGAAAAGAAGCGTTCTATGGGCACCTCGCTGGTGAGGTACTGTTTCAAAAGCATTAAGCTTGCTTCTTTGCAGCTTATGATGGGATGTACCTGGGACAGATATATTGAAAGAGATTCTGCATATCCTAAAAACAGACCTCCTAGAGGTCTCCAAGCCCACTGGGAAAACATTTGAGGTGATCTCACTGCCTCCTGTCCAAGGACAGAGGGCAACAAAACCAGGAGACCTCAGGGATATCAATCTTCAAACACATCCTCCCTTGTCTAGTCATTCTGAGGCAGTGAGGTGGTCGTACCTGAATCCCTGCCAATGTTGCTTCGCACAGTAATTGTACCAGAGCCTAAACTTTGTGTTGTAACCTGTTATCCACTATGTTTACACTGCCAATTAACAAAAATGTTTGTTGTGTCCAGCTAGGTTTGTCATCTGTATATCTGATGTTACATTTAAACGCGATAGATGTTCAAAGTTAAAAAAAAAAAATCTGCCTTTCTCGGTCCTGGGTCTTTGAAGGATTACAGTAAAACGTGCTCAACAAGATTATAATTCATTTTAGTTTGTTCCCTGAACCATGTGATTGATATATCTTGTGAAAGCTTCAAGCACTTTCCTATCCAGTTTTATTTTATCTCTTTTTATTTGTCTATGTCATCCTTGGTTTTGAAAGTCAGATGGCAGGCACCAGATCTTGCCCCTTATAACTGGACACTGGATGGTAAGAAATGGTTACTCACCTCTTGCGCAATTTTGGAACTAAAGTGAATCTGGCCTGAGCAGCCTTCCACCCCATTCCTGTGGCAGGAAGTCCATGTGTTGCAGAACACCAACAATTATTAGTGTCACCCCCAAGGTTGCCATGAACAAGTGCCCCCAACCCATGGTGCCACCCTCACCCAAGAACCACTTACTAAATGTGAGAGATCCAAACTTCACCATGTCCACCCTATTCACTAACTTCTAACAGCTTGATCTACGTTCTGTTTCCCTTCCTGACAAAAGGATAACCAGTGTACAGAAATAACTCTTGATTCCTAATTCAAAGACTGTTCTGGTTTGGTGTCGGCATTCTCCTCCAGCCCTGGAAGAGCTGCCAACTATTCCCTGGTTCTCTCTTGTCCCGAACCTACTTTATTCAGTATTAAAATTGGCAAGAGAAACAGAAATCCTTTATTTTGTGAGAGCCCCCAAAGTTTAGCCTTACTTTGATACTATCCCATGGAACAGTGTTTGATAAACTTCCCAATTTGATGTGGACTGACATCTTTCCATTTTCAGAAAAGTTAAACCACTCAGAAAATGATTGGTCAGTGTGTATTGTATCATCATGTTGAGCTTTTAATCAATTGGAGGTTACAGTGGAATTGTCAAAAGCCATTTTGTCGAGAGAGAGCGCTCTTTTGAAAAAGGCCATGTCTGCTGCCCCAATCAGCTCAGGGACGACTGTGAGAAGCTTTCTGCCATTGCAATTTTGACCAGAATTGCTATGTTTGCATTGGTCACAGTCAAGGGCCCAGGCCTGTCTGTAAAGGTGTAGAATTCTCACTTAGCTGATTTGGAGTGTTTTCATCGTGAGGATTACTCTGTGTAGTCTGATTAGCATCAGCTAATTCAAACAAAATTCAACAAAAACTACATGTTAGAATTTGCATTAAGGTTAAAAGAAATGCAAACACAAGGTTGAAAAGTTATAGAAGATTGTCTTGGTGCACTGCTATGATGCGGAGTCAAATCCTTTGGGGGTTGGATCACAACAGGTATTTTATCTCACAGATTTGAATGTGAAGTAATCTGGACCAAGGAAATAACACCCCACTCACTTTCCTCTAACTCATTTTAATATTTTCTGTTTTCATTATCCCCTCTTTCTCCTTTTCTCGCTGTGCCTCACTCACTAATTCCATAAGACCAGAAGACATAGGAGTGGAAGTAAGGCCATTTGGCCAATCGAATCCACTCTGCCATTTAATCATGGCTGATGGGCATTTCAACTCCACTTACCCGGACTCTCCCTGTATCTCTTAATTCCTTGAGAGATTAAGAATTTATCAAACTCTGTCTTGAAGACGTAATGTCTCAGCCTCCACTGCGCTCCGTGGCAATGAATTCCACAGGCCCACCACTCTCTGGCTGAAGAAACGTCTCCTCATTCCCATTCTAAATTGACCCCCTCTAAATCTAAGGCTGTGCCCACGGATCCTAGTCTCCCCACCTAATGGAAACAACTTCCCAGTGTTCACCCTTTCTAAGCCATGCATTATCTTGTAAGTTTCTATTAGATCTCCCCTCAACCTTCTAAACTCTAATGAATACAATTCCAGGATCCTCAGCTGATCATCATATGTTAGGCCTACCATTCCAGGGATCATCCGTGTGAATCTCCAGTATGTCCTTCCTGAGGTGAGGGGCCCAAAATTGGACACAGTATTCTAAATTGGGGCCTAACTAGAGCTTTATAAAGTCTCAGAAGCACATCGCTGCTCTTACATTCCAACTGTCTTGAGATAAATGACAACATTACATTTGCTTTCTTAACCACCATCTCAACCTGCAAGTCAACCTTGAGAGAATCCTGGCCTAGCGCTCCCAGATCTCTTTGTACTTTTTTCCAAAGTGCAAGACCTCGCATTTGCTCACATTGAATTTCATCAACCATTTACTGGAGCACTGTCCTAAACTGTCTAAATCTTTCTGCAGTCTCCCCATCTTCTCAGTACTACCTGCCTGTCTGCCTCACTTTGTACCATTGGCAAACTTCACCACAATGCCCCCAGTTCCTTCATCCAGATCATTAATATATAAAGTGAACAGCTGCGGCCCCAAAACTGACCCCGGCAGGACACCACTTGTCACCAGCTGCCATTCTGAAAAAGAGCCTTTTATCCTAACTCTCTGCCTTCTTTCAGACAGCCAATCCTCAATCCATGCCAGTAGCTCACCTCGAACACCATGGGCCCTCACCTTACTTAGCAGCCTCCTGTGAGGCACCCTATCAAAGGCCTTTTGGTAGTCGAGATTGATAACATAAACTGGGTTTCCCTGGTCTAACCTACTTGTTACCTCTTCAAAGGATTCTAATAGGTTTGCCAGGCACAACCTCCCCTTACTAACTCTATGCTGACTTGTTCAATTCTGACCCTGCAGTTCCAAGAATTTAGAAATCTCATCCTTAACAATGGATTCTAGAATTTTACTTACAACTGAGATTAGGCTAATCGGTCTATAATTTTCCATCTTTTTTCTTGATCCTTTCTTGAATAAGGGGGTTATAACAGCAATTTTCCAATCATCTGGGACTTTCCCTGACTCCAGTGATTTTTGAAAGATCACAGCCAATGCCTCCGCTATTTCCTCAGCCACCTCCCTCAGAACTCTAGGATGTAACCATTGGGGCCAGGAGATTTATCAATTTTTAGACCTTTTAGCTTTTTTAGCACTTTCTTTTTGTAATGACTACCATCCTCAACTCTGCCCCCGACTCTCCTTAATTGTTGGGATATTTACTCATGTCTTCCATTGTGAAGACTGACACAAAGTATTTATTAAGTTCTTCAGCTATTTCTTTATCTCCCATCACTAGCCTTACAGCATCAATTTGGAGCGGCCCAATGTCTACTTTTGCATCTCATTGGTTTCTGATGTATTGAAAGAAAATTTACTATCATTTCTAATATTACTGGCTAGCTTACCTTCATATTTGATCCTCTCCTTCCTTATTTCTCTCTTTGTTGTTCTCTGTTTGTTTTTGTAGCCTTCCCAATCTTCTGATTTCCCATTGCTTGCTCTTGGCCACTTTATAGGCGGTCTCTTTTTCTTTGATACATTTCCTGGCTTCCTTCGTCAGCCATGGCTCTCTAATTCCACCCCCTCCTTTGAGATGAACCTCTGTACTGTGTCCTCAATTTCAATTACACCCAGAGGCTCCTGTAATTGTTGCTCTCCGGTCTTCCCCACTAGGTTCTGCTTCCAGTCAATTTTCGTCAGTTCCTCTCTCATGCCCCTGCAATTACCTTTAGCTAACTGTAACATCATTACATCCGATTTTGCCTTCTCTCTTGACCATCTGAACTCTACCATATTATGTTCACTACCTCCTAAGTGTTCCCTTACTTTAAGATCTTTTATAAAATCTGGCTCATAACATAGCACTCTTCCTCGTCACTCTTCCTATTTTCTGTCGAATCTCTCTCTGCTTCCTCTTGGAGTTCCAAAATATTGTCTCCCACCTAAATCTCTTGTTGTATTTTCTCCTTTCATTCTCATCAATTTATTTTGATTTTCTCTCTCCTACTTCTCTGTCTCTCTCTCATTCGAGTGGACTTCCATTCTATCTGTTTCTTTCATTGCTCCCCACTCTCTCATTGTCCTCTCTTCTACTCATTCTAACTCCGTACTTGTCCTTTCTCTCCCTTCCACTCACCAGCCTGTCACAATTGAAATGTGCTTGGCCAGTTATTTTCCATCTGTCACAGAAGTTTGCACCATTTAAAAACCCTTCACTCTCGGAGAAAAGGCAGGGCCAAAATCTGGCAAGATCTCCTTCTTTGAAATTCTAAAATGTTTTCCAAGCATTTCAACACATGTTTTGCATTCTTGCCCTTATTTCAGAACTGAAATGATTATTTTAACACCGCATCCACAAGACACAGCTAGATGGTTCTGTCCTATGTTGGCCCTCTGTAAGGTGCCTATGATAGAATTGACTGTAAATCACCTATGATCTTAGAGGTAGCAGATTTAGGAGCCTTCCTGATGCCCAGAGAATGTCTAATCACTGGTTTAATGGAAGTCATCTTGTATGGTTGTTGCACAAATTCAAAATCAAATCTTCTGTATTCTTCTGTGTGGTTACCAAAATCTGAACTGAATTTGCAAGACTCTCCTTGTAATCAACCATAGTTGGTGTTGGAATTTAAGATTGTACTCCCCACTTCTTGCATCTTGGAAAACGTCTTGTCCTGGTTTGTGCAATCTGGAAGTGACAGATAGAGGTTAGATTCTGGTTCCCCACACTTCCCTGCACAGTCACTCATCCCTGCATGGACATTCAAGAGAGATTCACCTCAGACTGAATTTAAATAAATGCATTTCCCTTTAGACATTACAAACATTATAAATATCACGCTGTTGACAAAGGAATGATAAACAGAGAAATAGAAAACACAAAAAAACCTATTTAAAAAAGCAGCACTTAACCACTTTATTGCCTCAGGTATTATCACAGCCTATAACCAGATATCAGTTCTGTCATCTTGATTTTCCAAGTTTGACCTTCACCATTGACAAATTGAACAAAATGGCTGACAGATGTATGGAAAGTATTTATTTGAGGTTGCAAATATTACAGCTCTGGATAAATCTGAAGATGTCTTTTAAATAAATCATAAAATTCAACTTAATTTGTAATTCTGTTTGTTTAAGGATGGAGAGATAAATCACTTAGTGGGCTTCTAACTTGGTGGATACTTTCCCTATGGTCATGAGTTTGAGACTGCACACACAGTTAGTCTGATGACGATATTCATTCTGTATTGGGGGACATGTTCATATTGGTACTGCGGAGTGGTGAAAATCACACCGGCTTTCTATCAGTCAGTGAGGTTAGCTCAAGGAGAGAGCTGGTCAGCTAAGCCTTGTCCTTTTCCGTCTAGGCTGAGCTAAGTTGTAAATCAAAGGAAGATGGACTGAACAGACTCTGTAAGGGAGATCTGACTGCAGAGACTTGGTGAATTGGCATGTCTGATATTGTCAAACTCCAGTGGGCTGTACATCCTTCCCATCCTTTCATCACAGTGCCAAAGATATCAGCAATCTCACTGTCTGAAACATTCTTCCTTGCCCCTTTGAATCTGCTATTAAAAGACTTCTTGGAGCCACTTCTCCAAGTATTTTCACTAACGTTTAGTATTTTTTTGCCTTTATGAAGAACCTCAGGATGTTTACTGCATTGAATGGTGAAGTGCCATTAACAGAATGATTCTCAGGAGATTGAAGTTGATGGCATCACTTAAAGCCAGTAGGCTCCAGCCTAATGCCAATGTGTCTATAATGTGATTTTTCTTCTGTTTCACTGTCACACATATACATAAACACACCCCAGTAGGTGTCATCTTTGAAATGCAAGAGGTTCCTGGAGCTACACTCCTGCTAACTCCTGTGTATTGATCAAACACAGAATGCAAAACACTTGAAATTCAAAACAGTGGGACCAGGACCTACAGTTGAGGGGTTGTTGACATGAACTAAGGTGAATGGTTAGGATTATGTGTGTGGAACTGTTAATGAGATGTGGCAGAGACTTATGAAGCTGCCTGACCATCCACGGATGTAAATATTGTACAATTAATTTATTGCTACTTTGGCAAAATTCCTTTCGTTGTGATGTAAAAACTGGAGGATGTCAAACATCCTTGTTTGTATATTTTGCCCATGTTTCTGTGTGACGCTACACAATAATAAATGTATTTTGTGTCAAAATGATTTCGAGTCTTAATCTAGGTACTTCTTATGATATATTCATAGCACGTTTATAAGCTCCATACGTAGAAGTCGGAGGGACTATGGTTTGACCTGGAGCTTGAGGAAGTGTACTTACTCAGGAAAGAGAAGGTACAAATTTGAATTAATTAGTCAAATAAGCAAAAACAACATTAGGAAAAACTTATGCACTTTTTCAATGAATGCCTGGAGCCAGGAATGTTACTGCCTGAGAGTGTGGTGGAGGCAGGTTCACTCAACTCATTCACCAGTGAATTACCTGTCTTTTTTAAAAGGACCAGTATCCTGGATTTTGAGAAGAACACAAGAGAATGTGATATGCTGACTTGGAGAGCTTTTTCTCATTTCAAAAATGTACTTTATTCATAAAAATATCTGCAGAAACATTTAGAGTCCATAACACAGTTCAGTTCTGTACAATAAAATATGAAGAAACAAACATTGGAGTTTGACTCTACCCAACAAACAAACCAAAGACATTTCTTACTTGTATAAGACTATTGTTACATATACTTGAGGCACCCTTAACTGAATGGATTCCCATTTAACTTAGGCTGAAAAATAATAGATGGTGGTCTTTCCCCATTGCATCTTGGCAGCAGCTTCCCCAAGCTTTAGTGTGTCTCTGATTTGGAGAGCAGGTACAGACACAGTGGGCTGAATGGCCTCTTTCCATGCCGCAAAAGTTCCGTGATAGATCAGAGGACTTTGTTCAAACACGCCTGTACGAAAATAGCAACACAGTTCTGGCATGACAGTTTTGCTTCCAAGAGACTGCCATTTACTCTTAGAAAATGATACCATGATGTAGATAATGAGGTTGTAATAAACCAGCACATCCACACAGTAAAAAAAACATTATACCAGGTGTCAAAAGAGCTGCTGACTCACAATCATATATTTTTCACCCAGTGATGAATTCAAAGTGTTGCACATTCAGGAACAGGAATAGTGTATTCATCATGAAAGTTTTAACCATTATATAGTGCCTGTCAACATCCCTGGGCATGCCAACACATTTCACAGCCAACTTCATAGTTTTCAGGTGTAGTCAGTACCAGAATGTTGGAAATACAGCAACCAGGTAACACACAGCAAGATCCCACAAACAGTATTGTCATAATGACCCGTTCATATGATCTAACAATGTTGTTTTGGTGAGGGAGGTGATGACGCACATGTTGTTCTGCTATAACGTGAGAGTTATGTTCTTCTGTGACTTTGCACTGTGAGAATCTGTTATTGAAAATTGCACAGTAGAAGATTGCTATAGAAAATCTCTATACCCATTCAGTAGAAAGTTTGCGCACTCCAAACTGTGTCCACAATTTGTCAATTGCCCTGTAGCCAATTTGTGTTGACAAAACACACGTTATACCAGAATAATGTGTGATGGTACTATCACTGGAGCAGGCCAAGTCTTTAGTGACATGAGTTCAAATCCCACCTGGGCAAGTAACACAATTTGAATTCAATTAATCAAAAAGAAATCTGGAATTAAAAGCTATTCTCAGTAACAGTGACCATGAAACTATTGTTCATTGTTGGAAAGACACACCTGGTTCACTGGTGCCCCTTTAGGAAAAAAAAAGTCTGCCATTCTTGTCCAAATGGATTGCAACAGTTCAAGAGGGCTACCACCTTCTCTGGGGAAAGTAGGGATGGGCAATAAATGCAGAACTAGCCAGTGATGTCTAATTGACTGAACAGCAATGTGGTTGATTCCTAGCTAACCTATGAACTGGCCTAATCAACCATTCAATTCAAGAGCAATTTGAAATAGGCAATAAATTCTGGCCTCACCAAACCAAGCCCATGTCCCATTAAAACAAATATTAATCAGGGAGAGGTCCCCTGGTTGGTTTGAACATGGCCTCCATGTGAAAGATATCAGATTAATGTAAATTAACAATCTGCCTTCAGATTCTGGGGGTCACTCACAACCCACTGGGGAGCGACAGACTCCAGGTTAAAAACGGACAGTAGAATTCATAAATTCTGAATGACTTTTTATAAAATCAAACAGGATACAGGGCCAGAGATGGTCAGACTGTGAAGAGTAAATTAAGATCAGGGCAGTTCTTCTGCACTGAGCAGCACCCCATGGGGAGACAGTGACTGCTGTTGGAACTACATTCAGCTGAGGCTCCAGAGACCGGAGGGACCCAGGCTCAGGGATGACATTGCAATGAGGAGGGGGAGCCACAGGATGGGGTTTGCAAATGTTGGGGTAGTGGTGGTCGTGGGGCAACAGGAAGTGTGACTCAGCACTTTTGCAGAAGAGACCATCCTCTCCCCTCCCCAGCTCCAAACGGGCAGGACGTCTTTTCCAACAGAAGCAATAGCCGGGTTGCACAGTGATGTAGTGATTTACTGAAGTGCCTGAAATGGTAGGGGGCAAATAGGGCCAGTTTGGTTACCTGTGGCATCACTACCACATGCTCTGTCAGAGAGTGCGGGTTTGGTGAAATAAATAACTTTTCTCATTCCTTGCAGTTTCAGATTCCTGCTACTGGTCCATAAAGTTTATGCAAATATGTTAGCAAAATAAATCAGTCATCAAAGTAATTCTACCATTTCATACCACGCAAGTAATTGAAAACACCCACAAGAAAAAAAAGATTATTGGTACAGGAGGGGTAACTTTTTTTTTCTCTTTTCCCACCTGGTGACAACAATGGGTTCTTCAATTTTCGAATATGATACTAGATTGACAATTCATTACGTACTAGGCTGTACCTATGTAGTTTGCAAGAATTAAGCCAAACATGTGCTCTCAAGTTAACTCATTAGAAATCAGTTTTATTGATACAGTTCAGTTTTGTAAATAAAATACTAAAAATATTTTTAAAATGTACAAACATGTCCCATGCTCAATGCAGGTTTAAGGTGAGAGGGGAAAGATCTCACAGGAAACTGAGGGGCAACTTTTTCACGCAGAGGGTGGTGCGTGTATGAAATGAGCTGCCAGAGGAAGTGGTAGAGACGGATACAGTTACATTTAAAAGGCATCTGGACAGGTGCATGAATGCAAAAAGGTTTCAAGGGTTATGGGCCAAATGCAGACAATTGTTCAGTTTAAAATATCTGGTCACATGGGTGAGTTGGACCAAAAGGTTTGTTTCTGTGCAGTATGATTCTAGCACACGCAAACACACACTCAAACCCCAAACATGCAGAAAAATACAACTTTGCAGAGTTAACCTAAGTTAACAATGCAGATTTTAAAATAGGGAAACACATAATGTTTCATGATTATATCCCTTATGTTTTAGCTCTATCTGAAGCAGTTTTGCGGTATTGGCTGCTTCCTGATGAAGGGCTTTTGCCCGAAATGTTGATGTTCCTGCTCCTCGGATGCTGCCTGACCTGTTGTGCTTTTCCAGCACCACTCTAATCTAGAATCTAGTTTCCAGCATCTGCAGTCCTTGTTTTTACCTGCTAGATCCCTTACCCCTGCCATCACTGTTGCTGGGTTGAAACCTTCCTTTAAAGGTCTCTGTATGCAGCAAAGGGGTTTACCGACTGTTTATCAAACCACAAGGTGCATAGTTATCTTGGACGGTTTGAGAGAGAGTAAGAGAGATGTGGGTATAGGGTGGTAAAGCAGTGACCCTTGCTCCCCTGCGTCAATCTCGCCCCTCTGCACATTTGAATCCAGCAGTCACAGGTACTAAGGGCTGGATTATATGGATCTCTCTACATGGCAGTAATTTATTGCAAAAAATACAGAATATCTCACATGGTTTCTCCTTATCTATTGCATGATAGCTGAGGAATTTGATTTATAATATCCCAGCTATTTTTTGTAATGCAAACATATACTTTATTCTTTAAAAAACTTTATGTACATACATAGTTACTAAAGCAGATCAGTTCTGAACCGTCTTTGTGTATGGAGAACAAATAAATGTTGGGGTTTGACTTTTTCTCAATAGTTACAACAAACCCAAAGGCATTTCTTAATTATGCAAGGTACAATTTACATGTATCTGAGGCATTGGGAGGATCCAATAACTGAACAGACCTCAGCTATTACTCAAGAATGGTCCCAACTCTTGAAGAGTTTAGAAAGATCTGTTCACATCCCTGGAGTGTCAACATCAAGGTTTCTATCTCATTCAATGTGATCATAGGAGATAAAGGATCAACTCTGAACGGCAGAGCAGACTTGAAGGGGCTGAATGGCCTGTTCCTGCTCTCTATGTATCTATCGGATTCGCTACTGACACTCCATGGAGTGGAGTGTGGTTTTATGGTGCATATTAACAGCTGGTTCCAGCCAGTTCCCTTGTTCAGCAAAATAATCTTATGCAATCCCATGTCCCGCCAGCCAATGAAATTATTACTTAATATTTAATTTAGCACACTTCATGATGTTGATGGTGACATCTCAAGGAAATATTGGACAGGGGGTGCCTGTATCCGTCAGTGTTTGGAAGAATGAGAGGTGATTTTATTGAAACAAAGGAGATCCAGAGGGGGTTTTGACAGGGTCAATGCTGAGAGGATGCTTATCCTTGTAGTTCGGGACACAGTATAAAAATTAGGGGTCTCCCATTTAGTTTAAGAAGGGGGAACATTCTTCTCTCAGAAGTTTGGGCTGTGGAATTCTCTGCACCAATGGGTGAAATAACTTCACAGAGTTCGGTATCCCGGCACCAAGTCAACCTTTATTTACAAGTGGAGAGTCCTTGACTCTGGCACAACCTCTTCAGAGTCAGCATCTCTGACATGCCTCTATCTGTCAGCTAGGGCTCCCTGATTGGGGCTGTTAATCTGGTCCAATCAGGGAACTCACATTCTATGAAGTATAGCTGGGTAGTGGAGTTCAGGGTCATTGAATATTTTTAAGTTCATTGTTAGTTTGATTTTGTTCAAACCTAATCAACCTATTTAGACACACCTCTGCAGCAGGTGGGACTTGCACCAGGCCTCTCGGTTCCGGAGTAGGGACACTAGCACTGTGCCACAAGAGGCCCCACCCCCGGGCTGCTTTTATTTTTTTCTCTCCTTTTTTTTGTAATCACCCTGTTCACAGATGTTATTACAGTCAAATTATAAGTTCTTCATCAGGAATGAGTTGACATTTCAGGCAATGGCCTCATTCTGATGAAGGGCTTATGCCCGAAACGTTGACTCACCTGCTCCTCAGATGCTGTCTGACCGGCTATCCTTTTCCAGCACCACATTCTTCAACTCTAATCTCCAGCATCTGCAGTCCTCACTTTCTCCACAGATGTTATTGTTACACACCGCTGGAGCAGCTGGAACTTCAACCCAGGTCTCTCAGTGCAGGGGTAAGGACATGACCACTGCGCTACAAGATGTTGATTTTAACTGACAACAGGATTCAAAGGTAGCCTGGAGTAGGCAAGCAACATGGAGTTAAGGTCATGATCAGCCACAATCCTATTGATTAGCAGAGCAGGCTCTCATAGCCCAATAGTCTACTCCGAATTCAGTAGTGCCAATAAATCTCTTTACGCAGCAGCTCATTATAAATTGAAAAGCATTGCCTGAAAGGGTGGGAAGGCTGATTGAACCATACCTTGCTACAAGGAATTGACTAAATACCCAAGCATGTAAAATCTGCAGGTCTGTGGGGAATTAATAGTGGGAACGTGAAAGCTGGACAGGTTAGATAGTTGTTGTTAACCAGCATTGACAGAACTGGCATAATAGTTTCATCGTGTGACCCTTAGTCAGAGTTGGTCTGAAGAAGCATTCATTAAAAATGCTGATCTGTCTTTCTTTAGCAGGATGGGGAGCTATGCCGTTCTACTCTTTTCTGTTACTCTAGATTGCTTTTTTTAAAAAAACTCAATGAATTATTCACCTTACTACACGGGAGGCCAGGCAGGCTGGTACAATTTCTATTCTAATCAGATTTCAACATACAGTCCCCACATCCTTTGCCCTCAATTATGACGTTACCACATGACCTAGTCATGCAATAAAATAGAGGCAAAGGCTAGAACAAACACCCAAATCTATTTATTAGGTGTGAATTTGTAAACATATGTTGTAAGTTTTGAGGATGTTTCACACAACACTCCCTGTTACACATACAAAGCTGTCTGAAGACTACAGGAGCGCCGGAGACTTGAGGGGTGACCTTATAGAGGTTTATAAAATCATGAGGGGCATGGATAGGGTAAATAGACAAGATCTTTTCCCCATGGTGGAGGAGGCCAAAACTAGAGGCCATTGGTTTAAAAGATATAAAAGGGACCTAAGGGGCAACTTTTTCACACAGAAGGTGGTGCATGTATGGAATGAGCCTGTCAGAGGAAGTGATGGAGGCTGGTAAAATTGCAACACTTAAAAAACATTTGGATGAGTATATGAATAGGAAGGGTTTAGACGGATATGGGCCAATTGCTGCAAATGGGACTCAGTTAGGTTAGGATATCTGGTTGGTGTGGACAAGTTGGACTGAAGGATCCATTTCTGTGCTGTATATGACTCTACGACTCTCTCAGATTACAGCTACTGTTGAAAACCATATTATATCATCTGGCAGTCCATTACAGGTAACCCTGGATGGACAATATCCTGGAGATAATGCAATCATACAAATAAAATACATAATGATATTGCTATGAGCTACAAAATCATATCAGGGTTCATGTTACAATCAAATGATTAAAGACCTATCCCACTAGTTTCAGATTTGATTTCATTTCGCATTTTCAACATGGTTTATTTTCTCTGCCTCATCCAATAGCTACAATATGCATTTCTAAGCTTGTTACATGACCTCTGTACATCTTATAGAGCCATACAGCACAGAAACAGATCCTTCGGTCCAACCAAAGGGTGGCACAGTGGTTAGCACTGCTGCCTCACAGCGCCAGAGACTCAGGTTCAATTCCCGCCTCAGGCGACTGACTGTGTGGAGTTTGCACATTCTCCCAGTGTCTGCGTGGGTTTTCTCCCACAGTCCAAACATGTGCGGGTTAGGTGAATTGGCCGTGCTAAATTGCCCGTAGTGTTAGGTGAATGGGTAAATGTAGGGGAATGGATCTGGGTGGGTTGTGCTTCGGCAGGTCGGTGTGGACTTGTTCGGCCGAAGGGTCTGTTTCCACATTGTAAGTAATCTAATCTAAACCAGTCAATGCCAAACATATGCGTAAACTCAATTATTCCCACCTGCCTGCTCCTGGCCTATATCCCTCCAAACCTTTCCTATTCATGTTCTTATCCAAGTGTCTTTTAAATGTTGTAACTGTGTCTGCATCCACCACTTCCTCAGAAAGTTAATTCCACACGCGAACCGGCCTGTGTGCAAAACATTTATCCCTCGTGTCTTTTTAAAATCTCGCTTCTGTCACTTTAAAACTATGCTCTCTAGACCGCCCCTTCCTCAGGAAAAGGCACCTACCATTAACCCTATCCATACTCATGATTTTATAAACTTCTATCAGGTCACTTTTCAACCTCGTATGCTCCAGTGGAAGAAGTGCCAGCTACCCAGCCTCTCTTTATAACTCTAACCTTCTATTCCTGGCAACATACGTGTTATAGCCTATGAAGTACTTTTGCAATTCTAGCCATGGTTGAAAGATGGTGGCAAAATGCAGCACCGCACTGAAGTGACAACAGCCACGTTTTGTTTGTGTTCTAGAATGGGACTTGAACCTGAACCTTTGAGGCACCAGTGCTAGACCAACTGAGCCACAGTTGACCTGAACAACATACATGTTGAAAATCGGTGTGGACATTATTGATTCCATCAGTCATCTTATTTTTTTTAAAAGAGTCAAACTACCGAGAATCAGCATTAACTACAACAGACTCAAAGGGTTGAATGGCATACCTGTGCCTCCATGTCTTATGGATTGTCATCAGATCCCATAGATCAATGGGTGATACTTCCTCTATTTGACACCCAAGGTATAACTCAGTTTCTACTTTAGAAGCTCGCCTCCTAGTGCACTAGCTTGGAAATTTTCCTCTTCCCACAGGAGCCCATCCCGTGAACCCTCCGAAAGAACACAGAACTTGCATTTATATAGTGCCTTTTACAAGTTCAGAATACCTCAAAACATTTTCCAATTATTCACTTGCTTTTGAAGCATGGTTGCCATTATGATTTAGGCAAAAGCAGCAGCCAATTTGCACAAAATAACATCCCATAAACATTACTGAGATGAGAGTAAAAAACTTTTTTAAAAAATTCTTGTGAATGTTTGAATTATGCCAAGTGAGGGCTAAATATTGACTAGCACATTCATACAAATAAAATGCCTAACGATATTGTTATTGGTTACAAGATCATATCAGGGTCTGTATTATAATTAGATGATTAAAAACCTGTCCCACTAGTTTCACCGAATATGAAAAACTAGTTTCTGATTTTCAATATGATTTACTTTCTCTGCCCAACCCAGGTATTTGTTGCCCAAAAGTTTCAGTAGGAAAGCAGAATGCCTTTGTCCATCTTCAATATTGTCATGGGATCTTTTACATCCACCTGAGATAGTAGCTGGGTCTTAATTCAACAGATGGCATCTCCAGCGGTGTAGCATTCCCTCAGTACCACATTGGAGCAACACTGAATAAGACTGGCAATAAGAACCTTTTTTTAAAAATGATATTGATTTACTTATTAAGAACTAAAAGACTGGAGACTTGATCATTCTAACTGTTATTTGCATTTATTTTTGTACCAATGTTAAATCTGACAGATCACAGAATTAGTGCATTTATTCCAGTGAAATAAGTACAGAATAAAAAGGGTGTACATTACCTACGACTAAGACAAACTCAGTAAAATCAAGTTTTCATTCAATTCATTACATTAGGAAATGTGTACAGCTCTCACTTATTACATAGATGCTCCATTTGCAAAGAACTGTGTGCCATAATGAGCAATATACACAGGTAAACAAACTGCTTTCATTGACAATGTAAACTTTTTACACCAGAAATAGGACAATTAAAAAGAGCAGAAAATGTTGCCACAACTGTTTTACAAAAATAAGAGAAAGCAACAAGTGCTTGTAAAGCTCACCCCCTGGTGATGTTCGACTGTATTTTAGCTGGATTCCCTATCTCCAGATCTGAGGCACATTTCAACGTAGGACTGTGAAACAGCTTAAGTGGGTGACCTGGGTTCAGGATCTTGGTGCAAAGTGGTCAGATCTGCAGAGGATATCAAACCGAACCGGGCAGACAATGGAGTTTTACCAGGCCAGTTCGGAAATGGCACTATGGGGTGGGCAAAATGTGCAAATAGCCAGAGCAGTTGGCCATGAGGAGTAATGCAGACTAGCACACACAGCAAGGAAAAAGGAGCAACATACCCAGGACCATGGAAGACCCTAAAATAGCTTAAGAAGAAAATGAATGAGAGCTAGGAGCCCTGGTCGATTCAAGACTCCCGCAACCAGCCAATAAAACCAATAGATTGCTGGAACTCAGTTGTCAAAACAAAGGAGGTGGCAATCAAATGTTGGGAGATAGAGGTGGTGGTTGTAAGTTTTCCCGGTATTTATTTCAGTTCTCAGGATGCGGTGACACTGGCAAGGCTGTATTTACTGCCTGTTGCTGATTGCCCTGAGTTGGTGATGGTATGCCTCTCTCCCTGAATCAGTGAAATCCTCCGGTGGTGACAATACTCTCACAGTGCTCTTTAGACTGGGAATCAGCTATGGAGCCAATGGTGGAGAGGGAGAAGATAAATTCACTGGGAATTGCTTTTTGCCAGCTCCGCTTGGGCATAGTGATGGAGAGGACTGGCATCAAGTCTTTGCACATGTTATTTGCAGAGTAATGCATTACAAGCACCCATCCCCTAACCCAACAACAGTAGTTTCAGGCTTTCGCTATTTATAGGAGCTCCCGAATGCCTATTTAATATCCACCACCTCCACACACAATATATCTGCCCTCCTCATCTCTCCTTCTTTGGAAAAAGAATGTGAACATAAAGAGATGAAAGGTTTTATTTTAAAAAAACAGGCTATAAAAAAATTGGGTTAATGCTAACATTCAAGACAATGTGGACAGACTGAGCAAAAGAAATGTCTTAACCATATCAGCAGGTAGGGACATATTATCTGAAAGGTTTTACCATCTCGATAAAGTCACCTTTCCATAATGCTCAACTTTCAGTTTCAAACTGTGAATACTCTCGCTGGTGACTATCGTCATAACCAGTCCTTGAAGACAAATAGCATCCTTCAGGGTCATGTTGTGGCTTGATGGACCAAGTTGGAATATCGCAGCTTCTGGGGGGAGTTCAATAAAACAATAAGTTGTTCCTATAGCCCACTTTCATCAGATAATGTAATTTCTCCTGACAGGAGAAAGGGGACAATTACACACACAGGTTTCTATTCACATTCAGTCAATAATATCTCTCAATGATAAGTCACTTGAATTCATGTGTCTCATTCTGTACAGCCTTGACTGCATTCTTTTGGAGTGAGTTTCCATCCTGGGTCAGGAGTGATGTGTGGGAGCCTGCAAACCTGACTTGTCAGGAAGTGGCCAGGATGGCCTGCTTATGGATTGCACGGAGTGGCCAGGTGTTAAAAGAATTCAGTCCTGCTGCCTCCAAAGGCAATGCAATGGAAGCCACAGGGGATGTCAGACATGGAGAAGAAACACTACCAATGATTAAAAATCTATTCACTCCATTTAAATTCCTTCAACAAGTTAATCTTTTATATAAAAAATGAGCATTTACATTCATAAACATGCATAAGCATTTGTAGTTGTGAATTAAAATATGAACTTCACAAGCATTTGTAGTTGTGAATTAAAATTTGAACTGACAGGCACTCTGCTGTGATAATTATAGCTTGTGGGAGGCAGTTATCCTTCTATAATGGTAGCCCTCAGCTTACATCAACAGAGTAAAACAGCAAGCACTGACTTCTTAAAAACTATAGACATATTTTAAATTTATAAGCCAAAGTTTTAAATGCCCCAGCACTTCCCACTACATCAAGATAGATCTAACAAGCTATGAATCCTAATTTTTACATGCATTCATGTCAACTTTTAATAATCTAAAAAGGCACTTGGTCTTTTCCAAGGGATACCCAGCAACCCTGACCCTTGACCATCCAAAAAGGGTGCAACCTTCTCAAAATAATTTTGAATTGTTTTTGGCCTTTTCCTAATAGTGTAAAATGCACACGTCATGTTGTGGACAACGCTCTAGTGAAGACTGAATCTGCTTGTGCACAACTCACATGCAGCAGCCTCTGTGAAGCCCAGTGGTGTAATCCACAACCTGCCCGCATACACCCTCATAATGAAAGTGGTGGATGCTAAGTTTGGGAGTGAGGCTTTGGCACCATTCTTTAATGCAGGTGACCCTCTTCATCGTTACAAAAAAAAAATCAGCATCTAGTCAGTGACCTGATAATGAATTATGGATGAGTCAGGGTTGTCTGGAAGCACTTGTCCTCATTTTCTGCAATGAGGTATGTTTGGTGTAGTACCGAAGAAATGGTAAGGGATGATATTTTCAGATAAAATGTTAAAACAATACTTCTCCAAAACATACAAACTGCGGGACTGGCTGCACAACTCTGGAACAAATCTGAAGAAAACTGAATGAAGGATTGTCAATTGAATGTGGTACATGACTTGTTTAATGAATGTCATTAATGGGAAATACTCTTCATGGAACAACAGCAGCAGGAAACTGAGTATAATTGAGGATTTGAATACAGGAGTAGGCAAGTCTTGCTGCAGAAAGTGAGGACTGCAGATGCTGCACAGAGTGGTGAAAAGTGTTGTGCTGGAAAAGCACAGCAGGTCAGGTTTCTGAAGGGCTTTTGCCCAAAACGTTGACTCTCCTGCTCCTTGGATGCTGCCTGAAGTCCTGTGCTTTTCCAGCGCCACATTTTGCGACTGCAGTTATACAAAGCGTCGGTGAGGCCACACCTTGAGCACTGTGTGCAGTTTTGGTCTCCGAGAATGGGGAAGGACATTCTTGCTATTGAGAGGGTCCAACAATTCCTGGGATGGCAGGTCTGACTGAATCAACTGGGCTTGTACTCACTGAAATTTAGAAGAATGAGGGGGATTCTCATAGAAACATTTAAAATCCTGTTGGGTAATCTAGATGTGGAAAACATATTCCCGATTTTGAGGAAGTCTAGAACTATTACGAGGGGGCATAGCTTTAAATTAAGAGGTGGTAGGTATAGGACAGATGTTAGGGGTAGATTCTTTACTCAGCGAGTCGTGAGTTCATGGAATGCCCTGCCAGTAGCAGTGGTGGACTCTCCCACTTTATGGGCATTTAAACGGGCATTGGATAGGCATATGGAGGATAGTGGGCTAGTGTAGGTTAGGTGGGCTTTGATCGGCGCAACATCGAGGGCCAAAGGGCCTGTACTGCGCTGTATTTTTCTATGTTCTATGTTCTAACTGGGGCCACTGTCTAAGAATAAGGGGTAAGCCAATCAGGACTGAGATAAGGAAGAATTTCTTCACTCAGAGAGTTGTGAACCCATGGAAGCCTGTACCACAGAAAGCTGTTGGGGCCAGTCATTAGATACATTCAAGAGGGAGTTGGATGTGGTGCTTGCAGCTAAAAGGATTAAGGGGTCTGGGGAGAAACCGGGAGTGGGATACTGAGATTGCATGATCAGCCCTGATCATATTGAATGGTGGTGTAGGCTCGAAGGGCCGAATGGCCTCTTCCTGCTCCTATTTTCTATGTTTGTATAAAATATACAAACAAAAATATACAAGTGGGATGGATACAAAACCAATCACCAACTATCTATCCAGTAGTTTGGAGTTATACTGCTGGCTCTCTGTTATATTTCTCATCAAGAGAAAGAGAGGTCTGGGATGGGGCTGGCAAATAAATTGACCTTAGAAGGAGTGAACGTTCTGCTGTCTCTCCATAATTTAAAACAAACACAATGGAAGATGAAGAGAACAATTTGGAATGGTCTGCTCAACAAACAACTGACCTAAACTTAGTTTAAACTTTAAACATAAACATGCTCAGATTAATAGAGAAAATACAGGTGCCTGGGTCAGGAATAGGTGAGTCTTCTGCCGGACTTGCGGAGCGTTTCAGAGAACACCTCTGGGACACCCGGACCAACCAACCCAACCACCCTGTGGCTCAACACTTCAACTCCCCCTCCCACTCCACCAAGGATATGCAGGTCTTTGGACTCCTCCATCGCCAGACCACAACAACACGACAGTTGGAGGAAGAGCGCCTTATCTTCCGCCTAGGAACCCTCCAACCACAAGGGATGAACTCGAATTTCACCAGTTTCCTCATTTCCCCTCCCCCCACCTTGTCTCAGTCAAATCCATCGAACTCAGCACCGCCTTCCTAACCTGCAATCTTCTTCCTGACCTCTCCGCCTCCACCCCAGTCTGACCTATCACCCTCACCTTGACCTCTCTCCACCTATCGCATTTCCGACGCCCCTCCCCAAGTCCCTCTTCCCTACCTTTTATCTTAGCCTGCTGGACACACTTTCCTCATTCTTGAAGAAGGGCTTATGCCCAAAACGTCGATTCTCCTGTTCCCTGGATGCTGCCTGACCTGCTGCGTTTTTCCAGCAATACATTTTCAGCTTATGCCGGATTTATCTTATCATGGATATGCTGTCGGTTCTATTGCTCATTAGTGACTGACAGTTTGGAGACAAGTGAAAGTGAAGTGAAATTCATGCTGCGATGAACATGGCTCAAACAGGAGCATTCTTGGTGTGAGCCAGAATCTTGCAGGTTAAACCTCAATCTAGGACTTGACAATGGATTCATCAACAGATTCCTGAGGACTTAATGTGCCCTTAATGGTGCCAGTCTTTCAGATCAGACATTAAACTGTGCCTGCAGCGGTGGCTGAGTGGTCTAAGGCGTGTGTTTAAGGGTCTCCCCTCCAATGCAACGTGGCTTTGAATCCCCCGAAGCCTTATGCCCTGTTATTTATTTTGCCACAAGGATCGGTGCTGGGTCCTTTTGTCATTTACATAAATGATTTGGATGTGAGCATAAGAGATACAGTTAGTAGGTTTGCAGATGACACCAAAATTGGAGGTGTAGTGGACAGTGAAGAGGGTTACCTCAGATTACAACAGGATCTTGACCAGATGGGTCAATGGGCTGAGGAGTGGCAAATGGAGTTTAATTCAGATAAATGCAAGGTGTTGCATTTTGGGAAAGCAAATCTTAGTAGGACTTATACACTTAATGGTACGGTCCTAGGGAGTGTTGTTGAACAAAGAGACCTTGGAGTGCAGGTTCATAGGTCCTTGAAAGTGGAGTCACAGGTAAATAGGATTGTGAAGAAGGCATTTGGTATGCTTTCTTTTATTGGTCAGAGTATTAAGTACAGACGTTGGGAGATCATGTTGCGGCTGTACAGGACATTGGTTAGACTACTGTTGGAATATTGCGTGCAATTCTGATCTCCTTCCTATCGGAAAGATGTTGTGAAAGTTGAAAGGGTTCAGAAAAGATTTACAAGGATGTTGCCAGGGTTGGAGGATTTGAGCTATGGGGAGAGGCTGAACAGGCTGGAGCATCGGAGGCTGAGGGGTGACCTTATAGAAGTTTACAAAATTATGAGGGGCATGGATAGGATAAATAGACAAAGTCTTTTCCCTGGGGTGCGGGAGTCCAGAACTAGAGGGCATAGGTTTAGGGTGAGAAGGGAAAGATATAAAAGAGACCTAAGGGGCAACCTTTTCACACAGAGGGTGGTCCCTGTATGGAATGAGCTGCCAGAGGAAGTGGTGGAGGCTGGTACAACTGCAACATTTAAGAGGCATTTGGACGGGTATATGAATAGGAAGGGTTTGGAGGGATATGAGCCGGGTGCTGGCAGGTGGGACTAGATTGGGTTGGGATATCTGGTCGGTATGGACAGCTCAGACCGAACAATCTGTTTCTATGCTGTACAACTCTATGACTCTATGGCTCTGTCCTCCATTTCCACTGGTTCAAGCAGATGTAAAGCATCTACTTGAACGAGTGCAGTGAATTAATACTGTGTCTTGATCCACATTCCTCCCTCTGAGAACAGCATCAAAACGGATGAATCAGCCAATTGCCTTGCTTGCTCTGTGTCACGCACAGGTTCTCTGCAGCATTTGCTTGCACACTCAGCCCTTCAA
Source organism: Chiloscyllium plagiosum (assembly GCF_037043375.1). Lineage (NCBI taxonomy): Eukaryota > Metazoa > Chordata > Chondrichthyes > Orectolobiformes > Hemiscylliidae > Chiloscyllium > Chiloscyllium plagiosum. The sequence continues at coordinate 17,762,849 of NW_028270169.1, forward strand.
AGTACCCGATAATTCATTGCTGCTGAGGTGTTTGCAAATGCTCCAAGGGACACGCTAAAAGTCCATATAAATAACAGCTTGTACTTTCCTTCCTTATCAGGACTTACATTGAATCCTCATTTACAGTGCTCAGTATGGCTTCTTCTGTTGAAGAGATAAAAGGAAGAACATTAGACAACGCACTTCCATTTGGTGATAACACATTAACTTTGAGAGCTATTCTGAAAAGCTGAAAGGTAAGGGAATTTAAAAAAACATTGAACCACATTTACTTTGACTAACAAGTTTAAATTGTTAATTAAACCTGAGCTGAACTTCAAACTCCACAAACTATGTCTATTAGTAACATCTCTGTTATCTACTCCCACCTCAGCACAGTGAAAAAGTTGACCATTCCAAATTCAAAGGGTGTGATTATTCCCTCTATGGAGGTGGCAAGACATACAGGTTGGCCCTGGAGAAATATTTGCCCCCTTTCTTGCAATTTCAACAGTTAAAGTTCGTGACTCAATACTCATTAAGGCCCTTATGGTCCATGAATATCGAGCTAAGGGCCTCAGTTCATCTCCAGCCTGAGTGCCTGCCTTCCTAGCAGGTGAGAAACGCAGCTGAGGGCTGAGGGCTTGAGAGGGGAAGCCTACATATGCCACACTTTTGGACCATATAGGGGCAGGGATTAGAGATAAGGGAGAATGTGCCAAGGGACAAGAGGGGTACAATTATTCACAATTTCACAATGTTCAACACTATTAACAACTCCTTGAGCTACTGAGGCAGTCCATGTACAAATGCAGCAAGACCTGGACAACACTCACACATGGGCTGGTAAGTGGCAAGAAATATTCATGCCACACAAATTTCAGGCAATCTCCATCTCCAACAAGAGAGAGTGTAATCATCTCCCCTTGACATTTAATGGCATCATAAATACAGAATCCTCCACTCTCAACAAACTGAACTGTACTTGCCATATAAATAATACAAGAGCAGGTCACAGGCTGGAAATTTTGGGACAATTCCTGACTGGCCAAAGCCTGCCCACTGTCTACAAGGTACAAGTCAGTAATGGAACACTCTCCACTTGCCAAGATGGCTGCAGTTCCATCAACCCTCAAGAAACTTGATATCATCCAGGACAATGAGTCTGTTTGGTTGACACTCCATCTTCAATTTTTACTTCTTCCACCATGGCCAATCAGTGGCACCAGTGAATACCACCTAAAGACTCACTGCAGCAACTCACCAAGGCTCCTTTGATAGCATCTTGCCACTTGTGACCTCTATCACCTAACCCAGTCTTGATACATTTGCTGACTATTCCCTATAGGGTAGTGAATTCCAAATGCAAAAGACCCTCAGAGAGAAGAAATGCCCTCACCTCCACTTTAAATCAGACAGCCCATATTTTGAAACTGGGCCTCATAATTCTAGATTCTCTCAGAAGGAGAAACATCCTCTCAGCATCAGCCCTTTGGGCCATCTCTCTGTTTTAAAAATCCCATCGGTTTAGGCCCAACCTGTTTAACCTCTTTCTTATAGTCAGGGGGAATAAAAAAAAACAATACAACTGCATTGTGAATATATCAAGTAATCTCTGCACATTAAATCTTACTAAAATTTTCCTCTCCTTGCACATTTTCATTGCAAAACTTTGTGGCTTTTATTAAATTTTGAATTATATTGCTCTTACCTTGTTTTTTTCTGCAACTGTAAATAAAAGGATAGAAAACAATTAAAAATTCACAACCACATCATGTCATGAACAGATAGAAAGTTAGTGCTGACACTACTTAAGAGATTGTGAAGGTTTTTAAGGGTAATTCAAGGGGGAAATCAACATTTGTCCTGCATGACAGGAGAAGTTGGTAAGTGCACTCTTATGGCTAATGGTGTTGCTGTATACTCAAATTTGCATACATTAATGCACATAGCCCTAATCTTTGCAGATAGAAATAGCTGTATATACGGACTATACCGATTTCAAATCAACATAACACATGACAACCATTTCCTGGTTCAACTCTGAAGGCAATGCCCTGACTAATCATAGCCAACCTGCCAAGTTTAAAATTTAAACAAAGCCTGGCTATTAAGTGTCAATTAGCATTACATACATGGATGCACACACCATGTCTTGGCAACACCTCGACCAATCAGAGTCTAGTTGCGGTCCAACTGCCAACCAATCAACACACTACTCTCATGCAGTATAAATGCTGGTTTTCTCATTTATGGATATTCTTCTGAAATGTCCTGAGGAGTACAAGATGAAAAGCATTGACAAAAACCTGTCTTTTTTCAGCAAAGCTCAGCTCTGCAGTACCGAGTAAAGTTTAGCCCAGAGAGATGATGATTATTGTGGAAGTCGAGAGACTGTACAGCCAATGCTGACTAACAGTGCAGCATTGGTAATAGCAGAATACTAACCTTTTTTCAAGTAAATCAGCAGCATGATCACAACAGCACAGATAAAGATGATCACAATTGATAGTAAGAGAAACTGAAGTGTCCGAGATTGTGCTGTGGAATGAAGGAAACATTTAATCAGTGTCAGCATTTTCAGGCTTCTACGACAGGTCACTGTGTATGTTGTGAAGAGTTGTTACCCTGAAAGGAGAATTAGAAGAATGGGGTATCCTGGCCAACACTTATCCTTCAAACTAATACCACAAAACAGAACGCTCATTGTTAATGTTTCATTCAATATGTTTATTGGTAGAATTTAACTTATTTATTCAACTGCAAAGCTGTTCTAAATACATCTTCACAGAGTTAACTTATTGGCCTTTCTACTCAATTTCAAAATTGTTTGATCATTAACAAATTAATGTTTATTTCCAAGGTCGTTTATGTTGATGCAAAACAAGAGTCCAAGGAAAGGACCCTAAAATTTTCAACACAGTGTCCCCCTCTGTGCAACCCCTCTGACTTTGCGAACATTATACTGACTTTGTACTCTTTAATTCAAATTATTTATTCAACCCCATGTCCAGTTCCCAGGTTTTATCCTAACTTTTGATGGTTTTGGTTTTGCTATATATCTTTCTTGTTGTAAATTTCCAACAACTGTTTAAAAGTCCAGTTAATCGTTGTTGCAAGGAATTCCGTTGGTGTAATGCCCTCAGAGTAGTTCCTGACCTCATTATAGACTTGGCTCAAACAAGGACCAAAGAGCTGAACCCAAGAGTGAGAGTGACTCTACTGCTGTTGGCATCAAGACAGCAATAGAGCTGAGAATGGAATCTAGGAGCTCAGCAAAACTGAAGTAAATGGGAATCAGGGGCAAAGCTCTCTGCTGGTTAGAGTCGTATCTAGTACAAAGGAAGATGGTTGTAGTCGTTAGAAGTCAATCATCTCAGCCCCAGGACATTATTGTTGGAGTTCTTCACCGTAGTATTCTTGGCCCAACCATCTTCAGCTGCTTTATCAATTACCTTCCCTCCATCATAAGGCCAGAGTGGGAATATTGATGGTTTGAATGATCTACCCTTCCCTGTCAAAGGATCTCATGGTGATATTGACAATAGCCACGTTAAAATGTAGAACCCATAATGCCAAAACTAAGTAGCTAAAAGAGTCATTGCTGATGCAAATGGGGAATGAACTATGGAATAATGATATGCTTAATGTACAACAAATAGTAACAAAGTAATTGCAAGAATACTGATGATTACACAATGCTCTGCACAATTTACAACTCCTCAAAAAACTTAATTCTTGTCAATGATGTCCAGACCTTGTTACATAATCAGGCTTAGCTGCTAAGTAGAGTCATAGAGATGTACAGCATGGAAACAGACCCTTCAGTCCAACCCGTACATGTCGACCAGATAACCCAACCCAATCTAATCCCACCTGCCAGCACCTGGCCCATATCCCTCCAAACCCTTCCTATTCATATACCCATCCAAATGTCTCTTAAATGTTGCAATTGTACCTGCCTCCACCACTTCCTCTGGCAGCTCACTCCATACATGTACACTCTCTGCATGAAAATGTTGCCCCTTAGGTCTCTTTTATATCTTTCCCCTCTCGCCCTAAACCTATGCCCTCTAGTTCTGGACTCCCCCACCCCAGGGAAAAGACTTTGCCTATTTATCCTATCCATGCCCCTCATAATTTTGTAAACCTCTATAAGGTCACCCCTCAGCCTCCAACGCTCCAGGGAAAACAGCCCCAGCCTGTTCAGCCTCTCCCTATAGATCAAATCCTCCAACCCTGGCAACATTCTTGTAAATCTTTTCTAAACCCTTTCAACTTTCACAACATCTTTCTGATAGAAAGGAGACCAGAATTGCACACACTATTCCAACAGTGGCCTAACCAATGTCCTGTACAGCCGCAACATGACCTCCCAACTCCTATGCTCAATACTCTGATCAATAAAGGAAAGCATACCAAATGCCTTCTTCACTATCCTATCGACCTGCGAGTCCACTTTCAATGAGCTATGAACCTGCACTCCAAGGTCTCTTTGTTCAGCAAACTCCCTAGGACCTTACCAATAAGTGTATAAGTCCTGCTAAGATTTGCTTTCCCAAAATGCAGCACCTCACATTTATCTGAATTAAACTCCATCTGCCACTTCTCAGCCCATTGGCCCATCTGGTCCAGATCCGGTTGTAATCTGAGGTACAACACTATACATTTGTGCCATATAACTGCCAGGCAATGACCATCGTTAAGAAAATAAAATCCAATTTGCTACCCCAAACTTCAAAGGCATTACATTCTCTGAATCTCCTATTATTAACAATCTAGGTGTTTTCACTGACTAGAAACTGAATTTGAATTCTGCTGAGAGTGAGTGACCACCTTATTCCTCAAAGTTTGTCAATCTACAAGGCATAATCAGGAGTGTAATTGAGCGCTCTCCCCTTACAGCTACAATGCTCAAAAAGCCCAACACCATTCAAGTCAAATCAGTCTGCTTACCTGGCACGCCATTAACCATCAACATTTTTTCCTTTCAACACTGATGCACAGCGGCAGCAGTGTTGTAATGAAAAGTGTATAACTTACATGCATTAACTTATGTTGAGAGTTTGTATCTCAAACTAGTGCCATATGTGTGTTTGTCCATTTTTGTGAAGGTGTTTTAAACGTTAACTTGGTCAGTCTTTCCAGAACTTTAAACTAGTATATGCCTCCCAGAGTGCGAATGGAAATGTGGTTATATCGTGTGGGTTTGTGACCAGAGAGAGAAAACATTAAGCCACTAGCTTAGCAGAAACTAGGATAAGTTTTAAATTTAGTTCAAAAGCTTCTGGGGAGATGAAAGGAGATCTAACCAGAGTGAGAAACAGGTACAGCCCCTTCTAGAATGGGAGACTGTTCAAAGCAGTTAAGGAAATAAATTACCTCAGTGAAAGGTGTAGTCTGTGAAACTTCCAGACCAAAAGTGTTTGATTATAACCCTCAGACTTTTATGATGCTGAGAAAGTCTAAGCTCTCAGTGGTATCAATTGTCAAGTGAAAAGGTTTCACAGCTCATGGGACCAGAACTGAGAAGAAGCAGTTAAGTCAAACCTACAAATTCGATGGAGAAGGAATTTCTCTGGATCTTGTAAAGTGATGGTTTTGCGAAATAGCTAGGATTATGCTAACTGTGTGTTTTTATATTTTTCAAACTATGTTACATTTAAATAGCTTTGCTTGTCTTATTTTAATGTTATGCTTTTAGTGTAATAAATTTCTATTTTGTTGTTCATACTGAATCTGTAGCATTGTGCTTCAATGAAAGAAAGCCATATTAAAACAAAATATGATCCAATAAACCAGATTTTGTTCTTGGATCTGGGTTCTCCAATAGTAATACCAGCTCGCATCGTAACATGTGTAGCATCTGCAAGATATGCTGCCGCAACTCATTTGGATTCCTTCATTGGCACCTTGTATAAAACCTTAAGATATAGGCCATTAAGACCATTTAATCTCCTTCAACATTCAATGAGATCATGGCTAATCTGACAATTCCCAAATACACTTTCCTGCTTTTTCCCTACACACCACAATTCCCCTTCTGACTCAGCCTTGAATGTACTTAATGACACAACCTGATGCAAAGTACTCATTCACCTCCACTACCATTTCCTGGTTCCTCATTATTATTTCACCAACATCATTCTCTGAGGAGTCTACATTCTCTTTTTCTTGCTTTTTATATATTGAAGAAAGTCCTTACTGTCCTTTTTAAATTACTTGCTAGTGTACCCACGAAGTTTATTTTCTCCCTTTTTGAGTCATATTTTGATGGTTTTTAAAACTTCCTAATACTCTGGGTTATCACTAATCTCTGTAGCATTGTACATTTGTTTCTTTCAATTTGATGCTATCCTTAACTTCCTACCACAGGGTCTCACCAAGGATAGTTCTTAGGAGGCTGGTTTGCCTGGCAAAGGCAGAATGGTCCATTATGAGGAAAAGAGTCAAAGATTGACCTATGCTTCCCTGTCAGAGGATCTGACAGTGACATTGGCTTTAACCATCTTAGAATATGGAGCTCAATATGCCAAAACTAAGCAGGCTAAAGGAGCTCTTGCTGATGCAAATGGGGCATAAACTATGGAAGAATACATGCTGATCGCACAACAAAAAGTAACAAAGTATTTGCAAGAACTTTTCTTACAATTGGTTTAACATTCTCCACAATATCTGCACAAGGTACAAAGTATTATAAAAGCTTAGTAAAAACCTGGACATTATGGAAAGTAACTACGATGGGCCATCTGCATTCCATTGGAGAGAAACGTATCAATGTGTGCAGATTTCCCAGCTTCGCTCAGCTCCTTTTTCCCAACTGAAACAGATTTTGAGAAAACAAGAGTGTATGACAGACAGAAAACTGATACAAAGGGTGGACCTTTGGGATGTCTAAATGAATGGATCAGATTGATTTCAAAACTTATGATAGGTGAATTAATAGATATTTTCACTGAACTGGTGCAACTTCTACAGAAATCTGAGAGACTCAATGAAAGTCATGAAAAGCCATGGCATCCAATTTTAATGCAAATTGAAAGTTTTACCATGAACAATTAAAAGCAAGTACCACAGGACTCTGTTCATTGCTTACCTTCTACACTCACTTGGATGTAGCGTTTGATTGGTTTGTCTACACTGGCATGCTCAACTCGACATGTATACGTAACACCGTTGTCCTTGAGGGACGCTGTGAACCGGAAAAAACTGGTCACGTTGTAGGTGCCATCCATGTTCCGCTTGTGGGGTGAGAAGATGACATTGGTCATGTAAACGGGCAGCATGTGCCTCTCACCCTTCTGCCGCAGCCACTTCACCTCTACATCAAGTGGATAATACCGCCCTGCGTCACAGACCAGCTTTTGTTCATCCCCTTCTATAAGGGAAACCGAATTGGGGTACACTGAGACAATGGGCGACTCTACAAAATAAGCAAACATACTGTATTGCAACTTCACAACAACTGAACACACATTCAAGTTTTACAGGTGATCTTTAACACTTAGGATTTTCAGCTTTCCATCCATTTAATTAGAATAACATTGAGAACACAACAAGTAACCAAGAAATATCTTTTTTTAAAATCATACAGCCTTTGACAGTAATATTTGCTGTACAATCATGTTACACTGTTAACACACTATGTCAAAGGTTGGTGAAACAGCTTGTATTTAATGGAAAATTATGATGACAGCAGCAGGGCACAGATAACAACATCCATCTGTGAAGCCTCAGCATTTGCTCAGTTTACAGTACAGGACAACAATAACCCTGCACTGCTTCCCCAAGCCTACACTGCTAAATTTGGTTCACTTGTCTCTACAGCAGAATCTCAACCCAGGCCCATATCCAAACACAGAGAATGCTGGAGAAACTCAGCAGGTGGACACACAGCATCTGAGGAGAGGGGAATTGAGTTAACACTTTGCTTTGCTGGTACAAATCTGAACAATTTACACTCGACATTTCTACCTGATCAGAAAATGCACCTGACTATAGGTTGGAATAATTAATCCAGGTGCAATTTCTGGAGGAACAACTTCAGCTTTATTCAGGAGGCAGTAAGGTGAAAATGATCCTTCTGCTGACTCCTGCACTGTTCTGTTACCAAATTAATACATTTCCACCGTCATCTGTTCATTTTCAACTCTAGCTAATTTATGTGATTGACAATCTTACCCATAATCTCCACCTCGATGGTGTGAGTTCCAAAGAGTGGAGGCACATATACAGAGCAAAGATAGGATCCCTCATCTTTAATGCCAATGTTTCTTAGGAGGAGTGAAGCATTTCCCTGCTTGATCTGGTCCATGAATAATTCAACTCCTTTCTCAATGTATTCAACCCGCTGATATCGCCCATTGTAGGCGAACAATTTCTTCTTATTCCCTTTGTGCTGATATCGCCAGTCAATGTTAAAGTCGGTGCTGTGATCAATCTTGTAGCCACAGTCCAGAACAAGGTCTTGCTTCAATTTGGTTCTGATCAATGGGGTCCTGGTGTGCACAATATAGGCCACTAACAAATTTAAAAAAAAAGTCATTACCATCCATTTTTGTAACAGTTAAATCACTACATACAACTCAGCCAAAACTATTTGAAACTGTACTTTCCCTCAAGTTCAGCATCTTAAATATGTGGTTGGAAGTTGATTATGTTACATCGATGTTTCATCTCTTGCGTTATTATTGAAATTGACAGAGTTTTAATAGGCTTATGAGAAACAAATATTGCCCACATCCCGCACACATTCTTGCAGCACTCACTCTGAACATGCACTTACCTGGTCAACATTCAAATATTACCTTGAACAAACAGAGTGTCAGTGTCAGCGATGACTAAATCTTCATCATCAGTTTTTGCTTCACTTTTCTCAACCTTCTGGCTATCGGGCTCTTCTATCTTCCTCATGAAGCTGGTTACAGTGAATCTGCTAGGTGAATGTCTTAAAGTCACTGTGAACCATACGTCCTCAATGGTCTCCTTACCCTGGTGTGGCCAGGGCACATGGATGCCATGAGTAGAATACCGACTAATTTCACATCCCACTGTGTCCAGTTTCTCGTCCGCATATTGGAAAATATCTAATGAAGATTCTGTTAAAAAAACGATTGATTCACATAATAATTAACAGCAAGTTATTAGAAATGGATGCAAATCAGAGAAAAGTCTCAATACAAATGAAGCAGAGTTTGCTGTTCCTCCCACATTGTAAGATCCTAGAAACCTTTCTGAGTATATTGAATTTAGAAATTGAAAATATACATACTTTTCATAGACTAAATTCAGGGAGCTGAAGAACCTGTAGACCTGAGAGTCCCAAAAGATGTCTTCCAACTAAACACTGAATATGCTGTCTAACTTTTGATTGAAATAGAGTCAAGATTAGAGTGGTGCTGGAAAAGCACAGCAGGTCAGGCAGCATCCAAGGAGCAGGAAAATCAATGTTTCGGGCAGGAGCCCTTCATCAGGAATGGGGCTGAGAGCCTCCAGGGTGGAGAGATAAATGTAAGGGGGGGGGGGGAATGGGCTGAGGAGAAGGTAGCTAAGAGTACAATAGGTGGAATGGAGGTGGGGAAAAAGGTGATAGGTCGGAGAGGAGGGTGGAGCGGATAGGTGGGAAGGAAGATTGGCAGGTAGGACAGGTCATGAGGATGGTGCTGAGCTGCAAGGTTGGAACTGGGGTAAGGTGAGGGAGGTGAAATGAGGAAATTGTGAAGTGAAGTCCAGTGAAGTCCACTTTTTGATTGAAACAGGTCAACCTTCTTGAGTCAGCTAACCCTGTCACGTTACCATTTCAGAAGTTGTGCAGAATTTTTTCCTCCAACAATGGACTCTTGTTAATACCTTTTCCTCCAAGAAACAGAAAGAAATGCATTTATTTAGCACCTTTCACAAGCTCAGGATATCTCCAAGAGTTTTTAAACCAAGGAATTACATTTGACAAGTAATCATTGTAGTAATATAAGAAATGCAGAAGCCAATTTAAGCACAGCAACCTGCCCAGGTATACTCCCAAAACTTCACTTTATTGGAAGACTCAGTAAATGAATTGCTTCACTATGTTAAGCTCCATATGCACCAAATTGAACTGGGGTGTGTGCAAGATTGTTCGTTCTTTCACGCTGTGTACTCTGACACGGCAATTCACATAACCTATGGCTGACGTTAATCCGAAATGATTGCATCAATTTTATACTCTATTGGATTACAATCAAAAGACCATGCACAAAGTCTCTCCTAAACTCCATGTTAATTTATGTCAATTATGTTCAATCACTTGTGGTCTTAAAACAGTACCTGTTTGAAGTTGAGCACTTTAGTGAGAGGAGGCCTTCCTCAATATTCCTCCCCTAACCAGAAGGCATCAAACCCTTGGTGGCACCAATTGTCCTCCCTTGCTTAAATGTGCGTGTGATGCGTGTGTGGAATGGGCTGCCAGAGGATGTGGTGTAGTACAATTGCAACATTTAAAAGGCATTTGGATGGGAATATGAATAGGAAGGGTTTGGAGGGATATGGGCTGGGTGCTGGCAGGTGGGACTAGATTGGGTTGGGATATTTGGTCGGCATGGACGAGTTGGACTGAAGAGTCTGTTTCCATGCTGTACATCTCTATGACTCTATATGCAGGTGAATGGCATTCTTTGAGGCTTCACTTGATTGCACAGAAGGGGACCCTACGTTCAGTGATAACTTACCTAGACTTAGGGGCCCAGGGTCAAGTCCCACCTGTTCCAAAGGTGTGTAATAACATCTCTGAGCAGGTTGATTAGGAAAAATAGATTTAATTTTAACAAATTACAAAGTCGATCACTTGTGGTACAGTTGTACTGTCCCTGAATTTGAGGCAGGAATCCTAGGTTGAAGTCCCATCTACTCCAGAGGTATGTGACAACATCTCTGAACAAGTTGATTCAAAAATATAATTGAGTGCACATAGGGTCACTGTGTTACAGTGACAGTGTCCCTCTTGCTTGGTAGGAACGCATAGGTTAAAGTCCCACCTGCTTCAGAGGTGTGTTATAGCATCTCTGAGCAGGTTAATCAGAAAATATCTTGAGCACACTTTAAAAGACACTGACTGAAACTGCTGCAGGACACAGAAACATAAAACTTAGGAACAGGAGTTTGCTATCTGATTCTTCAAGCCTGTTCAACCACTCAATAAAGACCAGGATTGAGGTGATTCTGGTCCTTTTAAAGTATTGCCTTCACTGGCCATGCGTCACCCTATGAGTTTTCTTGCTCAGCTTCAGATCCTGGATTCATTTAGTGTTGTACAATTAAAGAGATACATACTGAAATTTAGCTAGACAGTAATTTGTCTTGAGGATATTTTTGACTGAGCTTGTCTGCTGGGAAACTGTAGGATCATATGGAACATCTGTTCAAATCTTTGGCCAATATTATTCACCAGCAACTTAAAATAAAATCAGGCTGAATATAAAACCAGTGTTGCGCTTAAGTCTATTAATTTCCCAATAGGGGTTGATGGGTGTTACAAATCACCCTTCATGTGTTTTACAGCATTTATTACTCCTTTCCTTAGATATCAGTGGATTGTTTGAATTATTATGAGCAATGCCATTGGAGATCTGCTACCCTAACAAAATAAACAATGCAGGACTTTAATACAAGTAATTTAGGGAGCATCAAAGCATTTCCATGCTGTTTTACTCTGTGTACAGTAGGGGGCACGCCTGAGAGTATTGATTTGAGGATATGTTTCATCTTTACCTTGAACTTTAAAAATAATGGCCTCCTCATTCGTAATGATATCACCAAATAGTAGGTTCGCCTTCCTCTTGATGGTCTTTGGCCCAAACATATCAGCCCCTTCATTTTGTTTTTGTTCCACAAACACGCAGTCCAACTTTCTGCCTGGAATCCTTTGGCCATTCTGTGCCTGCACGATTCCTTAAAAATACAGAGAAACAGCTAAAAAATAAAATTTTAACACCACTACACAAAATACCCAGGCACCTCAATAAACAAATCTTGTCACACTGATTCTCATCATATAAATTAATCTCACAGTGGCCTATGCGTTCAAAGTTCAAAAACATACAGTAAACTAAAAGTTGAACATTTCGTCCATTCGTAACAAGATCAATTTGCCATTTGATCAAAAGATTGTAGAACGCGAGAATATTAGCTAGGATTTTGCCCTCCTCCTAAAGTTTTCATTAGTGGGCTTCATTCTGAAGCCTACTCGCTTTACATGGTGCAGATTCTTTGTGAGTCCTGAAATTAAAGTAGTCTTAAATCCAAGTGTACATGCACATTGCTGTTATATTACTTAATTGACTACAGTCAAACTAGCCTCAACCCTAATACGAAGTTAAGTATAAATAGATCTCTTTATTTCATAGAAGCATAGGAGCAGGAGAAGGCCATTCAGCCCTATGAGCCTGCTCACTCATTAATTACGACCATGGCTGATCGTCCAATTTAATAGCCTAATCCTGCTTTCTCCCCATAACCTTTGACCCCATTCACCCCAAGTGCCAAACCTAGCAGTGCCTCTTGAATACATTCAGTGTTTTGGCATCAACTACTTCCTGTGGTAATGAATTCCACAGGCTCACTGCTCTTTGGGTGAAGAAACGGCTCCTCATCTCCACCCTGAATCCTTAGATTGTAACCCCTGGATCTGGACACACCCACCTTTGGGAACATTCTCCCTGCATCTACCCTGTCTAGTCTGGTTAAAATTTTACAAATCTCTATGAGATTCCCCCACCCGTCTGAATTCCAGCGAGAACAATCCTAACCCAGTCAATCTCTCCTCATACATCAGTCCTGCCATCCCTGGAATCAGCCTGGTAAACCTTTGCTGCACTCCCTCGAGTAATAGCATCCTTCCTCAAAAAACGAGACCAGAACTGCACACCATATTCTCGGTGTGGCCTCACCAAGGCCCTGTATAAGTGCAACAACACATCCCTGCTCCTGTACTCAAAACTTCTCACAAAGAAGGCTAACATACCATTTGCCTTCTTTACTACCTGCTGCACCTACATACCTACCTTCAGCGACTGGTGCACAAGGACACCCAGGTCCCGCTGCACACTCCCCTCTAACAGTTTGTACCCATTCAGGTAGCCATCTGCCTTCTTGCTTTTACTTCCAAAGAGAATAAACTCACACTTATCCAAATTATACTGCATCTGCCATTGATTTGCCCAGATCATCCCGAAAGACCACTGCATCCTCGTCACAGTTCACCTTCTCTCCCAACTTAGTACCATCTACAAACTTTGAGATGTTACATGTTGTTCCCTCATCCAAGTCACCAATATATATTGTGAATAGCTGGGGTCCTAGCACTGATCCCTGTGGCACCTCACTAGTTTCGATTAGCTTAGATTCCCTACAGTGTGGAAATAGGCCCTTCGGCCCAACCAGTCCACACCGACCCTCCGAAGAGTAACCCACCCAGATCCATTTCCCTCTGACTAATGCACCTAACACTACGGGCAATTTAGCATGGCCAATTCACCTGACTTGCACATCTTTGGACTGTGGGAGGAAACCGGAGCACCCCAAGGCTGAAATCGAACCTTGGACCCTGGTGCTGTGAGGCAGCAATGCTAGTCACTAAGCTCCAGTTACTACCTGCTGATTTGAAAAGGACCCATTAATTCCTACTCTTGGTTTCCGCTGAATTTCAAATCCAGTTGTAGGTTTCAAAGGCTTTCAACCAGACTGCACACCACTCTGTCCACTCAATTCAGTTCACAGGCCCACAGATAACCCTTAAGTAAAACCCTCAGATTTCTGTAAACAACTCAGGCGGTGCCTTTTTCTCTGCTTAGGTTAGTTACGCACTCTCAGGCTCCAGTCTAATCAAACTAGAGTAGATTAAGATAGAGGTATAGAGCCTAAACATGCATTAACATGACTACATGGTAAAAAGGGGAGGGGTCACAAAAGCCATTTTATTCACCCCTCATTGACATTGTGAGCCAATGGTTTTCATCTCAGACTGACACGTTCACTGAAGACTATTCTGCAGATATCACCAACAGCCTCCTTCACCGCTGCTCTCTCACCACCAGACGCCTGGAGGAAGAACATCTCATCTTCCGCCTCGGAACACTTCAACCCCAGGGCATCAATGTGGACTTCAACAGTTTCCTCATTTCCCCTTCCCCCACCTCACCCTAGTTCCAAACTTCCAGCTCAGCACTGTCCCCATGACTTCACTGCTCCTCGAATGCTGCCTGAACTGCTGAGCTCTTCCAGCATCACTAATCCAGAATCTGGTTTCCAGCATCTGCAGTCATTGTTTTTACCACGGATTTGTCCTACCTGCCTATCTCCTATTCCACTGCACCCTCTCCTCCCTGACCTATCACCTTCATCCCCTCCCCCACTCACCTATTGTACTCTATGCTACCTTCTCCCCACCCCCACCCTCCTCTCGCTCATCTCTCCACGCTTCAGGCTCACTGTCTGTATTCCTGATGAAGGGCTTTTGCTCGAAACGTCGATTTCGCTGCTGCTCGGATGCTGCCTGAACTGCTGTGCTCTTCCAGCACCACTAATCCAGATACCACCAACAACCGAAATATAGGCAGTTGAGCTGCCATTTTAACCAGGTCTTGCATGTTAAGGATCCCATGAGTATTCAGTGTCAAGCTCGAAACCACTGCCGATTGCGGAACACAAATGCAAATCATGACAATATTAAAACACGCTCTGCCTCTTTTATCCTGGACGCGTCCGACCTTCTTACCGGCAGCAAAGATACAAAAATGCAACAGGAACATTTCCAGATACATTGTGCATTCTCGGTTCAGGCGCGGTTCAGACACTTTCGGTTTCGATTTACCGAGGAAGCTTCTGATCGTTGCAGTTGGAGGGACACCAGTTTCGAAATGAGAATAGACTGGTGCGAGGTCTAAGCGAGAGGTGGAGTGTTGTTTATTTCTCGTGTGGTATTCCACCTTTAATGTACGTTGCAAAACGAAACCAATTACAGGGAACTGTATTTAGTATACATTCAAGATTTTCCAATACAGTTAAACAGCGACTCTTTGCGAATGAGTGTTGGGGTAAGGTTGCCATGGATGTTTGCAGGACAGCTTTTATTTGGGGGGGTAGGGGTGGAGCGGAAGAGGGGAACTTTAGAGGGAGAAAAGGGGATTTGGAAATGTTTGAGTCAGATACACACTGAGGACAAAGACACTAGCCTTTGACCGACTGGATATTACCAGCATGTACTATGGGAAAATGCCAAGTTCGTTTACAAGGGAGAAAGGTGGAACAGATTATTATTTAAATGAAGAGAAACAACAGAAAGCTACAACATAAAGGGTATTGGGCATTATTGTGCACGAAACACAGAAAACTAGCACACAGGTGCAGCAAGTAGTCCGGAAGGCTAATGGAATGTTAGTTCTTATTTCAACAGGGTTGGATTATAAGAGTAGGGAAGTCTTATTACAAGCTGCACAAGGAGCAGTCAAGACCATATCTGAGCAGTTTGGTTCTTTTATTTAAGGAAAGATGCCATTTCATTTGAGGGAGTTCAAAGAAAGTTCACTCGGACGATCCCTTATATGAAGGGATTGTTGTATGAGCAAAAGCTGAACAGTTGGGACCCTACTCACTAGAAGTGGTATCATTGAGATATATCAGATTCTTACTGGGCTAGACAGGGTCAATGCTGAGAGGATGTTTCCCCTCATGGGCGAATCTAGGACCAGAAGGCATATGACCAGAATAAGGCGGTACCTATTTAAGACCGAGCTGAGGAATTTCTTGAGATGTGGGCATCACTGGCTGGGCCAGTATTTATTGTCTGTCCCTAGTTGGCCCTTGAGAAGGTGGTGGTGAGCTGCCTTCTTGAATTGCTGCAGTCCACCTGCTGTGGATTGACCCACAATGCCATTAAGGAGGGAATTCCAGGATTTTGACGCAGTGACAGTGAAGAAACACTGACATATTTCCAAGTCAGGATGGTGTGTGGCTTGGAGGGGAACTTGAACTTGGTGGTGTTCCCATATATCTGCTGCCCTTGACCTTCTAGGTGGAAGTGGTAGGGAGTTTGGAAGGTACTGTCGGAGGATGTTTGGTGAATTTCTGCAGTGCATCATGTAGATAGTACACAGTGCTACTACTCAGCACTGTGAAGGGAAAGGATGCTTGTGGATATAGTGCCAATCAAACTGGCTGTTTTGTGTTGGATGGTGTCAAGCTTGAGTGTTGTTGGGGCTGCATTCATCCAGGCAAGTGGGGATTATTCTATCACACTCCTGACTGTGCCTTGTAAATGGTGAACAGGCTTTTGGCATTTTGGAGGTGAGTACTCACTGCAGTATTCTTGGCCTCGGACCTGCTCTCATAGCAACAACATTCATGCGGTGAGTCCAGGTGAGTTTCTGATCAATGAGAACTCCCAGGATGTTGATAGTAGGAGACTCAGTGATAGTAACACCATTGAATGTCAAGGGGTGGTGGTAAGTTTGTCCATTAATGGTGATGGTCACAGCCTGGCACTTGTGTGGCGTGAATGCTACTTGTCACTTGTCAGCCCAAGCCTGGATATTGTGCAGATCTTGTTGCATTTGGATAAGGATTTCTCCAATATCTGAGAAGTCATGAACGGTGCTGAGCATTGTGCAATCATCAGCAAACATCCCCACTTCAGACCTTATGATGAAGGGAAGGTAATTGAAGCAGCTGAAGGTGGGTATTTGAGGTGTATTTATATGGTGTATTTAAGAATGAGATAGATAGATTCTTGATCAGTAGGTGAATAAAGGGTTATAGGGAAGGGTAGGAAGGTGGACGTGAAGAATGTCAGATCAGTCATGATCCTTTTGAATGGTAGAGCAGGTTTGAGGGACTCAAAGTAGCAGCCAACTACTTTGCAGAGAAGTTGTTAGTAGTTACACTCATTTGTAATAATTAACGTTAAAATTAAACATGGTGAAATTCTGCACTGCAATGTCACAAAAATCATGCATTATTGTAATTGTATAAGACATTGTGCCTTTTTCATATTGACGAGTCAGTTAGCTCAGCTGGTTGAATGGCTGGTTTGCAATACCTACAGCACAGATTCATTTCATACACCAGCTGAGGTTACCTTGAAGGACTCTCCTTCTGAACCTCTCCTCTCCCCTGAGCTGTGGTGACACACCGGTTAAACCACCACCAGTTCTTCCTACCTTTAATGAATGAGTAGGACTGTGGTGACCTTACTTTGTGGATGTGGGATAGTCAAAGCCACTTTTAATTGTAACATCCTGAAGACTACTTTTTTTATGATAACACAAATAATGTTTGTCTGAACTCTTAGATATTCAACTATACACAGGTTCAGGGCTGGTTTATAGCATCTGAACCTGATGAGTGTAGGATGAAAAACTTGGGGGGACTTTGTATTTCTTTTTAGCAATGGTAAGTTCTATGCTGCAAAGCAATTATAACATACCATACTAATAAACTGATAGATGTGACCTTCATATTTTCTTCTGAATTTCTCATCCATTTTAAAAAAATAGGAGGCATCTCTCAATTCTATGAGTACAAATTTGAGAAACAAAACTATTCTACATCAAGCAGACATAATGGATTGAATTTTTGTTTGGCTAAATTTGCAATGTATTCCCCCCTCCCCACCCATGAGGTTTAGCGAGTTTTCTTGCTTAACTTTACCAAATTTACTGCATTAAATTGCCTACTACATGCCTGTTGCATCTCTCAAGTCTGATTTCCGCCTTGTCTTACCATGCACTATTCCCAGAATAACTCGACACTCAGCAATAAGCAATAATTACTGTCAATTGGCAACACACCGCTGCCTAGCTCTAATCGTACCACATCACTTGTGAAAAGCATAAATATGGCTTGAGTTGCTAAGAGGGGCTTCATTGGACTGATCCTACCACACATCTCAGCACAGCCCAAGTTGGTCAAAACTCTAAGATTTTGCCAACATGTGACCACACAATGCTGCATGAAAGAGCTTAGGCTTCAGCATCTACTTCAACATTGTTAACACATTCAGTAGGGATCAGTACATGCAGATGGATTTAGATTGGTTGAGTGAGTGGGCAAAAATCTGGCAGGAGTGTAATGTGGGAAAGCGTGGAGCTGTTCATTTGGCAGAAAGAATAAAAAAAAAAGTACGACTCAAGACGGAGAACAACTGCAGAATTGAGGGATAGAGGATTTAAGTGTTCTAATGCTCAAATTTTAAAATATTAGTACATTGGTTCAGCAAGCAATTAGAAATATTAATGAAATATTATTTATTGTGAGAGGAAATGAACAGAGAAGGATAGACATTTTGCCTCAGTTAAATACAGCATTAATACGACAGCACCTTGAATACATGTGCAGTTTGGTTTCTTTATTTAAGCATCAAAATACATTGGAGATGGACCAGAGAAGGTTTACTAGGTTGATACCTGGAATTAATGGGTTGTTACACCACACGCTGCATCTGAAAGGCTAAGAGCATTGTGGAAGACCCCATACACCTCTCACACAAACTCTTCTCCCTCTTGCTACCTGGCAGAAGATACCAGAGCATTCAGACTCTCATGGCCAGACTGTGCAACAGTTTCTTCTCCCCCCCACCCCCCCAAGCCATCAGGCACTTTCCCATCTAAAAGTTTTAGCACAACTTTGATTTGCTGTTAGAAAAATGTGTATTATTTATCATTCTTCTATTACACTATAACTTGTGTGTTTTGCACTTCTTATGCACTTTATGCTATGTATGAGTGTGTAGACTGTGCGGTCTATATAGCACCCTCAGTCCTGGAGCAACGCTGTCTTGTTTTTACTGTTTCTGTTGTAAATGGGAGAAGTGATAAATAAAAAGCTACTCTTGTCTTATGAGGAAAGGTAGGACAGACTTGGTACTTTTACTGAAATTTAGAAGAGAGAGGGGTTACTAGTTTGAAGCATACAAGATACTAAACAGCCTTTACAAAGAAGGGATGTTTCCTTTTGTGGGTGAGCCCAGAACTAGGGACTATAAAAATTAGGGGTCACCCTTTCAGATAGAGGTGATAATTCTTTTTCTCTGAGGGCAGTGAAGACAGGATAATTTAATACTTTTAAGGACAAGTTAGATACATTTTTATTGGACAACAACTCAAAAGGTTATCAGGGTAGATGGGAATGAGAAACTAAAAACATCACCATTGCAGCCATGATTTTACTGAATACTGGAGCAGGCTGAATGGCCTACTTCTGCCCCTAATTTTTGTGTTCAGCGACACTCAAGAAGCTCAGTACCACAGATTTTTAAAAAACCTACAAGATTAGAACATATTCACTTCTTTAAATATTCATTGTAGATGGTAAATGCTACCAGATCCACAAAGGTGCACTGCAATAACTGTGTCAGTTCCGCACGCACTTCAAATTGCTGAAACCACTCATGCATTGTAGCGACTCACAAGGGTTCTTCAGCAGCACCATTTAAACCTGCAATCTCTACCACCGAGAAGGACAAGAGCAGCAAGGAGCATTACCTTCAAGCTACAGCAATTGCTGTTCCTGCAAAGTTGCTAGGCCAATTCTTGGAACTCTCCTCTAAACACTATGGTAGGTGCACCAACCTTCAATGGACTGCGATAGTTCAGGAAGGCAGTTCACCATCACCCTCGAGTGCAATTAGCAATGCACAATAAACATTGGCCTGGAGATACCCACAGCTCATGAACAAATATTAAGTATTATTCCTAAAAAGAGCATAAAGCACTTTGCCTCTTTACAGATCCACATGTATCATCCATGCAATGTTGAAGTTACAGAAACATTTGTATTTCTAATCACAGCATAAAATTCTGACAGGATCAATCAGAACTTTGTAAACAATTTTAGTATGCCAGCTTTAGAAAAGTTCAGGAAATAACATACCATTCAAGTAAATGAGACACAAAGTGTTGTTTATTTATAACAAAAACATAAAGTGCGGATTATGTTTTACATTGTAACATTAAAATACTCCAAGTTAAGGAAACTTGATAGAGGAATGCATGTGAGACATTACATTAGTGACCATTTCGACAATAAAACCATAAAGAAAAATAATCTGTGTAAATGTGTGAATGTAGTGAAAATAATACAATGGTGAAGAAACTCAGCAGGTCCAGCAGCATCTGTGGAGAGAAAAATAGAGTTGATGTTTCAAGTCCTTCAGAACTGAAGGGGGCTGGAAAATGATGGCACTTTTGCTGTTAACAAAAGGGGAGGAGAAGGAGGAAAACGTTGAACAGATGGTGAGGCTGTCCACAGCAAAAGGCAACAGGATGGTAAAGGAGAGATACAGATGTAGAAAAGCTGTTAAATGATAGATGTTAGGAACAGAGCTGACCTATCTTCTGCTACTTAAAACTTCCATAAACACATTTTACATCTATAGATCTCCTCTACTACCACCAGCACTCCATTTGTCTTTTGCTCCCAGCAGGCTCACCATCTGTTCAACTTGCTCTTCCTGCCTCTTTGTCTGCACAGCACAAAATCCATAATTTTCCAGCCATCTTCAGTTCTGCAGAATTATTTGACTTGAAACATTAATTGTCTCTTTCTCTCCACAGATGCTACCAGATTTCTCTAGCGCTTTGTTTTTATTTCAGAATTTCAGCTTCCATAATTCTTTACTTCTATATGTGTAGATGTAGTGCATTGAACTTTACAGCCAAGACCAGAAGTTCTACTTTACCAAAAGCTGTCCCTGTAAAATTTAGACATTTCTGGAACTTAATAATTGTAATATCTAGCTTATTAATAGGTGTAGCTTAATTCTTATAGAGACTGAAGGCTCTGATTACATTATGGAATATGCTTAGCTTTTCCTATGAAATTCCTTGATTGCCATCAAAAACAAACATTACAATCAGCTTGATAGCGAGTTTTGAATATTGGTGTAAAGGAATTTGGCATGAACACATGCTAAACATGCAGATGCTAATATCTCAAAGTACAAAGCCGTAATCTTATGTTCATGGGATCACCTTTATTTCAAAGTAACATCCCCCACACCCTAGTTTTATTGCCCTTCAAATTTGTGCAGGCTATATTACTAACTGTAAACAAAGGTGTGTATTGTTGACTTACCCCTACAATTTGATTTTAAAAAAAACTTTTGGTAGGTCTTTTGCATGATGCAGTCACATGGTATGGCACCATGTGCTGGTGCCCCACAAGTGGCAGAGCACTGCTTGAAAAGGACTGCCTCACCATAATATGGACCTTCTGAATCCATAACGATCTAGCACTGATTGAGAGATTAAATGAGATCAGTATACTCCTGAAGCATTATATCTTCAAAGGGGGTTCCAGCACATGCTTTGAAATTTGCGTTACAGGTAGACAGGGTGGTTAAAAAGGCATTTAGCATGCTTGCCTTCATTGCTCAGACTTTTGAGTGATGCCCCTGCTCTAAAGTTATGATTCATGCATGAATCAGAGCTATTTAGATGACACAGCTGGAGGCATGGACTTCCAAGGAATCAGATCTTTCAAAAAAAGAGGAAGAGGAAGGGAAAAAAGGTAAAGAGGATGAAGGAATAAAATGAAATGAGTGCTAAACATTATTACTTTTTCTCCCAAACTCTCTCCTCACAGTTAAAAATCACACAACACCAGGTTAGTGTCCAACAGGTTTAATTGGAAGCACTCGCTTTTGGAGCGCTGCTCCTTCATCAGGTGATTGTGACAACCACCACCACACAACTGCCTGGTGAAGGAGCAGCGCTCCAAAAGCTAGTGCTTCCAATTAAACCTGTTGGATACTAATCTGGTGTTGTGCGATTTTTAACTTTGTATACCCCAGTCCAACATCGGCATCTCCAAATCATCTCTCCTCACAGCTTATAATTATGGTTCCCTGGGCATGATCAATAAGACAGCTTAGGTTGAATCATATAAAACTGACAGCAAAGAGCGAGAGAGAGAAATTTGGCAAACTTTGTGATAAAGACCAGTTGCATTGTACAGCCTGTACATCAACAAAATTATTAGCTCCACTTTACAACAATGGCTACACTTAAAAATCATCTCATTGCATGGTCCATCAGATTAGAGCATTCAAAACGGTTTTCTTCCTCCCCACCCTTTTTTACATCAACCAGTTAAGATCAGGACACTCTCATATAAAAACACGATGGGCAAGGCTTTCATGTTAAAAGACAGGAGCAGCATTTGGGCAGATATTGACAAATGCTGAAGGAGACACTAACTCCTGATAACCTTAGCCTGTTGGAAATCACATCTACCCAAAAGGCCACTCACTAAATATCAATAATTAACAGTATCACAAGGCACTTCACATACAAAAATATATTAGATTGGAAACTGCTTTACAGAACTGTGAGGGAGCAGAAAGGCATTAATGGAAACCCCCTCTGCAGAAAGCCAAGTTAATGTTCTGGGCAGTAAAATCACAGAATAAAATCAGTATTCTCGCAGTATCAAGAAGCATTCAGATATTACAGGTAGAAAATCCCTTATCCGAACATCCAAAAACTGAAAAGCTCCAAAATCCAAAGGTTTTTTGTGAAGTTTTTTTCTCATTACCAAGATTGTTTGGCGAGCAAACTTTTATCCCAGGTCGACACCCACTCGATGCATGTCACGAAGATGCTGATGTTGGGGGGGGGGGGGGTGGGGTCGTGACCAAGCACTGACAGGCCTGGGGTTTCTCTGTGAACACCCCCAAGTTGATACCCACTCGATGTGTGTCACTCAGAATGCAACATGGGGGGAATGGCCAAGCACGTTCTTAATAAAAAGTCTGCTCCTCCGTTAAGATTTTTCAAAATTTCACCATTAAACTCTCACTTGTTCTGAAAACTGAAAAATTCCGAATTCCAAAAAACAGCTAGTCCCGAGCATTTCGGATAAAGGATCGTCAACCTGTACTGTGCTTACATCCTACAGTGATATCGTGACTGTGGCTTTCTTCCAGCTAGAAGGCAAATCTGTTGGTCTGCGTTTAAAACCAGACGTTGATTGCAATCCTCACTTGCTTCGATTCGCCTGATTCTTTTGTGTAGCTTCTTCAGCTTTACTTTGTCTCCACTCACAAATGTCAGCAAAGTCACAAGACCGACATTTCCATGCCTCCTCAATATCCACACCCTTGGCCTCCCTCTGGCCCCTCCAGAAGGAGTAATAATGCTTTAGCTCACTTTTAACCCACTCCTCTTCAAAGTTGACCTCTTTTGTTCCAATTAGAGAGGCATCTGCTTGGTAACAGTATTCTATTTTCATGGCGTCAATATTGGGGATCTCTGCATATCTCAGGTTTAACAACATTAAATCCAGAAGGTCACCGAATGCGCTTATGGTAAATCCCACCTTCTGAGCATGCAACAGAATCTCTGAACTAAACGGCTGCTCCGTCCTTAAGCAAAGATGGTGAGTGATAGTGTCCTTGTTCAGTTGGCCTTTTATCATAGCCTCAAAGAGAAGTTTGTATATATTAACCTGGTGATAAAAATGGGGACTTAGTTTTACGAAATGATCGATACAGAGCCAATATCACTTCAATAAAGTGTTAACATTTCCACATATGCTGCCAGACCGGAGTTTCTTCACAAATTTCTCTTTTTGTTTGTTTCAGATTTCTAGCATCTACAGTTCTTTATTTCACTTCAATATATCTTTGCTATTCATTTCACACACCAGAAGTCTTCACTTGTTCCCTGGTTGTGCAGTGTATTTCTTTTTTTAAACCTTTGGAATCCATGTACAAAATGACATGAGAGTAACCTATAACTTCTTCCCAATTGGAATGTTGTGACAGCATGTTTAATTGCTGGTTGGGATCACAAAACACAACAACACTAGAAAATTTAATACTGGCATTTAAACAGTGGGCTTTCTCATTGAAGAATTTCCCCTTTTAAGAATGCTAGAACTGTTCTGTGCAAAGCCACCAACTGCAGCAGTGGCCCACAAATATTAATGAGAAATTGGTTGAGGGAGGGATATTGATCAGTCAGACTAAATGGTGCAGTATTCTGAATCAGGCAGCTATCACATTCAATGTCTATAATTACAGGATTAAAAGCCAGCAAATGGTAGAAAAAAACAAGGGATTTTCCAATTGATTTCTGTAGTTGGAGAGAAACCGAACTTCACTTCCAATATATGCACAGTGTAGATATGAGTTAACAGCCAATTATTGTTAAATGACTTGATACTTAAATTCAAGTCCAACCAGTAACTAATCAATCAATATGAAACCCTGCAATTCCTGACTGATGCTTTATCAAACTGCACTGAATCACAGAGAAATACAGTGGGAGTAACAAGACTTTGTAACTAGAGATGAGAAGACAAAAGTTGTATGGAAAAGTTATTTTCTTTTAAGGATTTAACAACATTTTCTATAAATTCTATAATAAAGAATGTTATAGTTTTAGAATATGATATGTTTACAAGAGAATTAATCAGATAAACATGAGGTTGAAGGTCTTGTGAGCCAATGAAAACAGATCCTTTTCAAATTTTTGCCCCCACTTACTTGTAACTGATGACTCTTCCTTTGAGCTACACTGGGATATGTTCGCTGACCACGTGTTTTCAGTTCACGCAATTCCAGTTCACCTTTGGAATTATAGCAGAGCTCATCAACAACACCAACAAGGAAAATCCCCTCCAGCTCTCCAAACACTGGCAGCTCTCGGACACGCTCTCCTATTCAATACACAACCAAATCACTTGGTTAGAATACAGCTGAGTGGACAGCCTCAATGATATTCACTACTCCTGCAGATGGTTATAAATTTGAGTCCTATGTTGACAATTACTCAAACCCGACTCTCTTTCAGCTAGATAGTTTTCAGCTGATTACATAGATGGTGCAGCTCACCATGATGAGGCTTGTTATATTCTGAAGAGGCAAATTTTTAAAAACCTATCCAGCATGGTTAGAAAAACTGGATGACGCTGTGGAAAATGCTACAAAACAAAAGCAAATTATTTTGTAGCATAAACAATGAAAGAAGTTTCCTACCTTTAAGGCAAATACCTGACAATGTTTTTATATACCTGCTTGCAAGAACTGGATCATTGAGAGAAGATTAAGTATCTTCACAGCCCAGCTATCTTCTCGGCTCTCTACTTTTATTGGGACAATATCTTGGACCTCCAATTCTAAAACAGAAGCAGAAATAACCTTACTCACACTTGCCCTTTAACAACCACAGCAGAACTGCAGTGTGAATTCGGATGGACGGACAGACGGAGAGGGAAGTTAAGACTGCCACTAAACTTTTGAAAAATATTGACTTTTGAAGAAAGACATTTCAATCCCAGCTGACTTTGTTCATCAATGAAGCAGCACTGGTTCTTAAATTAATGTCAGGAGTAGTGATTAAATTAAATCTCAAGATCAGCCTTGTGTCTGCCAAGGCAGTAGTTTAATAAAAACAGCAGGTAAATGGGGCTCATTCAGAAGCAGAAAATCCATTTTTGATTCCTCCTTTATTCATGTTGGATCAAAGAAAATATGAAGAATAGACATGACACACAGTTCCAACTTCTGATCATTACTTGGTGTCCCTACTGAAAAATGTCTGCTTTATAAAATTATTTAATAGGAAATAGTAATTGCTGGCAAGGTCAAATTTGTTGCCCATCCCCAGTTGCCCCTGTACAGAGTGGCTTGTGCGGCCATTTGTGCAAGTAGTTAAGAGTCATCACATTACTGACAGTCTGGATTCTTATGTGAGCCAGACCAGGTAAGAACAGTAGATTGCCAGATTTTTTTTTATGACAATCAATCAGTCACCATTACTGAGACAGACGTAGAAATTGGATTTAGATTCCACCAGCTGCCATGGTGGAATAATCCCCAAAGCATTAGCCTGTACCTCTGGGTTACGAGTGTAATGACATCACAACTACACCATCTCCCCCTACATATGTAGATAGGATGAGACTTGGTTGTGATGCAGCTCAGAACTAAATAACAAGCCAAAGTTTGGAAGCAAACATATTCACAAATGAGGTGACTATGGACCCTAAGCACTGACTAATGCTGGGGCAAACAACTTGATGCTGGGACTAGCAATGTTCATTTCAGTCTAAAAGGTTACCTCTTGCCAGGTGTAGACAGCTACCAGCTTTCACAACTGGAACTTCTTCTCGCAGTTGTTCAATGTGTGGCAGTTCTAGACCATAAACCACTTGCTGCTCGCACCAAGCCTGTCGACTCAGGTCAGTGACATTCAGGTACCTTCGACCAAAGCGCTCCAGCGGGATCCTTTCATCCTGCTTTTTCCGTTTACTGCCACTGCCCTCAGGTCGCACGTCGCTTTTCTGTTCAGACACATTTAGCTGATTGGAGGATTGCTTGTTTCCACTAGGGTCAGGGGAGGGGAGAGAAAGATTGATTGCCCAAATTTATTTTTCAATTATGGGGCAGAAGGAAAAGTAAGTAAAGAGCACCTCAGCATCAAATTCTTCTTTTCATAGAGAAATAGGAAATACTTGTAATTAATGACCAGCTGTCAAAACCAGGGGTGATATGTAGTGTTAAAGCATGCAATTTTAATTATTGCATTGCTCAACCTGAAACAGAAGCTTCCTTCTCCAAAACAGTCATAGGAACATAGGAGCAGCAGGAGGTCATTCAGCCCTTTAGGTCTGTACAGCCATTCTTGATAATGGGTCATCAACTACCTCAATCTATATGCTGACGCTGTCTAAAATCCCTCAATTTTATTGGTGACTCAAAATATATTAATTTCTGCCTTGAAATTTACTTAATGACCGAGCTTACACAGTCTGCTGAGGGAGAGAATTCCAAAGATACAACACCCAAGTGAAGAAGTTCTTCTTCATCTCAGTCCTAAACAGTCTCAAAGTAAGAGGCTATGTCACCTAGTTCTATACACCACAGACAGAATAAACATCCTTTCTGTATATACTGTTTATGTCTTTCAGAATTGTGTAACTTCCTAGGAGACTGCTAAACTCTGAACAGAGAATACCAGGTAAAGTCTTCACAATCTCTCTTCGTAGACAGTCCCACAATTTAATCTGGTGAATTTCCACTGTAATCCCCCTACAGCATGTATATCCTTCCTTAGGCATGGGATCAGACTTCATTCAATACTCCAGCTATGGTGTCACTAGTTTCTATACAGCTGAAGCAAAACTTCTTTGTTCCTGGACACACATTATTTTGTGATTAAGGCAAATATACCATTTGTCTTCAGAATTGCTTGCGGCACCTGAATGCTAGCTTTCAGTGATTTCTGAACAAGGATGGCTTTGGACGTCAACACTTTCCAATCTTTAACCCATTTAGTACTCTGCACCTTTGTTTCTTCTTCCATTTCACCGAAAAGTATTAAAAAAGGATTTCACAAGAACTGCAATTGCCAGTGTTGGAGCCTGTGGGAAGGCACCAAGAATGTTTTAATTAAAATTGCAAAGAGCTCAACTGATAAAGAGCATTGACACATTCAATTATTTACACCGCAGTTGAGCAAACTAAGCGATACCTCTAAGCCAAGACTTATTACAATGTACTACAAGTATTAGCCACGATAATATACAAGCTTAAAAATTACCTACAAATATCTTCAACAGTTTCTTGTCCAGTACAGCAAGATTCAGTGGATCTGTTAGAGGTACGATCATCATCTCCCTCACAAAGTTCAGGTCTATCTAGGAGATCAGAAATTAAACAAACAGGTCAAGATACATATTTCTGTAAATTTTACATATTTTCTTTTCAAACTGATTTACAATGTCAGTTGTGCTAAAACTGAAGACTTATAGCTCTCACCAACTGGCTACAAAAACTACAAAGCTGTATCATATCTCAGGAAATGTATACCCGACGTTACCAAGAAACATTTGACTTGTTGAACTTCAAAGTAAATTTTATACTCGTTCAAAACAAAAGTAAACTCACTGACAGACAGAGTGATGTGTGAAGATTAATGACAATAGGTGATGCAATTTATCAATAATTTCACAACCTTAAATGCATTCTTGTATTGTCCATTTTATTCAAAAAAAACTCCAACATCAATACCTGTTGCTTCCAGACTTGCTGAGCTTTTCCAGCAATGAAAACCTACTTTGTCATCACATAGGGGGCAAAAGGTTTCAGAAAATTATGCAAGATAGGGGAAGCACATTTTAAAAAACTATGATTTGTTAATTGAAAATCTCAAGCTATTTCCATGACAGAGGCACGTGGTGAACTACAAAGACAGCTCAGGCGAAACACAGTAGTGACAAAGGATTAATCAAAAGATGGGTAGTTAAAAAAAAAGCATGTATTTAGCATTGTGATGTCTCACTGGGGTACTGCACTAGCAATCAAGCCCAGCTTTCCCCAGAGTCATCATCAAAGTTCACATTTTATAACAGTGCACAAAATTCCCCAGACCCAGGTTTGTTTGTTTACTTATTTTAGCTACAGGTAAATAACTATGAACGAATGTATAACCCTACTAGTTGAAACTCTAACTACCTTATAAAACTCCCTACACAGAATGTAAAATACTGTGTAAAATATTGGAGTCATGACAGAGGGAAAGTCTGTGAAGGCAGTTTAATGGTCCCTGTTCAACTTGTCTATCTTGCTGCTCCTCAACGTTCCAAGTACTTTTAATTGCTTGCAGGAGG
Organism: Chiloscyllium plagiosum; assembly: GCF_037043375.1. NCBI lineage: Eukaryota > Metazoa > Chordata > Chondrichthyes > Orectolobiformes > Hemiscylliidae > Chiloscyllium > Chiloscyllium plagiosum. Next base: position 17,791,469 of record NW_028270169.1, read on the forward strand.
TACAGGGTGACTGGGTCACACCAATAAAGTATCTGATTTATTGGTTAAGAGCCATAGCTCACAGCAACTGATGAAGAAAAATAGACTTTCTTCAGGTGCAAATTATTTTTATTGCAGAGACTAGCTCCTTCTTTTCTGACGGTCCAATGACTCCTACCCAAACATTCACATCCACAAGCTGTTCAGTCACCTGGGTGACAATTACACAGTTGTGGAAGGCCTTTGGTATTGGTCTGGTGGGTGGTGACCAGTTGTCTATCAGGTACCTGTTGCCCACCAAAAGCTCCATTCATACACAGCCCTTGGCTTAGACTTCCTCACCGCTTGAACAAACAGCAGTTTAAAATAGCACTTACAATGAGGGTCGAGCAACTTGCTTTAAAAAGAAGTGCAGTCTTTCTTTCCAAGTGCAGTTTTTAAAACTGTTCTTTTCCTATTTCAGTCCACAATTAGAGTCATAGAGATGTACAATGTGGAAACAGACCCCTTCAGTCCAACCCGTACATGCCGACCAGATATCCCAACCCAATCGAGTCCCACCTGTCAGCACCCGGCCCATATCCCTCCAAACCCTTCTTATTCATATACCCATCCAAATGCCTCTTAAGTGTTGCAATTGTACCAGCCTCCACCACCTCCTCTGGCAGCTCACTCCATACCCGTACCATCATCTGTGTGAAAAGGTTACCCCTTAGGTCTCTTTTATATCTTTCCCCTCTCACCCTAAACCTATGTCCTCTAATTCTGGACTCCCCCATCCCAGGGAAAAGATTTTGCCTATTTACCCTATCCATGCCCCTCATAATTTTGTAAACCTCTATAAAGGTCACCCCTCAACCTCCGACGCTCCAGGGAAAAGAGCCGCAGCCTGTTCAGCCTCTCCCTGTAGGAGAGGCTGAACACATCCCTTGGCTCAGGCTCATCTGCAACTAGACTTCCCCACTGCTTGAACCATCAGCAGTTGAAAATAGCACTTACAATGAGGGTCAAGCAACTTGCTTTAAAAAGAAGTGCAGTATTTCTAATTGAAATTACAGAAAAAAATATATATATAGTATTTATAGCCTATCCTCAGGACCTCAGAAAACAGATTCTGCATTACTTTTTAAAGTTGTTTACTTGTAAATGTGGTAACCAATTTAAACACAAAGTCTCAAAAACAGAAAATCAAAGAAATGACCAGTTGAAATAATAGAATATGCTGGAAAAACAAAAGTCAAATGTAAAACAAGAGTCAAATTCTGCCTATGATGGAAATCTGAAATAAAGAGAGAAAATGCAGGAAATAAGACACATATGTATGGATCAATAGAGCTAACATTTGAGCTAATATTCAGCAAAGTTGAACTGGACTTGAAATGTTTTTGGTTTCTCTCTCCAGAGATCTGCCAGACCTGCTGAATAGCTCCAGCATTTTCTATTCTTATTTTAGGCCAATGTGTATTTTGGTCATGTTGATTGAGAAGAATATTGGTCAGGTTACCAAGACATTTCGTGTTCCGGAAAGAAAGATTGGCATCTATATAACACATTCCACAACCATCGGACATTCCAGAGCACTTTACAACCAATGAAGCCATCTAAAAAGTGTAGTAGCTATAGTAATATTGGCCAATATGTACACAAGCAAGAATGTGAGAATGATTTAATTTTCTATTATGGGATGTGTCATCACCATTGTTATTCATCCCTACCTGCCCTTGGATTGTGGCTAGCAGAATACTGCAGGTCAAGAATCACAGAGGCCAGAGTTGGTAAGAATGACCGTGAAGCAGATAAAGTTTTGCAGCCACTGATGATAGTTTCCTAACACTAGTTTACAACTCCTGATTTTTCAATGGAATTAATTAATATAATTTGACTTTAACCAAGGTGGAATTCAAACCTAAGGATTAGCCTCAACCTGATAAATCCAGTGACATTACTGTTAAATCACAGCTTCCCCACTTCATCAGGAAGGGCTTATGCCTGAAATGTCGATTCTCCTGGTCCTCAAATGCTGCTTGACTGGCTGTGCTTTTCCAGCACCACAATCTTCGACCCTGATCTCCAGCATCTGCAGAGCTCAATTTCTCCAAATAACAGTGCTGTGCTCTGAGTAGTGCACCAGGAAGGAGGGTCAGTCTCCATTCCAATTCTGGATGCTACTTGAACTCTGACACTTCAGACTGAGTCACAAGACCTTGTTTTTAGTAGTTCATGGGATGTGGGCACCATTGTTTTGACCTGCATCTATTTTCATTTCTGTGAATCTGGAGTGACTCGAAGGCAGCAATTTCCTTCTCTAAAAGGGCATTATTCAGCTACATTTTCCCCAAGAATTGACAGTCATCATTAGACATTTAATTCCAGACTCAAACTTGGGTTTCATCCGCCGACATTTCCGCCACCTCCAAACAGAGCATAAACCAAATCATCCGCCGACATTTCCGCCACCTCCAAACAGACCCCACCACCAAGGATATATTTCCCTCCCCACCCCTCTCCGCCTTCCGCAAAGACCGTTCCCTCCGTGACTACCTGGTCAGGTCCACGCCCCCCTATCCTCCCATCCTGGCACTTTCCCCTGCCACCACAGGAACTGTAAAACCTGCGCCCACACCTCCTCCCTCACCTCCATCCAAGGCCCTAAAGGAGCCTTCCACATCCATCAAAGTTTTACCTGCACATCCACTCATATCATTTATTGTATCCGTTGCTCCCGATGCGGTCTCCTCTACATTGGGGAGACTGGGCGCCTCCTAGCAGAGCGCTTTAGGGAACATCTCCGGGACACCCGCACCAATCAACCAAACCACCCCGTGGCTCAACATTTTAACTCCCCCTCCCACTCTGCCGAGGATATGGAGGTGCTGGGCCTCCTCCACCGCCGCTCCCTCACCACCAGACGCATGGAAGAAGAACGCCTCATCTTCCGCCTCGGAACACTTCAACCCCAGGGCATCAATGTGGATTTCAACAGCTTCCTCATTTCCCCTTCCCCCACCTCATCCTAGTTTCTAACCTCCAGCAACACGATCCCCTTGACTTGTACGGACTTGTCTGACCTGCCCAGCTCCTTTTCCACCTATCCACTCCACCCTCTCCTCCCTGACCTATCACCTTCATCTCCTCCCCCACTGACCTATTGTACTCTATACCACTCTATCCCCACCTCCACCCTCCTCTAGCTTATCTCTCCACGCTTCAGGCTCTCTGCCTTTATTCCTGATGAAGGGCTTTTGCCCGAAACGTCGATTTTGCCTGTCCTCGGATGCTGCCTGAATTGCTGTGCTCTTCCAGCACCACTGATCCAGAACCCAGGGTAGTGTTGTTGAACATAGAGACTTAGGGATTCAGGTACCTAGTTCTTTGAACGTTGTGTCACAAGTAGACAGGGTGGTTGAGAAGTTGCTTAGCACACTTGCTTTTATTGCTCAGATCATTGAGTATAAGAGTTGGGACATCATGCTGAGATCATGCAGGACATTGGTGAGGCCACTTTTGGAATATTGTATTCGTGTCTGCTCAATATATAGGAAAGATATTAAATTGAAAATATTCAGAAAAGATTTACGAGGATGTTGCCAGGAATAAAGGGTTTGAGTTATAGGGAGAGACTGGGACTTTTGCACTGGGGTGTAGAAGGTTGAGGGGTGAAATTATAAAGGTTTATAAAATCATGAGGGGCAATGGATAAGGTGAACAGCAACGGTCTTTTCCTATGGTGCAGGAGTTCAAAACTAAGGTGGCATATTTTTTAGGTGAGAGGAGAATGATTTAAAAAGGGACCTGAGGGGCAACTTTTTCCACACAGAGGGCTGTTTGTGTGTGGAATGAACTGATAGAGGAAGTAGTGGATGTAGGTACAGCTACAATATTTTTTTTTAAATGTGGACAGGTACATGAACAAGAAAGGTTGGAAAGGAAATGGGTCAAACGTACGGGAAAGGGGAGAAGTTTAGTTTGGGAAACCTGATCAGCATAGACGAGTTGGACCGAAGGGTATTTCCGTGCTGTATGACTCTTATAGACAGGATCAGCCTCATTGTAAATGCTTCATCTACTAGCATCAATGAACCAGGTACCACATTCGGTGCAGAACAAATCCAACTCCAACGCGAGCAGCTCCGCGTCGCTCAGCTCCGGCTGCATCGCTCCAATCGACTTCCGGCACGGCGTTTTGTCCGTCCACCTCAACCGTCCCTCCAGCACCTCCCTGCCTGTGATTGTCCGTCCACCCCAACCGCCCCTCCAGTGCCTTCGAAACTCACGCCGAAGGTCAGTTCCGCTTCGAAGTTCACACTTCAGGCGCACTCAAACTATTGTTAGATTCCAATAACGGTAACGCTCCTCATTGCTTTCGCCATCTCTCCCCCCGCCAAGCACGGCTGAGAAGGCCACGACTTTAAAACCTGGAATGGAAAATCAGAAAGCCCGACAGGGAATTTTACAGCCGCAGCCGGACGGAGCTCAGGCTGGGCCGGCCGCGGAATGATACGTGAATCAAAAAGATGAATCGGGGGGAGCAACGAAGAGAAATAGAGTCACAGCCATAACATGTTGTTAGCTGAAAGTTTCTGAAGGATCCCTGATAATTTGAGCTTGATTTTTAAATGGCATTGTTGTTATTTTCACGGGGACTATGTTCCGAGGCGGATTTGACAAGGAAAAGGGAAGAGGCGTCTCCATGGTGACGAGTCGTTGGGAGCCTGGGGTGGCTAAAACATTGCAGTCTGGATAGACAGGGTCGGTAACTTTAAATAGAGTGAGAGAGATCGAAATAATTTAACTTTGGGAAAAGAATGCGAAAATTAATAAGAAGAAAATTTGATAGATTAAACAAGAGGCGGTTGGAATAAGCATGAAGTACAGGCTAGGGGTCCGTTTGTTGTAGGTGAGAGCAGTTGCTACAAATCGAAGGATATAATATGTAGTTTTTTTTGAAAAAAACTACTTTGACGATGAAGAAGTGGAGGGAATGACTACAAATTAAATTTTTGGGCAGTTTAAAGGAGGAGGAAAGCACTGGAAGTAGTTAGTTTCTTACTTAAAATGTGCCTTTGAGACCCAAGGATTAGTGCACCCAAATATTATTTTGAAAATCCTTACCTGAATGAAACGGGTCAATAATATTACGGAAATGAAACAAAAGATTCTCTGACAAAAAAAATTAAAAGGAAAAGGGGAAATTAATCAAATTGCAGATTGAGCAAGGTTAACTAGTAATGGAGGACAAAATATCAGCCAGCAAATGTAAGATGAAATCAATGACAAATTTAAGTGTTGAGTCAGCAGAAAAGAACAAAAAGAAGAAGAGAGATAAGGCAAAGAAGAAATCCTCTAAGACAAGAAGAAACTCTTCAAGTACCCCATCGACTTCAGATGAGACCGTTCTGGGTAAGGCACATATCAAACTTGGATTATTAAAATCTACGATTGTGAAATGTTCAGAAGACAGTGTATACATTGCCTTTAGTAAAGGTAACCACAGAGAGCTGCAAGAAAAATGACAGCATTTTGGACTTGTGCACTTATTCATGAATATAGAAGTATACTGGCATCAGAAAGTTGATTGGAGGGAGCAAAACTGTAGATACAAAAACAACACAAAGAAGAAATGCCGTGGAATGATCTATTGGGTGATTAACCAAATTAAATGTATTTTTTAAAAACATGAATAGCTCCATAGGAAGTCTAAATAAAAGCGGTGAAAATTGGAGAGTTGAAAAATTTGGTAAAGGTTTGAAATAAGATGTAAACTGTGGGCTACTAAACCTTAAAATGATATAGAGCAGGTCATCAGGGTAAGGTACAGCCTTCCTACACATTGTTAAAAATTACCCAACACCAGGATGTAGTCCAGCAGGCCCCCCCCCCCATCATTCCTACACATCGAAATTATTTTCTGATTAAGGGCCTGAATTCAGCAAAAGTACGAATTCATCTTGCATCCAATCTGCTTTTGTTTTCAGTTTTGCTTTAATATCTTGCTAATATGGATTTATCCTCCATTTTCTTTTATCCTAGCAATGTTTTAATGACCTAAACATAAACAAAGAGGAGTAAAAACAGTAAGTGCTTGAAGAAGAGTCCAGAGGAGAGTCATATTGGAATTGAATTGTTAACTTTGTTGCCGTTTCCACAGATGCTACCAGACCTGCTGAGTTTCTCCTGCACCTTCTGTTTTTATTACAGATCTCCAGCATGTGTAATACTTTACTTTTCTAAGAAGCTAAGAGTTCATGCTTTACTCCCTTGCTGGTGGAAGCTTTACATCACAGAGTGATAGAATAGTATAGCATAGAAGGAGACTGTGACATGGTGTTCATGTGACTGGTCTAGTAATGCAACAACCAAGGTTAATGCTATGATGATACAGGTTCAAATCCCAGTATGGTAGCTGATGGAATTTAAATTCAACCAATAAATCTGGAATTGAAAGCTAGTCTCAGTGATGGCGACTATGAAAACTATCATTGACTTTCATAAAAATCTGAATGGTTCATTGTCCTGAGAGTGAGGGAAGTCTGCCTTCCTTGCCTCGTATGGCCCCTGTAATTGACTCCTGATGTTGAGCATTGTGGTTGATTCTAAACTACTGTTTGAAGTGGCACTAGCAAGTAACTCCATTCAGGTGAATTAGGGATGGTTAACAAATGCTGGTCTTGTCAATGATGTACTTGTCCCATAAATGAAGTTTCCACCAGCTCTTTTGAAGAACTCTCCTTTTTTTTTCCTGTCCCTGAATTTTTTTTCTCCATCAATAATTTATCCAATTTCTAGGATATTGAATCTGTTCCCATCAACTGATCAAGCAAAACAATCCAAATTCTAACTACTCATAACATGTAAAAGCTTATCCTTTTTTGCTACCTCTTTTACCAGTCACCTTAAATTTATACTCTGTTGTTGTCATCCTTTCAACCATCACAAGAATTTTCTTTTTTCATTTATCTAAAGCCTTCATTACTTTCTCCATTGTAAAGAGAACAACCTCAGTTTCTCCAGTTTATCCACACAACTGTGATTCCTCATCCTTGGAAGCAATCTGGTCCATTTCTTCTGCATTCAATCTTTTGCAGCCATAGAAGTATGGTATTTAACAACTGCAAGATATAGGTTTTTTGACTGCAGTCAACTTCATAGTAAAGTTTGTCACTTTTTCTGGCATTATAACAGTAAATGCATTTGAGTTGTATTGCAAACAAATTGCTAACTGTAAACCCAATTTACTTCCATGCATTCTTCAAGATGCTGGACAAAAGAACCATCTTTAAAAGTCTCAAAAAGCCTCAAGAGTGTTCATTTAAAGATAATTTACCTTCATTTATATCATTTTCCATGGAGAAATAGGGCAATGGCAGTGAATATACATAAATGTATGTGGACTGTTTCCCATTTACTATTTTGTACCAGAGCTGGAAGTTTGCTGTGGAAAGCTACCTAAAGCTCAGTCGAGTTCAGATTTATTCTGAATCCATGCAATCTATTTAATCAAACCTTACTTGCCTCTCATTACTGAATAATTAAAGCAACATCACGTCAAAACATTATTATAATAGGAATTTAGTACTGCCAAATTCTTATGATAGGGGTTAAATTATTGCAGATTGCATGGATTCCAGTAGATGGCATCCTGTGACTACAAGTTGTAACAGAGCAGGCATGAGTTTGGATGCCTGGAATAGTATTGCTTAATCCTAATGTGAGTTCTCCCCTTACTGAGTTACAGAATAAATAGATATCTGGGAATGATGTAGATTATTTACAGAATCACAGGGTTCATGTGGCACCACATGCTAAAATGTTTTGTAAATGGTAGCTGAAGCACCAGACTGCTAACTTGCTCCAAATCTGAGTTACATTTTATTATTGTTACAAGTTAGCTGTTTTATTATGATTGCAGAGTAAAACTTCATGGCAGTCACTCCTGCAAATGTTTCATGTCAATAAATTCACAGTAAAAGTAGAGCAACTTGGGGCAATTATCAATTTCTCAAAAGGGAATTGAAATAGCCATTCTTCCATACTTTCTCAGTGAGACGGGAGTCATGCAACGGTTCACTATGCAAAAGCTAAATGTTAAGCAAGCATAAAATGTTGAGCAGATATAATATTCCATATCACCATCAAATGGACAGTGTCTCTCTCTCTCGCTCTCTGCCTGAGACAGTTAAGTAAAGGGATAGTGATATTGCAAAGCAATTCTAATTCTTTCAATGATAATGAATCTTGAATCCCGAACAAGTTGTACTTCCATGTCACGGCAGTCTGAGTTGCTGTAATCTACCTCCAATAAATTGCCTAAAAAATAACCAGAAAAACTGGAGGAGGAATTACACCTCAATTTCTACTAAGGACTTTTCAGCCTTCTGGACTCATAAGTTCAATAACTTCAGACCGTGAACTCTTTCCTCCATTTTGATTTTGTTTTTTGCTGTGTATCTATATCTTGTTTTCATGTTTTTGCTTTCAATCAAAGCTGACAAAATTTGCTATTAACACCAATTATGGAATAATGCTTTGATTCTTCATTACAATTATTGCCATTCTTGTTTGCCCTTTGTTCCTCAATAATTTTGATCTCTAATCCTCCACCCCGTCTAATTATTTTAAAACTGACTAAAATCTTCAAGTAAGCTGTCTCTTTATAATTAATCATTGCTTTCCAGATTCTAACATCTCCTTTCTCTATAGCTCACAAACATGGGAAAAGCAGTAAACGACATACACATTCTACATCTCCAAATACTGAACCACCGGTTAGTCAAGGTGACACCAAGAAAAGTCCAAAACCTAAGAATATCAGCAGTAAAGCCGACAGAAGTCAGGATTCAGATGGTGATTCCCTTTACTCTGTAGATCAGCTCACCACGTCAATAAATGAGACTCTGCGGTGGGATGGAATTCTTGAAGATCCCGTAGCAGAAGAGGAGAGGATCAGACTTTACAAGCTAAATCGGCAGCTGAGGTACCTAGCTGCCCAGAAACGTTCTCGCAAGGATATTGAACTTTGCCAGCAGGAGCTTTCTGTTATCCAGTCTCAGAAGGAGAATCCATATATTATCAGCAGTAAGACATTACAGCAACTAGCCATAAAGGATCACTCCAATCCTTATTTTGTGGGCCAAAGATTCTGAAGGCCAAAGTACATTTTTGCCTGAGCTAGCATCCCAGCTCATAACCTTCTAATCACAATGTTCCTTCCAGTTATAAACCTACAAACATAACTATGAAGGTGATTTAAATTCCCCTTTCATATGGTTTCCGAAATGTTCTAAAAGCAGATCTCAGACTGAACAACTAGACTGAGGAAGGCTATTGCTTATCAAACCTCTTTGGTAACCTCTTCTGTAAAGACATGACAGTTTGAGCTCTGAAGAAAACAATTAGGGCTTTGCCTCCACTTGTGTTTCCTTTTTTGGGGGGCGGAGGGAAATAACCAAAATAGTTGTATCTAACATGGCCACTCTGGTTTCCAGTTATTATCAGGTAAAATCAGTAGGCATTTAAACCTACAACTGCTCAGACTAATGGTGTTTTTACTCATTCAAATTGAGACCAAACCGTACTTGTTTAGATGTTTGAACATATTCTCTACATGTAAACTATAAACTGGGTTGCCAAAGTGTACTTTTTATTTTACTATGAGGTTTTGTTGTCCTTATAAGCTGCTCATAATTTGACTTGCAAACAAAGTCCATTGCTGCAATCTATCTTGAACAGAGTGAGCAGCCCAAAGGAGATTCCATGGAGGTGAAAAAACTACTGTTGAGCCAGTTCTGGCTGCTCCCACACATCTTTATATAGCCATTCCAGGGTTCATGTTGGCAATACTCTAAACTGGGTCACTAACTGTACCCTCAGTCTGATTATTTACTTAAGATGTGAAATTGTGATGAATGTTATTAATATGAATTAAGATACTTTGAAAACTGATATTCACAAGTCAGTGATATGTACTCAAAGATGCAAGGGGAGAATTTGAGATGTTGCTAGTGGACAATTAGTGCATCAAAAACATTATTTTGTCTACCAGTGGATTAAAGAGGGATTGAAAAACAGAGCTATTTTAAAAGCCATAGTTAGTTTTGAGCACAAATTATTGCATGATTTTGTTTAGGTGAGTCAAATAAATCTGCACTTGCAACAGGAATTGTTCATTTCATGAAGATCCTGTCTTATTGTACACCTGATTTTTAGATTAAGCCTCAGGATTATCTTTGTTAAATTTCCAGCTTCAAAATATTTTCTATACTTTCAGCATATTTCACAGGCTGCAGAGTTCTGGGATAGAAAATCAACACAGCGTTCAGATGTAAAAATGCTTCGGTAAAATGATTTTAATCAAAAAGATATTAAATCAAAGTATACTAAAATCAATTGTCAGAATCAATTTTGCAATATTTGTGCATTTAAATTTAACCCATCTAAAATTGTCCATTTACATTTTTGTTTATGCAATTTTGTTTCAGATTACTTTTACAAGAAATTGTTGTCAGTCTCAATGTTTTTCTAAACTATTCTGCACAAAATTCCTGATTTTAAATTTGCCCATGGTGCAATTAATCAAAGATTTGGTGTTTCATTTCACTGTTCAGTTGGTATGGATATCACAAGTTCCACGCTATGCTGCACATGCACAGTTATCATTGATTCAAAAGGATGCAGTGGACTATATTTTAAAACAGACACTTTCAAGCTATTTATGGTAAAGAATTTTACATGGAGTTATCTCCTTTCCTGACTATGCAGTCATGTGATGTCACTCTTTGTAAATAAAGAAAGCAAGCAAGCAATGCTTCTCAGAACCAAAATATCCTAGCAGTGAGCACGTGCCAGGGCATTATTTGTATGCGTGAGGCTTTATATCAAGATACAGTCACTATGTTCAGTCATCTTCCTGCTTGACACTCTTAAGTTTCCTGCATTTTATTCTTCCATTATCAAGACCATGTACCCCCACTTCCATAATATTGCCTCAGTGTTTCAGTTAATGTGTCACTGAAACCCTCATTTTATTGCTTCCAGATTGAATTATTACAATGCTTTCAGACTGGCCTTCTATTTTCCTCCCTACATAAATTTAACATGATTCAAATCTCTGTCACTTGAATTCTAAGCCTCACCATTTTACCATGCTTTACCATCTTCCCTATTCTTGTTGATTGGCATGATTTGCTGGTCCATTGAGATTTCCATTAATTCAATTCCTTCAGTGGATTTTCACTTCTTTCTCTGGAACCTCTAGACATTCTACAATCAACGATTCTGTATTCCTCTAACACTGGTCTATGCATTCTAATTCCCTTTACCACATCGCTGAAGTTATAATAGTTAATGGTCTTAAATTCTGGTAATCATCTCTGCCTCTTCACTCCCCCACCCCTGCCCCCTTCAGGATCTTTTAAATCTTGCCTGATCTCGGTGACGATCACCTTTGAACATTTTACCCCAATAAGAGTGTTTCTCAACAGATGTTGTCATTGGATGCTTGATCAGGCTCGCAAGCCAAAGATTGTGGTAGCCAATCAAGCAATTAATGTTGGATCAGCAAACACCTTAATTGAAATGAGACAAGTAATAACCACTTTTTATGTAGCTAGTAAATTATTTCATTTTACTTACTTCAGTTTAATTATCTTTAGATTCTCTTGCACACCCACTAACAACCAGCCTCAAAGATGCATTGGCAGAAGCCCAGAAGCAGGTTACCTAACAGATTATCATGGATTATCTACAGAGTAGAGACCCAATTGGAAAAACAAAAAAGGAATGAACGTCCTATTGAGCAGAGTATAACATGTATACACTTTGCCTCAATTAAACAGAAAATACCAATAATGTGTTAATGTAAAACCAAATTATTGGCAATCCAGGGAAAAGGGCAAAAGCATAGGTTCCCTAAACTGATAGTGTGGAGTGCTCCAATTTACTCTGATAGGTTACACTTTAGAATCAATATTTCAAATGCAGCTTAACCAATTTTAATTCACTTCTCAACCAAAAGAGAGAACGGAGGCTTTGGAAAAAGTGCCAAGGGTGGCAACTAGCTTCATTTACAGTACAAAGCAGTACTTCTCAAATATCTTCCCTATGACCCTATTTCAGGTTTTCATGAGAAAGTAATGAGGAAGGGAGAAAGCCTACATTTTCAGAGTGCTATCCCAGTAGGAGTCCCTAATCTCACTTAGGGAAGCCATGTTATAAAGCATCTTAGTTATTAAGGCAGATAGAGAGTTAGGACTCAAAAAAAATTAGGATCATGAATTAGTTCACAATTTGAAAGGTATGAGGAAGAAATTAATGGTGTTCTAGATCATAATTTGGTCCTGCTAAATGCAGAAGGATTAGGATTGCAGTAGATCGTATTTTGGTTGAATATCAGGTAATTCGTTTTGTAAAAAAGAGAAGAGAATCTCTGGAACAGGTTATGAGCTTATGCAGTGCATGCTGACTGAATGAGTTCCTTCAAAAGTGACAACTCTATAGCTTCTGATTGCAGCAGAGACCACTTTTCATAAGAGGTAAGTAGTTCAAGGCAGAATGATCTCAGATTTCTTTCAGTCCTAGTTAGGCATTGTTCTAGTTCTCTGTCGCACCAAAAATGGCCCATTCTAAAATATTGCTTTTTGTCTCATCAGAATATTATACTTTAAGTGAGATGTAAGTTGTATAGATTTAGGGATATACAGTACTGGACATTGCAATCAACAGATCAGAGGTATTTTTCAGTCACTCACTCATTGTTCGGTTTTGTAGGCTCCTTTAAACACAGCCCAGCACAGGTTAATTTCTACCTTCTATAAATTTGTAGTCAGTCACTATAAACATGGTCCCAAAGTAGTGTAGAGATCAGCAACAGCAAGGTTCTGTAATCTAGCAAACCAACCACTGAAATATCATATCTCATGATAAGTGGAGTTACTGACCTATACTAGGAATCCAACTGATTACCAAGAGTGTAAAATTTCTCCCTTACAGAAAAACACTTTGTAGAATGTATATACATGTTCCATTAAAATCTTTCTTTCATGGGATAAAAAAAGCCATCTCTTTTCAGAGTATGAAGATAGCACAAATTATTCATTACAAATTTTAAAAATAAACCCTCACTACAATAGAATTCAATTTAAAAATACATCTTCTGAATGTTACATGTATACAAAAAAAACACATGGTCTGACTGCTTTAGAATTTAAGTATTCCTCAAGAATTATTCTCTTCAATAGTTTGTTGTATTCAAAACTTTAGACTGAGTGTATATTGAATTATTAAAAAGTATTTTTTCCTAAAAAGTTCCATCTGGCTCTATTCCTTGCTGTTAAAGGTTTGCAATAAGTTAATCTGGTTTTGTTATTATAATTTCATTGGAGGTACTAATGGTGCAATTCTGTTTTACTACAAGGGTGAAGATAAATGAACCAGAATGAAAAAGTTGCACTTATCTCTTTTGGAATCTGAGTAGCTCAATTGCTAGATCAGACTTTTAAATCAGAGGATCCAGCATGTATTGCTTGTCACTCAGCTGTTGGCATTGTTGCCTCTGAATCAAAGATGTGGGTTCAAATCCCATTACAGATTTAAGTGCCTAATTGAGGTGGAATTTTACTGTAGTACTGAGGGAAAGCTGGACTATTGGAAGTGTTGTTTGCTGGATTCAAACATTAGATTTAACTCAAGATCTCTTGCTGTCAAAAGTACAGGAGATCCCCAGAATTTTACATTAGGATGATTCACAGTATGAAGGGATTGTCTTATGAGCAAAGACTATAAAAATGTTGGAGACAAAAAAACCTGCCGATGCTGGAATCCAAAGTAGACAAGCACGAGGCTAGAAGAACAGAGAAAGCCAAGCAGCATCAGGAGGTGAAGTCTGACATTTTGGATATAACCCTTCAGGAGTTGCACTCTGGGGTTTAGAAGGTGATCTCATTGAAACAGAGGATTCTTAAGAGGTTTGATAGAGTAAATGCTGAGATGATATTTCCTCTCATGGGGAAGTCTAAGATGAGAGGGCATAGTCTCAGAACAAAGGGGTGAAAATCTAAGAGATAAGAAGGAATGTCTTCTGTCTGAGGGTTGAGTGTCACAGACAGCTGTGTATCTTTAAAGCTGAGTTAGACAAACTCTTGATCAGTACAAGAAATCAAGAGTTTGGGGAAAAGGCAGGAAAAGTGGACAAGAGTAAGGTTAGATTAGCTGTTATCCTACCATGAATGATGAAGTAGATTCAGAGCTGAACAACTGACTCCCATTCCTATTTCTTATGTCATGGCCAGCTCAAAATGGGAATTGAGTGACAGTTGTAAATATTTATTAAAATAATGCCTGTCAGCATACGCTGGAATTCTTAGTTATAAAATTTCCATTCACTTACTCCCTTATTTCCTTGTCCTCAGGACGAGCACTATTATTGGCTAGTTCTCAGGAGGCTGAAAATGCCATTATTGGCTATTGCTGAAAATGCTATAAACCAACCGACTCCCACAGCTACCTAGACTATACCTCCTCCCACCCTACCCCCTGTAAAAACGCCATCCCATATTCCCAATTCCTTCGTCTCCACCGCATCTGCTCCCAGGAGGACGAGTTCCAAATCCGTACAACCCAGATGGCCTCCTTCTTCAAGGACCGCAATTTCCCCCCAGATGTGGTCGACGATGCCCTCCACCCCATCCCTTCCACTTCCCGCTCCTCCGCCCTTGAGCCCACCCCTCCAACTGCCACCAGGACAGAACCCCACCTACCACCCCACCAACCTCCAAGTACAGCGGATCATCCGCCGTCATTTCCGCCACCTCCAAACGGACCCCACCACCAGGGATATATTTCCCTCCCCTATCAGCGTTCCAAAAAGACCACTCCCTCCGTGACTCCCTCGTCAGGTCCACACCCCCCACCAACCCAACCTCCACTCCCGGCACCTTCCCCTGCAACCGCAAGAAATGCAAAACTTGCACCCACACCTCCCCTCTTACTTCCCTCCAAGGCCCCAAGGGATCCTTCCATATCCGCCACAAATTCACCTGCACCTCCACACACCATCTATTGCATCCGCTGCACCCGATGTGGCCTCCTCTATATTGGGGAGACAGGCCGCCTACTTGCGGAGCGGTTCAGAGAACACCTCTGGGACACCCGGACCAACCAACCCAACCACCCCGTGGCTCAACACTTCAACTCCCCCCCCCCCCCCCCCTCCCACTCCACCAAGGACATGCAGGCCCTTGGACTCCTCCATCGCCAGACCATAGCAACACACGGTTGGAGGAAGAGTGCCTCATCTTCTGCCTGGGAACCCTCCAACCACAAGGGATGAACTCAGATTTCTCCAGTTTCCTCATTTCCCTTCCCCCCCCACCTTGTCTCAGTCAAATCCCTCGAACTCAGCACCACCTTCCTAACCTGCAATCTTCTTCCTGACCTCTCCACCCCCACCCCACTCCAGCCTATCACCCTCACCTTGACCTCCTTCCACCTATCGCATTTCCAACGCCCCTCCCCCTAGTCCCTCCTCCCTACCTTTTATCTTAGCCTGCTGGGCATACTTTCCTCATTCCTGAAGAAGGGCTTATGCCCGAAACGTCGATTCCCCTGTTCCTTGGATGCTGCCTGACCTGCTGTGCTTTTCCAGCAACACATTTTCAGCTCTGATCTCCAGCATCTGCAGTCCTTACTTTCTCCTCTTAGTTCTCAGGAGGAACAAGGGTGGTCTCAAACTAATTTTATGCCCAATTTAACTCGTTGCATGTGTTAATAAGTTCTGATGGTACAGCCAAGATCTGGAAGTTTGTACAGCTTTGAACACTCACACCCACATCCACGTTCTGGTGCTACACTACCCCAAAAAGATATCTATTTCAGTAAATAGAGGGAAATTTGATGCAAAATATAAAATCAGCATATTAATACAACACATTTCCGGTATGAGCCATTTTGTTTTAATTTGTTATTCACACCCTTTTCAAATCAAAAGTTCAACAATACAAAAGCTTTTTTTTTAAAAAAGTTATCAAAATATATCGATGTCAGGTTAAAGAATGTTCTGATATCACAAGATTAAACGAGTGACAGATCACTAAACAGATTACTGTAGCAGAAAATGTCAACTACCAATTATCAGTTTTAATCATATTCAAGGAAGAGGGGCTATAGTGTTTTAGACACAGTCAACTCTTTAACCTTTAGGATCAAGAAGTGAGAATGGAATAAAAGAATGCAAAACATTACTACTAACATCACTCAGCCTCTCAAATTCCTCATGTTGTGGAATGCTATTCCTGGCATATGGCTTTCACAGTATTTGAACTTTAATCCAAACTAATACAATGAAGCCATTCTATAACTAACCATTTAATGTTTATAGAGAGGGTGTGTAGCACACTTTCAAATCTCCACCTATAAAGTGCATCACATTAGGTTATACTAGAGAAAGGACTAGTAGCATGACTCTTACAACAGTTTCATCTGATAGACAAGTGTGATTTAAATTGCAGTTACTGAGCTAAAATCAAGTTTGCTCACTTTAACGTTCTTCCTCTGCTTAAATCTGCACATTGAAGCAATGTTAAACCCATTTTCTGGCAGAACTATGCTACTACAGATCATGCAATACAACATTTGAAAAAAGGGAAGTCTGATGCTGAACCTATATATCCTTGGGTAGAAATGTACCTTTAGCCAAATGCAAAACATTGTGAAAAACAGTTACTTGGGGCATCATTGCAACATCCCACCTTCCTACAAAAACGTCAGATTCAAGACAGCGCAGGGGCCATTTGGCTCAAGTCCATTCTGGCTCTCTAGAGCAATCCAGCTCATCCTACTATTCTACTATACATCAATAGCCTTGCAAGCCCTACTCTATTCTGTTACCCGTCATCAGCAGCAGTCACAAGTTATTTGCGATCACTGTGCAAACAGTTTATTCCTCCCATAGTCCTGAAATCTTAAGAGTATGTCCATTCATCCTCATACCATCACTGAACATCTTTTCCTCATCTACCTCTTCCAAAATAACATCCTACTAATGAGATTTGAGAAGATTTGTAGCTCAGGTAGAGGTTCTGGATGTAGGCTTGCTCACTGAGCTGGAAGGTCCATTTTCATGAAATGTTCATGAAAATGAACCTTTCACCTCAGCAAGCAAACCTACAACCATAACATCCTATATACCGCCATCAAAAATCCTCCAAAGAAATTTGTGAACAAATAAAAATGGACAGTTTTGCAAGATTGCAAAATCACATCCTCAACATGGTCTTGCAGCCACAATCTAAAGACTGATAAGCCTATGGCATAAAACTGGCAAATATGAAATATTCACTGAGACAGTCAGGAGGGCTGAGTTGAGCAAAGGAAATGGAGCCATGATGTGCATTAAGGAGTGTTGGCTAAAAACAACAAAATAGAATTGATATATTTTGGTGGGTTCTCACTTTTCCAATCTATTGTAGCTGAAACAGTTGTAAAGTGACATAGCCATTGGATTTGAATGGTAAAATGGTATGTGTTACTCAACACATTATAACCTGCACATTTGAGATTTTACCCTAATAATGACTTTTAAAAATTAAATTGGATGCTGTAGGTTTGAGAAAATTACTTCCAAAATTTCAGTGTAAATGTGAGTCCAAAGCTTGGGAAATACCTACGTTGTGCTGATTTGCAAAGTTGTACATATTTCTACTGCTTCAAAGTCCAATTAAAATCCAGTTTTTAATAAAAACAATATCTATTCAGAATTCTGCAAGTGGAAGAGACTACCGAATTCATTGTTAAATAACCATGCCCTCTTAAAACAGGGTTAATGTATCTAGTCCATTTCAATTACCAAATGTGCATGAGCAGAGCTGATCTGTTTCACGGATTATCTGAACTATTTCAGGACAAGTGTCACATTTCGCCAAGATGCCAGAATCATGTCTTTCCCCACCCACTTAAATCATTGCTGTAAAGCCTAGTCAGGTGTCAGGTATTTAGAATGCAACATATTTGTCAAGTACGTGTGCAAACTTGAAACGATTGCAGTTGGTTACACTGTGCATCTAAGTCACTGTTCAACTGGGTTAAATTGACCTTCTCAGTGCCACCTTGAAGCAGCGTCAAACTCAAACTCCATTCAGAGGCCTGAAAAAGTTACCTTCTAAAACACAAAGGCCCAAAAATCAATGGTCTCTGGCAATCTTAACCTAGTAACTTTAATAATCACATGAATGCAGATATATTAAAATATTCCACATTTATTGAGCCAGCTATAAAAGCAAGACCTCTACAGATTGTTTCTTAAAACTGCTTTGACTAACCTGGTGTATTTGTGCAAACATTTGTTGAACCACATTCTAGACAAGTGCGTTAGAAAAATCTTCCTTCTTTGGTCTTTTTAACCCCTCCAAAAAAAAAAGGAAGAAATAGGAAGCATTCTCATTAGTACCTTTCTAAAAATTACAAGTGCTTGAGCAGTTTTAAAGTGGCTGAACCCTTCGCAATTCTCCCTTCTTCCCTCACCTTCCCAAAACAAAACTGACTGTGAAATATACCAAATACCCTATCTTCCAACTGGAGATGGAACAATCTGGTAATATTAAACTTGATTTTCCTTCAATGCTAATAGCCAATGTGTCTTAAAGGAACAGTCCATCTCCCGCCCAAAATCAAACTGGAAATCTTGTTTTCATGCAACCTTTTACAATCACTCACTTTACCACCACTGATTTGTTAATTCCAAGTTTTAAAAAAATCAGATCTATTTGAATTGGACAGCTTCGTGATCGGCAGTTGATGATTGATCACGCAAGATAATTACTTTTTCTTTTCAAACCATAAAATTTTATCATGTTCAGTTTCGTAGAGTAAATTCTCTGCTTTAACATCATTTGACTCATTTTAATCACAATGAGAATAAACCACAAAAGTAGGATGAGGGGGTAATGCCTGATATAAATTAAAGGTAAATTCTAGCAGGTCAGAAAGTTGCTTAATGAATGGTGCAGGTAGGTAATGGTCCAGTGTCAGCAAGACTCATTCGAGGAGCAAGCAGATGTCTTGATAGCAAGGAGAGAATGAAGCTCTCATCTGCATCCATCTGGTTTGACTACTCAATTCTAATCAGGAGAATAACTCCTTTTGTCATACAACAGCCATGTAGTTTTCACACTTGTTAAGAGGATTAAGGGGTGGGGCGGGGGTGGAGGGAGGCGAAGATAAAGGT
Organism: Chiloscyllium plagiosum; assembly: GCF_037043375.1. NCBI lineage: Eukaryota > Metazoa > Chordata > Chondrichthyes > Orectolobiformes > Hemiscylliidae > Chiloscyllium > Chiloscyllium plagiosum. The sequence goes on from NW_028270169.1 coordinate 17,810,664, forward strand.
AAAATGAAATTGTTTAATATAAGCAAATATGGGATGATGTTACCATTTACCAGGCAATTAGTACATTTCAAAACTAAGTCCTACTACATTTAAATTTCAGTTGGACCATAGGGGAATTGTTCTTCATTGAACAGAGGCCCACAGTAATACTTTCACAAAAAATGTGGTTACCAGTGTGTACTTCATTTGTACAAACTCTCATTCTAGCATGAGACAAACTAGAAAAAGATCTAAAAGATTCCACATTGCAACCCAATGGCAATTGTTTGATTTTTCACAGTGTAGGAGAAATTAATTCCAATATACCTCAGGTTTACCTATTCCAAACCTTACACTGCTAATTGTACTTCAAATGAATTAATCCATGTTTCAAATACAGCATTTACCATTATTTACACATGTATCAAATGCACAGGAAATATTTTTATGTATTGATTAGAACAAATTGATGCATGCAGTGATATTTCCTCAGGTTCACATTTACAGTCTTTTGCCTGCAACCCCAGTCTCATACCCAAAATGAAAGCAAAGCCTTCAGCATCTCCAGTCTCTGTGTAGGCTGGTCGTGACCAGACACAGCCAAGCTCGACTCCTTCCCAACAGAGCTTCAGGAACCAAGCACCCATTCTGCCAGAGACTGAAACAGGCTCCCAGTAAATGGGTAACAGCTGAGACATTGCACCTCAACACCCATCTCCAGCCTGTGCATGTTAAAACAATTAATACCACAATTGGTTGTGTGTGTTTTGCTTCCTTAATCTATTCCCGTCTTATACATATTAATGGCAATAAAATCTCTAAAAGGAAATTCCTAAACTTTATTGTGCGATTAAAAAAGAAACACAATGTAGGCTATGTTGCAAGGAGCAAAAAAAATACAGTATTGAAGAGATTCAGAAGCTTTTTTTGAAGAGTCTAAAAAGTTAAACTTTTTTAAAAATCCTCTTTCGAAGAAAAAAAACACAGGCTGTGGTTAAGTCAAGTCACTGGCTATCCTGGAACACCATTTCACTGCCATTGTAATCTGTGGCTTCAAGTTCCACACTGGACAAGAATTTCCGTGCTGCTTTTCTGCAGTTGTAATCCACAGTGGTTGTATAGACTGTCTTTGCATACTTTGGGTACACAATGATAGTGCTGCGGAACCTCCACGGTTTGTGTTGCGGCTCAAATCTCAGCTCCGTCTTGTAGTTCCGCCATGTGCAATTGGGAACGCAGATGACTGTCTGGCTGCAGGAATCAACACCCAGTGTGTGCTGGAGGAGTACATTGTTGACATAGTGTCGGTCCGAATCGTATTTCACAGAGGAGGTGTACCTGGGAACATGCAGACAAGGCACCTTTTATTCAAAACATTAACTTTCCTATACAAAACCAGCATGCCAAATCACAAGAGTCTTACACTGGATGGTAGCCTAGAGGAAATAGCCAGGATGTTACTACCGAGGAATTCGACTATTGGGGAATCAAACATGCTTGTTTCTATTTCTTACAAAGCTCTCCAAGGCACAATCTATTTAGGCGGGGGGGGGGGGGGGGGGGATAGTGTTTCAATTCGATGACCCATGAATGGCAAATCTAAAATCATCAGAAAATACATTTGTGACTACAGTAGTGCCTCGACTTAGGAACTTAATCCATTCCAGGACCCGGTTCGCGAACCGAAAAGTTCGCGAACTGAATCAATTTTTCCCATTGTTCGGATAGTGTAAGAATGCTTGGACGGTTATTCACAGCGCGTGCGCCAAAGACGAACTGAATGAGATCATGCGGGGCCCAAGAGCTTTTGCGTTCAACAAGCGCGTAGCAAAGCAGAACAATGAAACCACGTGGTCGCACACGGGCTTTTTGCATTCGTACCTTGAATTTCGTACGTACGTTGAAGCAAAATTTTACGTACAATCCTATTCGTAAACTGATTTGTGTATGAACGGGGTCGTTCATATGTCGAGACGCTACTGTACTTGGATAGAACTTGCAAGGCCAGTTCAGGAAGAGCAGCTTACAGTCCACCAAACATTTTAACAAAATGTCACACACAAATATCTTGCTTTAGAATTTGACCTTCTAGTTAAGATTTGTTCCAAGTCCTGGTGTGAAAAGGAAGTATCTGTCAATCAAAGGACAATGGGAATCATAAAGATATCCCAGCAAATAAACACTGTAGGTATTGGAATACCCAGTTTGAGACTTCAGGAGCAGTTAGTCTCAAAGAATGAGGGGGGAGGGATGCAGCAACCAATTTGTCAGCCCTATGTAACCAACTTATAAAAGGAGTGAGGGGGTTAGAGGTCAAGCTGCTGGCTGGTTGACCAGCCTAGGGGCAAAAGGGCAAAAACACTTGATCCAAGTCATTTGTTAAAAATATCTAGTAAAGTGGGAAACATAGCAGGAGCACACTTATTCCTTTTAAAATGGAGCTAACCAGGGACCCAACTGAAATTTTACCCAGAAGACTTACATATAGCAATGTAACAGGAACAGCCTGCCACATTTTATTACAAGATAGCTAGCAATAAAGTTTGGGTGACAAGGGAACCCATTGCTGCCAGGAGTTTGAGGTGTAATGAAAGCCTGGGTTCAAGTCCCACTTTCTCCAGAGATATGTAATAACTCTGACCAGGTTGATTAGAAAAATAGGTTAAAAACAACCAATCTGGTTTTGAGAGCGTACAGTCAGTCATACCGATTTAACAAAAACATCTAGAAAATGTTCAGTTTGTAATGCTGGGGGTACAGTGCAGAAATGGGATATGGCGAATTTGCTCATGGTGCCGGCTCCATTTATCAGTCCATAATAATCCCAACATGGATTTTTATAAAGGTAAGAGGAAGCAAAATTTGTATTGCTCAATTACAATTTTTTTCCCATTTTACCACTGGGGAAAAAAAAGCCCAAAACATCTCGCAACTCTAGCACCAAGCGTCATATTATTTACCTAATCTCCTTCGGTGGCAAAGGGTCCACTTCAACACCTTCTCCAAATGACGATGGCTGCAGCCTTGGCCCAAACCCTGTGATTAGGAAAGAGGAAGTAACTGGAGCGTCCTGCAACAAAAAACAAATGGCAAAAGATGTAAGCTTTGAGAGTTTAGTGTGGACAATGCAGCCTTATGAACCTCAGCTCCAAAGGCAGTCTTCAATTGAGTATCGTGAAACTCATGGTATTTGAAAAGCAGCAAACTCCATTCCTGGAGGGGGATAAAATCTCAAAATTTGCTGAACCTTAACTGAGATTTGGAATACAAGTGGTGTGGTAAATCAGTAAGACAGTAAATCAGTACCCCCAGCATTACAAACTGAACATTTGTTTTTAAATCAAGCACCTCCTTTCAGAGACCAACAGCTGTGTTTACAACCAGTTGACGTCAAAACCAATTAGTTGTTTGAGTTCCAAGAATAGAAATGTACTTGAAACTTGTGAATTTGTCTCCATCAAGAGGAAGAGTGTGGCCAACCATGATGACAGCCTTCTGAACTGACACATTAGTAATGGATAGTAAAGAGGTGTAAGGTGCAGTCAATGCAACTCAGCTCTAGTCCTGCAGCTGAACCAGCTGTCAACTGTATTTTAAAATGCTGAAAAAAATTCCATTCTCCTGCTCCAATGTCCACAAGGAACAGAATCCCAGTGATAGATAGATCAATACAAATCCTAGGACAGAAAGTGAGATGGCATTAGCCAGAGATAGTCAAATGCTGCTGTGACCACATACTTGCCACCAGAGACAAGTTAGTGAATGAATGCCAATGTTGCAAAACTGGTATCCAAACACTCAATAAGTGAGATAGTAGTGGTAGAGAGAGAAAAACAAAACAAGTTAACATTTTGGGCTGATAGCTTCTATCAGACAAGTGACAAGCAGCTGGTCAGGTTTTATTAATAGTTTTAATATAGACAGTGACGTTTGAATCAATTATTTTGGGAAGCAGATGAATTTTATAGAATTGAGTGTTCGCCCAACCCCCCCCAAGAGTAAACCTTGTTCATGAGCTGCTATCATTCACCATCAAATTACTGGATATGAAACAAAACTTAAATGGGAGTTAACATCTTACTGTGCGCTCAAGAGGGAAAGAGGACCCAAGCACCAGATAAACAGTACAAGCACTACCACTGGAATCTAAGGATGACCTAGGGCTCATCACCCTTTGAAAATCCTGTTTACGTGATATTTTGCAATTTCCAAAAGTGTATTCTGATGTACGGGCAGATCTTTTGCCGACTGTTTCCTGTGATTTATTGTTATCGAGACTGCATTTACTACAAGCGTAGAGTGAGTTTGTAGTGCCACATGTGTACCCAGCTGAGATCTGTTCTATTAGATGTCCTAAAACACTAAAGCTAATAAAGCAAGTGTGGTCACTATTGTAATGTGGAAACAAGACTGAATTTGGGCACAACAAACAGTCATGTGATAATAACTGGACAGTCTCTTTTTGAGATGTTGATTGGGAAATGAACTTCAAAATGCTTCCAAGAACTCCTTTGCTGGTCTTTGAACTGGTGTCATGGGATCCTTTACCACCAGAGGGCAGGCAGAGCCTTGACTTTAATATCTTATCCAAAAGACAGCACCCACAACGGTGCAACACTCCTTCAGTACTGTACTAGATTACAAGTAACTGGAGTGGGGCCTGAACCGACAACCTCATGACTCAGAGGAGGAGTGGGTATGCTACCAACTGAGCAACTGAATGGTCTAAATTCACAAGCCAGTGAGGAGACACTTACAGCTTTCTCCAGCCCAAACTTCTGAGGGAGGCTTGGGAAAGGTGAAAACACATGAAAACCATCATCAAGCAGTTTTTGCAGAGTGCATGCTTTTTGTGTGTGTGTATGGTTTTGCTTTCTTGCTCCTTCACAGGAGTCCCACAATATTTATATATGGAGGTTTTCATTCCCTATTTCTATTGAGCAATCACACCTCCACCCATCTGCTTTTGTCTCAAGTATTCAACTCACATTTCCATGAGGTTGGCTGTCACTGAACTTTTGCCCAAAACGTCAATTTTACTGCTCCTCGGATGCTGCCTGAACTGCTGTTCTCTTCCAGCACCACTAATCCAGAATCTGCTTTCCAGCATCTGCAGTCATTGTTTTTACCCTGTGACTGAACTAGGTAAGTAAATGTGTGTCAAGTCCCAATAGGCAGATTGTGCAAATCTGTTAAAAGCGGGAGGTCTGAAATGCCAGCATTTTCTTGTTTCACTGCCCATGTCTGCCATTCCCTTGTTTTATAAAGAGATCAAGCAATTAGTGCCAAAAACTCTAACCATTCTAAATTTTCACAGGCCGTAAAAACATTAATCTTTTATATCCACACACAACAATAATCGATTGCACAAGGCAGGTTGCCTTGTAAGGACTGTCAGGCTGTGACGATAATTGCCAGTCCATGTAATTTTCCACCCATCCCCTCTGTATTCACTCACTGACAATACACTATTAACTTAATTCAAAAGCGGTTTCTCAAGACAAAAACAGCTACCCTTGAATTTCCCCTTAATTACTAAGTTCCAGTATTCAACTACATGCAGAGTTGTCAAGCTACCTCCATAGGGACCTGTGTAAGCCACTTTGCTGCTGGTTGTTTCTAAATGTTGATAATTAAATAAGTGGTGCTTTCTCCCCCCTCTTCAAACAAGAAATAGGGGGTTACATCTCACCATGCTTTGGGCTGACAAATAGGAAACTCAACAAAAGTTTCTTAGAAGACAGAGGATGGTGGTGGTGGAGGGTTGTTTTTCAGACTGGAGGCCTGTGACCAGTGGAGTGCCACAAGGATCGGTGCTGGGCCCTCTACTTTTTGTCATTAACATAAATGATTTGGGTGTGAGCATAAGAGGTACAATTAGTAATTTGCAGATGACATCAAAATTGGAGGTGTAGTGGACAGCAAAGAGGGTTACCTCAGATTACAACAGGATCTGGACCAGATGGGCCAATGTGCTGAGAAGTAGCAGATGGAGTTTAATTCAGATAAATGCAAGGTGCTGCATCTTGGGAAAGCAACTCTTAGCAGGACTTATGCACTTAATGGAAAGGTCCTAGGGAGTGTTGCTCAACAAAGAGACCTTGGAGTGCAGGTTCATAGCTCCTTGAAAGTGGAGTCGCAGATAGATAGGATAGTGAAGGCGGCGTTTGGTATGCTTTCCTTTATTGGTCAGTGTACTGAGCACAGGAGTTGGGAGGTCATGTTGCGGCTGTACAGGACATTGGTTAGACCATTGTTGGAATATTGCGTATAATTCTGGTCTCCTTCCTATCAGAAAGATGTGAAACTTGAAAGGGTTCAGAAAAGATTTACAAGGATGTTGCCAGGGTTGGAGGATATGAGCTACAACGAGAGGCTGAACAGGCTGGGGCTGTTTTCCCTGGAGTGTCGGAGACTGAGGGGTGACCTTATAGAGGTTTATAAAATTATGAGGGGCATGGATAGGATAAATAAACAAAGTTTTTTCCCGGGGAGTCCAGAGTCCAGAACTAGAGGGCATAGGTTGAGGATGAGAGGGGAAAGATATAAAAGATACATAAGGGGCAATTTTTTCACGCAGAGAGTGGTACGGGTATGGAATGAGCTGTCAGAGAATGTGGTGGAGTCTGGTACAATTGCAACATTTAAGAGACATTTGGATGGGTATATGAATAGGAAGGGTTTGGAGGGATATGTGCTGGGTGCTGGTAGGTGGGACTAGATTGGGTTGGAATGTCTGGTGGGCATGGACGGGTTGGACTGAAGGGTCTGTTTTCATGCTGTACATCTCTACGGCTCTATGACTCTAGCTAATAATCTGAAGTGCGGAAAATGTCAGTTACCAGAATACACACATGCTGTCCATAACCAGTTTGAGGCTTAGTAATGCGTATTATACGTTCTCCAGGTGTTGACTAGAAAGGCAGCTAACTGGGCAAAGGGTGTTCACTTAAATTTACAAATCTTCTGTACCCTTACAGGGATGGAAAGAGAGGAAAAAAAAAAGAGCTAAACTTTAAAAAAAGCTTGATTACACGCATTTAGAATAAAGAGAGGAAAAAAGTAACTGGAACTGAAGATCTGTACCAGGACTGCATGCAGTTTCAGTACATACTCACTGTCAGGGTGGGAAGAAATAATTTCAAAAAATGGCTGTCACATTTCAATGCATGGAGTATGTAAAAACTTATAAACTGGCATTTTTGTCTCCCTATACAGAAGGGAAGATTAGAGATATTTAGGTTCTACATTTACAAAATGGAAGAGTGTGGAAACCTGTTCATAGAATGGGAAAGATAAATTCAGAGAACAACTTCAGTAAACCTTGATGGTAGAACGATGGGGTGGAAGTTGGAGAAATTATTCCAATTAGCAAAAGTGCAGTCCCAAATCATTGCACCCATTTAATGCAATGAATAAGGGTGGAAAGATGGTACAGAGGTTATGGTTGGCTTTCCTATATGAAATAATTGAAGATATCAGGAAATTAGGCAACATCACTCCTTTAACCACAATCTTGCATAAAAATTTCCACTGGCTTCACAATTAGTGATCCATCAATTTAAGGCCATCTGAGGCACCCAATGTTTGAACTTTCCCCAAGATTACTGTAGCACTTAACTCTAAAATGGTTTTTAAAAAACTGGTCTCGAGCTTAAAAATCTTCCCCTCTTCTTAACAGGATGCTTTACAAAGCCAGCCACACTACAAACTGCCCGGGCAACTATATGTTGAAACACTGTGGCCAACTGCAGCATTAGGCAAGCAGTTCTGGGACAGCTTCAGTTCCGGTTATTTGTTTAGTCTATTCAAACAGCCTGTGATGATTTTTTAAAATTCTATTTTTCCACATATTTCATCCCTGCATCTCCTTCCCAGGGGGAGGAAGAACTAGACCTGGTCTTTGCAAAAGCTCTTCCAGTCTTAACGATAATCAGGATAATGCTCCTGTATCGTATGACTTCATGACACAATCTGTGTTCATCTTTGTCTCAATTATATTTTTCTATAAATATCCCAATAAACTGCTCACTCCCTTCAAGGAGAAATTTATTGGAAAGTGGAATGGTTCAGGAGATTTGAAGAAAACAGAGCATGAAGAAAATCAAGTGACCTCACACATTATAAAACATGCCCTCATCTACAGTGCCCTACGAGTACAAAACATTTGAGACTACTTCACAGAAGTCAATTTTTGAAATACTTATGTAGGCAGTCAGTACCAACAGCATCCCAAAGAGGGATGAATGTGTAGCTAATCTGGTTTTGGTAGTATTGGATCAGGGAGTACTTTCAGCCACGTGTTGAACAATGCACATCCAAGCAGACAACACCTTCAAAAAGTCAAAAAGTTTAAGCCAAATTATGGATTCCACATTACAGTAGCTGTATGTTTACTGAGTAACAACTTTTGGAGATCCAATTGAAAGCTAATAAGATGGTATTTAATATGCTCGACTGAAAATAAACTACGGAAACAGATTCCCATGAATGCATATTTTAACCTCTATCACTGCACCTCCCACTTCATGGTGGTATTACAGCTCTCCATTATACTGTGGGTCTGACAGCAAAATTACATCCTGACAAACAGTCAACTAAGAAGGAGACATGTTTTTTGGGTGGTGGTTGGAAAGAAGTGCAAGGATGCCTGCCTTGAAGAAGTTTTCCTCCTCTCTCTACAAGAATCTCAGAGAGTCCCTCTCCCACTGCAACTCCCAGGTACTCTATGCTACTTTCTCCCCATCCCAACCCTCCTCTCACTTATCTCTCCATCCTTCAGGCTCTCTGCCTGTATTCCAGATGAAGGGCTTTTGCCCGAAACGTTGATTTTCCTGCTCCTCAGATGCTGCCTGAACTGCTGTGCTCTTCCAGCACCACTAATCCACGTGTGTATATGTGGCCTCCTGCATTGCAGTGGAACTACCCCAAAGGACTGATTGCCGTACTTGCCTTTTCACGGTTTGCCAATTCAAATCATCCACTTAAAACTACTCAAATGGAGAAAAATAAAAAAGGGAATTAAAGAAATTATGTTTTAAATTTACCAATCGTTTCATCAAGGAACTGGTTAGTTAACCATACCTGAAGACAAAATGGAGAGAAAAATCCAAGTTGGGTTCCATCAAATCTTTTAAAAGTGAAACCAAAAATTGAGTTGGATGAAGAATGTTTCCAGCATCTGCAGTCCCCACTTTTGCCTTGAATAATGGAGAGTTACACACACACACACACACAGAGAGAGAGACGGGGGTAGAGAGAAGTTTAGGGACCTCAAACCAGAATACAGATTGAATTCCCTGCCCGCAAGGGAGCTCGATGACATTTGCCTCGGGCAGTGACAAGAGTAACATATGACCCCCAGCGCCCTTGATTTCAGGGGAGGGGGAGGAACAGAAGATTTCCACTGATTGCTATTTAATGATTTCACACCTCCCACTTGCTAGAAAACCACACCTGAAATTGTTGGGTGAGGACTAATCAGGTTCAGCAGGGACACTGAAAACTCACCCCTCGTGTGTATCAGGACATTAAGTGTTACTACTAGATAACAGCACTCATGAAAATTGTACATTGGAATTAGACAAGATCCCAGAGGGGATTAGCAGCAAACAATAACTGGTGGGGAGCAGAAAAGGAACAAAACCTCACAGTACTGAACTAGTGTACACTGTCACATGCAGGCTATTCCTTTAACCGTGGAATATATGATACGTGACACATTATCTTTGACACTTTGCTGTCTGGGTTGGGGGATGGGACTAAGGCAAAGAAAATGCGTTTAGATTGTTTAGGTGAGGTAACAAAGCGATTGACAATCACTTGGTACATAAGCCCATGTCGAGAATTGGCAGCTTTTCAACATTGTTGAAAGAGCCACATGGACATGTTCTGCATGAATACCCGACTGCAAGAAAGAATCCACTGTGTTCCTCGCTTTTCTAACTCAAAGTTACAATGGTCAGTTTTAACAGCCACAATCTCAACTGGTTGAAATCAGCACTGACTTTTCTCAGGACTCTCCATTAAACACGTGGGCTGCAAAACCTTGGGCCCTTTCAGTCACCAAATTAGTGCACTTTGCTTTATGAAGTGATTGTTCAACAAACTACACGAGAAGGACTTTTGCCTGAAACGTCGATTTTCCTCCTCCTCAGATGCTGCCTGACCTGTGCTCTTCCAGCACCATATTCTTGACTCTAGTCTCCAGCACCTACAGTACTCACTTTCGCCCACATGAGAAATGGAGCAGAATGCGTACCTCAAGAAACACTTGAATTCGAGTCTGGAGATTAGAGTCGGGAGTATGGTGCTGGAAGAGCACAGGTCAGGCAGCATCCGAGGAGGTGGATTACATTTTCCAAATATGAATTTGAGCTTACAACAGGAGATTTAGTCCTAAAGGACAGTTCACTTGAATTTAAACCAAACAATCTGCACATCTCTCCACCCTGGAGGCTCCCTGCCTCCATTCCTGAAACATCGATTTCCTGCTCCTCGGATGCTGCCTGACCTGCTGTGCTTTTCCAGCACCACTCTGATCTAAACCCACATGTTTTGTTAAGAATGAAGACTGCATGAAGCCAAAGTGATCAGGCCATATAAGCCCAACCCTCAGTTTGAACTTTGGGTGCTCTCAGCTATGGCTTTAAATCGCCCTTTTTTTTGCAGATGATAATCGAAGACTCGGTCAGATATTCTAATTGCTCAGTACTTTCCAGTCACCTCTGAAAAATCATGAGCCTATGGACGTTTGGCAAGACGATCAGGTTGTCAACAGACACCTTTAGTAGCCATGTACCCTTTTCCCTCAGAGTTCCTCCAGCTCCAGTGCAGTCCAATTCCCGACAAGAGACAGTCCACTTAAACACAACGTTGATCGCAATTCTCACTGCAGGAGCTGCTCAGAATGCAGTGTTTAGATCACACAAAGACTTCCTCGGTTAAGAATGAGGCAGATATGAATCAAAAACGAGAAGAAATTAGTTCCAGATCAGCTAACTCCACGACAGAACCAACACGCGCATATCCGATAACCATTCGTAAAACAAACTTGGCATGTTGCCCTTTTTAAAAACACACGTCCAACCTAAAGAGCAACATGTAAATTCTCAGTAGCTGTAACAAAATTAAAAGAATAGTACAGTATGTTATGCTGCCAATCCCAGAGTGCTATTTTGATAAAGCAAACACACAATAAATGAATCTCATTTGTCAATGCAAATTTATCAGGAAATAGAAGCAAAATTTGAATATGCTCCGTGAATAATTATATTTCACGAAAGCCTCCAAAACAAATCATTTCCCATTTAAAGTACAATCCTAAAATATCATACATCAGAAAAAGCAACACTCACTAGCAGTCAGGACAATATTTACACAGAAACCCATTCATAGTTGGAACTGCTAACTTTAAAAAAAAAAATCATAAAGGCAACCCAAATTTGCTTTTGGTTTGACAAATGCAGAGGCTATCATCTTGCGTAGAATCCACACTTAATTTTCCATGGAACTTCTCCCATCCCTCCCACTTTTAAACTGCAAGGTCTTCAATCTTCCTTTGGTAATTCCCCAGCTGAGAAGGGGAAGTTATCAAAATACATCAGTACAATGTTTTTACACACTTGCCAAAGACAAGCAGAGTGTCTGCAATCAAGCAGCCACTACCCGGTTTTACAGTCAGTGCCAGAGCTGCAAACAAGTCTTAACATTCAATTCATGGGAGCAACTCCCCCCAATCACTAAAGTATCATCTAACAGCTACTCACACAGGCATAAAACAGTACCTGCATCTGCTCCATTTTGTCTAAACGTTGCATCGATATTTGGAGGACTGTCACCTAGCTCTAGGCAAATAATTCAAATGGATTCCTTTTAAGCAACATTGCAACACCATCACCACCCATTGCGTTTGGTTCCTGCTGTGGTCCCTCCCTGTTGAGGCCGAACAGTCTGGGCCATTCGCATTCAGAATTTGTTTTTATTTACAAAAAGGAAATGCTGAGAGAAAAGAAGGGCAAGTCCAGGCGTCGAGATCTGCCTCAAAACTTTCAAGACGTCAGGTCCTTTCCAGTCCCAACTCAGAAACTGCAATAATTGAGAGCACCATCAGCAGACACTGTTTCAAACTTATAACTCGTGTCCTGAATTACTGTCACATCTTGCTGCAGAAGGGGAAATTAGACTTCCCCCTATCAAGGGTAGGGAAATAAACTGGAGACCGTTTTAACCTTGATGCATGGCTTCCATAGCTCAGAATCCAGTGGACCATACCACCACCTCAGTCGGAAACGGAATCAGTAAGAAAGTAATGAAAAAATACTTGCATTTAAAATTAGAAAACACTCAGCTTCCAAGTGAGGTTTTGATTTCTATTTGAGTGCTCAAAGGCTTGGGGTTCAGCAGCTACCAGCCCCCCCACCTTAACATGTTTGGTAGGTTTTGAAAGTTTGAAAATGTAAAGAAAAACCAAAGATCTGCAGATGCTGGAAATCTGAAAAACAAAAGATTGCTGGAAAAACTCCGGTCTGGCAGCATCTATGGAGGGAAAGCAGAGTTAACATTTCAGGTCCAATAACCCTTCCTTAGTGTTTTGAATGTTTGAAGTTGGCCAAAATTACAGGAGTGTTTTACAACCTTCAATTGTATAGTGACTTTTGATGCTAAAATACACCGTGCTTTAGAGAGGCAGGATGAATTGATATTTGGTATCTCCTATTGACTGACAGTGTCTTAATTATTGCATCATCCTTTGAAAGTTAAGTAAAAGCCACCATCATCTGCCAAGCAATTGGAGTGGCATCTCTGCACCTTGGGTCACAGAACAGGAGTACAGCCAATAATTTGTGACTGCTCCTCAAAAGCATTTCATTATTTGTGAAACAGGGAGGGAAGTTACAAGTGGCAATCTCCCAAAAAAAAAGCAAAATGATGATCAACCAGTTTTGCTCTTCTCTGAACCTTTGTCCTGGGTGGATATGAAAGACCTCGGTTTAATGCCCATTCCAGAGAATAATGGCTCAGCCCTACAAGAGGATATTAGCCAAAATCATGGGCTGAAGTCTTGACCCAAGCTTGAATTTTCAAATTTATGACTCAGATCATAATTCTATTAGTTTCAAAATGGTTATGGAAAAGGAAAAGTCTTCCATAAAAGTTAAAAAGTTTTTAATTGGAGTGAGACAAATTTTAATAAGACAAGAACTTTCAAAAGTTGATTGGAGTGTACTGTTTGCAGGTAAAAGGACTCTGACAAGTGGTTGGCGTTCAAGAGTGTGATGATGAGTTCAGAGACATTATGTTCCTGTTAGAGTGAAGGATAAGGCTGGTAAGCTTAAAGAACAGTGGTTGAATAAAGATATGGAGGCTCTAGTCAAGAATAAAAGAATATTATTTTAGATATAGACAGCTTGGTTCAATAGAATCTCTCCTTCATTATAAAGAATGTTGGGTCAAAGAGGAGAGAGCAGATAAGGTTAAGGATAATCCAAAGATATTCTACAAACACTTCAAAAGCAAGATGATAACTAGAGAGAGGGTAAGGTCTCTTAAAGATCAAGGTCGTCATCTTTATGTTGAACACCAGGAGATGGGAGAGATACTAAGTGAATATTTCATGTCAGTTTTTACGACACAAAGAAAGAAATGGGAGTATAGAGAATGCAGATAAATAAACGATGTTTTAAAAATCATTCATAGTACAGAAGAGGTAGTTTGGGAGGTCTTAGAGAATATAAAGGTGAATAAATCTCTGGGACCAGATCTAAGGTATCCCAGCACATTGTGGGAAGAAAGGAAGGGAAATTATGACACCTTGCAGAAATATTTGCATCATCTATAACTACGGGTGAGGTGCCTGATGACTGGAGGGTGGCTAATGTTGTACCTTTGCTTAAGGAAGGTTTAACGAGAAACTGGGGAACTATAGAGCTGCAAGTCCGACTTCAGTTGTGAGAAAATTGTTGGAAGTGATTACAAAAGATAGAATTTATGGACATTTAGAGGGGCAATAATGAATTAGGGATAGCATGGTTTTGTGCAAGGAAAATCGTGTCCCACAAACTTGGAGTTTTTTTGAGAAAGTTACCAAAAAGATTGCTGATGACAGGGTGGAAGATGTTGTTTATTTGGATTTTAGTAAAGCCTTTGAGAAGGTTCCATGTGGCAGCCTAATTAGTAAAGTTGGGTCACATGGGATTCAGGGTGAGCTTGCCAATTAGATATATAATTGGCTTAACAACACGTGTGTAATGGTGGAGAAATTGCTTTTTAGACAGGAGACCTGTGACCAGTGTTCCACAGGGATAAGTTCTGGGTCCTCTTATGTTTGTCATTTGTATAAATAATTTTGATGAAGATACAGAAGGCATGGTTAGTAAGGTTGCAGATGACATCAAAATTGGTGACAGTAAATAATGAAGAAGGTTTTCTAAGATTGCAGGAGGATCTTGATCAAATGGATCAATGGGCTGAAAATTGGCAGATGGAGTTCAATCTGGATAAATGCGAGGTATTGCATTTTGGGCAAACAAACAAAGGTCGGGCTTATACAATTAATGATAGGCCTTGGGTAGTGTTAGAGGGGGAAACACTACCCAAGGCCTTGGGTAGTGTTAGAGGGACCTAGGCGTGCAGGTATATAATTCTTTGAAGTTTCCAATACATATACACAGGGTGGTTAGAAAGATGTTTGGCACACTTCATTGTTCAGTCAGAATTGGGAAGTCATGTTGAGGTTGTACAGGACACTGATGAGGCCGCTCCTGGAATAATGTGTCCAGTTCTGGTCACCCAGTTATCGCAAGGATATTATCAAACTGGAGAGGGTTCAGAAGAGTTTTACCAGGATGTTGCTGGGTAGGGAAGGTTTGAGTTATAAAGAGAGGCTGGATAGACTGGGACCTTTTTCACTGGAGCACAGGAGGTTGAGGGGTGACCTGATAGAAGTTTATACAATAATGAGAGGAGGAGGCATATTTCTAAGGTGCGAGGAGAGAGATTTTAAAAAGACTAAGAGGCAAATTATTTTACAGAGGGTGGTTCACGTGTGGAATGAGCTTCCTGAGGAAGTGGTGGATGCAGGTACAATTAATGTTTAAAAGACATTTGGATAGACACATGAATAGGAAAGATTTGGAGGGATCTGGGCCAGGAGCAGACAGGTGGGTTTAGTTTAGTTTGGGATTATGTTCAGCATGAACTGGCTAGACCAAAGAGTCATACAGCATGGAAACACAGTCTATAAGCAAGCTTGCTTCTAAACTGACCCAGAAATAAATTGGAAAGTTAAAGAAAGAAAAACAAAATTACCTTCCACAATCCTATTCATTTAAAAAGGAATTGGTTTGGGGGGGGGGGGGGGGGGGGGGGAGCACTTGTGGTGTGGGCATCAAGAAACTAGGCATTACTCACTAAATTAATAGGTCTAATTTGCAGGGCAAGTGGGCTCTATAAAACTGGAATATTAGAAATTATATACAAAGATTCCCTGTATTCCAAGTTGCTGGATTGTTCCCAACAGACTAGCACAGTCTGGAATGATACCAAAGAGCCACCCCAGCAAGGTTATTTGCACAAAGGTAACATATTTCACAATGAATTCAATGACAGCAAAATGGTCAGTTGAAACAGCAAGATTACCTCTTGGAATCAATAAATACTATAAAAGCAACTTCCTTGTTAAGGCAACTCAACTTATTAAATCTGGTGCAGATCCAAAACTTCTACTTTTTTTTCATAAGTTTCTCCTGTCCTGGTGTATCAGTTACCGAAACTGGCAAGACAACCAACATTTAATACTCTTTTCTCTCTTTGGGAGTGAACTGTGGCCTCATTGTTAACACACTTCCCTCTGAGTCAGAAACTTGTGGGTTCAAGTTCCCACTCTAGATTGCAAAACCAAGATGACATTCCACTGGAGCACTGACGGAGTGCTAGTCTGTCAGAGGTGCCACCTTTTGTTTACTTTCCTAGATGGATGTGCAAGATCTCAGGCAGAGAGCCAGTATTAACCAAATGGACTAAATGACAATCTGCAATGATGGACTGACTAAATCCTTTAATTCTGAGATTATGGCAAGTGCTCTATTCACATGCAAGATTTGTTTCTCAATCATCCCTTTGATTTTTATCTGTTAGAGGTAATCTTTACCACTCAAATAAGATTCACAATTACTCAGACAAAATTGAACATTGGCAGGGCTGAGCAATTAGAACTTAAATTCCACTGCCAGTGAACAGATCGAGACTGGCAGAATAATTTCACTTTTGATCAAAGCTGGAATCTCTCTTGCAAAGAAATGGCAAAACATCTCCACCCTCTTTAAATACCTGGGCGTTTGCATTCCACTACACAGGGAGTGTTCCTAAACCTTTATAAAGTATTTGACAACAATTTTTAAAAGGCAAATGTGTTCAGCAAGTTTAAAAGCAACATTTTCAAGACTGTGTGGGAGGATTAAAAATAAAGTTACACAGAAAAGTTTCAACAGGCAGAAAGACTGTTCCTCAGAGTTGAACAATCGTGACTTTGTGTGAGTGTATGAACCAATGGATCTAGTTCAACAAAATTCAAAATAGCCCACAGAACGCTGGGATAGAGACAGGTCTGTGAAACAAAGTAGAAATAAAGTGAAGTGGATTGAAGCAAAATCTGACTGTAAATAACATGGCTCGTACTACAGCAACACCACAGGGTTTTGACAAAATTCCAAACAACATACTTACAATCAATTGTGTTTAAACGGTGTTAAAATTAGGTAAATGGGTCTTCACAAAGAGTGGCAGAATTTCTCTTCCCCTTTATAGATTCAGTGCGAGAGAATGAGTAATACCACTCATCTTATCCATTCTGCCCCAATATCTCTCAATATGCAACCCATTTAGATTACACATGAAGGAAGTGTCAACAAGGGACAAGGATTGCCAGGATTTTATTAAAAGGTGGGGTGGCAGTAGTGGTTGGGGAGATGGGGGAGCTCTGCCCTAAAAGGAAAAAGAACAAATTAAATTAAAAATAGACTGGGCTGCAACCCAATGTCCTGCTGCTGACTTGTGGCATCCAAGTGATACCCAACACTTGGATCACGATCACGAGGGACATCAGGTGCTGGACAGTCAGCTAGTCCCCTCCCAGTGCTTTGTAGATACAGTGAACAAACACCAAATCGATTTTTCTATCCGGGTCACGTCGCCAAGAGATCTAAAGCCAATTTAGATCAAATACAGGCGATCAAACAAAGTAAATATTCAAATTCCTATTTCCCAAAAACTAGGGAAAAGGGGAATTTGTAGATACTGGAAGGATATGACGAAAGCGGAGATCGAACCTCCCTCTTAGTCATAGAAGTTACACTTTCATAGCAATTCACTGGCTGTTAGTTTATATTCTGGTTGCTGCCACAGTCAATATTCAGATTCAAATAAACAATCCAGTACAGATCGGAGTTTCAGCTTTTTTTTGTTTGCAGTTGGACATCCAGGTAATTCTTCCATTTGCTTAGCTCTGGGAAATAACATAATAAAATATTGCAGACCCTAACTCTGGTTTCAGTCTGGTAGAGCACATTCGATTTTAAAAGATATAATTTCTTTTAGAGTCAGATGTACAGTATGGAAAGAGACCCTTCGGTCCAACCCGTCCATGCCGACCAGATATCCCAATCTAATCTGGTCCCACCTGCCAGCACCCAGCACATATCCCTCCAAACCCTTCCTATTCATATACCCATCCGAATACCTCTTTAATGTTGCAATTGTACCAGCCTCCACCACTTCCTCTGGCAGCCCTTTCTACACATGTACCACCCTATGTGAAAATGTTGCCCCTTAGGTCTCTTTTATATCTTTCCCCTCTCACCCTCAACCTATGCCCTCTAGTTCTGGACTCCCTGACCCCAGGGAAAGGACTTCATCTATTTATCCTGTTCATGCCCCTCAATTTTGTAAACCTCTATAAGGTCACCCTTCAGCCTCCGACACTCTAGGGAAAACAGCCCCAGCCTGTTCAGCCTCTCCCTATAGCTCAAGTCCCCCAACCCTGGCAACATCCTTGTAAATCTTTTCTGAACCCTTTCAAGTTTCACAACATCTTTCCCATAGGAAGGAGACCAGAACTGCATGCAATATTCCAATGGTGGCCTAACCAATGTCCTGTACAGCCACAACATAACCTCCCAACACCTGTACTCAATACTGACCAATAAAGGAAAGCATACCAAGCGCCTCCTTTACAATCCTATTTACCTGCGACTCCACTTCAAGGAGCTATGAACCTTCACTCCAAGGTCTCTTTGTTCAGCAACACTCCCTAGGACCTTACCATTAAGTGTATAGGTCCTGCTAAGATCTACTTTCCCAAAATGCAGCACCTCGCATTTACCCAAATTAAACTCCACCTGCCACTTCTCAGCGCATTGGCCCATCTGGGCAAGGTCCTGTTGTAATCTGAGATAACCTTCATCACTGTCCGCTACACCTCCAATTTTGGTGTCATCTGCAAACTTACTAACCGTACCTCTTATGCTCGCATCCAAATTATTTCTATAAATGACGAAAAGCCTTCATTCTGAAAAGCAACCCCCCACCACAACCCTCTGTCTTGTACCTTTGAGCCAGTTCTGTATCCAAATGGCTTTTATTTTAGATACACTCAGGAAGCATGCCCTTGATTCACTATGCTTTCCACAAAGGTACCAAAACACACACCCATTGAAAACAGACAGAAGTTTTTGTATGAGGCTGGCTCCTGGTTCATCAGTCGAATGCAAAGTATTGTGCATCATTTTATCTTGACCACATGAAGGGAGGCAGAAATCGCACAACCCAGGCTTGCAGCATAGCAAACTGTCCCAAGGTGCGTCACACGAACGTTATACATGAAGTTTGACAAAACAAGAGACATTAGTACAGTATGTTCAAGGAGGTAGATTTTAAAGAAGTGTCTTAAAGGCTTTACATAGGACCGGAGGCCAGCACTGTAGTACTATCTAATGGCACTGCTGACAAAATAGGCAATTTGTCAAAGGTTTTAATCTTGTACTCAAGACATTTACAAGAATACTAATGCACAGGGCACCAACTGTACACGAGTGCTGTTTGGTTAGTAAGTGGACTCTGATCGATAGAGTTGTTGCCATGGGGAATGCAGTTAGATGATGACTGGCAGTTTTTATATTTATACCAGACCGATTGATGCCTTGAGAAATTAATCAGATTAACTGTTGTCTATTTAAGTTGAAACATGGACAATGTGCATATGAATTCTGTTTGCAAAATACCCTTCCAATGATATAAGAGCAACATCTACAGCATTGAGACACCGAGTTTCAGCATGGATGGATGAGATTAATTTCCTCTATGCTGCAATAACTCCATGATCATGACAGATTACATTAACCTAAAGTGAAAGTTTTAATTTCCAGTTGGTAATAAGGACAGTGGCCAGGCTATTACAATTTGATCAAATCTTTCAGCTGAGGCAAAAAGGAGAAAAAACTAGGTCCCTTGCTTACTATCACTATCCAGTGATTCTAGTTGAGGTATGGATTGGGTTTAACTATGACAGCCTTAGATCAATTGACCACCAAGGCTCACTGTCCCAGCCCACTGAAAAGGCCCACTTGAACCAGATACTTGGGAAGCTGCTGACAACAGTGCATCATAACATAGCAACAACTGACTCTTAGTTGGGAAGATGGCAATATCAGGTGGTGGTGGTGGGATGGAAGAAGTCAGATTGTTGACTTATCATTGAGTTCAAAGACTTAAAATACACAACTCAAGACATTAGCATTTACCTAATCAGTGTCCCAATAACAAATTCAGATCCAGAAAGTTTCCTATTGGCACCTATATTAGTAAGCATGTATGCTAAATGGAGCCTTTGAAGAAATCAACAGCTTGTATCCACCAGTTGACTGAAACAGAAGAGATCTTAAATATCTTTTATTTTTGAATGGGGGAAGCAGAAAGTAAAAGGGAAAAAAGAAAGTCTTATAACCAAGCAACCTCTATTCTGCACAAAACATTCCCATAAGATCAGCCAAGAGCCCCTCCTAGGGGTATGGTGAGGGGCTACTGCTCATACTCCATAGTAGAGATGGATATTTTCCAAAAATCTCAGATTCCTGTTACCAGATCTCTGGGTAAAAATAATTTCATCCACAAAAAAAAGGAAATTATGTAAGATGTCACAACCTGAAAACTACAATTTTCCAAGTCAGTGCATCAACATTACCACATACACAGCAAAAGTGTTCTATTCTACTGCAGAGGATCACTCTTCACAAAGGGGTGTAAATTCCTCCATTCTCCACAGCAGCTAGAAACCAGATAACATTTAAAAGGATTAAGGATGATTGTTTTGAAACATACAAGATTCGGAGAGGGCTTGACAGGGTGGATGTTGGAAAGATGTTTCCAATGGTGGTGGCAAATCTTGAGGGGGGGGGGGGGGGGGGAGATGTAGTTACAAAATAAAGGGACACTCGTTTAAAACTGAGATGTAAAGGAATTTCATCTCTAAGGGTAACAGTTATTTGGAATTTTCTATCCAGAAGGTTGTGGAGACTAGAGCAATGGTACTGTTTAAAGAGGTGGTGGATAGTTTATTTGAAATATTGAGGAGTTTGGGCTGTGGAGAGACAGTTGTGGCCTAGGGCAGATCAGCCATGATCTTGTTGAATAGTAGGGCAGGCTCGAGTTCTGAATGTCCCACTCCTCATCTGATTTCATCGATTCTCAGGAAGAGTGACTACACTGGAGGTCAAGATGCATTTGGAAATTCTTTTTTCATTTGTGGGACTTGAGATCGCTGGCTGGACCAGCATTGATAGCCCATCCCTAGTTGCCCTTGAGAAGGTAGTGAAGAGCTGCCTTCTTGAATTGCTGCATCCCACTTGCTGGAAAGTGACCCACAATGCCGGTAGGGAGGCAATTCCAGGATTTTGACCCAACAACTGAAGGAACGGCAGTATATTTCCAAGTCAGGTGGTTGGAGGGGAACTTGCAGGTGGTGGTGTTCCGATGTATCTGCTGCCCTTGTCCTTCTAGGTGGATGTGGTCATGGATTTGGAAGATGCTGTCTGAGGATCTTTGGTGAATTTCTGCACCTGACAATGGATTCAGACTGGTCAAACATTTTCAGGTCTTTAGAAAAAAGTCAGGGGGGGTGTTTTCAACCAACTCAATCTGAGCTGGATAAGAGACAAACGGAGACTGCACTTTGTTAATCGCTGCTCCATTCCAAACCTCCCCAAACTGGCCGGAACTGTTACAAACAGACTGAAAGGTGAGCAAGCAACACTTTGGGTGCTTAGCCTCCAGCAGGGACACCAAGGCATTAGGACACAGTAAAAATAAAATCAAAAAAACCCTCAACACATTGAGACTCTTGCCTCAAAAAACCCAAAGCAGCTTTGCCCATAGCAGCCACTGTCTGGGGAAAATTGGCATTTTGAAAGCAGAATGGTAAGTAGCATCATAACGTAGATCGGCAGAACCTGAGTTGTTCTCATGTTGGCTCTTCGCATGATTTGGCAAGTGGGGGGGGGGTGGAGTTAGAGGTAGCTGGTTTGTGAAGATTAGAATGGTGCTGGAAAATCCCTGATGAAGGGCTCCTGCCTGAAAGATCGATTTTCCTGCTTGTCGGATGCTGCCTGATCTGTGCTTTTCCAGCACCACTCTAATCTTCACAAACCAGCTACCAAGGAAACTGGGAAACTAACTCCATGTCTTCTCCCACCCCCCACTAATGTTGACTCTGACCTCCAGCATCTGCAGTCTTCACTTTCGCCTCGCTGGTTTGTGAGGTAGAGTGAGGACAAAAGTGTGTGGGCTCAAACCCCACATCGCTGAGGTCACCACAAAAGGAGTCTCCTTCTCAACCTCTCCCTTTGCCCAAGGCATGTGCCCTTCTGGTCAAACCACCATCAGTTGTCCGTTTCTCCCAGAGACCAGCCCTCTGGTCTGGTAAGGAGTATGGCAAATTTATCTTGACATGCTGGCTCTTATTATGGATCAGAATAATGGGAGATCTTTCAAATCAACACAGTTTCAGCTGCTGCTCTCAGTCTCAGAGACCAGAAAGCCGGAGTCAACCGGTTTGAAACAAACAGGTCGGTGAAGGAGGGCTTTTGCCTGAAAAAAGTCGATTCTCCTGCTCCTGACTGGCTGTGCTTTTCCAGCACCATACCCTCGACTCTGATCTCCAGCACACAGTTTCTGTGAGGGCGGCTGTTTCACAACCGCTGAAGGGAGAGGCCAGGAGGTGAAAGCAAGTCCACAGATTCATGACTGACAGAAACACGAACAACATGTTGCAACTCCCCAGTGACCAACTGAGTCACTAACATTCACGATGCGGCACAAAACGTTCCGTTTACCACCAACCGCCTAGATTTCTAATTCAGCTATGGTTTGACATGATTCGAGACAAGATCCAATGCATTGATAAATTGGCAAGTGACACGTGTGCTGTTGGCGAAATATAACGCACGCACCCAGGAGCAGTAACCCACAGCAGCGCCTGTCATTACCCACCAGCCCATATTACAGGCAAACCCCTACCCCGCCGCCCCCACAGACACACACAAAGTCTCTTCTGACATTGAAACTATACGGTGACCACCTTTCCAAAAGGCTACAGCCGGCTCGCCCAGAGATTTTTTTTTTTACGCGCAGCAGTCCTCCCAGCTTCCTACTGCATAATGCAAGAAGTTTATAAACTCCACGATAGGAAAAGTAATCAGCGACCCCTCCGAGATACACGGCCACCACAAACGGCAAGGCTCGATCCATGGTACTTCTCTCAAAACATACTCTTCATTTAAACTGAGTCACAATGGGCACCAACTATCCCCCATCCACACAAACCACAACGAAATTGAGGAAAGGCATTTTAAAATAAGGTACAGCACTTCCTAAAATCTGATCAAACAACTCTCACAAAATATTTAAGTCTCCGCTTATTTTTGAAAAATGTTAAATCTACGATACATCCACCTTGTTCACGACTTCAAGATTATTTTCTTAAAAATAATGACATTTATATAATGAAACCGGTTCAGCAGCCTTTGCTTTAATTCCACTTAGTTGTATTAACGTTAATAATGAAGCCATCAATCAGCATTTGGGGAAAAATCCTTGCAAATGAATTTTCAACCTGCAGTACCAGCCCCTCAGTTAAACACGGTGAGAGAGGAAGGAGTGCCGCTGCTGGAATCTGTACCGAAATCAGCCCCATCTCCCTGCACACCCCGGTGTTCACTGTTTATACCCACCGTTTGTAGAGACGGTCCTCTTCTGAGCGGGAAACCGACGTCTTCCTGCTCCAGCAGCCGGTTCTCTGCAGCTCCCGGGGACGGCAGCCAGACGCTGGGCGTGGGACTGGGGCTGGGGGGAAGCCCGGAGTCGGGACTATCCAGGACCCGCTCGCCCAGCCGCTTGGGCTCCACTAGGGGACCAGATACCTCCTGCAGGCTCAGGCTACCCACCATCGCTGCTTTCCGATAATCTCGCACCAAAACACCTCTCGTATACGCTTGTGTGTATAAATGTGTTTTAAATTAAAAACCTGCAAAATTAATACTGTGATAGAGTAAAAGTCCAGTGGCCTGCAATTCTTTATATAATAATAAAGTTCTACAAAGTAACCTGGAATTCAACTATTAACTGCTAAGGTACTCTGCCCTGTCAGCTGTGTGTCTGTCCCTCTCTCCCACACGCAGACCTGAATGCTGGTATGTAAATGCTAAAGCCTCACCAAAGTCAAAACTCCTGCCCGCTCAAAGATTTCATTGTTTCTGCAAAGCTGCTGATTAGAGAGAGAGAGGTTGAAGGGAACGCCTACACGTCGGCACATTGGTTGGAGCTCGGGATGATGAGTGAGGCGGGGCGAGGGGAGGAGGCAGAGGGAATTGAAGTTTGAATTTAGGACAACCCAGAACAAACTTTGCAAAGTCATCTGAATGGCCCGTTGTGTGCTGCTGGCTGGACCGCCCCTTCACCTTCGCACGGTTTAACAGCCGCCTGCTCGCTGTAACATGACTTTATTTTAAAAGGCCAATGTGGTGTCAGGACTGAATATTTATAAACCCAGGTCGGGTATGTCTGTGTGTGTGGTGGTGTGGAAATCTGCCAACGGGAGGAGAATGTGGGATGTGTTCTAATGTGTACACAAACCGCATCGTCTTCACTTTAGTCGGAGGGTGGAAGATGGGGGTAATGGTCAAGGTTGAATTTTGAAACCTGTCAAAGTGAGGGAGTTGGATTTCAGGCTTATTTCGCCTTGACTTTGTATCCGGCACTTTCAGGTCAAGTTAGACCTGTAGGAAGTGGTTTGAGTCTTTGAGATGGGATGAGCAGACTAACCTATAGTAAGTCCGTTCGGCCCTTCAAACCTGCCCCACCATTCAATCGGGTCACAATCAGTTTGGGTTCTGAATTTCGCATTCTCTGCCTAAGTCCACCCCATCATAGTACCGGGTGCTGCTCCTGAACAAGGTCCCGAGACCCTGATCCACGGTACACTGTGGCCCACCCAAGAGAGCTGGACCCTGGTTATTGACAGAGCCCTGTCCACACCCTTGGACCTGACCCCAATGATCTTTGATTCCCTTGCCTGCCCACCCCATGTTAAAAATATTCAATGACGCTGCGTTTTAAAGATAAGCAACCCTTCACCACACATTTCCATCCATATTTTCACCCAACCATTCATTCTTGCCTCTCTTGATGAGACTATCATTTTTCATGCTGAATTATATGTGAGTGTTTCAGAGCCAGAAGACATGGGGCACAAGCCTCAAACTCATTTCACTCCTGAGAAGGAATTGTCAACTCCATCAAGCAACAGTGGACTCAACCCAATCTTTCTCTGCTTTCAATTTTTCAATCCTGTCCAATGTGTCTAATTTTACTATGCTGTAAGAGAATGCCAAAGAGTATTTTTTTGCATTTTTAAAGGGGCTAATGTGGATTTATAAATGATGTGGTTGTGTGTAGGAGGGAGTGGCAACACTGCATACAAAACCCTCTTTGATTTCACTTTTTTTTAAAACAGTACATTTAAGGTTAGGTTAAACTTTGACAACTTTTACTACAGTTTTCTGTTTGATGATGCATAGGAAATAGGAGCAGGAGTTAACCATTTTGTCCCTTGTGGCAACCCTACCATTCAATACTATCATAGCTGGTCTTTTGTCTGAAATCTGTTTTCCCACCTGCTCCCCATATCCCTTGATTCCCCAAGAGATTGTAAACCAGTCTCTCTTAGCCTTAAATGTATTTAATAATGGAATGTGCAGCTAGGGAATTCCAAAGATTCACTACTCTATGATTGAAGAAATTTTGTTTCACTCTTAGTCCTAAATGATCAGCCCTTTATCCTCAGACTGTGCCTCAGTACTCTAAATTTCCTGGCAAGGGCAAATAAATTCCCAGTATCTCTGCTTCTATTGACTCCTTCAGAATCTTGCTGAGTGCCAGTACAAACAATGATAGGCCAAATGGCCCCATCCGCACTGTAACAATTCTGTGATTCAATGAGATCACCTCCCATTCTAAAGCACTTTGGGGCCAACTTTCCATAATCATTACGAGTGTTGTGAAATTTTAATTTCAGACTCCCGTCAGAAAAAACAGAAAGGTGCTACAGAAACTGAGCAAGTCTGGCAGCATCTGTGGAGAGAGAAACAATGTTAGAGGATCGAGTCCAGTTGGGCTCTTCTGGACTCTTACTCTGTTTCTCTGTCCTCAGATTCTACTAGACCTGCTAAGTTTCTCTCACACTTCCTGTTTTTATTTCATTTTTCCAGCATCTGGGTATTTTGTTTCGACAGAGTGGCAGCCTACTTGAGCTCCCACTCTGAAATAGGTGCTTCCTATTAAACTGGTACATTTTTATTTTCTGATTGTATTGACTGTAATTTAAAACAATAAGCTCTTAGTTTGTGGCTACTCTTAACATAATAACGTGACACCCATATATTGGAGGACATTAGAACTCTTCTGTCACTCCTTGTCAGTGCTTTTACTGGCTATTGAATTTTGAATTGCTCATCCCAAATACATTTTATTTTACTTGCAAAGTGAATTGGAACATTGTTTGAACAGATCAATGTTTTGAAAGCCTCTTAGGAAGCACACATATTTTCTCTCACTTTTTTATATGTCACACTCCATGCTATTCCTAAGAAAGAACATGTGTCTATATAGCAGCGCACATCCTCAAAGCATCTTACACAGTAGATTTCATGTGATATGCAGTCACAAATGTTATGTAAGCAAACAGAGAACAATTCTGTTAACTGAACTGTGAATCTGTTTAGAGTAAATGTTGGCCAGAATAAGGTCTGTTCTGTGAAAGGGAGCTGTGGGATTGTTCCCGCATTCAATGTGACAACCAAGCAGGGTCTTTGTTTAGTGGCACCCTCGAGCACTGCAACCCTCCATCCATGCTGGATTTACAATTTCAGCTACAACACATGCTGAAATCCAGGAAGCTCTGGTTCAAAGAGTACTATCACTGCATCGAGATGGTAGTTGAGTGGACCTAGGGGTTAATCTTGGATTTTGATCAGTTCCATTCAAGAGCTAGTTTTTTGGAGGTGTCTGACTTTGGTAAGTGAATTGAAACCTTGCCATTGATTTCCCATCATTCATACTGCATTTATCTCCTCTGAGAATAATTGGAAAAATCATTTCCAACAGAAGAAATTGACAGATAAGAAAAGATCAGCTGGCTTATTGTACAATCACTACAGTGTGGGAGCAGGCCATTTGGCCTATTGAGTCCACACTGACATTCCAAAGAGCATCCTACCCCTACCTGTAACCCTGCATTTCCCATGGCTAAACCACCTGGCCTGCTCATCCCTGGACACTATGATCAATTTAAACATAGCCAATCTACCTAACCTGCACATCTTTGGACTGTTGGAGGAAACCAGAGCACCCGGAGGAAACCTACACAGACACATGGAGAATATGTAAACTCCACACAGTCACCCAAGGCTGGAATTGAATCTGGGTCCTTGGTGCTGTGATGCAGCAATACTAACCATGCTGCAAGCCCGCCCTCCACTATAATAGCAGCAGTAGCAGCATCTTCCTATCTAAATACTCCCACCTTCCCTCATATTTAACTCCAAACCTCCCTCCAAACACAAAATCCCCTTGTGGAAGGAAAAAGCCTAAGGTCTGTAAGAGAAAAACACAGTTTGGAAAATTCCTTTCTAACCCTCTCATGTAATCAATTGATCAAGCATTATCTACAAAGGCACTTGCGTTCTCTAAGCTGCAATCTGTGTCCAAGCCATGAAGCCATGGCGATCACTGTGTGTGTGTGTGTGTGTCTGTGTGAAATGGAGAGCACAGATCTCTGCTGCTCTCACTACTTGGCATCATTTGGCAGCTGATTCCATCAGCAGGAGCTTCAAACTATTTAAACAAACAAAACACAGACCTCTATTTACATAGAGGATGTTACAAACATACTATAAAACCTCCACATGCCTATGCTGAGCCACTGGGGACCTCCCACGTTTCCTTCTTTCACAAAGCCTGGACATTTTCCAGAAATAGGCAGACCTTGCACGTAATTGTGAGATTTTGCATTCTTCTTCATTCTGTGAAGAGTGTATAATCTTGTAAACATATGTGTATTTACTGTCTAAGATTAAACTTTCTTTTAACAAATGTTGTAAATATCATTTATCTGTGTTGACTAAATTGTTCACTATTAGATAACAGTTACAATTAACCACTTTGAAATGCTGCAAATCAGGAGCGACATTTCATTGTCTGCTGTTGTCCCAACATTTCTGTCCTCCAAGATGTCCCAAGAAGGGACATTAACACCTTGTTTTGGAGAAAGGGACTTGGAAGTGATGATAGATGGGGTGGCAGAGAAGAGGGGCAATCCTTTCCCTGTGAGCCAGCAAGGAAGGCACCCAACCCACATGCAAGCCTGGACCCAGTTGGCAATCTGGGTCAATAACATTTCATCGACCAAACAGAATGCCCAGCAGTGCCATGAGAAGGTGAGTAACCCGCACTTCACAAGGTGAAGTGCCATCATCAACTTTCTGTTATGTCACACTCACTGCTGCACACATCTCCAACCAAGGTCAGTGGTCTACAACACTCAATGCTTTGTGCAACATCTCCACTCAGTGGCTCTCACCCACCCATCGCCTCAAACTAACATCCCTTCCTGCCCTCTGCACCTACGTACTTACTCAGGACACATCACCACTTCTGCTCCTGCTCCATATCTAACAGTTCTTCCAGCACTTTCACCGCCCTCAATCCTTCATTTGGTCTTAGGAGGAAGTGTTGCATAACCAGGTAGAGAGGGCCAAGATGGGCTGGGGGGAGGGAGGGAGGGGGGGGCTGGGGTTAATGGGTGTTATTTGTGTCATCATGCTCGCTAAGGAGAAGATCCTCAAAATGGCTGGAGTGGGCTGTGATCACTGGGGATGTTGCTGTGACCTCAGTGTTGAAACAAACCAAGTAAGCTTCATTGTGCTGTGCTCCTGCATCAACTTCACTTTGAACATATACTTATGATACTGAAACATCTACCTTTATTCTTGTAGCAATGGCCTCTCTTCATGCTGCAGGTACCAATGTCATCCATACAACTTCTACCCTGAAGAGGCTAATGCCTCCCATTATCAGCTCCTCCCCCAACCCCCTGAAGAAGTGGCCACAGATTCCTCAAAGGACACACACCGAAAAAGCCTTCTCCTGCATCCTCCACCAGCTCAGAGACTTTCACCTCCAGGGGGTATCCATCCAGATTAGGTTTGGGAGTGCACTCTTGTGAGCACATCATTGCCGTGTCTCCACAGCTGGGCAAGGAAGCAAGGCCTCAGCCCCTGACCCTTGGAGGACTGATAGAGACCAGGATCCTGTTCATCCCCAGACAGGACAGGAGTACGTGGTGTCAGCCATTCATTACTTTGTGCAAATTGACAGATGGTCACAGCAGACAGGGTTGTTGGAGACTCTCAGTCAACTGAAGGTTGGAAGAGTCAGCTAATGTTATCAATACGATGGCATCTGTGTTTTTGGTGTCCATGTGGACAGGTCAGTGGCTGTCATTCATTCTCAGTCTAGTCGAATACTCAGCAGCTGCCAGCGATGTTTGCCAGCCAATGCCTTAGTCCTTGGTGATCAGCAGCTACTCCACAGCAAGAGAGATGTGAGGGACCTTGACCTCACACCAGGTGCCCCTTTCTTTCAGAGGGCAGAGTGTTGCCAGTCGGTACTCAGCTGGAGGAGCAATCCCCCTAGAGGTCTCCTCGCTGGATGTTTGAGGTTCCCCTCCAGCTCCACCCTGCCTGTGCTCTCCAACCCTGTAGAAATTGCAGTTGAAGGTGCGCCTGCATCTGGGCAGGATTCTCTCAGTTTATCTGGACTCTGGCCACAAACAGGTTCTACTACAGAGCAGGCTCCCTTCCCCCACCCCCACTTATGATTCCTGGTACTGCACCTAGTAGCAGGACAAATAGAAAAAATACACCAATAGCACTTATACAGCATCATTGTAAATGCGCCACGTTCACATCTGTAATGTCATATTTGCACTTCCAGCTGTCATATGTGTGATTGACTCATTTTAGGTGCAAGACCTGGTTACAAGGCTACCATGTCAAAGTTAAGAAGCCTCTTTCTGCATCCCAAGAAGGATGTATGTTATATTAGTGAGGCATTGCTCACACCTAAGAAGTATCGTGGCTAGCAAAAGGTGGTTAGGGATCTTCCAACTCTTGTGTCCATGAGTGCAGTGAAGATTTAGCCCTTTACTGTGGAGATCACTAAGCTGGTGGTCATATGAACGCCTTCTAATAGGTCCTTGCCTCCACCCCTGTTCCATACTTTTGGCCACCTTATTTCTAAGAGTATGTGATCATTTATGAGTAAGCATACCTCTGGAGGCAGAGGTTAATTTTACTGACATGTTTAACAAGGGATTGCACGTGAAGGATTCTTCATGACCAAAGCTCAACTATGATTCAGACACAGCTCAGCAGCTCAACATGCTACCCCCACAGACTTAATGAAATAAAACTTCCTCATCTCAGTGTGAATACATTAACAGCCATTTTTCCTCTGTTTCTCCATGAAAGCGATACCAAGCCTGACAAATATATTATAGTTCTTTGAGGACATAACATGCAGGATTGATAAAGGGGAACCAGTAGATTTAATATATTTAAAAGACCTTCAATATGATTCTGCACGTGAGGCTACTTTTAATAAAACGGGAACCCATTATGTTGGAGGTAGTACATCAGCATAGATGGAGGACTGGCTAGCTAATAAAAAACAGAGTTGAGATAAAGGGGGCATTTTGGGATGGGGGCAACCTGCAACTAGTGGAGTGCCACAGGGGTCAGTGCTCTGGGGCCATAGTTATTTACAATATTTATAAATGACTTCAATCCAAGCTGTCCATGCCGACCAGATATCCCAATCCAATCTAGTCCCATCTGCCAGCACCCGGCCCATATCCCTCATAACCTTTCCTTATTCATATACCCATCCAAGTTCCTCTTAAATATTGCAATTGTACCAGCCTCCACCACTTCCTCTGGCAGCTCGTTCCATACCCGTATCACCCTCTGTGTGAAAAACTTGCCCCTTAGGTCTCTTTTATATCTTTCCCCTCTCACCCTAAACCTATGCCCTCTAGTTCTGGGCACCCTGACCCCAGGGAAAAGACTTTGCCTATTTATCCTATCCTTGCCCCTCATAATTTTGTAAACCTCTATAAGGTCACCCTGCAGCTTCCAACGCTCCAGGGAAAACAGCCCCAGCCTATTCAGCCTCTTCCTATAGATCAAATCCTCCAACCCTGGCAACATCCTTGTAGATCTTTTCTGAACCCTTTCAAGTTTCACAACATCTTTCCCATAGGAAGGAGATCAGAATTGCACGCAATATTCCAACAGTGGCCTAACCAAATTCCTGTACAGCCGCAACATGACCTCCCAACTCCTGTATTCAATACTCTGACCAATAAAAGCAAGCATACCAAAGCCTTCTTCACTATCCTATCTACCTGCGACTCCAATTTCAAGGAGCTATGAACCTTCAAGGTCTCTTTGTTCAGCAACACGATCTAGGAACTTACCATTTAAGTGTACAAGTCCTGCTAAGATTTGCTTTCTTGAACTCCATCTGCTACTTCTCAGCCCATTGACCCATCTGGTCAAGATCCTGTTGTAATTTGAGGTAACCCTCTTCGCTGTCCACTATACCTCCAATTTTGGTGTCATCTGCAAACTTACTAACTGTACCTCTTATGCTCGCATCCAAACCATTTATATGAATGACAAAAAATAGTCGACCCAGCACCGATCCTTGTGGCACTCCAGTCTGAAAAACAACCCTCCACCACCACCCTCTGTCTTCTGCCTTTGAGCCAGTTCTGTATCTAAATGGCAAGTTCTCCCTTTATTCCATGAGATCTAACCTTGTTAATCAGTCTCCCATGGGGAACGTTGTCGAACGCCTTACTGAAGTCCATATAGATCCCATCTACCATTGTGCCCTCATCAATCCTCTTTGTTACTTTTTCAAAAAACTCAATCAAGTTTGTGAGACATGATTTCCCACGCACAAAACCATGTTGACTATCCCTGATCAGTCCATGCCTTTCCAAATACATGTACATCCTGTCCCTCAGGATTCCCTCCAACAACTTGCCCACCATCGAGGTCAGGTTCACTGGTCTATAGTTCCCTGGCTTGTCCTTAACCACCCTTCTTAAGCAATGGCACCACATTTGCCAACCTCCAGTTTTCTGGCACCTCACCTGTGACTATCGATGATACAAATATCTCAGCAAGAGGCCCAGCAATCACTTCTCCAGCTTCGCACAGAGTTCTCAGGTACACCTGATCAGGTCCTAGGGATTTATCCATCTTTACCCATTTCAACACATCCGGCACTTGCTCCTCTGTAATCTGGACATTTTGCAAGATGTCACCATCTATTTCCCTACAGTCTATATCTTCCATTTCCTTTTCCACAGATGTGGAGAGGTTACGTTCCCTTGGCAGTGTAGATGTGGAGAGGTTACACTCCCTTGTGGGAGTAGATGTGGAGAGGCTACGCTTCCTTGGCAGTGTAGATGTGGAGAGGTTACACTTCCTTGGCAGAGTAGATGTGGAGAGGTTACACTCCCTTGTGGCAGTGTAGATGTGGAGAGGTTACGTCTCTTAGCAGAGTAGATGTGGAAACATCATGCTCCCTTGGCAAAGTAGATGTGGAGAGGTTACACTCCCTTGTGGCAGTGTAGATGTGGAGAGGTTACACTCCCTTGACAGTGTAGATGTGGAGAGGTTACACTCCCTTGTGGCAGTGTAGATATGGAGAGGATATGCTCCCTTGGCAGAGTAGATGTGGAGAGGTTACCCTCCCTTGGCAGTGTAGATGTGGAGAGGTTACCCTCCCTTGGCAGAGTAGATGTGGAGAGGTTACACTTCCTTGGCAGAGTAGATGTGGAGAGGTTACACTCCCTTGTGGGAGTGTAGATGTGGAGAGGTTACGTCTCTTAGCAGAGTAGATGTGGAAACATCATGCTCCCTTGGCAAAGTAGATGTGGAGAGGTTACCCTCCCTTGGTAGAGTAGATGTGGAGAGGTTACACTCCCTTGACAGTGTAGATGTGGAGAGGTTACACTCCCTTGTGGCAGTGTAGATGTGGAGAGGCTATGCTCCCTTGGTAGAGTAGATGTGGAGAGGTTACACTCCCTTGACAGTGTAGATGTGGAGAGGTTACGCTCCCTTGGCAGTGTAGATGTGGAGAGGTTATGTCTCTTGGCAGAGTAGATGTGGAAAGGTTACGCTCCCTTCGCAGTGTAGATGTGGAGAGGTTACCCTCCCTTGACAGTGTAGATGTGGAGAGGTTATGTTCCCTTGGCAGAGTAGATGTGGAAAGGTTACGCTCCCTTCGCAGTGTAGATGTGGAGAGGTTATGCTCCCTTGTGGCAGTGTAGATGTGGAGAGGTTACGCTCCCTTCGCAGTGTAGATGTGGAGAGGTTACGCTCCCTTGACAGAGTAGATGTGGAGAGGTTATGTTCCCTTGGCAGAGTAGATGTGGAAAGGTTACGCTCCCTTCGCAGTGTAGATGTGGAGAGGTTATGCTCCCTTGTGGCAGTGTAGATGTGGAGAGGTTACGCTCCCTTCGCAGTGTAGATGTGGAGAGGTTACGCTCCCTTGTGGCAGTGTAGATGTGGAGAGGTTACCCTCCCTTGGCAGTATAGATGTGGAGAGGTTACGCTCCCTTGTGGCAGTGTAGACGTGGAGAGGTTACGCTCCCTTGACAGAGTAGATGTAGAGAGGTTATGTTCCCTTGTGGGAGAGTCTAGGATCAGAGGATACAAGCTGAGTAAGTGATCACTCATTTAAGACAGATGAAGATTTTTTTTATGTAAGGGTAGTGACTCTGTGGAACTCTATTGCACAAAGCTGTTAAACTGGGTCATTAAGCATATTCAAGGCTGAGATAGACAATTTTAATTAGTAAGGAAAGCAAGGGTTATGGGCAAAATGGAATTGAGAATTATTAGATCAACCATGATCTCATTGAGTGGCAGAATAGACTTGATGGTCTACATCTGCTAGTGTCTTTCTGTCATGGATGTCACAGTTCAGAATTTGAATTCACCCTTTGATCAATACTGTTCAATAGCTATTTGCTGTTATGCAACCCAAACCAAATTACTCTTCAATTAAAGGGAATGGAAGCAGGCACCAAAGGAGGGCAACAGCAATTATGTTTATCAATCTGGGAGAACAGAATGATAATTGGTTTCATCTGGCAAGTTAGGCAATTAGTGTGGCACTCGCTTCATAAGTCAGAACACCTCATTATTGTACAAAGAAATGTACTTTGTGTGTTCTCAGTGTATTCCTCACAGGCAGTGTAGAGGTTTATTTGCAATCCTTCTCCCATTGGACCTCGGTCAGCTGGAGCAAGGGGAAATACAGAGCGAATGCTTTGGTGGATTTGTCACTGGTGCTGTTGGGTGATGAACTGATATTTTGTTTATTTTGACAAATAGGAGTTGAAATCTGGGCCAAGGGAAAAATAACAATTTGAGGTTGGGCTCTACTTAGTTTGCCACTAGCAACAGTGATGTTAACTAATTTGAAATAAACAAAACCTACTGTGTGGATGCTGCCAGCTCAACCCTCCAATGGCTGAAGATTCTTATGAATGGTACCTGTGCACTTCTGTATCACAAACAGTTTCATTAGAAGACTTTATCGCGGAAGACCTTGTGTTTGTACAGTCTTTAAACAAGCTTCATTGCACTCCACAATGAATTCATTGTGTTTAGTGTATTAACCAGAGGCAGGGGGGCTGAGACACCAGCAGATGTGAGGAACGGGTGACTGCAGTGGGGCAAGATTGGCTGAGCTGGTCTCGCTCTCTCTGTGCGATCTCAACAGAGGATGCTTCCATGTCAGAGAACTGACAAATCCTATCCTAATTACTTAGTTGCTGGGATCTTGTTTTCCTGAATTCTTAATATTTCTGAGAGGGAAAAAGGGGATTTAATGTCTATTGAGTTCAGTTGGACACTTTTAGATTGAAATTGTCTATTATATATTGAAACCTGTAATCACATAAATCTGTTTGGGCTACCTGCAGTTTGTTATGGTCAACACCTCAAAAACTTTAGACCTTCTAAATTCTTATTGGCAAAAATATAAATACGAAAATTAATCCATCAGGGTGGTTGGAAGACCAGGATAAAAGAAAGTTTCACAATTTCACCAGTGATTATTTGATTTGCTCACTCAGGTGTAACCCAAGCAATTGGCGACACATTCCAGAACAACACATTGACTCATACAGCACGGAAACAGACCCTTTGGTCCAACTCATTCATTCCTAAACTGACTAAGTCCCATTTGCCAGCATTTCGCCCATTTCCATCTAAACCCTTCATATTCACAAACAGATGCCTTTTAAATGGTGTTACTGTACCCACCTCCACCACTTCCCCTGGCAGCTAACTCCATACACACATCACCCTCTGCATGAAAACGTTGGTCCTGAGGTCCCTTTTAAATCTTTCCCCTCTCATCTTGAACATCTCTTACTACACTGGATCAACAGCCTCAGATCTGTGTGTTGTCAGAAACATTGTCAATAATATTAAACCGTAGAAAAGCTGGAGCAGTTTCAGTGCCACTGAGGCCCTGTTTACCAGCAAGTAGATCGCCAGAAATATGACTCTTCACAGTTGTTTAATGATGTGTGTACACAGTGCCAGGCTTACTCAAAGACAGAGTCTGACAGCTCCAGTAATGCCAGCACTTTCTGAAAGGCCATAATGACAGTCTTTGTTGCTTGGAGACATTGCAGGAAAAGCACACTCTGGAGTCAGATAAAATGTCTGTTTTACTACCCCAATAGAAGTATGATGGATTTTTCATACCTTTTTGGAAGGGGGTTGGTGTGGGGAGGAAGAGCATGAAAGCAAAGAGAAATGGATACAGCTGTGTTAGTGCTAAATCTTCTACAGAATAGTTTGATGATCCTAATGGCTCATTCAGGATGAAGTACAGACTTACAGTATTGCCCAGCTGTTCTCTAACATAACCCAAAGCCCTACACATTAGTGGAAGTATTTTTATGTTTTCTACCACAGGGGTGAATAGCCATGGAAGATTCTACTTTACACTGTGCCCAGTGACTGTACCGAAGGTTAATATAATCTGGCAGCATTTAAATAGATTGAGTAATGCCAGAGCAAGCAACTCATAAGAAAACGTGTGTGGATGGGTGGTGGGAGGGCTTTAAAACAGCCAAGCTAGGTTGTGATAACAAACCCAACCTTGGCCCCCAAAATCAGAAATTCAGCCCAATAGCTCTCAATTTACAGAGATCCCACTGGGAGGGTCTGATCGAGAATCAGCCCAGCATAAAATGTGGGTGATCTCTGTTGCCCATCACCGGGCTGGACTCAACAACAATAATTTGTATTTTTGTTGCCTCTTTAACTGAATAAAACAGCCATTGTGCTTCATAAGAAATTTATTGGTTGGTGAGCAAAAAGGTTTCATGGAATTTAAATTTTATATTC
This sequence comes from Chiloscyllium plagiosum, assembly GCF_037043375.1. Lineage (NCBI taxonomy): Eukaryota > Metazoa > Chordata > Chondrichthyes > Orectolobiformes > Hemiscylliidae > Chiloscyllium > Chiloscyllium plagiosum. The sequence goes on from NW_028270169.1 coordinate 17,846,756, forward strand.
CTCTTCATAGCACTGCTAATTCACTTGGAACTTCTCATATTTAATCCATTTTTAAATTTAGACTATATTCTATTGCTGAGCCTTAATCCAGAAATTGCTTTTGACTGCTGGAATAATCGTAGCTCCAAGGTGAAGGTTTTCTGCCAGAACCAAATTAAAAAGAATAATTCCTTTTGCAGCTCAGAGGCATTTGTGCGGTTTCTAGATGCATTCCTTTGTAAAACCACACATTCTCCCTCGCTCTCCCCCCACGCACACCCACCCCCACACCCACACTGTGAAGTTGGAGGTAGTGTTAAAGTAGATGTTTGTGAGGAACACATTGTTAATCTTATGGTCAGTTTAGACAAAGTTAGCTCACAACCAGCTATGCAGAGATAAAACAAACTCTCCCATAAATTTCTGAGATTTTTATTATAAAGTATAACAGATTCTATTTTCACTTTGCAGCATACTGAATTATCATATCTAGCAACTGTTAGCTTTTTAAAAAGACTCAGATGTATAATAAATTGTAAATGACCCCAGGATGTCCCAAAACACTTTATAGCCAATAAAGTCCAGGACATTGACCCAGCGATGAAGGAATTATTGTATTTCCATGTCAGGATGGTATGGGTCATGGAAGGAATTGGCAGTTCCCATATGCCTGTTGCTTTCATTCTTTGAGGTGGTACAGGTCATGACTTAGAAAGGTGTTGTGGCAGGAGCCTTGATGAGTTTCTGCAGTGTATAGTGCAGGTGGTACATATTGCTGCTACTTCATGCTGGTGGTATAAGGAGTATATGTTTCAGATGGTGAATGAGGTGCCAATCAACAGGGTTACTTACCCTAGTAGAGGACATTGGTCTTTTGGACTGTTGTCAGAATTGCCCTGCTTCAGACAAATGGAGAGCATTCCATTACAATTGTGCTTTGGCAGAAAGGTTTTGAAAAGTCAGGAAGCAAGTTATTTGCCAGAGAATTCCTTGTCTGTCTCTGCTTGTGATCAGTGTTTTTTTGTTGTGGATGGTTGAGCAAATTCTCTACCTCAGAGAGTTGCACAGGCTAGATGACTGGAAATATTTAATGCATAGGTAGATACATCTTTGAAATGTCAAAGAGTGGAGAGCTAGGAGGAATTCATAGCAGTTCAGCCACGCTCTTATAGAATAGTAAGATAGGCTTGAGGAGCTGAATGGCCTACTCTTGCTCTTATGTTATGTTTATTTCTGGTTAAAGGTAAACACCCCAGGCCCTTAAATGTGCTGGAAATTCAGAGATGGTAATATTACTCAAAGGCAAGAGGTGGAGAAAACTTCTTTTGCTGGACCTGGGCATTGTCCGGAATCTCCATGGTACAAATATTATTTCTCATTTGTTGACCCAAGTCCAAATGTTATGGAGATTGATGTGGAGGTGTTGGGCTGGGGTGGACAAAGTCAGAAGAATTTACTAATACAGAAGTGTGGTGGTGTCACATGTAGCAAGATCATGGTTGAGGCAGTTTTCATTGGTACAGAGCTTGGCTATCAGTTTCTGCACGGCGATTCTGCGTTGTTGCATATCTTGGAGGATGCTTACCCGAAGATTGAAGGCTGAAAGTCCTTGTCTGCTGAAGTGTTGCCCGACTGACATGGAACATTCCTCCCCAGCAATTGTTGTGCAGTGTCCATTCGTTCGTTGTCATAGCATATGCATGGTCTCGCCAATATACCATGCCTCTGGGCGTCCTTGCCTGCGGCCTATGAGGTAGGCAACGAAGGCTAAGTCACATGAGAATCTGCCATGGACGTGGTGGGTGGCATTCCCACATGTGATAGTAGTATCCAGGTCTGCCTTAATTAATCAGATTATACATTATCCTTTCACTTGTTATTCAACTGATAACACTTTACTCACACCGTCTGACACTCTTGATCATCTGCAGAGACTTGTTATTTAGCTTGTCAACACTCTTCATACCATCTCTATGATCTTTTGAGCTCTCTGATTATAAATTCTGTGCCCATGTGGCTTCTCTTCACTTCAGCTGATGAAGTAGTAGCACTTCAGAAGCTTGCGATTTCAAATAAACCTGTTGGGACTATAACCTAATGTTGTGTGCCTTCTGGCGTTATCCAAGCACAGACTGCATCCGTATCTAAAACATTGAGAATAGAACTGTACACTCTACGATAAGCAAATATCCCCACTCTGATCTTGTGATGTAGGGAGGTCATCGTTCCAATAGTTATGATGGGTAGGTAAATCACTTCCTACAGGATTCCTGCATCAAATTTCCTGGTGCTGAGATAATTGACCTCCAACAATTCAAGATTACAAAGACGTTGCCAGGGTTGGAGGATTTGAGCCATAGGGAAAAGCTGAACAGGCTGGGGCTGTTTTCCCTGGAGCGTTGGAGGCTGAGGGGTGACCTTATAGAGGTTTACAAAATCATGAAGGGCATGGATAGGGTAATAAGGCAAAGTCTTGTCCCTGAGGTCAGGGAGTCCAGAACTAGAGGGCATAGGTTTAGGGCAAGAGGGGAAAGATATAAAAGAGACCTAAGGGGCAACGTTTTCATGTGGAGGAAGGTACGGATATGGAATGAGGTGCTAGAGGATGTGGTGGAGGCTGGTACAATTGCAACATTTAAGAGGCATTTGGATGGGTATATGAATAGAAAGGGTTTGGGGGGATATGGGCCAGGTGCTGGCAGGTGGGACTGGATTGGGTTGGGATATCTGGTTGGCATGGACAGGTTGGACTGAAGAGTCGGTTTCCATGCTGTACATCTCTATAACTCTGATATGATTAAGGAGCTGCAGTATACATGCAAGCTAGGAGAGTGTGTGATGTGGAAGGAAATTTGGAGCTAGCAATCCTCTGCTTACAACAACGTAAACATTGAATGCAGCTACTTAAGCCTTAATATGCATCATAACTGGAGAATCAGACCATTTTTAACTTAATTTAAGGCACTGTTTAAGCACCCATGTACAAGCAATTACCATGCAAATTAATGACATTGCCTGTTGCAGTTTGAAATGCTTTCCCAGTGATCAGTTTAGAAATATTTAAAATGAACATTGGACAAAATCTTGGTTCTTCAAACAAGCTGCATTTTTCCCCATCTTATTTGATATGTCATAAAGATCTTCAAGCAAACTTTCAGTAAGGCATTCAGACAATATTTTGAAATCTCACGCCTGATGCACAGCACTTCTTGCTAAGTTGGCTACAGTTTGGGAGTTAGGGCACTTGTTTCTCTGATTGCCACTGTTTGCCCCCAATCCCCAGACCACAATTTTTTTTTCCTTTAGCTTTAACTGGTGTAGAACTGGATGTGATAGGTATCTGAATTCCTGCTAACTCCTTCCAATCAGAGATTCCACATTGCAGAAGAACTAGGAGGAGGAGTAAACAAGCCCATTGAGCCTGCTCCACCATTCACTACCATCATGGATGACCTCAGCCCCAACTCCATTTTCCTGCCTGCTCTCCAACATAGTCACATGGTACTCACCCATTCATTTTTATAAAGTTAGTCTTTGTATTTGCATCACCTTCACAGTATCTTTTCCTTCTTTGCAGATTTGGATTTGACAACTCACAGTAACTGAGTAGCAGTGGTGTTCAGCCATAATTCAGGCTAGGGATTGGAATTTAACCTTGCAAAGGAGAAAGATAATTTAGTTAATCAATCACTAAAAATGTATTTCATACGAAACAGGGGGATTTAGCTATCTTTTAATTATTTTAATGTAACAGAGCACTGAGGGAAATGATGATATTATGGTCATGTCTTTTTATTTAAAATGTATTTAACTGGTTGATCAAGACACGACTCATTTACAAGACACTATTACACAAGTTTTAGTCTCATACGGTTTTATATTTATCTTGAATGACAATTAAAGAACAGTCCAATAAATCAAAATAAGTACATCTTCTCCGATTTGCTACTTCCAAATACTGTTTACAAGTCCAAACCTTTCATAAAAGATGCAACTTTAAAAAAAAATCCTCTTTTCTTGTGGAGGTTCATACTTGCTGTGTTACAGCTCAACAGGTGACAGCACCTCTCTGATACCTCACTCACATGGCCACTCAAGTCTAGGTTGTGAGCATCAGAGCATCTTGATCAGAGATAATGCAGTCCTGAGTTGGATATTCTCTCTCACACATAGATTCACAGCTCTTCCAGGATGTCATCAGAAGTGTACGCTCTGGTTGATTTTTCTGTTGCATGCTCAGGCACTTACACCTAACCGCTGACCAACAAACAATGTTAAGACAGAGAATCGGGCATGTGTTCTTTTTGGCAACGGAATGCTCTTACTGTGATTCAGCAATCAACAGTATTCAGATTACTTCAAATAACAAACCTTATCCCTAAAGTAAAAGTTATGCAAAGTCAAACTGTAAGCTGGACATAGATGGAAACAATCTACTGTAACCATTCCCTATTTTAGAATCGCTGGAGTTAACCAACAAAACACAATTTGGATTATGCCAATAATTCAATGCGGTTTCAGTCATGTGGAATTAATTATATTCATCGCCCAAAGTTTACTCGCCTAAGGGCCTGCAACAATGAATTTATAGACCAAAGAACAGCAGCCTTGAAATAACATTATGCCATAGTTGAATGTGACATTCAAATGACATTCCTTTGCACGCAGTTTTACAAAGCTTTAACAATTAAAGTGAACAGATAAGACTACCATTGAAGTAACAAGTAAAGAAATACAATGCAGAGGGATCAAATATTTTGCATGCAAGTGTCACATGGTATAAGTTCAAGGTGATAGTGTTTTATGGCAGTGTTCTCAATAATAGGTTCTGGACAAAAATCAACAATATACAATCGCTCCTTTTTTCCCTTCTTGGCTGCTTTAGTAAGCTGTTTAATTAAATCAATTATTTATATTTATGTTTGCTTATATTAATATTAAAACTGATTATAATCAGTTAATTGACACAACCCTAAATATCACGCCAACACAAATAAACACCGACAAATGAGATAAATATATCTTTACTGGCCTGCACAATGAAATAATATGCAAACAGCTCCAACACTGCAGTTATCACCCAAAAATACACCACAGGCTCAACACAGCATCACACAAGGTTTAAACCGTTCTGCATTTCTGAACTGTACACCCATGTTGGAAGTAGTGAAACTGGACATAAATCAGAAATAAGTAACATAAAATTTACATCCTGAAATCAAATATATAAAAGTCCAGTGGAAGAACCCAGATTTAAATAAACTTAAGTGCTACACAAACCAGGGAAAATTAAGAAAATCCATTCCAAGATAAACTATGTTGCTTGTAAGGCTTTTCATTTACACTGGGACATAAAGCAAGATGGATATTGTTTCTCCAGACACAGCCAGTGTAAAAGACAATAATAATGGAGCCAAGTACCAAGACTGATTTCTCTAAACATTGGTTTACCACAGAGTTTTTGCTTTCTTTAGGGTTGTGAATATCTCCCTCAATTCCAAAGTTTTTGCTTTGGACCAGGCTGTGAATACAAAGTTTATGGTGTAGCTTGCAATCCCATAGCCAGTCTGGGCAGTGGTCACCAATGCCTTGCATATTGTTTCAGTGGATGGTATTAGGTTTCCTCACAAATATCAAATGGCCACCTACAAAGCTTTAACGTGTTTTTTGAAGTAAAAAGTGGCGTGTTTCTTATTCTTGCACAAAACAACAAAAATATTTTACTTAAGTCTCAAAGGCAAATGATTGAAAGCTGCATGCAATAGGTATTCAACAGGTCTATTCAGTAAAAAGAACCGGTCTTACTCCTTCACGTCTGACACCCCAGAGCAGTCTGCATCGGTGAAGAGCAGTTACTGAATTTACTTAATTCCAGTATCTTGTGTCAGTAATTATTTTATTAAAATCTGAAGTTTTAACACAAGTTCCAAAGACTTTCCCCAATGGGTGCAGAATTGTGCTGCACATTTTTAGAATTTTTGATCTTGGTTCTATTTCTGGTGAATTAGTTCTGCTTAACAGATCACAGTTGGGCCACATTAACCGGGCAGATGATCAGGATGGGGGCGGGGAGAGAAGAGGAGAGGAATAAGACATCTCAAAGGTTCCATTCCTGATTGCTACCCAGGTGTCTTCTGGATGTAAGACAAAAGAGATTATTGATGGGGACGTGCTGGACTGTACTGCTCCCTTTGGTAGAACAACCTACGAACATTCACTGCCTGGAACACTGCACCTGAATAAGTTATTGACAGGCTGCATATATCTATGAAACTGTACCCAGCAAGCATTAGTGCCTTCACAAGACAGAGAATAAATTAGTGTATAAACGTGAAACAGTATTCACCCCATTAGGTATATTTATCTGTGTGTTAGAGTGTAACAGAGAGAGAAGTTACTGTTTTTTTAAACCAGGTTTAAAATATTGTGCATTGGCAAGTTTAAAAATTTTTATTATATCCCCATATCTTTGAAGTCCTTTGCATGAATTGACAATGACTGTTCAAGTTTAACACTGAGCAGTTCCAAAGGAATTACAGTCTACTCAATAATTCAAACCTATTTTTTGCGCTAGATAACTTAAATGATCTGATTTAAATTAAGCGTTGGAATGTAGTGCAAACACATTGAACTGTCAGAAATTTGAATAAAGTTACTCTGAATAATTGTAGCCTATACATGTTGATACAAGTAAAATTGTTCTGACAACAGTACTGCATTATTATGAATTCCATAAGGAATACAGTAGAATTTTATTTACAGAAAAACCAGAAAATGCAACCTAGCAGTTCCAAAAACAGTTTCTCGCCCCATATAACAGAAATCCTGCTTGTAAGTGTTTTTGTTATGGTGGTAAGGATATGATATATTTAACAGCTTCTGCTCTCAAAATAATAGAAATGAACTGCTCAGGAAATTTAAAATCTCACTTATTTTGAAACCAGCATCAACAACAATTTTTCTCAGATCAGACTGAGTATGGGTTTTATACAAAGGTACAGTTCTTATCATTCACTCCCAATAGCCAGTTTCATCCTTCAATACTGGGCTGATGAGAATTACAACTTTTTCCATTGCTTAATGCTGTGGGGCAGTATATGTTAAGAGCACCTACTTATTTGGATTTGCAGATGCCAGTGTTGGACTGGGGTGTACAAAGTTAAAAATCACAACACCAGGTTATAGTCCAACAGGTTTATTTGGAAGCACTAACTTTCGGAGCGCTGCTCCTTCATCAGGTGTTTGATGAAGGAGCAGCGCTCTGAAAGCTAGTGCTTCCAAATAAACCTGTTGGACTATAACCTGGCGTTGTGAGATTTTTAACTTTGCTTATTTGGAACTAGTTTGAGACTTACAAATTTATATCACTTGTCACTCTTCTAGTTCCTGAGGGCTTTCAATGTGAGCATTGCTCAAGATCAAACCCAAGACACAGAGTGAAATAAAAGTATTCTCATTCTCAATGTCCCTAGTCCTTTTATGCAACACCCAATGGTAATGCTTATCTGTGAATTAGATTATTTGAACTGCCCTTCTCCCACAAGCTCTTCTGTAAGAGATTTTATTTTCTGTATGAGCAAAGACTGACATTAACTTTAGCATTCAATTCAGAAACTAAGTTAGCACAAACTTTTGACATTCTACTTGGTGAATCAAACACTCAACTACTTGAGTTACTGTCCTGCCCTAATTCATTTTAGTTCATTTAAATAGCATGAGGATTTCATAAGCATCCACCATATTTTATGTGTATGTAATGTTGCCTTTTCACAAAGAGTTAAAAATATATGCAATTATGCTGCAGATATAATAAGTGGTCTGCTTTTGGATCTCTAGGACCACACGGTGAGTAAGGGTATTGGAGACAGTTTGCATTCATGGTTCATGTAATCATAGAATCCCTACAGTGTGGATCAGGCCGTTTGGCCCAACAAGTCCACACCGACCATCCAAAGAGTAACCCACTCAGACCCATTCCCCTACCCTTCTACTCTACATTTTACCCCTGACTAATGCAGCTAATCTCCACATCTCTGGACACTATGGGCAATTTAGCATGGCTAATTCACCTAATCTGCACATCTTTGGATTCTGTTCCATCAAATTATCAACAAGGCAATATCCTGATATCTAGATTCCAATTCCTAATGCAGCAGTGGAACTTTACTGCAATTCAACTGCTAACAGCATCATTCTGAAAATTTTTGGAGTGAATTTCAGAAAATACACTCCAGGATGTTACGGAACTTCAACACTGAACATGTTAAATGTACAGTCTTTCCTTTGAATTAAGTGAAATTGTACCAGTCAGTTAAACAATTTGGGTTTCCGTGATCAGTATTTATATGAAATTTCCAGTTGTTCAAGTACATATACTTAATGGGACCATTCCAATTCTGACAAAACAGGACTATGTTAATTCATGAAGAGCTATGGGCACTGCCTTTATAATTCCAGCCAACTGCTGAGGGGGTCCACCACATCAAGCGCTTGGTTCACTTCAGCTCCGTGACTGCATTTGGCCCATTAGGAACACAAAGCTATCCTCTGTGCAAAATACATTAAAACTCGCTGATTGCAATTTTATACACATTTATGTGAATTCTGAACCTCTTGCGCAGTGGCAGAATGTGAAACTTCTCAGGCAGCTCAGAATTCTGACTCAAACCCAAAGTAAGAGAAGAGGTGGACAATGAGTAGTTGGGGACAGTCTCTATATTGTGGTTGGTTGGAGACTTCCTCAGCTGGAAAGATGACTGTAATTGCAATAGTGAATTAACATCTCCAGGAACAAAAACAAGATAAACAGGATGGTTGCTGCTTCTGTGACACAGACTCTGACAGAGAGGAAAGAAGAGTGAGGAGGGGGACAAGATATTGAGGATAAGACGCAAGGAGAGGGGAAAAGTTCTTTTGTCACATTAGCAACTGGAAGAGCTGATATTTCAGAAAAGCCCGATCTGTGCAACTTTGAGCTTCATTTACAGCCGCTTTTTAATGAGTTTTTCCAGTTTACGGATCCTGGAAGATTCCTGTTCAGGGGACGGTGCAGATAACGACGTTGTTAAATTGTTGTCTCCACCTGAAGGAGGAGTAGGTAGCCTCTGTCGGAAAAGTTCCAGCATGCTGCTTTGTTCACTGCGCTTCAGACCCTGCAATACCAAAAAACAGGGACTTGTAGCAAAATGACAAGCAGATTTACACATCGACTGTTTAATTACACTTACATTTATTCTGACAAAAGTCATATTGTAGAAGGCGGTGGGAATAGTATAGTTGCATCAGGGACAAGATGGATAAAGGTGAAGTGGAATGGAGTAGTCGATTGTGCTTTCGGGGTTAGAAGAATCATTGAGGGAGGAAACATGTGGAGCATAAACAATGACACAGACCCACTGGGCTGAACGGTCTGTTTCCTCCTATGTAATTATTCCATGCCTTGTTTAAGGCAGTTGGTTATCTCCGTCTCAGTGACTGCACCTGTGCAGTATCTCTCAGTACCTCAACCACAGAGCTGCAATTTGGTGCGCTTCACTAATTAAACAGAGTTTAATTTTCAGTTGCTCATGATTTTATGGTTTCAAATATAAATTATGAAAAATTCCATTTGAATTGCTTTTACTGGAGTATGGCAGACTTGAGGAGGTGTAATTAGAGGGCAGTGCTCCAATAAACTGCTATTAAATGAAAGAATGTAAATTCTCACCAGTAATTCTCCAATTGATGAGTTTGAAAGTTGGGCATGCTGGCAAGGACAGAAGTGAAGAGTAAGACTGAGAAGAGGCCAGCTTCTGAGGAGCTACAGGTTTGGGAGCGGGGAGCAAAACTACATGATGATTGACAATCATCTTGGTTCCTGTGACTGACCTCTGCACGTTTTTATTCATCATTCATTCTTGGCTGTAACACTGACATCTACTTCAAATCCACCAAATCCCACAGCTACCTGGGCTACACCTCCTCCCAACCCCCTCCTGTAAAAAGGCTATGCCTTAATCCCTATTTCACTGCCTCTGCTGTATCTGCTTCCAGGAGGTGCAATTCCGAAATGGCCTCCTACTTCAAGGATTGCAATTTCCCCGCCCACCTGGTCAATATTGCTCTGCAGTGCATCTCCTCCACTTCTACATTTTCACCCTTGAAACCACCCCTCCAACTGGAACAAGGATAGAACCCCCCTGGTCCTCACCTTCCAGCCCAATCTCCCAATACAGTGCATCATCCTCCACCATTTCCACCACCTACAATCAGGCCCCACTACCAGAGATGTATTTCCCTCCCCTATCTGCATTCCACAGAGACCATTCCCTCTGTGACTCCTTCGTTAGGTCCACGCACCCCCACCCTGCACTTCCAGCACCTTCCCCTGCCACAGCAGTGTAAAACCTGCACCCAGACCACCCCCCTCACCTCTGTCCAAGTCCCCAAATAATCCTTCCACATCTGGCAGAGATTTTCCTGCACATCCAAACACCTCATTTACTGTGACTGTTGCTCTCGATGTGGTCTCCTCTACCACTGGGGAGACAGGAAGCCGACTTGTGGAACGTTTCAGAGAACATCTCTGGGACACATGCACCAAACAACCCCACTGCCCTGTGGCCGATCACTTCAAGTCCCCCTCCCACTCTGCCAAGGTCATGCAAGTCCGGGGCCTCCTCCACCACCAAATCCTAGCCACGCGACATCTGGAGGAAGAACGCCTCATCTTCCACCTTGGGACCCTCCAACCACACGGCATCAATGTCAAAGGCTGAGAGACTTGGGTCTGCTAACAGGGGATTTAATAGAGACATACAAGATAATCGGAGGATTAGATAGGGTAGACAGTGAAAGTCTTTTTCCGAGGATGATGACGTCAGCTTGTACAAGGGGGCATAACTACAAATTGAGGGCTAATAGATGTCAGAGGCAGCTTCTTTACTCAGAGTGGTAAGGGTGTGGAATTTCTACCTGCCAATATAGTTAACTCAGCCACATTAGAGAGATTTTAACAATCCTTAGATAAGCACATGGATGATGATGGGATAGTGTACGGGGACGAGCTGAGAATAGCTCACAGGTAGGCACAACATTGAGGGCCAAAGGGCCTGTCCTGCACTATATTGTTCTATGTTCTAACAAGCGATTTATACAAGTTCAACATCACCTCCCTGCTCTTATACTCTATGTCCCTATTAATAAACCTGAAAAAGTATCCACTAATCATACTCTGTTGTTTATAAATCACTCAGCCAATTTTATTTTGTTTAACTAAGAGACAATAAAGATTCTGGGCAGGTTTCTGCTGCAATTGCAGAATCTGGGCACTAAGGGATGCCACTGAGATCCAGGGCAAACAAATCCACGGTAAGTGTTTGCAGCTTCAGCAGCTTTGGCTTAGAGTTTTTGAGCTGAAGACTAAACTACAGGACTGTGACACATAAGGGAGGGGAAATGTTACCTGGAACTTTATTCCAGAAAGGGGTTACACTCCTCAGAACAGGATCTTGAGATTTGGTCACTGGTCAGGGAAAGGAGGGTAGGACTGTAAGTGAGACAGGTCATTGGAGAGGAGGGGAAGAGCCTAGCCTTTGCAATTGTAACAGGTTTGCAGTTCTTTCAGCTTGTTCAAATGAGATTGGAAGCTGCATAGCAAGCTATTCAAATAGGGTGAGCAAAAAGGGAATGTAGTGTATTGGAGACACTTATAGTGAGGGGGATTTAGATTGTTCTCAGCAGCAAAGAGCACAGGTCCAGAAGGCTGCGTTGCCTGCCTGGTGCAGGGTTCAGGATATCCACTTGGCATTCGAGAAGCATGGGTGGTGGAGTTGTTGTGCACTGTGCAGATACCAATGGCATAGGCAGTACAAGGAAGGTGATTTTCCAAGTCAGTATAACAGGCTAGGCATTGAATTAAGCAGAACCTCAAAGAATCTGAAATCTCTGTCTGAAAGACTGGTGTGGTAGAAGTGGGTTCTAGTTTAGAGGCACTGGTATTAGTATTGGGCAAAGCAGGGTCTGTACTGCTGGGACAGTCAACATCTAAGCCATACTGGGACTAGTATTCAAGTAAGCCATATAACTAGGGAAGTAGAAAGGACTTTAAACTAAACAATGGGGATAAACAATCAAATTTAGAAAGATGTGGTAAAGCCAAGAGTAGAAGCATGGTGAGAGAGAAATATATTATAGAAATGATAAATAGATTATAATAGTAAGGGAAGGAGAGTACAAATCTAAGAGTAAATCATCAGAAAAGACTAGAGGTTGCAAAAATAATAAAAGAAAATTAAAGACTCTGTTTTATTATTTTCCCCACCTCTCCTGCCACCTTTAATGATCTGTGCTCAAATACACCCTCTGCTCCTGTGCCCTTTTAGACTTGTACCCCCTAACTTGTATTTTGGTAGGAAGGACATTGAAAGACAATATATCACCTCACATTTCTTTGCATTGAACCTCTCAACTTGCCACTCCATGAACTTGCCTATGTCCTTCTGGATTTCTGCATAATCCTCCTCAAAGTTTACAATTCTTTCATATTTTATCTCATCTGCAAGCTTTGAAATTATCCCCAACACACCAAGATCTATGGGTAATTGAAGTCCCCATTATAGCGACTCAATAATGTTGGCAATGCTGTATAATTTTCCTGCAGATTTGTTCTTCTCCATCCTTCCCAATAGTTGTTGGTCTGTAGAGTACACCGAACAATGCAATTATATTCTGTAGCTCTATCCAAATTGACTACATTGTTGAACCCTCTGATACATCCTCTTTCACCAGCACTGTATTGCTCTCTGGAACTAATACTCCTCCTTTCCTTTCTCTCTTTATTTGAATATATTGTAACCACCAATATTTAACAGCCAGTCCATAAGAACAGCAGGATGGCTGATCTGATAGTCCTCAACTCCACTTTCCTGCTCATAGTGCATGCAACCCCAGACATATGACAACTGAATTTTATATTCAGTTTGAAGCAGAGACTTTTATTTAAATAAGAGCAAGTATGAGGGCATTAAAACAGAGCTGGATAAAGTTACTGGAATTAGGTCAATTGAAATGAAGTGGAAAATATTCAAGGGTATAAAAACAAATAGAGGAGAGGCAAATCAGAAAATGGGTGGAATATTAAAAAAGTAAAGAATGACCTAAAGATTAATAAGGAGGGGAAAATTAGAAAAAAACCTAGATAGAAATATTTTTAAAAATTTTTATAAATTTTTTTGAAAGAATAGTAAACAAGTGCTAGTCCTATAAAAATTGAATCTGCGGAATTAATAATGGAAAATACGCTTCTACGACCTCACCTTCATGTCAAGAACTTTCTGGAATGTTTCCGTGCTACAATCAGCCAGGAGTTTGATGTAGTTATCGACAAACACCACAGATGCTTCATGAGGTGCCATTACCACCTATAAGTTTGAGAGAAAATAAATAGTTAAAATATGCTTTAGGAAAGTTTGCCTCAATCATTTTGACCATTGTTTTACCAAAGAAAAAAGACCTTTGTTTACAAAAGACCATTTCTCACAAAGCCTTCAAATACAATGTTTGATATATGCTATGAACACAATGAGATTTATATTTTGCCTCATCAAACCTAAAATGCATATATTTTTGTAGACAGCAAAAACCTATGAACCAAAATGAAATCAATTGGAAAGTTACCTAGTTTTGGTTAAATAAAGAATTGTGGTCCATGCATTGTTCGTTTTAACACCCACAAGTTCGATAAAGGAATATGTGGAGCATATGATTCACCACAATTTGACCTTTAATTCTTTGACACACACCATGTTCTTTATAGTCATCTTCAAACCATCAGCTGGCTATCTTTTCCTCATTTTGACTATTTTGGTGTCCTTGCATTGGAATGAAGGAGAAAATAGTGAGTGGATCGTAATTTCGCCATTGCTCCAAGATATGCTACCATGGGGCAATACTGATATTGCTGAAAATGTGTTGCTGGAAAAGCGCAGCAGGTCAGGCAGCATCCAAGGAGCAGAAGAATCAACGTTTCGGGCATGAGCCCTTCTTCAGGAATCTACCTTGGATGCTGCCTGACCTGCTGTGCTTTTCCAGCAACACATTTTCAGCTCTGATCTCCAGCATCTGCAGTCCTCACTTTCCCCTAGCAATAATGATATTGCCAGTTGTCTCCTTAAACTATAGAAGTACAGAACTTTGTAATACAGTGATTTACTTAGTGGGCTGATGAAGAATTAACAATGAGAGCAACCTGCCATTGAGTCTGATCCGTATCCTGTTTTGACGCTATGCAACGTAAAGCCACATCGTTTGAAAAACCTTTCAGACTCGAGGGCAGAAGATGCACAGACTCACCTCGACAGGCCTGAGTAACACAGTGCCATTGTAGAACAGAAAGTACAAATCTCCTCTTTTTACAGGTACAGAATCATTTTGTATCTATTTCTATTAGATTCAAACAACTTTAACATGTTATTTACAGTATAAATATATTTCATTTACAACATTTCAAATCTTTCAGAATCACAGAAAACAGGACGAGGCTATTCACTCCATAATGCCTGCTCCACAATTCTGCATGCTCACATCTAGTCCTCTATCTCAATGCATATTCTCCCCATAGCCCTTCACACCTTTAGCCTCTGTAATCATTTCCACTGCCTTTTGTAATGGAGAAGTTCAAAGGTTCATCATGGTATGGGCGAAGGAATTTCTCAATTCAGACTGAAATGGTCTACTGTGTATCCTGAGAATATTTGTCCTGTTTATTTAGTGCTATTACATTGAACACCTGGAAACTGTAATTTCCTGTATAGCCGTGGCCATCTCAATTTGTAACATATCAAGTGGATCCACCATTTAGTTTGTGATCAGGTAAACTATGACATGGTTTTCCCTGGAGAGATTTACTTGATTTTCCTCAGGCCTTGCTCCAACTGCAGTGGACAGTTTTGCAAATCTACTCCCAGGTTCACAATGCAAGAACGCCCTGGATCAATCCCGAACCGCCCACTCCACATTAACCATAGCTAAGATAGCTTGTCAATAAGATAAAGCTATGTTTAATTGGGCCAGCTTGTTTTTTAAAACTGTTGCTCTAGTACTGAATTAAATGAAGTATTGGGGTGTCTGTAAGCAAATCCAAAAAATTCTAATTGCTTTCAATTGGACAGCCAATTACAGATATCAATAGTTCCAACTCTCCAAGCCATAGGAATAGGAGTAGGCCATTCTACTCGAGTTTTACACCTTTCAGTTTCATGGTTAATCTGCAACTTAACTCCATCTATCTATCTTGGTCTGCAGAAACTTAATATTCTTGTGCAGCAAAATTCTTTAACAAGCAAACAAACATTGGGTTGCTTCATTTAATTACAAATGAATTACATCTGTGATAAACTGTGATCCTGCAGTATTGCAAATATAAAGCACAAGATTTTTAGATACACTGGTAGATTTTGCCCTGACTTTGCTCTACATAGATATGTGTGGACAAACGCATTATACCACAAAACTCAAGAATTCAGTTCTGCTGCTTAGGTGGATCTTGAACAATAAAATCTAATTACCATTGCCAGAGTGAAGGCAGAGGTTAATTACAGATTCGAACATGTTTATTAAATTCAAACTCCAAGATAATAACAGGCTATCTTTTTAAGATTAGTTTGTATCTGAAATGGTTGCATCTGGCATGTTATCAGCCACCATGACTGAAAAAGCTCGAGTAAACAAGAGCAATGATCTCACATTTTGTTAGTCCGACATCAAACAGGCTTGCAACGATTGTCCTACAATCAATGGCAAACACCAAGCAGATGACTCCTTTGAGGTAACCAATTCCAAAAGAGGAATAAATTGACCAAGTTATGTTGTTCCTCTTCTCAAACTGTTTTACTCAGGTTTTATTTAGATTTGTTCGTTAAGACACATAGCAGAAATTTACAACATTAAACCGAGGGACAGCAAATGACAACTACCACATCCACCTTCACTGCAGAGTACTTCACATTAACACAACCTGAAAACTGAAGCAGCAGGTCAACAACGGTGAACTTTAAGGACTGATTTTAGGGAAAAAGAATGGAAAAATAATGTAAACTGTACACTTGCCAATTCACAGAAAACCTACAAACAAAAATGAAAGACCAAGGTTTTCACAGGAGTATATGGAACTTTAGATTGTCCATCACACTCTTACCCCTCATCTCCTACTGACTGGAGCCACTGGTAGATTAATTTAGCCACAAATCATGGCCATAGGATTATTTAATTGTTGCTAACACAATTTTTCCAAAAAGATAACCATCTAAATCAGTCGGAATGGCCGATGGTGCCAGTCAATTCATCTATCTTAAGTAATGAGAAACTGTCTAAAATCAAAATACGTTGTGTTGGATCTTTTGATTTAGCATTTAAAATCATATTTGCATGGATGACAAAAACCTGGATTCAAAACCAGTTGATGTTTCATATGATTTGGAGAAATAGCTTCTATGTTCATGATAATTTAGCCCTAATATAGGTTGCCAGCTATTGTCGATTACCATGACCAACTATCTGTGATTTAATTTGAAATGCAAAGAAAAACTGCTGTGGTGTGCTGGGATAGGCAACCACATGGCAAGACAACAAATGGTAGCGTTCCTACCTCTGAGCCAGGAGACCCAGGTTAACATCCCACCTGCTCCAGAGGTATAGAATTACATCTCTGAATAAGGTGATTAGAAAATACCTATAATCTATATCCAATCTATGTGTAACACCCAAATAATATGTATCAAGCCCTCCCTCATTCACTGCTGAGTACTGGGGGAAGCCAAAAGTTTGCTTTCATTGTGTTATAGGGGCTTTGTTGTGCAACAATTCTGATTAACAAAATCTACATTTGCCTTGTTGGCACATCTTTCAACTTCCAGTAGAAAACAATAGAAAACAAAAACAAGACTCCAACAAAACAATAAACATCTTGAGTCCTTTTCCCACAAAGACAACTTTGTCAACTAGACAATGCAGACTTTGAAGATTGCAAATGCCTTCCACAAAATTAATAACTTGTAAAATTGATTTGATAACTTAGACTCTTGGTAGATGAATAAATAAATAAACATATCTTTAAATTGGGTTCAACTAACCTTTTGCAATATCTTGCCACTTTCCATCAGTATACTTGAACTGGATCAGTCTACGGGCACATTCTTGGTGCTTACAACTGGTATTCAGGCTTGTGACTGCTGGATAAACACTTAACTCCCTCAGGTCTTCTACCCATTCTCAACTGAGTACTTACAGCAAAATGTGACCAAACAAGGGTTAATATTTAATGGCGGTCATGCATGCCAGCTTGAGAGCCCTGCATTGCCTCTTTCAGGGAAGGCCAAAGGATCCCAGGAATGGAAATCCCACCTGCTAAGAGCTGCCAGCCAATAAAGGCCAATGGATCCACTGAATGGCAGCACCAGCAGAGAAGTGGTGACCTGTGCTACACCCATCCAAAAGCTTAGGATTATCGCTGGATCACAGGCCACAAGTGAGTGATGGTAGAAGGGCTTTACAGGGTGGGGCTGTTGGCAACAAGAGCAAATGGGGTTGGTTCCCAGAAGGCAACACCCCCACCCTCTCCCAACCAACCAAATCCCAATGTTGGAGCCCTTGATAAGGTACTGAATGCCTTTGACAAGAGGGTCCCCAATTAATTAGGGATTATTTGCCCACTTAAAAACTTCAAATGGAATGAAGGGAAAGGCTATTTATGTGCCAAAAATGTAACTGGAGTGGAGATGAAAAGATGAATGGTCTCCTGCACCCAACTCCTTAAACACTAACACATACAGTCACAGGAAGGGCATTAAATTCTGTCCAAGAATCATACTTCCAGAAATTTAGAAGTTTAAAGTATGAAGAGAAACAGACTGGGGAGATAAAGTCTAGTGTTATTGGATTTGTCTAAAAGTTTGGAACAACAATGGATACTAATTCAATTATTAATTTTAAACGTGAGACCAATAAATCTTTGTCAATCAAAAGTGTCAAGGGATATGGTGCAAAGGCAGATTCACAGAGTTACAACACAGTTCAGCAATTGAATATAGGAACAGACTTCAAAGTATTATATGAGCTACCCCTGTTCCTAAGTATTCAAAGGGTACGGAGACTCAGTCAAGCGGACTCCTGTCCTGATCCTGATGCCACCCAAATGCATTTTCCAACAGCATCAGGGGTGAGAATAGTAGTTTTCCTTTCCCAGTGTAAGCCATCTGAGGGATCCATTCTATTTTGCTGCCTGCAATCATCTAATGCAATGCAAATTGAAAAATCAAAACCTGGGACCCTTTTGATAGATTTAGCCGAGTTACACACTTCCTTCAGCAATGAGGGAACAGAGGTGTAGTTTTCAATTTACATCTTGTGATCTCTTTCCGGTACAGAAGAGGAAGGGGTGCTGATTAGTTTGTATCCTATAGCAGTGACCTTCAGTCCAAACAATTAGGCAGTTTCCTATGGCAGTTGGTTGATGCAGAGATCAAAGAAAACGCTAAAGACGCAAACCTGGAATATTGTCAAGTGCAGTGTTGATTTATTTCATTGCACGTCCCTGTTGTGTATACAGTGTACCAAAAAGGTCAGGTAAAAGCCTGCCAAAAACATAAGAGGGGAAATATCTAAAGCCACCACTAAGCGAGCCATTCCCTGATCCTTTTCCTGACTGCAATAGCTTTGTGGTAAAAGGAAAACACCACTGGTTATTTATTCATATAAAAAAGGATTTACTTCTTCAGTTCAATGTCATTGCAATAGATTTTCTGCAATCTGAGACAATCTTCCACTCCAGTGTGCAGTGGGAGCAGAGAGATTAGCAACTGGCTTGTTAACACGCAAAATACAGCTGACTGCAGCAGAACATGTCAAAGGTCAGGTCATTCACTACCGAGATTCTCCAGTTCTTTTCAGTCTGAAGACATTATTGACTTGATCATTTTCACCTTCACACTCTGCAACTCAAATTCTTTATCAGCTAAAATGGACTCAATATAAAGAAATCTTATTTCCAACTGCACGAGCCAAATAGTATATATGCCAAGTTCAGATTTCTAATGCTGGCTGCTCGTTCGTATTTGTTGTGATTGTAACAAGGTCAGCTAGGTGGACCTCAGAATATGAGTTCCCTGACTGGTGCTGTTAATCTGGTCCAATCAGGGAGCCCTGGCTGACACAAGAACAAGAGTGTCAGAGGTTCTGCTCATGCTGAGAGCTGGTTCTGAGGGAGCTGAATCAGTGTCAAGGACTCTCCACATATGAAAAAGAAAGTGACAGGATACCAGACTTTGTGGAGTTATTTTAGTATTCTTACATGTATTTGTATTCCTCTCCTTCCATGTCACCTAAAAGCACTGAGATAGATGTTGACCTTGTGTGATAGTGTGAAATGACTAACTGCATGTCAGCAGTTTTTTCTATCTTTATTTATTGTTATATCAAGAACGATAACTTTTGTCTTTATTTATGATGCATGTTTAGCATCCCAAAGCTCTTCACAGGAGCAAATAATCCAACAAAAACTTTGTTGGAGTCATATCACGAGATATCAGTGCAAGTTACGAAAAGCTAATGAACGTATGAAAGGAGGACAGGGAGCTAGAAAGATACAGGGAGAGAATTGCAAACCTCAAGATCCAGACAGGTAAAAGTGCGCCTGCCAATGCTGGATTTAATTAAAATCAGTAATACACAAAAAAACCAGAACTGGAGGAGCACAGAGATCTCAGATGACAATACTGCTTTGAATTTGAGCAGAAAATTAATGTGAAGGGAGGACAGGAGAGTACAGAACTCAGAAGACAAGGTCAGTTAAAACGATGAAAAAGAGAAATCCTTTGGCACAGAGGCCAAAGGCTGACAGAACTTCTGCGGTGTCCCTGGGAGTACCGGGGTTTGAGAATCAGTACATGTCAATGTCCTTTAAGGAAATCTGCTATCCTTACCAGAGTGGGAAACGTGGGTGAAGTTGGTTAGTGGCGAAGAATGATTTTAAAGGAGATGAAGGAAGTGGAACAAGCTGAGGTAGGAGGAGAAGGTTTCAGAGCAGTTGAGGGATGTAGCAAGATGAAATTTGGTGATAAGATCCATTCCATCACTGTAATGATTTGGACAGGAAATGGCCTAAGGTATAGCAGGTGAAAGGCTTCAGTAAGGGGAAAAGGTGCCAACACCTACCAGCCATACCCCCATTGTAAATCAGCACCAAAAGTTAGCACACTTGTTAAATCCTTAGTATGGTAACCAATATCAAATTATATCAAAGAGCACCAACCCAACTGTTGGTTAGTTTGTAGAGAGCCAGTCCATTTCCATTTATGAACCATAACTTGATTAGATATTTTGATGCTTAATTGAACCTTAGTATTAAATAAAAATTAGTGTGTTAAATCCAGTGATGCCTGCCACTGCTACTCAGGTAAAAAAAAAACTGATTCAAATCAGATCTTTTAGATAGGCAGCTGTTGAAGCAGGATAATGCAGGAAACTGACGTTAGTGTATTTTAGAAATACAATTATAAATTGGTAGCAAAGACAACTGATTCTCAGTATAGCCTTAACAAGGTTCAAGAACAAGTCATTCGCTTCCCCACAATAAATGATGTCACCTACATTAGTGATAGTTTAAATTGCTGCAAAGGATCCACTCCTAACATTAAAATATTAACAGACACAAGATTAACTGGCCTAAAGATCACAATTTTATTCCCTGCATTTTTTAATGTGGACCAAAATTGGAAAAGCACTGTTTTAAAGGAGAGATTGTGGAAGGAATTGCTACACTTTTAAAAAGGGTGTGTGTGTGCGCACGTGCGTGTGGTATTTACATTGCTTTGTTCGGTGAGGGGCGTGGGGGAGAGCTGAATGTAGACAGTTTGGTGTAGGGTGTGGTGAGGTGAGGGTGGGCGTGGGGTGAGGTGAGGTGGGCGTGGGAGTGGATTGGGGTGAGGGTGAGGGTGGGCGTGGGGTGGGGAGAGGTGAGGGTGTGCGTGGGGTGGGGTGGGGTGGGGTGGGATGAGGGTGAGGGTGGGCGTGGGGTGGGGTGAGGTGAGGTGAGGTGAGGTGAGGTGAGGGTGGGCGTGGGGTGGTGACACGGAGATTTGCCTGGCAAAAAGAATCTGAAGTCTCAAATCCAGTCAGTCATTTTCTCCATCCAATCTCTGGAAGCTTTTGCTTGTTAGCAGTAACTAAGACTTTGTTGATCGTGTACCAATCGCCCTTTCCTTCCTGTGAAAGAACCTTGAGAAACAAGACTAAAGAATGGAAACTCCTGGCAAGCCATCTCAGCACACGTTATGGACTGGTGATATCAAACTGTGGTGTCCGTGCACGTGAGCATGCATGTGTCAACTGGTAGAAGGCTTTTAAAAAGTTCAAAGTTTTAACTAGTACAGCGATATGTTGATATTTCAATGCTGTTTACTTGTATTTAGAACTAATTTATTTATAATAAACAGTCATTCTTGTTTAACACAGGAACCGTGTTTCCAATGGACAAGTAAAGCAGGGACTGTGTGTGCTTTGATTAGAACTTCCGTGGTGTCCCTAGGAGTACTGGGGCTTGAGAATCAGTGCATCTTCATGTCCTTTAAGGAAATCTGCCATCCTTACCTGGTCTGGCTGACATAGGACTCCAGACGCATAGCAATGCTGTTTATTCCTAACTGGGCAATTAAGGATGAGTAACCAATGCTAGCCAATCAATGGGCTAGCCAGTGATGCTGACATCCCATGAAAGAATAAAAGAAATGTCATCAAGTGCAAAATTTAAAGGTTCCTATTTCTTCCTTTACACTCAAAACGCCTCAGTGCGTTACTGTGCACATTGTAGATGGACATTTGCTGCAGCCATGTGATGTAAGTAGTAAATGTTTAACATGGTGGATGGGTCACCAGGAAAGAAGATTGCTTTTACATGAATGGGGTTGAGCTTTCTTGAACATCGTTACAGGTACATTATAATCACCGAAGGGTAAGTGTATTCCACCAAACCTTTGTGTCTCATAGAAATTACTTGGGAGTCAACTGGGGAGACACTTTCTTCAAAATATCCAACCACCGACCTGCTCTTGCAGCCATTGTATTTATATAGTTGGTCCAGCTAAATGGCTCTCGATGATAAAGACAAAACATTGTGGATGCTGGAAATCTGAAACAAACTTAATGCAGGAGAAACTCAGTAAGTCTGGCAGCATCTATGCCAGACCTGCTGAGTGTTTCCAGTGCTCTCTGTGCTCATATCTTATCAATGATGAGTGTGCTGATAGTATGGTTTAAACAATAGGACAGCCCTGAATGTCAAGAGAAGTGGTCAGGCATTGTCTTGTTTGACAGTCATCGTCTAACACTTAAGTGGCAAATATCATGTGCGCCACACATCAACACAAAGTCTGAATATTGTCCACTGATTGCTTCCGAGAAGGTGCTGGACCCACCTTTAGGGACTCGTACAGCAACACCCAGCAGAAACCCTGACCAAATTTCCACTTCCCTAGCTCTGCTGAGGCCAACTCACTTGCAGTATGGTCATCCTGGATAGTTCAGCCTAAATAGGAGATCAACCCTCAATCCTTCCTGGAGAAACCCACTGAGCTGGTAAGGAGCCTTCAGAATACATATGTGAAGGATTATGGATATATCATGCACTTTCATCTCCCTTTATAAACATGTGTTACAATCTGATCCTTGCTTTAAATTTTTACAATGTAAACACTCCTTAAAACAACACAGAAAAATGTCTCTGAAGTGTCATTATCTCATTGGTGTCACATTCTGAGGCCGCAGTAGTTACTTTTTGTCCTATTTTTCTCCAATAGATTAAGTTTCCTTATATCTCAATGTTTTTCACATTTCTGGTATCAAATTTTCAAAAGGCTTTGTTCAAATGGAAAGCTGATTTGCAATCATAAGCAAAAGTATCCAAAAGAGGGAGTGTACAATTAAGCATTCTTCTTGTTAAGCATTAAAATCTGAGGTTTTGATTGCTGCATTAAGGTACTGTACCCTGGAAAAGACATACCAGCTGAAAATTCCCAATTAAGATTGCCCAGTAAAAACGGGATAAGAGAGCTGTAGTCAAATTATCATATGCAACTCATGTGGAAATAATTTCTTCAAAATCTACAAAACATGACTTTTCTCTTCACAGAATCTTAAGATGTGGTGCAGTTCTACCAAACAGCATTTGGAATAAGAATGAGCAGCAGCTGGAGTTTGCTATTTATTCACTCAGAATTTCAACAAAGGGTGAAGCCAGTAGGAAAAACAAAATCTTGGATAACTAAATACCATTTATTCTCAAGAGATAAACTTCAACATTTTTGAAATTCTAAGCATTTCTATTTATTTTTCCTTCTGATTTTACAGTATGCTTTGTGCCCTTTTTTTGGTGTCTCACAAGCCACAAATTCCTTAACCAAAGGATGGGCAATGCTTCCTCCCTCTGATGTACCAAATCAGCTTGTGAGCCAGTCAGAGTGTTCAAAGTAACTCTGGGATGAGCTGTCAGGCAATTTTCCTGGCAACTCAGCCTCTACTCACTATCTCTCCACCTCAAAGGTCAGTGTTTTATGTGAGAACATATACATATAAATGGAGGACATGTCTCGAGCTGTTCAGATGGGTACGGGAAATTTCATAGGAATATTCGAGTGCCTCTAGCTAACTAGCTTCCTGGTCAATACTCCTCCTTTAATTATCATCAGACCAAGTTGATTAACTATCTACTTAGCTGCTAGTTGTGAGATCATGTTCAATTCTGGTCTCCCTGTTATAGGAAGGATGCTGTGAAACTTGAAAGGGTTCAGAAAAGATTTACAAGGATGTTTCCATGGTTGGAAGGTTTGAGCTATAGGGAGAGGCTATTTTTCCTAGAGTATCAGAAGCTGAGGGGTGACCTTATAGAGGTTTATGAAATCGTGAGGGACACGGATAGGGTGACTAGCCAAGGATTTCTCCCCAGGGTAGAGGTGTCCAAAACCAGAGGGCATAGTTTTAGGGTGAGAGGAAAAAGATTTAAAAAGGGACCTAAGCGGCACCTTTTTCCACACAGAGGGTGGTGCCTGTACAGAATGAACTGCCTGAGGAAGTGGTGGAGGCTGGTACAATTACAATATTTAAAAGGCATCTGGATGGGTATTATGAATAGAAAAGGTTTAGAAGGATATGGGCCAAATGCGACAAAATGGGACTAGATTAATTTAGGATGTCTGATTGGCATGGATGAGTTGGACCGAAGAGTTGGTTTCCGTGCTGTACATCTCTATAACTCTATGATGTGCTCAAAATGAGTATCGCCTCTGCCAAGTCATATCTACCCAAGAATAATTTGTTGTCCGAAATGTTTCAAATACTTGCCAAGAGTGATGTAAATGGGTATTGTGGCAGTTACAACTCTAGCATTGGGACACACAGATTTATGTAAGACACTGACCCCAAGAATGAAATGTAGTCATGAAATTAAAACTATCTAGCAGACACTCCATGTCAGCTAAACACAGATGATTAAAAAATTCTGATCGATTCCTCATCACACTGACACTGACGATGCTGAAAGGATGTATCTCAACCTTGCATTTTATTTCTTCAGCCATTCTTTTGATTTATATCCGCACATCAGAGAGAGTTTGCATTCCAGTAGATGCCCATTTAGAAATGATTACAGTGGAAATCTCTGCAACACCGAGCAGACAAAGCTTACACTATTTGGTGCAGGGTTTTCAAATGATTAGCTGTGATTATGTTGTGTGTTGAGGAAGAAAAAAATCATTCATTAAAACAACATTAATTCATCACTTCATAGCCAACAAATAGTGTTGGAAACAGTCATTTAAGAGGACAAACTACACATAAAGATTCCATCGGCAGTGGATAAAATGGATTACCAATCAATTTGCTAATGGTGCCATTAGCTGAAGGAGGAAACAGCGATGTCACCCTGAAGTAATGATGTTTTTGTGAAACATAATGCAGATTTACATTATGTCAAAGGTGCTATACAAATTTAGTTTTGTTCTTGGAGTGCACCAAGGACAAATTTAGATGAGTGTGTTTTAATGCAATGAGTTAATAGAATTTGGTTATATGATTCTATAAAAATTGAGAGGAAAATGTGTGATTTCTTCAAAGGGAAAAGTATGATAGGACGGGGGAGGGGGATAAAAAGCACAAAAATGGGGTTGCAGTAAACATGACTGGCTTAACTTCATGGTCAAAATGACCTTTTTCTCCCAAGAGTTTCCTGATCCTGTGAACAAAAAAAGCTGTGCCAAAGGCTGAAAGTAAAAATAGATAAAAAGATGAATGAAAAAAGACTTGTATTTATTCAGCAATTTTCACAATCGCTGTGCGTCTCAAAGCTAATAAAGTGTTAGTGAGTGCAGTCAGTTGTTCCTACATAGAAATCAAGGTAGCCAGTTTGTGCACACCAAGCTCCCACAAACCTCAATGTGATAATATACAGATAATCTGTTTTTGTGATGTTGATTGAAGGATAAATATTGGGTTACCCCTCTACTTTTCTTCAAAATAGTGCTGTGGGATCTTTTACACCAGGTCTAATGTCTTATCTAAAAAACAACGGCACCTATCATACCCCACCCTCAGCAAACACTGGAGTTTGTGTCTTGATTTTAGTGTTCAAGCCTGAAGTGGGTCTTGGATTGATCCTAGTGACTCAGTGATGTGAGTCCTAGCAAGTGAGTATGAGCAGTGACAGTGAATATCTTGATCCTTACTTACAAAGGCATGGATTAATGAAGAGATTGGTTGCACAGATATGTAAAAGGCTAATCATGCCTGACAAATATCGTCAAATGTTTTGCAAAGAAAGCAGAATGCATTTACAAAGCCATTACAGTGGATGTTACCGATACGGATTTTTAAAAGGAATTTTCTACAGGACAACTTAAGACAATTGGATTAAGTGTGGATAGGATAAATAGACAAAGTCTTTTCCCTGGAGTGGGGGAGTCCAGAACTAGAGGGCATTGGTTTAGGGTGAGAGGGGAAAGATATAAAAGAGACCTAAGGGGCAACTTTTTCACTCAGAGGGTGGTATGTGTACAGAATGAGCTGCCAGAGGATGTGGTGGAAGCTAGTACAATTACAACATTCAAAAGGCATCTGGATGGGTATATGAATAGGAAGGGTTTGGAGGGATATGGGTCGGGTGGGACTTACGATGGCAGGTGGGACTAGATTAGGTTGGGATATCTGGTTGGCATAGATGAGTTGGATCGAAGGGTCTGTTTCCGTGCTGAACATCTCTATGACTCTACAAGTGGATGAATGTTTACAGAGCTAACACAGATGCAATGAAACAAATGACTATATTCATTGCAGTACATTTCTGGGGAAAGTAGTAAGGTTTGAGAGTGCTCCATGTCAGCAAAATCTTTTGACACAGTTTAAAATTACTTAATGTTATTCATTCTCTTAGGCTTTCAGGATTATTTTTCTCCTTTCTAAACTTCTGGTTTAATAATTCTGTCTGTAATTGATCCTGACAACATTCATTGCAATTCATCTGTAAGGATGAACTAGACAAGTTCAATTATGTCAAGTTTGAACATTCAGAAACATCTCAAAGTTTTAAGAGTACGAAAAATAAATTCATTCACCCAACTTCCAGGTAGCAAATGGCGCCAGACAGTTTAGTCAGATTTAATTAGCATGTTCGCATTGAAACACTTTGTAGTCAGGAAATGCAGCTGATGTGAGGCAGGATATCCATGCCTCCATCTCTGTATGTACTACATAAGCCTCTCTATATATAAATACACACCACAAAGGATCTACGTGCTGAGGAAAGAGATAGAGAACAGAAGACAAACAATTTTAACCTCAGTGGATAAACAGGAATTAAAGATACTACACTTAACAATACACATACAAGTATTAAACTAGATTCTGTGACAAAATTGAATTGTGTTAGTACTCCTTAGGTCCATACAAACAATAATTCAGGATCAAAAAAAATTATTGAATTTCTGAATATTGTGTGAACAAAGGAATGGCATCCTTAGGAGAACTGTCTATGATGACTTAAACAGACCTGAGGTACAAGAGGGCGAAAGGACCACAAATAAGATCATTGAAATAACCTGGGCTTAGTGAATCCATTGACATAAATTTACATTGATATAAATTCAGACTAATTTCACAATCAGAATTGATGATACAGTTTTAATGCCTTTATTGGGAATGTCTTTGAACATATTTACATCGGAGGTGGTATAGCATAAAGGCAACAGTCAGTCAGGAGTAAATGACGGTCTGAAGTGGTGAAAGGATCCAGCAACTGATGATGTCTAACATTGATGTTTAGTGTGAAATAAATATTTATGTTTTTGACATCAAGGTTAGCAAACATTGTGATGACTACTATAATAAACTACTTATACAATTATTTTTATATGTTGCAATATTCAAATGAATCTATCCAGCTATGTAACCTGAGCTGGATTTGAATACAGTATACATTATTCTGCTTTGCGGAAGGTGAAGAGAATGTGTGTGGTACGTATGTATTCCAGTGTTGAGTGTGTGTTGCTGGAAAGGCACAGCAGGTCAGGCAGCATCCGAGAAGCAGGAAAATCAATGTTTTGGGCCAGAGCCCTTCATCAGGACTGTCTCCACATATGTATTCCAGCAAGGTACAGTACCGTAATAATATTACTCTATATTCAACCTCTCAGTTTTGTTGTACTTATATAGAAAACACAAAAGCAGTGACAAACTTTAGGTCATAGTAGATGCAACACCTACCTATACAAGTGAATTGTGACATTAAGGCCACAAACAATCTCAGAAAAATCCAACACATGTATCTAGGATAGAGAAATTACTGCATGGATGAGTAAAGATCAGGTGCAAAAAATAAATGGACTTTGATTACTGACAATACGAAATAAGAATACATACTTTCCTGTGTATTATTCTAAGTTGAGTTTGTGCGTTCTGATTTTTAAGTTTTACAATTTTTAAATGGTGTGTTCTGAAAAGGCCACTTGAAAGGACTTTGATATTTGCTGTTTGTTAAATTCGATCACAGAACAGCAACATCCTTCTAAGTTTATATAACTTGGGCTTATATGGCAAAAACAACAGAACCTTGATTGTATCAGTAGCAATGCATGTCATCAGAAATATATTTGCAATGCCTTGGGATAAGGGTACAGCAGTGAAGAGTCAGTACATGGACATGTCTCTCTCTCTCCTTCCTGCAACTCAAACAAGTGACGTGGTCGCATTAGAGCGGGTACATTGTTGGTATGTTAGGTGGACTCAAATTACTTCTGCAAATTGAACATGAATGTGGTGGGGGAGCTCCAGTGGGGCACAGAGAAAGTGCCAAGACATATTGATGTAGAAGGAGAGGTCATTTTGGTGAGATCTAACCTGGAATACATCCTAAACGCAGTTTTACTGAGGCAGCCTTTTGAGTTAGGTTGGCTGAAAGATTCACCGAAAATCTAAAATGTTATGAAGAGCGTAAGGAACATCTAGGAGGAAAAAAAGTGATTCTTTATTAAACTGGTGCATGTAGGAGTGAATAAAAAGAGAGTTTAGCATAACCTGGAAGAACAGCATCTCATTTCTCATCATTTAGGGGCCTGAGCTCCTTCTCCCATGTCTTTGCCCCAGCCTTACTGATTCTCCCAGATTGATTTACTCATTCCCTTGTCTGTCCAATCACTGTTCTCCCTCTCTGGGCTCCATCACCACCTATCGTCTACCTCTTAAAACCCATTCTCTCTCCCCACCCACCGCCCCGCGCCAACCCCCAATCTCATTTTCAGCAAATATACCCACTTTTCCCTGAGTACAATCCAATCTGGAGGAGGGTAACAATGCCTGAAACATTAACTCTACTTTGTCTCCCACAGATGCTGCCAGTCCTGCTGAGTTTTTCCAATAATTTCTGTTTCATTTGTTTGTAAAAAGCTTAATTGATGAAGTGTTCTGATGTCCAGGGACAAGCTTGCTTTACTTAATCATAAATAAAATCCATAAAAAGATGCAGCATTTAATTGAGGAAATAAACTGTTTGGACAATGTTAACAGGACAAAAGTATTATATCCTAATAGGACAAATCAGTGGTATTATGAGTAATCAGACAAAGCAGTTGCAACAGTGACCTGCCTCTCTTCAGATGCTGACAGACCCACTGTGCATTTCAAACATGTTTTCTTTATTTCTAGGTTTTACTTGAAAGGGTTCAGAAAAGCTTTACAAGGTTGTTGCCAGGTTGGAGGATTTGAGCTATAGGAAGAAGCTGAACAGGCTGGGGTTGTTTTCCCTGGAGCATCGGAGGCTGAGGAGTGACCTTATAGATGTTTACAAAATTATGAGGGGCATGGATAGGGTAAATACGCAAAGTCTTTTCCCTGGGGTGGGGGAGTCCAGAACTAGAGGGCATAGGTTGAGGGTGAGAGGGGAAAAATATAAAAGAGACCTAAGGGGCAACATTTTCACGCAGAGGGTGGTACGTGTATGGAATGAGCTGCCAGAGGAAGTGATGGAGCTGGTACCATTGCAACATTTCAGAGGCATTTGGACGGGTATATGAATAGGAAGGGTTTGGAGGGATACGGGCTGGGTGCTGGCTGGTGGGACTAGATTGGGTTGGGATATCTTGTCGGCATGGACGGGTTGGATCAAAGGGTCTGTTTGCATGCTGTACATCTCTATGACTATAATTCTATAACTGACAGTCCCCTATTTAAAAAAAAGTCGTCACATCAGTGATCTAATACAGTTTGGAGATGGCCAATATTTAGTAAAGCAGATCATTTAGTGTTATTTAAGTAATGCACAATCTTGTGACATTTTACGTTCTTCCAAGCAGTGACATGAAGCATTTGAATTTTAGCTAATGGAAGATTCTAGCATTCAATTTTGTAACTTTGGAATCAGAGGAGCAAGAAACTGGTTGAAGACAGGAATCCTGTGCATGTGTGTCTTGAGGTAAACTTTGGATTTCCTAGTGTCATTCATTACCTACAAACTCAATACTCAAAAGCTAATGGCTTTGAAAAGAATCTAATCTTTAGTGAGTCCCTTGACTTACCAGTATTACAACATAGGACTTTGGATTATTATGAAGTGCTACCTGAATTTTCCTTTGCGAGGTTAATTTCTTAAATTGTTACATCTAGGAATAGAATGAAGCAGCTCTCAGTGGTGGTACAAAAACATGAAGCTCTCAGTCAATTATAATCTCAAGGGAAACAAATATCAAACAAATCCCCAAAATAACAAGTCGAGGCATCTTTCACTACCCTACCATAGAGGAGGATGGTTGGGGAAACAGGGTGAGTAGAAGCAAGTCTCCAACTCAATCCATGACTAGAAAAGATTGTGTAGACATGGAATGAAGAATGGAAAAAGACGCCTTGAATTCAATTTGTAACTACATTTCATAACCCACATAAGTGATCTCCCCAAACTTGACATTTTATTCCTCTTACCAATATTCTACTTCACATACGAAGGAAAAGGACAAAAACAAAAATTAGCTTTTCACCTGCACAAGTGAAAGTCACGATGAAAACCTCAACAGCCCGTGTGGCCGTCAATTTGTCACTTCTGTCAAAACACAAGCTCTATTAATTCTGTTTTCTGCACAATAGCAACAGCAGCTTTCCCCAGAGAGCTTGGATATGGAGCCAGCAGGTCACAAAAATGTGCTCTCGGTTGTTACAGTGGAATAAGGTGTCATGGAGTTTGCCAAAACTGTGCACCGATATTGTTGATATCATTGGCCATCTAAAAGCCTGTACAAAATTTATCTTTAAAACCCATTTCTAAACCAATACTGCAACATTAACAATGGCCTGGCACACTTCAGTTTGCATTACTGATCCGTTTTGGAGCAGATTAAGTTAACAAAGAGAACCCTAGTCTCTAATGATCCCAGCTCTGCAACTGATAATATTGTCGGAGCAGAATGCTAACAGCCCCATTGCAACTATATTGCTGCACTTGAAAAACAGGTTTCAAGTATTATTTCCTCAGAATAAACAAAGAACTGCAGATGTTAAAATTCTGAAAAAAAAAACAGAAATTGCTGGAGGAACTTGGCAGGTCTGGCAGCATCTCCGGAGAAAATTCTGTAAAAGAATCAATGGATTCAAAACATTAGCTCTGCTTTCTCTCCACAAATGCTGCCAGAAACTGAGTTTCTCCAGCAATTTCTTTTTGTATTAATATTTTCTTGTAAGCAGCTGTAGAGTACTGCCTGACAACTTTTCCAAAGATAATTAATAATTCAGTTAGTGCAATCCACATATCAATGAAGATTGCATACTACAGAAAACACAATAGATTTTCCGCTATGATATCACCTCAGCATTCAAATGACTGCTGTGAGCACTAAAGTGTTACCTGCTGAGATGACCACTGGAAATCGCTCCTGGAAATCCCGTAATTGAGGCTGAAATATTAAATCTAACATTTGAGATTCCCAAATCGTGAGGGATTTGCAGCAGCCAGCTAAATCACATTTCATTCAGAGTTGAATTTTCTTACCTTTAGAATCATCTCAGCACGAGTCATGCCTTTGACGACAATCTTTGTGTAACTCGCTGGGGCCTTGCGTATGACTTGAGAACCAATCGAAGGAAGATCAAGCAGAACTGTTTTCAGAGAATGAGTGTCAAGCAGAAGCTAGAAAATAATTAAACACCATTCGTTTAAATTTTTTATTCTTTATCATTTGCTGAAAATTTAAAAGTTTTTTCTTGATGTGTGGTATCACACATGAGCATTTGGGGAAGATGTGGCGGGGGGGAAAAGAGGTTATTGAGAATAACAGGAGTTAATCAGTGCTCTGTCATTGTGTACATCTCTAATTCAAATCTCTCTGTACGAAACTGTTATGGAAAGCAATTCTACAAATGTTTCACATTAGGATAATGCATAATCTGAAAGTTTTCACCCCCACAAATACATCGGGATTGTAGCCTCCTTCCTCAATAACCATGAGGACTCTCTAAAACAATGTGGCTATGTATTTTCTACATCATTCATCTACGTTACTCGACAGCAGATTGGCAAAACAAACAGTTTACGTTGTGAACTTGGATCAATTTAGCTGGGCTAAATCAATCAATGGGTCAATGAGAGCTCCTTTGGTCTATTAACAAGAAAGGCAATATTTCAGTTCTTTTGTACAGAAATCAAAGTCAAAGTAAGCCACAATATTTGAAATCGTAAAGGCAGTAGGGCATTTTCATATCTACACATTCAGAGCTTTGCAAAGATGATGATTAAAGGAAAATTTGGCAGGATTGATCACATGTCCCGTACAGAACGCATTGGAATGCCTTTCCATAGGTTACATAGCATTTACAAAACATGAGCAAGCCGTGTGGCTTTACTACTCTTTTTGGTACCCCACACAGGTTTTCTCCTATGCTACATTATTTCAACCATTCAACGCATCCTTCCATTTATACATAGAAACAGTAGCTATTCAGCCCATCCTATTGGCTTCACCAATGAGATCATGGTTTATCAATTAATCAAAAGTTGTAAATTTGCTCACTGAGCTGGTAGATTTGTTCTCAGATGTTTTGTCACCACACTAGGTAACATCATCAGTGAGCCTCCAGTGAAGCATTGGTGTTCTGCCCTGCTTGCTTTCTCTCTCAGTTTGTTGTGGTGGGCGATATCATTTCCAGTTCTGTTTCTGAAAGGTTGATAAGTGGGGCCCAAATCGATATGTTTGTTAATGGAGTTCCTGTTTGAATGCCAGGCCTCTCGGAATCCCCATGCGTGTCTTTGCTCAGCCTGTCCCAGGAATGGATGTATTGTCCCAGTTGAATTGGTGTCCCTCTTCAAACGTGCGTATGGATACCAGTGATAGTTGGTCATGTCTTTTTGTGGCTAGTTGGTGCTCATGCATCTTGGTGACTAGTTTTCTGTCTGTCTGTCCAATGTAATGCTTATTGCACTCCTTGCAGGGTATTTTGTATGGGATCCCCAACTCCACTTTCCTACCTTTTCCCCATAATCTTGGAGTCCCTTACTGGTTCCTCCTTCATATAGTTGGCTAGGCTCCCAATTAGGCAACCGTGTTATTGGTCTCAACCATTCCTTGAAGCAGCAAATTCCACATTCTAACCAGTTACTGGAATGCAGATGGTATTTATCCAGAATTCCGCATTGTATTTACTGGAGACTCTCTCATGCTTAGCTCCAGCTCTGCATTTCTCTTTAGAGGAAAAATCTTTACAAAAGAGTTTGATCGGGTAGACTAGTGATTTTAAAGAGCTCTATTCACTTTGAATATAAAGAAATGGATAGGATAGTGAGGAAGGAGTTTGGTATGCATGCCTTCATTAGTTAGTGCATTGAGTATTGGAGTTGGGAGGTCATGTTACGGCTGTACATGATATTGGTTAGGATACTGTTGGAGTCCTGTGTGCAATTCTGGTCTCTGTTCTAGAGGAAGGATGTTGTGAAACTTGAAAGGGTTCAGAAAAGAGTTACAAGGATGTTGCCAGGGTTCGAGGGTTTGAGCTATAGGAAGAGGCTATGAATACGCAAAAGTTATTTTCCCCAGAGTGTTGGAGGCTGAGGGGTGACCTTATAGAGGTTTATAAGATGAGGGGCATGAATAAGGTAATTAGACAAGGTCTTTTCCCAGGGTGGGGGTTCCAAAGCTAGAGAGCGTAGGTTTAAGGTGAGAGGGAAAAGATTTAAAAGGGACCTAAAAGGCAACTTTTTCACACAGTGTGGTACGTATATGGAATGAACTGCCAGAGGGAGTGGCGGAGGCTGATACAATTACAACATTTAAAAGGCATCTGGATGGATATATGAATGAGAAAGGTTGAAGGGGATACGGGCCAAATACTGGCAAACTGGACTAGATTACTTTAGGATATCTGGTCGACATAGACAAGATGGAGAGAAGGGTCTGTTTCCATGCTGCACATGTCTATGCCTCAATGACTCTACTATCTAGAAGGTTCTAATACCAGGTGTTGAAAATTACTCTACCATACTTTCCTCCCAACATTTCACCCACGGTAATGGTAAATGTGCAATGTTAAAGAGAAAATCCTATGCTAAGTACTCAGCGGTGTGTTTTTTTAAAATTGTGACATCAAGTAACACTAATTGAACAAGAAGATTGAAGAATTTAACTGATTTGTGTAGGGAGGGTGCAAGTAGGACCACTTAAGGAACTCCTGGATGACTGTTGCTGTTAAATATTCATAATGGATGAAAAAGTATCCGCATGTCTCAAATATCAATGTTATTCCCACAATGAGTATTATTTCACAATGAAGCTTGTACAGACTGTAGAAACATATAGAATGGGAAAGGGCCATTTGCCCCATCAAATGTGCATTAATCATAGAGAAAAACAGTGCAGGGTCTATAATTGGTTTTATTCATGGCAACCTATTTCTAAAGGGAGATAATGTTCTCCAAAGATTCTTCTGGTCCATTATGATTTGTCAGACTCCTCCCTATTATTTAAAATGATAGCAGGAAACTCAAGAGTATTAAATCAAACTGTACAAAAAATTCAAATCACACCAGATTCATCCCAAAAGTAAGTACCAAACAATTGACCACATTTGAACAAGCTTGTGTATACTTATCCTTATAACTTTCCAAGCATTCTTTAACAATGATTCAAATGTTTAATGTAATTTTTTAAAATCAAGTTTCAGTCTCATTTAAAATTTTAAAATTTCTAGATCTTCTAATCCTGCAGATTCATACCAAGAAAAGTTAACCTGGTTAAAATATTGGAGGCATGAATAAGGCAGTAAAGTCTAGATCATGGTTTTAAAAAGTCATTCACAGAACGTGTGCATTGTTTGTGAGGCCAGCATTTATTTCCCAACCCTAAATGCCTCGAGAATATGGTGGCAAGCTGCCTCTGGGTGTATTTTACACAGTGTTGTTCAGAAGGCACATCTGGGGAAGAATGGCAACGTTGCTTTAAGTCATGGTGTAGGTGCGAATGGGATCTTGGTGGTGGTCCCATGCATATGCTGTTGTTGTCCTTCTACAACTCATGGGTTTGAAAGGTGCTGTCGAAAGAATCACAATTTCTTTTTCTCTAATAAACAGTGCAGGTTTCTGAATTTCTTTGCATAACTAAAAACAAGGTCCCAGAATCAAACTTTACTGAAGTTTTCAATGCATCAAGATCCCACTTTTGTTGTGTCTGGTGGTCAAAAAAGGCACTATTGTCAAAACCTCCACAGTACTTTATATCATAATTTACCAATGAGTTACATAGGTTTAAAATAATCTGCTACAATAATACTTCAGTTCTACAGACCCCAAAGAACTCCCCAAATCTGATGACATATGAATCGAGTTTCATGTGAGTTGCATCTGCAATAGTCTGTTCCATCAATGGAGGGAGCTGTTGTGTCCACATGTCATCACAAACTAAACCTCTAATTTAGTGTTTAAAGTGGTAGAACATTGTTCATTTGGACATTGTAGTCTACCCTCCAATAGCTTAACCTGGCAACATAAAGCCATGTTTATGTTTACATATGATTCATTTGGACAGCTAGATTCTTGGCTCTGACCATTTGATTGCATAAGGATAGGTTCAAATGGCTAAATTTCTCACAGATTAACTTGAGTTCACTTATTAAAAATGGTACATCGTGTGGCATTATCAAACAAGTCAATCCTGAATTCTGTTATTGCATAACATCTCATCATTCTTTCCAGAAACTCTGCAGGGAAGCCAATATTTTAATATGTTGTAAACATAAGTGTCTCGACAAAACATTAGATGGTAATCTCCCTTAATCCTAAAGTGACCTTCACTGTCAGAACATGGTGTAGGTCAGTGGTAAACAACATTTAAGCAGTGTCCTGGGAAAGCAAACCCAGTTAGACTGGGAGTGGCAGACTGCATTTAAGTTGTTTTTAAAAGAAGGTTTACACACAAGCGACACAGTCTTCAGCATCCACCCAGAGCAGTAAATTAAGCATGACCGGGAGAAGAAAGGGTTTGGGGAGGGGAGAGAAGGAGGGGGAGTTAAGAGCAAAATTCACAGACTTGTGTGAACACCAAATGGAATGCTGGTAAGCAGACAGTTCAGTCTATGGAGACTGGTCATGAGGATGAAAAATTGTGGAGCTGGTGCATTCCTGTTCAGGTCAACTGGTGTTAGCTGGCCAAGAAGTTGACGCCAAATAAATGTGACACCAACAGATAGTTTGCCTGCCAGACAATATTTGCCTCAGGCTGATAAGTGTACTTGACATTTCACAGGTTCGGTATAGAAAACTCTTTCTCTGGCTAGGATGTTCTACACTGGAGTAAATGCATTAAGCATGTCTATCCTGTGGTAATTGATAGTAATCTTTTGTAAACAATTTGCTGAGACATACCTGAAGTTCCAGTATATCATTGGAGTGCACATACCAGTTAAATGTACATTTTTTTCATAGAACTAATTTTTTGGCATCAAGTCAATGTAAAGTAGTTTGATTAAATGCAAGCTAGTTGAAAGTGCATCTCATTTAAAGGACTTTGATCTTCTTCACAGGTGTAAAACAAGTCTCTGTATTTTAGGATGTGAACTGATCAGTTAAATCATTACAGTGCTGATTTGGAGTATCAATAAGCCTGAATGGCACGAAGTACTGAGATCAACAGTATTGCTTTTGAGGCTGTTCCTCAAGTGAATGCTGAAACTGCTGTCTTAGACCTCAGTCACACGTGCACACATCCAACAAGTGCTCCGGGGGTAAAATTCAATAGCACTAGCCCTAACCGTGGAAAAGGAGTGCAGTGGTCCCAGTGCAGCATATACCTTACCTGATTTGTACTTACTTTTCTTCCATATTGAACACTAGCCCTGTTGAAGCCAGGTGATCTGTTTCACATGACTAACACCACTTCAACGTTTCTGATGTTTGCAGCATTGCAGTTTTGTATATGACTGAAAATTACCATAATTACACATTGCAGCCAATACTGACTACATGGCGCAGCAGGGGATCAAACATTGATAGAAGTGCATAGCAGTTAAAGCTAGCCTTTACCACTCAAAGCTAGCTTGCACCTTTTAAAGGGCTTCATGCCTTGTGGCTGAAGCAGGTACCCAACAACTGATTCAGACCTTGAAGATAAAAGAATGGCATAGCATGGCAGAAAGTAAGCTCCATGGTATTCCAACACTTCTGGAGGACTTGGTTGAGAAAATGCAGAGGATGAGACATGGTCTTAATCCACAGGGGGCCACATGATCTCCAGGCACTTTCTTAGAAGGCAGTGACACTAGACAGTCGTAGCAGCCACTGTTAGGAGTCCAGCACCAAGGACCTGAATGTATTGCTGGAAAAGGTTCAATGACATCACATGAGTGGTTAAGGTCAGTGAAAGTACTTTCAAATTCCATGTTCCACTAATTGCACAATAACACCCAACAATGCTCAGTTACCACACTCATCTATCAACAATCACTAAATCATAGCTCATACAACATTCAAGGCTTCACCTCATTCTCACATGCCTTACACTGCCACAAGTCTCACATCCATATTACACAGCTTAAAGACAGCATGACAGCCACATCACTGAAGCAGGTCATACCAGCTCACTGATATGCTTCATCCTCTTTTGCAGGGCAAGGTGACACACAACTGAGGACAGCAGATGCTAACCAGAAGTGGACACATATGCTTACATTTCATTAGCCTTACAGTAGAGGTGGTGCTCGCCACTACTGGAATAGTTGAGGCCAATGGCAGTGAGGGAACACCAGAGTATTGGACTGACTGACTCTTTTTAACTTTATTCCCGCAAGTGGTTTTACACTGCAATAACTTTATACCTTACCTGATTTGTACTTACTTTTCTTCCATATTGAACACTAGCCCTGTTGAAGCCAGGTGATCTGTTTCACATGACTAACACCACTTCATTATACTGTTGTCTTTAACTGTACTGTTATAATGAAGACTTCCATCAGGACTGACAGAATTTGAAGGCTATCCTAAATGTGTTCATGAGAGACTTCCCTTATCTCAGAATCTTATCAAAATCACTGCTCTATGATGCGTGGCCTTGCCTTATTGTTCATTCTGCTTCTCCAAAGGAGTCCCATTTGATTACAACTGCGCCTCTTCCATAAGGCTTGGCTGGCCTGTTGTGCTCATTACCTGAGAAGTCTCTATAGCTGCACCCCAATCCCACTCCACTCATCGTAAAGTCTCTTGACTGTGCTTTTTCTCCCAACAGTAAGAGGTGTGTGTCTGTGTGTCTGGAAGGGGAGCATATATTGAGCCTTTGCAAACAGAGATTGGCAGCTTGGGAAAATAGGAGCCTGTCTATTAACGTAAGATTGCAGCTGTTATGCAGTAACTAAAAAAGCACACATTTCACATTCTACTACAACAAAGTCAATGTCACAAGTATCTTACTCCAAATTGTAGGCTTTCTATGCAGTTGGCTGAAACACTGCTATATTTTATAAAAGACAAGGAAAGAATGTATTTTCCTTTTTCAGGGCATTAAAATAGTCCAACCTTAATAAAACATTACTCAGTCTGGAAGCCACACATTATTAAGCTGATGAGCTCATTTCTAAAGTCATACTGCATACTATTTCCTTACAGTAGAGGTGGTGCTCACCACTACTGGAATAGTTGAGGCCAATGGCAGTGAGGGAACACCAGAGTATTGGATTGACTGACTCTTTTTAACTTTATTCCCACAAGTGGTTTTGTTTATATAGTGCCGTCCACAACCTCAATACAATCAAAGTATTTTGGGAAGTCGTGTATTTTTGCAGTGTACACACAATTGGTATGTGGGAAATACAGCAACATCTGAACAAGGCCAGTGCTCAGAAGAAGCAATGAAATAACAACTAGATAGTCTGCTTATTGGTGTTAGCTGAAGAGTTAATGTCTATCAATAACCAACTCCTCTGCTCTTCGGCATCTTTTACATCAGTCTGAGGGGCAAATGGACTGTCAGTTTAGTTTCTCAACAGAATCTCTAATTTTAATCTCAACAGCACTTCCAATAGTGCAGTATATCCTCAGAACTGCATGAGGAATGTCAACCTAGATTTGGTACTTAAGTTTCTACACTAGGACCTGAACCACAACCGTCTGACTCAGAAGAAAGAGCACTACCAACTGAGCCAATACAAGCAGTAGCTCAAAAAAAAAGGCTAGATTTTGACTTTTGTAATGGCGATAATCGTGAAGCAACAGATTTGTTGCCCAATCGGACACACTTACCAAACCTTCTTTCTGCTGAAACAACATTAAGGAGCTGCATAACTGTTGACTGAACTGCAATGATGCTCTTCTGTTCGTATGTCTTTAATACTGTAGACCTTTCTCTACAATATAAAACCCTTGATTTTCCATCTAGAGTTGCAAAGAGGAGTCATATTGCAACAATAACTCTGTTTCCCTCTCCACAGAAGCTGCCCAAACTTCTGGATTTCTTAAACACATTTGGTTTTTATTACTAGAAATAGTTTTGTTTCAATTTATATAAATAATTTGGACATACACACAAAAGGAACGATATGGGAATTTACTGAGATACCAGATTAGAGACTGGGGCACTCTGAGGAATAATGCATGTGGTTGAGAAAAAACCTTTATATAAGCACAAAGCTTAGAAATGACAAACTGCAGGTTTGTACAATTAAATCAAAATAGGAAATTCTAAGAAAAATAGCAGACAGAAGCACACCCTAAATTCTAAAGCCATGGAAGCAGATATACCCACCATTCAAGATGGAAGTGCAGGTTGACAAACGTACTTTAAAAATACAAATGTAAATCTGTCAGTCATGATGGATTCAAGAAAACATAATCCTCAACCATGACCTCACCTCTCTTCCCCCACCCCACCAATCACCAAACTATCATCTCCCAGATCACATACAACCTCATCACCTCAGGAGATCTCCCATCCACAGCTTCCAACCTCATAGTTCAGGAATCCTGCACCGCCCGATTCTACCTCCTTCCCAAGATCCACAAGCCTAACTACCCCGGCCGACCCATCGTCTCAGCTTGCTCCTGCCCCACCGAACACATCGCTACCTACCTCGATACTACCCTATCCCCCGAGTCCAGGAACTTCCCACATACATTCGGGACACCATCCACACCCCCCACCTCCTCCAAGACTTCTGTTTCCCTGGCCTCCATCTGCCATGACCAGGGCCTCCAAGCCCTCAGTTTCTTCCTCTCCTGATGTCCCTATCAGTACCCTTCCACTGACACACTCATTCTTTTGGCTGAACTGGTCTTGACCCTCAACAATTTCTCTTTCGAATCCTCCCAATACTCCAGACAAAAAAAGGGGTAGCCATGGGCACCCGCATGGGCCCCAGCTAGGCCAGTCTCTTTGTCGGCTATGTAGAACAGTCCATTATCCATGGTTAAACCAGCATCACTCCCCATCTTTTCCTCGGCAAGACTGATGACAGCATTG
This sequence comes from Chiloscyllium plagiosum, assembly GCF_037043375.1. NCBI lineage: Eukaryota > Metazoa > Chordata > Chondrichthyes > Orectolobiformes > Hemiscylliidae > Chiloscyllium > Chiloscyllium plagiosum. Next base: position 17,887,216 of record NW_028270169.1, read on the forward strand.
GCTCCACCTTGTGCTCCCAGGAGGTTGAGCATTTCATAAATTTCACCAAAACATTCCAACTCAACCTTAAATTCACCTGGACCATCTCTGACACCTCCCTCCCCTTCCTGGACCTCTCCCATATTCATCAATGACAACCGACTCAACACCAACTTTTTTTTTTAAAAAACAAACCCACTGACTCCCACAGCTACCTGAATTACGTCACCTCCCACCCTATCGCATGCAAAAGTGCTATCTTATATTCCCAATTCTGCCACGTCAGTCACATCTGCTCCCAGGAGGACCAGTTCCATCACAGAACACACCAGATGACCTCCTCTTTTAAAGACTGTAATTCCCCCTCCCCGTGTTTGATGATGCCCTCCAATGCATCTCATCAACGTCTTGCACCTCTGCCCTCAAACCCCACCCCTACAACCGTAACAAGGATAGAACACCCCCGGTCCTCACCTTCTACCCCACCAACCTCTGCATAAACCGCAGCATCCATTGAAGTTTCCACCACCTACAATCGGACCCCACCATCAGGGATATATTTCTCTCCCCACCCCATCTGCTTTTCGCAAAGATCGTTCCCTACGTGACTACCTGATCAGGTCCATGCCCCCAAAAGCCCACCATACCCTCTTGGCACCTTCTCCTGGCATCGCAGGAATTACAAAACCTGCATCCACACCTCCTCCCTCACCACCATCCAAGGCCACAAAAGGAGCCTTACACATCCAATGTTTCACCTGCACATCCACCAATGTCATATATTGCGTCTGTTGCTCCTGATGCAGTTTCCTTTACGTTGGGGACACTGGATACCTTCTCGCAGAGTACTTCACGGAACATCTCCGGGACACCCGCACCAATCAACCCCACAGTCCCATGGCCGAACATTTCAACTCTACCCTCCCCTCCCCCAACTCTGCCAAGGACATGCAGCTCCTGGGCCTCCTCCACCGTCACTTGCTCACAACCCGACGCCTGGAGGAAGAATGCCTCATCTTCCGCCTCAGAATCCTTCAACCCTAGGGTATCAATGTGGACTTCACAAGTTTCCACACTTCCCCCTCCACCCCCCCACCTTACCCCGGTTCCAAACTTCCAGCTCAGCACCGTCCTCATGACCTGTCCCACCTGTCAATCTTCCCGCTCCACTCTCCTCTTCGACCTATCACCTTTACCCCTTCCTCCATTCACCTACTGCACTCTCAACTATCTTCCCCCCAGCCCCACCCCCTCCCATTTATCTCTCTACCCCAAAGCTTCCAGCCTTATTCCTGATGAAGGGCTCCTGCCCGAAACATCGATTTTCCTGCTCCTCTGATGCTGCCTGACCTGCTGTGCTTTTCCAGCACCACTCTAATCTTGTTAATAAAACATAAGGCTACAGTAAGAATACTGCATGGATTACATTATAGGAAGGATACTGGTCCCATGAAAATGGTGCAAAGATTCACTGAAGTAATACAATATTACTGTTATGATAAACTTTTTGAAACCTTGAGATTCTTAGTGACTTGACAGGGTAGATGCAGAAGGGGCATTGTGACAGAGTCTTGTACCACTGGGCATAATCTCAGAGTAAGAGAGGGCGACCATTTAAGGCAGTGATGACGAGGAATTTAGTGTCTCAGAGGGCAGTGAATCTGTGGAATTCTTTACCACACAGAGGGCTACAGAGGCTGGGTAATTACGTATACTTCGGATGAGATGGACAGATTTTTACTCAATAAGGGAATCAAAGATTACCTGGATAAAGCAGGAGTGGAGTTGAGAATGATCAGATCAATCTTGATTTCATTGAACAGTAGGGCTATGTTGTATGGTCTTGTAAAATATGGGTGTTTCAGTTGGAGTGGAGAAGATCAAGGATTTTAGAGTCTTAGAGATGCACAGCATGGAAACAGACCCTTCGATCCAACCGTCCATATATCCCAACGCAACCTAGTCCCACCTGCCAGCACCTAGCCCATATCCCTCCAAACCCTTCCTATTCATATACCCATCCAAATGCAGCTTCCTCGGGCAGCTCAATCCATGCACGTACCACCCTCTGTGAAAAGGTTGCCCCGGAGGTCTCTTTTATATCTTTCCCATCTCACCTTAAACCTATGCCCTCTAGTTCTGGACTCCCTCACCCCAGGGAAAAGACTTTGCCTATTTATCCTATCCACGCCCCTCAATTTCATAAACATCTATATGGTCACCCCTCAGCCTCCGACGCTCCAGGGAAAACAGCCCCAGCCTGTTCAGCCTCTCCCTACTGCTCAAATTCTCCAACCCTGGCAACATCCTTGTAAATCTTTTCTGAACCCTTTCAAGTCTCACAACAGCTTTCCGATAGGAAGGAGATCAGAAATGCATGCAATATTCCAACAGTGGCCGAACCAATGTCCTGTACAGCAGCAACATGACCTCCCAACTCCTGTACTCAATACTCTGCCCAATAAAGCAAAGCATACCAAATGCCTTCTTCACTATCCTATCTACCTACCACTCCACTTTCAAGGAGCTATGAACCTGCACTCCAAGGTCTCTTTGTTCAGCAACACTCCCTAGGACCTTTCCATTAAGTGCATAAGTCCTGCTAAGAGTTGCTTTCCCAAAATGCAGCACCTCACATTTATCTGAATTAAACTCCATCTGCCACTTCTCAGCACATTGGCCCATCCGGCCAAGATTCTGTTGTAATCTGAGGTAACCCTCTTCGCTGTCCACTACACCTCCAATTTTGGTGTCATCTGCAAACTTACTAACTGTACCTCTTATGCTCGCATCCAAATCATTTATGTAAATGACAAAAAGTAGAGGACCCAGCACCGATCCTTGTGACACTCCAATGGTCACAGGCCTCCAGTCTGAAAAACAACCCTCCACCACCACCCTCTGACTTCTACCTTTGAGATACAGAAGTTTGCAAAATTAGAATCTTAGAGTCAGAGGTTTTAACAGCACGCAAAGAGACCCTTTGGGCCATTGTACCTGCACCAATCGTCAAATATTTATTTATACTAACTCCAGTGTGCCATTAATTAAGAGTTTTTACAGGAGTAACAATAGATTCAAACACTAGCTAGTGATTTAGTAACAAGGAGGAATAAGCACAAGGTCACAAAAAAAATGACGTTAATGCTAATATTTTCCATACAAAGAGGTTACTGGAGCAGGGAGAGCTCACAACATATAAAAGCAAGATATTGTAGATGGAAAAAAAAATCCTGGAAACACCACTCAGCAGGTGTGGCAGCATGCATGGACAAAATAGCAGAGTTAGTATTTCAGAACCAGTGACTTTGCATCAGAAAACAGACCTCAAGTTGAACACTATTTCTCACTCCACTGATTATGTCAGAGCCACCAAGTATTCCAGAGTTTGTGTTATTATTTGAGTATATATTTTGGAAGGCAGGTCCACTAAATAATTTAAAAACGATATGGATTAGTATTTGGGTAAGAACAAATGGCTGTAGCGAAATCACAGTGAAATGGATCGGGAAAAGACCTCTCCTTTTGGAATGTAGCTCATGAAATCGCTCTGTTACATATTTCAATTAGAATATTTTCAAGGTTATTGTTTCACAAACACTTAAATATCTGCCAAGTAATCTACCCATAGAATCTGGCAAACGTTAACTTATTGCTATGTTTGCATGCTTACAGGGTACGCATTCACCTTGTAATTCTGTACATCGTCTGCTAAAAATTACCTAAAGGAAGCAGGTTTGAGATCAAAGTTGGAGAATGGTAGAAACAGGTTGTGGGAAACTAGCCTTAAATCTTTGAACCATAGAGTGATTGATAGTTTTATTTAATTGTTAAAGATTTCTTTTCATGTTCTTTGTCTCAGGGGTTAGAATGGAAGGGGGCATGGTTAATTACCTAGGCAGAGATATTAACTTGGTAGCTTTATGCCAATTCAGCCATTCTTCCTGTTTTTCTGTAAAGATGAGCACCAAAGACTCTGGGGAGGATTCAGTCTTCAATAAAAACTTGCAACTGGATCTAAGGGACACCTTTTTCATGCAGAGGATAGTGCACATATGGAAGGAGGTGCCACAGGAATTGGTGGAGGCTGGTACAATTATAATATTTGGACATAGGTTTGCTTGCTGAGCTGGGAGGTTCATTTCCAGATGTTTCATCGCCCTACTAGGTAACATCTTCAGTGGGCCTCAGGCGAAGCAGTGTACATGATTCCTGCTTTCTTTTTATATATTTGGGCTTCTTTGGGTTGGTGATGTCATTTCCTGTTCTTTTTCTCAGGGGGTGGTAAATGGGATCCAAGTCACTGTGCTTGTTGAGAGAGTTCCATTTGGAATGCCATGCTTTCTAGGAATTTTTGTGTCTCTCTCTCTGTTTGGCTTGTACTAGGATGGATGTGTTGTCCCAGTCTAGATTAATTTAGGGCATCTAGTCAGCATGGACGAGTTGGACTGAAGAGTCTGTATCTGCGCTGATCTAAAGATCACCATTATTTGGATTGCATTAATGAAGAATTATGTCTTATTCTTTTTGTGTGGAGAATTCTAGGTTGATGACCTCCCAAACTTACTGACAGCTCTTTCAAATCTAAAGCTCAGACAAGATTAATTTTATCCCAAAGTTAAGATTTTTAAAAAATGGGATGTGGGCATCACTGGCTGGCCCAGTATTTATTGCCCATCTCCAGTTGTCCTCAAAGTGATGATGGGGAGCTGCCTTCTTGAACTCCTGCGGTGTCAGACAGTGCTGTTCGGGAGGGAGTTCCAATATTTTGACCCATTGACACTGAAGAAATGGCTATAAATTTCCAAAACAAGATAGGGAGTGATTTGAAGTGGAATGTGCAGGTGGTGGATATTCCCACGTATCTCCTGTCTTTATCCTTCTAGATGGTAGTGGTCATCAGGTTTGGGAAGTGCTGTCCAGGGAATCATGCAGAATTTCTGAATTGCGTCTTGTAGATGATATACACTGCTACTTCAGAGTATCGATGGTGTAGGCTGTGAATATCTGTGGGTGTGTTTCCAATAAAGCTGGCTGTTTTGTCCTGGATAGTGTCAAGCTTTTCAAATGTTCTTGGAATTACACTCATCCAGGCCAGCGGGGAGTATTTTTTCACACTCCTGAATTGTATTGTGCAGACAGTGGGCTGATTTTGAGGGATATAAGAAACAAGTTACTCATTGTAGGATTTCTAGTCTCTGACCTACTTTTGTCCAGAGCTAGTCCTGTTCAGTTTCTGGTCAATAGTTACCCTCAGGAAGTTGATAATGGGGGATTTAGCAAAAGTAATGCTTGAATGTCAAGGGGAGATGGTTGGATTCTCTCTTGTTGGAGATGGTCATTGCGTGGCACTGCTATGGCATGAACATTACTTGCCATTTGTCAGGTCAACCCTGGACATTGGTTGGATCTTGCTGCATTTGGACATAGACTGCTTCAGTGTCTGAGGATTCAAGATTGAACATTATTCCACAAGTAGACATAACTCCAATATTTTTTATATGAAGACAGACTGCAGCAGCACATCAGAAAGTACAAGATAATTCCTTCACATGTTTGGTGCTTTCTTTTAGGCATTTATTTAAAATCTCAGCCAGAAAATTAAACAGTTTATATGTTTTACCAAAGGCTATTGGAAACACATGATACATGCCATTCAATGCTTTTCTTCCTCAGGTAAATACCAGTTCCACCACTAGTACCTTATCCAAGTGACCATCCTACTGACCGACCTAGATGACTGGGTATTTTACAGGGTTAGTTATTGATATTATTCAGGAATGGGCCCCAAATGGATTTTCACATCCTCAGACATGAGTGCAGAGAACAACTGTAGCTCTGATGGTCGATAGTTAAAAACTCTGTTTCAGCAAGACATTTGATAGGGTTCCCCATGGGTAGGCTCATTCATAAAGTCAGGAAGTAGGGGATACAGGGGGATTTGACTATCTGGATTCAGAATTGGCTGGCTGACAGAAGGCAGAGAGTGGTTGTAGATGGAAACTATTCTGCCTGGAGGACAGTGTTGAGTGGGGTCCTGCAGGGCTCTGTTCTTGGGCCTCTGCTCTTTATAGTTTTTAATAAATGACTTGGATGAGGAAGTTGAGGGGTGGGTTAGTAAATTTGCAGAGGACACAAAGGTTGCAGATCGAAGAAGGGCTTATGCCCGAAACGTCGATTCTCCTGTTCCCTGGATGCTGCCTGACCTGCTGCGCTTTTCCAGCAACACATTTCCAGCTCTGATCTCCAGCATCTGCAGACCTCACTTTCTCCTCCTTGCAGATCGAGGGCTACTGCAGGCTGCAGCGCAACATAGACAGGATGCAGAGCTGGGCTGAAAAATGGCAGATGGAGTTCAACCTGGATAAATGCGAAGTAACGCATTTTGGAAGGTTGAACTCAAATGCTGAATATAGGATTAAAGACAGGATTCTTGGCAGTGTGGAGGAACAGAGGGATCTGGGTGTGCAAGTACATAGATCCCTCAAAGTTGCCACCCAAGTAGATAGGGTTGTTAAGCAAGCATATGGTGTTTTGGCTTTCATTAACAGGGGGATCGGGTTTAAGAGCCACGAGGTTTTGTTGCAGCTCTACAAGTCCCTGGTGAGACTACACTTGGAATATTGTGTCCGGTTCTGGTTGCCTTATTATAGGAGAGGGTGCAAAGAAGGTTTACCAGGATGCTGCCTGGACTGGAGGGCTTGCCTTAAGGTTGAATAAGCTCAGACGTTTCTCTCTGGAGAGGAGGAAGAGAGGAGACCTGATCGAGGTGTACAAAATAATGAGAGGAATAGATAGAGTCAATAGCCAGAGACTTTTCCCCAGGGCAGGATCGATTGGTCAGAGAAGTCATAGTTTGAAGATATTAGGAGGAAGGTATAAAGGATCAGAGGTAGGTTCTTTACGCAGAGAGTTGTGAATGCATGGAATGCGCTGCCAGCTGTGGTGGTGGAAGCAAAGTCACTGGGGACATTTAAGCGACTGCTGGATATGCGTAAGGATAGCAATGAGTCGAGGGGTGTGTAGGTTAAGTTACTAGATTTTACATTAGGATTAAATCCTGGCACAACATCATGGGCCAAAGGGCCTGTTCTGTGCTGTACTTTTTCTATGTTCTATAATTGCGAGCAGGAATTGGGAAATTATGTTGAGGTTGTACAAAACATTGGTGAGGTCTCTTCTCGGATACTGGTGTCCAGTTTTGGTCGCCCAGTTGGAGAAAGGATACTATTAAGCCGGAGAGGGTTCAGAAGAGATTTACCAGGATGTTTGACTTATAAGAAAGGCTGGGACTACTTTCACTAGAGCATAGGAGTTTGAGATACCCTTATTAAAGATTATAAAATCATGAGGTGTATAGATAGAGTTAGTGGCAATTGTCTTTTCCCAAGGTTGGGGGATTTCAAGACGAGGGGGGTACATTTTTAAGGTGAGAGGAGAGAATGTTTTAAAAAAGCCATGAGGGGAATCTTTTTTCTTTTACACAGAAGATGGAATGAACTTCCTGAGGAATTACTGGATGTGGGTACAATTACAAAGTTTAAAAGATACTTTGATCAGTATATGAACAGGAAAGGTTTGGAGGGATAATGGCCAAGAGTAGGCAGGTGAGACTAGTTTAATTTGGGATTATGTTCAGCATGGACTGGTTAGACCAAATAGCCTGTTTCTGTCTGTACGACTCTATAACTCTAGAAATCTATAATTTGATATTGATCTGGGTTTGAAACTGGGATCGTCTAATCTATACAGCTGTGCCATAAATGACTGATCAATGGTGGCTGTGATAAGATGACATTAGAAGCATGCATTATCAAGCTCAGTAGGATTAGGCTTTGAAAAACATTAAGCATGAACAATGATACACAGCTCCATGTGCACTACTTTTTAAAATAAAAATCTATTAAATAGAAGAAAATCAAACTTTCCATTTCCAGAGAGAGACTTCAAACAAATTTTAAACATATAGCAATGTGAAATCACGTCTTGGGTATCAGTGCCTCATGAAATTAAATCGACAGGATTGTAACGACGTAGTCAGAATTCTCCACTATAAAAACACTAGGAGCTGTCCATAAACAGCTGTAGCCATAGTCAACAGCTGAGCTGTTGAAAGCCAATCCCTCAACCATACCATTCACACAAAGAATGTTGCTGTAACAAGCAAACAGAGAAACCTACAGATATGCAATGCTCTGATGGAATAAACAGCTGCATCCATAGTCAGCATGGCTTTGTATGAGGGAAATCGTGTCTCACAAACTTGATTGAGTTTATTTGAGCAAGCAACCAAAAGGATCGATGCAGAGCGGTAGACATCGTTAACATGGACTTCAGTAAAACCTTTGACAAGGTTCCGCATGATAGATTAATTAGTAAAGTTAGATCACATGGAATTCAGAGAGCTTGCCAACTGGAAACATATGGCTTTATGGTAGGAGACAGAGGGTGGTGGTGGAGGATTGTTTTTCAGACTGAAGGTCTATGATCAGTGACCATTCCACAGGGATCAGTACTGGGGCCACTTTTGTTTGTCATTAAGTAAATGATTTAGATGAGTATTTAGCAGATATGGTTAGTAAATTTGGGGATTACACCAAAATTGGTGGTATAGCAGAAAGTAGGCTATCAAAGATTATAAAGAGATCTTGATCAATTGGGTCAATGGGCTGAGTGGCAGATGAAGTTTAATTTGGATAAATGCAAGGTGTTGCATATTGGTAATACAAACACAGGCAGGATTTATTAGATTAGATTAGATTACTTACAGTGTGGAAACAGGCCCTTCGGCCCAACAAGTCCACACCGCCCTGCCGAAGCGCAATCCACCCATACCCCTACATTTACCTAACACTACGGGCAATTTAGCATGGCCAATTCACCTGACCTGCACATCTTTGGACTGTGGGAGGAAACCGGAGCACCCGGAGGAAACCCACGCAGACACGGAGAGAATGTGCAAACTCCACACAGTCAGTCGCCTGAGGCGGGAATTGAACCCGGGTCTCTGGCTCTGTGAGGCAGCAGTACTAACCACTGTGCCACCGTGCCGTCTACAATTATACAATTAACAATAGGGCCCTGGATAGTGTTGTAGAACCAGAGAAACCTAGAGATTCAGGTACATAGTCCTTTGAAATTGCGTCACAGGTAAACAAGGTATTTAAGGCGGCATTTAACATGTTTACTTTAATTGCTCAGACCTTCACGTATTGGAGTTGGGATGTCATGTTGAGATTGTACAGGATGTTGGTGACGCCTCTTCTGGATTACTGTGAGCAATTCTGGTTACTCGGCCATAGGAAGATTATTATTAAATGGAGAGGGTTCTGAAAAGGTTCACCAAGATACAGTGAAAAGTGTTGTTTTATATACTTATACAGGCAGATCATACCATACAAAATGCATCAGGGTAGTAGAACAGAGTGCTTAATACACTATTACAGCTGCAGAGGAACAGATCAGAATTAACATTAACAAAGTCTAACAACAGTGGGGAAGGAGCTGTTTTTTAATCTATTTGTCGAGGTATTCAAACTTTTATATCTTATGCCTGATGGAAGAGGATGGAAGAGAGTATAACCGGAGTGGAAAGGCTCTTCAATTATGTTGGCTGCTTTCCCGAGGTAGCTGGAAGTATAGATAGAGTAAATAGATGGAAGGCTGGCTCGTGTGATGGACAGGGCTGTGTTCATACCATGCAGTTGTCATACCATGCTTTCAATGGTGCATCTATAAAAATTGGTTTAGGTCTTTGTGGACATTGCGAGCTTCCTTAGCCTCCCGAGGAAGCAGAGAAATTGTTGTGCTTTCTTGACAGTCATGTCAATTTGGGTAGACCAGGACAGATTGTTGGCGATCATAACTCGCAGGAATTTAATACTCTGCACCATCGATACAGACAGGGGTGTGCCCTCCCCTCCACTTCCTGAAGTCAATGACCAACTCCATCATTTTGCTGAGACTGATGGAGGGATCGTCATCTTTACACCATGCCACTAAGTATTCAATCTCTTTCCTGTATTCTGTCTTGTCGTTGTTTGAGATCCAATCAACGATGTTAATGTCATCAGCAAACTTGTAAATGGAGTTGGGGTGGAACTTGGCTGCACAGTCGTGAATACATAAGGGGCAGAGTAGGGGAATGAGTATGCAGCCTTGTAGGGCACTGGTCATAGTCATAGAGTGTACAGTACAGAAACCGACCCTTTGGTCCAACTCGTCCATGCCAACCAGATATCCCAACCTAATCTAGTCCCACTTGCCAGCACCCGGCCAATATCCCTCCAAACCCTTCCTATTCATATACCCATCCAAATGCCTCTTTTAACTGTTGCAATTGTACCAGCCTCCACCACATCCTCTGGCAGCTCATTCTATACACGTACCACCCTCTGTGAAAAAGTTGCCCCTTAGGTCTCTTTTATATCTTTCCCCTCTCACCCTCAACCTATGCCCTCTAGTTCTGGACTCCCCTACCTCAGGGACAAGACTTTGCCTATTTACCCTATTCATGCCCCTCGATTTTGTAAACATCTATAAGGTTACCCCTCAGCCTCCGACGCTCCAGGGAAAAAAGCCCCAGCCTGTTCAGCCTCTAACAATAGCTCAAATCCTCCAACCCTAGCAACATCCTTGTAAATCTTTTCTGAACCCTTTCAAGTTTCACAACATCTTTCCGATAGGAAGGAGACCGGAATTGCACACAATATTCCAACAGTGGCCTAACCAATGACCTGTACAGCTGCAACATGACCTCCCAACACCTGTACTCAATATTCAGACCAATAAAGGAAAGCATACCAAATGCCTTCTTCACTATCCTATCTACCTGCGACTCCACTTTCAAGGAGCTATGAACCTGCACTCCAAGGTCTCTTTGTTCAGCAACACTCCCTCGGACCTTACCATTAAGTGTATAAGTCCTGCTAAGATTTGCTTTCCCAAAATGCAGCACCTCGCATCTATCTGAATTAAACTCCATCTGTCACTTCTCCGCCCATTGGCCCATCTGGTCAAGATCCTGTTGTAATCTGAGGTAACCCTCTTCGCTGTGCACTACACCTCCAATTTTGGTGTCATCTGCAAACTTACTAACTGTACCTCTTAGGCTCACATCCAAATCATTTATGTAAATGACAAAAAGTAGAGGACCCAGCACCGATCCTTGTGGCAACTCCACTGGTCACAGGCCTCCAGTCTGAAAAACAACCCTCCACCACCACCACCCTCTGTCTTCTACCTTTGAGCCAGTTCTGTATCTAAATGGCTAGTTCTCCCTGTATTCCATGTGATCTAACCTTGCTAATCAGTCTCCCATGGGGAACCTTGTCGAACGCCTTACTGAAGTCCATATAGATCACATCTGCCGCTCTGCCCTCATCTATCCTCTTTGTTACTTCTTTAAAAAACTCAATCAAGTTTGTGAGACATGATTTCCCACACACAAGTCCATGTTGACTATCCCTAATCAGTCCTTGCCTTTCCAAATACATGTACATCCTGTCCCTCAGGATTACCTCCAACAACTTGCCCACCACCGACGTCAGGCTCACTGGTCTCTAGTTCCCTGGCTTCTCCTTACCACCCTTCTTAAACAGTGGCACCACATTAGCCAACCTCCAGTGTTCCGGCATCTCATCTGTGATGATTGATGATCAAATATCTCAGCAAGAGGCCCAGCAATCACTTCTCTAGCTTCCCACAGAGTTCTTGGGTACACCTGATCAGGTCCTGGGGATATATCCACCTGTATGCGTTTCAAGACAACCAGCACTTTCTCCTCTGTAATATGGACATTTTACAGTCTATATCTTCCATATCCTTTTCCACAGTAAATACTGATGCAAAATACTCATTTAGTACCTGCCCCATCTCCTCCGGCTCCACACAAAGGCCGCCCTTGCTGATCTTTGACGGGCCCTATTCTCTCCCTAGTTACCCTTTTGTCCTTAATGTATTTGTAAACACCTTTTGGATTCTCCTTAATTCTATTTGCCAAATCCTTTTTGCCCTCCGGATTTCCCTGTTAAGTATACTCCTACTGCCTTTATTCTCTAAGGAATCACTATCTAGCCTGTCAATACCTTACATGTGCTTCCTTGACCAAAACCTCAATTTCTCTAGTCATCCAGCATTCCCTATACCTACCTGCCTTTCCTTTCTACCTAACAGGAATATACTTTCTCTGGATTCTAGTTATCTCATTTCTGAAGGCATCCCATTATCCAGCCATCATTTTACGTGCGAACATCTGCCCCCAATCAGCTTTTGAAAGTTCTTGCCTAATACTGTCAAAATTGGCCTCTCTCCAATTTAGAACTTCAACTTTTAGATCTGGTCTATCCTTTTCCATCACTATTTTAATTCTAATAGAATTATGGTCGCTGGCCCCAAAGTGCTCCCCCACTGACACCTCCATCACCTGCCTTGCCTTATCTCCCAAGAGGAGGTCAAGTTTTGCACCTTCTCTCGTAGGTACATCCACATACGAATCAGTGCATTTTCTTGTACAGACTTAAATTCCTCTCCATCTAAACCATTAACACTATGGTAGTCCAAGTCTATGTTTGGAAAATTAAAATCCCCAACCACAACCACCCTATTATTCTTACAGATAGCTGCCTAACTTTCTATATTCTCCCTTCAGAATCTCATCCTTTTCCCTTCCTGTGTCATTGATACAATGTGTACAATGACCTCATGCTGATTCTTCTCCCCTTTGAGAACATTCTGCACAGAGACATCCTTGATCCTGGCAAGCAACACACCATTCTGATTTTTCTCTGCTGGCTGTCTGTGCCCCTGACTGGAGTCCTCTAACACAATCGGTCGCTTAGAATCCAATATATCCCTCATTAGCATCAGTCTTGATACCAGAAACATGGCTGTTCGTGCTACATTCCCCTGTAAGTCCATCACCCCCTACGTTTTCCGAAACAGCACACTTGTTTGAAAATGGGGATAGCCACAGAAGACTCCTGTACTATCTTGGAGTTAACCCATCTACCTAACCGTATCTACGGCCTTTTCCCCTTCTTTTAATTGCTGTCCGTCACACCCGCTAGCTCTTGCAAATTCCTCATTGCCTCGAACTGACGCTCCAACTGATCTGTTCAACCTGACAGGAATCGCAACCAACATTTATTGCAGATATAATCCTCAGTAACCCTTAAACTCTCCTGAAACTCCCACATCTGACCAGGAGAGCATATCACTCCACTAAAGGCCATTTTGTTCTTTCCAACCTACAGACCCAGAAAATAGTACCGTCTTATAGCTCTACAAAACGCTGCTCCAGGCTAACTTAATACTTTTGGATAATATTTTTAAAATTTAAATTGAGACAGATCCCATAAAAAACATATAATCAAGGAAGAACCCACTCTACTCATTATTGTAGATTTACAACAAGGCTATAATTAAAACTATTCACTTATCTGTTTCTGTATTGTGACCTCTCCCAAACAGATTTCTCCAAGATCATTTGTGAATTTCGCTGTTTGTTAAGTTTTCCTAGACACACTCCGATGTCCAGTGATACATGAATTCAAACAGCAGAGGCAGTAACTGCGCAGATTCACTGCTGCGTCAATTAGCAGTGTGGATTCCTTTCTCTCTCTTCCTCCCCTTACCGACCATGTACTTGTTGCCTTTGTCTGTCTTTCTCCCTTTTAAAAGTGCTGTTGCTATGAATTTTTTTTTCCCCAAAGTTCCAAAACAATTGCAACAGCATATAAACAGTAATTGCTGTTCCTGGACTTCGAGAAAATCACCTCCAAACCCTGAAATACCTAAAAAAAAAAGAGCAGCCAGAAATTTTTCCCATCCTTCATCTTGAATTACCTATGTTGAGAATTATCGTGGAGGAGGTGTCATTGCCTATTCTTACTGATTGCGGTATATGGGTCAGAGGATTCAGTTACAGATAGGGGAGCAGAGATCTAAATCTCAGTTTACAGAGGAGTTTATTTGGAATTATGGTGCCGAAGGTGGAACTATCATCAATGAGTTGGAGTCAGAAGAAGATATCCTTATGATGCAACGTACCGGGATGTGTGTCGAGCCAGGGAGATGGCATCTGCCATGGACCTGTTGTGCCAGAAGAAAAATTGCGAAGGATCAAGGCAATTTGGTAGGCTGGAGGTGGTGTGAACCATGACTAACTTCGTGAAGCACTTTATAATTACAGAGGTCAGAGCCACCGGCTGGTAGTCATTGAGGTACGCTGTATGATATTTCTTTGACACCGGGACGATAGAGGTGATCCTGTAGCAGGTGAGGACTTCAGGTTATAGTAGGGGAGAGGTGAAAGATGTCTACAAGTACTCCCGCCAGTTGGTCCACACAGGATCTGAGTGCATGGCTGGGGACTCTATTGGGCCAGTTGTTTTCCATGGGTTTACGCTCAAGAAGGCTGATCTAAGGTCTGTGTTGGTGATTGTGGGGACAGATGCATCCGAACACTGTTGGGATGAGTGACACTGTTTCACTGACCTTCTGTTCAAAGCAAGCACTGAGCTCATCGATTAGGGATATAATGTTCCCAGTGATTGAGACTGACTTCATTTTGTAGCCCATTATGTTGTGTAAGCCTTGCCACAAATGATAGGTGTCCATGTGGTTGGTCTCTGTTTCAATCTTAGTTTGGTATTGCCTCTTGGTCTCTCTGGTGGCCTTACGAAAGTCATACCTGATTTCCCGTTTAGTCAGGGTTGCCTATTCTGTATGCTTCAAACCTGGACTTCAGAGGGAGTGGATCTCCTGATTCATCCATGGTTTACAGCTGAGGAACATTCGAATTAACTTTTTCGGCATTCAGTCTTCTACACACTTACTAATGAAGTTGGTGGCAGTGGTGGCATGCTCGTTTAGGTTGGCCACTGAGTTCTTTAATATGGTTCACCAACTCTAAGCAGTCACATTGAAGTCCTTCCATCGCCTCAGATCAACCCTGCACTACTTTCTGTACTGGGTCCTTAAGCTTCAATTTGTGCTTGGAAGCTGGGAGGAGGAGGACAGCGTTGTGATCGGATTTTCCACAATGCAGAAGGGAGAGTAGGAAATGTTTGGAGGGATATGGGACAAAGTGGGCAATGGAAGCGGACAAGTGGGACTAGTTTGGTTTGGAAACATAATCAACATGGACTAGTTGTACCAAAAGGGTCAGTTTCCATGCTGTATGACTATGACCATAGTCTGCAGGTAGATCTCAAAAATATTCAGCCATTTATTAGTCTATTTATTTCTGAATGGTAAGATTACTGGAGATCAATTTTGCAAATTAGGAGGAAGCATACACATTAGAAAAATTCAAGTTAATTAATAGTAAGAACATGTAAAGTGACTAATGTTTAGGTGCTGAGCTACCTAGATAAATCATGTTTGTTGTACTGCTCCTAACATATGCAGAGCCTTATGCATGAATATTTTTAGCATGAATAGATGTCCTGGCACTCAGGAATATTTGTTCCTGTAATTAACCAAATCAGGGAACTTCACAGAGATGGTTGAAATGTATTTTATTTGTGCCCTTTGATATAAACCTGAGACTACAAGCTTTCATCCTCTTCTGCTGGTTGAATTGGAATCCATTTCTCACAACTAAGAAAATGAAGACAAGTAGCTTCTCCAGAGAATGGTTGCACTTATGATCAAAAGCTAATACATATTGTCTTTGAGAGCTCAAGTCTGGCAGCATATTACAAAGCACAACGGCAAAACAAAGCCGTTATCAGCAATCCACCTTGAACACAGTAAAGAAGGCAATGATATGACTGACCCTACCTCCCACTCTCAAATGCATGTTTATATGCTGCATAACACTGAACACTAGGATCTTAAGTAGTTACATAACAAAAAACATTGACACTGATCACCCACAGAATTAAATTTTATACACTTTATATCCATACCTGTGCAGTACTATGAAAATTACAGTTATATACTATCAAGTCACATGGCAGGTTCATCATGGAATTTTGCTCAATATACTGCAGTATTTTCAAAAATTTTTTAAAATAATCCTTTCAGAGACTAACGGTGTTGTTGGAGAGGCCAGCATTCATTGCCCATCCCTAATTGCCCAGAGGGCAGTTAAATGTCAACCACATCACTATGGGTCTGGAGTTGCATGTAGGCTGGACTGGGTAAGGATGGCAATTTCTCTTCCTAAAGGACATTAGTAAACCAGATAGGTTTTCCCAACAATTGGCAATGAATTCATGGTGATCATTAGACTCTTAATTCCAGGGTTTTTTAAACAATTATTCCAAGAACAAAATGGAATATACCCGAGTTTCCAACACTACCCATCATTGTGATGCGCTTATATTGTTATTACATTTAAGAAATGGGAATTAATTGACATAAAATATATTCCAGGATGTCACTTTTAATGTTGCTTTGTAATCATGTGTTGAGAAACAAATGTATTGATATATCAGTTTACCAGCCCTATGGAGAGATTCAAGCAATGTACTCAATGAAGCTCAAGCATTTTGAATCAAAAGTGTACTGTTTATACCTTATGGAAATGTGAAAACATAACAGATGCATTTTGTAATATTGACAATTTACGTTTACTAAGTTAGAACAACGCAATTTCAACTGTAGGACTTTGATTTGCATCACAAGAAAGATCTATTAGAAATAAGAAACATTTGCATTCTTAATCCCAGTTTCTAATAGATAAAACTGTGTGGTGTCAATGAAGTTCCTGAACCCAGCTGCCCCAGTCAAGAATAGATGAATATCATTCAATTGAAACAGGCAAATTCATGTTCTAGTTAGGAGTCCAGCACTCTGGGCTACTGAACAAAATAAATGTTTGAAACTAATTGAAAATAAGCTGATTATTTTAGTAAAATAACTAAATATTCAAGCAATTAATTCCAAGGAGACACTAGAAATCTTACCTGTTCTGCTCCCACCATACTTATTGGCTTGCACTTGAAGAGGTGGTTGATGAACTTGGGAATGAAGGAGCTGCATAATTTACAAAACAAAAAAACATGCATTACCCTCGGAATGAAAAAGGCTTAACAAAACTAAAATAGCTTTTCACCTTTGGAAAAGATGAAATTCATTAGGGGATCAAACTATATTGCAGGGCCACATTGCATTAGAGTAGCAAAGATGCAGGTTCACACCAAAGATGACTGTGGCTGAGGTCATAATCTCAGCCGCACTGGCACAGTTTGGTCAAGTACTGGTCCACATCTGTTATTATCCATCAACCATCCCAGTTGTGCAGCTCTCTGGTTAGTATAGAAACACTTTTCATACCAGAGTTACTCCATTAATATTTAGTTTCTGAAATATCAAAAAGATGATTGAAAAAGTCACTGGTAAAACGTTTGGGAGTATGTTGTGAGCTGGTTACTCTACTGGCTAGCAGGACATGTATAATAATGAGAGCTGTAGAAAGGTAGAAGGGGAGAAAAAGTGCTTAAAAATCAAAACATTGAGACACTAAATTGAATATACAAAATTGTATATTCTTACCCTTTTTGGTTATAGATACTTTCCAATCAACCTGTTCAGCGATGTTATCTCATCTCTGGAGCAGGTTGGGCTTGAACCCAGGCCTCCAAATCCAGAGGTTAAGGTCAGGGAATGCAGCAATATTCACAGTTCAACATGAGAATTTTATACAACGTTTTGCGTGAGAATTAAAAAAAAACTAGATTGAAGGAAAGATGAAGATAGTAAATTCCAGAAAAGTAGAAGAAAATCATGTCATTATTAAGCTGAAGCAAAATTAACAAAGCAAATAAATGTGTCTGAAAACGTTGTCAGACCTGTTGAGTATTTCTAGCATTTTCTGTTTTTGCTAGAACAATTTCATCTTTTTCCAGGAGAGTCATTCCATAAGACCATAACACATAGGAGTGGAAGGCAGGCTATTCAGCCCATTGAGTCCACTCCAGCATTCAATGATGGGCATTTCAACTCCACTTATCCGCATTCTCCCCATAGCCCTTAATTCCTTGCGAGATCAAGGATTATCTATCTCTGCCTTGAAGATACCAAACATCCCGGCCTCCACTGCACTCCGTGGCAATTAATTCCACAGGCCCACCACTCTCTGGCTGAAGAAATGTCTCCTCATTTGACCCTCTCTAATTCTAAGGCTGTGCCCACGGGTCCAAGTTTCCCCACCTAACAGAAACTTCTCAGCGTCCACCCTTTCTAAGCCATGTATTATCTTGTAAGTTTCTATTAGATCTCCCCTCAACCTTCTAAACTCTAATAAATACAATCCCAGGATCCTCAGCCGTTCATCGTATGTTTGGCCTACCATTCTAGGGATCACCAGTGTGAATCTCCGCGGGACAAGCTCCAGTGCCAGTATGTCCTTCCTGAGGTGTGGGGCCCAAAATTGGACACAGTATTCTAAATGGGGCCTAACTAGAGCTTTATAAAGTCTCGGAAGCTTTTATATTCCAACCCTCGAGAAAAAAATGACAACATTACATTTGCTTTCTTAATTACGGACTCAACCTGCAAGTTAACCTTTAGAGAATCCTGGATTAGCACTCCCAGATCCCTTTGTACTTTGGCTTTATGAATTTTTTCACCATTAGCACTCCCAGATCCCTTTGTACTTTGGCTTTATGAATTTTCTCACCATAGTCCATGCCTGTATTCTTTTTTCCAAAGTGCAAGACCTCGCATTTGATCACGTTGAATTTCATCAGCTATTTCCTGGACCACTCCTGAATCTTTCTGCCACCTCCTCACCACTACTTGCTCATCCACCTAAGTTAATATCATCAATTAACTTCACGAGAATGCCCCCAGTCCCTTCATCCAGATCATTAATATATAAAGTGAACAGTTGCAAGCCAAAAACTGAACACTGCGGGACACCATTTGTCACGAGATGCCATTCTGAAAAAGAACCTTTTATTCCAACTCTCTGCCTTCTGTCAGACAGCCAATCCTCAATCCATGCCAATAGCTCACCTTGAACACCATGGGCCCTCACCTTACTCAGCAGCATCCCGTGAGGCACCTTATCAAAGGCCTTTTGGAAGTCTAGACAGATGACATCCACTGGGTTTCCCTGGGCTAACCTACTTGTTACCTCCAAAGAATTCTAACAGGTTTGTCAGGCACGGCCTCCCCTTACTAAATCCACGTTGAGTTGTTGTAATCCGACCCTGCGCTTCCATGAATTTAGAAATCGCATCCTTAATGATGGATTCTAGAATTTTACCTACAATCAAGGTTAGGCTAATTGGCCATAATTTTCCATCTTTTGTCTTGATCCTTTGAACAAGAGGGTTACAACAGCGATTTTCCAATCATCTGGGACCAGGAGATTTATCAATATTTAGACCTTTTAGCTTTTCTAACACTTCCTCTTTTGTAATGGCTACCATACTCAACTCTGCCCCCTGACTCTCCTTAATTCTTGGGATATTACTCATGTTTTCCATTGTGAAGACTGACACAAAGTACTTATTAAGTTCTTCAGCTATTTCCTTATCTCCAGCACTAGCCTTCCTGCATCAATTTGGAGCAGCCCAATGTCTACTTCTGCCTGTAGTTTGTTTATGATGTATTGAAAGAAATTTTTACTATCATTTCTAATATTACTGGCTAGCTTACCTTCATATTTGATCCTGTCCTTCCTTATTTCTCTCTTAGTTATTCTCTGTTCGTTTTTGTAGTCTTCCCAATCTTCTGTGTTCCCAGTGCTCTTGACCATTTTATAGGCTCTCTCTTTTACTTTGATACATTTCCTGACATCCTTTGTCAGCCAAGGTTGTCTAATCCCCCCAGCCCGAATAATATTTCTTTCCTTTGGGATGAACCTCTTTACTGTATCCTCAATTACAGCCAGAAATTCCTGCAAGTGTTGTTCTGTCTTCCCTGCTAGGCTCTGCTTCCAGTCGATTTTCATCAGTTCCTCTCTCATGCTCCTATAATTACCTTTATTTGACTATAACACCATTACATCCGATTTTACCCTCTCTCTTTCAAACTACAGACTGAACTTTACCATATTGTGATCGCTACCTCCAAAGTATTCCCTAACTTTAAGATCTTTCATAAAGTTTGACTCATCACATAGCACTAAGTCCAGAATAGCCTGCTCCCTTGTGGGCTCCATCACAAGCTGTTTTAAAAAGCCAGCCTGTAAGCATTCCATTAATTCCCTTTCTGTGGATTCACCGGCAACATTATTTACCCAGTCCACCTGAATATTGAAGTCCCCATGATCATCGTGAATTTGCCGTTCTGACATGCCCTATTTCCTGATACAACCTGCACCCTGGTCCTGACCACTATTGGGAGGTCTGTGCATAACTCCCATTATGGTTTTTTTGCCTTCGTGGTTCCTCAACTCCACACACACAGACTCCACATCATCCGGCCCTATGTCATTCAGTGCCATAGATTTAATTTCACTCTTAACTTAACAAGGCCACCCCGCCCCCTCTGCCACCTCCCTGTCTTTTCAATAAGTTGTAAATCCTTGGATGTTTAAATGCCAGTCCGGAATCCCCTGCAACCACAACGTTGTGATGCCTACCATATCATAATCATTCACGATGATTTGTGCCATTAATTCAATTTGGTTATTATCAAGTGTTCACGTATACTGGCCTGTGCTCTTCTCGCAATTATTAAATCAGATGACTTTACAGGGCCAACAATAATCTGTATCTTTAATCCCAGAATGCAGTAGATTCTAATTGCTTACACCTAACATGAACTCCATAGTGGGACCACTCCTTGAATCAACCAAAGGCAATTTCAAACATGCTTTGCAGTTGTTATAGAGGGGAGATGTAGCAAAATTATCCATACTAAATTTGGAAAAGAGAAGTAAAGCAGTCAGCTTTCTGTATAGTAGAGCCAGAAATCGTACGTTTAGGATAGAAAAAACAGAAGAAAGATTCACAACATTTACAAGGTAAGGGACCAGCATGGAGTAACTGTTGGAGCTGCAGGAAGACACCAGCTGCTATTTCTTTAGTGCGAGATTCAATATAAACAAAAACCCACCAACTTCACCATTTCAGAATATTAAAGAAAAGAAAGTTGATTATTTCCTCACGTATTTACTTTTACAGCAATATTTGCAGCAAATGAATAGACCTAGCGTATAAGACACCATCATTTTTCCAGCACCGAAACTCAGATTTTTGCATATACTTGGCATATAGGTTAGCCTCCTTTCTACCCCACTTTCAGCTCAGTTATTAGGGGCCAGCCTCAATTTCCGTCCCATAGTCAATGATTTACTTACTGGTAGCTTATAACTGAGCACAAGAAATCAAACAGGCAATATGGACGTGTCATGAAGAGGTGTAGGAGTTAAAGAAATACCATGTTTTGCATCAGATGCTGATGCCATTTCAAAATAGACGTCACCCAAACCAGTAGGTCAATTTTATATTCAGTGTTAGAGGGGTCGATGCCTGTTCCTGGAGGGATATTTTGCAGCCATGATCAACTCTGATGTTATTGACTATATCGACATCTCTGATACATAGAAGTGGTCTAAGAGCAACAAACCATAGTAAAAACGTCTAATTAATTTGACCCAAATTGGAGAGTAAGGAAAGACCTAGAGAAAATATATGGGACACGATAAGTTCAGACAGATGTCTTTGCTCGCACATCGTTTGATGGTATCAAAAAAAATTAATTCCTCATTTAACACATTTTCCAGAGAAAAGACATACAGAAAATAAGCAGCATGGATGACAATCAGAAGTAGTGAATTCCTCATAGCTCAAGGAAGTTCTGTTTTGGATAAATTACATATTGGGAAAAAGAGGAATAAAAGACTGAATTGAGCAGAGAATTCGGGGAATGGAATAATTTCCAGACACTGCATGGTTTTAATCAAAATTTTATGTTCTTTTTCCTGAGACAGATAGATTAAACTCCATTGCCTCACGTTTTAAAAAAAATTGAAGTGTAAAGTAAAGCTTTGTCATATTAAATGTCCCAAAATAAACAGTGTTCTACTTTCATAATCAACAAAATATTAAACTAGAAAGCAAATAAGCACAAAGCAAACTAACTGCAAAAAACAGGTGGTCATTTAATCAAATGTTCCCGGAGGGACAGGTTTCACCATATCTTTCTTTTCAGTTCTGGGCTGAGCAGGCCATAATATACTAGCAGCAGTGGACCTCAAGGTCAACAGGATTTGTAAATACTCTAAGTAGGAGATTACAGACATAAGACTGGTCTATTTCTGCTGCACATTACTCAATGGTAACACATCTTTAACCCCATTATCACTTTAGCAGCACACATGTGGAAGATCACATGTCAAAACAAGCAATTAAAAACATAAGCTTCATGCACCTCATGATTTTATTCTGTAGCTGGTAGAGCTCCTGTAGCATTGCCTATTGTCTATCAGGTCATGTGCTGTTTGTAACAACAGAAGCAAACAACAGGAAAGAGAAACTTCAGATCTGCTGATGACTAAAGAAATTCAAACTGCTCTCCTCAGAGAGAAAGGAGACTGAGAGGAGATTTGATCAAGGTTTTCAAAATTATGAGTGGGTTGGATGGAGCAGACAGGGAGGAGCTGTTCCCACTCATAAAAGAAAATAAAGATTAAGAGGGCATAGATTTAAAGTGATGTGCAAATAAAGTAAGGGTGATTGGATTGTTTTCTCAAAGTGAGTAGATAGGGCATGGAATACACAGCTTGACATGAGGAAGCAGGTTCAATTGAAGCATTCCAGAGAGCACTGGGTAGTTATCTGGATAGAAATGATGTGCAGCAATAGGGAAAAACATAAGCGAATGGCATTAGGTAATCAAACTGTTTGCAGGTATGATGGACCGAATTGCCTCCTATGACTCAGAAGAGCATTATTTATTAATGTTTAACCCTAAATGTTTTAAGGAATGTATGGCTCAGGATCTCTCAAATCTCTGCACACAATTTGGCTGATTAACATAGTGCTTTCTGGCAGCATATATCTTTGTGGAGTTGATTGTTACTTGCAGTGAATGGCCTTATTCACTAGGTAGAGAAAATGCAAACAGAAAGGAAAATTATATTCCCGATGGAATGTTTGAATGGGCGGGGGTGGGAAAAGTGGTCAGGCTGCAAATTTACACAAAAATGAACATTCCTTTACCTTCAACCCCTGCTCAGAAAAAAAATAATGAGGAAACAAGGGCCCAAAGAATTAAATACAGGCTGTAATTATTTAGCAGTTATACTGGCCTCAGAGTCCCCGTTAATGCAAATAGTTTTACCACTTACTTCTGCAGTAGACAGGTCTGCCAATTACTGAGCCCTTGTTATTCAGTTCAGCAAGAAGGCATCTGAACTAAGGAACAGGTCACCAAGGTGATGAACAGCAAAACGAACACCTGCCCCTCCCACCCCCACTTCACTTCTGCGCATTTATTTTAAAATTGTATCACTGAGAACGCTGCACAACACATGCAGACTCAGGTGGAAGCTAACAAAGGAGTGGATTAGGTAACAACAGAGAGCAACAGCTTTGTGGACATACTTTGCCTATTATGAAATTTAACGCAAACTATTTTCTTGGCATCCACATCCCATTGATCTATTTGGAGGATGGGATAATTTGATCAATTTTCCATAGAATCTAGAACTTCTTGAGTCTTCTACTTAAATCAATATCTGAAAGAAAATGCAAAATGCATATTCTTCCTATTTTGCAAAGTGTTATAAAGCGCAGGAACAGGCCATTCAGCCCAAATTCCAAGTGAGCCTAATCTCATCCACCACCATCTAATATTATCAAAGTATCGACACTCACATACTTATCTAGTTTCTATTTCGCAATGAAACCTGTACTGTATTTAAGCACAGGTCATTTAAACGGCAACGGTTTGCAATTTGATTTATAAAAAAAATTCAGTAAGTATATCTGAACCACTCAAGAGTTTTGTTTTGACAGACAGACATTTTACCCGACCCTATTTATACAAACAAGCCAAGTAAATTTGTCTGGCATGTCCCTGCCTGTTCTAGTGGTGAAAAGGCAGTCACGATTTGCAGGCCTCAATCTCAAGTTGTATTTTGCAGGTTGTCTGCAGGCAACAAATGATACAACTTAGCAACCTCGTTGAATTTCACCCAGTTGGGATGTGACAATAGGAAGTCCTTAAAGAGGAAGAGTGGTGGTGAGGTTGGGCATTTTCCATTTTGATTGCAGATAAAAACACAAAGCCATTCTTTGAAACATTACATTGTTTTCTTTTTGTTTGGAACACTAGCATACACAAAGCCGGGTAGTGTCAAGGTCCACTCAACTTGGGAATTAAAGGTTACCACATGTGTCAGGGATCTGCTCAGGGTGCACAGCTTTATGTACTTGAGAGAAAGCATGGTGCCTCAGTAGTTAGCACTGCTGCCTCACAGCACCAAGGACCTGGATTCGATTCCAGCCTCGGGCCACTATGTGTGGAGTTTGCACATTCTCCCTCTATCTGCGTGGGTTTTCTCCGGATGTTCCGGTTTCCTCCCACAGTCCAAAAGATGTGCAGGTCAGGTTAATTGGCCATGCTAAATTGCCCACAGGGATGTATTCGTTAGGTGCATTAGTCAGGAGCAAATATATAGGAAAGAGGAATGGGTCTAGCTGGGTTACTCTTCGGAGGGTCGGTGTGGCCTTGTTGGGCCGAAGGGCCTGTTTCCACACTGTAGAGATTCTAATTCTGTGTAGTGGGGCTTCTACCTGTTCAACCAGCGCCACTGATCCCATTTGAAGGCTCTTTTCTCCTAGTCAAAATGATTTCCTGAAGTGAAAATTGGCCCAACATTTCCAAATATGAAGTTAAAACAAAATATAAGAGAGAACATAATGAAAGTAAAGTGCGAGGTGCTAAATAATATGGAAATCCCAATTCTAGCATTAAAAAAAAACTAGACCTTGGAAAAACTACAGGGTTTTTAGTCAGTACAACTGAAACATTACAACTGGCCTTAGGAATAGAAAAGAATTCCAGACAGAATTCCCACCACTGCTCATTAATCAGGGACTCTTTGTACATTTAATGTGAATGTTGGAAGACAGTGTCAAGTTTGTGTGCAGTGCCCTATTAGTCAAAATCTCTACTGACGTTCAAGGGCTGACTTTCCTGAACCGCATGCAAGAGATACACAAGAGTAAGAACCCGGAATAATATAACTTGTGCAGCCCATGATCACTGGAACTTCCTACACTGTTTTGTAGCTATAAGGAAGGTCACGCTGAACAAAACTGCCTCATTGCCAATTGAGATCAGCAGCTAGGAGATTACAATTGGAGTCCAGGAGTACAGCATGAGGCAAAAAAAAAGTCATGACTTGGAGATACTGGCGTTGGACTGGGGTGTACAAAAGTTAAAAATCACAACACCAGGTTATAGTCCAACAGGTTTAACTGGAAGCATTAGCTTTCGGAGCGCTGCTCCTTCATCAAGTGGTTGTGACAACCATCTGAAGGAGCAGCGCTCCGAAAGCTAGTGCTTCCAATTAAACCTGTTACTGTGTGACTTTTAAAAAAAAAATTTAGGTAGTTGCCTACTTTCAGTTCTCTGGTCTGTTTTCTTGACTCTGCAAAGGTTTCCCTGATAAGCCTGGGTTTGGAGGCAGGCCACAGGAAGATTATTCAGCAAGCCCACAGAAACACATTTCCAGGAGATAAAGTGGAAAGATGCTTGCCACTACAGGTGAAGTTGAAGAGCCACCTCCTTCCAACACAACTTACATTTGTATTGTGCCTTTTGCTTCTTATATAGTAACTATTCTGAGGCATTTCAAGCATAATCAAGCAAGAAGTAATGCTGAGCTAAAGGAGTCATTAAAATAATTGAAGTGGCATTTAAGAAATGTCTAAAAAAAGGAATAGAGGTTTAGAGATGGAATTCCAGAACTTGGAGACAAGATGGCTGAAGGCAATGTTGAAAATGAAGGGGCATGAGAAGTCAGGGGTACACAAGAGAAAAGGAGTGCTTTGTTCAACCCTAAAAGCATCAAGATGAATTGACATGTGCATTTCAAGACATATAATTTAGAATGGTTTAGTTATCATAAATAACCCATGACACCCCCTGTGATATTCAGCTGTGTGACCCATAAAGGCACATGATCAGAGGCCTGTGATTTAAGGAATTGAGCTTACCCAAAGCCAAATCACAGGGTCAGTAGGAGGAGGAAGGTTTTAAGTTACTCTCGTTTGGCCTTGTATCCTTTTTTCAAATTCACCTATCTCAAACATCTAAAGCATCCAAAGGCAGTTATTTATACTTTGACCTGAGGACATGAAACCGAAAAAATATTTCTAGGAAAAACAATGTGCCAAGAAAATTCAGCAGGTAGACAAGAATAATGTCAGAAAATAGAAAAGAAGTCCCGAATAACTGGACATGGAACCCTAAAGTGGAACAAACTCAATGTTACAAGAAACTGCTTTGTTATTTCAGCACACTAAAGTCAATAGACAGATCACCCCAGGCTAGTTATGCCGTGGAATTTTCCAGTCCTAGTTCAAGTACATACAGCTTTCTCACATTACTGATACTCAATTTGCTGATTTCCGTCTGTCACTCATTGCATACCCTGTTGAGGTTTGGAGAGAGATGGATTACTGATTGGAAATTTTGCTCAAGATTATATCAGAAGCAGCAAAAAACAACATAAGGGTCCTGAAAACAGGTTTGAGAGAACTGACAGATGTAATTTTGCTGCACTTCATCCACCAGATGTACACCTGTACGTGCTGTCTTGGAAGCTTGTGTCAGGCATGTGGATGATGGGCCCAGCCTACAGAGCAGTTCAAACGTGGTCAATGCTTTGATACTGGGGATGTTGATCTGTGTAAAAACACTGATGTCAGTGTGCCCATCCTGCCAGCAGATTTGTGGATAGTTCTGCTCCAAGGGTTTAGAGATGCCTGCAGTACGCAGTCCACATTTTTGAGCAACGTCGAAGGGGAAATAGCACTACTGCTGTGTAGACCATGAGCTTGTGCTGGGTTGAAGTCCTGATCTTCGAACGTAGTCTTTCTCAAATGAACCAAGGCTCTGGCACACTGAAGGCTGTGGTGAAGTTCACCAATGTCTGCTCTGGTGGACAGTCAGCCTCCAAAGAATGGACGTTGGTCCATGTTGTCAAAGGCTCGTCATGGATTTTCATCACCGTGCACTTTGCCAGAGTAACGCTCACTGAGGACCTTTGTCAGATATAACAACTCATTACAATTTTGAAGCATATATAGGCATATGTGCACACTACTGGGGTAATCTCGATTCACCTTTATGATAAACACAATGCAAGTAATGTTCCAAATTATGAATCAGAATAATTTAACACTGTCACATCAGAGAATATTACACCTCAATATTACACACTACTGCACTTCTTTTGTTTAGTCCTGATCACAGGGAGATATGATAACACTGCTGAAATACTTCCTTTAAAAACTGCTTTGAACAGCAACATCCAGTAATAAAGTTTCTACTTTCTGTAGGCCTGGATCAGCCATATCCCATTGCCTGTGCCTGAACTTGCACCAAGCCCTGTTCACCTACCTTCTTCTCCTTAGGGAGTCCCTTAAGATTGAGGATAACTTTCAAGCACTTTGACTAAACATACGAATGCTGGATCCACGCAACCTGTCACAGGTGAGGTAGGTGGTGTTTAATGAGGTGGATTGGTGGAAAGCTGGAGTTGCTCCTTCTTCTGTTTGCATTTGGCCTCCACCTGGACTTGTCAGAAATGCTCAAGATCATTGACACCTTTGTGGATGCTTCCTGTATGGCTTGGGCAATAGAGACCCACGAGTTGGTGGGGTTATTGCAATTTTTCAGAGAGGCTTTGAGGATGTCCTTGAAGCATTTTCTCTGCTGACATACATTGGTTCCTGATCAAACATCGTCACAACTTTAAAATTATCATCCTGGTTTTCAAATCTCTCCATGGTCTCACCCCTCTGTATCCCTGTAAACTCCTCCAATCCCACAATCTTCCAGGAGATCCAAATTAATCTAATTCTGGGATCTTGCCATGCCCAATTTTAATCGCTGCACTATTGCTGGCCATGTCTTCAGTTGCCTAGGTTCCAACCTCTGAATTTCCTACCTAAACGTGTCCACCTCACTTTCCTCCCTTGCAATATTAAAATCTACTCCTTTGTCTATGTTTTTAGCAACCTGACCTCGTATCGCTCTCTCTCTGGCTGCGTCATACTTTTCTTAATGTTATGTTACCGTGAAGTGACTTAAAGACACCAGAAAAACACAAATCATTTCTGGTATTGTTTGCAACATACCTTACGTTAATCAATGAAGAATCTTCAGGATAGTGTGGCTAAATACTTCTACATCCCAAGTGCACATCAGGAAAGAAAAAGCAGTTCATTCACAATTTTCTGATGTGCACTCACGCAGCCAAGAATTTCAAAATCTATCAGTCATGTCCAAAGTCACTGAATTAAAAAAAAACCTAGATTTTCCTTTATTCAACATACTATTGTAAAGATGACTGTTAATACAAAGTTATGGGCTGTTTAATTATTATATGTTGTCTGCCTCTTAACTTTTCCTTACAGTACATTCCCTTTCCACGCAGGATCAGTCAGTCCATACTGTTATGACCCCACCTGATATTACTACTGAAGAAGTCAGATCCCAGACTGAAATCTGTTTAGATTGACCACTTTTTTTTAAAGTTTAGTTTTAATGGAGGTGGTCTTTCACTGAAATACAAACATGCAATGTTGCAGGTTTCATTTTAACAACAAAATAGAAGTTTAATACTCAAAAGAAATGGTGATCAAAATAGAATAAACCAAAATATTTACATATAACACAAATTTAAAGAATTTGAAACACACTGTAAATACAATCCCATTATAAGACCGGGAGTAGGCCATTTGATCCCTTGAGCCTGCTTTGCCAGTCACTAGGATCATTGCTGATCCAACACTCCTCACATCCACCTTCCTGACCCTTCCTCATAATCTTCGATTCTGCAACTGATCAAGAAGCTCTCTCAGCCTTTAACACATACAGAAAGACTCTGCCCCCACTGTTCTCTGTGCAAGGAGTTCCAAAGACTCCCAACCCTAAGAAATTCTTCCTCATCTCAATCTTAAATTGGCACCCCTTAATTCTGAAACTATACTCTCTAGTCCCAGACTCTCCCGGGAGGGGGATCATCCTCTCAGCATTAATCCTGTAAAGCACCTTAAGAATTCCATATACTTCAGTGAAATTATCTCTCATTCTTCTAATTTCCAATGTGTAGAATCCCAACCTGTTTAATGTTTGCTCATAAGTCAATCCCTCCATACCAGGGATCATCTTAGTGAACCTACATTTAACTGCCTCCAATGACATAACTTTTTTTCTTAAAAAAAAAGGGGACCAAAACTACCCTCAGTACTCCCAATGTGGCCTGAACTGTACCTTGTACAATTGCAGTTAAGACTTCCCCACTCTGATACACTATTCCTCTTGAAATACGGGCCAACATTCCATCAGCTTTCCAATTACCTACTACACTTGGTAATTCAGACCGTATCCCTTTACAGTACTCAGACCAGACAGAATTCCCATCTCTATTACATTTATAGATTAAAAATTTAACCAAATGCTTCAACTCTCCATCTTGAGTGTTCATACAATGAAGTTGAAACTTTCAGGGTTTCAAACAATCCTTCAGGACTTTAACTAAACACTTCAGGTCTAGAGCCATTAAACTAAACTCCCTAGACTAAACTAACCTATTTCTTAATCTATTTTTAAACTCTCACTTCTTCAGGAGAATGTTTCACACATCCAGCCTCAAACTGGATTTCTGCAAAACTGAAATGAAACCAAAGCTTTCATGAAACTATGAATGCATCCCATAAGCCAAAACAAAATATTCCAGATTCTGCTCAGGTCCACGACACTACACTGTTTATTTTGTTCACTCAAAAAAACTCTCCCAATATAAACAAATTCCCATTAAACTTCAAGAACTCTTTCTCTCATGCCGATACTTTGAAAATAAACCATGGCTTCAGAAAGCCTTACAGGTTAACCATTATATTCCTTCAGAGAACAAAACTCACATGCCACAAGTACAAAATCCAAACTCTAAAATAAATATTAAAATATGTAAATTTCACACCTTACACCACAGTACTTTTCTCGAATTGCAGTGGATTGCAATTGTACGAAAAAAACCTTATGCCAATATAGAGCCTTATACAATCTCAGGATATCCTAAAGTGCATTACAGCAAGGCTATTTGTTTGAAATGGTGCAAAGTAGCTTATGGCGTATGGCAAGATCTCACAAACAACAACATAACAATGACCATTTATTTTTCATAATAATTGCTCTTAAGATATTCCACCAAACATGTAAATCTAATTTTGTAGCTATCAGCTTGTGTATAAATGGTGAGTATTTTTGAAAGTCTGAGCCATGGGGTGTGTATGATCACCATTTCACTTTCCATTTTGTATTCTGCTTTATCATTCTGTTTTCATTTGCAGACCACACAGAATGGCTATAAAATACCATCTTGTGCACCTTTTATTTCAGTAATGCCATTCACACTGCTGCATGCATCCCAAGGCACAGGTTCGATTCCAGCCTCTGGCGACTATGTGTGTGGAGTTTGCACATTCACCCCTTGTCTCTGTAGGTCTCCTCCCACAGTCCAAAAATATGCAGATTAGGTGGATTAGCCATGGAAAATACAGGATTATGGAATTAGGATATGGGGTGGGTCTGGATAGAATGCTCTTCAAAGTGTTGGTGTGGACTTGGGCCAGCTGAGCCACTACAATTTGATGCAATGGCATTTGGGTAGAGGAGGAGAAAAATCAACTTGGCTTTCCATTGCCACCTAATGAATCTGATTAGGAAGTATGTATGTATGCATCAGGTGAGCAGAAAATTGTACTCAATGTAAATGTCTTATAGTTGATAGCACAGCATTGCTGATTGAACAAACCAGTTAGTACAATGCGTAAGTTTCTGACTCCTAAAAAATGACAATGTAACTGCAATAGATAGTATAGAGGAGATTTATAGGGATATTGCCAGGACTAGAGAATTGTTAGGGTGGGATAATCTAAGATTGATTTATTTGGAACAGAGGAGGTTGAAGCCAGATTTAATTGATGTGTACAGAATTATTAAGGAACTAACTAAAATGGATTAAATGAACACATTTCCCAAAGCAGACAGGTTCATAATGAGAAACTACAGATTCCAAGTAATCAGCAGACTGACTGGATGGATTCTTAAGAATACCCATCACTTAAGTAAAGCTTTTGGTTTCTTTTCAGATTTGCAGAAGTCCAATTTGAAGCTGAATGTGTGAAACACTTTCTCCTGAAGAAGGGAGATAATTTAAAACTGTTAAGAAAAACGTTAGTTCAGTCATAGAGATTATTTTGAAGATTCTTAAGGAGGATTCTTTTTCACCCAGAGGGTAGTCCGGGTCTGGAAGTACTGCCTCCAAGGATGTAGAGGCAAAAAACCTTTACATTTTTATAAAACATACTGGGATTGCACTTAATGCCATAAACTTGGAAACTACTATTCCAAGATTCGGAAAATTGAGTTAAGGCTTGCCAGCCCCTTTTCAACACAATGGGTCAAATGGCCATCTCCTGTTCTGTACATTTTCTATGTTTCCACGAATTCTCACATGAAAAATTGTCACTTCGATGAAATGTCAGAGAGCCGGTGGAATCTGTGGCCGATCACTCCAACAGCCTCGTGATTGAAGTAAAGTCTTTGCAGCAGCAATTTTTAAAGAAAATAAATATCAGTAGAATTAATCGTGGAAAAATATAATTAACACTACCACCAGTCTTTATTTTGTAAACCACTTATCAGAAGCAGCCTCCAGGCTTACATCTTTTTACTTTCCCCTCTCCAATGCAGTCACACCCAATTCAATGACTATAAGCCATTTGTTGAAAGCTAAGTATACCCTTTCAGCCAAGGCACAGTCAAAACTAAATGAAACTATATATTGTGTCATAATGGAATTGCAATGTTATTACAGCACAGAGTGACAGAATGGATAATTGTTTGGCTCAGGATTATTGGAGGATATTCAGAGTGGCAACGAAGATTTAAGGTAGCATTTGTTGCATTTTTTAATGAAAAATGGAAACAAAATAATCTGTGTTGTGAAATATTATAACATACTTAAAAAATGTCCATAGAATGTGGGTGTTGCTGACATGACCAATATTTGTTGACCATTTCTAAGTGCCCTTGAGACGATGCTGTCAAGACAACCATGTGGCTTGCTAGACCAGGTCAGAGGGCACTTTAAGAGTGGACCACAGTGCTGTGGATCTGGAGTCATATGTAGGTCAGACAAGGTAACAACAGCAGAGTTCCTTCCCAAAAGGATAGTTGAAATGGGTTTTAAACAATAACTGATATAGTTTCATCATCAATTTTGGATGCTTCAATTTTGTCTCCATTCGATATCCCTCGGTGTTGCAGTTTGCAAATGTGCTCAACTTGACTCTATGATTCTAAATGCATTTCACATAGCAGTGGTAAATGTAAATTATAGACTTGGGAAACAAAAGTGCTGTCATCACACGAGAAGCAGTTGAGGACTTTGGGTCTGTATTTGCAGTTTAGAAGGATTGGGGGTGGGGGGGGGAGGGATCTCATTGAGACTTACAGATTATTGAGAGGGTTGGATAGAATGGACGTGGAGAAGATGTTAATATATGTGATGAATAAATATGTCCCTCTGAGACAGGCAAGAAGTGGTAAGATAAAGGGACCTTGGATGACGAGAGCGGTGGAGTTTCTCGTCAAAAGGAAAAAGGTAGCTTACGTAAGGTGGAGGAAGCTAGGGTCAAGCTCATCTCTACAGGAAGGAGCTTTAAAAATGGTCTGAGGAGAGCCAGGAGGGGGCACGAGAAAGGCTTGGCAGAATGGATTAGGGAGAACACAAAGGCATTTTACGCTTGTGAGGAATAAGAGAATGGTCAAAGAATGAGTAGGCCCGATCAGGGATAGCATAGGGAATTTGTGTGTGGAGTCTGAGGAGGTAGGGGAAGCCCTAAATGAGTTTTTTGCTTCTGTCTTTAAGAAAGAAACAAACTTTGTAGTGAATGAAACCTTTGAAGAGCAGGTGTGCATGCTGAAATGTATAGAGATAGAGGAAGCTGATGTGCTGAAAATTTTGTCAAACATTAAGATTGACAAGTCGCCATGCCCTGACCAGATTGGTCCTCAGCTGCTTTGGGAATCGAGAAATGCAATTGCTTCGCCACTTGCGAAGATCTTTGCATCCTCGTTCTCCACTGGAGTCGTACCTGAGGACTGGAGAGAGGCAAATGTAATTCCTCTCTTCAGAAAGGAAATAGGGAAATCCCCGGCAATTACAGACCAGTAAGTCTCACGTCTGTCGTCTGTAAGGTGTTAGAAAGGATTCTGAGGGATAGGATTTATGACCATCTGGAAGAGCATGGCTTGATTAAATGCAGTCAACACGGCTTTGTGAGGGGCAGGTCATACCTCATAAACCTTATTGAGTTCTTTGAGGATGTGACGAGAAAAGTTGATGAGGGTCGAGCTGTGGATGTGGTGTATATGGACTTTAGCAAGGCATTCGATAAGGTTCCCCATGCTAGGCTCATTCAGAAGGTCAGGAGGAATGGGATTCAGGGGAACATAGCTGTCTGGATACAGAATTGGCTGGCCAACAGAAGACAGCGAGGGGTAGTAGAAGGAAAATATTCTGCCTGGAGGTCTGTGGTGAGTGGTGTTCCACAGGGCTCTGTCCTTGGGCCTCTATTTTTATTAATGACTTGGATGAGGGGATTGAAGGATGGGTCAGCAAGTTTGCAGATGACACAAAGGTTGGAGGTGTTGTTGACAGTATAGAGGGTTGTTGTAGGCTGCAGCGGGACACTGACAGGATGCAGAGATGGGCTGAGAGGTGGCAGATGGAGTTCAACCTGGATAAATGCAAGGTGATGCATTTTGGAAGGTCAAATTTGAAAGCCGAGTACAGGATTAAGGATAGGATTCTTGGTAGTGTGGAGGAACAGAGGGATCTTAGGGTGCAGGTACATAGATCCCTTAAAATGGTCACCCAAGTGGACAGGGTTGTTAAGAAAGCATATGGTGTTTTGGCTTTCATTAACAGGGGGATCGAGTTTAAGAGTCGTGAGATCTTGTTGCAGCTCTATAAAACTTTGGTTAGACCGCACTTGGAATACTGTGTCCAGTTCTGGTCGCCCTATTATAAGAAAGGTGTAGATGCTTTGGAGCGGGTTCAGAGGAGGTTTACCAGGATGCTGCCTGGACTGGAGGGCTTACCTTATAAGGAGAGGTTGACTGAGCTTGGACTTTTTTCATTGGAGAAAAGGAGGAGAAGAGGGGACCTAATTGAGGTATACAAGGTAATGAGACGCATAGATAGAGTCGATAGCCAGAGACTATTTCCCAGGGCAGAAATGACTAACACGAGGGGTCATAGTTTTAAGCTGGTTGAAAGAAAGTATAGAGGGGATGTCAGAGGCGGGTTCTTTACACAGAGTTGAGAGAGCATGGAATGCGTTGCCAGCAGCAGTTGTGGAGGCAGGGTCATTGGGGACATTTAAGAGACTCCTCGACATACATATGGTCATAGAAATTTGAGGGTGCATACATGAGGATCAGTGGTCGGCACAACATCGTGGGCTGAAGGGCCTGTTCTGTGCTGTACTGTTCTATGTTCTATGTAGAAGAAATTAGGACCCAAGGGCACAGCCTCAGAGTGAAGGGACGACCCTTTAGCACTTAGATGTGGAGGAATTTCTTTAGTCAGTATGTGGTGAAGTTGTGGAATTCATTCTTGCAGAAGGCTGTGGAGGTCATCAGCGAGTGTATTTAAGACAGGGGTAGATAGGTTCTTAATTAGTAAGGGGATCAAAGGTTACGGATAGAGACCGAAGAATGGGGTGGAGGAACATATCAACCATAGATTAGATCATATGGAATACAAGAAGAACTAGCTATTTAGATATAGAACTGGTTCGAAGGTAGAAGACATAGGGTGGTATTGGAGGGTTGTCACCAGTGGTGTGCCACTAGGATCAGTGCTGAGTGCATGATGTTTCATCATTTATAAAAGTGATTCGGATGTGAGCATAGGAGTTTTAGTTAGCAGGTTTGCAGATGACACCAAAATTGGAGGTGTAGTGGACAGTGAAGAAGGTTACCTCAGATTACAATGGGATCTTGATCAGATGGGCCAATGGGCCTAGGAGTGGCAGATGGAGCTTAATTTAGATAAATGTGAGGTGCTGCATTTTGGAAAAGCAAATCAGGGTAGGACTTATGCACTTAATGGCAAGGTCCTGAGGAATGTTGCTGAACAAAGAGACCTTGGAGTGCAGTTTCATAATTCCTTGAAAGTGGAGTTGTAGGTAGGTAGGATAGTGAAGAAAGCACTTTGTATGCCTTTCTTTATTGTCAGAACATGGAGTGTAGAGTTGAGGGGTTAGGCCGCTTTTGGAATATTGTGTGCAATTCCGGTCTCCCTCTTATAGGAAGGATGTTATGAAACTTGAAAGGGTTCAGAGAAGATTTACAAGGACATGCAGGTCTTTGGACTCCTCCATCGCCAGACCACAACAACACGACGGTTGGAGGAAGAGCGCCTCATCTTCCGCCTAGGAACCCTCCAACCACAAGGGATGAACTCGGATTTCACCAGTTTCCTCATTTCCCCTCCCCCCACCTTGTCTCAGTCAAATCCATCGAACTCAGCACCGCCTTCCTAACCTGCAATCTTCTTCCTGACCTCTCCGCCCCCACCCCAGTCTGACCTATCACCCTCACCTTGACCTCTTTCCACCTATCGCATTTCCAACGCCCCTCCCCCAAGTCCCTCCTCCCTACCTTTTATCTTAGCCTGCTGGACACACTTTCCTCATTCCTGAAGAAGGGCTTATGCCCGAAACGTCGATTCTCCTGTTCCCTGGATGCTGTCTGACCTGCTGCGCTGTTCCAGCAACACATTTTCAGCTCTGATCTCCAGCATCTGCAGACCTCACTTTCTCCTTACAAGGACATTGCCAGGGTTGGAAGGTTTGAGCTATAGGGAGAAGCTGAATAAGCTGGGGGAGTTTTCCCTGGAGTGTCGCAGGCTGAAGGGTAACCTTAGAGGTTTATAAAATCATGAGGGGCATGCATAGGATAAATAGGTCTTTTCCCTGGGGTGGGGAGTCCATATCTAGAGGCATAGGTTTAGAGTGAGAGGAAAAAAATATCAAAGGGATCTAAGAGGCAACCATTTCATGCAGAGGGTGGAGCTGCTAGGAGAAGTGGTGGAGACTGGTGCAATTACAGCATTTAAAAGGCATCCGGTTAGGTATATGAACAGGGAGGGATATGGGCCAAATGCTGGCAAATGGGACTAGACTAATTTAGGATATCTGGTCAGCATGTACGAGTTAGACTGAACGGTCTGTTTCCATGTTGTACATCTCTAGATTAGATTAGATTCCCTACAGTATGGAAAAAGGCCCTTCAGCCCAACAAGTCCACACTGATCCTCCAAAGAATAACCCACCCAGACCAATTCCCCTACCCTATATTTACCCCTGACTAATGCACATAACACTATGGGCAATTTAGCATGGCCAATTCATCTGACCTGCATATCTTTGGATTGTGGGATAAAACCGGAGCACCTGGAGGAAACCCACGCGGACACGGGGAGAACGTGCAAACTCCACACAGACAGTCGCCTGAGGTGGGAATCAAACCCACTGGGTCCCTGGTACAGTGAGGCTGCAGTGCTAACCACTGAGCCACAATGCCGCCCCTCTATGACTCTATAACCATGATCGAATGGCGAGGTAGACTTGATGAGCTGAGTGACCTAATTCTGCTCCGAGTTTTACGGTCTATTAAAGTGACAAAGACAGTGTTGCTTGCTATTAAAAACCAAAGTTGCTTTCATCTCTGTTTTCTGGGATTCTAATTTAGGAGGATCCCCTCCATGTGAGCAAATTGGGTTCCATCCTGTACTGTTGAGACTCAGAGGGCAAATGCAAGGGGTAATGCAACCATCAATGTTCGCATTACTAAAACCAATGGCCTTTGCTTGAAAGCACATTTGTTTACGATGCGGTCAGTTCCTTGAATTTCAGCTGAACAAGTCACAGATCGAAATATTTG
Organism: Chiloscyllium plagiosum; assembly: GCF_037043375.1. Taxonomy (NCBI): domain Eukaryota; kingdom Metazoa; phylum Chordata; class Chondrichthyes; order Orectolobiformes; family Hemiscylliidae; genus Chiloscyllium; species Chiloscyllium plagiosum. The sequence continues at coordinate 17,924,365 of NW_028270169.1, forward strand.
GTAAAGGAGCTGGAGGTTAAATGAGGATTTTTGTTAAATACAGCAAATTATAATGTCCTGGAATGCATTGCCTGAATGAAAATTGGAAGCATTTGTAGTACTAACCCGGATAAATAATTGTCAGGGAGTGAAATGTCAGGGCTTCAGGGAGTGAAATGTCAGGGCTTCAGGGAGAGAGTAGGGTACTTGGACTAATTGAATCACACTTTCAAAGTGTCAGGAGAAGAATGATGGGCCAAATGGCTTCCTTCTGTACTGACTGATGAGGAATATTTGTAACAAAGGGGGAGGTTGCAGCTATTCAAACTGCACTCATACAGATTAAAAGCATTCTAAGTGGATGTTGGTGTCTGGCAGTCAAAGAAGAAAAAAAACGATTGGCAGCTGTTCCAATGTGGATTAGTGCTAATCCTGCTGAAAACCATACAATGGGTTACCTTTAATGCAGTGAAGATAATGAGAACTGCCTTTCTGCTCAGCCAAAATCTAGCCTTTATAATCTCAGCAGACATAAACAGGGAGGAACGTTTAATTAAAAATTTAGCCACAAAGGAAGCTTTGTAATTTTTTAAAAAACATCTGTAGGCCTCTAAAGAGCTGGAGGCAACTCTGTTTTGGAAATGACACTTCTCTGTGGCTGGTTTGTTTACACAGAGGGAATTCACCACTGTGAGATCTCAATCTCACTGTAAAATAAGAAGCCTTTATGTATGAGATGAACTATATCCAAAGTCCAATCTAATCAATTGATCTAGCATTCAAGCAACGGTATGGGCCCAGATCCTAACCCTGACCTAAAAGGCCTTACCTTGTGCATTCATGCATTGAATCGGTCAGATTTCAGAACTGAGGTGTAACACACAGTCTGTCATTTGCTCAATGGATTTCATAGCCAGGAGTGAATTCCACAGAGAGAGAGAGAAAATATTTTGATGTCTAGACCTATGTTTTCTTTTCTGAAACTTTAGCCCTTTCTATTGCTTAAATCTTCTCATGTTAGACATAACTTAAAATAGGTCCATGGCTTTACTAATATCAAGATTTTCTTTTCCAAGAGAATTTTTTTAAATGCAAGGCCTTCCGCTAAGTTGTCCCCATATTGGTTCATATGGGGCTTATGGTGACTATTGGAGAGGCAGACTGATGGTTGTAGATTCTCAATGGCCACAAGAAGTAGTGATGTATACAGTTTGTGAGAATCGATGGAACCTCATTTACAATAAACCTTTACATTTGGAGCATATTTCCATGAAAATGAAAGCACTCATTTAGCACAACGGCAAAGCACTAGAAAAGCTGAAAGAAAAGCAGAAAATGTTAAAAATATGCAGCAGGTCAATCAGCATCTGTGAGAAACAGAGTTAACATTTCAAGTTTAAACTGAAAAACAGGACATCTGGCTGTTGCAAATGATTTAAAAAAAACTACAAACAAAAAAACCCACTAAATTCTGGAAATCAGAACTTACTGGAAAAACTCAGTAGGTCTGGTAGCATCAATGGAGAGAAAGCGGAGTACACATTTTGGGTCCAGTGACCGTTCTGTTAGAGTTAACAAAACATTAACTCTGCTTTCTCTCCACAGATGCTGCCAGGTTTTCCAGCAACTTCTGTTTTTGTGTACATGACCATTAGCTTCCCAAATCCTGCCTGGCATGCTCTGAAGATAGGCCTTGAAATGATGGCCAGTATTTCTGCTTGAAACAGAGGAGTTCTATTTAAATACTTTGTTACAACCAAGATTGGAGAAGTGCACCAATTTCTTAGAGTCACACACTTACATGGTCTCAACAAATTTTAAATTTAACCAGAGTGGCAAGTCAGCCAATTATGTAGATTTCATATTGTATTTAGTTTAGCATTAGAAATAATTCAGCTAGTTTTTATTTTAAGTCAAAGAATAATGGGTTTATTACAAATAAAACTTAAATACATAAATGTTATTGTTAAAAATAAGATTTAGACTGTGTTGATAGATATCGCATTCTAATATCCCAAAATTAACATGAGGCAAATATGGTATACAGACAAATGATGGTCAGATACCCCAAACAACACTTCAAGCAGCAACTGCAAAAGAGACAGATCACAAAGATTTCTTGGCAACATCTCCCAGATGTTAGTGATACAGTAGGCCCGCAAATATCATTAAAACTTCACAAGAGATTAACAATTTTTGAATTTGGGTAACTTGGTCTCTAAGCTCCCTCAAGAGCCATTTCATTATGAACTGCCACAGCGACACATGTTCTACATGTCCATGGATTATGGAAATTGCATTCCAGTACTTACTGGCTCAACTCCAGCTTTTCACAAACTAAGAGTATCAACAATCCAAAATTGCGAGGGTTTATTTCCTTAGCTCTACTCTAACTCAGGTGCACCAAGTAATTACAGAGCGTGGACTTTTAACAGCCACTCCTCTCTTCATTGAACTATGAACAGACTGCTTTCAAGCCCTTACTTAACACTTAACTACCTACTAAAGCTAAATTATTCCTGAGCGTTGACTATACAGAGGTTTCCGGCTGCTCTAGATTTCTCACCGAGTCCCAGCTACACAAACAGTACACATTAACTGCATTCTCAGCTAAACAGCTGTCTTCTGCATAGAGTCTACTTCTGCCTGTCTTCTAAATGCAACTAACCATGACCCTGGAACCATTCTGCTGAACTGTTCTAAGTGACCAACTAAAAAATTTCCAATGGGCCCTCTCCCAATTGCTAACCAGACCAAACAGCAGCCAACAATGTAACTCAAATGTAGCATCCCGTTGAAATGGTCTGTTCTGAATGTTACAACATTAACCAATTGCTAGCTTTGATAGCTCAATTTGCATAAAGACAATAATTAATCAGAATTTAATACAGGATCCCAAGTCAGTTATATATCCATAATGCAACTTTCATGTTATGAAGTGGCGGTGCCGGTGTTAGACTGGCGTGAACAAAGTCCAAGTCCCATGACACCAGGTTATAGTCCAACAGGTTTATTTGAAATCACAAGCTGTTGGAGCACTGCTCTTTCATCAGCTGAAGTGGAAGGAAGTGCACAGATAGAATGGAAAACTGATTCTAGGTATTTACGAGTGTCATAAGCAAAATAAAAAGGTCTTAATTAACTGGAATCATCTTGCTATAATCTCTCTGCCCATAAATTCTGTGCCTGTGCACTTCTATCCACTTTACCTGATGAAGGAGCAGCACTCCAAAAGCTTGTGATTTCAAATTAACCTGTTGGACTAAAAACCTGGTGTCTTGTGACTTCTGAATTTTCATGTTATGGTGGTGACTTTTGTAAGGAGCATGAAAACCCCTCAGCTGATTTCAGATACTTACTATCTCGCCCGCCAACCCTCTCACCAGCATCTTTGCCGAGTTGGCTCCACAAAGCTAACATTTGTGACCACATTCCTGAGCAACAAGCTTACTATGTGCAGAACACATGACACCGAGGCTTGACGAAGGAAATGGCCCAAACTTTATGATGCAGCCATCAGGTAAGTAAAGTGGATGTCAGTTCACCAAAGGCCCAGGATGGGGATAGGTGGGTGGGGGAAAGGGTGCTACATCAGGGCCTCAGAGTCTAAATGTGTTCAGATCGATAGTGGGGTCTCTATGCTCAAGCCAGGAGCAACATCAGGGCTAGTGATCTCTATCCCTGGGTCCACCTAGTCCACCTAGTCAATGCTTGGACTTCATCTTCTATTCCTTTACATTTCATTCAATGAATCATTTAGAAACAGAGTCTCAAGATCCATCTCTTTAAGTAAAGGTTTTGTAGTGAAGGTTTATAAAATCATGAGGGGTATAGTTAGGGTTAATGGTAGGTGTCTTTTCCCTAGGATGAGGGATGTCAAGACTTGGGAGTACATTTTTAAGGGGAGAGAAAAGAGATTTTAAAAAGACATGAGGGGAATTTTTGTTTTTACACTGAGGGTGGTTCTTGTGTGGAGTGAACTTCCTGAGGAAGTACTGGATGTGGGCACAATTACAATATTTAAAAGACACTTAGAAAAGTACATGAATAAGAAAGGTTTGGAGGGGTATGGGGCAAGCGCAGGCAGGTCGGACTAGATTAGTTTGGGAACATGGTTGGCATGGACTGATTGGTCCAAAGGATCGGTTTCTGTGTTGTATGACTCTAGGATGATGTTATCAATAGAATAATACGACACAAAAAAAGGCCTTTCATCCTGTTGTAGCAATGCCAAATGCTTCGATTATTCCCTTTCCCCTGTTCTTTTGCCATGGACCTGCATATCTTTCCAATTCCCTTTTCAAAACGTTATCAATAACTTTGCTTTCTTTTCAGGCAGTACATTGCAGAACATCATATTTCATAGTCTAAACAAATGTCTTTAATCTCACCTCTGGGGATATTGAATATTCTATGGCTTCACAGATTTTCCCCATCTGGGCACAATTATGGTCAAGTTTCTTTCCTTTATCAATCAAACTTGCTTGGTTAGATTTTAAAAAAAAGATTTTTAAAAAAATTTAGCCCTTAATGTTTTAATCTCTGCACAATGAAATACACACAGCAGTTCCTCGCCCCACCATCTTTCCTGGATTTTATATTGTCACAAATTTGCATTTCAAAAGAAATGACAGCAGAGCTCAGTCACAGGCACAACAGATTCTGCAATAAAATTTAATTGACTATCAGAATGCAAAAATTCAAACTGTTAATCATTTCATACCAGCTGGCACAGACAACAAGCTTTTGGACTCCATATTGAACACAGCCCTTCCCAACAACAATATTCCCAAAAGGAAAGGAGACCATAAAACCAGACAGAAAAATGAATTGAATGTAGAAGGGTGGGTGTGGCGGGACTGGTGGAGAAATCAACACAAATAACGAATCAAAATTTCAAAGTGGTTCAAATGTACAGGTTACTAATACAGGCAAGTGGATATGAACAATCCTCCATCTTTACACTCTCCAGCAGATTGCAATCAAATACAAATGTAATCAAGAAAGTAAAGGACTAATACCCTTCTTTTTCCTTTTAAAGGTACAGACTAAACAATAATAAATGTTTCAACACAGCAGGATATTTTATAGTGAGACTGTGAAAACAGAGTTCAAAGGGATTTGTTAAAACAAGATCTGTTTAAAGCTTTGGTAATGCCTTGATCGGCCATCTGAAGATCCTCATGTGAACTTTTCCATCAGTTGGGACTGACATATTAAATAATCAAATCATGCAATAAGCAGAGATCTCTAAGCGACTGATCTTCACCTCAAATTTGAGCAAACAAGTCTAGATTTTCAGGGAATGCACACGAATAGAAACTTCCAATAGATCCTAAGCTTTGACAGTTTGCACTTAGCTTATTTAAAGTTTAACACTTTATTGCTGCAGAACTCACAAGTATGACATCAGTGGAAGTACTTTCATCCAAATTTTTTAGCTTCCTGCTTGGGCAAACCCTGCAGTAAAGAACATCTCATAATTGTGTTTTCACTGTCCTATAGAAAGGTTAAATATGCACAAAGTGGATTGAGTTTCACTTCTCTTGCTACAATGGGGCTCTGGCTTGTGTCTAGTACAGAGGCATGAAACAAGTGTACAGCCTGTAGCCATCCAATACTGTTCAAGTTTTTCCAAAGACAAAACAAAAAGGCAATTTGGTTTCTGCATGGGTCTGAACACGAATTAGTCAAAGTCATACAGCATGGAAACTGTCCCTTTGGTCCCACCAGTCCATGCTGATCATCATCCCAATTAAACTAGTCCCACCTGCCTGCTCCTGGCCAATCTCTCTCCAAACCTTTCCTATTCATATACTTATCAAAGTATCTTTTAAAAATTATAACTCTGCTCACATCCACCACTTCCTCAGAAAGTTCATTCCATATGCAAACCACCCTCTGTAAAAAAAAAGTCCCTCCTGTCTTTAAGTCTCTCTCCTCTCACCTTAAAAATATGCCCTCAGTGAAGAAACCAACTATCTCTGCACCACTGAAACCTTGTGATGATTAATATCATGAGTTGTATCCTGCCATCACTTATCCTGCTATGCTGGCAACAGAATGAAAACTCTCAATTTCACAAACTTGCCAACCACCAAAAAAAAAAGTAAATCCTTATGTACAGCATAAAACAAACAAATGTGGTTAAAATACAGAACTCGAAAATGTCCACAACCATTCCAACTCTCTCCAAATTTGGTTTTGTTTACACTGTTTATTTTAAAATAGGCCTTTAGGTGAGAAAGTGTGCTTGTTTTCCATGACTAAACATGCAGCATTATGAAAAGAAACTTTATGACAATTTATTATGACTCAAAATTTTCTAAGAGTTCCATGCTTTATTATTCTAGCATCCAATCATTACTACTATACATGTCAGCAAACACGACAGCCATTTTGGCAAATAACCACATTAATAGCAGCAATTGCTGAAGACACTCAGCAGGGCCAGCAGCAGTTTTCTCTTCAAATATGCAGTCAGACCTGCTGAGTTTCTTCAACAATTTGTTTGTTTCAGAATTTCAGCATCTATAGTTCTTTGTTTTACCCTTATTAATAGGTTACTTGCTGGAGCTAATGTGTAGGATGAATGTTGGCTCAGACATGCGACCACACCCCAAATTCCTTTAACTAATAGATTAGATTATTCCACTGATTCATGTCCAGGAGCTAAAAAGAAGAATCTTTGACAATACACAAGTCCCTCAATTTTGATTTGAAAAGTCTGCCGAAACAGGGTTGAAAGATTTGATGTGAAGCTTATCCAGTCACTAAAAATAACAAAATGCATTTTGATTTTGCCTACAAGTTAGGATGTCTTGTAAGGAAAATAAGGTTTCAATAATGTAATGGTGCCCACAATTTAAAATATCTGACTGATTCAAGCTACTCAAACAGTCTATATTTAATGATGTGACAGCCACTCAAACGTTAATGATCCACCTACACTCATTTCAAGCTAAAGAGAAGGGCTGTCGTAGCACAGTGGTAGTGTCCCTACTTCTGAGTTAGGAGGCCTGAGTTAAAGTCTCACCTGCTCCAGGAGTGTGTCATAGAAAATGTCTTCAAGCTAATGAGCGTTGCAGTTACAAAAGATTATCATAGAGGAATTAACGGGAAGGGTAGGAAGAAAATCTGAAGCCACAGCTTATGGCAGCTGTGAAACCTAAGCATAACAACTGCTCACATGCCTGAGCAGTTTCTGGGACAGGTCTGAACCACCTGAACTTGGAACAAGTACACCAGTCCACATTTCAATTTGTAAAACCACTTTGAAATAAACATAATGCATGTTATTCTTTAAGAAACCTTTCTTCAAGAACTTGCAAAGTAACAACTAAGCTTCTTGAAGAACTAACCATGATTGAATTTTCTGCCACAATATATCAGTTCTGTCTCGCACATTGTTTTAAAATAATTCTGTACAGAAGACTACGTTGCAATTTTGCCTAAATTGTTTGCAATATGATACCAGACAGTGGAAAGCAGCAACTAAAATTCACCTATAAATAAAGATAGAATCATATTACTTTCCGGTAATTCGGAAATTATGTTTCTGTCTCATGAGACACAGGTTTATTTCTCAATCTGCGCCAGGTTAATTTACAGAAACAAAGAATATATGAGAAGTACCCCATTCAGCTGTTCAAACCTGCTCCACCATTCAATAGGATTATGGCTAATCATCCAACTCCCACCCATCCTTGTTCCCACTTTCTCTATTTTTTAAATTCAAAAATATACTCATTCATTTAAAAAAACTATGCACATACAAAAGGGACTAAAACAGTTCTGTTCAGTACTTGCAGAGGGGGAAAAAAACCAAACACTTTGGAATTTGATAGTCCTTAGGGCTTCCCTGCAGTTGCAAGCAAAGGCATTTTCTACTCACGCAGGGTATATTTACAAGCATTTTGAGACAGAGGGTGTGACAACTGAACAGATCCTCATTGTGCATTTGCAGAGAGACCTTTGAAGGTGGTCTTTCCCCACTGCAGTTTGACGGAGCTGCCCCAAACTTTAGTTTGTCCCTCAGCAAGAAACTCTCAACCTTGGAATACAGATGTCTACAACACTCAGTCGAGGTCAACTCTTTACACTAGAAGACCAACAGGTTTCAGACAGACCAAAGAGCATCTTTCACCCAGTTGATGTTTGTCTCAGTATGCATCCTGGGGAACAGACCATAGGGCACAGAGTCTTGGTTCAAGGAGCTGCTCGAGACAAACCTCAACAAAACCACTGCATCCCTCTCCAGTCCTTCTTTCTAAAAGTGTATTCCAGAAGGAGGATATGTGTGTCTGAGTCTTCTCACCCACTGCAGCCACTTCAAGGCAGCATGCGGCGCTGGAGTGTGCTGAGTGCATGCTAAGGATCTGTCAGATAGCGCCTTTCTCTCCATCAGCCAAGCTACATCTTGGTGCTTGTTGGAAAGTTCAGCTTGTTGGATAGAGCATTCTGCCAAATGACTGACAGTCTACTCCCATAGGATCCACCCTCTCCTTTTCCTGCAGTGTTTTAAGTACATTACATGCTGACCACACCTGATTGTCTTGTGGTCAGGTTTTCCACAATGGACAGGTGATAGGCAAGGTTCCAATAACTTGAAGTGTTCTGCAGAAATGAGGCCAGGCCATTCTTCATAACACTGTGGGCAGGTAGAACCTCAATACATAGTGGCACTTAGTATTTGCACACAGAGGGTCTATGCACAGCTTAATACAGCCCACATGAAGGTGGCCAACAGGATGAAGGCAGAATTGCTTTATACAAGCTGTTCCTGCAGACATGGCACATTTTTGACCTCCAGATGAAGTGGAAGATGGCTCAGGTGACTGCAGTGTCACAAATTCGGGGAATGGGCCAGACATGCATCAGGTGCAGCAACGAAGTCCCTCACACCTGATGACCAGGTTTTCACCCACAATGGAGAGGGTGCAGTGCTCTCGTCTGCCCAGTTTCTGCATCTCTTTAGCAATATGCTCCTCCCAAGATTTGGTGCAATAGCCCTTCTGAACCATATTCCCAGCATTGTCATTCCTTTCAGTAATATTTCCAAATCCTTCATAGCCAACTCATATCTCATACCAATCATAGCTTCCCTGTCAAGATTTGGGACCCCTGTCTCAGAATCTCACTCTCTATCAATACCCACTACATCAATGCTAGCAAATTGCAAGGGCGGAAGGTGAGCCTAAAGTCCCCTTTAAAATCAGAAACTACTTTTACCATAAGACCATAATGTAGCAGAGCAGAATTAGGGTACTCTGTCCATAGAATGGTGGATGTTTCTCAACCCTGTTCTCCTGCCTTCTTCTCGTAACCCTCGATTCTTTTACTAATCAAAAACCTATCTATTTCTGTCTTAAATACGCTCAATGACTTGGCCTCCACAGTGTTCTGCAACAATAGAGTATTTGAGGTGTCTGGAGTTATCATGCAACTTGGCACAGACCAAGATTGCCAAACTAAACTTTGAGACTGAGAGGTCATGCAGCTGAAGTGAATGATAGCTTCAAATTTGACTGTGTTTCTGTTCCTGTCTGCCTGTTGTATAGGCTTCTTGTCCCAGGTTGGTGAATCTTCTTTGTAAGCACCAGCAACTATAACCATAAGGGTAAGAGGTGGGTGGCTGTGTTTCTGGGAAGGAAGGCGTTTGAACAGGAATTGGGAATGCTGAGTTCACACTCACCAGTGAGTACCGAGGGCTTAGCAGAAACTTTCACGAGTACTTTATAACATAAACATTCATATTTGAACTATAATATGCTAATATGAATCATTTTATATTGAATGTTACTGTGCTGCCTTGTCCATTTTCTCATCTTTGGTGCTGTCTGGGGTCAGGTTAATTTTCAGGTGTTAAAATAGGGTCAGATTGTAAAGTAATTTGGAAAGCACTATTGTAATTCATGGCTTGCATCATTGATACAGCAAAAACCACAAGATATGGATGAAGACAGGTATAATACAAATGTCAAAGGCACAGTGTATACATTGCTAGAAAAGCGCAGCAGGTCAGGCAGCATCCAAGGGGAAGGGCTTGTGCCCGAAACGTCGATTCTCCTGCTCCTTCGATGCTGCCTGACCTGCTGCACTTTTCCAGCAACACATTTTTCAGCTCTGATCCCCAGCATCTGCAGTCCTCACTTTCTCCACAGTATATACATTTAAGCTTTTGTGCTTAATTGAGCTTTCTGATCGATAATTGAGGCAGGAGAAAATCAAGGTATAATATTTTCTCAAATAGCAAGCAGCAGAAATGGGCTCTCAACATTCAGGGCTGTCTGCAAATAAAACCAACAAAAACATGTAAATTATACAACATTGACCGTTAATGGAAAATTAAGTGATGTGGGTGAACCAAATTGGACAAGAAAACAGAAGGAATACACACATTATGGCAAATCCAGAGATTAGTCATGGACACATTGGTCCAAACTGCCTGCTGCAATTGCCATTTAAGATTGTATTCACAAAACTTTAAACATTACTGAATGCAGCCAAAACCAGATAAAACAGTAAGAATTGATCCAGTTGCATAGTGGTGATCTCCCAAGTCTGCAAATATGAAAAAGTATTTCTGCATTTCCAGCCGCACATCTGGTGTGAAATCAGCTTCACTCTTAACACACTGCACTGTATACACAGGAGATGCTTAGCATAACAAATACTTGCTGTTACAAAGCAAGCAGTTTAAACTGGCTGGTAGGCAGCCACAAAAAAGGATTCAAACAGTAGCAACTGAGCAGTTGCTTCAATGATTCTCTTATTCTTAAGAGTTCCCCAGGGAACCTAATTTTGGCTGGATTGATTAATTGATGACAGCTTCAAAGCTCAATCAAAATTTATTTTCGAATCCACTGTAATCCTTTAACAAAGTTTTTAAAAATGTTTATCAGAGGTCTATTAAATTAAAAAGCAAATACTGTATACCCTTTAGATTCCTTTAAATGTAAGCAATCCACATTGAGACACATAACCCACTGACAAATATCCTACAATTTAGTTGTAAATCTGACTAGGATTAGAATTAAACCAACTCTCCTTGAAGCAAAGTCTAGTTATCTATTCATCGCACTTAGGAATTAAAATAAAATGAACATATGCATCTTTGAAACGCACAGAGCTTTGCATACACAGGCTCACTAATTAAACAACACGACACACAGCAATGAGATGCATGCTAGTAAACAGTGTTTATTGGTTATGCTTGTTCAGAGCACAATAACCTCAGAAGGAGAATTGTAATTAATAATATGTGAACCGTTCCAAAAAAATTTCCTGTTTCTCAGTGTGAACAACGTTAGCACAGTCAGACCCTCTGAGCAAAATTTAACCAATATGAACAGGATCACACAGCAAGTATAATTACTTCAACCTGCCATGTATCAGTTTCTGTGACGAATTAACATAATTTAGTACAACAGTCAAATGAATATGGGATTAGTTATTTTGATCACTGAGACAAGTGTTTTCCAAACTGTTTATAAAGTATGCAAATATAATTCCCAAAGAATTAAGTCACAACAAAGATAAAATGACTGGATAAACTGGGATTGCATAACAAGAATGTAGTTTCATAGTGAAACTGCATTATTATGGCTTTGTTGGAGCTAAGACAGTCATCCACATCCTTTCACCTTCCATGCCTTGCAAAGAAAGTCTGGAAACATGTCATGGTTTATCATAACACAAGACTGTCCCCTTGGGACACACACACCAACACAAACATTAAATGCAAATGGAGGACCATCAACTTATTCAAAGGTGCACTCTGGTCTTTTAAATGCGTCAGTCTTCCTGTATAAAGCGCTTTTCAGCCTGCAGCTCCAACAGTCCAGGACTGCATGCTGGGGGATGCAGCAAAGCTTGGATCAGATAGCACAAATGCACGCTAGGGAAGTGTCCCTGTCTAAGATCTTTCATAGTGTACTGATATAGTGCTCTTGAGCTGTATGCCTGACAAGGAGAGTACTTTATGAACATCAAGAATTACATGATTGTATTGTATCAAGTCAAAGTTTAACATGGTAAAGGGAGAAAAGCTTATTTATATTTCACTTCCTATACTTTTCAATTTGAAATGTTTTGCCCGCGAGCAGTATGCCAAACATGGATCATATATTGTAAATATTAAGGAGTACTGGAGTTGTATTAAGCTGTCTGAGGACTAGTTGAATTTTATTACAATTTCTGTAATTCAAATTGAATGGTTTTGAAAGGTAGTTTTACAAAACCTCGAATAAATATCTTTTTGGGAAAAAAAGCAGTTTGCATTGTAAAACTATAATAAAGCAAATCTTTTTGCTCATTTCATTTTCATCTTGTACTAATATCTCACAATTAAACTTCTTTTCCCACACCAGTTATTATGGAGACATTCTTAATCAAAGGTTTCAACTTTCTCAGAAATACTGCAGAGAATTTCAGATCACATTCCCAAAAGCCCTGTCAAAACCTGTGAATCATAAAAGGGTTGCACAACTTATTCACCACATAACTGTAGCTTAATTTATCTTCATCTTGTCTCTGTACAAACATCTTGCAGTGAACTTGTGAACACACATTACTTACTTGACAAATTTGATGCAAAACTGTGTGAAGTACTTCCGAGTAGAGGCAAGGTTATCTCGAATGATAGGCACATTCTGTTTGATATGGAGGATTATGGATGTGACATATGGACTTTGATCACCAACATGTTCCACATTTTGCCATGGCATCTAGAAGGAATGCAACATATAAATTTCTACATTTAGAAAAGAACCAACAAAGAGCATAAAAACTGATTTGTCGGTTGAAGTACCTGCATTGGTAACTTAGTCAGAATCATTATTTCATTGGTAACACATTACACACGAAACAAAAATTACACTTGTACTGATGTAATAACATATCATAGTATGTTAAAAAGTGCTTCATAGAAAAATTACTATTTGAAATGCAGTGACAATAGAGTACCAGCAATGTCTGATAGATACTAATGAGATGACTATTATTTAGTCTTTTACTTTGAGAGCAATTATGGTGGCTAAAACATTTGCTCTCTAATTTGAATTGTGTCAGCTTGAACAGAATCATCAGAACAGGCTGATAGTAACTTTTAATATCTTAAAGATCTGCTCCTTTGGGCTAAAAGGGTACTTCACATTTTTGGGGTGTCAACCAATATGACCTTAAAAACTCACATGACGTCCAGTACTTCTGCCCTGGAAGCGAGAAGATGCTACCAGTTGGGACAAGCTTTCAAGACGGTTAGAGAAATGTGTGTTGTCACACGACTAGAATGCATCAACAATAGGGTGACTCCTTGATCTAATGCTCCAAGTCATCAATCCTGCTCCTTGAAAGAGCACATCAAGGAAAGTTTCAAGTTGAATGTCCAAGATCCACTACACTGGGGGCACCAGATCACATTGGATTTTCAATACTCAACAGCATCCTGATTACTGATAGGAACTAATATGTCAAGAATTTGCACCTACTTTACTCATGGCAGTGAGTGCAGGATCACAGGCTGCATCCAAGTCCTGAACTAACAGCTGGATGCTATTGGAAATCACACTGTAATAGAAGATAGGAGAATCTCATTAAACACAATGTGGTGATATACAAAATAAAGCTCTGTTAAATGGAACATTCTATGGAAACTAATCACTTAATATAAGTAGCATGCTGATTAGTATAATTTTTCCATGAAGTTCCAAAAGGACAACATAATGGTGCATTTACACTGGCTTTAGGGAATACACTTTTCAGCATCAGGTTTCTAAATATCATCTCCATATGCCTCTATTTCCTTACCTAACAAGAATATATCAAGCTCAAAGTTGATCAATTTCAGCTCAGCTGTGTTAGTTTCAATTGATCCTGCATCCACAGACTTAATGGAAGGAGGAAAATTTCCAAGCTCTTGTTTCACTGACAAAACGCATGTTTAGGTTTATACAAGGCAAAAAGGTTGGTCCAGCTTTTTTCATCTAATAACTACACGTTTAGGGTTGTACTTGAATGAGGAGTCAGTGTTAACTTTTCAGCTCAAGATGATTTAGAGGTGATATACACCTTACAAGTTGGCAAATGTGATCAAGGTGGTGATATGGGCCGTGTTGACAAGCTGTTGAAGATCACGTTTCCACAGAAATAAAAAGTTGGATGATTGAGGGAGATAAAGACCTGAACAAAGACTGAGATATGCATGCTGCCCCAATTGATGTTTTGCATGGTTTCTTCATTAAATTGTGAGATACTCTTAATGCAGAAATTGTGATGAGAGTGAAAACAACTGCAGAATATCCAATGCATTGACGGTGAGGAAGATGATTCAGTATAGAACGGAATGGTTATGAAACCAAAGTCTCATCTCTGATTCTGAATGGAATCCTTAAGATGATGCCTTTGCCAAAATCACTCAATGAATTTAATGAATTCTATGTCAGATGTTGAATTTACTTGGTTTTCAAAGTGTAATGACTTTAGTTCAAATTATCCTCAAAATTATTCCATTAAATAAAATGCGACACATTGAGTTGATTTGTATTATTTTCATTTTATATTTCAAAATGGTAACTGCCTATCCCAATGCAGGTGGTTCATATACTCAGCACTTCAGCACTCCAGTCTTATGGAATGTTCTTGAATCTTTGACGCTCAATTTGTACAGTTGTTCAACACTATCTCGATTGATAATTGTGTACAACTACCACTTACCTTCAACAACCAGTATTAGAGCGTAAACCAAAGATGACACTTAAAAGCCTCAATTTTGGTCCAGATAGGCCAATCAGATCTACCAACACTTTTGTAAACAAGTTCTGCATCATTAATATGGAGACATGAAAATTAAAGTTTAGCATTTATAGCTGGGCACAAAATTTACAGAGTAACTCATTAACAAAACTTGGTAAACCATCAGCTGAAGGTTAATTTTAAGGCTGAAACAACTTATGTTTTGAACAAGTTTAAGTTCTAAATTAGTTATTTGTATCGCAGGATTCTATTCACGCTACTGTATTTGTCCATTCTTGGCTCATCAAATCAAACATAATATTCTTGTCTTTAACTGTAACTGTACACCAGCCCTCTGTTAAAAGAAGACATTTGTGACCAAAACTATTTGGCAGAGTTGAAGGCTCTACTAGATCGGCGCCATGTGATTTACTCCCCAAAGAGCAGCAGTGAGCAAAATTAACTGTACCTCAAACTCCAAATGATTGAAATATTTTGGCACTTGGACATTCACAATGGACTAACTGATAGAATTGTGCAGGGAAATTCTTGTGGCTTTGCACCATCTTATTGTAATCCATGGACTTTCCATCCTGACTGAAATAGGCTATGGCTTCATCACAAAGAATTAGGTCACTCCAGAAGGACAACCACAAGTACAGTCTACTAATAAATGAGATGTTTTCTTTAAAGAACCTCTACGTTTTCACTAGGAAAACAAGAGGAGCCAAAAGTATCGCAAGCCCAATTCTGATGTGAAGTAGTCATCAAGGAACACAGTTAAATTACATTACATTATTCAGTCTTATTTGTTAATGCGAACAGAATTACAATATCAAGCAGGTAACAAACAAGCAAAAAACCCTTACAATTTTAGAGTAACTATTTAAGATGCACGACATGCTCACCTGAACAGCATATTCAGTGAATCTGTGCCACATGACACTATTGTTAATAGCGAGGTCAATGCTGGACACTACAGAAAGATGATCAAATGGGCAAATCCAGAGAGAAGAGACATAATGCCAACATTCCATCTGCCTTCCTAAACAGTTGCCATACTTGACTTTGTGATTCAAGGATACCCAAATCTCTGTACTCCAGCACTCTCCAATCTCTACCTATTTAAATATATTCTGTTCTAATGTTTTTCCTCTTGAAGTTATTACCTGCTAATGTTTTGCCACTTGACCCATCTGTAGCCTTTTGCAGATTTTTTGCATTTTCCTCATAACTTGCTTTTCTACTTATTTTTGTATTATTTGGTGACAATGTAATTAGTCCCAAATCATCCACATAGTTCACAACTAATTGAGGGCACCAGCACTGATTGCTGTAACATGCTACTAGCTACAGTTTGTCAACCTGAAAAAGCCCCTTTTATCTATTCTTTTTCTTTTTAATTAACCAATTATCTACTCATGCTAATATAAACCTTCAGGTGACATGAGCTCTTCTCTTGTGCAGTAATCTTTTATTTAGCACCTTATCATTCACTGCAGCCACTTTCTTAAAGACCCCAAGATGTAGAGCTTCAGGTTCAGAGACTTTATCATCCTTTGGTCCCATTAACTTTGAGTACTTGATCTCTAGTGATCAGGATTGACTCAAGCTTCTACCTCCCTTTTACCCTCTGCTTTTCTACTGTTTTCAACGTGAAGGCAGATTTGAAAAAGCTTGCCCAAAGTCCTTGCCATTTACTTGTTTCCCCAGCATTATTCTTCAAGGGACCAACCGTAGCTAACCTATTTATATACTTAACAGTAGCTTATAGACTATAGCAGACATTTTACACCAATGGGAGGAGGAGTCTGGAACTCACTTGCCCAAGAGAGGCAGAAACACTCATCACATTTAAATAATACTTGGACATGCACTTCAGGTTCCATAGCCTGCAAGCTATTGTTTAAGAGAGATGCAACCAGCATGAAAATGGATAGCTCTTTCTCAAGCAGCCCTGGCTAATGACCTTATCCTTTGCTGCAAACACCTAACGTGCTAAGTAGTCACGTATCTTTGCAATTGTGAAGCATTTATTTTAAACTGAAGAGGAAACTGTGGATTAGTCAATCCTCTCACTGCTTCTACTCACGTGCTAAAAGTATCCATTTCTGACATCAGGTTAATCCTTTCCATCAGACTTGCATCCACTTTCTCTTTGAGTTTCTCTTCAAGCTTCAGGAGTAAACACAAATGTCAGTAACATACAGGCAGCAATACAAGTTAGAGAATATTTAAGGAAAACAAAATTAGCAGACTAAAAACTGTCAGGTTACATGTTACAACTACATTGCCCCAATTTTGGGTTTTTGATTCCATGCATTTTGTTTTCTTTCTCACCATCACCGAGTTCTCACTTTCGTACGACTCAGTGCACCTTTACCTGCCCATTATCTGTATACTTTTTAGCACACCCCAGGATATCAAGACAGAATGTCTACCATTTGTATCATGCAATCATATAATCTAGCCTGATTTTGGAAGGCAGTAAACACACAGCGGCATCTGCCAAACAGATTATAGAGTAAGTGGACAAGTCAACCCACTGAAGATTATCATGTACTTCTACTGTATATAGTTCAATGATAACTAGACAAGCTCAAAATCCATCATAAAACATTACTGAGCTATACTTTGACTAAACTTCCAGACCACTTAACCAGATTCAGAACTTGAATGGACAAAGGAAATTTACAAATATTAATTTAGCTACCATACCAACATATACGAAAACAAATCTGTTTCGAATGGATACATTTGTAAAACAATATCTATTTAGGTAGTGAAACAGTTAAACACTGCATGCAGTCAAGTTGCTTTTATATGTTATGACCAAGTTGGTTACTGTAATGTGAAAGGATTCTTTTCACTGTAGACAGTTGATATGTATAATGTAGACTGTACTCAATTATTCTCCATTTGTGGAACAGATTCATTAAACAATTGTACTCCCACACACACATCAAAATTTCTACTTCTGTATAACAATTTATGGATGAATTAAGATGCAGTTTGTAATGCTTTAACAGAACACAGGCATTATGTTGGAACAGGACATGCTGACTAAATTATCAAGATTATATCTTATAACAAAAGATGGGTTATTTCCTGAAGTGCTTGAAAATCCATATGGCAGATTAACCCAATCACCAAATCATGATTTGAAATCTTGAGAATGTACTTTTATTTGTTTAAACATAATTATTACAGTGGTAAAAAGAAACTTTTGCAATTAAAATAATTTTTAACCTTTTCTCAGTCTTTCTGGTGCCTTGGATCATAGAAACAACAGTGGACGCTTCAGCCCCAAGAGTTTATTCCAAGCAATATTCTAACAGTGGCCTAACCAATGTCCTGTACAGCCACAACATGACCTCCCAATTCCTGTACTCAATACTCTGACCAATAAAGGAGAGCATACCAAACGCCGCCTTCACTATCCTATCTACCTGCGACTCCACTTTCAAGGAGCTATGAACCTGCACTCCAAGGTCTCTTTGTTCAGCAACACTCCCTCGGACCTTACCATTAAGCGTATAAGGTAAAAACAATGACTGCAGATGCTGGAAACCAGATTCTGGATTAGTGGTGCTGGAAGAGCACAGCAGTTCAGGCAGCATCCAAGGAGCTTCGAAATCGACGTTTCGAAGCTCCTTGGATGCTGCCTGAACTGCTGTGCTCTTCCAGCAACATTAAGTGTATAAGTCCTGCTAAGATTTGCTTTCCCAAAATGCAGCATCTCACATTTATCTGAATTAAACTCCATCTGCCACTTCTCTGCCCATTGGCCCATCTGGTCAAGATCCTGTTGTAATCTGAGGTAACCCTCTTTGCTGTCCACTACACCTCCAATTTTGGTGTCATCTGCAAACTTACTAATTGTACCTCTTATGCTCGCATCCAAGTCATTTATATAAATGATGAAAAGTAGAGGACCCAGCACCGATCCTTGTGGCACTCCACTGGTCACAGGCCTCCAGTCTGAAAAACAACCCCTGTTCTGTATCTAACCATGAGATCTAACCTTGCTAATCAGTCTCCCATGGGGAACCTTGTCGAACGCCTTACTAAAGTCCATATAGATCACATCTACCGCTCTGCCCTCATCAATCCTCTTTGTTACTTCTTCAAAAAACTCAATAATATTTCTAACATCCTCAGTATTTTATGTTGCTTTGCAATGCATTTCTTGGAATGGGTTCTTAGACATTGCAGAGATATTTTAAGGTAATATATGCAAGCACAAGATTTTTCATTGTTATTGTGCTTTAGGTAGAAATAATTGGCATTTCATACACACGATACCCCACAGCATATCGGAGATGCAGTCATTTGTGTAATATAGGCTTTATAACAACTCCTGCACGAAGCATGGTTTCATTATGACAATGAAATAAATGAGAAAGTCTGAATTCAATAGATTGTTTGAAAGGTAAATGTTTGCCAAGACTTTGGCAATACTATTCTGCTCCACTCCAAATAGTGCTATAAGGACTCTTCCATTCACCTGAGACAGAGGGTTTCCTATCCTAACCAAAAGAGGATACTTCTTGGCCAAACTGTATTCCTTCAGTATTGCAACAATATGGATTACCTGCCCAAAAACTTAGAGCAAGGTTTGAACTGACAGGTGAAGAACAAGAAAAAGAAGAAGAAATGTGCACAACCAAAATCATACACTCAAAAACATGAGTTAACAATATAACAAGCCTTTGGCTGTGACTTTCATTGATCATTTTTTTAAAAAACTCTGCATTAAAGGGTGCCATTTAGCTCACTATTCCTGTGTCCTGACCAGATCAAAATCTAAATTGGTTTGTCTGGTCTTTGCACATATTGTTTAATATTTTGCCGTTTTGAAGTTTCTCTCAAACATTGTGTTTGACTCAGCCATTTGTAAAAGTGCACCCCAGGTTCCAACAGCTCATTGTACGGAAGAAAATCAGAACCTCCCCATTTAAATAGTGTCCCCTGATTTTGTAGCAAAATCATTTGGCTTATTTTACAGTGCTTAAGGTGTTTGATATCCCTTAATGTATTATTTTTATTATAAATAAAAATTGCTGAATTCCTGCCCAAAAAAGGCAAGGTTGATCATAATTAGTTTTGATGGTGCAATTTTAAAGCGAGCATTGATGATGATGATGAGGCTGCTTGTTTAAGGAACATACATAAAACTCGTTAGGCTGCGGGAAATCAGAGCTGCCAAGAGCACAACCAATATCTTGCCACAGTCTAACAAATATGTTAAATCAAAACAAACAGCGGATGCAAGCATAAAAATCTCATCGTCTGTTATAACTGCAATTTCCCTTTTGTGTAAGGATCATGGCAATGCAACAAAAATAGGTTTATTTTGAGACTGAGGCCCTTGGCTTTCATGTGTGCATGTATACACATGCCATACCTCTCCTTTGCCAGGATATCAAGGAGCTGAAAATGTGCACAAAGCTGAAGAAGTGTTTGTTTTCACTGCTCGAATTCGGCCAGTCCTGAGTGACCTCAACATCCATTGGAATTCAAGACTGCCAACTCACTGGGGACAAAGACTGCAAAGGGAAATGGGTTCATGAAAAGTTTCCCAGCAATGCATTTTGCTTGAAAATAAACGACCAAATCACTTTTCTAAGCAAATTTGAAAGAATAGCAGACAATATGGCAAATGTAAAAGACAGTGGTGGCATTAAAATGTCTGCAGTTTGAATAATTTCTATACAAGGAGACTACTTTTTACAACATTGAGCATGAGTCTAATCCTACAAGTTAATTGGCAGGAATTATAGCATTCATTGGGTAATGGAGTAAAATTCTAAGTTTTTAAATAAGGTGAGATGAAAAACACTTGAGAACTAAGAGATAGTGACATGGAACAACAGATAAGATGGAGGCTCTGAATAATTTTGATATTTTCTGACAATATACCACAACTACAATTATTGGACCAAATGCAATCACAGAATTACAGAACTGTTATGGTGCAGGAGGCCATTTAGCCCATCACTTCTATATTGGTTCTATTTCCTCGTGCCAATCTATTATCCTGCTTCTCCCCCATATTCCTGCACACCATTTCTATCCAAACAATCAGCCAATGCCCTCCAGAATGTCTCAACTGAATCGGCCTTCACCATATTTGAGGCTGTGCATTCCGTACCCGAAAGATTTTTTAAATTTCATCCTTGCTTCTTTTGCACATCATTTTAAATCTATGCTTTCTCATTCTTTATTATAAGCAGGAAAAGCTTCTCTCTATCAACTCTAGCCATGATGGTCATGATTATAAAAACACTCAGCCTTCTTCTCTCAAAGGAGAATAGCCCCAACTACTTCAATCTATACATATAACTGAAGTTTCTCCCATTCCTGGAACCAATCTTGGAAATTGCTCCTGCAATTTCTCCAACGCATTCACATCTTTCAAATAATGTTGCATCCCCAACTACACACAATATCCAGCTGAGCTCTAAGAAGTATCCTGTAAAAGTACAAGTTCATAGTTCATTGAAAGTGGAGTCACAGGTAGACAGGATCGTGATGACAGCATTTGGTATACTTGCCGTTACTGGTCAGTGTAATGACCAACATCCTTCACACTGATGAACACAATATTCATAAGAAAATAAAAAAGCTTTTAAAGCACAAAACACTGAGGATAATGGTGCAGATATATCTCGCCTTCACAGAATGAAGTTGAGACCATGAAGGTTAATTACAGTCCTCATACTATTTTATGCTCCTCAGTTGTCTCTTTTCCTCTCTCACCACCAGCTGACAACCGCATTTCAATTTTATAAAAGCAGGTATAACTAACCAACTGCAAACCTGAAATTAAATTTTAAGTACCTGTAATGCCAGATACAGCAGTCTTATTGACAGATGATACCCCTTCAGTCCATTGCATGATTGATAAATTAGAATTGGCAACGTTTGGCGTCTCTCTCACACATAATACTCTACACTGCTTTCCTTGGAAGTATTTTCCACTTACTGTATTGCTTTAGGTGTATAATGATGACTAAGCTCCCAACTCTATACCTTGAGGCGATGGCCCTTCCTAATATTTGAGCATGGCCATAGAAGTGGGACACAGATTAACTCTTCTGCCAAAACATACTGTATTCGATATATCCTAGCTGAGCCAAATCAAACCGATTCATCTCAGAGTCATTATCTATTTCTGCACAAAGTGGAACTATCTTAGATATTTCTCAGAACCAGTAATGGAACAAGAACTGGTACAAAGTTAACCCACAAACCCACTTACTAACATTATTGATGGGCTATTACTGTAGGTGTGCCTAAGCTATTCGTTTGTGGCTTCTGAACAGCAGCTCGTTCAGGCCTTGCCGTGAAATCGCTTTACCTTGGGATAAAGGATAAGTACTCCTCAGTTTTTTTGGGGCTAGATATTTGAAAGTTAACTGGCTCTACATGACAATCTACCTTTCTCCAGACTGAAAAAGTGCGTTTTCTAGTAATGTGAATTACATAGCTTTGTATTAACAGGAGAACAAGTAGTTTCTATCATTAACGTCAAACATTCTGGTTCACACACAAAGCTTCAATATGTACTCCTACCACACAGGCTGTGTCAGCAGTACAACTTTATACAATCAATGTCTAGTATTTCATAACCTCTCTGTTATGAAATACTCAGTCATTGAGAGACTTTATGAACCAAGTTGTACTTGAACTACAGCATGCTTTCTGTTTTGCACTTAAGGTTAGAGGCAAAGTAACAGTTGCTCTCCCAAAGAAGCAGCTTAGCTATTTTCTGCAAACATGCAAACCACATGCCTCCAGGCCTTCTGTGCAGCAAAGGATACTCACCTGTTGTGTCGTTGCCAAGCAGTATTCAGCCGTGCTGAGGATGCTACAAATGAGGCACAGCTCCTCCACAGTGAACTTTGCAACCTCCGAGCCTTCCTTCTCCTTCAGAAGGCTGGAAATGGTCAGACCACCACTGCTGCTTGTCGTTCTGAAGAGAAGAAAATGCTAAATGACAAGAGAACAATGCAGTAAAACAAAGAGATGTTATGGATTCCCAAATCCATTTCCATTTCATTCTTTTTGATCTGAAACCCTCCTCTTCATCACCCACATCAGAGTTTGCCAAAGTTTTCTTTTCAGCCTTCTTTTTAACTAAAGATCAGGCAAAAGGTCTTCAACTTAGAAGTTGAAGATACCTATCACCACTCTTCTCACCAGCTATTTCATCCCCAAAGATTCGATTTCAAAATTTTTGACCTGGTTTACAAAACAGTCCACACCCTCCAACCTGAATTC